>NW_028327187.1:3444166-4785833 GCF_987537825.1 Furipterus horrens
TTTGCATTAAATTAAAAATGATCACTGACATTTATTGCAGACTGAATATCTTTTTATAAATTTTATACAATGAGACTAGGGAAGGGAAGAGATACTGAAGAGAAAAAAAAGCAAAAGATTTTTGAAGATAAAAATTTGGTTTTACACTTGAAACTAATACAAAATAATAGTGGATGTAAACTGTAATTGAAAAATAAAAAATACATTTTAAAAAGAAGAGGCAATTTAGATACAGACACACACAGAAGGAAGACCATGTGAAGAAACAGAGAAAGGCATCTATAAGCCAAGGAGAGAGACCTGAGAAGAAACCAACCCTGTCAACACTTTGCTCTTGGACTTGTAGCTTCCAAAATTTTGAGACAATACATTTCTGTTGATTACACCAAAAAATATCTGGTTTTATCGATCTTCGCAATGTGCCAGCTCTCCCCAAGCCTACTGTAGTGCTTTGTGCATTATGAACACTCAAAGTATATTGTGAAATAGAAGTGTAAAGAGGGCTTCAAGGCAGTCAGCAGGTTCAAAGAAAAGGGAGACTGGTGGAAGAGCTGACTTTCTAATCCTCTTTGACCTCCTTAAAAATGGATCCTGCTAACTTACATTTATTTAACCCGTGTTTTATAGTTTCTTCTCTGTAAAATTCATAGTGTCATTGTGAAGATTCAAAATTGATGTATGTAAAGTATTAGAACATAAGTACCAAACTATGTCAGTTATTATAGTTGTTTTAAAAAATTATTCAGGGGCAACTGTGGTTTAATGAAAAGAAGATTGAACTTAGACTACAAAGACCTAGTTTTGAATCCTGGTTCTTTCACTTAGTTCTGTGTCCACGTGTAAGCCCCTTATCCTTGATTTTCTCATTTTTATTTATCTATCCATCTATCTTTTTACTTATTTATATTTAATATATATTGATTTATTTCCTTTCTTCATTTTTATTATTGATACTATTGCACATGCCCCCACTCCCCACCCCTGTTGCCCACCTTTACCCAGGCCCTGCCCCCTTTTTCTCTGACCATCGCCCCACTGTTGTCTGTTTCTATGAGTTATGCATATATTCTCTTTGGCTAATACTGCACCTTTTTCCTTATGCAGGGGCATCATGGAAATTAAAATAGATATCCTCTGTTATAGATACATTATGATTAAGAAAATGCTTGGTATATGATAAGTGTTCAATATGTGTTGGTTCTTCTCTACTCCATTTCCTTACTCATAGCCCAGAACACCTCGATCACAGTAAAGGCTTAATGATACTGAGTGGGTAATTGGAGAAAAGTCACTGAAACTACTTGATGGCCATGATTCAACAGATGCAGATTTTATAAATTCAAAATGTAGATAAATCAAGGTCACAGAGCTATTTCTCAGACTCTGAACACATAATTCCAAACTCAGAGCTCTTTTACACTATAACCCAAAGAGGGGACATACACAGAAGCTATTCTTAGAATTAAAAAAAAAAAAGATTAGAAAAGACACTACATGAGTTATTTTCATTAGTTTTTATGGACAGAAAATAAGAATAGTGCTTGTCTGAAAATGTGTACTAAATCAAATAAGTCAGAGGTATCAAAGAAAATTATTTTAAATATGTAGGCTGGTCCATGCCTATTCTATCCAAAATGGTAGCCATTAGCCAGATTCATCTACTTAAATTTAAATCAATTAAAATAAAATAAATCCATTCCTTAGCCACATTTCAAGTCCACTATAGCCACGTGTGTTAGTGGCTGACACATTGGACATCATAGGTTTATACATTTCTGTCATCACAGAGAGTTTTATTTGAATTAACTCATGAAGGCTTAATTAATGTACTACAGGAGAATCATAAGTGTTGGAGAGCATCTCCTGAACTGTTTGATGGAACTCAGTGTTGAAATTGTAGAATAGATGACCACAAAGTATTACATTTTGTTATCAATGACCACGATGCTAACTCCGAGCTGTAAGGACAGAATCTGAGAACTATAGACCAATAATTCTTATTCCTCCATTGTGGGTGTGGTGGCTGATTAACAAAGAGCAGTATCAACAAATGCTTATGAAAAAAAATATAACCTGTAGGTTAAAGCAATCATACTTTCTGGAAAGGACAATAATGCCTGATGAAATTGGGTAGGGTTTTTGAGCATTTTGAGTAAGGGGGTTGAAATAGTTATAATCTATTTAGACTTTTAAAAAACTTTGAGAAGTTTCCACAAAAAAAGGCCTTTTAAAATTGAGGTCACCCTGGGGTTAGAGAGAGCGTCTGTTGTTGAACAGATAGCTCTAAAATTTCTTCTAAACTAACATTTGTTGCCGGCCTTCCTGAAAATGAACTGCCAATCTGACAAGGACAATCTGCATGGAGACCTCCCAAGGCTGGATGAGTGGGGAGACCTCAGCAGATAAGCTCCAATGAGCTAAACGCTATTTGTTAGAAAACAGGCTTCAAAGAATAACCTTGGCATTTAACACACGGAGAACACAGAGTTGAAAGATAGCAAAAAACAAGAGTGCCTTTGATTCTTCAAATATGAATGAAGCTACAGAAAATTGAAGGTCTGATGTGCCAAAAAGGATACAGAATCTTAAAACTGACTATCAGAGACCCTTGGCTGTTATTTAGTCTGCTCTCCCACCTGAAACGTTACTTCTGATTTTGAGGAGTGTACTCTCACTAGAACAATCAATCTAATTACTTTCTCCAACTGTTAGAAATAAGTGTATTGCATTGAGCTGATATTTGCTTTCCATAATCACCAGCATTGATTTTAGTTCCTCCTTTTTGAAACATGCAAAATAAATGTAACACTTCTTCCACATTAATGTCCTACACAGGCTTTAAGTCACGTATCACATACAGTATGTGCATATATTTCCCCATTCCTGTTAACCTTAGAATCTAGTGGGGGAAGCAGACATTTAAAAATTAACCACCCAAACAAGTGTATAATCGCAATGTCTTATGTGCTATGAAGGAAGAAACATCTCCCCTCAAGAACGTATAGCAAAGGAGTCTGACTCAGACTTGTCCATTGTTTCATGGATATTTATCATGTCCTTGGATATCATGTCTTCCCACATGTTACAGCAGGACTGGGGACCAAAGAGGTTTTCAACCAATGCTTATTTATTTTGAAATAATTTTAACTTACTGACAAGTTGCAAAAATCATACAGTGAGTTCCCACATTGCCTTGACTGAGCTTTCTCTAATGTTAACATCTTACATAGCTGTGGTACATTATCAATATCAGGAAAATAACAACGGCACAATATTACTAACTAAACTACAGACCTTAGGTGAATTTCAACACTTTTGCTATTAATGAAGTTTTCCTGGTCTAGGATCCAACTCAGAGAATCCCATAATACAATTACATGTCATGTCTCCTTAGTGCCTTCCGATCTGTGATAGACTCTCAGTCTTTCTTTGTTTTTCATGACTTCATGCTTTTGAGGACTTCTAATCAGTTATTCTGTAAAATGTCCCTTTAAATAACTTTGATGTTCTCTCATGATTACATTGAGGCTATTCATTTTGAGCAAGAAAACCACAGAAGTAATATGCCCTTCTTAGCGCATCGTATCACAGGGCACGTCATGTTGCTGTCTTGTTATCAGTACATGTTAACATTGATCACATGGTTAAGGTGGAGTCTGCCAGATTGCTTTTTAATACGGTTTTATTTATTGCATTTAAAAATAAAGTGCTCATTAAGAATATCTGAGTGAGTAATACTTTAAACAAAGAAGTTCTTCACACCTCTGTCCCTCAACCCCTCAGTTTCCACCCCTCACCCCCAAGTACTGGTTGGCTTTATAGTTGCTTGCGTATTTGTCCAGGTTTCTTTCTACAAATGTAAGCACATATGAATATACATGTATTCGCACTTCCTCCCCTTTCTTACACAAAGGAAGCATACTATACATACTCTCTTGCACCTTTATTTTTGTCACCGAACATATCCTGGAGAGCTTTCTATATCAATAGAGATAACTTGTTTTTGTAAAGTTCCATAATATTCCATCGTATGGTTGTACTATAGATTATATAAATAGCCTATCTTGATAGGCATTTGTTTCCAGTTCTGTCCTGTTGCAATTGATGCTGCAATAAACAACTTGTAAATATACTAGTTTGCACCTGTGGGAATTTATCTGTAGGATATACTCCTGGAAGTGATAATGGGTCAATGATCTATGCATTCGTCATTGCCAAACTGCCTTTCCACCAGTCACTTTCCTCTCAACCTTTCTACCCTTTACTGTAGTGATTTAATCTTTATTGCATTTTCCCCGTTACCTTTTAGCCCCCTTATACCCCTCCCCTCAGCAATCACCACACTGCAGTCCATGAGTCCTTTCTCCTTTTTGGTCAGTCCCTCCACCCCTCCACCCCCTACCCGCCCCGTAGCTGTCACCTGCTCTCCATCTATGAGCCTGTCCCCGTTTTCCTTGTTAGTTCAGGTTGTTCATTAGATTCCTCATATGAGTGAGATCATATGGTCCTTGTCTTTTGTATCTACTGAAATGATAGGCAAAAATCATACTTCAGTGTAATTATAGTCACAGTTCCCTCATAATGATGTGGGAAGGTGAACATCTTTTTTATGTTTTTTTTTTTTTGTTGTTGTTGTTTTTAAAGATTTTACTTATTCATGTTTAGAGAGAGGGGAAGGGAGGGAGAAAGAGAGGGAGAGAAACACCAATGTGTGGTTGCCTCTCCTGCACCCCCAACTGGGGACCTGGCCCGCAACCCAGGCCTGTGCCCTGACTGGGATTCAAACCAGTTACCCTTTGGTTCAGAGGCTGGCACTCAATCCACACCAGCCAGGTCTGAACATCTTTTTATATGTTTGAGCCGTCTGAGTTTTCTTTTCAGTGAACTATCAATTCATCTAATTTGTCCACTTTTTAAATTGAGTTGTTGCTGATTTACTTCATGATTATGAAAAGTCTTTACATATTCAGGAAAACTAGCCATTTGTTGAATGTGTGTTGCTTATCTTTCTGTTTGCTTTTGTAGACCCACTTCCATCTGTCTCTTCCCTTCTCTCCGCCCCAGAATGCTTACTCAGATCTTATCAATGCGCTCCCTGGCCGTGCAACAGGTTCGGTCGGTTGGAAGACTCATTAGGAGGTCAGCGTGGGAAGCGCACATACAATCCCCCCCTCCCCGCTCCCTCCCTACCAGGCTGCCCCGGGATGCCTACATCCCTAGGTCAATGTGGGCTTCTCCACATACCACTTTCCCTTCAGGTTCCAGTAACCATTCCCTCTCCTCACTCCTTCAAGCCTAGAGGTCCTAAGAGCCCTGGGATTATTAGCTCTGGAATATTAATTACCCCCGTGCTTCCCTTATTCACCCTGTCCGCGTCTTTCTAAAAAGTCCCTTTATTAACCTCCCCTTGAATTGACCATCTGTTTCTTACTGGGACTCTGATTAGTGCAATAGGAGCTTATTGCTGCAAATATTTTTACCTAGCTTCGTCTTTATCTTTGCCCATGGTCATTTATCTATGTAGACGTTTTTGTTTTGTTTTTAATGTAGCAAAATTTCGTTACTCTTTATGACTTGTATTTTGAGTCATAGTTAAGAACTTCTCCATTCCAATGTCATAAAGGATTTTTCTAATGTGTTCTTCTAGTAGTTATATGGTTTCAATTCTTTATGTAAGTCTTTTATCTTTTTCATTTCTATTGTAAATGGATCGGTTTCTTCTAAACTTGTTATTTGTACAAATGGAAGCTACTGCCTCTCTGCAAAATTCTCTTATTTCTATACACATGATTTTACTATAAATAAAGACAGTTTTAACTCCTTTTTAATTTTTATAACTCTAATTCCATTCTTTGTCTAACTATGTTGGCTGGTACCTCAAATACTATTAAACAATAAAGGTGATAGCAGGCATCCTTGTCTTGTTCCTTATTTTAGAGGAATTGATTCTATGTTTTTTATGATTGATGACGACTTTTCATTGGGGGAGATACATTTTATTCTGTTAAGGAAATATCTATCCATTTCTATTTTTATTGAGTGCTTTCTTCCATGAATAGGTACTACATTTTGTCAATTGCCTTTTGAATATTTGTGGACATGATCATATTTTCCCTTAACATATTAATATGATTAATTATATACCCTTGCATTCCTGGAATAAAGTTTATCATGATGAGTTAGTTTTTAATATCTCACTAGATACTGTTTATTCCTCTCTTTTTTCATGATTTTTGCATATAGATTCATCAGAGTAATTGATATATGGCTTTCTATTTTTCCTTTTCCATAAAGAATTAATGTCTTTAAATTAAAGTATAGTTGACATACAAAAGTGTATGAGTTCCAGCTGTACAATATACCATAGCTCTTCAACATTTATATACCTTAGGAACTGATCACAGTGATAAGTCTAGTAACCATCTGTCACTGTACAAAGTTATTATGATACTGTTGACTATATGCTGCATGTTATAGGCTTGCAACGTATTTATTTTATAGCGGGAAGTTTGCAGCTCTTATTCTGCTTCAGCTTTTTTACACCACCCTGTTATGGTTTTCTTTTTAAATGCGTAGGGTTTTGTGTGGCAGGGTGGAGGGGTCTTCTCTATTAGTTCCATGGAAATCTTTTACTATCTTTTCTGGAAATAATTATACTTCGTTAGAAAATTATCTAATTCATTTTTGAAAATATATCTGTATAGGGTTGAGCAAAGTTGTTTCTTGTGGATCTTTTAATTTCTTTTGGTTTGGAAGTTATTTCCCCCCTTATCATTTATTTTGTAATTTGAAAAAAGCAAATAATTTTTAATTTGTAATTTTGAAAACCAAGGAGACATAAGAGAGAAAAAAGCACCTAGAATCTCCCATCTTATGAAAAGTACAATAAGTATTTTGGAAGATGCATTTTCATCACTTATGTATATTTTAGAAAAAGAACACTTGTGATCCTTCAGCATCTATAGTTTGTATTTTCCTGTTACAAATCAGCTGGTCGTGGGCGAGTGGAGGTTGGAAAATCAGTAAAAGTGACGACAACTGCAATAGCATAAACAACAAAATAAAAATAAATAAGTAAATATTTATGAGTTCAAAAAATAATTTTATCAGAATCGTCATAATTTCTGACGGTACAGTCTTTGAAAAATTTGGCCCTGAATTCTTAACTACAAGTTTTGTGTTTTTTTTCTACATTTCCATAACCTTTATTTCAGTATGTTGTTATAATTTTTCTTTCTTTCTTTCCTTTTTTTCCCTGTTTTTGAAATTTTAGAGGAGACACTTCTCCAAACAGGGATCATCAAAAATATAACGGTTAATCACTGTCCTCTAGTGGTCAAAGTGGAAAATGTCACCCAGTGACTTTTCCTTATGGCATGGATATTTTGTTTATGAAAACATATTCTAAAAATAATTCCAGAAAATTTGGGGGCATGATAATCTTTAATAAAATTGAAATAAAATTGTAATAAAAAATTAAAGAAGCTTAGAGGGTTAGTCAAGACATCGTGTTCTTTCTTTTGGTTTTTCTTTTCAATATAGATACTCACCTTACAGATGTACAAAACAAATCTAATCTTACTGCTCCCAAACAAGCTAATAACTCTGTAAAATCAGGTTTTATGTTTACCATTATCTGTGGTACCATACAGTCTGAGCAATATAATAGGAGTGGTTTAACATAAGGTAGAGATTGAACATTAATTTTAGCTACATAGTTTTTATTGTTGATTTATGTATTTATTTTGCTTAATATGTGCCTATATAAGCTCTAGGTTAAGACAGTCAGTCCAAGAGGTGCAGGGAACAAAAGGAGAGATGAAAGAGTGGTAAATCATTGGAGGCATAGAACAAATGAAAGGACTTTCCTTTCCTTCTGTTCTGTTACACACACCATTTAAACTCAATTAGCATTGCCCTCCTTCTAAACAATTACTGCAGTTAGAATGTAATATTCCTTTTTATGATTATTTTATGGATACCTGTGTTTTGTTTACTAAGCCAGAAACTGCATGAAAGACATTACATCTGCAGCACCCAGCAGCCTGTCTGACACGTACCAGGTACTCAATAAGTATTTTTGAGTACATGTTTATGTAAATGATGCAATGGTTAAACTGATGCCATGGATACACGCATATCTCCTCTTCTTACAAATGTCCACATATGGACTTGTTTTTCTCCCAGTTCAAATTGCAGAGGGTTTAAAGGAAAGGAGATATAAGAGAGTGGGTTGAAAATATCCTTGCCTTGCTTTTTTTCATGTAGAAGTGGAGAATTCTGTGCAATGTAGCCACCCTGGTCTCTTCCAAAGGAATACGAGTGGTGTTGTTTTAGGGGAAAATAATTGTGTATTAACTGATACCTCCTTTCAGCCTGTTATCATGACATCTAGGTGACAACAGTGTAGGAGAGGATGTGGAGAAAAGGGACCCTCATTCACTGCTGGTGGGAGTGTGAGCTGGTGCAGCCAGTGTGGGAAACAGCATGGAGGCTCCTCACACAATTAACCAGAGAGTTACCATATGGTCCAGTGATCCCTCTTCTAGGTATCTACCTCCCAAACTTGAAAACATTTGTTCAAAAAACAATATGCACCCCCCCATATTCATTGTAGCACTGTTCCAGGTAGCTGACACATGAAAATAACCTAAATGTCCTTCAACAGATGGCTGGGTAAATAAGTGGTACATCCTATGTAGAATGAAACACTACTCAGCCACAGAAAGGATGAAATTCTGCCATCTGTGACAACATGGATGGATCTTAAGAGAATCATGTTCAGTGAAGTAAGTCAGATGGAAAAAGAGAAGAACCCTATGATTTCATTCATATGTGCGATAGAAAACAGAAAGCAGCAAATGAACAAACAACACAAACTCATTGGAAAACAGTATGGAATTTGCTAAGAAAACTAAAAACAGAAATGCTTTTTGATCCAGTGATCCCACTGCTGGGATTATACCCAAAGAATCCTGAAACCCCAACTCAGAAAAACCTCTGCACCCCTATGTTCATAGCAGCGCTATTTACAGTAGCCAAGTGTCCATCTGTAGATGTGTGCATTTTGTGGTATCTTCCTAGTGATCTGTTTGATTTAAAACAATAAAAGCATTGCTGCTGCTTCTGACACTTGTCTTCAAGTATAGCATCCAGACCTTTTTCCGTATTTAGAGCTGTTCCGAAAGTACAATGAATTTAAAAGATGCCCACAAGTCTTACATTTTAGAGGCTCTGTGCTACTCATACTGTAGTAGATTTTTTAAAAAAGAGATGTTCAGCTAGTATGAAAAGGAGTCACAAGGTTCAAATTCTTGTCCTCTTATCCATATCTTTCTGGCCCGCTGCTCTGCTTTAGTTACTCCCATTCCCCTTTGTTATACGCTTTCACTTAACACTGCTTTTGACCTAACTTGTGTTTACCTGGAAACAAATGATGGGGAGACTAGTGGAGAGGACTCCAACTGTAATGTGGCCCAGGCCCGCTTTGCACTCTACTGATAAATAACCTGGCATCAACCATTCCTTATTTGTGCGATTTGATCTTCTGATAGCATTTCATTTTGTTGTCTGTGAATACTTCTTTAATCTCCCATGTTTCTGTGTTTCTGCAATGCATTTCTGTCTTTGGTGTCTTTTATACACTTGGTCTCTTTGACAAATGAGTGTTGGTGTTTACCTGGTGTTTTCTCAGGTTGAGAAAATCTCACAGCAGCATATTCCAAATTACGCTGGTGTTGGAGATGTGATGAACTCCTTTGCTGTCTGGCAAGTTAAATGAATAAAAATACATAGTTAGGATAGAGCATTTGCTCAAGTAGTTATGAATCATTTTTCCTGATAAACTCGTTTTTGACCATACAGGATCAATGTTCTTATCTTAAGACTCTATTACTATATGTATCTGGGAAAAGGCAATAATATAAAGGCTACCATTTGTTGAAGGGCTTCCATGTTCAAAGTGTTTTAACTATTTGATTAGCCCCAACAATTTATTATGAAAAATTTCAGACATATAGCAAAATTAAATTTTACAGAGAATGCCCATGTAACTAACTACTACCCCAATTGTATTGCTAACATTTTACTCTACTTGTTTTAACATATATGTGTCCATCCATTCATCCCATTATCTTGCCATTAATCCATCCTAGGCTTTTGATGCAATTGAAAGTAAATTTCAAATAGCAGTTTATTTCACAAAAATTGCATTATGTGAATATTTAGAAAAAACCTACAAAATAGGTATTTTTAAGTCCATTTTTTGAAGATGAAAAAACCTGATGCTGAAAAATTTTAAGGAACTTCTCTGAAGTCACGCAGTTGGTAACTTATAGGGCAGGGATTTGAACCCTAGTCTGTCTGGCTTCATTACTTTACTTTTCCTACTATACTGAGGAATTTCCCAGAGTATATACAGAATGACTTTGTCATTTCAAAATGGCCAGAGGGGAAAAAGGGAGTTTAAACTAAATTACCTTTTAACTGGAGTAAAATAGGGCAGTTTAATTCTTTACCAAAAAATCCTATAAATAAGCTCAAATGACTGTGAACACAACACTATCTGATTTATAATCAAGCCTTTTGTTTGCCTTTGCTTCTCAGTGCAATTTTCCACTAATTATTTTATTTGATTCTCACAACTATGGAGAAGTCAGATATGTCACCCAAGTCCCCATTTATAAAGGAAGAAATGGGCTAAGCGATTTATTCAAAGTCATAGCCATTTAGTAGAAGGTAGATGATTGGAAAACAAATCCAGTGTTTTAGAATCCTTCAGAGTAGAAAAACCATGGAGAATGCTTAAAAGGTGACTTGTTTACAGGTATGATTTCTAATTATAATAATTCTTTAAAATCTCAGGAGATTTCTAACCTAAGTCGAGGCGTAATAAATAATTCTTTACATTAAGTAATTTTTTAATTTTTTAATGCATTTATTAAGGTGGTATTGGTTAATAAAATTATATTGGTTTCAGGTGTATAATAGTATGATACATCATATGTATATTGCATTGTGTGTTCACCACCCCAAGTCAAGCCTCTGGTCCATCACCATGGTGATTAATTGATTTTATACATATATACATGTGTACCACAGGGTATTTTAAAAACTATGGAATAAGGGTGTAAAGAAAGATTAGGAATTTGAAATGTCAGAATGATTGGAGAGTTTATCTCACCATTCCCAGAAGCAAATATCTAAGACTGTTCAAATTGTTGATTTTATTGTCATTTGCAAGCCTACTCTTACAAGTGTGGAAGTGGCTCACATTACTGGTTACTTCCAATTTTAAAGTAATATTTCAGACTCTCCTCATACTGTATGCAGGGTAATGTTATCTTGTCACTGGAGAATGATGTCTCAAAGTCGATGCTAATTTGAATCAACGGGTATAAATTTGATGAGGTTTTACCCTACTGGTATTTACCCCTCGTATCTCTATGGTTCAGAGGCAGGACAAAGTATAGAGGGGATTGTTTGCTTTCAGGCAAGGCAATAAAGGGTATGCAGCAGGGCTTTGAAGCTTTCAAAGCAGTGCTTTATCTTATGAGATTCCATTCTATAGCCCAGGGGTTAAGGGTTTAGGCCTGGGAGCCAGATTGTCTGCGGACATACTTAGCCCTGTGACGTCAACCCAGTTATTTGATCTGTGCTCTGGTAATCTCATCTGTACTTTATAGGGTGCTGGTGAAGATGAAATGAATCGATAGGCATGAAACATTTGTGATTCATCCTGACATAAAGGGAAATGACTGTTGCTTTTAGTATCATTCTCAGCATCCCTGTAAGGTGGGTGGGCCAGATGATATCTCTATTTCATAGATGAGAAGATGGAAGCCCAGTGAGGAGAAGAGATTTACCCAAGATAGAGTCATATTGCGGTGAAGCCCATTGGATTCCTCTTTTCATTTCTCTGACATTGTTGCTAGGGGTTGGGGTAAGGAGGAAGCACAGCAGTCCCACCCCTGCTCAAGACAGTCCATGTGGTCCACACAAATAGAAGAAAGACACTGAAGTAGGACAATTCTTTAGTGGATTAATTACAGTTGGCCATATGAATACTTGCTGCATCCATATTCTGACCAAAATGTGTTTGGTTATGGGAATTTTGTTTGAATATAATTAAATACTATGAATATGAAAGAGAATATACCAGGTATATGCATAATAAATGATATCCATTATTTCTTGATTCATTCGCTTATCTCACAAGAGGTTTCCCATCATTCTTGGCGATATTTAGACATTTCTTACCTTTGATAACTTACATTCTTCATTGACTTCTTCTTACAGTAGTGGACAGCCTGGATCATTACACCCACTATTAAAGCCAATCCTGTTCCAGGCAACACTGCCACTAGAACCAGGTCCAGAGTATTCCAGAGTTGGTCCCATCTGGCCCCCATATACCAGTGATTTCCCCACTGACCTCTGCCATGTGGACATCTAGATAGAAATAATAGAAATAGAAAAAGCTCACAAATCAGAAAAAATGCATCTCCCTGTATGAATCAAACCTTTCATTGTTACTAAACCATGAGGTTTCCCTTCAAGGTCCTTAAGATATTTATGTCGTTCCATTTTCCACCTGAGCAAACACTCCACAGCCTACAGGTTTGAACACATAGAGTCAGCATGCAGAAGGCCATCAGGATTTCCCAACCATTCGCTAGTGGAGATGGGCCACTTAGTTAGGAATGAAAAACAAAAAGCCTTTCCCAGAATGGCTGCCTTGAGACTGCTTTTAAAACTATCCACATTTTGCCCACTGCTTGTTGCTCACGTCACTCTAGCTACCTTAGTTCTGTGAGAGTTATGCACAAAATTCAAGGAGCCTAGCCTACCAGTTGTGTTACTGCAGGCGAGGGGTCCCCCCGCCACCTACTCTCACAGTGATGACGGCTGCTTAGCACACTGCCGCTGCCGCTCCACAGCAAGTACAAGAAGGAACATGACAAGGTGAGAATAGACTGTCTGCCAGCACAATCTGCCCCCATTGTTCCCATGACTCCAGATCTTCCTCCTCTGTTTTATAGAAATAAATGACTCATATAGGGACGTCTAGTGTTTTTATAAAGCTGTGCCACTCTGCCAAATACTCTGAATGTGGTTCCCTGGTGCAGAGAGTGAACTGCCATGGCATACACCCCCACAGAAATATCTATGATTTTGTGGAGAACAATAATAGGACTTCTCACCGCCTTCCATGGGAGTGACTAATGGTGAGGTTAGTTCTTGTAGTATCTTTAGAGGTTGCTTCATTGTCCTCTGTAGAACTGATAATGGATTACCTAGTTGAACAGTAAATGTCACATCCTAAGTAAGCTTCTCTTAGTTTGTATCCCTCCAATATATTAAGAAGTACTGTCACGGATGACTTGAATGGATTGATTAAGTGATTATCATAATATTTTATAGTTCTGATAATCTAGGATTCTATAACAAAATGAATCTGCCAGCTTCAAATAGGTAATAATTGCTCAGTAAGACAAGGCTTCTAATATGTAACACAGTGGCCCGGACTGGGTTGGTTGGAGCACCGCCCCACACACCAGAAGGTGGCAGGTTCACTTCCTGGTTGGGGCACATGGCTGGCTTCTATCTGATCTGTGTTTCTCTCTCTCTCTCCTGTGACTTCGTCTGTCTCTAAAAAAACAATAAACATATCCTCATGTGAGGATTAAAAAAATTAAGAGCATGCTGTGAAAACTATTCACATTTTTGCAAACACAAAATTCTCTCAAACCTCATTGCCTCTGTCCACATTGATCCCTTTGCCTGTACCTGTTTTTATTGTGTGTGTGTGTGTGTGTGTGTGTGTGATTAAATTTCATTTAAAGGCATTTTAAAGTAATATTTTGGTAAATTGTTTTTCTAACTTCATTTTATTTCACAAAGTAGTTTTGTTATAGTATTCTGTTTGTAATGGTCACTAAAGGACTATTACATATATGTGTGTGTGTATATGTGTGTGTGTGTGTGTGTGTGTGTATATGTGTGTGTATATGTGTATATATATATAATTGTTGACACTATTACAGATGCTCCCATTTCCCCCCCCCCTTTAGCCCCTCCCAACCCCAGCCCTCATCATATTGTCTGTGGCCATGGGCTTTGCATATATGCATATATGTTCTTTGGCTGATCTCTTCCTCTTCCACTCCCCTCGCCACTTCTCCTCTGAGTTCACAGAACATACTGACAGATCTCAGATCTACACCTGATTTTCTTATCAGTTTCAAAAATTCAGTTCAAGAGGTGTGGACCCTGGAAAATGTTTTTTCACATACACAGTCTTTCTTATTCTTATATTATCTTTTTTCCTAGGTCTTCTTCCAATTTTGGACCTAACTACTCTTAATTTTTATGGTTAAAACAAGTAGAAAATCTGCCTAACTTTTAAAGGAAAAATGTATCTATAACTCAAAAAACACACTCTTTTATAAAAATTAAAGCTGGAAACAAAGAGGTCAGTGAGTGCATTTTAAATATTTCTTGAATTACAAAAAACTTTATTCATATAACAATCAGGATTATTATCATTGCATAACATGAGCTATATCTTAATTTTTCTTTTTTAGAACAGTAAAACAGGTTATGAATGTGTAATTTATCTCTAAAAAGTCTGTCTGAGGAAAGCAGTTTTGAATGATGCTACTCCCTTAAAGTTGAATATATATTCTCTCAGTTAACCTTTTAAACTATACATATTATTTTTAAAATAGATTAAAATATTTTAGGGAATCAGCAACAACTGTATAATATGTGTAGGAGCCATTTCTGATTAAAATATTATTTTAAAATAAGTATTGCATCTGTTGAGTATAGCAAACAAAGTGAATGATTACTCTCAATATATTATGCTTCTTTTGCTTTTACAGCATGTATAATAGCCACTTACTTGCAAAAAGGCTCTCCATCTTTGCACGCACAAATAATATCCTTTGGACAAAAATCTGTTATATTCCGCAGACCATTATTAAAGTCAGTCACAGATGTATGCTTGGCTGTAAATAACAACCTTAAAACATTCCTCAACAATACAGAACAAATGTTTCAAACTTCACTGATATACATGTTATAAGTTTTGCATGTTAGAAAAACTTTTTGATAAAGAATCTTAAACTATGAAAATGAAAATAATTTTGTGGTACGTTGAAAATGTTTGAATATCATATCTTCAAGTACCAGTCTCCAAAAATCAAGATAAACAACAAACATGATTTCATTCTATTATTTGAACCTGATAGCTTTCACAGCATGGCTTTAAAAAGTAGTCAATATAGGTCTGGCCAGTGTAGCTCAGTGGACTCAGTGCCAGTCTGTGAACTACAGGGTCACCAGTTCAATTCCCCGTCAGGGCACATGCCTGGGTTGTGGGCCAGGCCCCCAGTTGGAAGTGCACAAGAGGCAACCACACATTGATATTTCTCTCCCTCTCTCTCCCTCTTTCTCCCCTCTCTAAAAATAAATACATAAGATCTTTTATTATTATTTTTTGTTTTTCTATTACAGTTGTCCTTCCCCCACCCCCACTTGCTCTCCCCGGCCCTGCCCACCTCCCCCCACTCCCACAGTCAATCCCCACCATGTTATCCATGTCCATGGGTCATTTATACTAGTTCCTTGACTAGACCTTCCCCTTCTCCCCACCCCTTCCTCTCCCCCCTATCCTCTGGTCACTGTCAGTCTGTTTCTTGTTTAAAAACAAAAGTTAATATATAGTATTATAGCCCAAAGGAAATTTAACATTTGAAATAAAGTTCTTTTGGACAAAATGTGCATACCATCTTTGGCTAAAGGAAGACACAATGATCTATCCAAAGATAGGACGGTCAACATAATCCTAGTTTGCTAGGACAGCTCTAGCTTATGTCTGGTTCCTGGACTAATTATTAATACATCTCTCTTTACTCTCAAAGTGTCCTGGTTGACACAGACAGATTAGTGGCCTCACTAGTAGGCCCCTGGGGGTAGTAGGGACCTCTGTCCCAACCCTTAACGACTATTTCTAAGGCTACCCTGGAGAGTCCTTCTGCCAATGACATGGCTGACATATGCCTTCCAGCATTCTGGACTAGACAAAGGTTTTTTAGATTCTGAAAATTAGTGAGTAGGAAATTTTATTAGCAGTCACAGGACCTATTAACATGCATTAACATGAGTAGAAATTGTAATTTCAAGAAAGAGAGAACTATTTTGACTTTCTGCCAGTTTAAACACAAAGAAGAGATTCTATAGAGTGAAGCTTCAGATTGTCTAAGTCCCAGGCCTCTGAGTATCTGTTTGGCTGTAATGAAGGGGAAATGTCTCTGATGAGATTAGGCCTATAGAATCCAAAGGAAAACTGTGCTTTAGAGAGCATATTTTTCCCTAACATAAAACATGATACACTGATTTTACCTTCCTCCTGCATTTCCTTTTTTTCATTTTAAATTTAAATTTTTCCCAGTGCTAACCTGGTTTTCATTCCTCACTCTTAGTATTCCTTCTCCCTCTATCCTCTCAAAATCACTTCTCGTTCCTCTAGACATCTCTTAAGCTTTTCTTTCATTTTTCTTTTTTCTTTTTTAATATGCTTTATTGATTATGCTGTTACAGTTGTCTCAATTTCTTTTCCCTTGTTCCCCTCCACCCAGTGACCCCCTCCCTCCAGTTGTCCCCCCCTTAGTCCATGCCCATTGGTTGTGCATATAGTTCTTCTCAACATCTTCCCGTCTACTCCACTCTCTCCTACTATGCTTCTTAATTCCTATACCATGTCTCTCCATTTTCCCCTCCCCGCTCCCTGCTGACCTCCCCCCAATATGCTCCCCATACCTATAGTTCTTTTCCCATACTCGTTGCCTATTTAGTTTGTCTTTGTTTCAATTCCCTGGCTTCTGTTGTTGGTTGTTGTGATGCAGTTTTCATTTTAATGTTCATGGTTTTGATCCTCTTTCTCCTAAACAAGTCCCTTTAACATTTCATATAACAGTTGTTTGGATCTGATGAACTCCTTCAGTTTTGCTTTGTCCTGGAAGCACTTTCTCTGCCCTTCTATTCTGAATGACAGCTTCGCTGGATAGAGTAATCGTGGTTGTAGGTTTTTGCTTTTCATTCCTTTGAATATTTCTTGCCAGTGCCTTCTTGCCTGCAGAGTTTCTTTTGAGAAATCAGCTGAAAGTCTTAGTGGGACCCCTTTGTACATAGTTCTCTTCTCTCTTGCTGCTTTTAAGATGCTCTCTTGATCCTTAATTTTTGACATTTTGATGATAATGTGTCTTGGTGTGGTTCTCCCTGGGTTCAGTTTTTCTGGAACTCTCTGTGCTTCTTGGACCTGTCAGTCTATTTCCTTCCCCAAGTTCAGGAAGTTCTGCTTCATTATTTTTTCACATAGTTTTTCAATTTCTAGTCTTTTTTCTTCACTTTCTGGCAACCCTATGATTCTGATGTTGGCCCACGTATAGCTGTCCCATAGGTTTCTGAGCCTCTCCTCATTTTCCTCACTTCTTGTTTCCTCTTTCTGCACTGGTTGACTGTTAGTTCCTTCCCTATGTTCCGATTTATTGATTTGATCTCTGGTTTTCTTTCTCTCACCACTAGTTTCATATGTGTTTTCATTCATTTCAGCAGGACTAGCCTTCATTCCTTCCCCGTCTTGTTTAAGATCTGCTGTTAGGTCTGTAAGCATTCGTATAACCAAAGTTCTGAACTGAGCCTCAGAAAGATTTCCTATTTGCTGAGCCATTAGATTAGATATTTGCTGTCTGGTCAGCTGCATCCCCAGAAATAGTGCTAAGTGAAATAGAGGCAAGAAAACTGTCAGACATTGAGTTCAAAATAATGGTTATTAGGATGCTTAGTGAGCTCAGCAAGAACTACAAAGAGCTCCAGGGAAGCTACAAGGAACTTACTGCAAACTACACCAGCATGAAGTAGGACATAGAAACTACCAATAGGAGCCAGAAGGAAATGAAGAATACAATATCTGAAATGGGATTAAGAAAGTTGTAGAAGGTTTGTGGAAAAGGAATCTGGAGAAAGCAAATTTTTATGTACTGTGAAGCTGAATAAAATGGAAATAACTTGAATAGAGTAAGTTAATTTAAGTACCTAAAGTCAACTAATACAGAATTAGAGTTTGGTTCTCTTTCACACTTTCAAAGGACAAAGTTTTCCTATATTGTTCTGCTCCAGATAAGATTTGAGAAGTTTTCTACCTAGAAAAAAAAAGATTATATATTTTAGTGAAATAGTTCTTAGTTTGTTTTATATTATGTTAATTAGGTGCTTGATTACTCAAGAAACCAACTTTCTCAATTCTAAAAACTAAGGTTGTGATAATAATAGGTAACCTTTATTTACATTTGACATCTTGTACATTTACTTTGAGTAATTGGATAATTTAATAATGTTTCATAGTGATATATAATCCTTTTGCGCAAACATGCTTGACAAAATTCCCAGGATTCAGGATGTAAAAGGAGATTTTTCTTAACCTTAAAATGACTTTATGTTATTCTAGGGGGCCCCTGAAATGTCTCAAAGATTTGTTCTCTCTTTCTTTGTAAAGGAGAAAATTTAAACTAATTAGGCCCATATGATATACTAAAATGACATGGGAAGCTTTGTCAAATAAATAAAAATCTTTTATTTGTGTCCATATAACCTTATCAGTAAAAGTGAATTTTCAGGGGATAATAATCTTCAAGATTCTGCAATGTCCTGATATCTTCATTTGTAATTCTGATTAGTTTCTTAAAATGTTATGTTGCAGAGAAAAATAATTTTTTTCTCAATTTCCTTATAATCATATCTATAACCATGTTATTTTAAGTTTTTGTCATCAACAGAGAGTCATTATTTTACTCTGATACTTTTAGAAATAAATATCTTTTCATCTTCAGAAAGTTAGAGAGGACTCTGACTTATTCCAAAATCAGATCCCTGGGAATAAACTTTTGGATGACACCTTTAAAATGCATAAAGATTTATAGAACTCTAAAGAATAACTGTATTCATGGAATGCTGGCAAGCAATCAAGATAAACAAGAATTGATTATATGGCACTGAGTGAACTGAGGATGCTTATAAATTTTATAAATTTTTGTCTAAAATGTTGCTGTTTTTCAATCTTTTGTTTTCCAATAAGAGGAAACTTGATCCTCTTAAACTATCTATGACTTAGCAGTTTGGTAAATTATACCTTTGTAAAGGGAATTGAAACATTACTTTTTTCTCCCTGTTTTATCCCTCCAGAATTGAAAAACTTTTTATGGGTACTTTTATTTTCCTGGCAATGTGATTATTTGCACAAGTTCACTAAAAGTCTGTTCTCCTTATAACAGACATAATTGGAAACTGGTTTTTATTATCAAGGCTTTGACTGGAATGTCATGTTTGTGGGGGAAATGTGTAGAATCAGATATGACCAGACATCTTTAAGGGATTAAGATTAACTTTTGGAAGCCAATAAAAGCCCTCGGAAATCTTGGCTTGGTAACTTGTTTACATGTTTCCCAGCAGCTTTACTATGTGAGTAAAAAATCCCGCTTTTTGATGGGTGGAGGAAACTTGTGATATTTTGAGGACCTCAAGAAGAAGGGAACTTAACCAAAACTTATAGGTACAGCAGGCAACATCTGGCGGCAAGTCCTTGCTTTGCCTTTTCTGGCCTTGAGAAACCTTTTAATTGCAATTTGAAGATTCCTTATAAAAGATTTCAGCTAAGTACATTCAAAAGTGCCCAAATGGTCAATTAATATTTTTGTGGGGCTTACACAAATAATTAGGCTGTTTACTGAAACTAAAGTTATTTTGCAAATAAATTAGTCTTACTTTGGTTATATTTGATAAAAATATGAATGACTAGAAAGAAAAAAATTATATTTCAGCAGAAACTATAATATACCTTTGTGGCTATTACATTCTAGTGCTGTTATTGTCTTTTGGGGAGTTTGGGCTTTTGAGCTTAAGCTGCCTATTCCCCGGGATGGCACCATGCATCAATAAAATAGCCAGCATCTCTCCAGTGTAATTATTGGTGTCTAGAGTTTGACTTTGCTAGCACCAGTTGAACAAACTCTCTGTTTTGTAACATCACCAATCCTCTGGTCAGGAATCTCAGAGCTCACTAAGCAAAATAAGTACCAAAACCCTTACCCTTAAGTATATCATACTTAAATATATCAAACCAAAGACAAAGAGAACCCCTTGAAAGAAGCTGGTGGGGTGGGGGGAGAAATCTATCACAGTACTTAAACAGAGATATTGATGACTCAGACTGCAGTAGAGTTAGAGAAAAGTGGTTGGATTTGGTATAGATTTTGAGG
The DNA here is from genome assembly GCF_987537825.1 of Furipterus horrens. Classification (NCBI taxonomy): domain Eukaryota; kingdom Metazoa; phylum Chordata; class Mammalia; order Chiroptera; family Furipteridae; genus Furipterus; species Furipterus horrens. The sequence continues at coordinate 3,464,485 of NW_028327187.1, forward strand.
GTGAAGTTGACATAATTTCCTGACATATTGGAAATGGCATGTAAGAATAGTAGAGGTAAAGAGCAAGACACATTTATGGCCTCTAGCAGGAATTCTTCTTAAAGTTAGCCATCCCCTTCAACCATTACCATAATGGGGGTTCATCTATGTTTTTATTTCCCAAAATTGCCTTTGTAGTATACAGGAAAAGTACAGCAACTTTGAAAACATGAACTGATAATTAAGAAACACTGTAAATGCTTTTAAAGAAAAAACAAAACAAAGCAAAACAAAAAACAAACAAACAAACAAAAAAACCCATAAAGCTTAACATGTCACTGTTCTGCTTAACTTTCTTTGATGGCTCTCAGTCACGTGATAAAGCTAAACTCCTTAGCAAAGCTTTACCAATTTTTTTCAAAACCTGGCTCCTGCCCACCTCTTTTCCTTCATTGATTGCTACTCCTTCCTTCACACTCTTAAGAATTAAGCAAGCTGAAAATCTTTGGAATCCTCCTTGCTTTTTCTTACCTCCTTACTTTCATAAAATCTTCTTCCATTACCTGGAATACATCTCACTCTCCTTTAATATGAATAAATCACACCTCTTACTTATAACTCAAGTCAGACTGTCACCTTCTCCAAAAAGCTGTACCTGACCCTGCAGTTTGAAACAGGTGTTGTTTTGGCCTGCTCCTATGGTACCCTCTGTGTATCTGTAGCACAGCACTTACACTGAGTTGCTTATTTATCTATCTGTCTATCATCTATCTATCATCTATATCTACCTATCATCTATTCATATCTTTAAAAATACTGAAATCTTTGAGAGCAGAGGTTCATCTTATTCATCTTTGTCTCCTCAGAGCCTGACATAAATATCTGCCTGACACACAGTAGTAGGTAATCAATAAATGTTTTATGAATGAATGTGTAACTGAATGAATGCTTTTCCTCTTTTTTCAACGTAATCTCCAAATTTCTACATTCTCCTCCATTCTTATGAGTCAATATTTTTTTTTTTTTTTTTTTGGTTTAATGCATCTTAAAGACTTTTGTCTTGAAGTTTTCTATTGGCAGAAACTTAAAAGAATGTGTGTGCATGAACACATTCACATATATAAACACATATGATTTGTAAGAAGTTTTTTGTCATTATTAATGGAATAGAGTACTCATTAATTGGAGTTCATATAATTTTGAAATTTAATTCTGAACACAGAGGAAATATTCTGCTCCTGGTGAAAAATTATTTTATTTTATGTACTTCAAGGGTTTTCTAAAATATTTTTTCTTTCAGTTTATTTTGGAATAATCCAAAGAGAATAATTTAATTTTTTTCTATTTAAGGTAATGTAAATACAGCATTTGAGCTGTCATTATTTATAAGTATAGGACACAAGAGTAAGTAAAATAATTTATTTATGCAAAAGAGTTATAAACTACTAAGAGCAACATAAGGCAACAGCATAAAATAACTTACTTCATGGCATGGTAATCATTTGGGTTGAGATCATATTTCTAGTTATTTTCCAATAGGATATGGAGGAAATTAAGATCATTAGATCACAAAATGTAAAAACCTTTTCACAAAAAGAGAGAATGAGGTTCATAGAAGTAATTGTCTTCAAACAGGTTAGATTAGGGGCTAATCTAAAATCTCAACTAGCATTTCTTTGTTCTCAGACCTGGTACTATGAATAATACTAAAAGCTACACTTGTATAGTGTTTTAGAGTTTAAAAATTACTTTCAGACACATGAACTTCTTTGATCCTCAAAACCATCTTTGTGGTAAGGCAAATACTACCCCCAATTTACCAATGAGAAAGCAGGGGTGGGGTGAGGTGATGGTGGTAGCACGGCTCAGAGAAATTAAATTACCTCCGAGTCATAGAACTTGTAAAGACTTAGAGCTGGGACTAGGATTCAAGTCCTCTGGCTCTAACTCACATACACAATCACAATAAACTATATCAGAATCTGAGTCAGCAAGTTAGTCACAAAAACTAATCAGCTTTTTATTTTATTTTTGTCCTCCCCTTTTAAAAAATACCTCACAGAAGAAATATAAAATGACAGACTTTGAGGACATTGAGTTGAGAGTAAAATATTCCCTGAATCAGTCTTCCAATGCTTCAAAATAACTTTGAACTTTGATTCATGAGTCGCTTCAACTATGATGACTAAGTTTCCTATAATGGCATATACTGCCTCAACCAAGCAGGAGACTGAAACTTGTAATGAAAGTGATAAAGGCAATTATTGGGTATGTCAACCCTTGGAGGCTGCTCAAGTCTTGGACACCTTATTAGGCACCTAGCCCTGTGCTAGGCATTCTGAATGTTGCTGTTCCTTGAGGATTTTATACCCGTGTTGGGTTATCCAAATCACTAAGCATAAAACAATTACCTAAAAAGCAAATACAATGGTGATCTACCTTGTATGTGCTAAAGGAATTCACAGAAAAGCAGACCAGTAAGGCCAGAGTACCAGGAGGGTGAGCAGCATACTGAGAGCAGCAGTATGGAATAGTGGTTAGAGGTATAGAGTTAGGCTGTCAAAATTTAAATCCCAGTTGTACCACTTAACTAACTGTGTGACCTTGGGCAAGTTACTCGATCTCTCCTGAGCCTTGGGATCCTCACCTATAAAACGATGTTAACAATATTATCTGCATCATAGGGTTACTTGGAGTATTAAGTGAATTAATGTGTTTATGTTTGAAAAATTTCAGGCACCTAATGCTATCTGTGTGAATAAAACGTAAAATAATGAATACTCGAGATATATAGGAAAGGTAAACCCTATGGTGAAGGCCTGAAGGTAGGGAGACCAAATGAGAAGCTGCTGCATTAATCCACACTGAGGTGGTGCAAGATGGGGAGGATGTGACAGATACAAAATTCAAAGAAATGATAGGCTCCTCTAGCGATGGATTGGAGATAATGAAGAGAAAGACAACCTGAAATCTAATGCAGGCATAGGTCAGTCCTCAAATTAACTCGTTGGAAGCTAAGTCAATTCTGGGACCTTTGAAATCATTTATGGTTTACTGGGTCTGTACTGAAACGGACACAGAATTTTTCTTTTTTTTTTTTTTTTTTTTGGCTTTGCAGAGATCTTCTGGACCAGGAGTACTGCAGCATTATGAGTGAAGCATATCTAAATGCCCTGAGCTACATCTCTGGTTGGGCTATTTTTTTCCTTTGGAGTTCACTAAATACCTTGAGCAGGCAGCTCACAGTTTTAAAAAATTAGAGGTTGAAAATTAAGGCATTGCTTAGCAATGGATCACATATCAGGTGAGGGCTTCAGTAGAATGACTCAGGATGAATGACTTGATCGTGTAAGGACAGTTTTATTATTGCAAGTTTTATGACAGTGATGTATTGTGAAGGAAATAAAGTTCGCTAATAAAAAGATTTTTAAAGTATTTAAACATTCAAGCAAGTTTTTGTCTATAAAATATATGTAAGAAAATATATGCTGTTTACATATTTATAATATAAATATTTACATTATATATATTTTGCCTGAAATTTTGATAGTGTGTGTTATGATGCTATAGATTTTTTAAAGTATATTTTATTGATTATGTTGTTACAGTAGTCCCAATTTTATCCCTTTGCTCCTCTCCACTCAGTACCCCCTTCACTCCAGCAATCCCACCCCCCTTAGTTCATGTCCATGGGTCGTGCATATCAGTTCTTTGGCTTCACCCTTTCCTATATTATTCTTAACTTCCCCCTGTCTATTTTGTACCAACTGATTATGCTTCTTAGTCCCTGCACCATTTCCTCATTTCTCCCCCTTCTCTCTCCAAATGATCCTCATACCTATGATTCTGTTCCTATTCTGGTGTGCTTAGTTGGATTTTGTTTTTATTGTTTAGATTCAGTTGTTGATAGTTGTGAGTTTGTTGTCATTTTAATGTTCATAATTTTGATCTTTTTATTAAGTAAGTCCCTTTGACATTTCATATAATAATAGCTTGGTGATGATGAGCTCCTTTAGCTTTGTCTTGTCTGGAAAGCACTTTATCTGCCCTTCCATTCCAAATGATAGCTTTGCTGGATAGAGTAATCTTGGTTGTGGGTCTTTGCTTTTCATCACATGGAATACTTCTTGCCAGTCTCTTCTTGTGTGCAAAGTTTCTTTTGAGAAGTCAGCTGCTAGTCTTATGGGAACTCTTTTGTAGGTAACTCTCTGCTTTTCTCTTGCTGCTTTAAAGATTCTTTATCTTGAACCTTTGGCATTTTAATTATGATGCATCTTGGTGTGGTCCTCTTTGGGTCTAGCTTGTTTGGGACTCTGTGCTTCCTGGACTTGTATGACTACTTCCTTTGCCAAATTTGGGACATTTTCCTTGATTATTTTTTCACATAAGCTTTCAAATTCTTACTCTTCCTATTCTCCTTCTGGCACCCATATGATTTGGATGTTGGCATGTTTAAAGTTGGTTGTCCCAGAGCTTCCTAAGCCTCTCCTCATTTTTTTCAATTCTTATTTTCTCATTCTCTACTGGCTGACTTTTTTCTTTCCTTATGTTCCAAATCATTGATTTGAACCCTGCTTTCCTTCTCTTCACCATTGGTTTTGTGTGGCTTTTCCTTCGTTTCATTTAGCATAGCCTTCGCTTCTTCCCTTATGCGCTTGCCGTATTCAAGCATATCTGTCGAGCCTGTGAGCATCTTTATCACCAGTGCTTTGAACTCTGTGTCTTAGGTTGGCTGTCTCCTCATCTGTTAGGCTGGCCATCTCCTTGTTTGTTAGGTTGGCTATCTCCTTGTTTGTTAGGTTGGCTATCTCCTCATCGCTTAGTTCTCCCACTGGAACCTTGATTTGTTCCTTCTTTTGGGCCATGCTTCTCTGTCTTCTCAACTTGACCGTCTCATGTGTTTGTTTTCCTCTGTGTCTTAGGTAGAGCTGTCCCACCTATTACATTGTACGGGGCAGAGACTTAGGTGTTAGAACAGGTGACTGGTTTCACCACATGTGGCACTGTGTGTGGGGGTGGGATCTGAGAGGGAAAAATGCCACTTGCTCAGCACTCACCCCTTTTCCAGGCACTTCTCCCACTTCTGTATGGGACTGGCACCTCTCTAGCTGTTCCCGATTGTGGTTCCCAGAGTGGGTGGGTCTGTGGATGTTCTGGGACTGTAGGGGCCCTTTAAACAAGTGGACTCTGCTGAGAGACTGGCAGTCTCTTTTTCCGCCCCTATCCCCAGTGTTTTGCACAGCCAGAAGCAATGAGGCTTTATTTTCCCTGGCGCTGGAACGGTGAACTGTGTGATCTGGTCTGGTTTGGTGCTGGGAACACTCCCCAGGTGTCCCTCTGGACTTTTTAAAATGTGTGACTGCACTTTCTGCCAGCCTGCCACTGCCACCGCTGCCACCACTGCTCCCACCACCACGCCTCGTCCTCTCCACCCCAGCTCTGCCTCTCCTCCCTGTCTGGATAAGTATTTCTTTTTTATATTTTTGTTGGACTTCTATGCAGCTCAATTTTCTGGAACTTTTGGTTGTCTGTAGATTTGAGATAGTTGTATTCCCTTGAAACCTGTTCTTCTCCCTTCTTTCTTTCCTTCCTTTGTTATTCATTCTTATTTATTTATGTATTTGTTTATTTATTTATTTACTTATTTTCTCCAACATCTGTTGAGTGCTTCCCATATGCCAGGCACTAGGAATATAATTGGGAGGAAGATAGACACAGTATCTGCTCTCATTTCGGGTTAGAGGGAAGAGACGTATACCTAACCAGCAGCTCTTACACTTTCATGTGCCTCAGAATAATTTGTGACACTTGTTAAATTGCAGACTGGTTCTATACCAGACCCATTAAATCAGTACATGTGGAAGGTGGACCCTAGGCATCTGTATTTTAACAAGCTTCCAGGTGGTTCTGATGTGGCTATTTTCTTTCGGCAACGTATAGAGGAAGAATGGGGGCAACGGAGAGCACACTGGGAGCAAGTTTGTTTAAAGGGAGTCAGGGAAGACCTGCAAAACATTATGGTTAAATTGAGGTTTGAACAACGAGTAAGGACTAACTAGCGAATTCCAAGTTGGGGGTTGGAAAGAGGGTAAGAACATAAGAAGAGAGAGTTGTCTGAATATGACAGAGAGAGGGCCTGCTCTCGGGAAGTGAAAGAAGTTCCAAATGTGAGAACCCCCACAGAAATAGAAGCTTGAGGCGATAACCTAGGCTGATGCCATAGGGATTGTTAGCATCTAAGGGAGGTACTGAGAAGGGGGAGGTCAAGGTGAACGAAAGCCAGTCATTCGGTGATTTTCTGCCATGTCTTCGCTCAGTTAGCTATTTCTGTTTTCCATGTAGATATGAGGTATATTATTCTCTCTCAATATAATATTTGTTACATTTGTACTTTTTTAATACATTTTTTCCCATTTGAATGGACTAAGGAGCACAGAGTTGATTCTTGAATTAGGTTTCTTTTTTATGTTTGTCTTGTTTTCATGTTAGTTCGTTGATGCTGATTTCAATGTTCTTCTAGTATCTCTCGCTATTTGAGGACATTTTGAATTCTGAGCTCATTCTCCAAAATTGTATACTTTGTGGCCAACTAAAAGCAATTATAATGCTGAGAATACCATCACCAAACCAGTGATGATGGCATAGGGCCCAGAGCCAATTTAAGAAGCACTCATTTTTTTACCCATTTCTGTGATGGATAACAATTTTTTTTTTTTTTTTTGTAATACATAAGTTTGTAGAAAAAGAGGAGATTGTCTTAGAGTATACGTTGCAAAATCACTAGTGTCTGGTAAGTACTTATTAACTAAGCACAATATTCATGGTAATAGCTTTTTCCATAATAGACCAAGATATTGCAGAAGGCAGTTTATTGTTTTTATGCAATAAATTTATTGCATAAATAAAACATTTATTTGTCAAATAACTATATTTTCCAGTTCCAAAGCTCAAACGAAGCACAATTCCCTGATGTAAACTCAGTTTCTGAAAATGTGCTTCTTTTAATTTTGCTTCTTGCTGTATTGAACGTTTCCTAGTAACCCCAAAGTAAACTGAATTCTCAGTTTTATTAACTTTGCTAATCCTTTTGGTCTGTTTTCATCCAAGAATCATGTTCTTCTTAAATGCTTCTAACTTTACTTCGTGTTTTCTCCAAGAACATTAGTTCTAGACTGGAGATGGAGAAAGGTAAAGGCTATCATTAGTCTTCCTTTGGAGATGGGATTTCCTTTTAAACTGAAGCATTTCAGAAAGACAATCAGTGGCTAACATTTAGTAACATTAGTTTGTGAATATAAAGGGAACAGAATATAAAAATTTTCTAGGGCCATATCTATATCATCAGTCCCAATATCTCACCTCTACCTTAGTCTAGAAAAAGAGACTTTCTCAATCACTAGCAGGAGCAGGGATATTAGAAGAGACTAGAAAAGTAAGATTAGAATAATCAGTTGGGTTACTAAGCAATGTGAAAGGAAGATTATTTGAATGGGGAAAGCAAGGTTTAAAATACATTAAGTTTCTTAATAATGAAGAATTAATGTGAAGGTAAATTATTTCAAAATATTTCATGCATTAGTTTATTCTAATACTTGGATTTTTTCCCCTTTAAGTCTTTTATTTGTTAATTTAGAAATAGATTTATCCTGATTTTTTAAAAAATTATTTGTTTGTTTATTTAATTTATTTTTAGAGATAGGGGAAAGGAGAAAGAGAGGGAGAGAAATATCACTGTGTGGTTGCCTCTAACTCATGCCCCCCAACTGGGGACCTGGCATGCAACCTAGCCATGTGCCCTGACTGGGAATCAAACCAGCGACACTTGGCTTGCAGGCTGATGCTCAATCCACTGAGCCACAGCAGCCAGGGCAGATTTATTCTGAATTTACTCTTTGTTATTAAAACAGGATAAAATGGAAAATTTAAATATCATTAATTACTACTAATGATATCCAAAACCCTTTTTAAGGATAACTTTTCTTCACTAATTTTCTCTAATGCACAAAATATTTAAGGAACTAGAGTAAAAACACTTTTTATCAACATGAAATGAATGTTCTATCCTGACACTCCATGGGTATTTGCTGAAATTTGAATCCTAAGGAAGCTCTTTTAAATAAGTGCCCTATACGTGGTCTGTCTGGAAAAAGTCCAGCCATTGTTAATATCACGAGAATGGTTTGCGCAACACTGATGTAACCTGGCAGCCATTGATGTAACTAGTCAGTGAGGGCAGTAGATGCTGTTAAGTGAGCATGTGTACTGTGTGGCTGTCGCATTCAAATTGACTGAGCAACTAGAGCAAAAAATCAGTATCACATTTTATGTTAAGCTTGAACATTCTTCCATGGAAACTATTGGGATGACTCAGAAGGCCACAGCTACGGGTACCTGGTGATTGGCAGCTTCATCACGACAGCACACCTGCTCATGCATCATGTCTCATGCAGAGTTTTTTGGAGAAACATCAAATCATCCAGGTGACTCAGCCCCCCTACAGCCCAGATTTGGTGCCCTGTGACTTCTAGCTTTTCCGCAAACTAAAATCACCTTTGAAAGGGAAGACATTTCAGATGATCAATGAGATTCAGGAAAATACTACGGGGTGACAGGGCAGCTGATGGCGATTGGGAGAACTGTGTCTCTATTTTTTATATTACATGTCTGGACACTTTATATTACATGTCTGGACACTTTCCGGCCAGGCATATCAAATGCAAAGTGTTTAAGTGCCTTAAATAGAGCTTTTGTCTAAGTTTCATCTAGAGAGAGAGAGAGGGACAGAGAGAGAGAAAAGAAGGAGGAAGAGAAGGAGAAGAAGAAGAGAAAGGGGGGAGGAGGAGGAGGGAAAGAGAAAGGATGAAGGAGAAGAAATATAAATAATGTTTATCTCCAGATAGGACTCTGAGAGATTTTTCATGTCTATTTTCTGCATTTCTTAGGTAACCCAAATATCTTCCTGTAATCATCCCTATGATAATCAAATGTCGTGAGCTCCTATCTCCGATAACAGTGGGATCTGTATTCTTTGTCTTTCTTTCTCACTCCGGCGTAACCTTCTTATACACCTGTGCACGAATCAGTCCAAACTAGTCAGCTCTCCAAGACCCTGGGTTTGACCCCTGAAACTGCCGTCTTCGTTCAGCACTTCCACCCAGAAGGTCGCATTTACCCCCTCCACTTGTATGTCCCCGGACTGCAGCAAATACAAGGCTAGCGTGTGGTGAGTGACTCCCGCTAAATGACTGGGGAGGACTTGGGCATATTGCCGTGCGGCATCGAAAGGGAAACAATTTAAAACTGAATACTGACTTCGTAAAGAGAACGTTCACTGCCATAGGTGTCCGGCTATCACCACTTGAACAGGTTTTGCTCCTCAAGCCAAGACATCATCTTTTCCATTCAAGCACTCTTTTCCTAGTTCCTAGAATACTCAGCCTCTTTCTCCATACTGCTCCCTGAAAATAATCCAAGTTCTTATATGTGCGTGTGTGTGTGTTCATATATTCATACACTCATATATATTCATGTTGCATATATATGAATACACACACACACACACACACAGAGTAATTTAATTCTCAGTCCATATCCAAGACTAAACTCTGGACCTATCTTCCTTTTCGCAAAAGGTTACTATTGGGGAATTTTTATAAACAAAAAAGCCATATAGCCCTTATCTGCACTCTCAGCTAAGTAAGCAAAGAGACAGAATAAGCAACGTGAGGGTTTTCACTTAATTGGAAATTTGTGATACTATCTAGAAAGGAATAAAATTCAAATTAATGAGTGCTCATTTCCAATCAGAGCAAACTCCATAAGCTAGTTTGTGTGTCTATTGCAGATATTTTTGAAATATGTTACAATGAGAATGTATTCCTTAATAAAATGAAATTCATCAAATATTATAAAATATTAAGTGCTGCTAACTGATGAATTCTTCCAAAGTACTTTAAGTTTTTACTTTAGAAAATAGTGTGGCCCTGTGTCTTAAGACCTCCCCCAATCTCCTGCCTTTCCATTCTTTTGTTTTGTTTGTATTTTACAAGGTTAAATACAAGCCCATGAACTTAAAAAGGACCAGAAAAAGATACTGGCTCTGAGGTATAGCGATATTCCAACACATTTAAACTCTGCTTGCTATAGGTGAAGATAATACAAATATCTTTTCCAATTATGACTATTCATTTAGAGGAAACCAATCTGCAGTCAGACTTAAGAACTCAATTTTACTCAGCATATTCAGAAAAGGAGATCTATAATCATTAGAGTTTAAATACATAAACATATTCATATTTTTAGATCTATATGGTGGTCTTATGTATTCTATTAAATTAGAAACATTTTGGTAGAGAAGACAATGCATGCACATTTTGAACTGTTAAAATTTGGCAGGTTTTGGCTTATAAAAGTCACTACCTAGACTATATCTGTAATAAGATAGTATGTTCAGACTAAAATTATATTTCTAGAAAATTTCTGATAGTATCTGGAAATTATGAAAACCTCAAATTAAAATAATATGTACACTTTTATTAAATATAAAAATACTTACAGCCCTGGCTGGTGTGGCTCAGTGGAGTGAGCGCTGGCTTGCAAACGGAAAGGTCGCCAGTTTGATTCCCAGTCAGGGCACAGGCCTGGGTTGCGGGCCAGGTCCCCAGCTGGGGGCGCGTGAGAGGCAACCACACATTGATGTTTCTCTCCCTCTCTTTCTCCCTCCCTTCCCCTCTCTCTAAAAATAAGTAAATAACATCTTTAAAAAAAAGCTTACAATATTTATCAGATTTTTCAGTTCTTAAACTGGATAACACTGCCACCTTGTGGCAAACACTGATTATTGAAGCTTTTGTTTAAATATTAAAATACAAACAAACAACACCAGTATTTTTTCCCTGATGGGACGTGTTGCATTAATAAGTAGCTGTGAGCAGGAATATGCATTTTTGGTATGTTCCCTTAAGAACACAATGTATAATGTTGTAACCCAACATTCTTTACAAAGAAAAAATCTAATACTCAATGGCCTTCAAGGGCTATGAACGTTCGTGAGGCAAAATAGAAAAGAAATGCGTTAATAGTTCTAGATCATTAATCTGTAATTTCTATTTTTATCCCCTTACGCCATGAACTGGAAACCTAACACCTGCTTCCTTTAAAAAAGCAACAACAACAAAAAAAAAACCACACACAGACAAACGTCATCCATCCCCACAAAAATGATGCAAATAATTTGATTTTGCAAGAAAACAGCAAAATGCCTTTATCCTGCTCCTGGGATGTCAGAAAAAGCAAAATGGTAACTGAGTTATCCTTGTTTTATCCGGACTTTTATTTGTGCGACCTGAGTTACCTACTGACATCTGAATCTCTATTTCTTCACCTGAAAAGAGGCGTAATAATATCACCTACCTAATTGGATTATTGCAAAGGTTAAGTGAATTAAAACAGCACAGTGTTCCTTAGAACCATGCCTGACACTGCAGGAAGCATTCATAAAATTGTAGCTCACATTATTATCACAAGTGGATCAAGGTCAGAAATGCACATACATTTCCTGTGTGTTAGGTTTGGCATAATTCTGTGACATGACTTGATTTGCCTGTCATGCTAAGAAGGGAGAGGCTTTGACTCTGTCCCCCTTCTGGCACCGACTACACTTGGGAAAATTAACCTTTCTAGGTTCAGTTTCTTTTTGATAAAGTGGGGGAACAACAGTACGTATTTCACAAGGTTGGTTTGATGATTAAATGCAGTAATGCACATAGAAATCCCTTAGCACAGTTTGCGTTTCAGAACAGCCTCAGCCAAGATTATGCAATATAATTAAAAAATAAAATACACATAAAATTGTGTCTGACAACGTTAATATTTCTCTGTGAAATAAATAATATATTTTAAAATAAACTGAACTATTAAATTCAAAGAACAAGGAAAACGGTCAAATTTGAGAAGTGTGTTGTCCTCTGCTGGTTTTAGTCAATAAACAAATTGTTGTTAAAAAAGTAAAATAGCCCAATCCACTGTGGCTCAGTGGATTGAGCGCTGGCCTGCGAATCAAAGGGTCACCAGTTCAATTCCCAGTCAGGGCACATGCCTGGGTTGCAGGCCAGGTCCCCAGTTGGCGGTGCATGAGCAACCACACATTGATGTTTCTCTTCCTTTCTCCTTCCCTTCCCCTCTCTAAGAATAAATTTAAAAAGAAGAAAATGAAATACACTTCATTTACAACATTAGCACCAGTTACATAATACACATTGTTGAGGAAATGAGCCAACAGATAAAATGACTGGAAAGATAATTCTGAAAGGGGTGATGGGGTGAAAGAACAATATACCTGCTGGCACAGATATGGGGATAGAAAATAAGTATAGTATAAGAGGCAGGGCAGGGTGATGATAACACTCTTGGCAATGAAATGGAATAGACAGACGCGGGTATAGATTCTGGGCCTTTGCCAACTGTTGCGGCCTTGATTAGTTTACCAAATCTTTTGAACAGGTTTCCTCAGAATTGGGGATAGGAGGATTGCTGCGGTACTGAATGAGAAAAAGTGCTACCCAGTGAGCCTCGGATAACAAAGAACTAAAATAAATAGTAATCATGGTTACTCTTAATTATTTGTAAAGAAATATTTTCTGCCTTAAGGACTTGAGTAGCACACGATGACACCCCGTTTAAGAATCCTCATTTCTACATGAAAGAGGTGGAAGTCAGGACAGAGACAGGAAGTGACGTCTTTCAGGACTGGGGCGTGGGAAAGCAGGAAGGGCGAGGGCGAGTATCGTTTTGCATCGGTTGGTTAAAACGGCAAGCGGCCGGGGTGAGGGCCGAGCATAAACTCTGAGACTCTTTCCCACTTCTGGTCCCAGCCCCTTAAGCTCTGGGACAGGGACAATTAAGTGGTCAAGCGGGCCCCACCTCGCCCCTCTGTCACCACACGGGGGCGCTCTCAGGCACTCAGATACAGGCATGGTGACATCACACTCATGGCCATCGTGGCCTTGCCAGTGGTGAGGCAGTAATAGTCCCTCAGGGTCAGTTATTTGTTCTGCTCACGTCCGGCGTGTTGACAGGGACAGGGGAGATGACAGCCTAAAAGCCAGCCAAGCCCCCAGCTGTGACCGCTGCTGGTGAGGTCAACTCCAGCAAGTCGGAGACCTTCGTAACCTTCAGGTTAGCCGTCATTTTATTTTGTTTTTCTCATTCTCACCCTGACAGAGGCGTGTCTCGAGTTAGGAGTCAAGGTGAGAAGGCCCGGAAACATCCTACAGCTTCCCACCACAGCGCTGTAGCTAATGGCGCGGGTTCCACCGAAACACTTCGTAATCAGGCAGCAGGGTGGCCGCCACCTCATCATCATCCATGAACCAGTCTTCAGCCCATCAGGCATGAATCAACGCAGTATGAACCGACGTTACTCGAACCAGCCAAGCACAAGCCTACCTGACATGAACCAGCTAAGCATGAGACAACCAGTCGTGAGCGAACCAGACACCAGCGAAGCAGCAGCGAGCGAAGCAGAACTGAGCGCGGCCGAAATGAGCCAAGCGGACCCAATCCAACCCAGTGCGAGGCAACTGTTCATAAGCAATCTATACAGAGACCCGTATAGCCCAGATCAACCAGGCGCGAAGCAACCAGACCTGAGGAAATCGGGAATGAGTCCGCCGCAGCCAGGCCGGAGCCAGCCCATCCCGAGTGAACCAGGTGTGAAGCTCCGACGCCAATCCATCCTGCGTCAGCCAGGTGTGAGCCACCTGCAGTTAGGCCGGAGCCAGGCCATGCCCGGTGCCCCAGGTGGGCAGCAACCAGGCCCCAGCCAATCACGTGTGAGGGAACCACGCAGTGAGCAACCAAGCCTGAACTGTTTCCAAATAAGACCTGCAGAGGCTCGAGACTGCATAAAAATTCTGCACCTAATTAAGGTAATCCCCCCCCCCCGCCTTCTTCCGTGGAGCTGAAAGCGGGGATAGGATGGGTTTCAATCCTACTTTTGCTAATTACGACCTGTGTACACAGCCTTTTGGAAGTTACTCTCTAAGCTTCAATTTCCACATCTAAAATCAATAACATAGTATATCTGTATCAATAGATTGGTGTAGTGATTCAGTACCATAAAATAATTACATATAAGTTGCTGACTTATAATAGGGGGCTTAAAAAGTCATGAGGGAAACAGTTCATGTAAATGTTAGGGACTTAATGTATTGTCCCTCCTGGGGAAATTTTAACTTTAAGAAAGGATGTTAGAGAAAAGAAGTAGTTAACTCAAACAAATGACCTGTTAGTGATAAAATTTCAGGTATTGATGGCTAAGATTTTAGGGTCGAGAGTTTCGTTGCTTTTAGGGCCACACCTACTTGTAGAAGCTAATGTTTGCCCAGAAAGCAATATTCATCCACAAGAGATTTTCTGTAAACTTTCCAACATGGTCTGATTTAAAGTATATAAATTAGTAGCTGGTTGGCAACTAATAAAGTTACTGTTGAATGATCATGACTCTCGGTCTGTAAAACTTAACCTTCCTTAGCTTTCCAAACAGTGCCCATTGCTATGACCAGGAGAAAAATACATTATCAGACCCTCCCACTTCAATGAACCTTTATCTGTGGAGTTCCTGGCTATATTTACTTTTGAATTTGCCTCAGGTTCTTGAATATACATCATACCTTTCTTGGTAATAATTTTAATTATCCACTGTAGAAAAATAATATTGTAGAAAAGATAAATTAATTACTCTGCATCATAGGCATGAATGCAATGATTAATTAGCTTTGAGCTTTATGATCCTTTCTAATACATAGATGAGCATTTATCCTAACTACTCCTGTTCTTTGCTAAGTTTGCAAAACGTTCTCTCTTTGCAAGGGAATATATGAGAGTTTACCGTCATAGTAATTCATTCCTTAGCTGAGCATTTTCTAGGTTTTGTTTAATGTCTTGCCACTAAAACTTGCCTATAACTTCTTGCTTACCAGACTTTCCATTTATGTATATTCCATTTATTTCCATAATGTATTTTATGATGATTAGACTTAACAATACTGTATTGTATTTTTAAAAGTTGCTAAGAGAGCCCTGGCTGGTGTGGCTCACTGGATTGAGTGACGGCCTGCTAACTGAAGGAACGCTGGTTCGATTCCCAGTCAGGGCACATGCCTGGGTTGTGGGCCAGGTGCCCGGTTAGGGGCATGTGAGAGGCAACCACACACTGATGTTTCTTTCCCACTCTTCCTCCCTCCCTTCCCCTCTCTCTAAAAATAAATAAATAAAAGTTGCTAAGAGAGACCTTAAAAGTTCTTGTTACAAGAAAAAAAATGTAACTATATGGGATGATTGATGTTAACTAAACTTATCGTGGTAATCATTTCTTTATACATATATCAAATTGTTGTACACCTTGGACTAATACAGTGTTATATGTCAATGATATTTCAATAAAACTGGAAAAAATAAAATTGGAAAAGAGAGCAAGAGTGACTATTTTTTAAAAACACTTTATTCTTTTATTTTTAGAGAGAGGGGAAGGGAGGGAAACATCCATGTATGGTCGTCTCTCATGCACCCCCAACCGGGGACCTGGCCCGCAACCCAGGCAGGTGCCCTGACTGGGAATCAAACCGGTGACCCTTTGGTTTGCAGGCTGGTGCTCAATCCACTGAGCCACAGCAGCCAGGACAAGAGTGACTATGTTTATAATCTGAAAGTGGGATGCTTTTCCAAGCATGAAATCCAAACCATAAATAATTTGTGTAAAAAATGACATTGTAAAAAGCCAAATGAACAAAGTCTAATGTTAAACTGAGAAAAGCACCCCACAGGCAACAAGACAAGCTTTTCTAAGTGTGTGAGCTTTATAATGCATAGTCTTTGTGATATCTACCTTGAGTGCTCAGAAAACTTCTTGCCTTTGCTTGCTAGTTTCTGGTTGCATTCAAAGCTAAGTTACCTGGACAATTGACTTTCATATGAGTGAAATATCAACATAGTTCATCTTCTCTCTATATATATTTCTTTGTTGCATGTGCTGTTTAAGTTTCTAGAAGACTGGGGTTAAATGTTGCTTTTACTACCACCCAGAATATCACATGCTGACAAACACCACATAAAAACTTCATGATTATCATCTTAAGAATTCATTACTAAGCCATAAACTAAAAGTTTTCTCCACTTTGACAGGAATCGGCTGCCTCTGAAAGCATGTCAAATGTGGTGACGTTAACAGCAAACGGTAAGATGTTTTATGGTGTTTTCAGAGCTAGAAATAGAAACATGACATAATGTATGCACATGGTTCTACTTCAACCTCTAGGCAGTGGAAGATGCTGCCCCTGGTACACAAAGATGAAACCATTAACAGTGGCTACGTGCACGGGTCATAATTGCCAGAGCTTTGCCAGTGTGCCACTATATTTCCCATTTTCTGTTATGAAGTCATCACTTAATAGTGTAAACAATAAACATAGAGAGAGAAAGAAAGTTTAAATTTTGACAGCTGCAACAGAACTCAACTAATTTTCAAAATGTAGAGTGGGAAGTATAATTGGTCAAAGAAAGTATAATTTAATGCTCAATATGTTGGCAGTTGCTTGATAGGTTAAAATAGATAAGAGCAAAATGACAAACTATTTTCAAGATATTTACTAAATTTTGATAGCCAGAAATATTAATAGGAGAAGCTTATGGTTTATGCTGAATTAGAAATTTTTAGGCAGGAAGTATGAAGACTAAGAAAAGAGATTATTAAAGTATATAAAATTATATACTTGGAATTCCAAATGAATTCGAGGATAAGCTTTACCATTTCTCTGAAAAGGGATGTTGAAATTTTGATATGGTCACAATGAATATTTAGGTCCCTTTGGGTATTATTGCCATCTTAACAATGTTAAGTCTTACCTATGAACACAAGATGTCTTTTGATTTATTTAGGTTTTGATTTCTTTCACCAATGTTTTATGGTTTGCAGTAATGGAAGTGTTAGATTTATTCCCAGGCATTTCTTTTATGGGCTATTGTAAATGGAATTGCTTTCTTAATTTACTGTTCAGTTTTTTCTTTGCTGGTGCATAGAAAAAAACCTCATTTTTAAAAATCTTGTAACCTCCATCTTTGCTGAATTCATTTAATAGCGCTAGTAGCTTTCTTTTGTATTTTTTGGATTTTATATCTATAGGATGATGTCATCTATGAATACACATCGCTTTACTTCTCCCATTCTAATTTGGATGGCTTTTATTTCTTACTATTGTCTAATAGTTCTGGCTCTACGTTCAAGTACAATGTTGAAAAGGAGTGTTGAAAGTGGGCATGCTTGTTTTGCTATGAATCTTAGAGAAAATGTTCTCAGTCATTGACCATTGAGTATGAAATTGTCTATTTTTTTTAAGTAGCCTTTGTCATATTGAGGAATTTCCCTCTGTTCCTAGTTTGCTGAGGGCTTTTGTCATTTTTAATTATTATTATTTTAAATATATTTTATTGATTATGCTGTTACGGTTGTCCCAATTTTTTCCCATTTGCTCCCCTCTGCTCTGTACCCCCCTTCCCTCCAGCAATCCCACTCTCCTTAGTTCATGTCCAGGGGTCGTGCATATAAGTTCTTTGGCTTTACCCTTTCCTATATTATTCTTAACTTCCCCCTGTCTATTTTGTACCAGCCAATTATGCTTCTTAGTCCCTGTACCATTTCCCCATTTCTTCCCCTCCCCCTCCCAGCTGATAACCCTCCAAAGGATCCCCATACCTATGATTCTGTTCCTGTTCTGGTTGTTTGCTTACTTGGATTTTGTTTTAATTTTTTAGATTCAGTTGTTGATGGTTGTTTGTTGTCATTTTAATGCTCATAGTTTTTGTAAGAAAGGTGTTGCTCAGAGAACCATGAAGAGGCAGCGAGCAGAAGAAAAGAAGTTTATTGAGGGAATTGGCAAGCAGGGAGGAAGCCGCACCGCGAATGGCCCGACCCCGGGCTCCTAGGGAAGGAGGGGCTGTTTTATAGGAGGAAGAAAAAAAAAGCTACCGAATTCAGTCGTTATCACGCAGCTGTGAGTCTGGGGCTGATCAAGGCTAAACGGAGCTCGGGTTGAGGCACCCCACTATCACGGGAAACTCCCAGACAGCTGCAGGCAGGCGGGTGCAGGGGGAGGGCATGGGAACCAAGGCTGTCATTCTAGCCTTTTTCTTTTAATAGAAAGAGGCGAGGGGTGGGTGTGTTTTTTTTGGGGGGTGGTGGTGGTGGCAGAGACCAGTTGGGAGAGGGGTCGTCAAATCTCTTTCTTCTATAACGACTTCCTGCGCAGTTAGGGACGATGAGAGGGGATTGCCTGCCAGCTCGGGGTTGTCTCTTGCCACTGATTGATATCTGAAAGATCTTAAAAGTACATTATCGACGGTAGAGGCTGTTATGGATTGGACCGTTTTCTGAATAAAGTTAACTAGCAGTTTGAGGAAGCAAGGGCCAAGGGTGAGGAATAATAGGAGGAGAAGCAGTGGGGCTATGAGAGGCACTAGGATCGCTTTGAAGGGGAGAAGTATGAGGGGAAGGTTTTGAATTAGGGTTTTCCTAGCTTGGGCAATAATGTCAATGCTTTTTTTACATGTGAATGTATGATGTGACAGGTATATTTGGAGTTAGTGTATATAGTGACCCAACGATTTTTTGTAAGGGCCAAGGCCTACGTTAGGGCAATAAGTTAGGCCTGTTGGGAAGAGGTACCGGATGGCAAGTGTCCCGACTTAATGACAGAGGTGAGGGTAGTGATGGCATATTATGCTCCTTTTGGGGTGACCTTGTAGGAGCTTTTTATCTATACACCAGGGCTTTACCTGGGATTGAGGGGTGTCTTATATATTGGGGAAGGGGTGTGAAAAGGAGGAGAGATGCTGACTGCAGTCATGCGTATGGGAGTGGGAGTGGGGGAGGCGAAGTAATGAGGCAGGGTTGAGGGGGAGCTGTTTTATGTAGGGAGATTTGAGGATTTTGCAGCAGTTGGGTGTGTAAGAACTGAATGCGGGATGGGGAGGCTGCAGCGATGGCCTGGTGGGTTAGTGGGCCGGAAAGAACATGGGAGGAGTGGACTGGTACCTGGGCGAAGGGAACTAACTTAAGGGTTTGTTGACTGAGAATTGCTGTTGCTGCTAAGGCGCAGAGGCAGGCTGGCCACCCTAGGCAGGGGGAACCGAGTGGTTTGGAAAAATAGGCTATAACCCATTGGTCTGGTCCATGTTGCTGTGCTAATAGCCCAAGGGCAAAGCCATCTTTTGTGTCGGTGTATAGGAGAAAAGGTTTATTTGGGTTTGGAAGGGCTCAGGCTGAGGCTTGACCGAGTGCCATTTTGAGGGTGGTAAAAGGCTTAAGGAGGGCTCGAGGGTTTTCTAGGGGTTCATACAAGTCTCCAGCTGTTGCCTCATATAAAGGCATGGCCAGGGATCAAATATTAGCTATCCCAAGTTCTGAAAACATTGGTGAATCCTAAAAATGATAGCAGTTCTTGTTTAGTATGGGGCATGGGGAAGTTAGTTGTTAGGTCCTGTCTTTCTGGAGTTAGGTGTTTATGAGTGGGGGTGATGGAGAGTCCAAGGTATGTGACCTGAGTCTGAGAGAACTGGCCTTCGTTTCACGACACACGGTATCCCCGACTGGCAGGAAGGTTTAGGAGCTGGGCAGTACGGAGCTGAGAAAGGTCCTCAGAAGGACTACAGAGGAGGAGATCGTCCACGTGCTGTAGGAGGACGCTTGGGGAAAGGTCAAGCTGCTGTAAGTCGGCTGCTAGGACTTGACTGAAGAGGTGGGGACTAACTCGAAACCCTTGAGGCAGGACTGTCCATGTCAGTTTCTGGGTTATTTTTGTGATTGGGTCGGTCC
Organism: Furipterus horrens; assembly: GCF_987537825.1. Lineage (NCBI taxonomy): Eukaryota > Metazoa > Chordata > Mammalia > Chiroptera > Furipteridae > Furipterus > Furipterus horrens. The sequence continues at coordinate 3,484,331 of NW_028327187.1, forward strand.
AGGTGAAGGCAAGGAGGTCTTGGGAGGCCGGGAAGAGTGGAATAGTTAAGAAGGCATCTTTGAGGTCCAGGACGGTAAAGTGGGAGGTTTGAGGTGGGGTGCATGACAGGAGAGAATAAGGGTTAGGGACGATGGGATTGATGGAGACGGTGGCCTCATTGATTGCACGGAGATCCTGGACAAGACGGTGACACCCGTTGGGTTCTTTACTGCTAGGATGGGGGAATGGGCGGGAGAGGCGGCAGGTCAGAGGAGACCTGCTCCCAGCAGACAGTCTGTAATAGGCTTCAGACCCCTTAAGGCTGAGGGGGTTAATGGGTATTGAGGTTTGTTGGGGATATGGGAGGCATCTTTTAGGGTTACAGAGACCGGAGCGTGGTGGGAGGCGACGGAAGGATTGTTTGTGTCCCAGACATCGGGATGGACCTCTGTTAGCCAAGATGGCAAGGGAGTGTCTGGGGCAGTGTGAAGGGACTGCCCTAAAATTAGAAGGAGGAGGAGAGGGGTGGGATTATCTGGTGAGGGCATGGAGTCAAAACGAGCAAGAGATGTAGATGCGTGCAATTTGGTTAGAACATCGCGTCCGATGAGTGGGGTTGGGCAGTGGGGCAGTACTAGAAAGGAGGGGGTGAGTGCCTGGTGCCCAATGAGACAGATTAGGGGAGGGGTACCTAGGGGTGGGGCCGCTCTGCCATCTGTTCCTACAGCCTACATGCCAGAGGGAGTTAGGAGCCCCCCAAATTTGGGCAGGACAGAACATGTAGCTCCCGTATCAAGGATAAAGGAGACAAACTTAGCTGCCACCAATATGTTTACCGTGGGTTCTACAGCCGTGATGGGGAGAAGCAGGGCTCCTGAACCCGGGCCCCGTCAGGTGGAGGGAAATCTGAGGAGGTCTGGGACTGAGAGGCCCGCATCCGGACCTGCTGCCAGCATCGGCAGTCTAGTCCCCCGTTAGAGGCCGTCGGACAGTCAACCTTCCAGTGACCTGTCTTTTGACAGAGACGGCAGGGACCCGGAGGAGGTAAATGGGGGTTTGGACACAGCTTTGCCCAGTGTCCCTCCTGACCGCACCGGAAATGGGCCTGGAGGCTGCCTGATGGAGGAGGCTTTGCACTTAGGCTTATTTTTCCCCTTGGAGGAGTTCCCCAGGGCATTAGCCAGCAAAAGATAGCGCTTGTATTTCCATTTTTGTCGCTCCTTCTCCCTTTCCTCTTGCTGGTTTTTATATATTTAAAAGCCGACTTAAATACGTTTATTTTGGGGGGTTTTGGGGCTTGTCAGTACTTTTTGGAGCTTTTTGGAATATTTGGGGCCGACCGATTAACGAAGTGAGTGGGTAAGAAGAGGCGTCCCTCAGGCGAAGTGGGGCATGTATTCATATGACACTGTCCCTATCAACAACCTCGCGGAGTGGGGGTGGAGACTAGTGGGGCGATGCTGATCAGAGGCGGGAAGGACTCGAAAAGGGGAGATAGGGATGGGCCCCTGGGATTGGCTATGGGGAGGAGGAGGAGGGCGGCCTGGCTGCCGGTGGGGTCGGGAGTCCCGGGCCCGCGCCCCTGGTGGTGGGGCCAGACCTCGATTTCCACTGGTGCAGCGGGTCCCATTCGGCAGGGGCCACAGCAGCACAGCCCGGGCCAGTGAGCCCGCCCCTCCACCTCTATCAGCCTGGGAGCCCAGCACAGGCTGCACTCGCTCCCGGAGGCGGCCGGTGGAGGGAGGCGGAGTCTGGAGTCTTGAAGGGCTGGGAACTGAGGAGTCGGGGGCAGAGGGAGGGGGAACCGCGCCCCCCAGTTCTCCCTCGGGGTGCCAGGCTGCGCTGCGGTGGCCGCAGAGACAGGAGCGCAGGGCCAGCTGCAGTAGTGGTCCCGGCAGCGCCCAAAGCTGCAGGCCTGTGAATGAAGAACTTTGGTTATTGTTAAAATTCTGTGTTTCGGTGTTTCACTATGAGCGATTTTTATGCAAGGAAGAAGGAGAAGGGGTTCGAGGGCGTGCAGAAGGTTGAGAGGGAGGTGGCTTGTTTTGGATAAGGAGAATTTGGTGGATAGTGAGCTGTTTGCAGAGAGAGAGTGGTCTGAAGAGTCTGGAAAGCCTGAGCACCGGGAAATTCTTTGACCGCCTGTCCGACTGCCAGGGAGAGCTATGGAGGTCTGTGAGAACTCCGAAGTTAAGTGTGCCCTTGTTTCGCTATTGACTTTGGTTATTTAGAGGATATTAGGCCCATGCGACAGTGCCTTGACTTCTCCATTTAGTTGGAGAGGTCTGAGATTAGGGGCTAAACACCTAAGAGGCGTATTTTTGGGTGGGAGGGTCTGGCTGATTCCCATGGCGGCGGTTTATAGTTATTGTGGGGGTCCGAGAAGAAAGGGTAAATCACAGTTGATAGTGGTGAATGATCCTTTTAATATGTTAGATTTGCTAATATTTTGTTGAGTGCTTTTGCCGCTACTAATGAGGATTATTTGTCTGAAAATTTCTTTCTTGCAATGATTTTATCTGTCCTTGGTATAAGAATAATGCTGACTTCATAGAATCAGGAAACATTCCTTCCTCTTCAATCAATTTTTTGGGAAGTTTTTGAGAAGCATTGTTATTCTTCTTTAAATGTCTGATAGAATTCCCCAGTGGATTTTGGTGGTCCCTGACTTTCTTTTGTTAGGAGACTTTTGACTACTGATTCAAATCCTTTCCTTGTTATAGGGCTGCACAGATGTTATTTCTTCTTAAATATGGTTAGGTAATTTGTAAGTTTCAAGAAATCTGTTTCTTTTAAGCTAATTTGTTGTTGTACAATTTATACTCTTTACTTACAATCCTTTTAGTAGCGTTGCTTCAGTTTTGAATTGCTTGCGTCTTCTTTTCTTCTTAGTCTAGCTGTCAATTTGATCTTTCCAAAAAATCAACTTCTGGTTTCTTTGATTTTTTCTATTGTATTTTTAATCCTCTAATCTGTTTCTCTCTGTTCTAATCTTTATTATTACCTTCCTTCTGCTAGCTTTATTCTGTTTGCTCCTTTTTCTAATTCCTTACAGTGTAAGGTTAGGTTATGGCCTGAGTTCTCCTCTTCCTCCTCATCCTCTTCTTCCTCTTATTTTTATTTTGTGGTCTAACATGTGGTCTATCTTAGAGAAAGTTCAATGTGCACTATGCTGTTGTTGGGCAGAGCGTAATGTGTATTTCTGATGGGTCCAGTTGATCTATAATGTTGTTAGAGGAGCTATTCACTTATTTTTCTTCTGTCCAGTTCAATACAGTATTGAAATTGAGGTACTGAAGTTTCCTTTTACCGTCATATAACATCTTACTATTATTGTAGAGCTGTCTGTCTTCAATTCTGTCAACATTTGGTTCATATATTTTGGAGCAATGATGCTTGGTGTATAAATGTTTATAAATGTTATATCTTCTTGATGAATTTACCCTGTTATCATTATATAATATCGTTTTTTTTTTGTAATAGTTTTTGACTTAAAGTCTATCTTGTCTGATATTAATACAGATACCCCAGGTCTCTTTTGGTCGCTATTTACATGGAATATTTTTTCCATCGTTTCATTATCAACCTTTCTGTGTATTTTATCTAAAAGGAATCTCTTATAGACAGAATACAGTTGGATCATGTGTTTTTTTTATACATTCTGCTAATCTCCACCTTTTGATTAGAGCATTTGATCCATTTACACTTCAATTACTGATAAGGAGGGACTTCTGTCATTTGCTATTTGTGTTCTATATGCCAGAGAACTTTGTCCCCCGTTTCCCCCATTGCTCTCTCCTTTGTGTTTAGTTGATTTTTAAAGTGAAGTATTTTATTCCCTTCTCATTTCCTTATGTGTATAATCTATAGATATTTTATTTGTGCTGATGATGGGGATTACATTTACCATTCTAAAGTTATGACAATTGAATTGCATCCAAAAACGTCTACACATTTCCATTCCCCCACTTTAGGTCACTGATGTCAGATTATGCCTTTATAGATTGTGTGCCCAATAACATACATTAATGATTAATATTATGCATGTCTTTCATATCATGTAAATAAAAAGTGCAGTTACAAACAAAATTAAAACAACACTAGTTGTTATAATTTCCCATTTATTTACCTAGGTACCTTTACCTTTATTTCTTCAAATGCTTTTAGTAACTATTTTTCTCTCATTTCAACCTGAAGGACTGCTTTTAGCATTTTATACAGGGTAGTTCTAATGATAATAAACTCCTTTGGAGTTTTTTGGAGGAGGGTGTCTTTTTTAAAAGTATATTTCATTGACTATGTTGTTACAGTAGTCCCAATTTTTTCCCTTTGCTCCCCTCTTCCCAGTATCCCCTTCCCTCCAGCAATCCCACTCCCCTTAGTTCATGTCCATGGGTCGTGCATATCAGTTCTTTGGCTTCACCCTTTCCTATATTATTCTTAACTTCCCCCTGTCTGTTTTGTACCAACCGATTATGCTTCTCAGTCCCTGCACCACTTCCCCATTTCTCCCCATTCCCCCTTCCAGCTGATAACCCTCCAAATGATCCCCATACCTATGATTCTGTTCCTATCCTGGTTTGCTTAGTTGGATTTTATGTTTTAGATTCAGTTATTGATAGTTGTGAGTTGTCATTTTAATGTTCATAATTTTGATCTTCCTTTTCTTAAGTCCCTTTGACATATCATATAATAATGGCTTAGTGATGATGAACTCCTTTAGCTTTACCTTGTCTGAGAAGCACTTCATCTGCCCTTCCATTCTAAATGATAGCGTTGCTGGATAGAGTAATCTTGGTTGTAGAGCTTTGCTTTTCATCACATGGAGTACTTCTTTCCAGTCCCTTCTTGACTGCAAAGTTCCTTTTGAGAAATCAGCTGCTAGTCTTATGGGCACCCCTTTGTAGGTAACTCTCTGCTTTTCTCTTGCTGCTTTTAAGATTTGCTCTTTATCTTCAACCTTTGGCATTTTAATTATGATATGTCTTGGTGTGGTCCTCTTTGAGTCTAGCTTCTTTGGGATTCTCTGTGGTTCCTGGACTTGTATGTTTATTTCCTTCACCAAATTTGGGAAGTTTTCCTCCATTATTTTCTCACATAAGCTTTCCATTTCTTGCTCTTCCTCTTTTCCTTCTGGCAGCCTTATGATTTGGATGTTGGCACATTTAAAGCTGTCCCAGAGCTTCCTAAGCCTCTCTTCATTTTTTTCAATTCTTGTTTCCTCATTCTCTACTGGTTGACTGTTTTTTCTTTTTTCCTTCCTTATGTTCCAAATCATTGATTTGAACCCCATTTTCCTTCCCTTTGCCATTAGTTTTGTGTGGATTTTCCTTTGTTTCACTTAGCATAGCCTTCACTTCTTCCTTTATGCATTTGCCATACTCAAGCATATCTGTCAAGCCTGTGAGCATCTTTATCACCAGTGTTTTGAACACAGCATCTGTTAGTTTGGCTATATCCTCATCTGTGAGGTTGGCTATCTCCTCATCGCTTAGTTTTCCCACTGGAAGTTTCATCCGTTCCCTCTTTTGAGCCATACTTCTCTGTTTCTTCATCTTGACAGGCTCCCATGTTTGTTTGCCACTCTGTCTTAGGTTGAGCTGTCGGAAGGGGTCTGAGAGGGAACAATGCCGCTTGCTCAGCACTCGCCCCTTTTCCAGGCACTTCTCCCATTTCTGTATGGGACTGGTGCCTCTAGCTGTTTCCCTGGATGTCGTTCCCAGGGTGGCTGGGTCTGCAGACGTTCTAGGACCATGGGGGCCCATTAAACAAGTAGACTCTGCTGAGAGACCGGCAGTTTCTTCCTCTGCCCCAACCCCCACTGGTCTGCACAGTCAGAAGCAATAAGGCTTGATTTTCCCCAGTGCTGGGACCTTGAGCTGTGAGGTCCAGTGAGGAGCTGGGAGCGCTCCCCAGGTGTCTGGAGGTAGGGATGTCTTAATTTCACCTCCTTTGATGGGCAGTTTTGGTGCATATGGATTTCTTGGTTCACAGGTTCCTGTGGCCCTTAGCACTTTAAATCTGTCAACACACTGCCTTTGGCCTGCAAGGTTTCTAATGAGAAACTGGATGATAATCCTATTGAGGATTCATTGTATGGAACAAATTACTTCTTCCTTGTTGCTTTGATGATGTTATCTTTGTCTTTGTCTTTCAAAAGTGTTATTATAATGTGTCTTGGTGTTAATCATTTTTGGTTTATACTACTTGAGTTTGTTGAGCTTATTAAATTTGTAGATTCATGAATTGCATGAAATTTGGGAAGCTTTCAGACATCATTTCTTCAAATATTGTACCCTCCTCTTTTTTCCCTCTTTCCTTATGAGTAGACTAATGTGTATGTTCATCCACTTGATGGTGTCCCACAGATCCCTGAGGTTGTGTGTGCTTTTCAGCTTTTATTTTGTTTCTCCGGCTAGATAGTTTCAATTGTCCTACCTGCAGGCTCACTGGTTCTTTTTTCTGCTTGCTCAATTCTGACTTTCAAGCACTATAGTGCATTTTTCTTGTCAGTTATATTTTCAGTTTTAAAATATTTGAATGGGGTTAATTTTTATAATTTCTGTCTCTAACTCTTATTTTGTTTATATATTCTTTCCTGTTTTGTGCACATCCTCCTGCAGCTTTTTGAGCCGCTTCAGTTGGTAGAGGTTAGAAAAATGGTGGCCAAACTCCAAGCCCTAACACCAGTGTTCAGAGCAGCAATCCACGATCGGAGCCCAGAAACCCAGTATTTGGAGGATAAGTTCCTTATTGCCTACCCTGACTCCAGCAAATGGCCCTAGACGTTCAGGCTGGTTTGCACAGCTGCCTCCCTTGAGGTGGGCTGTGGGAACTTGGAAGCCCCCAGGGGGCTGATGGCTAAATTTCACTGAAATAAATTGCCATTTACCAGCCAAGCTCTCCTCTGGAAGTTGCCATTGTTTAAGTAAACTCTAGAGCTCCAAAATATTCACTTCAGACAATTTCTGCCAAAACAATTATTGTATAGACGAAGAGCCGAGTTCCTGGTGCTGCCTATGCCACCACCTTCTCTAACATATTGTATGTTAATTAATATTTCAGATTTATTCAGGGACGGCTTTGGGGACAACCCCCTTTTCTACTGCCAGATTGCAGAAGTATTCCATCAACCAACAGCATCAGGTAAAATAAACCTTCCTCCTTCAATTTATCCTGGTGCACCTTTTTTTCTACCTGGAAACAAAAAACAGTTTGATAAAATATAATTACTACTAAGCAAAGAGGAAAGTGTAAATACATAAACTACATTTTTTAAAAAACAAAATGTGTGTTATGTACTTATGTTTATGTATGCATAGAAAAATTTTGGGAGGATATATTCCACACTGCTAAAAGATGGCTTATCTCTTAAAAGTTTGTACTATAAGGGATGTAAACTTTGACATTATGCATTTCTGTACTGTTTGAAATTTTGTCCAGTGAGCTTTTATTACTTTAATAGTTTAAAAAACACACAAAGATAGTCTCTTTTAGAGGAAAGAAATCCTAAGTCCAAAGTATTAACCAATTTGTACCTGCTCTTCCCTCTTCCTAGGCAAAGCAACTGCTGGGTTTGCCATGTACTACTTTACATATGATGCCTGGACTGGCAAGTCACTTTACGTAGAGGACTTCTATGTCACATACACTTACCGAGGTCAGGTTACACTTAATACTTTATAAATTAAAATGGTATAGTTTAATTTAAGGAGTAAATATAGGGCTTTAGTATAAATATGGTGTTTAAGTTCATTTATGGAAGTCATTTCTATTTCATGAGCCTGATACTTATCCTTGCATAAGGTGAAGCCTCCATCAGATTAGAAAAATATTTTATTAGTTCCTGTCAAGATTTTAATAAGCCAAGTTTTTATAGCTATATTTTTACCTTTACCAAATGCTTTCACATTTAGAGTTGGTTTGTCTAGAAAAGAATAAAAAAATATACTCCTGTGATTAGATGTTAGTGACAGGACTCATTTCTTCTTCACTGATGATTAAGATAAATTAAACACATTTTCCATTACCTTTGGAATTACATTTCAATTAGGAAAAAGATATGAAAAACATTCATGAGTTGAGTTTCAATATGTTATTAAGAATACATAACTATATATGGGGTTTTACATTTTCTTTCTGAAGGAAATAACATGTTAACTGGTATCTTTTCATTTTACATTATATCTTTAAAAGGTATAGGCATTGGAACTACAATGCTGAAGAGGCTTAGTCAGGTATGTATTAAAAGTAATATATGTTATCTTTATCAAATGTTATTATTTAAACAGGGCTTAAATTCGATAATTTATCACATTATTGGAATGTAACCTGAAAATACACTTAAATTTTGTATTCTGTTAAGATGAATTTTCAAATCAGATACTCAGGAGTTATATTTAATTAAACATTGATTTCTATATAAACCACAACCATACTATACAGCTTTTCTTTTTGCTATAAAGCAGAAATAAGCAAAAGGCAGATCAGAAGGTGATTTTATCCATAAAATAGGTCCTCCATATGAATATAAGAATAGTATAAAAAGAAGACCCTTTTGTACTTTGAAAATATATACAATTCTAGGTAAAATTTTCCTATAGAATAAAGAAAAAAACAGTGCAATTGTCGTTATAGAAAAACTAATGAGTGGACTTTGCAAATCCAGTTTGGACATTAAAAGGATGTTTTACAACTGAACAGTAGGACTTTGTATAGAACTTCAATACAATAAAAGTGTTAACGAAGATTTTGCTTTCAAGTAAAAGTAACCTCTGTGTTTAAACAGATAGCCATTGGAAGCGCATGTAACTGCATGCACTTTCATGCCTTCATTTGGAACGAATCTCCTATTGACTGCAACACTCGTCACGGAGCTGTCGGCCTCTTCTGCAGGGATGGCCGCTATCTGTTCCGGATTAACAAAGAAACGCTCCTGTGCCTGGCAAGGGAACCGTGAAAGAGCGCTCATCACCACTGGTCCCAACATTCCAGTGGTACCTGAGGGCCACCGCAGTCTGACTGGGAGTGCTGAACAATAAAAGCAAGTAGTTAAACCCTGGTTTGTATGAATCTTTTACTCTGAAACCACTTTTACAGATACAGTCACGTCTCCATTACCCAGACTGATACACTAACAGCTAGTGGCACAGCTGATGATCCAAAAGAGCACGTAATTCAAAAATCCCTTACGCCTGGCTTTAGGATATTTATTTTTTACCTACCATAATCTCACGAAATTTAAGATGCTTATATTTTCACATCTTAACATATCTGAAATTGGGATATGTATAATAACTGGCAGCACATTTTTCTTAAGAGGTAAAGTGTCTTAGATTTGATGAAATATGGATGTGTTTGATTATAAGTAAATGTGAGGTACAAAATCACTTAAAATAATGCAGCTAAATCCTGAAGAGCTTGCTCATAAAAAACTGCTAAGTGAACTGCTTCCCCACCTCGAGCCTTCGTGACATCATCCTAGAGTCACATTTCATCTTCGAGCATCTGTAGCTTTGTGTTATACTTAGGGAAGACACTATGTATATCACTGTATTTGTATATTTTTCATCCTTTCTACTAGAATATAAGCCTTTTGATAGAATTCAAATTAATTTTCCATCCTGTGCTTGTAACCAGAATGACAGAACATGGGAGTTCCTACCACATGCCAGGGTATGTTATGGGCATAAAAGCTACACAAAGATGATTCAGTCATATGTGCAAGTAGGTAGCAAGTGGAGCCTTATCTGTAAAAAAGTATTAGTTTTATAATAAATTGTACGCACTATCAGAGCTGTAAGTCCCAAATGTTATGAGAATGTAGAAGAGAGAGCATCTAAGTCCTACCTTCCAAACATGTATAAATGACCCATGGACATGGACAAGAGGGTGGGGACTGACTGAGGGAGAGGGAGGTGGGTGGCGCAGGGGAGAGCAATGGGGGGAAATTGGGACAACTGTAATGGAATAAAAAATTAAAAAAAAAATCTTACCTTCCAGAAGAGTGACACTGGAATTGGGATTGAAGGAAAAGGAAGTTGGAATATGGAACAGGATGAGACAGAAAAATACTCTAAGAGGGGATTTCCAGCGTAGGCAGAGAAAGGAGGGAATAGAAGAGAAGCAAGTGCCCTGTTACAGAAACAATATAACACATGGTTAGTAGGGTGCTGGGGAGAGGAGAGAGAGGGGTAAAGTCGAGCTGGTATCGTATATGAAGGACCTTGCGTGCATGCTAAGGAGCCCGGCTCTGTAGGCAATAATGAGCGACTGAAGATTTCAGAAATATCATTTGTACTGTTTAGAAAGACAGCTCTGTCATACTAATACGGCAGACGAGTGCGAAGAGGGTAGCAGACACTGTATGTTAGGTAACGCTTGGCAGCCCTTCCAAATCCCTTACCACTTGCCTCCCTTACCGTAGAAAACATGTGCCTTGCCCATCTGCCCTGGGCCCCTGTCACTGCGTGACAGGCTCTAGTCAAGATACAGACAGAAGCCTTCTGAGAGGGATTCCAAGGAAGCGCTTCGTTTTCTAACAAACGGGTGTGCGAAGCATGTGGTGCACAGTTTGCGCTAAGTCTTCTTCTTACTTTGCGTGTGTGTGTGGTCTCCAGAAGTACAGCAGCCACTTTGTGAATGCGGGGTGACAGACCAACATGCTACAGAGCGGAGTGCAGAGCAGACACGTCCAGGGCCTTGATGGCACCAGCGAGATGCCACAACCACCCTGCGCTGCCTCATTCCAGACTTGCAACAGGCTCTTATTTAGTTAGCCTGCTACTGACTGGCTTACGGGTACCTGCAAGAACCCATTCTGAAGTGACAGAGAGCAAGGCTGATGGCAGGCAGGTGACACACACAAGGCGACTGCACTAACAACTCAGGAAAGCGCCTAAGACTTAAATGAGAGCGCGGGAAGGCAGAGAAGATTTGAGCAACATAAATAAGAAGAGAGAGGCAGGGACAATTCAGTGTCAGGCATATCGACACTGGGGCTACCTATGTGACACAAGGTGGACACAACGAAGAAATAGCCGGAAAGGTCTAAAGCTGCGGAGAAATATGGGCGCTGCACATATAGGAACAAGGACATTTAAATGGTGCCTGCAGCCAGTGAGCCATGTCGAATGATAACGAGAGGGCACATCAAATGACAAAAGAAAAAGGTTAGGAAGGGACCCTGCGGAGGCCAGGTATTTAAGGGATTCAGAACAAGAGACGCAGCAATAACCGAGAGCAACGGGAGGAGTGTGTTTCAAGGAGGGAGTGGTGAATAGTGAGGAATTACAGAAAATCCAGGTATGTATAAAGGTCAGGGGGTCACAAGTTAGGAATTGAAAGTGAGGAACAAAGCGACACTTATTACCTTTTTATGAAACATGGCGATTATAGGAGAAAGAAAAGGTAGCTCGAGAGGAAGGGACAGGGTCAGGGAAAGGTTTTTGTTGTTTTTAGATAAAGAAGATCAGGAGCTACTGAGACTATTGAGGAAAGGAAATGAGTGAAAAGAAACACCGAAGACTGAAGCCAGAATATGGAACTGGACAAGATGGGAAGGAGTGAGAGCAGGAACCCAAAGAGAAACATCCGCCTTAGAAAAGGGGGATGGCAAGGCTGAAAAGAGGCAAGTCTTGAAGGTAGATGGGCAGAAGTTGTGAATGGCAGTAAGTCACAGCTTATGTTTTCCTCTCTAAGTAGCAGGAGACACAGTCATCTCCGGCAGGTACGGGAGGCCTGAGGGGAAAAGGTTTGTGATGACCTCTCTTGGGGAACAGAACAGGAAACCACCTAGGAGCCACTACGAGGCCCGCTAAGAAGTACTGGATGTGCCATGGAGCGTGTGGTCCCTGCGAAAAGTTACAGGTGTTTCTGGACATTTAAGAGGACTCAACATTAGTAATACACAGAGACAAAGCCAAGCCAAGTGTCGTAAAATATGTATGTTTTATTCCAGCTCTGGGGAATGAAAAAAGAGAAGGCTACGGAACATATCCTTCCACAAACCACTCTCATTCAGCTGGCACTCTTTAGAAAAAGCCAAATACATATGTGTACATGTATTTATATATGCACATACATATTTGTTCAGGTTATAGTCTCCTAAGTGTTCACATATTTACTCTATTTTTTTATAAACACCCTTAAAATCATCAAACACATCCTAATGCTACTACTTCTGCCTCTTCACCAATCACTTGATATTCTTTGGGCTGTATTTGCTGTTTGCGTTTTAATCACTCATGTGATTGGTCAAACTAGACAGCAGAAAGTGTAGAAGATACATTTGCTTTAAGTTATGCTTTGTGAGTCGCAATTACCCATTCCAAGATTTCTTCACCATTATTTGGAACGTCACACATCTGTAATTCTCTATGCAGACCACTTCAGCTTCTAGTGCTGTACATATCTACGTCTTCTGGGTGGGACTGCCCGTGATCCATAAGCCTGGGGTCAGGCACAGACTGTGTAGCACCTGATAAAGTATTAAAATGAAAAAGAAATGAGTCACTCATTTGACAAATTTATTGCAGGTACTAGAAATAGAGCAGCGAAAAAAACAATTAAAAAATCTCTGCCCACATGGACATAACATTCAAGTTGGATGAGACAGAAACTAAATTCAGTAGAAGTAGTAATATATCAGATAGCGGTGAGGCCTGCGCAGGAAAATCAAACAGGGAGGGGCAAACGGAGCGCTGGGGTGATTTGCAATGTTAAATAGGGTGGCCAGGGGAAGCCTTCTAGGGAAGTGACAACTGAAAGAGGTGAGGGTGCTAATCCTGTTGATGTCTCTGGGGAATGCCTTAAAGGAGGAGGGGAGCAAGCGTAACAGCCCTGAGGCATGTCTGAGGGACCACCAAGGGGCCAATATGGCTGGAACAGACTCAGTGAGATGTGGTGGTGGCAGATGCAGCAATGCTGATGGGAGACATGACCGGAGAACAATGGGACGCTAGGCCACAAAGGTCATAAGGATGTTTAATTTTCAGTGAGAAGGCTACTTAAGGTAGTTTTGAGCAGAGGAATGACGTGATGTGTGTGTGCGTGTGTGTGTGTGTGTGTAAATATTTTATTTATTTTCAGAGAGAAGGGCAGGGAGAGAGAAGAGAGGGAGAGAAACATCACTGTGCGGTTGCCTTGGCCATGCCCTCAACTGTGAACCGGGCCTGCAACCCAGGCATGTGCCCTGACTGGGAATCGAACCGGCGACCCTTTGGTTCGCAGGCTGGCTGTCGACCCACTGGGCCACAGCAGCCAGGGCTGATGTGATGTATTTTGTGAAAGGTCACTCTTGGCTATGTGTAGAAGAGACTATCCAGGCACAAGAGTGAGAGCTGGGAGGCTTTAATTAGGGCAGTAGCAGTGGAGGTGGTGAAAAGGGACTGGATTAGGATAAATTCCGAAGGTAGAATGAACAGCATTTCCTAAATGGATTGGGTAGGTTTTGTGAGAAATTCTTTAACTTGAGAAACTACAAGAACAGAGTTGACATTTACTGAGATAGGGAAAAACGTGAAAGAAGCAAACCTGGGGGAAGGGAAATGAAGTGTTAAGTTTGGGGTATGTTAAATTTGAATTCCTAAATAGACATCTGAGTACAAATGTTGAGTAAGCAGCTAGCAATGTGAATCTGTAGACTTCAGGAGAGACCTGGGCTGGTTTATAAATTTCAGTCTCAACCTATACATAGCATTTAAAACTGTAAGCACTAGCCCTGGCTGGTGTGGCTCAGTGGACTGAGTGCTGGCTTGTGAACCAAAGGGTCACCAGTTCGATTCCCAGTCACGGCAGGTGCCTGGGTTGTGGGCCAGGTCACCGGTTGGGGGCATGTGAGATGCAACCACACATTGATGTTTCTCACCCTCTCTCTCTCCCTCTTTTCCCTCTCTCTAAAAATAAATAAATAGAATCTTTACAAAATAAATACAACTATGGGGACTACATGAAATCATCTAGAGCCTCAGAGAAGAAAGAGGCCTAAGGACTGAACTCTTTTGATACTCCGAGTTTTTGCAGGTAAGATTAGGAGACTGTAGCAGAGGACTGAAAATGAAGAGCCCGTCCGTGAAGGAAGTGAACCGAGAGCAAGTGGTATCCCAAAGGCCAAGTGAAGAGGCTGTTGCAAGGAGAAGGGGGTCAGCCTGTGTTAAAGGCTACAGATGGGCTGCAGGAGGTGGCGACCGAAAACAGATTCCTGGATTTAGCAATCTGAGGATCACTGGTGATCTTGATAAACTGACTGTGTGCCAGGCAAGATGCTATGTTATTTTCACACCTTATCTCAGAACACTACCCTGAGACAGATGATACTTTTATATCATCCTTGTTTTACAGAAAGGGATGTTTTAATTTAGAGAGGGTTAGAAATGACCAATGTCACTCAGCTGATAAGTGGTGGAGTGAGGAACGAATCTCGGTTTACCTGGCCCCTACACAACAACCCTAGCTCTTCAGTAAAAGCGGGGTTAGAGTAGTAACAGTGTCATAAAATTATTTTCAGTATTCGATATAATAATATGCACAAAGTTCAGCATATAATACTCTGCATGGTAAGTAGGCAAAATCAACTATTTTATGTTTACTTTGTGACAGCAGAGAAAATATTTTTCAGAAATTTGTTTTTATTTTAAATGTTTTTCAAAATCTGATGCATTTTTAAATGATTTTATTACATTTTGGAAACACACCTAATTTTCTATAGAAAACTTTAATTTCCAGTTTTATGATGAAAACAAAAAGAAATAGATTAATAGATTTTGTCTCTAACAGAGATCACAGGTGTTTTCGTATTACACTGCAGTTGTGATTATTTAAAATATTTACACTTACCACTACCTCAAGACTATGGCCTGTACTAGATCTTTTGTTAGAGACTGTTGTTTAATACATTCAAGGAAGCTCATATATTACTATGTATTTTATTTTATCCATTTAAAAACATTCTTTTGAGAAGAGGTCGAAAGCACACAGAAAACGTTAAGCGATTCTGCTTGCTTTCTCAAATGTATCTTTACTGCCACCTTGTGGCAGCCTTTGCTCAGTGCAAGGAAAAAGTGTACTATGAAATACACCGTTTTCTTCTTTATCAGACAGACAGATGATAATAACTTTAATACAGAGATGACATGTGGGTCTTCTGTTATTGTTTCCTAATGTTTTGATTGTCAGGCTTTTCTTTTAAGAAGGGCGAAGGGCTTACCATCTCAACCCAATCAGGCACCGAACTAAGCTGCAGCGTCAGTAACAGCCAACTGATTCCTGCGGGTTCCCCAGGTATGGCACTCCCAAGCTATTGAAAAAGCCAGGGAAGTTTCTGTCTCCCTCACACTAAAAATACGTAGCAAATCTGGTTTTTCCTTTCAGAGGTTTTGAGATTAGCTTTTTAGTCTCCTGATCCATTAAAAAAAAACGTGGCAAATATAAGGGAGATGAGCCATGTATGGATGGCAGAAAACGTCTGAAGGTTCCTGGTTTTCTGCAAAGGACCAGAGAATAAACATTTCTGACTTCGTAAACCAGAAGGTCTCCATTGTGACCACTCCACTCTGCCCTCACAGTGCGACAGCAGCCAGGTAACATCAATGAGGCTGTGTTCCAATAAAGTTTTATTTATGTACACTGAGGTTTGAATGTCACAGAATTTCCACTTGTCAAGAAATGTCTATCTTTTGAATTTTTTCAACCATTTAAATCCTGTAGCAACCATTTTTGGCTTGTGGAATGAACAAAAGCAGGGACGTTAATCCTGTGGGACTGTGACAGATTTTACCCTGCTTTCATCCGATTTGGAAGAGGTCCACATCACCAAATGTCCAAAATAACATAATTTTTACCATAAATGTATATGGATGATAGGAAAAAACTCAAACTCAGACCTGGAGTCATGAGCTATCCATCTATCTATCTAGATAAATAAATTGAGAGCTCACCCAATCTATTCCGTGAGGGGCAAAGCGGTGGCCATGGGTAGGCTCCCCAGCTAAGTGAGTAACATGCTCCCAAAGCGTGCTCAGTGAAAATAAACTCGTTTACTGGCAAATGGCTCTTACTAGTCAAGTGATAATGATATCTTCTAACACTCATGAAGAGATTAAAATGTGCTTGATATTGCAGTTGGTGCTTTACATGTAATGTTGCATTTACTTTTCACAACAACTATGTGAGAAAAACACTATTATGAATGAAGAGACCGAGGTCTGAGGATTTCTGATCCATGTCTTATTCTAAAACCTGTGCTCATAATCACTGTTTCTCAAGTCATGGACTTTTGGGACCACAGAATGGCAGAGACGGTGGATCCCAATGTTCTACTCTGTAACCAACTCTGAATGATATGCGACAAGGATGAATGTTGCTGGCATATCTTTTTACTCTATATGTGTCCTTAAAATGCTTTTCATAGACCACATTACCCATGACAGGTGGGCAAAGGGTTCCCGAATCTAGGTATGTAAAAAAAACAGTCATTGGGCTAGAGATGGATTGGTCCCACAAAGATACTCTGGAACTGAGCAGCATTTACAAAAATGACTACATATATTATATACCTGTCGGAATATGGTCAACTGTGGACTACTCAGGCAGTGTAAAAACTGTGTAATTTATGTTGATTAAAAGGAGAAGTGAAATCAGGTTTGTTCCTCAGTGACAGCTTTTATAAAGATTACAATATAAAGAGGCTGCATTCTAGAATCATATACCTGAAACCTACCGAATTTTATTAACCGATATCACTCCAATGAATTCAATAAAAAATAAACTAAAAAAAAAAAAAAAAGAATCCACAAGAGAGGAGGAGGCTGAAATTAGAGACTAAAGGTCTGGTTTTAAATTAGCTACTCTGCACACAAAGGAAAGAACTTGGCCTCTGGTATTAAGAAGATCTAGTCTATAAACCCAAGTCTGCTGTTCTTAAGCTGTTTGGTTCTGGGCAATTACTTAAGTTCCCCGAGTCTCAGTCTCTTCATTATAAATAAAGTGACTGCAATTACATATACATCAGATAATTTTTTTTTTTCTTTTTGGGTGAGGAGGTGCTCAATAAAGGGCACTGGAATAATGAAATATTATCATTATTTCCCAATTCTTTACCTCTGAGTTGGTCCTATTTCCTTCGCAATAAGACAACTAATGGGTAATACTATTGACATTGTACAGATAGATAAGCCTATCTCAGCCATTGACTGGTCATTTTGTGAATGCATATTGAAATGGTGTGAGTAACACTGTGTTACTTATTATAGATCACAGTAAAACCATTGCAGTATTTGCCTGGAAGGCATAATGATCACTAATTGCTCCCCAAAAGTACTAATCACCGTTATCTAATATGAGCAGTTATTAGTATTATAATTGTTCCTATTTTTACTATTTGATGTTGAAAGTTCTCCCAGTGTCTAAACTAAATAAAACCGATGGGGGAAGCCAAGATGGACAGGGCTAATATACCATGAGAAATGGACTGCTGATATTTCTTCCCTGTAGACGTGACTCATATTTAGTCTATAAATGGAGAGAATGCAGAAAGGCACATTTTTCTCCACCTGATTAAAAAACTCACACTGATAAAGTGATATTAAGCGCTTTACTAACCCAACCTGCCAGCGCTACGCTATACTCCCATGTACAAAGATATCTATTATGAACTATGTTGTAGTTACAAAAGCCTCAGGCACCTGAGTACCTCATAACCTAAAAATATATACAAGCTACAGACATAAGAAAAAATTATGAAAAAACATGTGAATAAGTTCAAACTAATAATCATAGTACTATACAATTTTTTAGAGAAAGAATGAAAACAAAATTGATTTATGCAAACAAACCTGAGGTGGATTCTGATTTGGTCTTCTTTTCAGATCTGAGTTCTTTTGGCAAAGCCAATGAGGGTTTCTGGCCGTGAGCTGGTTTTGCAGCCATTTCTTTTTCAGCAGAGCTTCCTAGCTGTTTACCAAAAAGATTATTTCCTTCATAAATAAATCATTTTACCAAAAGGATAAAATATAACATTAGAGCATGCAAAAGTATGCTTTTTTTTTTTTTCATTCCATTCTGGACCTGTGTCCAGGATTCCCATTACAAGCCAACACCCACCCCAACAAAATATCTACTCTCTTGGTCCATTTCAACTCTACCTTAGTTTTCTCTCCAGGTTCAGGAAGTGACTCTTTCTTGTTGTTTTCTGTCCATAATGATTTAACTGCCTCATAAATTTGCTGGCTTGCAGCGTACGCCTTTTTCCCAGTTACCTAATTGAAACAAAAAGTGAGACAAATGACCCTGTTTTAAGAGTTAAAATACCAAATATTAAAAATGTCTGTCAGGTATTTTATATTAACACCCAAAGCCACGATCAACAGTAAAGCTACGAATCTCTAGGTGATGCAACACAAAGCCCCATTTTCTAAATCTTACATGAAATATCCCTTGCCTCATGTAAAAGGCTGATGTTATATAACAGTTAAAGGAAAAGCAAGGGTTGCAACTCTAGAAATTTAAGAAACAATTATTATTTAACCACAGAAGGACTTTTAGAAATGCACATTAATAACTTCTACCACAGAAATTTTTATTTAAATATCAGCGATTCTTTTTATACCCTTCGGTCAAAGTAAAATTGAATTTAATACTTTCTTTTTTAATTAAAAATAAGACGCCTAATATGCATGCTATGATCCCGTTCTTGTGAAACTGTGTCCGCCTATTCAACCTTCTATTTTTCTATGTCTATGACTAGAATAACATTCTATCAAATGTTAACACTGATACTTTTCTTAATGGGAGAATTTCAGTGGGTTAGGTGTCTTTTTTCTCCACACAGTTTTTGCAATGCTTAAATTATTTAAGGATGAGCAGGTACCGATTTTATTACAAAATCGTGAAGTCAAATATAAAAGACAAACGCAAAGTCAGTACAGCACACTAACAGAAAGGAGCCCTGGGAAGTGTGACACCAGACAAGTCTGACAGCGAAGCTTCTCTGGGCCACATGTTCACTGCTAGTAAATGAGACAATGAGATGGTTGAAATCTAATGAGCTCAAAGATTTCTTTCAGCACTAATATTAAAGGAATTTAAGTGGCTGATTCCAGCATACATTTTAGAAAATATTTAAAAAGTAAATATATCATTTTATCCATCAATTATCTCAAGTATAGCCATTTTTAATGAATAATGCTCTTTTCATTGGCTCTAAGCTTTTATAATTTGGTTACATTACAAACTACACACGGTACTATATCCTTGACATTCTCAAAGTACTGAAGAGGCAGTGTTATCTACATCAATAATTGAAGGGATGCTGTAATGATAATAGAAGGACAGAAAGTCCCTTTGGTAACACTGCACACTGCTTCACGTGTGAGGGGAAAGTGTTAAATGCTGGTGATTATGGGAAGAAGTAAAGGAAGAAAAAACTGAATATCCCAGAGCTCTCCTTCTCACTCCGAATATGCGTTAAAAGTAAAATAAAATACTGACAGAAGCTGTTAAAATTACTAGGAAAATATGTGGATTTGTCGGTAAGCTCCTAAGGAAATGACAGAACAACTATGAATATGGATTTTCATGGAAAGTGTTGCTCAGCTCCCGGTGATTCCAAAACTGAGTTTGTGTCTGTATTTTTTTTCCGCTTCCAGAAGCCTCTGTTATCTTGTCTGGGTACCTACCAAGTGACTGTTCCTTGAATTATGTTAATCTGCTGAAGTGACAGCTAGCAGCAGCTATAATTTCCTGTTAATTAAAAACTCAATTTTACATATCTTTATGATAAGAGTGGTATTTAACCCCATAAATTGTAATTCAGTGTCTCTGAACTTGATCCTCAAACCAGCATTTATAATACTGAATTATACTGCAACAAACTCATTCTATTTATTTGTGACGATCATATGTTAGGAGTGGGATTTACCATGCCGAGATGCTAATGTGATTTTGCCAATATAAGAGTTGATACTATATTTCTCTGAAAATTCAACGTTGCAGATACTGTATGCCATTTAAATCCTGACACAGGAAGAGTTTCAACAAATACTAAAATGCAGCTTTCACTTAGAAAGAACTTACCTTTGCAATGATTATAGACTGAACTGGGTAACAAACACTTGCTCCTACAGTAGCCAGTCCCAACGGATAAGCAATTTTCTTTAATCTGGAACCTAAGGAATTCAAATAAACTGTTACATTCCTAACAGATGCTACCAGAAACTTGATGCTTTGAAAATTGTAATCTTCTCCTTGTTCCCATTTAAGCCATCATCCTATGCTAAATTACTTTTTAGGTTATAATTTCAATCAGGATGGTAGGTACATGTCTTTAAGGACTACAATTCAATTAATACCCCTTAGCCGGCATATCCAATTTGAGAAAAGTATTCTCAATCTAACATAATTACCTACACAAAGGGGGTTGATGATATATTTTTCTTTTTTTAAACTAGGTATTTTTTCATGTCTTAAACCATGTTAAAACTAAGACAGACCTTTTTTGATTAAGTGCTTAGGAAGGTGAAAGATCCAACTAACTAATCAGCTAAGGACTTTAAAAAGCACAAAGCTCCTTCATTTCACTGATTTGGAACAGTGAAGTAATAATTTAATAATTGCAGGTTAACTTGAGATAATTCATTTCTAAAAGTGTCTTATCTAAGCATCTAAGGGTCATTTTCAAACATTTTTTTGACAGCTAAATCCTTTTCAAAAGAAGTCTGAGAGATAGAACGTCAATGGGAACTTCATAGGTACGGCTTATTTAGCTTAGTTCCAATAGACCATTGGTGCAAAACAATATGTACCTTTAAATGTTTGTCTGGTTACCTTGGACTCCATAAATATGATCTGAGCAATCAGATGACAGAATTTCTAATAGGGGGCTCAGTATTTTTATTCTCTGGAACAACTCTTACAAGCCTTAATTTACAAGTGAAACAACCTATCTGACATATTTGTAAAGACTAAGGCCAAAAATACCTGGCAATGTTTGCAGGCTACTCCACAGGTTATAGAAAGCAAAGAAACACTGGTATTCCTCTGTCTGATTTAAATATTAGTATGGGGCCTTCTACAGTCTTCTTTACAACAGACGGAACTTGGAGGGAGTGTGTCGGCATGCCGCTTCAGCCTCAAGTGTAGCTTTTCTTGAGGTATAGGCTGGTTTTTCTGGTACTGAACAAAGGGTCTCGGTATATTAAAATATGTCCCTAAGTTGCTCCTTCACTCCAGTCTCGCTCACTATAGTTCTAGCATCTATAGTTTGGTTTTTTTTTTAATAATTTATTTATTGATTTGTTTATTTATTTTTAGAGAGAGGGGAAAGGAGAGAGGGAAAGAAACATCAATGTGTGGTTGCCTCTCACTCGTGCCCCCAACTGGGGACCTGACGTGCAACCTAGTCATGTGCCCTGACTGGGAATCGAACCAGTGACAACTGGGTCGCATATAGTTTGGTTTTTTATTGTACCGACCTAACACCTCTTAATGTAGGTTTCCTTGACTCAGCCAAACTCCCCAAATGTACTGCTCCTAAGCAGGGATGGTAACATTTTTTCCTGATGTGTCATTTTAAATATTAAAAAGGCCAGTCTACAGTAAAATAAACTTTGTTTTGGGTTCAACAGCCCTAAACCCATAAGCAAGAAAGAACTCTAGACACAGCCGCTAACTAGCTATTTACTATTTACTATGAAACCACTGAGTGATTTCCTTCCTCTGAACCTCTATCTGTAATCTGTAGCAAAACAGGGTTACACTAAACCAACAGCTCTCAAACTTTTTAAACTGTGATTCATACTAAAGAACAAAATTTACACTGACTTATGACCTATCTCTCTCTGTCTCTCTGTCTCTCTCTCTCTCTCTCTCACACACACACACACACACATTCATTCCCATTCTCTCCCTTCCCCCTCCACTATTTACCCATACTCAGTACAAAACAGTCAGATGTTTGCAATTCTCTTGTATTTTATTTTTAATAAACGCTTCCTCAGATCAACATGTTTATTTCACTACCTACTGATAAGTTAAGATTTGTAGTTTGAGAAACACTGGGTTATATTATTCTAGCTCTGACAGTGGGAGATATTGTGAATGACCCAAGGAAGATTTTACATTACAAGGGGATTATCAGTTTCTCATTCAGAATTGAGTAGTATGTTTTGGCAAATTTCCTTCAAAATTTAATTTTTTTGAGTCTTATTGTTACATATGGTGATCCTGGGTTTCGATTTTTTCCTAATACTTTATAATGTGCATTCAATTAGAAGTTGTTCACAAGTGTTAGAAGAAAAACGGGGTATAAGGAGTCATTAATATTAGTTACGAGGAGAGTATAAGGTCTATTGGGAGGAGATATATATGCTAGAGTTAGAATGTTGTAATATTCTTACAACGTAGGTTTTGGAACTGACGAGGGGTAACTGAGTTGAGGCCAGTTCAAGGACTCACGCTGGGTGAACCAACCATAAACTTACCTGGTTCAGAGCTGTGGCTTCCCAGCCCACGTCATTTACTTTGGGGACAACAACGGACAACTGAATGTAAGGTGACCAAAATGGCCACTCATCAGAGAACAGCATAAGCTAAGTACGGACTTCACTGAGGCGGTTTCTATAACCAGAGGCGGAAGACGGGCAAATACAAAAACCGTCGCACGTATCAAGGGTTCTTTTCTGTTGTTGCCCCGAGAGTACACCTTTGTATGGATGTGCCACAGTTCAGTTCATTGTTGAAAGACATTTAGGTTATTTCCAACTTTTGGAGACTATGAATAGAGTTGCTATTAACATGTGTGTACAATCCCAGCAGTGGGATTACTGGGTCTCATGGTAAGTGTATGTTTAACGTTATGACAAACTTTCCGTCAAACTGTTTTCCAGAACGACTGTACCATTTTGTATTCCCACCATCAGTGTATGAGACTTTGAGCTGCTCTGCACTCTTAAATATACTTGGTAGGGGTAGTCTTTTTAATTTTAGACATTCTAATAGGTGCATAGTATTATCTCATTGTGGTTTTCACTTGCGTTTCCAATAACTAATGATGCTGAACATCTTTTGAAATTGTTACTTCTTGACAACAAAAAAATTTAATAAAAGTAATCATGCTGCACTACAGAATCTACATATTTTACGGTAGCCTATCCTAACAATGTTCAGTAAAAGATATGAGGTTTTCCAGTGACAGTAAAATTCAGAAATCAATATAATGGATTTGGAAAAGGGAATATATATATTTTTAAAAATCCTACCTTTTCTTGCTGCAACCAAGCCTGCCAATCCCGAAACAGTAATCACTCCTACTTTCGGAAGAAAATCTCGAGGTGGATTCTTCAGGTAAACATATGCATCTCAAGAAATCAGTTAAAGATTAATATAAATGACTTACTGAAACAGGGCGCATTCTACATAGGCATGGTGCAGAGAAGTCAGAGATAACAGCAGGTGGTTTAAGTAATCTTCAACAGAGCAACACAAAATAATGATCTTGAGTACCAATTTAAAGAGCTGGTTACAATAGTTACTTGTTACAGAATTAAATCTTCCCTCCATAGCTGATTTCATGATATTTGTTATTATTACCCTTCAGTGAAATATGATGCTAGAGTCCAGACCTTAATATGGATTACTATGAAGTAAATTCCTGATTGTCTAAGTATTATATACCAAAAACAAAAAAAAGCTTCTGGCCTTATTTGCTCAAACATTGGTCGGATCCAGAAATATTAGAGCCACAGTTCATCTTGGATAAAACCAAGATGATCAGGATACGAACTGAGCCTAAACAAAAAGTAGACGGAGAGTGGGCAGAAGTCCAGGTTCCTTGGCTTTTTATATATTTAAATTGTATGGGTTCTATGTTATCCAAAACGACACTCTCCTATCGTCGGTAATTACTGTGTTGGCCAATAAGTCCGTTTACTTCTTTCCATAAGAGACACATTTTTCATTTTCATTAATAACTTCACTGATATGGATATCTTGAGTATGTGGGCTATCTCCCACTACTGGTTTCTAGTGGGCAGAGGTCAGGGTGCTGCTGAACACCTTTCAATGCATAAGGCAGCCCCACAGCAAAGAATTACTTGGCCAAAATGGCAAAAGGACCAAGACACTTCGCAAACCACTTCTGACACCTTTGATCAGTCACAGCACCTTCTCCATACACTGCACACATCGTTTTTTTTTTGCATTTCAGCTGCGTTTTTACCTTTCCTGAAATAATAAAGCATAATACACCAAAAATGTTGTGTATATTCTTCCATCTTCAGTATTAAAATGGCTACATGAAAATTTACCTATTTGGTAAGTTTTTTAAATGTATGCCGGTAGGACGGCTGTCATAATACAATCTAACAAAGACAACTAAGCACTACTAAAGCCATTGGATGGAAAAATCTAAACAAATTTTTTGGCCAACCCAATATCTAATGGCAATCACTAATTTAATTATATTCCTCAAGATTGATGAGGACTATAATTTGGGATTAATTTCCACATACATTAAATAACGATAATACATTACAGGTCATCAATATCCGGAGACTTTAAAAATTTTAGCTGATCTTTTCATCCTCTATATATTTGTTTTGACAACTAGCTTAGGCCAAAAATACTGGGAAGTTCTATCTGCTGCCAAACACTATTATCAAACTAAAGACTCAAATACTATTGCTTTCCAACATTACCTCAAATATTCTATGGTGACTGCTTGGTATAGCATCTCCTAACAATCAGTAGTAAAATGCTATGTATTTTAACAGCAAATAGCACTTATTTCAATTAATCGATGATAATGGAGATATGTTTCCAATTTATACTTTATGAGCATATAATATAAAACAGACCTCAGTTTGAGTTCAGGCGCAGCCACTTACTAGCTATGTGGCCTTGGTATCTACTTAGTCTTTCTAAATCCCAGTTTCCTCATCTGTAAACGGGGAATACTTATAAAAACCACAGTCACAAAATTGCTACCAAAAGTAAATTAGATAAGTTCTGTGAAATGGTTATCATAGTGACTTAGCATATAATAATAACGAAATAAATTATAGAGTCAATTGTTTTGTTGTTATTATCGTAAAGCGCTATGCAGAGTATATTTGTAGTTGCTAAAACATGATAATAGATAACATACCATGTTGATTTTTCTCACATTTAAACTGTACAAGTTAAAAAGACAGCAGAACATTCCTAATTATAAATGGTTCACTCACCTACCTTTTCCAAATTGTACTGTATCCATTATCCCATTTTTCACAAAGACATAAACACCCTAAGCAAAAAGGGAAAAAAAAGACACCTGCATTATTGAAAATATTGATAATTAGATTAAATAGTCAACATCTCTGGAATTTTATTAAAATGTTGACTTAGCATTGTACCCAAATCTAAATCTAACTTGCTTATTTATTCACTATGAGGATATTTGTTCAACTTAGCTTCTCTTTATTTCTTGCTTTTCATTCTATTTAACACGGATAATACTTGTTTAGTATTTTACTCAGATTAAATTAAGTACAATACTTCCTACAAAATAATCAGAGCAGTGCATATAAAACTTACTGCGGAAATATAAAGATTTATCATCTTATTTTATAATGGCCTAGAAAATTGAAGGGTATTTAAATAAAGCATAAAGAGTGGCAAATGGCAGCTTAGAAGCAACCTCTGATTAATACAGGTGCAGCAGCAGCAACAAAAAGCCTAAAGAAAAGCCCTGCATCTTGTCCCTTTTCTAAGCTTGCATCAGAATGAGAAAACATTTTGACTAAGACATTTATCTCAGGATAGAAATCATCCTATACAATCTAGTGTCCATCTGGTTTTTAAATAGCAATGCAAATTCTCTACAAATCAAGAGTCATTAATCCATGGAGGGACTCAAGCTGTAAATCAAAGCTTTCCTTTTACACGTATCCAACTAATTCATTTTAGTGCAAGAAATATTGTTAAACACAGTCACTGAGTGATAGGTACGATCTCAATTACATCAGAAGAAAAATGAAGGCATGAAATGATTTATCCCTATTAACTGCCCATTTTGAAGGAACCAGAAAATGCCATCTAAGTATATGGTCTTCTTTTCTAAAATAGCTGGTATCAAACCATGGGATAAAAACGACAAAAGAGATTTTCAAAGCAAAGAAAATAGAAATGAGTTTCTTAGATGGGAAAGGAATAAGTTACTGCTATTGAGAGAGGTCTTGGTGCTAGTAACTTTGGCTCACATAGTTTCACGATGCTCAGAGATGCACACAGCACTGGACAAAGTAGATTGTCTCTTGAGAAAATTTCATCTTCATGTAATACCTATTGACTAGCTGACTGAGAAATCATGTTACTGTCGAGGAAGCAAACTAATTTTCTTTTGGAGAATTTTCCTTAGCTGCGTTTAGAGATTTGCTTTTGCCACTGGGGGTCACTGCTACCTAAATTTCTTTTCTTTTCTTTTCTTTTTTTTTTTTTAACAAGTTATTTTAATTGATTAGAAAACATCAAAGAGTAGGAGTAGAAATTGAAGTCTCCGTAAATGACTCTAACTGTAATGCAGAATATAATTTGAGTCAGAGGTAATTTTTAAAGAATATATTACATTTTTAGAGAAAAATCTGAGAGGAAACTCTTTACATTAAAGATGAAATGTATTCGAAAGTGCCCTTCTTCCACCTAATTGTTTCAGGATATTAAAAAATATAAAGGTCTTTCAGTCTTAAACTGGGTGATAGTTATAATAGCAATTTAAGTGTCTCTCAGGAACAATTTGCCTGAGAATAACTCTGACAACACTATGGAAAATTAGATCTCAGGAGACTACAGTGGAAATCATCCATCTGCTGGCATGATTCAGACCTTAATTAGTAAAGATATGTCCCTCTGACATAAAACTATTAAGAGTACGTAGTACAACTAGTACCATTAGAACTTTTGACAGGCAACAATTTTTAGAAATAACACCATATATTCATCAGATGTTTTAAAGATACTCTGGAATAACCAGAGTGCACAGATTTGGTATTTCAATCAGATCATTAGAATTTTGTTTTTTAACAGAATGGATTAAAAACAAAAAAAGCACAAAAGGTCGCAATTGGATAGGCTAGGTTTGATGAAAACAATGGCACCAACATTATCATTACGACACTAACATCGCAGACACTGATGCTAACACACCGATGTTGGCAGGATGAAAATGAAACAGCAATATTGTATCTGCTGCTGGCTAATGATGATTGAAGGCTAAGCACTAAAATACGGTGAATTCTATTTTGGCCAGTAGCCGGCTGTAGTCAAACTGGTCTTATGAGCTAAACGAAACAAGTGCAAAGTTGGCTTAGTCAAATAAGAAACAATTCAGAAGTAATCTCAGAACCTCATGCAACAGGCGAAGCAATGCTTTGTAGACGCCAGGGGTGACGTCAACGCTGGCTGAACTACTTTAATCTATGAAGTAGTGGTACAGTGGATTACATACGGCCACAGATCTGTTGCTGCTACTCGTATTGAGGGGTGGCACTTTCCCCCTCCGTTGAAAACTGGACTGACCTAAGTGACTTGACAATAGAATGCTTTACTAGTGACTTTCTTGGACATCTGAGGACAGGTAAGAAACCTGGCAACTTCTGCCTAGGGCCTCAGGAACCTGTTCTACAGCAGCCCTGAACTGCCCATGTAAGTTATCTGGTCACCCTGCCTGACAGGCTACATATAGGTACTTTAGTCAACACTCCCAGCTGAGCCTGGCCTTCTGGCATCTGTGATAAGTTGCTACAAATGAGAATGAAGCTGTCTTAGACCCTCTAGGTCAGCCTGTTCACCTCATGAATACCACTGAATGACCTTTGTGAACAGCACATGCAACAAAAGAATCACCTGTCTGAACTCCGGTCAAATTCCTGGTTGGCCAAATCATAAAATACTGTATAACAGAAGAGTAGTTGTTTTAAACCACTAATTTGGGGGTAGTTTTTTTTTTTAACGTCAATGGGTAAATGGAACAACTGGCATGTAATACGAATCAGAAACCTCCAATATGGAACAACTATTAGAACAGACTTACCTTACACCAGCCAATATAGCGACCAGTTGTAATGCGGATGGCGGCAAAGCGCATTTGTAAATTACCAGGCTGTTCTTCAACATATTTAGACTGGAGAGGGGGTGGGGTATATATGGGCAGCTAGAGGCAAAAAAAAAAAAAAAAAAAAAGGCACTTCATTTCAAAAATATAAAGCAGCTGAAATTACATTTCCAATAATATGGCAGAATAGGAATCCTCATCAACATTCCTGCTAAAAACAACAAAAAATACTGATTATACGAGGTCTGTCCAGAAGGTATCCAGCCATGTAGTGTGAAAAATGGAGACATTTGTTGAAGAAGACACAAGATACAAGAAACACGCTACATAGGACAATGATGCCTCAGTCCCCTTCAAAGCAGGCACCTGGGGGCCTCACACAGTTCTCCCAGTTGCCATCAGCTGCCCTGTTGTATTTTCCTGTATCTCATCAATGATCTGATATCTCTTCCCTTTCAAAGGTGGTTTTAGTTTTGGGAAAAGCCAGACGTCACAGGACACCAAATCTGGGCTGTTGGGGGCTGAGTCACCTGCGTGATTTGATGTTTCACCAAAAAACTCTGCATGAGACGTGATGCATGAGCAGGTGCATTGTTGTGATGAAGCTGCCACTCACCAGGTGCCCAGAGCTGCGGGCTTCTGAATCATCTAGATAGTTTCCACAGAGGAGTGTTCAATCTTAACACAAAATCTGATGCAGATTCATTGCTCTACTCACTCAGTCATTTTGAACACGAAGGCCACACAGTACATGTGCTCACTCAACAGCTTCTACCGCCCTCACTGACTAGTACAGTGATGTCATCATTGTTCACGCATGTGCATTCCAGTCCACTCTCCTTGGTTGCCACGTTACATCCATGTCACATGGACTATTCTCGTTATATTAACAGTGGCTGGACTTTTTCCAGACAGATCTCATATATGTATAGATATTTTATTCAAGTTATTGAATTGACATTGGTTAATAAAATTGCATAGGTTTCAGGTGTACAAGTCTATAAAACATGACCTGTATGCTGTGTTGTGTGCTCACCACCCCAAGTCAGGTCTCCCATCACCATCTATCCCCCTTTTACCCTCTCCTACCTTCCTCACCCGCTTCCCTGTGGTAATCACCATACTGTTTATCTGTGTCTATGAGGGTTTTTTTTTTTGGCAATCCCTCCACTTTTTCACGAATTCCCACAATCCTTCTCCCTCTGAGAGTTGTCAGTCTGTTCTCTGTTTCTCTTTTGTTTGTTAGAAATTATGATTAGATGCAGTAAGCTATAAAACTACATTTAAATTAAACTGAATGAAATTAACTAACTCCCAAATCAATATTTTTCTGTGGTATTTATTTTTAATTTTTGGTGAAAACAAGCAAATAACAAGAAAATGAGTCAAACTTATATCACAGAAATACTGTAAAAAGAAACATGGCTGAGCACATATACACACAGTCCACTGCCAGCCATTTTACAGATCAGAATACTTCAAATTTTGGGGTTTAAAAAAGTTACCCCACAGCTCTCCAGAGTTTTCTAATAAAGAGATATTCAATTATATTCACTAGATAGTACTTAATAAGGCATGGGCATATTAATATTTTTAAATGTTTAACAAGAAGAATTGAACTAAAAAAAAAAAAGACCTTCTGGTTTAGCCACAAGGTTACCAGGAGATTCAATTAACCAGAACACCTCATTCATACAGTGTTTTGGTTAGTAGGGGCTTTATTGTAAATATACTCATAATTCACTTTACACAATAAAAGTACCTTCAGAAATTCTAATTTTAAAATTCAGAAATATGCAAATTCAGCTACTAGGGACCAACACAAGTTCCTTATGTTCCTACCTAGATTGGGAGCTTCCCAAAGGTGAGAGTCAAGGTGGGCTTAAACACATCCCTCTAAGACTGAAAAAGGAGAAAGAATACTGAGAGACAGCAACTTAGTAGGGAAGCGAATCTATCCTAGACTGCTAATAAAGTGTTAAAACTTTACAGTATTACTATAATAAGAGTGCTTAGAACACCGCCTCACACGCATGCAAGAGGAGCTCTGGAAATAACTTATGTTTTATGCATGTCGGTCTGGCGATCTATTGATACGTTTCAGGTATTCTGACCTACTATTCCATTTCTAGAAATTTACTCTAAGGAAATAGTTATAGATCTACATACAAATTTAGGTATAAAGTTTTGATAAAGCACTTATTACAGTAAACAAAGTACTGGGAATTTGCTACATTTTCAAAAGCCATACAAATGGTACATTTGATAATGGTAAATTCATCAAAAAGAATATTTGAGCCACCAATAAGAATTCTTTCCAATGTCATACAAGTAATCAGTGGTGATGTCAAGATTCAGATTCAGGCCTGTCTGGCTCAGGTAAACATTTCTACGTATGTAGATAACTCTTACTGTGACTTAAGGCTGGAAATGGAAAAAGTACAAAGGAGAATGGTTAGAACTTACCAGGACATACATTTGTCCAACAAATACTTCGAAGACGTTCTTGATGAATAGAGGTAACAACAGAACAGAAACTCATTTTATCATATTTACATTATAAAAGTTTCACAAACATTTGTAGGCAAATTACCTGCTTTGGTTTCACTAGCTCCTTTTTGGATTCCTCTTCTTTGGCTGCATGCACACTTATGGATGCAAACATCACACCTGCAGGTGTGGTTGCCAGCTTTCCCATCTGAGAAAGATATATCAAAAATATACTTTTAAATAAAAAGTTCCCCATCCTCCATGGCCTAGTACATTTTGGGGGCATCCGAGGAATACTAGGGGTTTCATTTAAACTTATTACAAACTCGAGCATTACAAATCACTTTTCTGGGGCTGGGTGGAGAAGGGCAAAACGGGGATGGGGAACATCTGTAATAGTATCAACAATAAAAAAAATGTTAACATGAAATCTAAAAAAAAACCCCACATTTTTAGAATATAATTCCTAAAATTCCCATCTCATACTAGATGGTAGAGTATTCTTTTTACTAATTAGTTAACTACCTACTTCATATGGAATATAGCAATGTAGTAATTACCAGGAAGAAGTGAATATAAAATTTGAGGGATGAAGCAGGACAGATCACGGTATTCACTCAGTCCACAAATACTGACTGAGCAATTACTATATCCCAGACCCTGGTCTCAGTGCTTAGGGTACTTCACAGAATAAAACAATGATTCTTGCTCTCACGGAGGTGCCATTCTAGTGGAGCAGAAAGACAACACAATAAAAAATTACATGGTATATTACACATTGATAAATACTATAAGGAAGTAAAGGAAAATATGATTTTGAAGTACTGAGTGAGTAGGGTTAAATGTTAAATGTTGAAATACAAATGTACATTAGTTATAAAAATAACTTCCTTCCACTACAAATTCTTTGCCGCTAACTTTCCCAATGCATTGCCTTTTCCCGTTTCATGTTTAGTGTAAAGCCAAAGTGACCTGTGTTTCGGATATGACTTGATTTGAATTTAAAATGCAGAAAAATTACTGGCTCTATGAACAAAGTCTTTCTGTGTTTATTCAAGTACCAAAGTAATCCCCAAAGATTATCTGTTCAACAGGCCAAATGAAATGCTTTCCAGGGAATAAATATTTTAAGAGCTTGATTCTTCAGAAGAGAAAGGAAGCTCGCCAAAATCAAAGACCGTCCAGAGGGAAGAGGTCTCCTTTGCTTACACACAAGTGTGGTTGTGCAGAACTGGAAGAAACACTGGCCAAGGGGTTCTAAATGTTCTCTGAGAGCGCCTTTCTTTTATTTCTGACAAATTATTTCAATAGTTGCTGAGCAGAGCAAGGAACGCTACAGGAACTAATTAAACAATTTCCTCCTTTAATTATGCAGGGGTAAAACGAAGACTCAATACTAATCAAAGTGTGTTTCCTCTTTTTTCCTCTTCAAGCCTCCCTTTAGTACATATTAGCATCACAGAATGATTTATCTAGGCATAACTTCCCAAAACACACCATTTCGATTTCTCATACCCAGTAGGTATTCACCAATGAAATAACAAGATTTCTATTCCATACCTATGTCAGGTGTCAGTACAAAGCGCATTAAAACAATGCCAGCAAGAATGTTCTCCAAAGTACCTGAGATATTTTGAAAATAAGGCTTTGAAGTGACTATATGAAGGATGTCAATTCTTACAACATTTAAAAGGTATTTATAAAACACCTGATTAAGGCCTTATTCCCTAGATATAATAAAAACACTTTTCAAGTATACTAATTCCTGAAAGGCTTTCAACACGCCAATATTCTCAGAGTAGAATCATCTTACTTAGCATAATGCAATAAATAAGAAATGTAGACCATAAAATAAGTGCATAGATACTGCTTGATAATAATGATCTATTGCTCCAGAGTGTGCACTGACTAAATGAACTGGAGCCTGAAAAGATAATATAGCTTAAAAAGCTCAGTAGGATAGGGTACATTCACTTTGCCTTCTTTTTCCTGATACATGTTTTTTTTTAAATTTATTGGAATGACATTGGTTACTAAAATTATAGCAGTTTCAAGTGTATACTTCTATGACACGTGATCTGTATATTGCATTGTGTGCCCACCTCCCAAAGTCAAATCATCTGTCACCATGTATTTGGTCCCTTTACCCTTTACTATCTGCTTCCCTCTGCTAACGGTATACTGTTGTCTGAGTCCATGAGGTTTTATTTGTTTATTTGTTGCTTTCAATTATTCCACATGAGTGAAATAATATTGCTATTGACTTTTTCTGACTTGACTTATTTTGCTTAGCATAATATTCTGAAGACCCACCCATATTTTTACAAATGGCACTGCTTTGTCTTTTTCATGGCTGAGTAGTATTCCTTTGTATATATGTACCACATCTTCTCTATCCAGTCTTCTACTGAACGACACTTCATTTGCTTATATAACCTTCCTAGACTGAATTTCAAAGAACTGGAAAATCTACATAGAAAGCTCAACACTGAGGAAATTGAAACAACCACCGAAAACCTCCCCAAAAGTAAAAGTCCAGGACCAGATGGCTTTGCTAGTGAATTCTACCAAATATTCCAAGATGTTTTGATAGCTATCCTTCTCCAACTCTTCCAAATAACTGAAGAAGCAACACTTTCTAACACATTTTATGAGGCCAATGTAACACTGAAAGCAAAACCTGGTAAGGCGAAAACACAGAAAAGAAAACTACAGACCGATATCTCTGGTAAATACAAATCCCCAAATCCTAAACCAAATGCTAGCACACCGAATACAACAATACACTAAAAAAATAATACATCACAATCAAGTGAGGTTCATTCCAGGGGCAGGGGGGTGGTACAATGTATGCAAACTGAACAATGTAACACACTGCATTAACAAAAAAGAAATCATATAATCTCATCAATATGTAGAAAAGGCTGTTTTATGAGATACAACATCCATTTATGACTAAAACACTCAATAAAATGGGTACAGAAGGAAAGTACCTCAACCTAACAAAGGCTGCAGATGCCAAAGCCTCAGCCAACAGCATACTCAACAGTGAAAAACTGAAAGCATTTCCTCTACGATCAGGAATATGACAGCATGACTGTACTTTATATCCCCATGACTATTTAGTGACTATGAATCTGTACTTCTTAATCCCTTTGCCTGCCCTAAACATTATACGGCACATATACGTAATGGAATATCACTTGGCCATAAAAAAGATAAAATAGTGACTTGTGACGACATGGGTGGCTCGTGAGAGTATTATCCTAAGTAAAAGAAGTCAGACAAAAGGAATAAGAACGGTATGATTTCACTCATATGTGGGGTATAAAACAAAAAGCGACCAATGTACAAAGAGGAGAAACAAGAAAACAAAGGCATAGATACGAACACCGGAATGGGGGTTACTAGAGGAGGTGGGGTTAGGGGTGGACAAGGAGAGAAAAGGAAGGAGACTGGGTGGTGAGCATGCCATACAGATGTCATACGATGAAGTTGTACATCTTAAATTATATCATGTTATTAACCCGTGTGACCTAGTAAAAGAAAATTCTAGTCTAATCTAATAAAACAACACTTTTTAAAAAGCCAGCAGGAGAGATTAGCTCAGTGTTTAGTCCTCAAGGCTAATTCCTATCAGTGTTCCACCACTGAATCTGCTCAACAAGCTCTTCTTTTTCAAGATGTATGTCAATTTTTCCAGAGTTATCTAGCAACCTTCAGGACCCATCTCTCCCTTACTTTCTGTGTTGCACCGTGGGGCCTCAAAATGAACACATATCATCGTTTTGGTGCCTTGGCCTCCAAGATGCTCCCTCAAGCTCCAGCCCCACGGTCTGCACTCAGACGCTACGAGTTCAGATCCAGCGCTACGGTGTGTGCCTCCGTTTGCTTCCCTGCGAGCTGCTGCCGATAGCGGTAACCTACTCAGCGGGCTACTACTGGGAAACAGAAATGAGAAAGTCCACATGAAATGCTCAGCAAAACGCTCGGCACGGTGCATGTGCAACAGCATAACAGCTGGGATTACCATGACTATCTTTCGTCTACGCTAGTCCTTTTGGTACACGTCCCCGTGTGTCCAAATCTGCTCAGGTTTCCTGACATTTTCTCCCGGTTTCATGGAGATATGATTGACATAAAGTATCACGAGTTCTTTAAAGGCAAAATCTGCTACCCGTCCCTAAGATTTCTTTCTTCCCTTTCACCACGATACTTCTCTACAGAGTAATATACACCGTCCTTTCAGAAGGAGGTAATATTAGCGGAGATCATGGATTTTGGAGACTAATATATGTCTTTGAACCCCGCTGTTCCGCCTGTCAGGTGTAATGACCTAGAGCAGGCGTTCTCTTTTGTAAGCCTAAGTTTTTCCATCTGTGAAATGGGGATACTACCGATTTCTCAGTGTCACCAAGAGAATTAAAGTGACATAGTACATGTAAAGGAGCTGGGCAGAGTAGGTGATAAATGAATGCCAGTTTCCCGCCCCTCGTCATGTCCTTTGCCCCTCAGAATCCAGGCTGTCCCTGTACCGTTTTACTTACAAGGCGATTTCCTTAGCTTTTATAAACCTCAGTTTTTCATTTGTAAACTGATCACAACATCCACAACATGAAGTTATCTTGGGAACTAAGTGAATTAACGTGTGTAAAGAAGCTTTAACACGGTTCCCAGCTTTGTGGTAAGCACCTGACAAATGGTCACTGCTAGTGACTTATTAATGGCCAAATGAAAACTGTTCAACTCTGCCTTCTCGGCTTGTATTCTCCTGGTGCGCTCCTGAGGCAAGCCACTTCTATTCTTCTAAATCACAGTTGTTTGGGTCACATATGGCATCTTTCCTGTTTAATGCCTTTTACCTTCATTGTGTGGCATTTATTTATTCGTGTAGAATTTATCGAGTACCTAGTATAAGTCATAGCTATGTACTAAGAGTAGAAACATCAATGTTGTGATTACTGTCTTCAAGTAGCTTATAGTTTAGAAGGGTTGCACAGAAAAGTAAATAGTCTATTACTTGCAATGTGGTAAGTCACGTGGTAAAAGTATGCCCAGGGTCTTCTTGGAGCACAAAGAGGAATTATTTAAATTTGAAGAGGTTTGGGACACTATGCTTTCTAAAATTGTATTTATTGAGTTGAGAGAGGGAGAGACAGGGAGAGAAACATCGACTTGTTGTTCCACTTATTTATGCATTCATTAACTGGTCGATTCCTGTATGTGCTCTGACTGGGGACTGAACTTGCAACCTTGGTGTATCAGGATGATGCTCTAACCAACTGAGCTACGCAGCCATGGCCTAGGACACTATCTTGAAAAAGGCACTTTGCGGTTAGTGTACGAGGAGGCAATACTCCATTACCTGTTACATGAGCGAATAAACTATGAACAGGGAACTACTTACATGAGGATGGGAAACAGCGCTTCGGGGCCAGAGAAAGAGAAGGGGAAAGGGCCTGGAGTACAAATGCTAGGAGAGTCTCTGAGCGGCAGGAGAGGAAAGTGGAAAGCCCAGGCTGGGACTTCTAGGCACCGCAGCCTGCCCGGACCCCAGACGGCAGACAGCGGGGCGCCGGGGACGGTTTGTATACGCAGGGGAGGGGCACGCTCAGATCTGTGTGTCTGTTTCCGCACTAGTGCGGCAGTGCCGGGGGAACTCGATCCCCTGCGAGTCTCCGTGGAGGCACCGAATGCAGTTAAAAGGGGGTCTCGGGAAATCAGGGAACTTATGAGGTCAGGACTGCAGAAACTGAGCGCGAACGGCGACCCCAGACGGACACGGAGCCGGTTTCGACACCGGCTGAGCTGAACTGTTCATATCTGTAGCCCCCGAAAGCAGCGCACTGAACAACGAAAGTCGCGTGACATGCAGGAAACCTCCTTCGGCGACAGCAGCGCGGTCGCTCCCTGCACACGCGCCCCCAGAGAGGCGCGGGTCCCCTTCGGGGCTCGCCAAGGCTTCGCCTTCCAACCCGGACAGTCAGGCAGCGCACAGAACCCCGGAAGACGCTCGGCCCCGATCTATTCGAGCCCAAGTAACGTCGGAACACAGCCCTTCCGAGGGTCACGAGGCCCAGCCCTGCGCACCCAGGCCGGCGCCCGCGATCCCCCTCCGTCGCTTCGACACCCACACGGACGCCGCCGCTCGTCGCCCAGCCCGGCGCTCCCCCCCAGCGGCGGCTCGGCCTGCGTCGTGTCGCTGCATAAACAGGCAACCAGAGGGACCCAAGAGCGCGCAGCCGCAGGCAGAGGAGGCTGCACGGGAGAGGCGGCTGCCTTCAGGTTTCCAACATTAAAGATTCTCCCACAGCCTCACCTACTGTTGCGGGGCTCCCCTGGTGAACTCAGGACACTCCCTTCCATAGTTACTAGAGTGCCGTCCGCCCCGACAGACACTGAGCAAGTTTTTTTTTTCTAACTTACCCTTACGGCCGCCATGTTTGTGACCCTCTCCGCACGGTCCCGTACGGCGAGCACAGACGGACAAAACACCTTAACGCGGCCGCCCCGCCCGGTGACGCCCCGAGTCTGCTGGCCACCGCCCCTGCCCCGCCCCCGCCCCCGCCCCTGCCCCGCCCCCGCCCCCGCCCCTGCCCCGCCCCCCCCGCAGCTTCCCGGGGAAGCGCGGCGCAGTTCCATCGCTGTGCTCGGGACGCGCGCGTCATCCTGGTGCTCAGCGATCTCTCTTCTCCATAAAGCCTTTCAGGATCTTCTCCGTGGTCTGGTGGAAAGTGTTTTTGTTCGGTGCACGATATTTCATTATTTTCGTCGTGTCACGCGTATGCGATTTGTCTAGATAAGGATTTAAAACTCAACTCGGGCTGCCTTCGTAAATAACTATATAGTCACGAAGAAAACATCCGATATAGATGCGCAAGTTCATACATTCTAAGACCATGTCACTAAGCGCCGACGGAACAAAACATAGTGCTTGCCCCAATGGAGCTTATGTTTCCAAGAGGAAAACAGACAAATAAATGTTACAAAGTACCGGATGGCTCTGAAGGATAATAAAACGACATGGCTTTACATAGGTTGGGAAAACGCTTTCTGCTAAGGTCCCATTCGAGAACAGCCCAGAAGGAATTTAGGGAAGAAGGCTCCATGCAGAAGGAATATCAATGAAAAAGGTCACTATGGCTAGACTGATAAGGTCACGGAGAGTGAAAAAGCCTTCTGGGCCACTACACAGATACTATATTTGATTCTGAATAAGATTGGAAGGCAAAGAACAGTTTTGAACAAAAACGTGCATGACCTACGCTAGATTGTAAAAGGACCTTATTGGCGCTCTAAGGAAACATATATTGTGCATTGATGCGATATTCTCAACAGGGGCAACACCCACCCTACGCCTCCAGTGAATCATTCTAAGGAAACAAGATGCTCAAAATCTGCCCAGGAACATATCCAATATGAAATAACTTATTCATTCAACAAATAATTCAAGTACAAACTCTATCCCTCTCTGTATATCACATCATTGACATACTCACCATATTTGACACCTGAAGCAGATAACTTTTATATTTTATTCTTTATACTATTATAATTATCCCCACAGGGTCCCCCTATCGCACACCATCATCCAGCACTCCCCTCCCTAACGCAACCCCCATACCGCTCATTTTTTTAGCACCCTCCTCCTCTATGTGACATAATCATTTTAAGAAATAATGCTGAAATTAAACAATTAATGAAGGCCACAAAAGAAACAGGCTATTCTTCTTTTATGGAGCTCTATATATTTATCTATCATCTATCATGCCAGCATACAAATAAAACAGAAAACAAATAGTACAGTAAAAAAAAAAATTTCTGCCATGTACTAACAACAAACCTCAAATGTTGATGTTTTCTAATTTCATTAATGTATTTTGAAAGGAGGAAGAACTCATACCTACATATTGGCCTACCGCAATAATGAATAAGATTATTACACTTTCTACTGTGAGCTTTAACATCTGCATATTCGTTAATGACTTCATCAAAATCTAATATTTTTGTATATTCAATAGATGGTGTAGGTAAATTTGTCAATCTGTCTTTGTTCATAGTTGATAGGTGAACACTTCATTTCTTTTAATGTTAGTGAAGTTTATTTCATATTAAAAAACTGATATGTAAATAGGAAAGGTCTTAAAAATGTGAATAAGTTTGAAAAAGAGTAAAAAATCTGATTTCATAAATTTCATGAATTATAGTACCATCCATGTCTGTTTTTCTTCAAGATTAAATCTAGAGGCACTCACACTTTTCACAGTTGGAAATTTCAACTAAAATATCTTCACCAGAGAAATAATTATAGATTTTTATAATAGTTGAAAAACTTCACGAGTTCTTTTTTCTGTGAAAATCAGTGAAAATGTCTGAATGAAAGGAAGCTTTGGCATCATTTCACCCATTTCTTTAGAAAAGTGTCCAGTGTTTAGTGCAAATTATCAAGGTATTCAGATACTGCCCTTTTGGTTTCTTTTTAAAAATGATTTTATTTATTTATTTTGAGAGAGAGAGGAAGAAGAGACAAACATCAATATATGGTTGCTTCTCATGCACTCTCGACCTGGCCCGCAACCCAGGCCTGTGCCCTGACTGGGAATGGAACGGGCCACCCTTTGGTTTGCAGGCTGGTGCTCAATCCACTGAGCCACAGCAGCCAGGGCCCTTTTGGTTTCTTCTGGCAACATCAGACCAGCATATTCTGTTGTTTCTCCTGTTACAGTTTATTATATTTTTAAAATATGTTATTTCTTTATTTTTAGAGAGAGGGGAAGGGAGGGAGAAAGAGAGGGAGAGAAGCATCGACATGTGGTTGCCTCTCACACGCCCCCAACTGGGGACCTGGCCCACAACCCAGGCCTGTGCCCTGACTGGGAATCGAACCGGGAGACCTTTGGTTCGCAGGCCGGCACTCTACCCACTGAGCCACACCAGCCAGGGCATGCTACAGTTTTTTGTTAAACATTTGAATATTTTGTCTATGTAGGTATTCATTTCCTTACATTGTGTTGTTGCTTAGTAAAAGTCTTTCTTCACGATTTCTGTGACCCTATCTTCAATGAACAACATAAAACTTATTATTATTATTATTTTTTTTTTGCTTTGCATCACTCAAGACTGATTCTGGCTGTTAGCACATATTTTTCATTCTGATTAATAGCCTCATCTAACGTTTCACACCACAAAAATTCAAATTTAGTGAAACATTTCATTGTTAAATTTTCATAACAAAAAAGTTGCACCATAAATTTTGCACTGTTGTGTTTTAAAATGTAAACACAAATAAAAACACAAAGTAGACACATAGATGGCAGAACTTAGAGTGACTCAGGGTCTGTTTCTCTTTGACTGAGTGGTGAGAGCATGTGAAGGCCTAGGGCATTACTCTCCCCGATGGTCGACTTTATAAACACCTTAGAGTTGGGTTACACTGCTGTCATTATTCATTTCTAAGAAACTTGTTAAGTGCAGACATATGTAGCACCACAGAGGATGGTGGCAAACTGCAGCTAAACTGAGATGCAGCAATTTGTAAACTTTGTGAACTTATTCTCTAAAGAAATATGTGTAGTTCAGTCACGTGCTTTTGGAGACAGACTGCGTAAGCAGGAATTCTTCAAATTAACCTTCAGGAAGCACACGCTATTTGTTAAAGGATAAGTTACCAAAATGTACTAGTTCTAAAGATTAAATGTATATTATTAAAACTCAAGAATACCACAAAATGTGTTTAGAACTTAGATTAATAAAATGATACATGCACCCTTATGTTCATCACACCATTATTTACAATAGCCAGGATATGAAAGCAACCTAGGTGTCCATCAGTAAATGAATGGATAAACAAGAGGTCACACACACACACACACACACACACACACACACACACACACACACACACCCCACTGGAATACTACTCAGCAGTAAAAGGATAAAATCTTGCCATTTGAAACAACTTATGCCAAGTGAAGTAAAGAGTGAAAGGCAAATGTTGAATGATTTAACTTATATGTAGAATATAAAAACAAAACAAACAAACAAACAATCAAGACAAAACAAAAACAGACTCATAAAAGAGATTAAACCGATGGTTGCCAGAGGGGAGAAGGGGGAATGATTGGTAAAAAAAAGGTATAAAGGGACATACAGTGAATGATATTGTGATGTTTGCATGGTGACAGATGATTACTAGACTTTGTGTGGCGATCACATTTTAAGATACATAAACATCAAATCACTATGTTGTACACCTGAAACTAATACAATGTACTCCAAATATAGTTAAATTAAAAAAAAAAGTTATAGCTAGACACCCATGCATGATAGAATCCTGGCATGTAATAGATGTTTGTGTTTCTCAGAAACCCCAAGGTTGATTAATAAGCTTTTTTTTTTTTTTAAAATACAACTACGTTGATCAATGAAGTACTTGATATTTAAAGTGGTAGCATCAAACTGATGTGACAATTTTTTTAAAGAATGGGACTATTTTGTGTGGGGTATGGTTTAAATTTTTGGACAACCAAATCATTAACTCATATCATCTGGGTTCCAATAAAGGTATCTGAATTAGGGATGTTTGTAACACTAAGAAAAGTATTTCTAAAAGAAACAAAAAAGCAAACTCAATATTTCAATGCAGATGACACCATTTATTGGAATCTAAATTTACAGAGCAAAAGACAAATTTGAATTTACGAAGAAATATATTCCTTTCACTATTATGCCAAATATATATATATTAAGCAAATTAACAAGTTAGGAAAAATTAACATTTTTGCAGTGCACCTTACACATCATTGCAATGTATTTAAAATATGCCTAATGAGAACACAGTTTACCATCAATTAATTTTAGCACACACAAAATATTAACAAGGCAGTGTTGCAGAAATATGATAGGAAAAATAGCATCAATTTCAGTAAGTTATCACAATTCATTTGAAAACATGGAAGAGAAAAACATAACTCAGCTCATATAAACTAGCGTATAAGTCTCAACATGGTATAAACACAAACTGAAAATATTTAAGAGAAACAATATTATCCAGGAGTTGAAATCTGGTTTTAAAAGATATGAGGGGAAGGTAATTAATCTCTATCTCTGTAGCACCAAATCTAGTGTTTTAGTTTTTAAAGTTTCTAATCAAGTTTGCATTTGTGTAGAGTTCACTTTCTAAGAAAAGAAAAACTGAACTTCTGATGAGATTTTGTATATAAATTAAGCACATGAAACACATCAAACCAACCAAGATTTTCAATGTATCAGTTTGGAGATTAACTGTACTTTTTTTTTTTTATTCATAGCTGATTAGGATGCAAAAGTCAACCTTTGAAATATCTCTTCCCCTGCTTGCCAATTTAGCAGAGCAGAGTTAAGAACAAGTTTATATTATGAACGCAGATGAAGTAATATGGGAAGCCGAATTATTTGGGGGCAGTTATTCTCTCATGAAATATAAAATAATACTTTTGGGGTGTTAAGAAAAATACATCGTGTTGTCAATACTGTCAATGATTAAACGCAGTGCTGATAATAGTGTATACGTCTCTCTCCAAATCTCGTTTCTCTGTGAGTCACACGGGTGCGTGCATGCGCACACACTCACATACACACACTCACAGAGAAAACCCCCCAAACCGAAAATGTCCCCGTCGTGGCTCTACTCTTGGATCCACGACCGTAGAATAAAAGCAGCAGGTGTATCAATCAGCAGGTGCAGAAATAATTTTGGTTTTGTCTGTTCTTGAAAACAGCCCTAATGAATGTTTGGTGAATTTTGCTACAGAAAAAAAGATTAATTTAGTAAGTAAGCTTTTAAATTGTTATATCCCCTCTATAATACTCATTATTAGAACTTTAACTTAGTAAAAATGTTGTAATCTTTGCAAGTTTAGGATAATCTCATAGACTGAGCACCAGCAATTCTAGACTGGTGCTGTGATCATTCAACCCCTGAATAAATAAATGTATCACATCAATCTACACCACACTTTATTTAAAGATGCAATACAGGCCAAGATACACATCACATATACATTAAAATTTTGCGTTGAATGGTACAATGTTTATACCTATTACAGTACATAATAAACGAAACAGAATCCAACAATGGCCAGCAATTAATGGCAATGCACATTTTTAACTGTAACAAAGCATAAGTGTAAAATGATAAGTGTTTCACAATACCAATGCACTTCACAGTCTCCTTTCTCTTTGAAAACAAAAACCAAGTCAGATTTTTCATTTTCAAAAGGTGGAAGTTTTTAATCCGTAATGAATATTGAAAGCACAAGCTTTCCATCAGCTCTCACTGATTTTCTTGGAGCTGTTGAGGGCTGTTATTTTTTCCCCCAAGTACAGACAGATTTATTCTCTAATCACTGGTGATAAATGCAGCGAAAGAGAAACAACGAGTTACTCACTTGAACATACTAGACACAAGTCACAACATACTGAAACACTTATTTTGAGAGCTTCATGAGTTTCAAGGTTTGAGAAGGTGTAATGTGTAAAGGTGTTATTAGCAATTTTTTCCAATAATGGCTATTTCCAAATCACTAACACTTTTAACTAATTTTTCTTCTTCGTAAACTTTTAGATCCCTTCAAGTACTTCACATGTATTAGCAATAACTCTTATTACTAGTACTGAAATGTTTGGTTTAAAGAATAAGCTTCGGCCATTATAATTCTGCAACTTTAAAATTATCTAATTTATATATATTTTATTTTTGAATGACTAGATAAACCTCTAAGGAAATTATGAAAGTCTGTTAATATCTTCAAAATTGTTGAACTTTTGGAATAAATCAGTAATATTAACTGCTAATATTTCTAACACTGTTTAGTATTACATTAACTATAATTTTGAATGTCACTGCATTTTTAAAGTAAATTTTATTTTGAAGATAACCTTTTTATTTCATTCAAATATATGTATAAGAACAGGAAACTTAGTTTCTGGATGGATATTGGTTGCATAAGATAATCACATTTACTAGAGGTGAGTCAGCTTAAAAAATAAACTTTTATAATATTACTTTTTAATAGCAAAAATATGCTCTAGGTAAGTCCACAAAATGTATACTTTATCTTTTTAATTACCATATTTTACAATTTAAATTAAGAAATTGGTGATATATATCTGTTCATTTGCTCAAAGAGCTTAAAATGAGTACTTTTTTAGGTGAGAGGTATTTTATAATAATATACAAAAGATGGAAAAAAATATTCAAGTCTTTTAAAAGTCATTTAAATTTTTTAAAAATAAAGCAGAACAGGTCTTCAAATCACACACATATTTTTTAAAAATAATCTTTGAAAGACTAGCATAACCTAGTCTATTTTACTTATTAAGGATTTCTCTTGGGGCTAAATGGTAATCAGTCTCACATATTTTGAC
Organism: Furipterus horrens; assembly: GCF_987537825.1. NCBI lineage: Eukaryota > Metazoa > Chordata > Mammalia > Chiroptera > Furipteridae > Furipterus > Furipterus horrens. The sequence continues at coordinate 3,528,289 of NW_028327187.1, forward strand.
TCAATAATTTTGACTTATCTGCATTGGTATCAGGAATGTTATAAGTCGGGATATCTTGATATAGTCTGGAAAAATATAACTTTGGAATTTTACTTTAATAAATCAATAAATATGAAACAGATAGCTTTACTTTATTCATGATCTTCACATTAGTATTTATTCTATCCTTTTCTCTCAAGGTCAAGACTAAAAGATAGTTTAAGATTAGTGCTGGGGTGAAGCTGAAAGGTCAAAGGTAGGGTGATGTTCAGAATGGGCAAGGTCAAATTTTGGGGGAAGGTTGGAATGTGTCTCTGGAATAGACTGAAGTAAGGTGTGATAATAAGGAACGCACAAGTGCCTAGAGATTCAGGGATAGGGTGTGAGATGGAAAGAGAAAAAAGTGGGGGATGGGGTGAGGGTAAGAGATGAAGAAGATGCCTAGAATACAGTAGGGTAGGGTGAGGGCAAGGGAAGGATGAAGTGAAGGTGAGGTATGAAGGATGGGGTATAGGTAGGGGGTTGACAACAAGGTGAAGTACAGATTGGAGTAAGGGTTGTGATGAAGAACATGCACGAGGGGTAAAAATTACTTAGGAAGGATATTGGGGGGTAGTATAACATTTAAAGATGTCAATGAGAAATTTGAAAAAATTTAAGGCTTATTTATTCATATTAATAAAGAAGAATGACAAATTTCCAAACAGCAGAAAAGGAAACAATTTCCTTCAAAATTTGCTTTAAATGTTAGTGTTATTCTGGTGTTTGGGTTTCTGTTTTCTTCCTTTCACTTTCCACTAGATTGTCACTCATATCAGTGAGACTCCCTGCTCTTGAAATATGAACAAGGCACATGTACTTTACACCCTATGACATATTAAAAGCACTTGTTATATTTTGAATTTTCATTTCTAAAACATACTTAAAATATAATCATTAGATAGAAATATAACATGCAATTAATGAAGCTTTCTTATCAATTAATGGATCCTAGAACACATGTTGCATATTGTATATATTTGTTTCATTCTTAAACAAGAGATACCATTATACATTCATCTATCTCCTATTATATTAATCATCAAAAAGAATTCCCTTTCCTGTATTTTCTTTGGGTTAAATATTTTTCTGTAGTTGTGTGTTTTAATTTCATAATGACTCTTGGTACTTGGTTTTCTGACGTAAAAATTCCACTCCATGTATTTCTACATTTATTCTTCAATTCTCCATTTTACTTTTTAATTATGGACACAAGTTGGTCACGATTTAGAGTTTAAGGTAATTTTTCATTGTTAGTCAAAATTCAGTTTTCTTGGGTTGTTCTTCATATCAAAGTTATTTTATTTTTCAGTTAGCTCATTTTTGTAGGTAAATTTAATCTTTTATTTGCTAAGAGCAAGAGAGTTAAAAATGATTCACCAATTTCTTTAACACTATGCATTTAGATTTGCAATTTTAATTTTCTTTCATAAAAAGTTTAGATCCAATGCCTGTAAAATTTGTGAAATTTTCTTATTCAATATATTCAATGCTCTGCTCTTTACTATCTTTTCTGTAGAATTGTGATGATTATTGAGTGACTTTAGATAATTTACTTAACCCTCAGACAAGGCACAATCTTTTCAGATAGGTAACTATGTGTTACCGAACTAACGGTATTCAGCAGAATAAAACCAATACTGTAAGTAACTTTCTTAACAAGATTGATAATTATTTTCTGAAACCATCTTGACAGTAGATTTTTTTTTTTATTACCAAACTGAGTTTCATTCAATTTCTCAAAATTTTACAATGAAGAAGCAGCTGGCCATTTCACATATAATTTTTACATTTAAATTTTAAGCCACTAAACACAATATCAAAAATTACATGGATTGTAAGCATGAGGGATAACACTCACAAAGCAGGGTTTCTTTTTTTTGTTTGTTTTTTGTTGTTGTTACTCTTAATGATGATGTTTTGCTTTAGTGACCATCTTTAATTATATCTCAGTGTGATATATAGTTGAGTTTACTTCTGTTTGCTGTCTTTCTTTTTGCTGTTTAGTAAATATTAGTTCTTAGTAAGTCATTCCTCAGTTTTCAACATAATTTACTCTTTTTGCACTCACAAAGAGATACTCTTTGAAGGTTAGAAATGTAATAGTTCTGTTTCCCAAAGTCATTGTTTCAATAAAGTATATAGTGTAGACTATCTGTTAAGCAAGGTAAATTGTCAGTTTGGTTTTTCTCAGTCAGAGATTATCAGTAACTGAAGTATGGCAGCGTATACTGCTCCAGTACTTCTGTGGTTTTGCCACCTCATACAAGATTGAGGTTACTATAGTCTGAAATGGTACCCCACCTTCTGCACTGGTAAGACACAGAAGCAAGAAATTTCACTGCATTTCCTTTTCTTCTGAGGCTGTCTTGGTTCAGTAACAACTCTGAACCAGAAGGGAGTGAAAGAGGGAGGCTACCTATGGAACTTGTGAGTGGGCAATAATTTTCACTCAGACCACAGATTACTACCCCTTGTACTATGCGGTAAGGCACACAATAAGGGGTTTGGTGGTACTCACAATTTAAGTTGCCCTTGATTTTGTAAAAATTACAGCTACTACATTCAGGAAAGTCAAAAATTTAGATGTACAAATTGATTAGTGGCCCGTATACCCTAAAACTTTAGACAAAATTTATATTATGTATGAATATAATATAATGAGATTTTTTACCCATGTAGTTCATGGAGTGCATCTCATTACCTTACAGTCATACTTCATCAATCTTAAGAAATTTGTGAAATAATTGTTTTTAAAAACCAAATTTTATAGATACCTATGTTCCTGGGATTTTAATACTTTACTAATAATTTGGTACAATGAAAAGTGCTTCTTTCTCTTTTTTTCTAATAAAGGCATACTATTCAGTAATTTAGTAAAAATATTTCAATATTCTCTCCCTTCTGTCTTGTCCCTTTTCATGCCAAACTATTTTAGAAGTTCAGAAGAATAAACCAAGTTAATTTCTTAAGGAAAAGTATTGTTTTAGCATGCAATATTTTAAGCATCCTCTGATACTGTTTGTTTTTTCTTACCCATATTTTTTTACATCACAACCATGTATACTATTTTACAGTTCTACAGTTTTTGTCTCCTTGTATTTTTAAGGCTTCCAGTAAATATTTACAGTTTTGTCAGTTCTGTGTCACAAAAAATAAATATGTATCTTTGAATACTCAGTGAGCTTTCTTCAGAGGTCCTATCTGGACATTTCATAGAAGTATTGTATTCAGCAACCTTCTGTCAGATCTTTAGGATTCATAACTTTCAGTCAATAAATTCCTTGAACACTAAATTGGGCTCTTCCAGTTAACTTAATAACTAGAACATTGCTTTCATTTGTCTATCAATCTATCCAAGGAAACCTGAAGTTTTTGAAACTATGAGATGTACAACATTAGTTGGAGGTTAGTTGTCATTTTGTTTAATGTAAAAGATACTGTGTCTCTGCTAAATAGAAATCTAATCATCTTACTCCTCCACAACTCACCACCCTCCCCAAAACAGTATCCTACAGATTAATAGAGAGTTGCCATTCACAGTAGATTAGGAAGTACACTAAAATCTAGTTTTGAAAATTCTGAAAAGACATCGATAATAAATGTATTTATATATTCACTTATGCTCTTTGAATAGAGGTTTTCCATTTACTATTTTGGATTGTGATATTTGGTACATTTCTTGTTTTTATGTTGAGTGTCTTGATATATTCCTTTAACCATCAGGACTGCTATGTAAGGTGTCAGTTTTTACACTCGGTGTTCACCTATCTTTGAGAGCTCAATAAGTGCAGAGGATACAACACGCCTGGAAGCTCCAGCATTATTCCTGAGGGTTTCAATGTGACCCACAGGAATTCTAACACCATGGTATCTGGGAACACCATCATTACTTCTAGGAACTTCAAGATTACCCATGGGGATTCTACCACTGGGAACTCCAAAATGATCCAAAGGAACTGCAGAGTTATCTATGGGAACACCAACATTAACCATGGGAATGCCAAGATTATTAATTGGAACTCTAACATTGTGCCTGGGATGTCTACCAGTATATCCAGGAACTCCAAGTTCACCCCTCATTGCAGAAAAATTTTCAAAGCTTGGATTGATAGGAGGATGTTCTCCAGAAGCTGACAAAATGGTCTTTTGGGAAGCCTCTTCAATGTTGTTTCTTCCCTTTGCATTTTCTAAAATACATACACACATAGAAAAATAAGTAAATAAAAGTTGCTTTTAAATTATTGAAGGGTGACTTCTGTTTTGAGAAGAAATTCTAAAAGTTAGAATAACACACAAATATGTGTAAATCTGATCCCAATCCAATCACCTTAACAATTTTTTTCTTTAAAAAACTTTTTAAAAATTTATTTGTTTTTCTTTTACAGTTGTCCCACTTTTCCCCATTGTTCCCCCCCCACACCCAGCCCACCCCTTCTCCCACAGTCAATCCCCACCCCGTTGTCCATGTCCGTGGGTCATTTACAACCTTAACTATTTAAAATCACATGATAACAGCATCACAATATATACAACCTTTTATTTAGCAAAAAACTTGATAAGCTGTTCATGGTATAATGGATAGAAAAAACCAAAAACCTGGCCAGATAGTCCCATGCAATACCAGAAATTTGGAGGTAATGGAAAATATAGAAGTGGGCGGAAGGAGAGGGGGAGAAAGGATGAGAAACACTTAGCTGTAGGGGACTCTGCAGCAGAATGTCAGCCAATGAGAAATTACAGTGCTGCTGGCTGAGGAGTATTCAATGTTGTTCCTTTAGCAGTATGAGAAGTTAATGAGATTAAGAATTCAGTGATAACACGAAATCAGAGGCAGTGACTGTGAGAATGGAAGCACCCCAAAACTTTCAGAAATCTTGAGGAGGGTGTTGGATGGGAGATCGGGGCTGAGCCAATTTTGTAATTGTTTCAAGGGATGAAGTTATCTCAGCTGGCTTTGGGTTATACTTGAATTTCAGCTGCTGATAAATAACTTCTCAATCCACTAAATAAGTGCAGGAAAAGGAACAATCAAAATGGCCAGATTATGATTTTCAGACAAAGTAAACTAGATTCCAGATAGTTATTTCAAACTACCTTCAGTGGTTTGGTGGGGTTACTTCTAAGAGAGATTTCTAATTAATGACATCATACTCAGGTAGTTATGGGGGCAGGCTACAAACATGAGTGAGAATTAAAATTTCCTAATATTATTTGGTATCCATAGTAGCATTTTTATATATGTTTAAATAGCTGTAATGATGAAAAGACCAATGTTGCCTTACAGTTAATAGCAGACATCAATATAGGATTTTTAAATACATTATAAGCAAATTATCTAATACATTATAAATACTTCTATAGTATTATTTTAAGCAGGCATAGGCTATAATATTAATCATTCTTTTGTCAATTAATATTTTCTAGTCACTAGAAGAGAATATGTATTTACAACTTCTGATGTTATAACGAGTCACTATATTTTAAGGGTTTATTTTCACATGATTATTACTGTGTCTGGATTTATACAACTTAAAATCAGACAATAATCACCAAGTAAAAGGCTTAAAATTGTAGGACGGTAACCACTTCTCTTAGAATAAGCTCTTTTTTTTTTTTTTTTTTTTTTTTTTTTATGGGATAGAAAGAAATAGATTTCCGGGGGGTGACTTTAAAAATAAATTTACTGATGAAAATCTATTTGTGTGGAAAATTACATGTAACTTATAAAAGGAGTTACAGGAAGTTCAAAGACCTTACCTCGCGCATTTAGTTTTTGGCTTCTGACGTCGCCCTGTGGTGGCACGCTGCGACTGCGCTGCCTCTGGGGCTTCGGATGCTGAGGCAGCAATGGGAACGGGGCTTGGAAAGCGTGGCTGTACTGACTGCTGAGTGAGGTCGCTGCTTGATTCCCCTCTTCTGGTGGCAGCTGAGGGTAGCCAATCTCACTCTCTTCTGCAGTAGCTGTTTGGAGTATGTGGAGTCCTTCGCTGTTCAGTGGTGCTTCTAAGAGCGCTTCCCAGGAGGGCCGTCTGATGCGTCTTTCTCTGAAAGGATACGTGCTTCTTGCTGCTTCCAGGTCATCACTTCTTGGGGACTCTGCATTTTCTGAAGATTCCAGCCACAGATGTTTGAAGGTTCGTGGGCGACTGTGTTCTGAGGATGGCAAATATTTATTTATTAAAGCCACCAGGTATATAAGTCCAGTGATTTTCAAAGTGAGAATTTCCGTATCATCCAGATCCTCATTTGCAGCACACCAGCAATAAGGATTGTGGTATCTTTCCCTTTTTCCTCTGGACTGGCAATTCCTGTAACTTCTGAATTGAGATTCTGGGACCCCTGGACATTTAACTGGTATTTTCTCTAGGTGAAAACCCCCTTAAATTTTTGGACTTATAAGGGGGATTTATAATCCCCAGGGCCCTAGAGAACGTTATGCTAAGTGAAATAAGCCAGTCAGAGAAAGACTAATACCACATGATTTCTTTCATATGTGGAATCCAGTGTTCAAATGGAACCAACAAGCAAAACAGACAGATTCATAGATGGAGAGCAGGATGACAGCTCTGGGAGGAGGGTTGGTGTGGTAGAGGCATTGAGCAAAAAAAAAAAGAGAAAACTTATGAACATGGACAACAGTGTGGTAATTACAGACAAGAGGAGTGTGGGTGGAGGTGGAAGTGGGTTTGGGGGGAATGAATGGTGATGGGAGAGTTAAATAAAATAATAAAAATAATTCCCAAGTTCTGGTGATGAATACCTTCCCGAGCGGGATGATGGGAGACCACGGCTGCTTCCTGTTGTTTTTGTCTTCTGGCCCTTCCCTGAACTTCTGAATCCATAGGACGAAAATAGATGAATTGATCATAAACAACTTGAGCACATCTGTATTGGAAGGCTGGATTCACAGAAACAATCTGTAAGGAAATACAAGTTCAAAACATTACATAATATAGTAAAAAGCACATTATTGAATTGTTAAATATTGTTGGAAAGCAGACTATAAACGTTACTATCCAAAAATAGATACAGTTCATTGCATGATATCAACACATTTAATACTCTTGTCTTGTTTTCTTACACACTCTGTCCTAGATCTATGAATCTAGTATAATAAAAAAACAAACATTATAAACACACTCGGATTCATCCAAATCCAATCCCCCCCCAGAATTAGTTTTTCTTCAAGGGTTAGATTATTCTAATCTAGTATTTCCCGAAGTATATTTCTGAAAACCTTAGTGTTATGAAAGGCTCCAATACACACACAGACACACACAGATAAGATTTCTTGGGTAATAATTTGGAAGATAATATATATTTTGTCTTCATAATATATAGGAGTCTATTAAAGCTTTGAGAAGTCTTGCTTATTGGTATGTAATTCACTGTCTAAACCATCTAGTTTCTATATTCTTTTTTAACCTATTTTTAATAGAGAAAATATTGTTCATTTATTACTTTTTATTTATTTATTTTTAATGTTTTTAAAATTATTTATTTGTTTGTTTCTTTCTTTATTTTATTTTTAGAGAGAGGGGAAAAGAGAAAGAGCAGGAGAGAAACATCACTGTCCTCTCACTTGCTTCCCCAACTGGGGACCTGATGTGCAACCTAGTCATGAGCCCTGACTGGGAATCGAACCAGCGACTCTTGGCTCACAGGCCGACGCTGAATCCACTGAGCCACAGCAGCCAGGGTATTTTCAATGTTTTTATTGCTGTTCTATTCTACATTCTGAGGCTTTGACAACTGGGGCCTTGCTGACACAGGACGGACTGCCCCTCCCGTGGGTTAGCGGATTCCTGGAGATAGTAGATAAGGGGCCCTTGAGCAAGTTTTCATATGCAGACCAATCATTCAGAGGCTACAGCCTAACCATGCCCTTTATCATGCTCTGTCACTCTGCGCCACTGTCTGCCTACCTTAATCACTGCAAGGCCAGGTACCAGACGACTAAGGACAGCTCCTACACCCCAGAGCCCATGGATATTATACAAAGTAGCCAATTTAAAACCTGTCTACCATGCTTCACCTGTTCCTTCCTATGGATACCACAGTGGAGTCTCTTTCCCAGTTTCCCCTTCCCCCTCTGCCTCCAGTTTCTTGTGTGGACTCTCAGAGCGAGGGTGTCCCCTGCTCTCAGGATATGTGAGTATAATAAACTATCTTGTCCTTGGCAACCATCTCTTGATCTCTTTATTTTATCATTGCTAAATAATAAAACATATTAAAACAACTGGCACAGTAATTAGACAAGGGGAGGCTAACTGCACTGTCACAAGGAGGTGCTGCAATAGCTCTCCGGATTCAAATCCCAATCCCTGGCAAGCAGGCTGAGAAACCTTGAAACAAGAAACAACGGCCTAGAGGCAGGCCCCGGAACCCCTTCTCTCTCCCCTCTTTTCCTGTAACTACCAAGAAGGTCCATATTATGAGTTATAAGCCAGAAACTGAAAGTAAACATTACAGTTTTAGGCAACTAGAAGCCCAGTTAAAAAAAAGAAAACAGGAAAATATCAAATGAAAAACACCTACATACAGGTGTAAGAAATTAAAAAGTAAATAAATAAAATATAAATATATGTTATAGTTATCATCTAGCTAGCTAGCTAGCTAACTACACGAACTTCCATAATTTGATCCAATTGGAAATCTAAAATTCAATAAAAGGGTTTATATAAAAAAAATAAAAGGACACTTATTGGCTTTGTGTCTCAAAGATAGATTCTAAATTAAATTTGGCATTTGTTAAAATATACCAATTGACAGAGTTTAGTGGACTTTATGATTACTTAGATCTTAAATAAGAGCTATATCAGGATCCTACTAAACCTAAACATTATATTTTTTATGATCTTAGGAAAGTTACTAAATATAAAATAGATGAAAAATAAGCATGACTAACTTTAACTGTAGTCTTTCTAAATTTTCCGTAGTCATACTACCGATTACCTTAAAATATCCCGTAGTAGACATAAACACTCTAATGCACTAAATAGGAGATTAAAGTTAAATTAAGTCTCTGGCATTTACAAGTTGGCTTGATAAAACGGTACCCCATAGGTGTCATTTGAAATAGTTAATATAGCCTTATATAAATTAAAATAAAGCTTTTAAAAATTAAGGGCTAAAACATATTATATAAAACCTAAAGGGATGATTATCATTACTTCTTCTTCATTTGATAGCTTCATTTCACATGTTCTTACACTTGAAAACAATAAATTAAACCTCATGCTCAATTACTTCAACTTTAATGTCATGGCCCCATCCGCTGAATTCTCTATGCAAAACACCAAATGTTATTTAAGTGACTAACACCAGAATTCCAGTTTCTGGTTCTGCATGTAAGAAGCTTAGAAGTCATCACTCTGTCCTAACAACAGGTAAACAGCCGAACAGGCTGAAAAATAAACACAACTCTTTGGATTCATACTAGAAGGATACAGGACAACTGCTGCCCCCAAGAAGGGAGAGAGAGGCAAATACAGGGAGTCATGGGTCACCCAAACAGAGACTCACAAGCAGAAACCAGCAAGGGAACAAGGTGACAGAGAAGAAAAGTCTGAACCGTAATTCTTAAATTGCTGGAGGCTCAGTGTGGGCAACTCTGAAAGTTTTAAAACTCCAGAGACACCCAGTTATGGGGAGATTATATTGTGACGTTTACATCCATGAGCTCAACCAGGTTCCCACAGTACATTTCAGAGAAAACTCACCTCCTGCTCACATCAAGGGGAGGGGAAAATGAACCATTTTTAAATATGCCAGAGCACTCTGTTCTTAACAAGGCCTGCCCTCAGGATAAACTAGTTACCTAGAGCTAACCTGTGGGGTATAATCAGAACCTAACTGATTGTGAAGTTTACAGTCCAGAGACACATGTTCACTAAAACATTGAGACCTCATTATAAAGCTATGGAACATTCCCTTCTCTCCCACATCTCAGCACCACATTAGTAAAGGCTCATTTACAGCAGTTACTTATACCTATTGCATCATGTCTGACAATCAGTTAAAAAATTTCAAAGCACACTAAAAGGCAAATTCCTCCACCCAACACACACAATTTGAAGAGAGAAAACACATCAAAATCAGACATGGCAAGGATGTTGAAGTTATCAGACTGGGAATTTAAAACAAATATAATCAACATGCTAAGAATTCTAATGGATAAAACAGCATGCAAGAACAGATGGGCAATATAAGCAGAAAGATGAAAATCCTAAGAAAGAACCAAAGAAGAATGTTAAAGATCAAAAACACTATAACAAAGATGAAGAACATCTTTGATGGGATTATTAGTCAAATGGACCAGGCTGAGAAAGGAATCTATGAGCTAGGTTATATATCTATATGTACCTCCAAACCTGAAAAAGCAAGCGTAAGTACTTGTGTATCCAAACATATCAAAACATAGAAAAGCTACAGTAAAAATATAGCATAAATGATAAAAAACGGTATACCTGCCTAAAGTGTTTACCATGAATGGAGCTTCCAGGACTGGAAGTTGCTCTGGGTGAGTCATGAGTGAGTGGTGAGCGCATGTGAAGGCCTAGGGCATTACTCTACACCATGATAGACTTTATAAACACTGTACACTTAGCTTACACTAAATTTATAAAACAAAACAAAATTAAATCTAGCACAAGAGAAAATGATACAATAAAGGGATGTGATAAACATGAAATGTATGAGGTTACTGTCAGCATAAGATGGAATACTGTTTTCCAGCTAATTTTTCTTATAAAGAGAAGAAGTATAATACAGTAAAAAGTATAATACAGTAAATTCATAAACTATTAATATAGTAATTTCTTAACATTATCAAGTATTAAGTACTACTTATTTATTTATTCAAGAAAAACAGCTGAATCTCAGAAAGAGCCCTTGGTTTTGTTGCATTTTAATTTGTCCTATTCTTATGTCCTTGCTCTCCAGATACACAGTAGCCTGGAATACCAACAGCCTGAAGTCATGGTGAGATTCAGGGGCCTGGAGGATACTGGAAGAGGCAGAGCAGGGTTGAGCTCCTCCAAAGAGCTCATTCCCAGAGAATGGATTGACATGTCATTCATTGACCTGTTCGGCAACCATTAATCTATGTCTTGTCTGGATTTGCCTGTTCTGTTGATTTCACATATATACAACCACAAAATACATGACTTTTTGTGTCTGTCTACTTTCCCTTAGCATAATGTTTTCAAGGTTAATTCATATAATAGAATGTATCAATGCTGCATTCTTTCTTATTGTCAAATAATATTCTAGCATATGGCTATGTCACATTTTAAAAATTCACTCATTAGTTGATGGACATTTGGGTTGTTTGTATTCTGTGGTTCTCAGGAATAATGTTGCTGTGAAATTTCATGAGCAAGTTCTCGTGTAAACATGTTTTTGTTTCTCTTGGTTATACATATATGTCACAGTAGAATTACTGGGTTCTATTGTAATTCCATGTTTAAACATTTGAAGAACTACCAGACTATTCCTTCACATGGCTGAACCATTTTACATTCTTAAGAAGTCTTCTAAAATTGTGCTTAACTTCATTTTTTGTAAACATAGTTAATATGTAACTTTTAAATAGGACCATTTATTAGCATTTGACGGGAACATTCTGTAAGAAAGTCTGTTCTAATCAGTTAGGTGAAGACCTCTTCCTATTGTCACCCCAAGTAGAATAAATATAGAAAACTACTGAATTGACAGACGTTTCCCTCTTAAAATACCTAATAATTAAAAAATTGGGAAAAGATTTTGTGAGGACCTAATCTTATCTCCCAGTTGAGAATGCAGCTGCTTTAGTCACTCTTTCTTTGGCTCTGGTTATATAAGGATTATATTAAAAAGCTAGAGAAAAAGTATGAAGAAGAGTAGTGTTTAGAATCAAAAAGTAATAATATTTAGTGCATATTTTGAGTTTTTCTACAGCTTTTCTAAACTCTGTATTTCATACCATTTAAAAATCTGAAGGGAATATACCAAAACCTACCTGAAGCTTTAAATAAGATTCTGAGATGATTTTACCAATTACTTAACACAGATGAATGATAATTTTATATCTTAAAGTTACATTTATCCAGTCCAATTTATGCTGATATCATCCTCTCAATGTTGAAGGAAAGAAAATATTTGCATGTGTTATATGTCCACCTAACATACCAGTCTTGATTATGTCAGGTAGTTTAGCAAAATAAAGGGAGAGCTAAATTATTGTCCTCCTTCTTTTACTTTTTTCCCCTATGGGTTCTTTCATTCTATTCATGAAAATGATACTCCTCTTCTACACTAAGGGGTTTTGGACAGAAACTGCTATGTGACATGAATACATTTTTATACAATTGAAAATTTCAGTTCTCTAGATTTGCCTATAACTGACCAACACTGAAATGATGACCGTCTGTACTTACAGTAGTTGCATGGTGGCAGATGTCACACCGAATCACAGGAAACTGTCTCGTCAGGGCCAACATGCATTTTGCATAAGTGACAGCACACGTGTGTCTGTATTCTGTAAGAAAACATAGGGCTTTGGGTTTGAAGCATCTATCAAAGGATAACTTGCAGATTGGCAAACTTTGTGATAATTTAAAAGATATGCTATAGCTTGAACATAGTTAAGATGACAAATAAAGAGAAAACCTCTCAGTCCTTCCTTCCCTTCTAGCACATAACAGTCTACTCAGGGATGAGAAGGGCCACTACCTTCAGCTAGTCTAGAATTTTAGGTTACATGGCTAGTGCTATCATTGCATCCAGGACTTCACTAAACAACCATATACAGATATTATGCATTCTGAGGCATCCCATTAATAACCAATTTAAAGAAAACTAAAGCTGAGCAGACTGCAATTTACCACTCTTCACTATTGTGAAAGTGTGTGCTCTATGTTTCTGGAATATTTCAGTAAATAATTAGCTCTCAGGAATAGCTCCTTTTAAGTAGTTTTCTTAGTTATTTTATCTATTCATACCCAGAATCGTACTCAAACTCTACAATAAAGTTGCAGTTCATCTCTTTTTCAGTAAAGATTGTAATTTGATATCCCATGTATACTTTGATGAATATACAAGTAAAATTTTGACTGTGGGAGTGGAGGGTAGGCAGGGCAGGGGAGAGCAATGGGAAAATCAGGACAACTGTAATGGAACAACAATTAAAAAAACTCTGCCTGATTTTGGGCTATCTCCACAAAGCAGGCCAAGGAAATTCCCTTTGGACAGTTTAGGTTTTATCTATTCCTTGGTAAGTCACTATCAAAGACAGAATCTTTGATTAAGTGTGGGAACTGACTGTGGGAGCCGGGGGTGGGATGGGTGGAGGAGGGCAAAGGAGGGAAAATTGGGACAGCTGTAGTAGAGCAACAATAAAAATGATTTTAAATTGTTGAACTTATATTAAATTCATATTTCTGCATTTTTAAAAACGACACAAAACTTTTAGACCAGAGGCACTTTAAAGTCCTTACCTTCATTAGCAGCTGCATCTCCAAAGGAGGATCCATATGCTAGCTGTAACGTTTGTACAAGCCAACTGGAAAAAATACCAAGGAGAAAACAAGGCAACAGTTAATAACAACCAATCATCATTAGCTGACTGATATGTAAGGCACTTTGTCATTTAAAACCCACATAAAACCTAAGAGGTAGGAACTATTGTTATTCCCATTTAACAGATGAGAAAAGTAAGGTTAAGAAAGGTTAAATAATATGTCTAAGTTCACACAGCTAATAAGTTGTGGTACACTTAACCCAGGCCTTCTGACTCCAGAACCCACAGTCTTCACCACTATGTCACATGGCTTCAAGCTCTCATTAGAAATATCTGAAGATTCAAAGGAACATAGCCTGACACCAAAAGACAAAGAGTTGTGATGAAGTGGCAGAATGACGAAGGGAAGAATTTCTGCCATTCTTCAGGGAGAAAAAATAATAATAGTGTAATAGGACCAACCAAAATTAAAACACATGAAGATCGTGATTTGAGGTTGATATAAATTATATAAGAACCTTCTCGAATCATGAAATCAAAGAAAGTTGCGTTATTGATGGTTGGATATTTTCTAAGCAAAATGATAGAGTATAATTAGTAACTATGAATTGGTGTATTACAAAGAAAATCATAATAATGTGAGATCATTTTAATCTAAAGCGTCTGCATATCATTATTGATGACCTACATATATACAATCTCTCCAATACAAATTTCTGTTAACTTCTTGGAAACAGACTGTAATACTGAACCCCTTCATTAGAATTCATTAAGTGGCAATATTTCACGTCTTTACAAATATTAAATAGAATCTTAGCATGGCTCTCCTTTAAATCAATGATCTTTAGTGATACAAGCATAAATTCTATTCATTTTTTAGTCACATGTCCTAATGCAAACATTTTGTATAAACTTTCTTGGTGGCATAAAAAAAACTAAAAAACAAAGATGAAAAGTTGTTTGGTTTGGCAAACCATGCAATAAAGAAAGCTTTTAGTCAAAACTAGGAAAAACAGGATATTCTATCAATTCCAAATGGTCAATAGCCATGTGTGGCAAGTAGTTACTGTATTGCACAGTGTAATTATAGATTATTTCCATTATTGCAAAAAGTTCTGTTAGCCTTAATATAAGGGAAAAGTATACTTTCTGTTACAGGGATTAGTATCTTTGACACACAGATCAAAGGTTTTCATATATTTACATGATTATTTATTTCCCTATTAAAATTAAACTTATTGGGGTGACATTGGCTAGTAAAAATATATAGGTTCCAAACTGTACATTTTTATGATGCATCATCTGTGTATAGCATTGTGTGCCCACCTCTCAAAGTCAAATCTTCTTCCGTCACCATATATTTGACCCTTGGTACCCATTATTACCCCCACGTCCTTCCCTCTGGTAACCACCTTACTGTTGTCTATCTCTATGAGTTTTTGTTTTTCTTGTTTTCGTCATTTGTTGCTTTCACTTTTATATCTCACATATGAGTGAGATATGGTTCTTGACCTTTTCTGTCTGACTTATTTCACTTAGCAGGATATTCTGAAGATGGATCCATAACTATTTTAATCAGGCCATATAAATACTAAGTAATCAATATTTTCATATCTTTAAAAATATAACTTCTCCGTCTTCCCCTTAAAAGAGTATATTATAGGTAAGATAATAAAATTAACTCTTACTTTTCCAAAAGAAAGTTAAAAAAAGAACAAGTCTTATTTGTCGAGTCAAATGAGAAATTAATGTGATTTGTAAGTTATTGCCTTTAAGTAGAAATAAGTTTTCCTGTTTTTCCTTCAGTGTTCCAGGAATGTGAAAGTCTGACATTTATGAAAATGTAATATCAATAGCATTGTCAGCATTCAAAAATTATTTTAAATGTACATAGAGGCAGTAAGAAACTAAGCACACCTTTTCCCTGCTGAGCAGTGATTTATGTTGTCTTCTTGAAATGTTAAGAAATGGACTTTCTTTTAAAGAAAATATTACCATACTTGGCCTTACTGACATTAGATAATGTCATAGATTAAATTATAAAATTCATTTTTATTTAAATATAGTTTGCCTACAATATTATATTAATTTTGGATGCATAGTATACTGATTTGAGAATTATATGTCTTTCGATGTGATCACTACACTAAATCTAGTAGTTGTCTGTCACTGTAAACCTATCTAAAATATAGGTTAGAAACATTATGGAATACAAGATACTATACACAATAAAAACAAAATCAACATAATGAGATTACATTGTGTTATTTTTCATTTGACACACCCTCAATGACGATTCAAAGCCACTTTAACTTTTATTTCAAACAATGTGATGTTTCTCATAGAGTTTAGTAGTAAGGGCACATTGATCTCTTCAGGTACAGTTACCATTACACTTTCATTATAGATAATGAACTGCCGAAATTTTAGGAATAAAAATGATACAAGTATATTTTCCATGGGGTATACTATCAAAACACATACATAACTCTGCAAAGAGACAGTCTTATTTCATTGCCCGAGGCATATGCTGTCAAGGCAAAGCCTGGCTCCACCTGATCTTCCTCACAATTAATACTGACCAAAGGTCACTGAGAAACTTAACATTCAACTTTAAAATGTGTGGTATGACATAGTTCATATCTGTCATTTGTTCTTCATTTTCCATCACTTGGTCTAGCATTTTATTTAGTTATCTAAGAAAAAAATCACAGTTCAGCATAATTCTTTAATTTCTTGAGGCTGATTTCTTTCTTCCTCCTTGTAAGGAGTTGTCAAAATTATAGCATTTTCTTTGACTTCCATCATAAGAATCATGAAAATCAGGTTAATGAGGTTGCTGTGTCTAAAGCAGTGGTTGTGAAACTTGAGCTTCCATCAGGATCTTTGGGAGGGACTGTGAACACAAAGATTGCTGGGCTCCTTCCCTAGAGTTTTTGATTCAGTGTGTCTAGGGTGGGGACCCAGAATCTATATTTCTAACAAGTTACAGGTGGTGCTCATGCTGCTGGCCAAGAGAGCACTGTTCAAAATACTGAGTCTAAGCTAAGGGATACGATTGGCAGCATATGGCAGAATTCTTGCTCTCAGGCAGAAAATATGTCCTGTTATGTCCCTTATGCACTCTCAAATTTTATTCATTTTCTTCTCTTTACATCTCTAAGGTAATGATTTCAAAATACCTGTCTTCAAGTTCTCTGAGTCTTTCTAATGCCTTATCAAATCTGATGTTGATCCCTCTAATAAATTTTTTCAGATCAATTATTGTATGTTTCATTTTCAGATTTTTTCTTTTTATAGTTTCTATCTTTTGTTGATATTCTAATTTTGTTCACACATCATTTCCCTTAATCTCGTTTCACTGTCATCTGTGTTCTATTTAATTCGTTGAACATCTCAATGAAAGTTATTATACACTCTTTGTTAGGCATCCCACAATCTATATTTCTTTAAGGTTGGCTTCTTAAGTATTATTTGGTCCTTTGATTGTGCCTTGCTTTCTGTTTCTTTGTGTTGCCTTGTGATTATTTGTTGAGGTTTGGGTATTTAATAAAACAACCACCTCCTCCAGTCTTTACTAACTGGCTTCATGCAATGGAAGACCCCTACCAATCAGGCCAACTAGAGTTTCTAGGAACTCTCAAACTTTTTCTGAGGGTGTGTTTTCTTTAGGCTTATGTATGTGCTTTTAGTCATCTCAGATTTCCACAGCCACTTATCCTTGCTACTTCTCAGTAGCCTATGTTCTCTTGATCTCCAGGGGGGATTGTCTGTGGAACTGAAGCTGTAATGTGCCATAATTATCGTGTTTTCAGCAGTTTCAAAACAAGCTTGTTAGTCCTGTCAGTGCTCTGAATCAAATGGGACAGATACCAGTCCCTCAGGGAGCCCTCAGTCTAGTCAGAACTCTGGTATTGTCCACCCTTCCTGTCCTTAGGGTGAGTCCCTTGTCTGGGAAGTTTCCTTGAATCTTTTCTGGTGGTTCTTTCTCCACCCTTGGGGTATTTCCTCACAGGCATGAGATGAACAGTACTCTCTGCTGAATACTTGAGGGGAGACCTATGCAGATCTACAGAACTCTCTCCTTTTGCAGCCCGTTCCTCTCTAGTATTCTCCTCTACATATTCTAGCTCTCTTGGTCTCCCGAGACTCTTAACTCTGTCTGTTCAAAGCAGGGAGTGTGCCAGATTTTGCTTGGGCTTCCCTTCCCTGCTCTTTAGCCTAGAGACACTCTCAAGCCAGAAATTATGGTTTAAGTTCTTTGTTTCAAGTGTCTCTGGGATTACTATTATACACTGCCTAATTTGCAATGTACTAACTATCCTTTTCCACATATTTTTGCACAGTTTTTCAGTTATTACAGACAGGAGGCTAAGTATGGTACTTATTATTCTACCTTATTGGAAGTGAAACTTACCCCTATTTATTTTTATATAACAGTCAATCAAATATGCCTTAGAACTTGTTAACCATATTGCCATAGTTACAGATATCATATTTTGGGGTACAGAGGAAATAACCATGAGATCGAAAAAAGTTGAAGTTAAACATTTCCTATATAGGTATAGAAACTTGAATTCGAAATTCAGGATAAAGGTAAGTTTTTGAGGTTCCTAAAAGAGATCATTGAACAAAGTCCATTTAAGAAAAATAGATTTATGTAAAGTTGTTTAGCATATGTGCATACTTTTTGTTTTTATCAATACTTAATATTAAGGATATTTTATACTTAATGGCATATCTAAGATAACATGTAGTGTGAAGCAGAGTATTTCCTGGAAGGCTATGTCTACAGGTGCCAATAATTCTTCCACTTTGAATTGATTATTCAAATAAGTTAACATCTAGTATATCTAAGTGATTGTTCATTTAATTTATCAATGCTATACTACTTTGTGTCAATCTATCATCTATTTTGATGTTTATATAAAATGGAAAACATATTGGTAAAAACCAATATTAATATTTTGGTTTTACAAGTGTCATACAGGTATAACAGGTTTCATTTATTTTGAAATAGGAATTCTAGCAACTGTACGTTCATAATTTTTTAGATTAATACATGTAGTACTTTTATCTGTGATTTTGTATCTTTACATACACTTTCCACTTGCCTTTGAATTCTGTTTTATATTTTAGTTAATAAGTTAAAAGGCATTTTAATATTTTATATCTTGCTTCCTTATATTCTTTTTTCTGATTATTTATCTGTAACTAATAAAAAATAAAAGGATTTCCATTTATCGTGTACTTAATTTTTATAAGTAGATAAGAATTTTCTAAGTTGTTTTAGTCTATGCCACCAGTATAATAAGGCTTATTCACAGGTGAAAGTAGCTTGTAGATGTAACTTCCAATCTTTCTATTTTCTGTTTTATTGAGAAGAAAATGATGACAGTGACCAGAGGGGTGGGGTAAGGGGATAAAAGGGGAAGGAAGAGGAAGGGTCTAGTCAAGGAACTAGTATAAGTGACCCATGAACACGGAAAACAGGGTGGGGTTGGACTCTGGGAAGGGGTGGGTGGGGCAGGAGAGAACAATGGGGGAAATATTGGGACAACTGTAATTGAACAACAATAAAATTTTTCAAAAAGGAAATGATGATTGACTTTCTAAACAGAAACAGAATGGTATGTAGACTTTCTCTAATGAGCTCATCTATCCCAATTAATCAAATCTTAAGAGAAATTGTACTTGCTAAGATTGCTGATTCTTTAAATGTAATGCCACTTACAGGATCAAGCACTTGCTCTGATTTGGTCATTCAGAATGATTCTGTTGACCACTTTTCATGCAATATCTACTTAAGTTTGTGAATAAACAACAGAGGAATTTGCTCAGACATCCTAAGCATTGACAAGTGAACATTATAATCCATATTTTTTAAATGTGTGTGAGTGTTCTTTAAGTGAAAATCATATTGGAAATAGATGACATTTTAGTCATGAACTTTTAAACTCAGTGTAGCTTTTAAAAAACTATTCCTTATCTATTTTTAACTCTATTTTTATTGTTGACACTCTTAGAGAAGTCCCCATTTCTGTACCCCCTTGCCCACCTCCTCCCAGTCCCCGCCTCCCTTCCCTCTGGCCATCACCACACTGCTGTCTGTGCCCATGGGTTACGCATGCATGTTCTTCGGCTAATCCTTCACCTCCTTTCATCCAGTACCCCACTCCCTCCCCTCTGACAGCTGTCAGTCTGTTCCAATCTGAGTGTAGTTTTTATTCATCAATTATTATTAAATTCTCAAATTATGCAGTCTCCTTCACTTTTGAAAGGAAACACGTAACAAATCAATTTATTCTCAATTATTTAATTTTCATGTTTCAGTTGTATATTTAAAATCAATAATTATATTTTTATGTAGCCATTGAAAATTTAATTAAAACTATTATATATTTCTCTTCTTTCACTTTTCCAGTGAAATCATCCACCACAAATGCAGATTTTTTTCAGAAAAAAACTGATAGAATGTAACTATCTGTTTTAAACTAAATATATGATAAATTTTTAAATTACAAAGAATTTCTGGAAGAGCATTAAGAAAGCTATCGAAATTCTTGTTTTACAATCGATATGTGAAGTTCAGTCAACAAAGATTTATTGTAGAATTCTTCTAACATTTCTCTAACCAGAAGAGAAAATAACTTTGATGCAGCGAACAAAGCAGGCATTAAGATTCTTTGTCTATCATAGTTTTATATTGGTTTACTGACTAGATTCACTTAGGTTGTGCTTGCACTTTGAAAGTTAAGGAGAATTAGGCATCTCTGTTAACAGTCCAGGCTAAGAACTGCTTTTACCTGGAAACATTTTATTGCTTTGAACTTGTTTACTATGAATATTCACATGTTTCAGGCTGAGTGGTATTATTCACTTTGTGTGTAATGACACATTTAAACTTTTCTATGTATCATTTAGAAGTATCTTTAATGGACTTAGCTGTTTCAGAGCACAGTAGGAATCCAACAGGCATAAAAACCTTTTAATTCTACTCTTTCTGAAAACTTGCCTGCATCCCTATCAGTCCTAGCCTTTTTTTTACTCCTTTTTAAAATGTAATTCCTCACATACGTCCTTGATGTAATCTTCTTTTGCCTCTTTATTTCATCAGCAATCTCCTTTAACATTATATATATTTTTCATATTTTATTTATTTATTTTTAGAGAGAGGGGAAGGGAGGGAGAAAGAGAGGGAGAGAAACATCCATGTGTGGCTGCCTTTCACACGCCCCCAACTGGAGACCTGGCCCACAACCCAGGCCTGTGCCCTGACTGGGAATCGAACCTGTGACCCTTTGTTTCACAGGGTGGCACTCAATCCACTGAGCCACACCAGCCAGGGCAACATTATATTTTTAATCTTCCTTTTTTGTTGGTTCATTCCTTTAAACCTCTCAATATATTAATATCTTTTCCCTTTTATAAAACAACAACATTCTACCTTTAATCCTTGTCTCTCAGGAGCTGAAAAATCTTCTACTTCCCTTCTTGCCATAATAGAACAAACACATTGTTGTTTTCACATCTGCATATTTTTCAATGCCTTTCCAGCAGGCTTATAGCTGCACTCATCACTCTGTTATTTTCTGGGAATAGTCACATAGTTTCTCTGATAGATACTGTCACAATTTTATTTTGGTTTTATAACATTTTACTACTTAAGTGCTGTCAATACAAACATTACTTTTTTTTGTCTTGACAATAAGAATTTTGTTGTGCTTTGGTCTCAGAGGCACAAATAATGGACTAGCAGTGTGACAGGATTAAGTTCACTGTTAATAAAAATTGATAGTGGACTATATACACTCACTAAGAGAAGAACATCCCTTATTTCTGGCATGATGGATATAAATATAAGCAATTTTCCTTTAAATTATATGTAATTTAATTCCCTTTTAATCTCAATTTAACATGAACATAAGAACCTTTTATAGTTGAAGATTCACTGATGACGTTAGTGCACTTCAAATCAGTAGGATGTAATTTAAAATGCCAGCGCTCTGCCGCTTTCCCTAATTGGAATTAATGTCTTACAGGTCATATTTTATTCACATGGAAATTTTTTCTTACAAAAGTAAAACTACATTGATCAACTTCATAGGGAACATGCTTGATACAGAAACAGATAAAATATTATTTCTTTTAAAAGATGATAAGCTTTAAACTAATGTGCTACGGAGCTTAACCAGCTCATAAATAGAATAGTCAAGATAACTATACTCATAAAGTAACTTTTCAATTTTATTGCTCATTCTTTTAAAATTCAAATAAATGTGTGTGAATCTAATCAAGCAAGACATATTCATTTTTTAATGAAAGCGTTGTCAGCCTGCAAAAAGCAGCTCAACATCCACTTCGCTTAAGCCAATTAACTTCAACCATTCCCCAAGGTTTTCCAGCAACACAGGACTCTGGTATTAGAACACCGTCTTGTTCATACTATAGTCTTAAAGGTCAATCAAAGCTGAGTGGTTATTGATGAATGTTAATGAGACACAGTGTGCCAGCTGTCCAAGTTTATTTCGGTTTTTAGTTTTATGTTGAGAAGCACAGCCATAATTGAAATGGCCCTTAAAATAAAGCACATTTTAAAAAAGAATAATTTAAGTTATGGGATGTGGACACATGTTTATATCTACAGATATTTACGTATGTTTTGACCTCTGGGTCCAATGCCTGTAAGTTTTAGGGATATAAACAGAACCAAATACTTAATTCAGGGGAAAATCCTGAATTTTCCTTCCTTTGGGAGAAATTATTACATGTTGGCTGTGGAGTATATCAAATTACTGTGCTTTGCTATCATTGCAATTATCCCTACCTTTCTGGACTCTATTTCTGTAGGCTCGAATCATCCATTCAGTGTTGGAATTCTTTAAGTTTCTTCTGTCACTCCTTTCACTCTTATTGCCTTGCTCTAAGTCAGTGGTTCTGAATCCTGGAACCACCAGTGTCAATATCACCCAGAATGTTCGTTAGAGAGGCGAATTCTCAGTTCCCACGCTAAACCTATTGAATCAGAAATTCTGGAACAGCCCCAGAAACCTGTGTTTTAACACAAGTCTCCCAGTTGATTCTGACATATGCACAAATTTGCAAACCATTGTCCTAGCTCCTCTTATCTAAGCCTATGGATTGAAATACTATTTTGATGCAGGTGACTCACAAATTATGAGTCTAATTCATTCCTATTCTCTGAACACAAGATTCAAAGGCACTCGTCGTCGTCAGCAGCCGTCCGTCTCGAGAGACGATGGTGTAGCTTCTTAAGAGTCTATCTGCACCGCCGAGAATGGTTGTGCAGTCCGACTCGGGAGTGACACGGTATCTGTCTCCTCCCGTGTTGAATCGACATCTTGTGATGACGCTGGAGTGTCCTCTCCAGTGAAGCTGAAGCTACAGAGCCTGGGCAGGGTGATATGGAGGGTCTGCTGTTGCCCATGTGAAATTCCATAGGATGTCTTAAGGATACTCCAAACCGTACCTGTCCAAAGACCAAACTGACAATCTTATCTATGAAATATGGTCCTCTTCCAGTGTTCCCTATTTTGTTAATTATTACAATGACATCTATCTTTTTATACAAGCCTGAAACCTAATAGTCATCCTTGACATTTCCCTTTCTTTCAGTCTGTATGCCAAATTTGTTGATTGTACTCCCTAAAGACATATTTCTTATTTTTAAAATTTATTTAATTTTCAATTAGAGTTGACATTCAATATTATATTAGTTTCAGGTGTAAAAGATAGTGGTTAGACATTTATGTAATTTATGAAGTGATCACCCTGATAGTACCCACCTGGCACCATACATAGTTATGACAATATTATGGATTATTACCCCTTCATTATTTACATCCTTGTGGCTATTTTGTAACTGCCAATTTGTACCTCTAAATTGTTTCATCCTTTCACCCATCTCTCCAATACTCCCCCAAATATTTTGAATATATCCACTTGTTTTCATTTTCACTCCCACCATTCTATCCCAAGGAAGCCTTTTTACTTGCCTCTTCACATCCATTTTCGTTTCTCTTGCAATTTTCTTCATCTGATCTGGTTACCTATTTCTGAAATAGACTAAAATCCTTAACATGATGGTTTATAAGGCCTTCAGGGTCGGATTGATTCTTACCTCTGTTGCTTCAACTTACATCATGCTACTTCTTCCTCCTTACACTGGCTTTCTTTTTAATTAATATAGCCCTCCTCAACTACACTAAGCTCTATTAAGATTGAAAAAATCATTTTACTCTTTTACTTTTTTTTGTTTAAATATCTCATGTGTATAATTTTTTATTGTCTTTCTATTACAGTTTTCCCAACTTTTCCCCCTTTGCCTCCTCTGTCCCTCCCAATCCCTCCTTTCTCCCAGAGTCAATCCCCACCCTGTTGTCCATGTCTGTGGGATATTCATGCGTGTTTTTTAACTAGTCCCTTCCCCCTTTTTCCACTATTTTTAACTTTATTTTTTTATTTCTAAAAATGCATGTCAGTGTATTTATTAGAGCTAGTATGATACCTGACATATAATCAAGACTCATTATATATTTGTTGAATCAATGAATAAATAGAAATTACTTACTAATTCATCTCATCTGGACACTCGGCAGCAAAGTAGAAACTCTTGATTTTTGCATGGGAGGCTTTGAAAGCACTAGAGGGAAAAAGGCAGAAAGCAGATAATTCAGTTTTCTTTCCAACAACCAGTGAAACATTTAGTAGTTTAACCAGAAAAGGGTCACAGCAACCATGTAGTACAATCCCATTGTATATACGAGTAAATAAAAGTCCAGAGATTAAATGACTGGCTAAAGCTAATATGGTTGTGACAGAGACTTGATTAGAGCACTGATTTTTAGTACAGTGCTCTCAGAATGTTCTGTTTCTTAGACAATCAACAGCTCCCTTGTGAGTATCACGGTCATCATTTGTTCACTCCATTCACCCTTTTCTAGTAAGCATCGTTGAAGTTTTCCAAAAATCATTAACCAGTGTCCTCCTAGGAGGCTGTACAGTGGAGAGGAAAAGGGGGCAAATACTTTTTATTCACTTTTGTTATTTAATTCTTGCTGATACTTTCAGATTCTTTTTTTTTGTGTGTGTTATATTATTTCTGGTACGGTGATATTTTGCCTGCATCTTTAACCTCATAACTCTAGTTATATATATTTTGATATGTCTGGATGACCTATTCAGTGTCTTTTAAAAATTTATTTATTGTTTTTCTATTACAGTTGTTCCACTTTTCCCCCACTGCTCCCCCCCACCCAGCCCACCCCTCTCCCACAGTCAATCCCCACCCAGTTGTCCATGTCCATGGGTCATTTATACACGTTCCTTGACTAGACCCTTCCCCTTCTTATCCCCCTTCTCTTTCCCCCCTTCTCCCTGGTCACTGTCAGTCTGCTTCTTGTTTCCATGCCTCTGGTTCAATATTGCTTGTTTGTTTGTGTTGTTCATTAGTTTCCTGTATTGGGTGATATCATATGGCATTTTTCTTTCTTTGCCTGCCTTATTTCACTAGGCATAATTCTCTCTAGTTCTACCCATGTTGTTGCAAATGGCAGGAGTTCCTTCTTTCTCTCTGCTGCATAGTATTCCATTGTGTAAATGTACCACAGTTATTCGGTGTCTTTTGAGGATTGAGAATATTCCCACTCCCCTTAACTCTCTTAGTGGTAAGCATAATTGTTTACACATAGAAGGTATTTCATAATTGTTTTTGGATGAAAAATAATAATATTTTCTTTGGTCCTGGATAAATTTTGAAATATCTTAGACTTTATTTCTATAAGTGTTAATACTGCAGTAGATTAAAAATATTTTCAGAAAGACAATGGATTAATGCTTAATTTTCAGACTATGATTATTATCTATGTTTTCCAATAACTATAAAATATTTTAACTTTCCTCCATATCACTAAAAAGAAGCTATGTACCTAAACCACTTAACAATATTTCTCTACCTGAGGTATCTTTCATTTGTCAAAAATAATATTTTAACAGAGATGAGTGCTCATACCTATTAGATTGGCTCTGCATAGCCCAAAGCTATTTAAAAAGTTTTTACAGATTAGTCAAAACTCTATTTGTTAGTAGTTAGACAAAATATTCTAGTTCTCTAACAATTGAATTCAACTTAAGAAGTAAAATATATTTGTTTAATTAATTTATGTTCAGGCATAGACATAAATAGCCAAGTTTCTGTTCATTTCACTACATCTTTAATGTCAAAATTTTAAAACTTCAAGTTAATTATCCATATGTGAATACAGTATATAGATTCAATAGATCATATCAAGAGAGAGTGAGAGAGGAGGTTTGAATGGCAGTGATATACTTCAGAAGTGTTATAAAATGTGCCTAATAGAATATAATTGTTTATTATTATTTTTTCTAAGGATGTTACCTCTTTTAAGTCACTCAGATAGTTTTATTTTAAGGTCAATTGTAGTTATGCATGAATACAAACCCCAATGCCTTATCTTCCAAGATTCATGTACTTAATGTCATTAGAATTAACAGAAATTTTCTACATAAATCTCCCACTCATCAATGAATGCATTCCATGGCTTTAGTCTCCCTAAAAATAGCTTCTGAGAAGACAGATATACCTCCAATTGCAATGATTTAAGTGTAGTAAACGTAACAGATTGCTTTCTGTAATTTTTTTATAAGTACATCATTGATTTTATTCATTTTTCTAATAACTTAAGTTCTGGATGGTTCTCTTCTGGGTATTGCTTGCAAGACACTTTAAGGGGCTAAGACTTTCCTAACTTACTCTTTCATACAACAATGACCCTTTCAGTACTGTCTTGTCCCAAGACTTGTTCTCCACTGTAGCAAGAGAGGAGGATGCTGACATTGATTTATTAGGACAGTACTCTCAATATAGCATGAATTTTCAGTTAATTAATGCTTTTCAATTCAATATCTTTGACGAATGAACCTATTTGCCAAGCACCATCCTAACTAGGCACAGATGAAATACTTCTAACATTACTTTTCTGTAAAACAGGGGTGTTGGACTTGATCAGGAAAGTTTCTACTTGCACGAAACTATTTATGAATCAATATGTACACAAGGTAGGTTAAATTCAAGTTCCTTGAAGAGAGGACCTAATTTTTATTTTATTAGAAAGAATATATGTATATTTTTAAAGTTTCCTGTAGCATGATGTAGAGTGAAGAGCTCAAGCTTTGGAATCAACTAGACTTGAGCTCAAATATCCAGACTGCCAATTACTAGCTGAATGACTGTAGGCTAGTTAATTTAACTTCTCAGTCTTCACATATATGAATTAGGATAAGGCCCCACAGGACCATTGTGAGTATTAAAGGCAACAGTGTACTGAAAGTGCTTACTATACAGTATTTGGTAAAAAGTATGTGATGAAAGGTGGCAGGTTGACAATAGTTGAGCTTTTTAGAAGTCAGATTTTTTTCAAGTACTTTTTAAGGAGAGCAACATTGTATAAAAGACTGCACTATTCAAAAGGAACTTAGCACATATCACTGTGAAACTGACACTCTGGCTTAAAATATTTGTACTTCTCAGTCATTTGCCCATTTTTAAATTGGATTGTTTGTCACAAATGGTAAGACTGCGTTCTTTTTATATTCCATTGTATGTATGCACCACATCTTCTTTATCCAACTGTCCATTGATGGGCACTTACGTCTCTTCCATATCTTGGCTATTTTGAATAATGTTAGTTCTGTGTGCGCTTGAAAAGAATGTATAGTCTCCTGCTTTGTGGTGAAGGACTCTACAATATCAATTAAAACCATCTGATGTAATGTGTCATTTAAGGAACTTTTAATTATTATATGCAAAATTTGAGAGATGTGATCCATATGACTGTATTGTTGTTATCATTTAGTGAATTACTTCTAATGCTAAGTGACTTGGACTTTGAGTAGCTTAACTCTCTTTGACTTTGAAAATACAACTAGTTTTCTGTCTTCATCCCTGTTGTTGTTAGATAAATCATTCTTCTATATCACAGATCAGGTGTGGAAAACTTATGCTGTCTTCCACAGTAGTGCCTGATACACAGTTAAATACCACTTAGATAAACTCTCAAATCCACAATAAAAAATAATGCAGTCTTGGAAGATACCTAAGAGAACAATTTGCATCTACTTCTTCAGGCTTGAATACCTTAAAGGCTCTGAGAGAGTTTAAGGTAGTCAAAGGTGAAAACTGTATCATCTTCCTCAAAAGCCAATTCTGATACTATGTTCCATCTTATAGATAAGTCAAACTCTCCTGCTTCAATTTAAATACATTTCTTTGCAATTTTCTTTTCAATTGTTCAACTGTCATTCCATATACTTTTCAAAAATTTTACATTATATAATTCTATCACTCTCCACCACTAAACCACAATAATTTCTTTAACATTTCTTCATGGAATCTATTTTTATATCCTTTCGATTGGATTTATTTTTATTCCCTGAGTCTTTTCAAGTTTCATTATATTTGTCCTGAAGTGTGATGAAAAAAAGATAAGCAATAGTAAGAATCTGACTAATACATAAAGGAAGTATAACATTTAGTAACACATATACATATCTTTTCAATATAGCCTAGTTTTATACCAGCATCCCCCCCCTAACATCTTAATTTTACAGCTTTGATATAACAGCCTAAATGGAAAACTTTGACTCCCAGAGGGCTTTCTACTGTTTTATTGTGGTGGGTTTGTCCTTAAGTTCTTAAATAGACTGGATTTCTTCAAAATTTGGGATAATTTTTTTTTTTTTTACCATTAACTGAATTATTATTTTCTAGTATATTAGCCAGAGCAGAAGCAGGAGTCATTGTTTCTTTTTAAAATTAAATTATTTTGAATTGTTAGTCTATTACAGTTGCCCCAATTTTCTCCCTTTGCCCTCCTCCTCCCATCCCACTCCCCAAGTCCCACAGTCAGTCCCTACACTCATCCATGTCCGTCGGTCACTCATACATGTTCTTTGTCTGGTCCCTTCCCCTTCTTTCCACCATTATCTCCCTTCTCCCTCCCCTCTGGTCACTGTCAGTCTGCTCCATGTTTCCATGTCTGGTAATATTTTGTCCCTTATTTTATTTTATTTATTAGATTCCTCCTATAGGTGAGGTCATATGGTATTTTTATTTCACCAACTGGCTTATTTTACTTATATTCTCTAAAAAAGATGGAAATTCCTTCTTTCTTTCTGCTGTATAGTATTCCATTGTGTAAATGTACCACAGTTTTTCCTGTAAGCCCCTGGTTGATAGAACTAAGCTCGTGTATGTGATTTTATTAAGCCATAATAAATAAACAACAGGAAAGATAACAAGCTGATGCTTATTGAATGACCTCTTCCTAAGCTTGCTAATAATTTTATGTATATGTTTTTAATTATAGAGCTCATGCTATAGGAACGGCAATGTATCATTTGAAGAACATTGCAAAATACTAGGTATTGTAATACAGTGAATTAAAGAGACAAAGACTCAATAAAAAATTGCATATGATTCTTTCTTCATGGAGGGTAGCAGATATTTTGGATATTTTGCAAATAAAGTAAAAGAAGGTGAAAAAATGGACTAAAGTAGTGTGCTAATTTAAAAGGGATAGAACTAATGCATTAAGGTTATGGCATCTGTTAACTATAAGTTCTTTGCTTGTATTGTTTTGTTTTGTTTTCATCAGGTATACTTTATTAAATTCTTTGATATGTTATCTAATTTCTCATTACAGCTTTTCAGATTATCAGAAAAAAAGAATTATAGCCACTTTGATAATAAGTGAAAATCACATTGAAAAATATAATTCCTGAATTTTTTTTACCCAAAGAAACTAATTTACCCCATGCCACTTCATCCTGTGTTAACTATAAATTCTAATTACCACACAATGCTGCAATACTGATATTCTGAAGAACCAAAGAATATGACTGCTAAAAGACTTAAAATTATATATGTGGATCATATTATATTTCTATTGTACAGTGCTGACCTGGACGTTGGACTTAAAGATCTACTACTACTTACTTATCTTTTGTGCAATGTGGAGCCAACTCAATTCTGAATTCAGGTAGATATATGAAACCATCAGCTTTGGAATCCTACAAATAATAGAAAAAGGAAAGAATAAGAGAATGTAAGGAAAATAGTTAACAGATAGTATTAGACTATGAAATGAAGAGCCAAGGTGATAATGACAACATTTTTCTAGACAGCTTACTCAAGAATGCAGTTTGCTTACCATGCACTTAAATAGCTCTGTGCAAATTGAATGGACCATGCATTTATTACACCGGTGATGGCAACAACAAATTCTTCTGTTAATGATTATACAGATACTCCAAAATATGCAAATTACTTTCAACATCATTAGGACATTCAAAGCAGACAAACAATATACCAACAAAGGCCAGTAAACACAGTTGTTATAGCAACATTTAACACATTTCTAAACCTTAACTTGTCTAATATGGAAAACAACCACATATACCTATTATTTTCATTTCCAAAGCTCTTCAAAAATATCTAATAATGAAATTCCTCAGCATTAAATTGTTTAGTGTATGGGCATCAGAGACCAGTATTTGGAATATGGCCATTACTCCTGTGTCTTTCTTGTTCTATTTTTATCTCCTTATCTCTGCTATTATATACAACCTGTTACATTTCTAATAAATTGTTATAAAATGACACAAAGGTTAGTAACATTTTCCAACTTATTTATAGAGCTTAGTAGGGTCTTATTAGTTGATTGTCATTCTACCAATGTCTGTGGAGTCACTTATTCTTTCTGAGTCACAATTTCTTCAAGGATAAGAAAGAGGAACAGAGTATTGATATGTAGTAATGTTTATAACATGCATTGGAATTCCTAAGGGAAGGTTCTATAGAACTATCCAAGTTATATGAAAATATAAAGTCAGCAATCACTGAATTAAAAAAATCCAAATCTCATACATTTAACAACAACCTGACAAAGGATCACCTGGAAAAAATACTCACAAAAGTGGGTCCATTAAAAAAGGCACTGGAACTTTGATTCAGCTTGTATTAATCTAATTAATTGTAAGAGTATTTGGTCAATGAAATGAAAACATGGTGGATAGAATTCACTAATTTTTAATGATTAATTTGGATAGGGATAAGGCAAATGATATTCATCATGTGGGGCTATGAAAACAACATGAAATGATTTGATATTTCAAAATTCCACTTAAAATATTTTATACTTGAAATAGAAAACTTTGAACATTGGTTGGGGATGAAAACATGAAAAATATGGTGGAAAGTAATGTTTACCAAAGACCTATTATGTGGCAGACACTGTGCAATGGTACTTTATATATATACATTAATTAATTTAACCATCACAACTGTTCATTAGTTAAACTAATATTTAATGAACACATACATTGTGACACATGCTGGACACCTTGTTGACCTATTTGGGATGGATTTCAAAGAAAGAAAAAGAGAGAGAGAGAGATTGGGAAAGCTTATGATCTCTGTGTATACATCCATCAATACAATAATTACAAACAAAAATGCAAAATTATAAGTGTAATAAATGGTATGAAGGAGAAGCACATGATGCTATGAGAGCTAACAAGAATTGATCAAGTTAAGGTGAGGAGATTAAGAAGACTTTCCTAAAGTAGTGATATATTGAGGTGAGATTTGAAGGGAGATCAAGAGTTAATCAGGTGAGGGGGTCAAAGAGAAGAAATAGCATATGCGGAGGTCCTGTGAGTGGATAGAGCATAGCACATTAGAGGAAGTGATAGAAGGCCAGTGTGGCTAGAGTGTAAAAATTACAAGGGTTCATGGTACAAGATGAGAGTTCAGAGGTTTGGGATCCATATGAGGCATGGTATTCCATAGTAACCATATTAAATAATTTTTTGTAAGACTAATGGGAAGTTGCTGATGGTTTTTAATAAGGGGGACAGATGAGAGAGTTAAGTGAGGTTTGTTAGTGGTGATAAGATCAAAGTTTCATTAAAAAATCCCTCTGATTAGATTGGTAGACAGATTAGAGGGAGACAAAAAGGAGATGTGGAGAGAGAGGTGAAAGATGATGATACCTTAGACTTGGGTGGAGGCAGTGGCAATGGAGAGAAATTGACGGATTTGAAAAATATTTAGGAGGTGGTATAGGGCAGACTTGATATGGATAACGATAGGAGTTGAAAGAGTGGAGGATTTGAGGATGACTCCTTTGAGGGAAATCACTGGAAGGCAACAGAGTTTTGAGGATGGTGAGATCATAATTTTTGTTTTGTACACGTTGAATAATAAATAGGTGCTCCTGCGATATCCCAGTGGAGACATAAAGTGAACTTATGAGTCTTCAAATTGAGAAGAGCATTTGAGGGTGTTGATATAGGTATGCGGAGTGTATATATGTATTAAATGAAACCATAGACACAGATTAAACAATCTAGAATGAGTATAGAATGAAGGAAAAGACTAGAACGGATCCCTGAAGAATCCCAACCATTAATAGTCTGGAAGAGTACGGAAAGCCTGCAGGAGTGGCAGATGAAGAGTGGTAGGAGTGGCACAAAATGTAGGAGAAAAATCAGGAGGAGTTAAGATAAGGTTTCAAAATATCTGCTAGACTTTGCCACATGGAGGTTCATGGTAACCTTATTAATTTTTTTCCAATGGAGTAATGGGGGTAGAAGAGAGCCTGGAGAGCACTGATGAGGGAGATAATAAAGACATCAAATATGAAGATCACTATTAAGAAGTTCAGCTGTGAAAGAGAGTTAGGGTCAAAGCTGGTGTTTACTGTCAGCTCGAGACTTGCTTCTTCCACTGGGATAAATTAATTATACCTTGACGTCAACATGCCTAACAGCAAAGTCATGATCTTGTCCGTTCTCCACCAAAACAAACAAAACCCAAAAAACAACCTGGTCTTAGAGTGCTTTCAAAATCACTAAAGTATGTCTATTTATCTGCTTTCTAGTTAAATGAAAAAGACTGCAGCATGTTTAAAAGTCTGTGAGATGAACCAGGTTGGAAGGAAGAGGATCAATATATATGAGAGAGAAAAGGATAAGAGTAGTAGGCAAGCAAATATTACTTGCCTTTAAACACTGAAGAAAATGAGTCTCAGAGAAGTTAAGTAACATGCTCAATCTCTTGAATTTAAGTAAAAGAACCTGGATAAAAAACCAGGTATTTTTTGGTTTCAAAATCATTAATTACAATGCCTTTCTAATAAATTACTTTCTAGCAGGAGGTAACATCGGTGGTCTATTTCCTAACAGTATGTATTATGAGCATCCTTCTATTTGTCAGACATTCACTTCTCTAAAGACTAATTCAAAGATTAAGAACTTTTCTAACTCAGTGATAATAGATGGATTTTCTTCCTTTCTGGTGCACTTACATTCAGGTGTGAGAACCAGTAGAGAGTTGACTGTTTCAAAATAAACCAGTATCTTTTCCAACTAAAAAAGGAGATTCCTCTAGACTCTCTTTTTTTCCAAAGCCATCCCTCGCATTCCCCATGGCCGAATTCAGTACAGGCCAGTATATAAAATCGAGTTCTAGACCAGAAATGTTGGTCTTCCTCAGAGAAAAAGGAGGGCAAGACCCTTCTAAACCAAGACACTGCAAAAACAAATAGGAATAAAGTTAATTTGTAAACCATCACAATGTTATCATAACATTTTCATAACTTTACAACAATACAGCAACCCATCAACATTAAATGAAATATTTCTTCTAACTGCAAATGTCAATATCTTTATATTTATTTACTGTGGCTATTTGTAGTTCATATTTTAAGCATCTTTATCCATTTACTTCTTATTGGTCTGTTAATCTTTATTTCACTGATATATTAAAGATACTAAAATTTTGTTTGTCATATATATAGCAAATATTTCCCCTAAATATCTTGTATTTTTCTTTTATTATAGAATTTTGTATGCACATAAATTTTAACTATTTAGTCACGTGTATTAATATTTTCTTTCTTTTTTAGCATCATATTGAGAATTAGTTATTTTTTTACATTGAAATCAATACTTCTGGAATTACTTTTTGTATATGATATAATATAGTAATCTAGGTATAGTTTTTTCTTTCTAAATGTTTTTTTAAATCATCACCCAAGGACATTTTTTTTTCATTGCTTTTAGAGAGAGAGGAAGGGAGAGAGAGAAACATCAATGTTACAGAGAAACATGGATCAATTTCCTCCTGTACATGTTCAGACCAAGGATTGAACTTGCAAACTAGGTATCAAACTTACCGGGAATCAAACTCGCAAACTTTCAGTTACAGGACAAACTCCAACCAATGAGCCACACCAGCCAGGACCCCTTTTCCAAATGTTTTGACAGTTACCCCAAACTATCTATTGAATAATCTATCTTTTCCTCATAAATTTGAAATATAATTACATATTAAATTATTTTACACTATTCTTTTTCTAGATTTCATAATTTGTTTCATTTAAATTTCTATATATTTTGTTTCACCAGTACAATAGAATACTGATTATACATCTAGATTGTGTTTTGGGATTTATCAGGTTAGAGTCTCTCCTAATTAACCTTAGAATTTTTTCATGTATGTTTCTGATGCTTTTTTTCCTCCCAGATAAACTTTCAGAGTTAAGCTCAACTTCCAAGTAAATCCCATTAAACTTTTAATTAAAATAACATTATATTTAAAATTAATTTGAGGAAATTTGTCATATTTACAAGTTTGAGTACACTTAAGCAGGAACATCAGCATATAACATTTTTCATGGCTTCATTTGCTCCTCTCTGAATAATTTCGCATTTTCTCCCATGTATGACTTACACATTTCACACTGTTTATTTTTATGTATTTTATGGTTGTTGGTATTTTGGAAATATTTTTTCTAGTCCTGATTATCATTTTATTGCTGTTACATAACAGATGCCATAGATGTTTTTAATCCAAATACTTTGGGGTGTCTTATTCTATGTGTATATAAATAGTCTAAAACCACAAAGCTCTAACTAAGATTTAAATAATTTACGGTTTAAGTGAAAATAAGAGCTATTGAACACAAATCAACCTCTATCTGTGTTAAGTAAACAAGAAAAGAACATGTTTAAGGGCAGAATTAGGCACTTTTTTCCATCCATTCAAAACATCTCAATATAATAAACATTTAAAATTTGTCTCCTAAATGGTAATGGAAAAAAATACAATAAAATTTTTTAAAAATAAAAAAATAAATATAATATGGTAAATATTATGAACTAGAAAAATTTTTGTCTCAGAGTAGTTACATGTACTGAGTTCATCGCCAATGCATATATTTCTTTTCCTTAAAATTCCAAAGCAAATTTATTTACAATATTAAGCACTTTTCTTTCAAAATTCAGTTTGCATTATACTAATTATAATTGCCTTACAACTGCATAACATTTAAATTTGTATTTGGGTTTTTAAAAACTCTTCACTCCAGGGTCCAACTTGTAACAAACAGTTACACTAACTACCAAATTACTCCGGTCAGTTTTAAAATATTCTACGATTCACCAGAAGGTAGGCTTCTTATAAGAAAGATCTCACTACAATGTTTAAAAACCATCTAAAAAATGGGCCTCTCTGAGACAGAGAACGAGATGTTAATATTATGCTTTGGATTTCAAATATAAGCAGCAGCTGAAAAACGTATTTGCAAGAAACAAAGGGAACAAAGCCAATGAACAGGAACTTACAGTTGAACCAGTTTCGGACTCTTGACTTCATAAAAAAATTTATAAACACCTACAAAGAAAAAGATAACATTGATCCATCAGGTCAAGGGTATTCATAATGATTATGGTGCCATGTCTGACAGAGCAGACAATGATAATATTTTAACTTTACTGAAAACTGTAGAAGTAATGTATAACAACTGAAAAACATAAAGAAGTTTTTATTTAAATCAGGAATTATTATTAAATGTATCAAATTTTCTGCGTCTAAAGTCGTTCATAAATATGAATATTCTTATTTTACCTTAATTTGATGAATTAGATTAGGAGGCTAAAATCTATTAAATTTTTGAATTTCTGCACTAAACTTTGGCATGCTGTCATTGTTCTGCAATCAGTTTGTTAGTATACATTTCAAAATTTTACATTTCTGTTCATAAATTACCATGCTGGTAGTTTCTTTCTTGTTTTGTTTTTGGTAAGCAAGGTAATGGCAGCTCAAAAATGTTTATACAGCCTTAGAATGATATATTATAGTACAATTGGAAGAAATATTGTTCATAGAAGTTTTTGTGCCAGCTTCCTTTGTCAGAGGTATTTTGAAACATTTTTTTTTCCCATTTCTGCTATGGTAATTAGTGTGCTAATAATTCCTGATTTTTTTTCTGTCACTTTTTGGTCTTTCATATTTTTATGGAAGCTTTCCACAATCAATTATTTGAATTTTTATTAATGACAACAAGAATAATAAACATATCAACATGAAACCGAAAATTTTCCCACATCATACCCATCACCGGTAGCTGCATTCCAAATAAGTAAACATTTAGCTATTTTTGCAGTTGTCTTCACACTTTAATATATTTTTCTTCTAGCCTTTATCTTTCAGCTTCATACAAGATCTACTTATTTTTAATTTTTAAAGAAAAGAGAAGGAACCTAACACACATGCATTACTTTCTCTCCATTACTTCTCCTAATTTTTGTTATAGCTTGCATTTCCTCCTAAATACATTGTCTTTAGACAGTCATCTATTCTTATTTTGAAATTTTGTAAACTTTTGGTATGTTCGGGTTACACACTGAACCAGCAATTTTAGGTGAATAATAAAAATGATTCACCACTAATGTTAAAATAATAAAAAATAAAACTATAGTTTGAAATTCATTATTATTATCCTTATCATTAGTGAGAGAGTATATTTATCTTGCAACGCTTCACCAAAATATTTATATATGACTTAATAACTCATAGCATGAGTCACATATCAAAGTAGTCATTCAGTTTACTGGATAAAGAGAAAAATTTTGTTTGTGTATATGAAGTTATATTTACGTATATTTTTTTAAAAAATAAAGAAGATATTTAGATACATAATTCGTAACATTACATAAACTTTTGTTGGCTAAATCTAAAATTTCATATTTGAGATTAAGATTTTACTATTTTTAAAGAAATATCAGAATGTTTAATTTCTAAAAATGAAACAATTTTTTGCATTATGATATCTACTTTCCTTATTCAGATATTTGTGTATATACATGTTAGTGATGCCAGTTTCTTTTTTATTTTTGGAATAAGATAAAATGTATTGACAAAAAGTTTTAAAATATCAACTATTAAATATTTGTAATATTTTCATAGTGTGTCATACATTACACTTTCATATTTACTGTCTAATCTGATATTCAAAAAGTCTACAGAGTAGGTATAACAGATGTAATCATTCCCACTTTACAGGTGAAGAAATACTTTCAGAATAATATAGCTATTTGCCCACGACCACCGTTCATGGTAAAGCAGAGAGAGCTGTGTCTCTTGGATCCATATTTTTTGGTCCCTAAACCAAGGATCTTTACATGTTAACACCTTATGTTTTTTTTTTTCCCACCTGGATTTTCTTTCCTGTACATGAAGCTTTTTTACTCCTGTAGTTCTCAATGGGGGGCGGGGGGGTGACTTTTGGGGGCATTTTGCAATATCCAGAGACACGTTTGGTCATTACAACTTGACTGGCATCTAGGTCGAGGCCAAGGATGCTTATAAAAACTTTATTGTACATAGGACAGTCCAAGGTTGAGAAATTTCACTTTAGTTGAAGACTATATAAGGGAGGTTACAGTGGTAGAATTACCCAAACATACTCAAACCCTTAGGAACAGCCACTTTGTACTTTATAATTAGCTTAAAATGACACATCTATTTCTGCTCCTTATTCTGTGAGAAGTCCAGTAATTTATTTTTGGTGTTGTAGACTGTACATAATTACTTTTATGAAAGATTTAAAAATATTGTGGATGTTTCTCTCCCCAAATTGTATAGCCTGGTTAAGAGATACCAAAGCAATTGGCTGATTAATTTTTTCATTATTTGGCTTGACTGTTTTGACATTTTATAGGCAGGGACAAACTGAGATTACAACAAAAGACTTCAGAAGTGAAACTAAAATATTGATTTTAGTTGCTACTTTTAGACTACAGGAATTTCCTTAAATATTAAAAAATAAGTAAATTTCATTTGGAGATTTAAGTCATTCACTTTATCAAAACATTTGATTTATTTTAAAATAATTTCTCTCGGAGGCATTCAGAGAGGTTTAATTAAAATGGAAATAATTTATATTTTAGAAACAAAGTATATTAATCTATTAAAGGTTTTAATGAAAATATAATTTAATAAATGATTTTAGGAGTTAGATTTACCATTTCTCTTTAATTTTCAAAATTGAGTTGCTATATTATACCAAGTACTGAAGTACTAAAGTACTATGTATTTTTTAAGTATTATATTTTTTAAACAAAGAAATCCAAAGAGTTTCAATGAAACTTTTACTTCTGGTATTGATCTTTTATTAGATGTAAAATATTTCTACAACAATTTCAATTAGGATTTAAAAAGAAGTGATTTAAGGAAGATTTGTAAGTTCTGTGACTGAAAAGCATTAAAATTATAAGTGGCCAGGCTTTCGAGTAGTTAGAAGTTTCATTTTGAATGTTGCTAATGTGACAACAGTGGGAACAACAGTTTAGGAGAGTGGGTGAGAGTGGCTTAAATGCTATAACATTCCAAAATTTGTGTCATGCCCATGTTCCTGAGCCTGTCATGTTTAGGCTTCTGTAACCTAGCCCTTCTCCAGGCAATCCTGGTTTCCTTTACATCCTAGCAGAAGAGCGACATTCCTGTCCGATTAGTTTTCTTATTGTCAACCCATCCACTAACAGTACTACTACTACAAACATTTTTACCTGCCATGTCTCCTGAGACCCCTGATTGTAATGCAGGGCCATAGAGCCACTGTCCTTCACCCCAAACCCTATCAGTTAAAAGGTTTTCCTTGGCTTTTTTTCAGCCTCAGGCTTATATTCAATGGCTTCCTTTGACCTCTGTAGCGTCCATTATAAAGCCGTTTGGACTTTTTGTTTGTTTTGGTTTGTTTTTTCTTTTTATTGAATTTATTGGGGTAACACTGGTTAACAAAATTATACAGTTTGGATTCTTGAAAGTTTTTTTTTTTTTTTTTTTAAGTGCAATGGAACTAGTAGGTTATGGCCCTGTTACCCAAATACACAGACTTTTATTAAGCATAGCTTACATATAAACATAGATTAGCAAGTCTTTAAAGTGTTTTTCTTTTTCATCCTCACCTTAGGACATGCTTATTGATATTAGAGAGAAGGAATGGAGAGAGAGAGCAAGGGGAAGAAGCACCCATGTGCGAGAAAAACATCCATGGGTCTCCTCTTGTATGCGCCCTGACGGGGGACCAAACTTGCAACCTAGGCATGTACCCCGACCAGAAATTGAACCCATGACCTTTTGGTTCTCAGGATGACACTCAACCAACTGAGCCACACCCGCCAGGACTAAAGAGTGTTTATCTATTTATTTTTTTTATTTTTGTTTTTTCAATTACAGTTGTCCCATTTTTTCCCCCAATTCTCTCCTCCACCCAGCCCACCCCTTCTCCCGTAATCATATCCCTCCCCGTTGTCCGTGTCCATGAGTCATTTATACACGTTCTTTGACTAAACCCTTCCCTTACTCATCCCCTTTCTCTTCCTCCCCCCTCCCCCCTATTGACTGCTATTCTGCTCTTTGTCCTATTTAGTTCTTTTGTTTGTGTTGTTCTTTAGTTTCCTGTATTAGGTGATATCATATGGTATTTTTCTTTCCTTGCCTGGCTTATTTCACTAAGCAAAATTCTCTCTAGTTCCATCCATGTTGTTGCAAATGGCAGCAGTTTCTTCTTTCTTTCTGCTGCATAGTATTCCATTGTGTAAATGTACCACAGTTTTGTGATCCACTCATCTACAGATGGGCACTTAGGCTGTTTCCAGCACTTAGCTATTGTAAACAGTGCTGCAATGAACATAGGGGTGCATAAGTTCTCTTGAATTGGTGTCTCAAGATTCTTCAGGTATAATCTTAGTAGTGGAATCGCTGGTTCAAAAGGCAGTTCCATTTTTAATTTTTTGAGGTAATTCCATACTGTTTTTCATAGTGGCTGCACCAGTCTGCATTCGGAATCACAATACCTGATATCAAACTGTACTACAAAGCCACTGTGGTCAAAACAGTCTGGTACTGGCATAAGAACAGACATATAGATCAGTGGAACAGAATAGAGAGTCCAGAAATAAACCCAGGTCTCTATGGTCAACTAATCTTTGATAAAGGAGGAAGGAACATAAAATGGAGTGAGAAGAGCCTCTTTAACAAATGGTGCTGGGAGAACTGGATAGGCACTTGCAAAAAAATGAAACTAGACCACCAACTTACACCACACACGAGAATAAACTCAAGATGGATCAAAGACTTAAATGTAAGCCGTGACACCATAAAAGTCCTAGAGGAAAACGTAGGCAAGAAAATTTCAGATATCTCACGTAACAATATCTTCATGGATACATCTCCTAAGGCAAGAGAAATAAAGGAAAAAATAAACAAATGGGACTACATCAAACTAAAGAGTTTCTGTTCAGCAAAAGAAAACATCAGCAAGATGAAAAGGAAACCAATCACATGGGAAAACATATTTGCCAATGACATCACAGACAGGGGACTGATTTCCAAAATATATAAAGAGCTTATACGACTCAACATCAAGAAAACAGACAACCCAATTAAAAAATGGGTAAAGGACCTGAACAAACACTTCTCCAAAGAGGACATACAGAAGGTCCATAGACACATGAAAAAATGCTCGACATCATTGGCCATCAGGGAGATGCAAGTAAAAACCACAATGAGATACCACCTCACACCAGTCAGAATGGCCATCATCAACAAATCAACAAATAACAAGTGCTAGCGAGGATGTGGAGAAACGGGAATCCTACTGCACTGTTGGTGGGAAGAAAGAGTGTTTTTTAAAAAAACAATATATATTCTGGTATACCATGAATGGCTATATCATGGAGAGCTTAATAGCATTTTTGTCAATGCTTAATACATAGTGGTGCCCAACATTTCTTGCATTGAATTTATTTCTCATGAGAACATTCATATATTCATAAAAGAGGAGTTTT
This sequence comes from Furipterus horrens, assembly GCF_987537825.1. Lineage (NCBI taxonomy): Eukaryota > Metazoa > Chordata > Mammalia > Chiroptera > Furipteridae > Furipterus > Furipterus horrens. The sequence goes on from NW_028327187.1 coordinate 3,569,048, forward strand.
CATCCTTTTCAGTTATAAAAAGTAGGTAGTATCAATTTCTCAGTCTGAGAAACTTCAACTGATGTTAATCAGTATTTATTGAATGCAGTGGTTATAAAGACAATAAGCAGAGTCCCTGTATTCATAATACTTATAAAATATCTCACCAATATCTATACTGAGATTTATAAAATATGAGATCTATTCAGAAGTCTGAGAGAATTTAGTTCAACCACCTCATCACATATATGTAGAGACAGAGGCTCAGATAAGTTAATTTGTCCAAGGTAAAATACTTTGTTAGCAAAAAAGAAATAAGAACTTTAGAAACTGTGTTCCCTGAATCCAGATGACTACCATGCTACTGCCTGATGGAAGGCTTAGATATAACAGAAGCAAAAATATATCTCTGGAACATTTTCCCTGGATATTTTGAGGTTTGGTTAGAGACCTATCTTGAGGCTAATTATCATGATAAGTTTTGGTACCTTACTTGGGCTAAAACGAGGATAAGGAGGGCTTATGCAGGATAAAGGGGAGGTTGTGTAAAAGGTGTGAACGTGTGTGAGCCCATCTGTAATATTCTATCTTCTTCCTATATATGGAAAATATATCTCAACAAGAAGATACTTTTTAAGTTTAATAATCTAAAGCAAAGCTTTGTTAAAAAATACATAAATAGCAACTTCACATAACAGCATGGTATGGGGAAGAGAACGTACAAAGGTATGCTGTTTTCATCTCTTTTGTACATTTCATCAAAGATACATTTACAAACTTACTGACAAGCACTATGTTTAAGACTTCTGGGTAGAGCACGGTAGAAATTTCATTAGGAATATTATCAGTAATATCACATGTTAACTACTTACCCTAGAGAGTAACATTAAAAAGACAAGAACAATTACTGAATTAATTTAATACTAAACACATTTTTTATCAGTACACCTGAGGGAACCAAAATGGGGCCTCCATTAAAGGATCAAATTATATCTTTTATACAGCACAAAAACAAAAATGCAATGCAGCTTTTGGATGGGCGGAGTGAGTTTTATTAAACACAACAAGAATTATTAGAGATCCTAAGTGTGATCTGGCCTCAAAATGGTTATTTGGATTTGCTTCAGATATATCTCATTCTACTTGCATTGCAGAGAATTTGCAGAAAAATTTGGAATCATTGTTTATTTAACTTTATTTTTACTCATGTAAAATTGGATTAACTATGTAAGTCCCTAGTATCTCCAATTTCTGACTTACTAATTAATATAACTAAATATGTCTTCAGTTACCATCTTTGAAGTTTACATTTAGAAAAATAACTTTTGTGTTCTTGTTTTATAAATACAGTTTCTAAATATTTGGTAAGTTAGGTTAATAGTTATTTTCTACTAGATGAATTATTGTTATTATTTTCAAGATCTGATGCTCTCTTCTCCCCGACTAATCTACAATAATCATTACCCCTGCACGCAGAGATGCTTAAAGACTGAAGGCAATGGCTTCGCTAAAATGAAGAATATGATGTTGATATTTAGACATATAGAATACACATAAGAAAGTTCTAAAAGAAGGTTCTAAAATCACATGCAAAAAGTTACATTATGTTCAAAGAGTGTCAGAAACATAATCTGACTTAACTAATTAATCAACAAATATTTTTTGATGCTTGAATGTGCCAGACACTATTCTAGGTGTTAGAGACACAGTAGCAAAGAAGAATGCCTGTGCTCTCATGCCTTCAAGTTTAAGTTTTAAAGGGAGGAAAAAGACAGTAAACAAGTAAATAAATACATGATATGATTACAGGTAGTGATAAATGCTAATTTTTTAATCTGGTGCTCTCCTTCCTAAATTAGACACTGTTGTGCCAATAGTCTTCAAATGGAACACCTCAAAGGGAAAGAAAATTTCTCAGTAAACTATTGAGGATTCCTTCACCTCATTCACCACACTCTAAATGATGTTCCATCAGAAGCACCATGTCTAACATGTCTAATCAGTGCCACAAACTCTGCTCTCAGATTTGCTCACTAAAGAAAGCATGATCAACTCATTCATACCTGCTGATGGCAGGTAACCGATGTGTATGTTACTCTTTCCAGAGTTCAGTTAATGTCTGTACTGTCTTAAACCCAAATGAATAAAGGTTTCATGTGCTTTCTCTCCTCTTCCCTCCATACCTCTCTCTCTCTCTCTTTTTCTTCCCTTATTCTTGCCCTTTACTCACTCTAAAAACCATTTATTCAAGGCCAGCCTAGTAGGATGAAGGATGAAGACATAAGTAACTTGTTATTTCTGGTTTCTGTCCTTCATATTTATTAAAAAATAATTATTTAGTTCTCATTATATCAGGTCCATAGTCTGTGATCCAGATAATGTGTCAGTCTCTAATGTAAGTATACTCTGGAGAAATATTGTACACAGAACTTCTATCCTTTATCAATATTTACTTCTTGCCTGATACATTTTTTAGTTCCCTAGGTACCACGGTGATATCTAATATAAAAAGAAAAAAAAAAAAAACAAAACATTTACTAACGCACAACAGTGTCTTAGATAGTGCAGTTCATTTTTGTTGCATTAGGAAGTTACACATTCAATTAGGTTTTAAGGAAAATGAAATGCTGGACCTTTTACTTTAGTTAAAATAAGGCTAAATTTTCTAGAGACATCAGTGAGATTCTGCATGGCGAGTAGGTATTTAAATATACTCAAGGAAAAAAAACACAACTTTTTCAGTTTATAACTCCACTGATGGCTTTGGAAATGCTGTCTCTGAGTGCTGACCAGGTTCACTCTTCTTTAAATTTTTACCTAAATTTCTAGGCTTCTTGTTGAGATGTGCAAGTGAGTACATTAACTTTAAAAATGTTTATGGACAGCCAAATGTATTTAAAACAATTGATTTCAAAGTGACTATATTTGCTTTTAATGTTGTTCTCTTTTAACTTAAAAAAGTGGGTTACCTAAATATTCCTGCTAATACTAATTGCATTGGGTTGAGCATTTTTCCTTTCATATTAAGTGAATCCAAGAAACATTAATTTTTTTGTGAGAATTCTTTTCCTGAAAGAGGTTAAAATGAAAACAGAATTTGAGCCATCTATTGGAAAAAGTTTAAAAAACTGGTGAAAAAGAATATTACAATGAGAAATCACCAAAATCATAATTAAAGTTTAACTAAATATATTTTTTAAAATGAACCTTTTCGACTTAAACATAAGCCATGACAACATAAAAGTCCTAGAGGAAAACATAGGCAGTAAAATTTCAAATATCCCACTCAGCAATATTTTTGCCAATACATCTTCTAGGACAAGGGAAATAAAGGAAAGAATAAATAAGTGGGACTATATCAAATTCAAAAGCTTCTGCACGGCTAAAGAAAACATCATCAAAGTGAAAAGGGAACAAACTCTATGGGAAAACATATTTCCCAATAATACCTTGGACCAGGGTGTGATCTCCAAAACATATAAAGAACTTATACAACTCAACACAAGGAAGACACAATCCAATTAAAAATGGGCAAAGGACCTGAACAGATACTTCTCCAAGGAGGACATAGAGAGGGCCAGTAGGCATATGCTCAACATCACTGGCCATCAGAGAGATGCAAATAAAAACCACAATGAGATACCACCTCACACCTGTCAGAATGGTCATCATTAACAAATCAACAAACAACAAGTGCGGATGAGGATGTGGAGGAAAGGGATCCCTGTGTAAGAGTAAAATAAAAATAGCTATTCCCCTCAGCCCAAACTAAGTATAACGGGCAAAAGGGTTTTGGACAGGTGAGATGTGCCTGGCACACCTTCTTACAAAGAAGCCCCCCTTTTTTTTCCCCTAATATGGAACATTGAAAAATTAATCCCTGCCTTTTGTCACCTAGTAGTTATGGATTGAATGATGTCTTTTAACACTTTTCACCAAATCTGTTGCCCCCAGAACACAACAAGGACACCAGCCTGTTAAACCAAGCACACCGTTGACCGGAGACAGCCAACTGACCTGGAGTCTGCACGATCCTTCCCCTTGTGGGAAGGCCACCCTCCCCTCCACACCCCCACTCTTATTAGGGTTTTCTGGACCCAAGGGTAGGTAGGACGACGACCATGTCCAGCTTGAAGCAACTAGAGGAGCTTGAGACCTTCGCCCATTGTCCTTTACAAGATTACAAAGGGTCCTAATATTTGAGAGGGGGGGGATAGTTAATTTTTATGAACCAGGGGTATGGACTTGGGGGGGATTGCTGGGGGAGGGGGGTGCTGGGTGGAGGGGAGCAAGAGGGAGAAAATTGGAACTGTTGTAACAATATAATCAATAAAAAACATTAAAAAATATATGGACATATATAATGCAAAATAGTTATTACCACAAATTAATTATGTATACTCCACTAAAAAGAAATGCAAAGCAAAGAGGAAAGTTGATGTAGAACAAGAGAAAGTGTGCTGAGCAAAAAACACAAAACAAAACACTAAACCAGAGTTCAAATAAGCCTTGATAATATGAACTTGAAGCTTAAAGTAAGTAATATAAGTAAAAAATAATGAAAAAATTTAGTAACAAACTAAAATAAAATTCTAGTGATTTCAATAAAATATGAGAAGTAGCTGGAGTAAAAAGTAAAAAGTATGTTTATAGTAGGAGAATATTGGTATAACTATATGTCTAAGAAAATACAGTACTAAAGTCTACTTAAAATTTTATGGTAATCTTTGGAAGAATATAAATCATTGTACACCTTACAGAGTGATAATAAAAAATAAATTTGGTCAATCCAAGAAAAGAAATAAATAAATTGAAAACACTGTAAGTAAAAAATAAAAATATAAAATATAAAAAATAAGCCCAAACATATTGATACTAATAATAAATAGAAATGACCTTTAAAAAAAAGGTTTTATTTATTTTTAGAGAGAGGAGGGGAGGGGTTTATTTTTAGAGAGAGGAGGGGAGGGGAGGGAGAAAGAGAGGAGAGAAAGATCAATGTGTGGTTGCCTCTCATGCACCCCCAAATGGAGACCTGGCCCACAACCCAGGCCTGTGCCCTGACTGGGAATTGAACTGGCAACACTTTGGTTTGCAGAATTGAACCGGCAACACTTTGGTTTGCAGGTCAGCACCCAATCCACTGAGCCACACCAGGCAGGGCTTGGGAAATGAGCTTTATTCTCCTATTAAAAGAAGATGCTCCATTCAATATGGTGTTTCTACAGTTCATTTTGTTGTTAACTCGTCGAGTCTTAACTCAAAAAATCTCTGTTTAATTTGTGTATACTGAGCTAAAAAGAATGCTACAGATACAGAAATGCGAGAATCTATTTGATTCTGGTGAATAAATTCTATGAAAATGTAAAATAATTTTTTAGTGTGATAGAATCATTTCCCAACTGGTATACATAACTGAATTTAATGAAAGAAATATTTTCTATGCACTCCAACTAACACTACAATTCATAAGCCAGTCACAGAAAGGCAAGTACCATATGATTTCACTTACATGTGGAATTGAATGAACAAAATAAACTAATAAACAAAATAGAAAGGGATTCATAGATACAGAGAACAAACTAACACTTGTCAGAGGGAAGGAGATTGGGGGGCTGGGTGAAAAAGGTGAAGGGATTAGGCAAAAAACCCTCATAGACACAGACAAAATAGTGTGGTGATGACCAGAGGGAAAGGGGAATGGGGGAGGCAGGAGAGGGTAAAGGGGGATAAGTGGAAATCAGAGGAGACTTGACTTGGGTTGTTGAATGCACAACACTGTATACTGATGGTATATTACAGAAGCATGTGCCTGAAATCTATATAATTTATTAACCAATGTCATTTCAATAAATTAAATAAAAAGCACTAATCATAAGGTTAGTGTCATTCAAAGATTCAAGTTCATATCAGAAGAAAAATGTATCTGTTACTTAAAATATTATTTTTATTTTTGCATATACCTTATTTTCACACTGAGAATTTTCTTGTCATTTTTATTAAATTTATTGCGGTGACATTGGTTAACAAGATTATGTAGGATTCAGGTGTACAATTCTATAATATATCCTTTGTATATTGTATTGTGTGCTCACCACCCAAATTCTAATCTCCTTTTGCCATAATTTATCCCCTTTTACCCTTTTCTACCGGTCTCCACTTCCATTGCCCTTTGGTAATAATGGTAATGCTGTCTGTCTCTATGAAGTTTCTTTTTTCTTAATCTGTTCACCCATTTCACTGAATCCCAAATCCCCCCACTCCCACTCTATATCTATAGGTTTGTTTCTATTTTGTTTGTTTGTTTATATTGTTTAATAGATTCCACATATAAGTAAAACCATATAGTATTTGTCTTTCTCTGACTTCTGTCACTTAGCATAATACCCTCTAAGCCTGCCCATGCTGTCAAAAAAGATAACATTTCCTTCTTTCTCATGGCTGAGTAGTATTCCATTGTGTAAATGTCCCAGAGCTTTTTTATCCACTCATCTATTGATCTGGGTCATTTCTCTTAGCAGTATTTTATTTATGATAATATCTCCTTGCATAAGAGAAAAAAATAAAAAATGAACCAACGGGACTATATCAAACTAAAAAGCTTTTGCACAGCAAAGGAAACCATCAAATAAAAAAACTAACCCATAAACTGGGAGAACATTTTCAGCAATAATACATTTGATAATGAGTTACTATCCTAAATTTATAAAGAAATTAAGAACTAAACACACACACACACACACACACACACACACACACACAAAATCCCCCTAATAATCCATTTTAAAAATGAGCAAAGTAACTGCAGAAATACTTCTCCAAAGAGGACATACAGGTGGAACTGCCTTGTGACCCAATGATTCCACTTCTGGGACTAGATCAGAACACCAAGAATCTTTTTTCAATAGAAAAATGAATATTTTAGGAAGGAAAAAATTTGATTACATGTTTCTGAAGTGAGCTGTGCTTATAAATCTCACCTAATCCAATTTCTACCGTCTATTATCATCAATATTGTTTTTAGCTCAGTGAGAACAAGTAATGTGTGGGTAGATATGTTTAGTTTACTTATAGTAAATTAGAAATGGTGCTCTGTACTAAGATATAACCAAAGAAAAGTTGCAGTCCTTCATAGGAAACAAGAAAACAGAAATTTTCATGATATGATAACAAAAATATGGTGAAAATTAGGCATTTTCTCCAAGCTGTGATAGAGTCAACATTTCTGAATATCCTGATGATGGAAATTCTTTCATTTAACAAGCATTATTTGGTTGCCTATAACTTGCCAGACAATTACTCTAGTTCCACATTTCCTTGTTTGGACACATTCAAGTTATTTATGATTTCATGCAGGTAAGAAGCGTTGCCCAGACCCTTTTATGCTAGTTAAGACTCCAAGAGATAGTTCAGGTAGAGAAGGTAAATCCAGCCATCAATCTTTACCCAGCTATGCTTTGTGCATACATTTGTTTAAAGCATCGTTTTTTAGAAAAAATAAGAAAAGAATATCAATTTTTATCTTATTATTAGACTTTGTAAAACATATGTGAAGGTAGCCAACTGACATTTCAGCTTACTCAATGTTTTTGTATTTACTGCCCATCTTTATTTCCTTTAGTTTAGTTCATCACACATAATAATGACACTGGCTAATTGAAAGACATTTAAACAAAGATATTTAAGCAATATAGAAATATAAGAAGTAAATTGTGAATATTTTTCACCCATATAATCAATACTTTAGTGTGCATCCTCCCAAAAATCTTTCAATATATACACCCAATTATATTCATTTATAATTTGTATATAAACACTATGCAGCAGCTAGATAGAATAAAAGTCAATTTATATAACTGATTTGAAGGATGACCTCAAAGTTTTAAAAATAGTGAAAAAAGTAGATTTTACCTTTGAACTTGGGACTCTGCTTCTATTTTGATTTCTATCAGTAGTAGACCTAGGGAAAATACAAAGACATTTTTTAATTTAGGAAAAGTAATTCAAAAAGTACAATATTAACAAACTAAAAAATAATTATAAGTTTTTAAAGTGCATTTTATTGATTATGTTGTTACAGTAGTCCCAATTTCTTTTCCCTTGGCTCCCCTCTTCCTAGTAGCCCCCTTCCCACCAGCAATCCCACCCACCTTAGTTCATGTCCATGGGTCGTGCATATATGTTCTTTGACTTCACCCTTTCCTATATTATTCTTAACATCCCTCTGTCTGTTTTGTACCAACTGATTATTTTTCTTAGTCCCTGCACCATTTCCCCATTTCTCCTTCTCCCCCTCCCAGCTGATAACCCTACAAATGAACCCCACACCTAGGATTCTGTTCCTGTTCTGGTTGTTTGCTTAGTTTGCTTTTGTTTTTATTTTTTAGATTCAGTTGTTGATAGTTGTGAGTTTGTTGTCATTTTAATGTTCATAGTGTTGATCTTCCTTTTCTTAAATAAATCCCTTTAACATTTCACATAATGGCTTGGTGATGATGAGCTCCATTAGCTTTACCTTGTCTAGCAAGCATTTTATCTGCCCTTCCATTCTAAATGATAGCTTTGCTGGATAGGGTAGTCTTGGTTGTAGGTTCTTCTTTTTCATGACATCGAATGCTTCTTGCCAGTTCCTTCTTGCCTGCAAAGTTTCTTTGGGGAAATCATCTGTTGGTCTTATAGGCACCCCTTCTTAGGTAACTCTCTGCTTTTCTCTTGCTGCTTTTAAGATTTTCTATCTTTAACCTTTGGCATTTTAATTATGTGTCTTGGTGTGGTCTTCTTTGGGTCTAGCTTGTTTGGGACTCTCTGTGCTTCCTGGACTTGTATGTCTATTTCCTTTGCCAAATTTGGGAAGTTTTCTTTTATTATTTTTTCACATAAGTTTTTTATTTCTTGCTCTTCTTCTTCTCCTTCTGGCACCCCTATGATTCAGATGTTGGCACGTTTAAAGTTGTCCCAGAGCTTCCTAAGCCTCTCCTCATTTTTTTCAATTCTTGTTTCCACATTTTGTACTGGTTGACTATTTATTTCTTCCTAAAATTCTAAATCATGGATTTGAACCCAAGTTATCCCACTTTCCTTCTCTTCAACATTGGTTTTGTGTGGATTTTCCTTCATTTCATTTAGCGTAGCCTTTACTTCTTCCCTTATGCGTTTGCCATACTTAAGGATATTTGTCAGGTCTGTGAGCATCTTTATCACCAATGTTTTGAACTCTGTGTCTGTTAGGTTGGCTATCGCCTCGTTTGTTAAGTTGGCTATCTCCTCATCCCTTAGTTCTCCCACTGGAACCTTGATCTGTTCCCTCTTTTGGGACATACTTCTCTTTCTCCTCATCTTGACAGGCTCCTGTGTTTGTTTGCTTCTGTGTCTTAGGTAGAGCTGTCACACATGTTATGTTATAAGGGGCGGAGCCTTAGGTGTGAGTCAGTACAGGGAGACCCATTTCACCATGCTGTCTGAGAGGGAACAATGCTGCTTGCTCAGCACTTGACCCTTTTCCAGGTACTTCTCCCACTTCTGTATAGGACTGGTGCCTCTCTAGCTGTTGCCCTGGCCATCGTTCCCAGAGTGGGTCTGTCTGCGGATGTTCTAGGACCATGGGTCCCTTTAAACAAGTGGACTCTACTGAGAGACCAGCAGTTTCTTCCTCTGCCCCACCCCCACTGGTTTTCACAGTCAGAAGCAATGAGGCTTTATTGTTCCTGGTGCTGGTCTGGTATTAAGAGTGTTCCCCAGGTGTCCCTCTTGACTTTTTTAAATGTTTGACTGCACTTTCTACCAGCCTGCCACTGCTGCCACCACCACACTGCATCATCTGTGGCCCAGGTCCACCACTCCTACATGTCTGGATGAGTATTTCTTCTTTATATATTTGTTTGTTGGACTACCATGCAGCTCGATTTTTTGGAATTTCTGGTTGTCTCTAGTGTTGAGGTAGTTGGGGGGAGACGCAGCATGTCCGTCTAGGTCTCCATCTTGGCCAGAAGGCAATTATAACTTTAAAAGTGAATATTCTAAAGTTTTCACAGATGCTAACACCTAACCCTTCATTTCCCATAAAAATGACCATGATGTCAATACAAAATTTTTATCTACAAATTTATAAAAACAAACCTTAGAGCTAAAACTGGGGCTGCCTGTCACATGATAATATTCCAAAGACCAAATAAGAAAAGAGAGTGAAGGTGACACAAAAAAATAAAGATAAACATATGAACAAGTGTAAAACCAGTATTTTGTAATTTTGGTTTGTAAATCTATGTTAATAAGTATACATCAATAACATAAAGTAGGAGTGGAGTTATACAGTTTTGACACTTTTATATGTTATTGAAGTTAAGTTAGTGTCACTTAAAATACATTATTATAATTTTAGGATGTTATATCTTCATAGTAACAATGAAGAAGATATAAAGTAGAAACAGAAAGAAATGAGAAGGAAATCAGAATGTGTCATTACAAAAAGATCAACTAAGCAACAAAAAGGCAGTAATGTAAGAAATTAAGGACAAAATTATAAGATATATGGAAAAAATAAATTGACAAAAGTAAATTTTTATCAGTAACTTTCCATATAAATAGATTAAATAGCCCCAACAAAATATATAAATTGGTAAAAACTAAAATCATTTTCCTTAAGTCATGCACAAGTCAGGAATGTTTGCTTTCACAGCTCTTATTCAACATAGTACTGGAAGTCCTAGCCACAATGATCAGATAAAAGGAAGAAATAAAAGGCTACCAAATTAAAAAGGAGGAAGTATCATTATTGGCAAATGACATGATAGTGTATTCAAAACACACTAAAGATGCCACCCAAAACCTTCTAGAACTGATAAATGAATTCAGGGAAATAGCAGGATACAGAATTAATATTCAGAAATCAGAGGCATTATTATACACCAATAATGAACTGTCAGAATGAGAAACTAAGAAAGAAATCTCAGTTTCAACTGCAACAAATAAAACCTAGTAAAACAATCTTAGTTTTAATTGCAACGAACAAATAAAAATAAACAAATATATTTAACCAAGGGGGTAAAAGACTTTTCCTTTGAAAATTATAAAATACTAAAGAAAAAAATTGAAGAAGATGCAAATAAATGGAAGCATATACTGTGTTCATGGACAGAAATAATTAATATAATTAAAATGTCCATACTACCCAGAGCAATCTATAGATTCAATGCAATTTATATTAAGAAAACAACGGCATATATCATAGAACTAAAACAAATGTTCAAAAAATTTATATAGAACCACAGAAGACCTCAAAGAATCACAGCTATTTTGGAAAAGAAGAACAAAGCTGGAGGGATCAGGCTACCTGATACAAACTATACTATAAGGCAATACTAATTAAAACAGTATGTTATTGGAATAAAAACAGGCATATAAATTAATGGAACAGAAATAGAGAGCCCAGAAATAAGCCCACACCTTTGTGGTCAATTGATGTTTGACAAAAGAGGCAAGAACCTAAAATGTCATAAAAACAGTCTGTTCAATAAATGGTTTTGGAAACATTGGACAGATACATGCAAAGAAATGAAAGTAGACCATGTCCTTACACCATACACAAGAATAAACTCTAAATAAACTAAATACTTAAATGTAAGTTGTGAAACCATAAAATCCTTATAAGAAAACATAAGCAGTAAATCTCAGAAATTTTTCATAGCAATATTTTTTTTTCTGATATATCTCCTTGGGGAAGGAAAACAAAGGAAAAAAATTAACAAATTTGACAATGTCAAACTAAAATTTTTCACAGGAAGAAAACTGTTGACAAAATGAAAAGGAAAATCCACTGAATGAGAGAATATATTTGTCAATGATACATCTAATAAGAGATTAATATACAAAATTTATAAAGAACTTGTATAACTCAACACCAAGAAGACAAACAGCCCAATTGAAAATTGGGCACAGGACCTGAATAGACACTTCTCCAAAGAGGACACAGTGATGGCCAACAGACATATGAAGATGCTCAAAGTGACTAATCATCAGAGAAATGCAAATTAAAAGCTGTCAGAATGGCTATCATCAATTAATCAACAAACAATAAGTGCTGAAGAGGGTGTAGAGAAAGGGAACCCTCGTGCACTGTTGGTGGGAATGCAGACTGGGGCAGCCACTATGAAAAACAGTATGGAGTTTTCTCAAAAAACTAAAAATAGATCTGCCTTTTTATCCAGTGATCCCACTGCTGGGTATTTAACCAAAAAAGCCCTAAACACTAATTCAAAAGAATATATGCACCCTTATGTTTATTGCAGCATTATTTACAATTGCCAAGTGCCCATCAGTAGATGAAGAGATAAAAATCTGTGGTACATTCACACGATGGAACACTACATGGCCTCAATAAAAAGGAAATCTTATTTTTTTTGATAGCATGAATGGCCCTGGATAATATTATTCTAAGTGAAATAAACCAGTCAGAAAAAGACAAATACCATGCAATTTCAGTTATATGTGGAGTCTAATGAACAAACTAAACTAATAAACAAAATAGAAACAGAGTCCTAATAAACTAAATAGAAAGACTCATAGATAGAGAGCAAACTGAGAGCTGTTGGAAGCTGCTGGGGGCTGAGTGAAAAGGTGAAGGGATTATACACATAGAAAAAAAAAACACGGATAAGGTAAAGAGTATGGTGATAACCAGAGAAAAGTGGGTTGGGAGGAGGTAGAAGAGGGTAAAGGGGGATAAAGGGTGATGGAAGGAGACTTGACTTGGGGTGGCAAGCACACAGTACAATATACAGAGGATGTATTGTGGAATTGTACACTTGAAACCTGTATGGTTTTATTAACCAATGTCACCCCAATAAATTCAATAAAAAACTAGAAGAAAGAATGAAATAAGAAAGATTCAGAGCTAAACGAAACACAGAGTAAGAATGTCTAAAGAATCAAGCGTTGGTTGAACTAGACAAAGGGCGTGTATGAATGACCCGCGGACACGGACAACAGTGGGACGTAGACTGTGGGGGAGGGGGTGGGGCGGGTGGAGGAAGACAAAGGGGGAAACTGAGACAACTGTAATAGAACAAAAATAAAAATGATTTAAAAAACAAAAACCTTGAGCTAGATTGAATATGAAAAATAAAGAGATGATTCAAATAACTAAAGTCAGCAATGAAGAGGACATTAGTATTGATTTTATAAAAATAAATAATAATTCTAAAAGAGTACTATGAATAATTGCACACAAACATTGAAAATTCACAGAAACACACAATATACCAACACTGAATCATGAAGAAACAGGAAACTTAAATAAGATCTATGACTTGTAAAGATATTGAATCAGTAATCAAAGATCTCCCAACAAAAGATGCCCAGGACAAGGTGGTTTCACAGTTAAGTTTCCTGAAATATTTACAAGACAATTAATATCTATCATTCTAAGACTCAAAAAAAGGAAGAGGATTGTAAACTTCTAAACTCATTCTGTGAAGCCAGAATTGCTTCAATACCAAAGCTGGAAAAATATTGTACAAGAAATGAAAACTATATTCCAATATCCCTTATAAACATCGATTCAAAATTTCTCAACAAAATACTAGGATGAAAACATGATAATTTTAATTAATGTATAAAAGACATTTGACAAAAAATGTAGTACCCTTTCATGTTAAAGATATTGACAAACTAAGAATATACAGGAACTCCATCCGTGTAAAAAATGCCAATTGTGAAAATCCAGCAACTAACATTAACACTCAACAGTGAAAGAGGGAAAGCTTTTTGTTCAAGATCATAAACTAGACAAGGATGTCCACTTTCGTGACTCCTTATCAACATAGTATTTTTCAAAAGATTTTATTTATTTTTAGAGAGAGTGGAAGAGAGGGAGAGAGAGAGAGAGAGAGAGAGAGAGAGAGAGAGAGAGAGAGAGAGAGAGAGAGACATCCAATGGTTGCCTCTCATGTGCCCCAACTGGGGACCTGGCCTGCAACCCAGGCATGTGCCCTGACTGGGAATCCAACCAGCGACCCTTTAGTTCACAGTCCAGCACTCAATCCTCTGAGCCACACCAGCCAGGGCTCAAAATAATATTTAAAGTTGTGACCCTCTGGTTGCCAACTGGGCAAGAAAAAGAACTAAAAACAAGCCCAATTTGAAAGACAGAAATAAAATCATCTTTGTTTACAGATGACACAACACATAAAAAATTCTATAAATTACACACAAAGGTGTTAGAAGAAATAACTAAATTTAGGATATTGCAGGATACAAAACCAACACAGGTAAATCAATTGTGCTTCAATACACTAACAACAAACAATCAAAACAGGAATTTGAAAAATAATTCCATTTATAATAACATCCAAGAGACTACCTTACTTTGGAATAAAATTAACAAAAGAATTGAGAGAAAACTACACTGAAAACTACAAAACTTTCCTGAAAGAAATTGTAAACATAAATAGATGGACAGACAGCCCATGTTCATGGACTGGCAGACAATATTTTTAAGATGTCAGGACTCTCAAAAGCAATCTGCAGCTTAGATTACCTCATTTCTTATTTCACTGAGAAAACCAGAACAATCACAGAAAAGCTTCACAACCTCCTCTTACCACCCCTACTAATAAGTGCATCCATCACACTGTTTTACCTCATTATTACAGATGAAACTACCTGTGATCCCAAACTAAAGCAAGCCCATCCACTTGTGCAAAAATTCCCAAAGTCTTTTACCTCCCCAGGGACATTGTTCTAATTCTCTTCTCTTTCTCCTACATTTTTATGTTTACCTCTTTTCTGTATCATTTCTGTCAGCATAGAGATAATATGTTATTTTTTCAGTCTTAGAAAATACTCCTCCTTTACCCCATTCCAGTTTCAGATACTTATCTACTTATTTGCTATCCCTTTGCAGTAAAATCCTTTGATAGATGTGTATAATCAGTAAGTACAGAGGCCTCATTTCTCCTAAAATAAAATAAGATTTGAGGAGGAAGAGTGGGAGTCCATTTTTAGACATGCTGACTTTGAGATTTGTATTAGAAATACAAATTAACACACCAAGTAAATGGAGATATCAGGTAGGTGATAGAGGTAACTATGGGTAAGAAAGTTAATTAATATTCCTTGGTCCCTAGAAGCTAACAAGTAGCAGATCTGGGATTCAAACTTAGATTTTCCGACTTCCAAAAGTATATTCTCAAACATTATAACTTACTGCTCCTCAGTTTAACTTTTGAGATCTCATTTGTTTAACAAATATTTATTCAGCACATATATATTCATCCCCATGTCCTTTATCAATAGTTACAAATGTATGGAAGTGTAAGATGTGAGTTTTGTTAAAAAAAAGTTAATATTTCATTTTACATTCACTAAGAACACATAATTTAATGTGTGATTAATAAATAGTTCCTGACAAAGTAGTTTAATGTATGATTAATAAATATTCCCTGATCTCAGTCAAAATGTTTAGAATGAGAACTATTTTAAAAAGCATATTTTACTTGAATAAAAATTTACCTAGTTATGTATAGTATTTTCAAACTTCCTCTTTCAGATGACAGATAAGGAAATGGTTGTTGAGCTATTTTAGTATGTTTTTAATTTATAAAATAAGAGACTGAAAAAGCAAGTTTACATCTCCATTAAATATGACCAGAAAAATAACGGTTGTTCAGACTAGGTGGCCCGTATCAAGCCACTGTCACTCATTAGTTACATGTTCTCATCATAGAAAGGGACTTATAAAGAAGTATATTCTGTTATCATAGTTTGCAAACATTCTTTAGAAGAAATAAGTAATCTCATCCTGATATCTGAATTTCTATAGACAGGAAAGAAGTTCTATTATTGTACTAATGAAGGCAAGAATTCGTTTTTGTTTTGATGTATTTTCTAACTTTCCAAGAAGAGGAGGTTTTCTACAGAGGGCTTCATGGCAAACATAATTATCTAAACTGTTAACTTTTCTTTACAGAACGAGAGACTTCAAAATGCCAATAATCAAAGAGCTTGAACAAAATTAATGTTTTCAACAAAGTTCTTAGTGTTGGGTCACATTTTAGATACCTGCTTTGAGATGTGGTAAAGAAGTAGTGCTTATGTTACTTTTGGCACTTGATACTAAGTATTTTCTTTTTGTCTTAATAAAGCTATGAATGAAACAGTGATTTAAAAGTGCTAAAGTAAATATTATACTGCATGATTTAGTGAAATGCTATAT
The DNA here is from genome assembly GCF_987537825.1 of Furipterus horrens. Taxonomy (NCBI): domain Eukaryota; kingdom Metazoa; phylum Chordata; class Mammalia; order Chiroptera; family Furipteridae; genus Furipterus; species Furipterus horrens. The sequence continues at coordinate 3,585,237 of NW_028327187.1, forward strand.
ATTGAATAGGAGTAGGTGGAGGAAAATAAAAAAAATGTTTAAAAACCTGTTATTTTGTGTGAAACCTCAAACTTTATCAATATTACTAAAGTGGAAAATAGCCCAGAAGATAACTTAACATTGTTACTTAACTTGTTTGTACAGTGTACAGTCTCTTTCTCCTACAATTTTATGATTTTTATTATAAACTCGGTTGCCTCTTGCATATTAAAAATGATGATAAAAGTGTTTTCTATATGTTGGGGGGGATATATTGAAATTATGACTATCTTTCTAGAAGATGACTTTGTCATTGTCTACACATATATCTAACAAAATGCTTCTTTTCATTGTACCCCCAAACTGAAGGAAGATGGAGATACGCGCAAAGTACTTTTTCTTTAAACTATTCTTTTTACAAAAAGAAGATTGCCTGAAAGTCACAAGATGTAAGTATCTTTAAATTATTTAATATGGTGCTTAAAGTCCTTTGATTCACACTTGGTGACAAGTGTATCAAAATGCAATCTTATTCTAAAGAAGTAATACATATTGTACCTGTTATATGGAATGCTACATGAAAAAAATCTTACCTAATAGATTGCTCTGGAGATCTAGAAGTTTCTCCAGTGTATCCTTCTGCAGGTGCCACAGTAAGTTCTACGGCGGATCCCAGGACAAGTTCCTCTGCAGGTTTCATTGTAGGTCTTCTTGCCGGATTCACTGTAGTCTTCCTTGCTGGTCCCACAACAAGTCCATGTGGAGGAATCACAGCATAGCTCCTTGAAGGGCTCAAACCACGTTGCTTTGTTGGTCTCTCAGCATATCCTCTTGGAGGACTCATAGTACATCTTCTTGTAGGGCTCACAGAATGTCCCCTAGCATATCTGCAGGCATGTCTTCTTCCAGGACTCAGAGCATGTGCCCTTGGATATCTTTCAGCATGCCGTCTTGCAGGATTCACAGCAAGTCCCCTGGTAGGACTCACACTATGTCCCCTATAACGTGTCTCAGCACGTCCTCTTGCAGAAGTCATAGAACGGCCTCTTGCAGGACTCACAGCCTGTCCCCCTACAGATGTCACAAGAAGTCTTCCTTTAAGTTCCCAAGCAGTTTCCCTGGGAGATTCCTGAGATGGTCCCTCTGTTGGTTTCCAAGCATATATCTCAGAAGATCTTTTAGTTGTTCTCTTCATAGCTCCTCTCAAAGATCCCCCTTCAGCTCCCAAAATACCACCGTAGTTGTCAAGTGACTGCAGAAAACAAAGAAAAAATAACAGAGGATAAGCTATTAGAATATCTAAAACTCTGAAATGTGGTACATATAAGTTAAGATCAATAACAGAGTCTCTGAGAGAAAAGAAAAGTTGCATTTTAAGTTACTTAAGTACATTTGGAGATTATTTTCATTTCTTTATATTTCAAATAAGTAGGTGATCAAAGGAAAATAACATATTTGTATGCATACCTTGGTACTTACGAGAAGAAACCACACATTTTTTTTAACTGAAAGAAACTGGTAGGCATTTGGTTATTGCTCTGGCACAAGTGAAAATCTGTTTTGTTAAATCTATTTGTAATAATGTATAATAACATTTTTCAAAGTGCAGTTTCCTAAGAATACAATTGTATATGTTCTTATATTCACAAAAAATTAAAGAAGTTGAATAAGAAAGGATACTTCTAGTGGGTGAATAGTAATGAATTGGAGATGACAGTGATAAAAATTGAGACTTCCCTGAGTACATCGTTTTTAATATAATTTTGATTTTCTCCACCAAATACATAACTATATCTTTAAAAATAGTTAAATAAAAAGATCATAAAAGAAAGCCCTACAACTGAATACAAATGGAAAAAATAACCTTGTTGTATATCAAATTAATAACAACCACACAGAAAAAAACAACTGAAGTAAATTTGATTACTGCACTCTAACTATGCAGCTCTATTTGGATGTATATTTTAAAAAAGAAAAAAAACAGCATCAGCTATTGAATTTTTTCAATTGTTTTATTTTTAGTACTGGTATTAGTATAGCGATCCTGAAATGATATTTTTGTATATTTTAAACTGTATGATTTTGTGTGTTATATGAGCAAATATTTTGATCGTTTTTGGAAACAGATGTTCCATGGTTGTTAAATAAAAAAGTAACAAATATGGAATGGGGAAAATGGGAAATGATGCGGTGATATTAAATTTGAAATAGTGCTACCAGTATACACCTATGATTAAACACACACACGCGCACACAATTTTCTGGATTTGTTTACTGAAAGAAGCTTACAAGTAATAACACTTCAGTAGCGATGAGCATGCTATTGATTATATTTTGGTTCCTAAATATCAATTCTCAATAAAAGTGGCAAAGTTCTTTGGACCAATGGCTGATTCTAGGTCTGGGAGAGAAAAAGAACATGGTGATTCTGGAATACCTTATTGTATTAATAAACAACAGGAAGGAAGTGCTTAAAACTATTAGGGCATATCAAAAGCACACAGGAACTAGCTTGAAGAAGCACCCATTAGTCAAATTTGGAACAAATGGAAAATAAAAAACAATTATGGTAGTGGAATTTAACAGATTTAATTAGGTAGGTCCATGGGTCTTCGTGGACTTCTACTTAAAAACAGGAGAGGAAAAAGGGAAATCTCTTCCTTACAGAAAAATGCTAGATAATAATTTTTTAAATTAGAAAATCACCATTTTATAATTTTCAATATAATATTGGTTCAGGCAAAGATTATCAGTAGATTCTTAAACAATTGGATAAAAGGTAGTTATATAATAAGATATTTATATGCACATGAAGTATTATTACTCTGCAGATTACTTACTAACTACAAAGGAAAAATGTGCCTTTGAAAGGGAGAGCTATGATGGACATCTTTTAACCAAGCTAATGAACAGAACTAATTGACATGATGTGCCTTTTAATGTGAGGCAACGGGGAATACAAAGCACTGCCTACACAGATTTCTTGCTAGAAATGCTCAGTCTGCATCCAGTCACGAGGAAATAAATAATTCCGGACTGTGAGACAGATTACAAGGCAAATAACATGGATTAATTGAAAAGGTCAATGTCTAAAAGACAAAGATTTTTTCATATCAAAGGAGACTTAAAGAAACATGACAACCAAAGATTCCATGATTGGATCTTGGATTTGAACAACAACAACAACAACAAAATATCTGGAGATCAGTTTTGAGAAAATGTGAAAGATTGAAAATAAACTATACACTTGAAAATTTCATTTGGGAGTGATAATAGTATTGTGATTAAGTAGAAAGATATCTTAAACATTAGAAGATACGTATAAATGATTCAGGAGTGATATCTGAGATCTAATTTCAAAGCATACAGAAAGTAAAGGAATGTGTGGAGCGAGGAATAAAGGGAGAGAGAGGGGAGAAGAAGGAGGAGAGGAGGAAGAGGAGGAGGAGGGGGAGGAAGAAGAACAAGAAGGGAAGAAGGGGAAGGTAAAAGAAGAGAAGAGAATGAAACAAAAAACAAACAAATCATAGTTATAGTTTCACCTCATATTACATCTAACTAAAGAGTAAGGAATTTTTGCACAATAAAATTATTTGTGATAGATAAAAAATAGTTAAGGCTTTTTTTGAAGCATTTAGATACTAGACTGAAATTAAATGATATCTTACCGATTTCCAGAATTTAATCCTTTTTATATCTACATACATTTATAGCTGAATTTAGCAAATCTAGTGATTTTATAATTTTTGGCAATATCCATCATCGAAGGTAAAAAGAAGAGTGTAGAGCACCAGAATTAGCCTAAGAGGGAATTTTTGAGACTTTGTCTTTCTACTTCTCTTTCTTTTCCTTGCAACAGTTGGAGAAAAGCATCCATAGCTTAAAAAAAAAAAAAAAAAAAAAAAAAGAGCAAGAATACTGATAAAGAAAAACAAAACAAAACAAAACAAACAAACAAACAAAAAAAACCAACAAAAACCAACCCTGCCACATTTTCAAGAGATCCGTTTATTAAATAGAAATTTATTTATTTTTTAAATTAACTTTACTGGGGAGATGTTGGCTAATAAGATCATATAGATTTCAAGTGTACATTTCTATAATACATGCTCAGTATATCGTACTGTGTGGCCACCAGCCAAAGTCAAGTTATCTTCCATCACCATAGTACCACCTTCCCTCTGGTCTGTCTGTATGAGTGTCAGTTTTACATTCCACATAGAAGCACAATCATATGGTTCTGAGCTTTTGTGACTGACTTGTTGCACTTAGCATAATATTCTCAACGTCCAACCTTGTTGCAAATGGCAGTATTTCATCATTTTTTCCTTTCTTTTCTTTTAGTTGTTCTGTTACAGTTGGGTTCAATTTTCCTCATTGCTCTTCCCTGCTCCACTGCCCCCCCTCCAGCTCCCACAGTCAATCCCACCCTGTTGTCTGTGTCCATGGGTTTTATACTAGTTCCTTGACTAGACCTTCCCCTTCTTTCCCCCCTTACGCCCTCACCCCTCACCCGTACTCACTGTCAGTCTGTTGGTTACATGCCTCTGGCTCTATTTTGTTCATTAGTTTATTTTTTCCATTAGATTTCTCTTATAGATGAGATCATATGGTATTTGTCTTTCACTGCCTGGCTTATTTCACTAAGCATAATTCTCTCTAGTTCCATCCATGTTGTTGCAAATGACAGGAGTTCCTTCTTTCTTTCTGCTGCGTAGTATTCCATTGGGTAAATGTACCACAGTTTTTTGATCCACTCATCCACTGATGGGCACTTGGGCTGTTTCCAGCACTTAGCTATTGTAAATAACACTGCTATGAATATAGGGGTGCATAGATTCTTGCAACTTGGTGTTTCTGGATTCTTAGGGTATAATCCCAGCAGCGGGATCACTGGATCCAAATGCAGTCCATTTTTAGTTTTTAAGGAGATTCCATACTGTTTTTCACAGCAGCTGCCCTAGTCTGCATTCCCACCAACAGTGAATGAGGATTCCCTTTTCTCCACATCCTCTCCAACACTTGATATTACTTGTCCTGGTGATAATAGCCATTCTAACAGGTGTGAGGTGGTATCTCATTCTAGTTTTGATTTGCATTTTCCTAATAACTAGTAAAGTTGAATATATTTTCGTATATCTGCTGGTCATTTGTATATCTTCTTGGAAGAGGTGTCTGTTTAGGTACTCTGTCTATTTTTTAAATTGGATTGTTTGGTGTTGAGTTTATGAGTTTTTTTAATGTGTTTTGGATATTAACTCATTGTCAAAGCTGTTTGCAAATATCATTTCCCATTGGGTTGGTTGCCTTTTTGTTTTATTGTCAGTTTCTTTTGCTGTGTAGAAGCTTTTTAGTTTGATATAGTTCCATTTATTTAGTTTTGCCTTTACTTCCCTTGACTTTCAGGTCAAATTCATAAAATGTTATCTAAAACCAAGGTCCATAAGATTAGCACTGTTTTCTTCTATGTAATTTTTTGTTTCAGAGCTTATATTTAGGTCTGTGATCCATTTTGAATTTTTGAACATGGGGATAAACTGCGATCTAGTTTCATTCTTTTGCATATTGTGCTCCAATTTTGAAAAGGTTTTCTTTTTTCTGCTGTGTATTTTTGCCTGCTTTGTCAAAATTTATTTGCCAATATACATGGGGTTTTACTTCTGGAATTTCAGTTCAGTTCTGTTGGTCTGTCTGTCTGTTTTTTTGCCAATACCATGGTGTTTTGATTATTGTAGCTATGTAGTATAATTTGAAGTCAGGCAGAGTGATACCTCTGGCTTCATTCTCTTTTCCCTCAGGATTGCTTTGGCTATTCAGGGTTTTTTTGTTCCATAAAAAGCTGACAGTTGGGAGAGAGTAAGATGGCGGAGGAGTGAGGAGAGGTTGCGGTTTTAGGCTCCGGAGACCCGTCTGCAGTTTGGTCTAATTGCAGACGGAACATCTCAGTGAGCAGCTGGACACTGGCAGGAGTCGAGCCAAGGCACTGCTGGATTAGAGAAAATCCATCTGGGAACAACCTGTTTAGTGAGGATAGCGGAGGAAAAGGGGACGAAACGGGATTCCTGACTGGGGCGGCTGCCCGAGCTGTGGCGGGAAGCACACAAAGGATCTTTGGCGACCACAGGCTACCCCAGAGAGGAGTCAGGCGGAGAGCGGATCTCTGCCCGCTGGCAGAGACGGGACTCGACCAAGTGGCATTGGCGCTGAAGGACAGGAGACAGCGTGCTGCCGGGCAAGTGAGAACATAATTCTTTATATTTTTCTCTAGTGGACGGTGGAGACGGGAGGAAAGTTTGGGGGTGGTAGGCCGTTCTGGAGGAGCCCAGGCGCAGGGGTGCGCTCATCCACCCCCCAACCCTACCATTGGGTTGCGGGGGCGCACATAGGGAAGTGCTCTCACTCACTGGCCCAGGTGCGCGGGGCCGTGAGTCCAGGCGTCCCTCGGACACTCCCCAACGGACATAAGATCAGTGCCCCAACGGGCACAGGGAGGGCCCACTGAACACGCAGAGGACTGTGCACAGACACCCCTAGACAGCTCCCGTGGGCGCAGGGCCCCAGGCCGGAAAGCAGACCACTAGCGCAGGCTCTGTTTGTGCCCGCCCAGACGGGTGAGGGAAGGCGGGCGGCTGCAGCACGGGAACAGCGAGAGGCGGCGACCCACGGACGCTCGATTCCACTGAGCGCAAGTGTCCCTGGCCCTGCCCTAAGAGGCGAGAGACCAACTCCCGGAGCTCGGCTCAGCGGGACTGAGGGCACGGGGCGGCGCGCGAGCGCGAAAGCACCTCAGCCCGGGGTCAGTGGGCGCCAATCCCGGGGAAAGCTCTCGGGCCGCGCGCGAGTGCAGGGACGCGCGAAGGGACACCTCAACTGGCTCCAGCCGGCAGCAAGGGAGCGCGCAGTGCCGGCAACCGCGGGCGCACACCATTGCGGCAACCGCGGGCGCACACCAGTGCTGCAAGAAACAAGAACCTCTGAACCGACACACTAGACCAGCTGCGGACGCAGAAAACGAAGGCAACACACCAAGTCTAAAACGGAGTAAAAACGTTTGTTTGTTTTGTTTTTTTCTTCAATTTTTTTTCTCTCTTCTTTCTTTCTTCTTTATTCTTTTCTTTCTTCTCTTTTCTTGGGTTTTTTTAAAAATTTTTTTCTCTCTTTCTTCTTTCTTTCTTTCTTCTTTATTCTTTCTTTTCTTTCTTTATTCTTTTCTTTCTTCTCTTTTCTTGTGTTTTTTTTGTTTTTTCTGTGGGTTTTTTTTTCAATATTTTTTCTCTTTTTCTTCTTTCTTTCTTTCTTCTACATTCTTTCTTTTCTTTCTTTCTTCTTTTCTTTCTTCTCTTTTCTTGGGTTTTTTTTGGGGTGTGTGTTTTTTCTCCCCTTCCAAAAAGAATAACAAACTTTATCTCTAATGTGTTGCATATAACCTCTCCTTCTCATCCTTTCTCTTTAATCGTTGTTTATTTGTTTGTGTGTCTAGTTTAGCCCCCTTATCACTCTAAATAATAGAATATAATTACTATACAAACCCAATATAATACAATCCCACTTCCTTACTATATTATGCATTTTCCATCCTTCTATTTTTATTAACATACAATGTAAATATTACCTACTGGCTTGCACAGTCTCAACTATTATTAATCTATCACTCCCTCTATCAAAAATTATATTTTTCCTCCCCCAAAACAACTCTTATCTATTCTTCTTATAGTATAAAACTCTAATCTCTTTACATTTATATTAATACGGGCTCGTTGGCTGACGATAGTGGGATAGAGAGTGGGGAATACTTTTTGAGGGTGCGGGTCTCCTGCCTGGGCTGTGTGTTTATGTTTTTAACATCATATCCACAAAAGAACTCAAGACAAAGCGGATAGAGTGACTCTCAACCAACTATCCAGAAGGAAGATACTGCCAAAGAACATCTGAAATATAACCAAACAGCATAAACAAACGACATAAAGGGTAACTCAAGAACATCAGGCTCATGATATCAAAGAGACTGCACCACTGAAAGCCCCAGATCTCTGATAAAGAATATTACACCACAAAGGAGGGAAGTCAAAGCAGACTACCCCCCCAAAAAAACAAATAAAAACAAACAAAAAGAATCCAACATGGCAAGACGCAAAAATAACCCCTCAATGAAGAGAAAAGAGGAATCCTCAGAAAGAGAGATAGATGAAAAAGACATAGCCCAAATGTCAGACATGGAATTCAAAACAATGGTGGTAAAAAAGCTCAATATACTCGACATCCTTAAAATCAACTATGACAGCCTTCAAGGAAGTTACCAGCAGCTCCAAGAAAACTACAGGGAACTTGCAGAGAACTACACCAGCATAAAAAAAAGACATAGAAACTGTTAACAAGAACCAGGAAGAACTTAAGAATGCAATCTCTGAACTGAAAAACACAGTAGAATCAGTCAAAAGCAGACTAAACGAAGCAGAGGATCGGATTAGTGAGTTAGAAGATAATGTAGAGAAAAACTCCCAGACAATACAGCAAAATGAAAAAAGATTGAAAAAATATGAACAAGATGTAAGGGAATTACAGGATAGCATGAGAAAAAATAATATCAGGATCATAGGAATTAGAGAGGGAGAAGAAAAGGACCATGGAATTGAAAAACTGATAGGAGAAATATTGACAGAAAATTTTCCGAACCTGATGAGAGAAAAAGTTATACAAGTTCAGGAAGCACAGAGAGTTCCAATGAAGAGGAACCACCAAAAACCCACTCCAAGGCACATCATAATTAAAATAGCAACATTCCAAGATAAAGAGAGAATCCTAAAAGCTGCAAGAGAAAAGCAGCAAACAACATACAAGGGAGCTCCGATAAGGTTATCAACTGATTTCTCAACAAAAACATTACAAGCCAGAAGGGAATGGTCAAAAATATTTCAAGCAATGAAAAACAAAGGCCTACAACAAAGAATACTCTACCCAGCAAGGCTCTCATTCAAAATAGAAGGTGAAATAAGGAGTTTTTCAGACAAAGGAAGACTGAAAGAATACATCTCCACAAAACCAGCATTGCAAGAGATGCTACAGGGAGTGTTCTAAGAAAAAAGAAGAAAAGAACAAGAGGGGAGAGGAACAGAGGTACAAAGGGCAATGAATAAATACACATCAATAATAACCTTAAATGTAAATGGATTAAATGCTCCAATTAAAAGACACAGGGTAACAGAATGGATAAGAAAACAGGACCTACATATTTGCTGTCTACAAGAAACACACCTCAAAACAAAAGATTTACACAGACTGAAAGTAAAGGGATAGAAAAAAATATTCCAAGCAAACGGACCGGAAAAAAAGCCGGGGTAGCAGCCCTCATATCAGACAAAACGGATTTCAAAGCAAGGGCAATAAAAAGAGACAAAGAAGGACATTTCATAATGCTTAAAGGAACAATCCATCAAGAAGATATGACTTTGATAAACATATATGTACCCAACATAGGGGCACCCAAATACATAAAGCACATACTAGAAGACCACAAAAAGGATATCAACAACAACACACTCATAGTAGGGGACTTCAACACTCCATTATCAACAATAGACAGACCATCAAAGCAAAGAAACACCAAGGATATACAGGCATTGAACAACACACTAAACCACATGGATCTAACTGATATATATAGAACTTTTCACCCCAAAGAAGCAAAATAAACATTCTTTTCAAGTGCACATGGGACATTTTCAAAGATAGACCACATGATAGGTCACAAAACAAACCTCAACAAATTCAAGAAAATTGAAATCATATCAACCATCTTTTCAGATCACAATGCCTTGAAACTAGAAATCAACCTCAGAGAAAAAAATCAAAGACACCCAAACTCATGGAGATTGAATAACATGCTATTAAATAATGAATGGGTTAACAATGACATCAAAGAAGAAATCAAGAAATTTCTAGAAACTAATGATAATGAGCACACAACAGCCCAAAACCTGTGGGACACAGCAAAAGCAGTCCTGAGAGGGAAGTTCATAGCAATACAGGCATATCTGAAAAGGATAGAAGAATCTCAAATAAAAAACCTAACCATAAAGCTACAAGAATTAGAACAACAACAACAAACAAAGCCTAGGGCAAGAAGAAGGAATGAAATCATCAAGATCAGAGCAGAACTAAATGACATCGAGACTAAACAAACAATTCAAAAGATCAACAAAACTAGGAGCTGGTTCTTCGAAAAAATAAACAAAATCGACAAGCCTCTAGCCAGTCTAATCAAGAAAAAAAGAGAGAAGACCCAAATAAACAAAATCAGGAATGAAAGAGGAGAAATCATGACTGATTCCTCAGAAATACAAATGATAGTTAGAAATCACTACAGACAACTGTATGACAAGAAATTTGACAATCTGGAACAAATGGGCAAATTTCTAGAAACATACAACCTTCCAAAACTGAATCAAGAAGAAATGGAAAGTCTCAACAGACCAATAACAAAAAAGGAAATTGAAACAGTAATCCAAAATCTCCCTGGACACAAAAGCCCTGGACTGGATGGCTTCACAGGCAAATTCTACAAAACATTTAGGGAAGAACTAACTCCTACCCTCCGCAAACTGTTCCAAAAAATTCAAGAAGAGGGGAAAATCCCAAACTCTTTCTATGAAGCCAGTATTATCCTAATCCCCAAACCAGGTCAAGACACAACAAAGAAAGAAAACTACAGGCCAATATCACTGATGAACATAGATGCTAAAATCCTCAATAAAATATTGGCAAACAGGATCCAGCAATACATCAAAAAGATCATACATCATGATCAAGTGGGATTCATCCCAGGGATGCAAGGATGGTTTAATATTCGCAATCAATAAATATAATACATCACCTAAACAAAATGAAAGACAAAAATCACATGATCATATCAATAGATGCAGAAAAAGCATTTGATAAAGTACAACACCAATTTATGATGAAAACACTCAGCAAAATGGGAATAGAGGGAGCATACCTTAACATAATTAAGGCTATATATGAGAAGCCTGAGGCCAACATCATACTCAATGAACAAAAACTGAAAGCATTCCCCCTGAACTCAGGAACTAGACAAGGTTGTCCACTCTCTCCAATCCTTTTCAACATAGTGTTGGAAGTCCTAGCCACAGCAATCAGACAAGAAAAAGAAATAAAAGGCATCCAAATTGGGAAAGAGGAAGTAAAACTTTCATTATATGCAGATGACATGATAGTATACCCAGAAAATCCTATAAACTCCACTAAAAGACTACTCGATATAATAAGTGAATTTGGCAAAATAGCAGGGTACAAAATAAATATACAGAAATCGAAGGCATTTCTGTACACCAACAATAAAAGAGCAGAGACAGAGACAAAAAAGAAAATACCATTTATTATAGCAACAAGAAAAATAAAGTACCTAGGAGTAAACTTAACCAAAGAGATAAAAGACCTGTACTCTGAAAATTACATAACATTGAAGAAAGAAATTAAGGAAGACACAAATAAATGGAAGCAAATACCATGTTCTTGGATGGGAAGAATCAACATCATCAAAATGGCCATACTACCCAAAGCAGTTTACAGATTCAATGTAATCCCTATTAAAATACCAATGACATATTTCACAGACCTAGAACAAATACTCCATAAATTCATATGGAACCAAAAAAGACCCCGAATAGCAAAAGCAATCTTGAGACAGAAAAACACAGCAGGAGGAATCACAACACTAGATATCAAACAATACTACAAAGCCACTGTAATCAAAACAGTCTGGTACTGGCATAAGAACAGACATATAGATCAGTGGAACAGAATAGAGAGTCCAGAAATAAACCCAGGCCTCTATGGTCAGCTAATATTTGATAAAGGAGGAAGGAACATAAAATGGAGTGAGAAGAGCCTCTTTAACAAATGGTGCTGGGAGAACTGGATAGGGACCTGCAAAAAAATGAAACTAGACCACCAACTTGCACCACACACGAGAATAAACTCAAGATGGATTAAAGACTTAAATGTAAGCCGTGACACCATAAAAGTCCTAGAGGAAAACATAGGCAAGAAAATATCAGATATCTCATGTAACAATCTCTTCACAGATACATCTCCTAAAGCAAGAGAAATAAAGGAGAAAATAAACAAATGGGATTACATCAAACTAAAGAGTTTCCGCTCAGCAAAAGAAAATATCAGCAAGATGAAAAGGAAACCAACCATGTGAGAAAACATATTTGCCAATGACATCACAGACAGGGGACTGATTTCCAAAATATATAAAGAGCTGATACGACTCAACGTCAAGAAAACAAACAACCCAATTAAAAAATGGGCAAAGGACCTGAACAAACACTTCTCCAAAGAGGACATACAGAAGGTCCATAGACACATGAAAAAATGCTCGACATCACTAGCCATCAGGGAGATGCAAATAAAAACCACAATGAGATACCATTTTACACCAGTCAGAATGGCCATCATCAACAAATCAACAAGCAACAAGTGCTGGCGAGGATGTGGAGAAACGGAAACCCTACTGCACTGTTGGTGGGAATGCAGACTGGTGCAGCCACTATGGAGAACAGTATGGAATTACCTCAAAAGATTAAAAATGGAACTGCCTTTTGAGCCAGCGACTCCACTACTAGGATTATACCTGAAGAATCTTGAAACACCAATTCAAAAGAACCTATGCACCCCTATGTTCATAGCAGCACTGTTTACAATAGCCGAGTGCTGGAAACAGCCTAAGTGCCCATCAGTATATGAGTGGATCAAAAAACTCTGGTACATTTACACAATGGAATACTATGTAGCAGAAAGAAAGAAGGAACTCCCGCCATTTGCAACAACATGGATGGAACTAGAGAGAATTATGGTTAGTGAAATAAGCCAGGCAAAGAAAGAAAAATACCATATGATATCACCTAATACAGGAAACTAAAGAACAACACAAACAAAGGAACTAAATAGAACAAAGAGCAGAATAGCAGTCAATAGGGGGGAGGGGAGGGGGAGAGAAGGGGGATAAGTAAGGGAAGGGTTTAATTAAAGAACCTGTATGAAGGACTCATGGACATGGACAACGGGGAGGGATATGATTGCGTGAGAGGGGGTGGGTTGGGTGGGGGAGAGAAATTAGGGGAAAGGGGGACAACTGTAATTGAAAAACCAAAAAAAAAAAAAAAAAGCTGACAGTTTTTCTATTTCTTTAAAAAATAACATTGCATCCCATGTGTTTATAGCAGTGCTATTTAAAATAGCCAAGTGCTGGAAACAGCCTAAGTGCCCATCTGTAGATGAGTGGATCACAAAACTGTGGCACACTTACACAATGGAGTACTATACAGTAGAAGGAAAGAAGGAACTCCTACCTTTTGCAACAACATGGATGGAACTGGAGGGTATTATACTTAGCAAAATAAGCCAGGCAGTGCAAAACAAATGCCATATGATCTCATCTAATACAGGAAACTAATGAACAAAACAAAAAACCCAGCAAAATAGAACCAGAAGCATGGAAACAAAGAACAGACTGACAGTGACCAGGGGAAGGAGGAAGGGGCCTAAGGGGGGAAAGAATGGGAAGAGTCTAGTCAAGGAACTAGTATGAATGACCCATGAACATGGACAACCGGGTAAGGACTGAATGTGGGAGAAGGGGTGGGCTGGGTACGGGGGAGCAATGGGGAAAAAATGGGACAACTGTAATAGAAAAACAATTTAAAAAATGACATTGGGATTTTGATGGGGATTACATTAAATTTGTATTGCTTTGGGTAATATAACTATTTTAATTATGTTGATTCTTCCAATCCATGAACATGGAATATCGTTCCATGTAATTGTGACTTTTTCAACCTTACAATGCTTTATAGTTTTCAGTAATAGGTCTTTCATATCTCTTGTTAAGTTTATTCCTAGGTATTTTATTCTTTTGGTTGTAATTGCAAAAGGAATTGATCTTTCATTTCTTTTTCTGAAGTTCCATCGTTAGTATATAGAAAAGCTATGGATACACTGACTTTGTATATTGCAACTCAACTGAATTTGTGTATTGTTTCTAGTAGAATTTTGGTGGAGTATTTAGGGTTTTCTATATACAGAATCTTGCCATCTGCAAAAAGTGACACTTTTACTTCTTCCTTCCCAATTCAGATGCCTTTTCTTTCTTTCTCTTGCCTGACTGCTCTGAGTAGAATTTCCAGCACCATGTTGAGTGAGTGGGGAGAGTGGTCATCCTTGTCTTGTTCCTGATTTTAGAGGAAAAGCTTTCAGTTTTTCTCCATTGAGTATGATATTGGCTGAAGGTTTGTCGTACATCGCCTTTGTTATTTTGGGGCACTTTCTTTTTATGCCTATTTTACTGAGTGTTTTAATCATAAATGGCTGTTGTATTTTACCACATTTTTTCTGCATCTATTGATAAGATCATATGATGTTTATTTTTTTAATGTTTTTTTATGTTGATTTGCATATGTTGAACCATTCTTGTGCTCCTTAAATGAACCCCACTTGGTCATGATATATTCAATATTTTTTTATGCATTACTGTTGTCAATTTGCTAGTATTTTGCTCAGGATATTTTGCATCTGTATTTATCAGAGATATCAGTCTGTAGTTTTTTGTGTGTGTGTTTTGTCTTTGCCAGGTTTTGGTATCAGGGTTATGTTGGTTTCATAAAATGTGTTAGGGAGTATTGCCTCTTTGTTATTATTACTTTTTTGGAAGAGTCTGAGAAGGATAGGAATGAAATATTTTTTCAATGTTTAGTAGAATTCACTAGTGAAGCCATCTTGACTTTTACTTTTGTGGAAGTTTTTGATGGTTGTTTTAATTTCTTCACTATTTATATGCCTATTTAGATTTTCCACTTCTTCATAATTCAGTACAGGGAGGTTATAAATTTGTAGGAACTTATCCATTTCTTCTAGGTTATTGAATTTGGTGGCATGTAGTCTCCCATAGTATTCTAGTATGATCCTTTGGATACCAGTAATGTCTGTGGTAAATTCTCTTTTATTTCTGATTTTTTTATATGAGTCTTTTCTCCTTGTCCCTTAGTAAGTCTATCCAGGGTGTTGCCAATCTTATTAATATTTTCAAAGAACCTACTCTTTGTTGTATTTATATTTTTTAGAGTCTTTTTGTTCCCTATTTTATTCAATTCTGTTATTATTTTTCTTTTGCTGACTTTGAGTTGCTTTTGTTCTTCCTTTTCTAGTTCTTTAAGATGTAATGTTAGGCTGTTTATTTGGGATTTTTCTTGTTTCTTGAGATAGGCCAGTAACGGTATAAACTTCTCTTTTATTACTGCTTTCACTGCTTCCCAGAAGTTTTATAAATCTCCTCTGCAGGGACATCACACTTAGTAAAAACTTTGAAATACATTACTTAAACAGCAGGTATTTATTTAGTGTACTTATCTGCTACAGTGTTATTAGTCTTTTAAGCAATGGGGAATTTAAATGAGTATTCTTTTACTTGTAACTGGCAGACTTGAAAAGCTTACATTGTTACTTAGTCTCACATTAATTCACAAAACACCTGCTGAACTGTGGAGATATTAGATTTTTTACATGCCTTCATATCCTTGAGATCACTACAATCATGTACTTATGACTTTTATTGTACCATCACCAGACGGCCCTTATGGAAAAAAAATAGAGGAGGATTCTTTAATGAGTCCAATGCAACAGAAACATAACGTTGTTATTTTCCTAAGATGTTAGGCTGTATTCAATTAATGGTAGTGGTCAATCGTAGTCTGAAAAGATTAAATAGAAAACCCCAGAATAAACAATACATATGTTTAAATTGTGCCCCATTTTGAGTACATGATGACAGCTCAAGCTGTTTCATTCCTTTCTGCCTGGGATGTGAACCATCTATTTGTCGAGCTATCCACAACTATCAACACTACCAGCCTGCTCATGTTGGCTATCAGACTGACTGCTGTGGTATTGCAGTGCTTGTGTTAACCCTTTGAGTGCCATGCGTAATTCGAGATTTGGATCAGCATGAGAAAAAGTTATATCCATATATAACCTGAGGTACAAAAAAAAGAGAACAAAACATAAAATACGAATTATTCCAGTGTTAGTTACATTTATAGCCATTGAAAAAAGAGTCACTGGGAGCAACACTGGCACTTTTGGGAAAACTTGTCAGCATCACTCACAGTGACATTGGCACTTAAAGGGTTAAAGTCATCCTTGTTTTACTTAATAATGGCCCCAAGTACAAAAGTAGTGTTGACGATTCATATATGCCTAAGAGAAGCTTTAAAATTCTTCAGTTAACTAAAAGGCGAGTATAGTAAAATAACACACTTTGAGAAAGAGCATGTTCACTGAACATGCTCTTTGTTATCGTTATCAAAGCTATCATTTGATAACTTTGTTATCATTGTTAATTTCTTACTATGCATAATTTATGTGAAATTTTATAATAGGTATCCATGTATAAGAAAAACATACTATATATAAAGTCCAGTACTATCCACTGGGGTTTTAGGCATCCACTGAAGGTCTTGTAAATTATACCTCCAGATAAGGGGGGCACTACTGTTATTAGCTAGAAGTTGATAGAAAAAAAGTAAGATTCTGAGAGGATGGGGCATGTGATACAGTAATTTCAAGAAAATATATGAAAAATGGAACATTAATGGAGAGAGTAAGTTGTGATGTGGTGTGTCATGTGAGGGACTTGAGCAGCCAGAGAACAGCAAAATGGTTTGACTGGAGTGTCTAAGCAAGACAAATGAATGTGAAGTTTGAACAATAGGAGGCATAAAGGAGAAGATAGCACCAAATATAAAGTCTGTTCCACTCTAATTTTTGAAGGACATTTTGCTAGATATTGAATCCTAAGTTAACAGTATTCTTTTTGTTTTGATATTTTAAAGATGTCAATTTATTATTTTCTGGTTCCCCTGGTTTCTGATAAGTAATAAATGATAATTCTACAAGATCTGAAAACAGCCTAAGTGTCCATCAGTAGATGAGTGGATAAAAAAGCTGTGGTTCATTTACACAATGGAATAGCACGTGGCTGTAAAAAGAGAAGGAAATCTTACCCTTTGCAACAGCATGGATGGACCTGGAGAACATCATGCTAAGTGAAATAAGCCAGTCAGAGAAAGACAAATACCATATGATCTCACTCATATGTGAACTCTAAGGAACAAACTGAAGTAACAAGCAAAGTAAAACCAGAGGTATGGATACATGGAACAGACTGACAGAATCAGAGGGGGCGGAGGTGGGGGGCGGCTGGAAGAAATTAGCCAAAGAACATATATGGATATATGCATGGTCCATGGGCACAGACAACAATGTGGTGAAAGCAGGGGGAAATTAGGGGCTTGGTGGAGGGGGGAAGAGGGGAGAAAATGGAGAATACCTGAAAGTGTCAACAATAAAGAAAAAAGTAATAAATAATAATCCTTGTACTAATATTCCTGTACATCAGTGGTCAGCAAACTGTGATCCATGCTATTTTTATGTGACCCATGAGATAAAAATGTTTTTATAGTTTTAAAGTTATTTTTAAAGTATATTTTGATTATGTTGTTACAGTAGTTCCAATTTTTTCCCCTTTGCTCCCCTCTGCCCAGTACCCCCTTCCCTCCAGCAATCCCACCCCAATTACTTTATGTCCATGGGTCGTGCATATAAGTTCTTTGGCTTCACCCTGTCCTATATTATTCTTAACATTCCCTTATTTTGTACCAACTGATTATGTGTCTTAGTACCTGCACGATTTCCCCATCTCTACCCCTCCCCCCTCCCAGCTGATAACCCTCCAAATGATCCCTGTACCTACAATTCTCTTCCTATTCTGGTTTGCTTAGTTGAATTTTGTTTTTATTTTTTATTTTCAGTTGTTGATAGTTGTGAGTTTGTTGTCATTTTAGTGTTCATAGTTTTGATCTTCTTTTTTTTAGGAAGTCCTTTTGACATTTCATATAATAATGGCTTGGTAAGGATGAACTCCTTTAGCTTCACTTTGGGAAGCACTTCATCTGCCCTTCCATTCTAAATGATAGCTTTGATGGATAGAGTAATCTTGGTTGTAGGTTACTTTTCATCACATTGAATACTGCTTGCCAGTCCCTTCTTGCCTGCAAAGTGTCCTCTGAGAAATCAGCTGATAGTCCTATAGGCACCTCCCTGTAGGCAACTGTCCACCTCTCTCTTGCTGCCCCCAGGACTCTGTCTTTATCTTTCACCTTTGACACCTCAAATATGATGCATTCTGGTGTGTTCCCCTCTGGGTCCAACTCGTCCGGGACCCTTTGTGCTTCCCGGACCTGTATGTCCATGTCCTTTGCAAAATTTGAGAAGTTTTCTTCATTTTTAAAAATTCTTGCTTTCTCCCTCTGCACTGGTTGACTGTTTTTTTCTTCCTTATATTCCAAATCTTTGACTTGAACTGTTTTCCTTCCCTTCACCATTGGTTTTGTGTGGCTTTTCCTTCGTTTCACTTAGCATAGCCTTTACTTCTTCTCTTATGTGTTTGCTGTACTCAAGCATATCTGTCAAGCCTGTGAGCATCTTTATCAGCAGTGTTTTGAATTCTGCATCTGTTAGGTTGGCTATCTCCTCATCTGTTAGGTTGGCTACTTCCTCATCACTTAATTCCCCCACTGGAACCTTGATCCGGTCCCCCTTTTGGGCCATACTTCTCTGTCTCCTCACTCTGACAGGCTCCTGTGTTTGTTTGCCTCCACATCCCAGGTAGAGCTGTCGCTTCTGTAACGTTGTAAGGGGCAAAGTCTTAGTAATTTGTCAGTAGAGGGCGACCTGTTTCACCACGTTGTAGCACTGTATGTGGGGGAGGGGTCTGAGAGGGAACAATGCCGCCTTCCCAGCACTCTCCCTTTTTCCATGCACCTCTCCCACTTCCGCACCAGACTGGCACCCCTCTAGCCGCTGCCCTGGCTGTCATTCCCAGAGTGGGTGGGTCTGCGGACATTCTAGGACCGTGGGGGCCCTTTAAACAAGTGGATTCTGCTGAGACTGGCAGTTTCTGCCTCCACCCCAACCCCTACTGGTTTGCAGTCAGAAGCAATGAGACTTGATTTCCTTCAGTGCTGGGACGGTGACCTGTGAGGTCCGGTGTGGACCTGGGAATGCTCCCCACGTGTTCCTCCTGATTTTTCAAAAATGTGCAACTGTGCTTTCTGTCAGCCTGTTGCTGCCGCCACCGCTGCTCTCTGCCTCAGCTCCACCCCTTCTACCTGTCTGGATGAGTATTTCTTCTTTATATCTTTGTTTGCTGGACTTCCTTGCAGTTTGATTTTCTGGAACTTCTGGTTGTTTCTAGTTTTGAAGTAGTTGTACTCCTTCTCGGTCATCTAAAGTTATTTTTAAAAGCAAGAAATATGTCGCAGAGATCATGTGTGACCCACAACCTACATATCTACCAACTTCAGTTGAATGTTGTGCATTTCATCTTCTGATGGTTTTCAGATTTCTCTCTTCATCTTTGATCTTCATCAGTTTGACTATGGGCCTAGTGTTGGTTTCTTTATATTCATCTTGCTTGAAGTTTACTTGGCTTCTTGAATTTCACTAGCTGGCATTTTTCATCAAATTTGGGAAGTTTTTGTCTGTTTTTTCAAAAGTTTTTCTTGTCCCAGAATCACTTTTTTCTAATTATACATATTTTTTGTTTTATATTGTGTCAGAGGTCCCTGAAACCCTATTAAATTCTTCAGTTCATTTTCCCTCAATTTTTCTTATTAAATAATTTTCATTTTTTCATGTTTACCCAGTCTTCTTCCCTCTCCAGTCTGTTTTTAAGCCTCCCTTTCAACAAATCTTTTATGCTAGTTTTTGTACTTTCAATACTGTTATCCCTTTGGTTTTTTAAAAATTTAAATTTCTTTGCTGGTAATTATTACCTATTCACATATTTTTTAACTCTCGTAACTTATAACACCTATAATAAAATTTTTGTCTACTAAGTCTGGCAAGCTTCAGGTGGTCTCACTCTGCACATGTATGTTCTAGCCCATGGCCATAAACTCAGGGGAAGCCCCACAAGCAATGACCAGGGTACACTTTCTGTACAGTTCCCTTCTTGTTTAATACTCCTCCCCACAACTTTCAGACACTTCAGCTGCTTCATACTCTGATCTCTGCCATCTAGGCTCATTGTGACCGTTGTGTACTATATGACCTCTAGCTCTCTGTGCTTCTGTTGGAACATTGTCCCCAGACAGGGAGCTGGCTTAAAATAGGTTCATCCTGTGAGTTTGTCTTTCTTCATGGATCACAGTTATGCATTGCTTATTGTCCACTAATTAAAAACAATTGTTCCAAATTTGTTTTCCAGTTTCATAATTGTTTACTGTGGGAGAGATAGCCTAGTACAAATTACTTCATCATGGTATCAATCACATCATCAAAGTACCAATTACATCATCATGTTTGGAAGCAGAAATTCCTCAAGATAATTATTGAATTCATGATTTTATCTAAGATCAATCTCGCATAACACCATAAGTATAAGAAGGGTATGTATACTTTCCTCTCAGTTTTCTTGGTGGTGAAAATAGAGGAAAATAGAGAATAAAAAGTAGATAATATATAGTATTATTGAGCAGTTCCTATGACTTGTCACTATTCAAAGTTCTTCATAACATGTTAACTCATTTAACCTTCACAGTACATCTTTGAATTAGATATTATTATTACCTTCTTGTTACATAAAGAAAATAACATAATAATAAAGCTGTTGAGTGATTGAACCAATATTCAGATTCAACCACTCTGATTCCAGAGTTCATATTCTTATCCATTACTGTAGATTGGCTTAGCATAACAAGAAGGGAATATAGTCGCTCCAAGTGTGGGTTCATATTCCATTCTGATGTGTATTAAAAAGGAATGCATTGTGGTTAAGATGATTTTAAGACTGGTTGCTTTGGAGGTGATTTTTATCTACAAAGTTTTTTGTATACAATATTGCTGTGAATATCTAGGATCTATCTTTATTCCTACAAATCACTGTAAAATTAATGCTATTAAAGTAATATTTCCACATCTTTATACATATTTAACTACTTTACCTTTTTCTGTTGAGACTAATTAAATATTTAACACCCTTTTCTACAATAACCAGACAAAAATATTAAGATTAAAATGCCCCTGGTATGTAATTGCTTAGTCAGAATGTCACAGTTGCAGTCAGCATACCCAAGTGGGTATCAGTTGTAAATGAATAGCATTTTTACTTGCTTTATCCACAAATACTCACCAATGGATCTCAATTACTAATGACTCATGACTTATTGCTAGAATTTTAATCACATAATGCAATATATCAAGTCTTAAAATGGAATGATGCACAAATGTAGTGCAAATGACAGCCAAAATCACAAAATTGCACATTTTCAGAATATAAGACCAAAATTACCACAAATGTGGCAATGTAATCAGTCACTCA
Source organism: Furipterus horrens (assembly GCF_987537825.1). Classification (NCBI taxonomy): domain Eukaryota; kingdom Metazoa; phylum Chordata; class Mammalia; order Chiroptera; family Furipteridae; genus Furipterus; species Furipterus horrens. Next base: position 3,606,673 of record NW_028327187.1, read on the forward strand.
TGAAAACCTGAATAAGGAAAACAATTCAGGAAGTTTGTATAACTCTTCATAATGGCCAACCCCTGCTTTTAATGAAAGTTCCTATTCCTGAAATCACATTTCATAATGGAATATATTAAACTCTGCTTAGTTTGAATTAGGCTATTGAAACTGGGGAATGAGAGTTGTTAAACTAAATATGACAGGGAAAAATTATTATTGTACTCAAACAAATTTTTCATGAACTGTTCCCTATTATCTTTTATACTGGAGTTTGATTACAGTGATCTCAAACCTGTCCTGTTTTATTCACTTATTAACATTCATAGTGTTTTATATTTTAATGTGCTCTATTTTGTCAGTTCAATTATAAGTTGAACTGATATGCTCATTAAGCAAAGACAATAGACATTTTTTTGCAAAAGAAAGCAAAATACCATATGATATCACCTAATACAGGAAACTAAAGAGCAACACAAACAAACGAACTAAATAGGCAAAGACTAGAATAGTCGTCAGTAGGGGGGAGGGGGGAGGGAGAGAAGGGGGATAAGGGAAGGGTCTAGTCAAGGAACGTGTATGAATGACTCATGGACATGGACAACAGGGAGGGATATAATTGTGTGAGAGGGGGTGGGCTGGGAGGGGGGAGCAATGGGGGAAAAATGGGACAACTGTAATTGAATAACCAAAAAATAAAATTAAAAAAAATAAAAGTGTTTTGGAAAAAAAAGAAAAAAGAAAATGGTTATGTAAAACCTTAGAAGTTATTTATTACTTTGAGGTGATCACATTACTAACAGTTAAGTTAGGGAATAAGGCAGCCCTGAAAATATGGAACATGACTATCAGGAGGCATCAGCAACAGCTAACAGTGGAGAAATGGGAGAGGGTCCATGCTCATATTGTGATGAAGAATTAAATACCATTATTATGAATTTCAAAACCTTATTGACATGATTATTGTACTCTAATTACTTCTTGATAATTACAGGAAATTTTTATGAATTAATGAAAAGTCCATTTTTAAAAGTATAAGTGACATAGTGTTATATTAGTTTTAGGTATACAACATATTCAACATTTATATACTTTACAAAATGTTCCCCACAGTAAATCTAGTAATCATCCGTCACCATGCTACATTATTATGATAATATTGATTATATTCTCTATGCTGTACTTACAGCTTTGTGACTTATAACTGGAGGTTTTAACTTAGTCAATAAATATATCTTTACTCTACTTGTTGGACTTATAGAAAGTTAGTGCTGTAAGAAGCCTTGAAAAATCACATTCTTACAAATCCATCACTTTACAGATGGAGAAAAATAAGAAACACTTAAGTAAATTCAATTGTTCAAGATCACATAGCTACTTGCTGAAAATGTCAGTAATAAAACTGAATTGTTAACTCAGTCCAGTGCCCATTACACTATAACTCCCTATAACTTTCTTACATATACGTATATCAAACATTTTCATTTACAGAACTTTTGGGAACTACTTTAATTTATAAAAATTAATTTTAATTAGGTTTAAAAAATCAAATTGTAATGGACAGTTTCAAACTTGGAAGGTTTTTTTTCAAATGTTATTTCTCTTGCAGTATTTTTCACTAAGAATTTATTTAAAAGAACCATCTTTATTTCTTTTTAAAAATTATAGTTGACATAAAATATTTGTTTCAGGTATACATCTCTATATACTTTATGAAGTGATCACCATGAAAAGCCTAGTACCCTTCTTCCACCATAAAAAGTTATTAAAATATTATTCACTATTTTTTTCTATACAGTGCATTACATACCCATGACTTAATTTATAACTGAAAATTTATGGCTTTAGCCTAAGAAAACAAGTGACTGTCAAAAAGGATTGTTCACATTTTCAAAAGTAATTTTGTGTGGAAAACACTGATTATATAGTATGTGGATAATAAGCCACCTTTATAAAGATGTAGAGAGAAAAAATGTTATCTTCTGCCAAAAGGATGTTTAGAGATTTCATATAGAACATTTGTATACCTATAGTGTCAAACTACTAAATTTTATCTTCTCACTAATTTTGGTTTAATATGCACAATGAAATAGGCATTTATTTAAGAACAAAGTGAAAATTTGGAACACTAGTTCTATGAGTGCAAGGTTATTATATATCCCTTTCCCAGATATATCACTGTCAAATAAGTGAGAACAGAACCATGTAAAACTATTACTACTTACTGATGATGTAATAATGTATATAGAAAACCCTAACGAATTCAACAAAGCAGGATGCAAATTCAATGTAAAATTATATGCATTTCTATATACTAACAAGGAACAATTAAAATTGTAAGGAAACAATTCCATCTATAGTAGCATAAAAATAAAGTACTTAAGAATTAACTTAACCAAAGATAGCAAAGACTTCAATAAAAGCTACAAAACACATAGATACAAGATGGTGGAGGAGTAAGTGGAAGCTACACTAACCTCTTCTCAGGACCAATCTGGATTAAAACTTAATTGTGGAGAAATCATCTGGATTAACCAACTGAACACTAGCTAGAGAGAAGTCTTATAGCCACAGAGAGACAAAAAAGGCCGCTTCATCACAACGTGACCAGTAGGAAGTGCGGAGATGCGAAAGGGCTGGCTGGGGTCCCACAGGTGGTAGCTGAAGGAACTGAAAAACAACTCAGCAGCCAGGGGTTCCCCCTGAGAAGGGCAGGGTCTAAACCCACATCTGGGTTTCCCAGTCTACAGCAACAGAGCAGAAAGTAAAATTGCATCCAGCTGTGAAAAGCAAAAAGCCACAGGGTATTTTGCTGACCTGAAAGAAACAGCTAGAGAAAAAGAGCTTTTAAGTGGATCACGTACGAAAATATTTTCGCACACACTTACCCTGGGCTCGACCAGAGGGAGGGCAGAGAGGACTAGAGATGCTTGGGGAGAACTTGGGGCAGTGGCTTTGACGGGAGAACTGGGGAAGCAGCCGACCGGGTCCCAGTGCTGACTCATTCCCCATACTGCAGGCAGACCATTCCCCTCCAAGTGGCATCAGCCTGAGGGGAAGCAAAAGGCCCGCCCACAGGAATTAATCTGCCCCACCCTCAGTCCTTAAGCCTGATGGCTGATCACACATTTAATAGATTAACAACTAAAGGAGACAGACAAAGGCAGTAGATCTCTGGTATTCTCCAACAGGCTGCCTAGGCCCAGACTGGTACACGATCTGATGCCGCCAGGGGCAGATCCAGGAAATGCAGATCAATGTAAGAAGCAACAACAAACAAGAAGAGTCACAAAAATGGGGAGATGGGGGAACACCATTGAAAGGAAAGGAGGGATCGCCAGAAAGAGTGCTAAATGAAATAGAGGAAAGCAAACTATCAGACATGGAATTCAAAACATGGATAATAGGGAAGTTCAATGAGATCAGTGAGCTCAAAGAAAACTACAAAGAACTCCAGGGAAACTACAAGGAACTCCAGGGAAACTACAAGGAATTTACTGAGAATTATACCAGCATGAAAAAGGACACAGAAGCTATCAATAAGAGTCAGGAAGAAATGAAGAATACAATTTCTGAATTGAAGAACACAGTAGAAGGAACTAAAAGCAGGCTAGAGTAAGCAGAAGATCAGATCAGCGAGCTGGAGGACAATGTAGAAAAAAGTTCCCAGAGAGTGAAACAAAATGAAAAAAGACTGAAAGAGAATGAAGAAGTTTTAAGAGAGCTGTAGGACATGAAACAAAATAATATCTGTATCATAGGAATACAAGGAGAAGAGGAACAAAGGATAGAAAATCTGTTTGAAAAACTAATGACAGAAAACTTCCCTAACATGAGGAGAGAAAGAGTCACGCAAGTCCAGGAAGCACAGAGGGTCCCAATGAAGATGAACCCCAACAGGCCCACTTTAAGACACATCATAATTAAAATGGCAACATTCCAAAGACAAAGAGAGGATCCTAAAAGCAGCAAGAGAGAAACAGCAGATAACATACAAGGGAACTCCAATAAGGCTATCATCAGATTTCTCAGCAGAAACTCTACAAGCCAGAAGGGAATGGCAAAATATATTTCAAGTAATGAAAAACAAAGGCCTACAACCAAGAATACTCTACCCAGCAAGGGTCTCATTCAAAATGGAAGGTGAAATAAGGAGTTTCCAAGACAAAGGAACACTAAAAGAATACATCTCCACCAAACCAGCATTGCAAGAAATGCTAAAGGGTTCTGCTTTAAGAAGATGAAGAAACAGAGAGACAGAGAGGAACACAAGTACAAAGGGGGAAAATGCCAATGAATAAGTACCTATCAATAATAACATTGAATGTAAATGGATTAAATGCACCAGTAAAAAGACAGGGTAGCTGAATGGATTAGAAAGCATGACCCACATATATGCTGTGTACAAGAGACCCACCTTAGAACAAAAGATCTACAAAAGACTGACAGTGAAAGGATGGAAAAAATATTTCAAGCAAATGGATATGAAAAGAAAAGCTGGGGTAGCAATACTCATATCAGACAAAACAGATTTCACAACAAAGGCCATAAAAAAGAGACAAAGAAGGACATTTCATAATACTTAAGGGAAAAAATACATCAAGAAGATAGAACCCTTGTAAACATATATGTACCCAACATAGGAGCACCCAAATATGTAAGGAAAATTTTGAAAGACTTCAGGAAGAATATTGACAGCAACACACTCATAGTAGGGAACCTTAACACCCCATTGTCAACAATGGACAGATCTTCGAATTAAAGAAATACCAATGATATTGAGGCATTGAACAACACTCTAGATCAAATGGACTTAGTTGATAAATATAGACCTTTTCAGCCGAAAGAAGCAAAATATACATTCTTTTCAAGTGCACATGGAACATTTTCAAAGACAGACCATATGGTAGGACACGAAACAAGCCTTAACAAATTCAAGAAAATTGAAATTTTATCAAGCATTATCTCATACCACAATGCCTTGAAACTGGAAATCAACCTCAAGGTAAAAACTCAAAAACATTTAAACTCATGGAGAATGAATAACATGCTATTAAATAATGAATGGGTTAACAATGACATCAAGGAAGAAAGTAAAAAGTTTCTGGAAACTAATGATAATGAACACACAACAACCGAAAACCTATGGGATACAGCGAAAGCAGTCCTGAGAGAAAAGTTCATAGCAATACAGGCCTACCTAAAAAGGATAGAAGAATCTCTAATACAAAAAATCTAACTCTACAGCTACAAGAACTAAAGGAACTACAACAAACAAAGCCCAGGGCAAGTAGAAGGAAGGAAATCACCAAGATCAGAGCAGAATTAAATGACATAGAGACTAAACAAACCATTCAAAAGAACAATAAAACCAAGAGCTGGTTCTTTGAAAAGATAAACAAAATTGACAAGCCTTTAGCCAGGCTCATCAAGAAAAAAAAGAGAGGACCCAAATAAAATCAGAAATGAAAAAAGAGAAATCACAACCGATACCACAGAAATACAAAGGACTGTAAGAAATTATTACGAACAATTGTATCACAAGAAATTTGACAACCTAGATGAAGTGGACAAATTTCTGGAAACATATAATCTTCCAAAACTGAATCAAGAAGCAGCAGAAAGCCTGAACAGACCAATAACAACTAGTGAAACTGAAGCAGTAATCAAAAAACTCCAGGCACACAAAAGCCTTGGACTGGACGGCTTCACAGGTGTATTTTACAAAGCATTTAGGGAAGAACTAACTCTTATCCTTCTCAGACTATTACAAAAACTCCAAGAATAGGGAAGACCCCCAAATTCTTTCTATGAAGCCAGTGTTACTCTAATTCCAAAACCAGGTCAAGACACAACGAAGAAAGAAAACTACAGGCCAATATCGTTGATGAACATACATGTTAAAATCCTCAAAAAATATTGGCAAAGCAGATCCAGCAACACATTGGAAAGATCATACACCACGATCAAATGGGATTCATCCCAGGGATACAAGAATGGTTTAATATTTGCATATCAGTCAGTAAATGTAATAAACCACATAAACAAAATGAAAGACAAAAACCACATGATCATGTCAATAGATGCTGAAAAAGCATCGGATAAAATACAGCACCCATTTATGATAAAAATGCTCAGCAGAATGGGAAGGGAGTGAGCACACCTCAACATAATAAAAGCCTTGTACGAGAAACATGCCACCGACATCATATTCAATGGGTAAAAACTAAAAACTTTCCCCTTAAGGTCAGGAGCAAGACAAGGGTGTCCACTTTCTCCACTGCTGCTCAACATAGTTTTGGAAGTTCTAGCCACAGTGATCAGACAAGAAAAAAGAAATCAAAGGCATCCAAATTGGAAAGGAGGAAGTAAAACTGTCATTATTTTCAGATGACATGATAGTGTACATAGAAAACCTTATAGACTCCATAAAAATATGACTCGACCTAATAAGTGGATTTGTTAAAATAGCAGGATACAAAGTCCATAATCAGAAATCAACATTTTTGTTTACCAACAATGAACTATCAGAAACAAGAACTAGAAAAAAATCCCATTTATTGTAGCAACAAGAAAAATAAAGTACCTAGGAATAAACTTAACCAAGGAGGTAAAAAACCTATACTTGGAAAACTATAGAACACTGAAGAAAAAAAAGTTAAGAAATATACAAATAAATGGAAGCATATACCATGTTCATGGATTAGAAGAATTAACACCATTAAAATGTCCATACTACCCAAAGCAATCTGTAGATTCAACACAATCCCTATTAAAATACCAATGACATATTTCACAGATCTAGAACAAATATTTCAAAAATTTATATGGAACCAAAAAGGACCCTGAATAGCCTCAGAAATCTTAAGAAAGAAGAACAAGGTAGAAGGGATTACAGTGCCTGATATCAAACTATATTACAAGCTTACTGTAATAAAAAGTCTGGTATTGGCATAAGGACAAACATATAGATCAGTGGAACAGAATAGAGAGCCCAGAAATAAACCCAGGTCTCTATGGTCAGTTAATGTTTGACAAAGGAGGCAGGAGTATAAAATGGAGTAAAAATAACCTCTTTAATAAATGGTGTTGGGAGATCTGAACATGGGTATTCAGAAAAATGACACTAGACCACGAACTTGCACCATACACCAGGATAAACTCAAGATGGGTCAAAGACTTAAATGTAAGCTGTGACACCATGAAAGTCCTAGAGGAAAACAGGCAGTAAAATTTCAGATATCCCACGCAGCAGCATTTTCACTGATATATCTCCTAAGGCAAGGGAAATAAAGGAAAGAATAAATCAATTGGGCTACAGCAAACTAAAAAGTTTCTGCTCAGCTAAAGAAAGCATCAGAAAAATGAAAAGGAAACCAGCCATATGGGAAAACATATTTGCCAATGATACCTCGGACAAGGGTTTGATCTCCAAGATATATAAAGAACTTATACAACTCAACACCAGGAAGACAGACAAGCCAATCAAAAAATGGGCAAAGGACCTGAACAGACACTTCTCCAAATAGGACATACAGAAGGTCCATAGGCACATGAAAGAATGTTCAGCATCACTAGCCATAAGAGTTGCAAATTAAAACCACAAAGAGATACCACCTCACACCAGTCAGAATGGCCATCATCAACAAATGGCGAGGATGTGGACAAATGGGAACCCTGGTGCACTGCTGATAGGAATGCAGACTGGTGCAGCCACTATGGAAAACAGTATGGAATTTCCTCAAAAAACTAAAAATGGAACTGACTTTTGAACCAGCAATTCAATTGCTAGGATTATAACTGAAGAATCCTGAAATCCCAATTCAAAATGATCTGTGCACCCCTATGTTCATAGCAGCACTGTTTATAACAGCCAAATGCTGGAAACAACCTAAGTGCCCATCTGTAGATGAGTGGATCAAAAAACTGTGGTTCATTTACACAATGGAATGCTATACAGCAGACTGACAACAAGGAACAGACTGACAGTGACCAGAGGGGAGAGGGGAGAGGGATAAGGGGGGAAAGAAGGGGAAGGTCTAATCAAGGAACTAGTATAAATGACCCATGGACATGGACAACATGGTGGGGATTGACTGGGAGACGGGCAGGGAAGTGAGGAGTGACAGGGGTAAATTGGGACAACTGTAATAGAATAAAAAAATTAAAACAATAAATAAAAAATGTGGATAGTGGAAGAAGCCTCAGGGAGAACTTCAAGCATACCAACACTTGCTTAATGGAGGTGCTGGAAGTAGAAAACAGGGAGGAAGAAATTGAAAACCTATTTGAAAAAAATAATGACCAAAATCTTCCCTAACCTGGTGAAGTAAATAGACATCTAAGTCCAGGAAACTCAGAAAATCCCAACAAGATGAATCCAAAGAGGCCCACACCAAGACACATAACTAAAATGTAAAAGGTTAGAGACAAAGAGAGAATCTTAAAACAATAAGAGAAAAGCAGTTAGTTACCTACAAGGAAGCACACATAAGACTGTCAGCTGATTTCTCAACAGAAGCTTTGCAGGACAGAAGGGAGTGGCAAGAAATATTCAAAGTAATGAAAAGCAGGGACCTATAACCAAGATTAGAGAGCAAGGCTAACATTTCAAATTGAAGGTGAAATAAAGAGTTTCTCAGACAAGAAAAAGCTAAAGGAGTTCATAACCACCAAAGCCTTATTATATGAAATGTTAAAGGGTCTTCCTTAAGAAGGAAAAGAAAAATGTAAAATGAATCATAAAATTACAGTAAAAACGTATCAACAAGTGAGTCTAAAAAGCAAAATAAGTGAACAAGCAGAACAGAAACTGACTCATAAACACAGAAAACATTTTGATGTTTGCCAGAGGGGGGGGTAGTTTTGAGGATGGGTGAAAAAAATGAAAGGATTAAGAAGCACAAATTGGTTGTTACAAGAATTCATGGTGATGTAAAGTATAGGGAATATAGTCAATAATATTTTAATTACTATTCATGGTGTCAAATGGGTATGAAATTTATCGGGATGACCACTTAATACGTTATATAATGTATAATCAGTGGGGTGTACAACTGAAACTAATATGACATTGTATGTCAACTGTAATAGAAAAGTAAAAAATAATTTATACAATAAAATAAAATAAAACAAAATAGGAATTTCAGTTACAAGCATTATCTTCAAGCCATGGACTACTTTCTGGGACTGGTCACAGCCATACAATTGTTTCAGTTCAAAGTTTTCTTCAGTTATTATGTGTGAAGTTTCGAACAACATATTTTATCTTTAACCCGATGTTTTCTTATTTTTATGTATAATGAGGCTACTATTATATGCAATGTTGACTTTAACGGGTGATTGTTAAGATCAAATATTGTAATAATGCTTTGAGCAAATGTAAGGAATTTTTTACACTGTGCATTTTCTTGTACACCTTGGGTATACTAAAGCTCAGGGTTTATCTTAGATAAATTTTGGGCATCATCACCTAAAAGTTACTCATGAATTTTCATCTTAAGTTTTCACAGGCTTATATCACCCTCACCATCTCCCTACATCAGAGAGCTGGGAGTAATACTTAATTCTCTTTCTTTCTTCTTACATCAAATAATCCAGTAATTTCAGCAATTTTGCCTTATTCACTTTCAAATGTATCCACTCTTCTCCATTCTTATGACTTATTAATTTCAGTCCCTTTTGAATTAGAGTCTGGCCTACCACAGCTATATCCTAACAGGTGTCCTTCTGTTACTGTTCCTCTATACCTTCTCTTTCCATTCATCCTTGACACCATCACTCAGAGTTATTTCTCTAAAGTGAAATCCTATCACATTGCCAACATGCTTATAAACCTTTCAAGGTTACCCATAACCTCTAGGGTGATGTCTAAGTTTCCTACTATGGCAGACAAAGCTCCTGCTTACTTTTCCAATCTTACCTCCCATCAGCTCCAAGTCATATGTACTATATACATGCCAACCTATGGGTGGCTCCCCAAATGTGTTATATTTTTCACCTGACCCTACGAATAAAAACTTGGGAATTGAAGAATCAATATTGTTCATAGAAGTCTGAAGCTTCAATAGTCATGTCAGTCTTGAGTTCAGGAAAGGTAAAAAATATAGAATATGGTGCCTATATACAAAATTAAGACGATGCAGAGAAAAAGTAAGGAGACTCACCTAGCTGGATCAGAGGATTCGATTAAATATTTTAAAATAAGGCATACAGAGGAGTGTTGACATATTTTTGGGTAGGTAGACATGGTTTGATTGCCTATGTGTCCTTTAGTCCTTAAAATGTATCTGATAATTATGGATCACAAAGAGGTGTTTGTTTGTTTTTAAGTACATCTGGAAGCCTAGCACCTGTTTCTAACTGCAAAGAAAAGAAATGCAGTTTTCTTTTAGTTATTTTGCTATTTTTTCAGCTCTCTTGCCATGAGTAAGAGTTCCAGAAATAGCCTCATTACATATAAATCATTCATCTCTAAAACTTTTTGGTAAAGAACATATGTTATCAGTTTCCCTGGATTATCAAGGTCTAATAAGATAAATGTCAAATTAAACAAACACTACACCATACTGATGCATCTCAACTATTTTAATTTTTTGTGCCAAACTCGTAAAACAATGAAAATAATAAGTGACACTAACAGTAGATTCGTTTATTATGGGTCATATTCAATCTAGAGTGGCCATAAAGATATTAAGAACATTGGTCATAAGATTTGTCAAAATTAAGACCATCTTCTTCTGGAGATAGAGACTTAACAAAAAGATGGAGTGACTTTGTGGTTGAAGTCTGATTGAATATTTGAGTCATTAACAACAACACAAAATAATTTGTATAGGTTTTTTGGAGAGGACCATAACAAGTCCTTTTCTTAATCCCAGATTCTGGCAGAAGCCAGTAATATGAACTGGGAAATTTTCACATGGCCAACATTGTATGTCCCAATAAATAATAAACACATGGTAACAGAATGGGGGGGGGATTTAACAATGAACATAAAATAAACATTGCTCAGGGATCTCAACATTTTCGAAGTTATTTGTTCACATCCTCAAAACCTTCTTGGTTGTGCCTTTGTGTTTTCCATCTCAAGGTATTTTCATTAATCAATGGCCAAGGTTTTGTCTGCTACCTGTCTGGAGGTTGAGCTGAAACAATAGGATAAAAAGAAACTTGGGAGTTAAAAGTGGTAATGAAAGAAAAAAAATATTTCTTACTTAAACTACTTTAGATTATTTTATAGAAAATATTGGATATTATAACATTTAAAAGCTTCAAACCCATTCCCAAGAAACTACTAATCACCTTGCAATCATAGGTATAATGCTGACTCTTCAAATGTTACTGATATGGAATCACAGTAATGCTCATTTTGCAAACTAGGTGTCTGCTAATATTAGATTAAAACTGTTTACTAGACACATTTAATACATGTTATTTCCTCTAAATTTTTAATTATAGGTTCTGATTTTTTTCATTTGGTAGCTGTGTGATCATAAAAACGTTACCTTGACTACCTAATAGATCAGTTTTCCCATTTGAAAAATATGATACTAGGAAAAATCATGTAACTTTGTACGGTTGTTGAAAGAATTAAATGAGCTAATATATGTAAAACCCAAAAATGCATGTCAAATAGTAATGCTACTAAATGTTGGTTATTAAGTGGCTGCATAAAGATTTACCTTGAATTTTATATTTTCTAATTCAACATTGATGTCTCCCCAATTTTGATGTTATATCTTCTGTTTAAAAACTATACCCGAGTAGTATGAAGCCATGAAAATAGTCACATAGAGAACTGAATTTTTCTGACCTTTTACTTAAAGCTCTCACATCAGCAATACGTCATTTTTTTTCTGACTCAGAGCCTTCTGCAATTACCTAGAAGTGATCTTTTTAGGGCCTTGGACAAAACTTTGCTTGCCTTCTTATCTATCATTATGTAGTCACACTGGATGACCTGTACTTTGGGACTGTTACCAGTGTCCTTTGGTATTATAGCTTTTATAAAACGTAATAAAATATTGCTGGTGTTTGTGTCTTCTGTTTTTGCTGCACTTACTACTTGATTAGCAATTTTTTTTTATTCATGAACTATCAAGATAGCAAGTGTGAACAAATATATATTGTTCCCTGCTTATAAAGAAAGCTGTGTTCCAGAAATTCATTTATAATATAGTTATTTGTAATAAAAATAATTTTCTTAATAAAAACACCATAAAAACTCTGTGGTGGCCGTGGTCCCCAAAGTACCCCCAAAGCACAGGAAGTTATCTATAGTGTGTGTGTATGTGTGCCTGTGTGTGTGTGTGTTTGTATAGGTTCTCTGTGACAGATTAAAAAGGAAGCAGTGGAGAATATATTAGGAGGTTAAGTTTCAAGAGTCAGCAACCAGGTAGTAGTCGGCTCAGAACAGCTTGAAAGCTTGATAACTTTCTGAATGAAGCAAGATTAGGGAGAGAGAGTATCTCAGAATGGGGAAAACAGAAACTGGTAGTAAATAAGTGAGGGCCTGTTAATATATAGTACTTACATTTTTCATATTTGCAACTTTGGAAGTCTGCGTGTGTGTGTGTGTGTGTGTGTGTGTGTATGGTTAAGATAGGGGCAGGTCATGAACTACAAAGGATGATGCAGGAGAAAAATGTTTCTTATACAAGTAGACTTTAGCCAGGATTCAGATATGGTGATACGATGTTTTTAAATAAAGATTATTGCAATCCTGTTTATTATTACACAATCATCCCTTTTCTCCATATGACATTATTTCCATTGCCTTCAACAGCAATGCATTCCTTTCTTACTGCTACTTTCTTGTCACTAGTCTTAATGTTATTGAAGAGCTCTACTTCACTGTTAACAGTCTCTATCCCATAAATATTTTTCTTAATGAATCTAGGTATATTTAGAAGGGGATTGGTTGACATGACTCATGAGAGGCAAAACTGAAATTTCATACTTTGCTTATTTAATCATTTCACTCATATTTTCTTTGACTCCCAATATGTCCAAACTCAGACATAAAAACTTTCAAAATCTGGTCTATTCCTTGGCCCTCTAAGTAGATGAAATAAATTGAGACACAGCTGCCTTAGTTTTTTCAAACTTGAAAAACATGGCAGATTACACAGATGTTGCAGCTGTTAAATGCACCGTATCCACACATGTCATTGAGGCAAACATTTCTGGAATTTAAAATTCTGGTAAAATCTTTGAGAATAAAATGCCTCTTTAGTCAATTATTCAAGATTTATAATGTTGAGTGAGAGATAGTCTTATTAAAGTTCTCCTAATTTAGTCTCTATCACTCTGGACTCAAGTTGATTTGGCCATTTTTTCTCTAGAGATGATGCATTGTTAACCCTGTTGCTACACTTTAGGGGACTGGGGAAAAGAACCTTTAGCATCAAGGAAAACATTTGATTCTAAAATTCCTATAGAATTAAGGTTATTAGCACAGATATTATGCAATAGGGGCAGTAATGAAGTGCTCTTTGCTTTGAACTTGGGGCAACGGGTTCTCCTTTAGTTGCTCACCTGGGTCCTTGAAAGTTTGTGGTGGCTCATAGAACTACACATGGTGTAGATAAGAGGAGAAGATTGAATTCAATCTGAGACTGTGATCTTTTATTAGACTAATGATTGTTTCCTCCAAAGTTATTGAGAGAACAATGTGTAGATCACAATTTTAGTAAGAGGAAGTTTTTTGATTTGTTCAGTATTGCTTATTTAGTTACATTCGATTTGAGATTTTTTACTACTTCATTCCAAAAGGAGATCACAACTCAGTTCACTCTATGTCAACTGAACACTTTCAGAATCTTGTTTTATCTAACAAGGAGTCAAGCAATAGGACACCATGGAAGCACTTTTAATATTATGAAGAAATATTATCAAACTGCTATGTGAATGACTGACTTTATTGAAAAGCTTGGTGCACAGATGGCCTCAGTAGTTTAACAATGAACAGACCGACCTTGAGCAAGTAGTCAGTATCTTTGGATAGAAGATGATTTTGTTGTATCTTAGACTGAAAATCCACGGAAAACATATCTTCCACTGTAACAAAACACAGCATATTCCTAAAAAGCTAGCAACGGAAGAAACTCTTTCTCTGTATTTTAATATATCTAACTAAGAAGGTATTAGGCAGGACATCAGTTTAATTGTGTGGGTTAAATAGGTAATATATTTACCTGCCTAAACATTGGGCTTAAGATTTATTTCAATGAATATTAAGCAGAAGAATTAAACCTAGCCATGTATCCTCATGGCTACATGAACAGGAAAGAAATGAAAACCTGGATGGACCATTTAGAAATGAAAGTATGAAAACTTTTGGCCCCTTCAGCCAACCTTCCTTATGAAGATATGATACTGCAAATTTAGCCTTTTTTGAGCAAGACTTATCTCTTGACTTCCTCAAATATTCAAAACATTTATAAAATTATTTTTGTTGGTTAATTACTAAAGGTACTAATTTAAGAGAACTTTGATGTAAAAAACATAACACATTTGATTAGTATGTTCAGGCATCTGTCCCTAGAAGTGCCTATGTAATTCCATATTTACAAAAGTCTGGCTATAATAGACTGTACCATATAAAAAGCTTGTTTTTAAAAAATCTACCATATCAAAATTGGCCAACTATCTAAATAGCCTTAACACAATTATTCTCAAGTACAGTGGACTCTATCAAGGACTTAAAATAATTAAATTATTGAATAAAACTTATTTATAAATAAAAGCTATTTTCACAGTTTAAGTTTAAGAAAGGTACACTTACTATTAATTTTATTTCTTTTATATAGAATTATATTGTTTGTACAGAATTGTAGGTAACTTTTAGATAACTCATTAAATGACACTAGGCTCTTAGTAATATAGTTCTAACACCACTATCCAAGAAAGTCAATGTTAGACTCCATCAAAAAAAAAAAAAAAAGATATTTTGGGACTTAGGAGTTTGTATAGTTCTTTCTGAAACATGCAACACAGAACAAAAATCCACACACATATCTCCAACTACTTTAATACATTGGTGACATGACCTTAACATTCAATATGTTTCTAACTGTTCTGGAAAGTCACTCTGATGCTATTTTATTTGTTTTCATACAGCTTTTACCCTCAAACAGCCACTTGTTTTTCCATTAAGGTAAGTGGGCTGTGAGTACTTTAGAACACACTGTGTTTTTAACTTGGTCTGTATATTTTTGAGCCTTCTACACTGCTTAATTATTAAATACCTATTGAAAGAATGAATGAAGATGGTACGAATAGCTTAACTATATGTTCTGTGGTGAGTTGGTTTGTTTCACTTATGGTTGGTTGAAAACTTTATTTTTTTCAAAGTGAGCTTCTTTCACATTGTAAACTGTTTGAATAATTGTTTGTGATGAAAATATGGACAAAGACATATTAAACCAGGAAAATGTAGAGATGCCAAAGCTCTAAGAGAAGGCAATAATTCTTCCAGAAACATGCTTTGTAGTGAACGCATGCAAAATAAATAGTAGTGAAGGCATGCAAAATAAGTAGTTTTGTTATTGTGAAGGCTGTCCATATCCCATGAAAATAAAGTGGTTGCATATATTGCCATTATCTAGTCATGGTCAAAATGTTGGAATGTATGTACCCAAGGCATACTATTTGTATAACTAGATATTTTATTAGGAGCTATTTTATTGTTATGTTTTTTGAGGAATCAAATACTCTGAATTTGAAAATTTTAATTTTTTGATGGAAGGGAAAGTATCCTACTTTGCAGATAGTGTCATCTAAGATCAACATAATATGTTATACAAACCCCAAATTAGGAAACAGCTATTAGATACTATGATGTGAACTACAAAAGTGTTACTTACATTCTTTAACAAGTAAGCGAAAAATCACATTTTCATTCAGCCAGAAACAACAAATCTATAAAAATATTTTAAGTGTTTTCACACTACAGCGAAAGGTCATTGGTAAAAACTGAAGAAAACTTCTATTTTTTCTAATGTTAAGGTCTTTATGTCAGCAATATTATTATTATTATAATTGGCTAACATTACCCTTCAGTTTATATAAGGAGATGCTATAAAACCATACTTATGTAATCACAACTGCTTCTATGGAAGGTGTGTTCTCTTGGGAAAAGTAACAAAATTGTTTTCTATTAAAATAAAAGCATTAAGGAGGTACCAAATTCCTACTTTCATTTTGGTTATAAGAACATATGCCTTATTTTAAATGTACAATTACATTCAATTACACTTTCATGAAGAAAATTATTTTAAGTTGCACATTTATACACACAGATACTACAATCCAAATTAAATGTCCTTGTTTACCACGCCTAATGAGGTTTAACAAGAATAAAATTCAATTTGTACCAACTTAGCAATGTCTCAAGACATGTTGGTAAAGTTTCATCAAAAAGAATATTCCTTGCTGCTATCAAAAATAGTTTTCCAGACACTTAGTTTGTGCATACAATTCAGAGTGCTAGAATAAACATTTGATAAAAACTAATTTAAAATGTAATTTTACTTATTTTCAAGAAAAAAAAAATAAGAAAAATCAAGTTTTAAGCCAAAAGTAGCACAGTTCCCTGATATCATGTCACCAAAGTAATTCAAATTCTACTTATTTAAATGAGTCATTAGAATATCATGGCTATTTATGAGAGCTTCCTACACAAAATGGAATTTTTGAGAGCTTCCTACACAAAATGGAATTTTTGAGAGAAAGTTGTTTTAAAATATCTCAGTACATGTTAGCTATAGATCACTTAGCTTTATTCTCTCTTCCTACATAGAGGGAAAGAACCAACATGAGGTCATGTACATGTGAGAAGAGGTAGGTTAAGTGATGTTGTTTGTGATTAGGCTTTCATTTATGAACTATGCAAACCTTAACAGAGTAACAGGCAAGCTAGCCACAGTGCAAGTAAGGCTATTTACTATTTGTCAGTCGTATAATAGATGGATCTTTTGAGTGGAAAACTATGTTGCTGGCTACAGGGGTCATGGGAGAAGTAATACTGCACACCTTGTCTACTCTTTTCCATGGCTAGTGTATCATGTAAATAATTCTTTTTTGATTCTGTTCAATTTAGCTAACACTCTGAATTACGAAAAATGGAGAAGAAATTTAATATCTACGTATTTATACACTTACCTTAAAAAATGGATTCACAGCACCTGACGATATTGCAAACTTCACAACATCTGGTTGTTCAGCTTCTACTATATCAAAACTCAGGAGAAGAATATTTGAATTGAAGTGAAAGCTTAAATTGGCAGGATCCTTGATGCCAATGGGATTCTGGATGCTAGAGAAATATTTTAAAAGGCCAGATTCTTTGGCATCAAGGACATCTTTGGATTCAGTGGCATGCATAAGGCTAGCAGAATCCATAGAGCATTCATTGCCTTTGGGGCAGACACCAAATTTGTGGTGGCCAATATTTGTATAATTTCCACCAAACTTATATAAATCAGAAGATGTGGAGGTGGTCAAACTTTTAGGAATGGAAGTATAATTAGTGCCAGCAGCAAAAGTGGGGGTGCTACCATAAACAATATTAGGAATAAAGAAACTGGAACCAATTTCCAATTTAGACTCGGAGAGATAATTAATACTGCTGGTACTAGTAGAATTATGAACATTAATAGTATTGATGGAATCATAATTAAGGTTGAAGACAAAGATGGAGTCAATGACATGAGTAAATCTAATCTTATGGTTAGTGTCTGAGGCACAGCTTGTGCAAGCAATACAGCTAGGACTAATAGCACCACCACAACTAGTGGTTTTGCTGCCATCAGCGACATTGCCATTGCCATTGGTAAAGCTTGGTCTGGCAGCATAGCTGCTTTTGGTGATATAGTTGGGATTGACTACAAAGCTAGAACCTACTACTAGATGGAAACATCTTGAAAGATAGTCAATATCTGAGTAATAGTTTGGGACAGCTGAGTAGTTGCGGTCACAATCACTGGTGGATTTTGTCTCATAGTTGGAATCAACATCATTGTTAGAACTAAAAGCACTATAGGGATTAGCATGATGAGGCCCGGTATTATTATTAAAATCACGGTTTTCTTCAAGGACAGAGATATTATAATTAATACCAGGGCCATTATTGTTGAGAATAGGGCTGTTGTTGGGGCAAAGGCCATTGATGTTGAGGCCAGAGCCTTTGTTATTAAATTCAAGGAGGTTGGGGCACCGTTTGTTATTTTGGGGGCCTGAACCATTATTCTGGAGGACAGACTCATTTAAATTAGGGCCAGGTCTATTGTTGTTGGAGCCAGCTTCTTCGATGGTTCCAGTATCATTGTAGGGGTAAATGCCATTGCCTGACCCAGTGGCATTGCTGAGGCCAGCATCATTGTTGGAACTAGAAGTGTTGTCTGTGCCAGTTTCATTTTGGAGCTCATGGGTGTGGTTTGGATTAGTGCCACTGTTGAAGCTAGTGGTACTGTGCCGATCAACATCATTGTCTAGACCAGA
This sequence comes from Furipterus horrens, assembly GCF_987537825.1. Taxonomy (NCBI): domain Eukaryota; kingdom Metazoa; phylum Chordata; class Mammalia; order Chiroptera; family Furipteridae; genus Furipterus; species Furipterus horrens. The sequence goes on from NW_028327187.1 coordinate 3,625,156, forward strand.
GGCATTGTCGAAATTGTTGGTGCATTTGTCCTCCTCAGAACCAGTGCTATATTCGGAGTTAGCATCATTGTTAGTGCCTTTATCAACATTTGAATCAGGTTCCCTGTTGCGGTCAGTTCCACTGTTACAGTTACCATCACTGTTGGAATCAGCTCCACCTGTAGGGTCAGCATGACCACCAGAAGCAGACCCATTGTTTGCATCTGCATCACTTCCAGCATTGCTATCTTTGGGATCACTATCATCAGGGTCAGACTTATCTTTGGGATCTTTCTTATCTTTGGTTTTGTCTTTATCTTCAGCATCTTCCTCTTCTTCAGAGTCTGTCTCATCTTCAGAGTCTGTCTCATCTTTATGGTCTCTCTCATCTTTGAGAAGAGGCTTACCTTTGGTTTTGGCCTCATTTTCGAGATTGTCACCACTGACAAGTTTAGTCTCATTATCTGAATTGGCATCACTTTCAAGCTCGACAGTAACATTAACCTGGATGTCACTTTCAAGGCCAGCAACATAGCTGATGCTGATATTTTCTGGCTCAGAGGTACTCTGATGACTCATAGTATGTTGAACATTCATGGGAAGGGTATCATGAACAGTAGAGCCTATGGGATTTTGGAGAGAGGAGCAACTTTCACATTGTAAATCAGAAGCTGAATCCAAGGAATATTTAGAATACTTTTGGTGTATAGGACAGCGAATGTCCAGTGTATTCTCAGGATCCTGGGGTTGAGATAAACAGCTTTTCCGAAAAATCTTACGCTGTTTAATAGGTCTGGGGCTCAGACGATATTTAGAAGCCAAGGGAACTTGGAGATGTGAAAGGCAGTCAGAGTCTGAATCACTAGCAGACTTTCTGAGACATTTATGAAAAGGAGAATTACTGATCTCCTTGAAACATTTGGAACATATTGTTGCTCTAGTGTCCAAGGTACGAGTCTTAGGGCATACAGCAGAAGAAGGGCTCATGGAGGTGGGTTGGCGATCAGTTGCTGAAACTTCAGATTCGCTATCCTCAGCTTTTAGGACATCAATCTGAGATGGAGAACTCTGAGAACTTTGTAGTTCTCTATGTTCTTTGCCATGACTAGTATTTATTTGATCCTTGTTATTTTTTGGGTCTGGAGAAATGTGGCTGTGCTTTTTCTTTAACTTTTGTTTTGAGTATCGTTTGTCACTGGGAGTTGGAGATACCACTTTGCTTCTCACACTCTTTTCATCTTTCCGGAGAATTCTGGAAACTGCTGGAGACAGAAGAATAAAATATGAGTAAGAATAATAAAAAACATAATGAAGTTGAAATTTGACAGTCACATTACAACACAGATCTGTGCAAAGGAAAAAAAAATGTCATTTTCTTTAATCATTTATTGCTATTTGTTATTTCAAAAGGGGGCCATGACCTTAAATTTTCTGCTCAAGCAGGTGTCATCTTCAGCTTATTAAGACATGAAAAAATGAGACATGAGCATTAATCTCAGATTTTACACCTTCAGATTTCAGAGCTTACTTCTTAGAAAATAACTCATTATACAGAAAATGATTGGCATGTTAGGGCCAAGATAAACCTTGTTTTACACAACTTGGTTACTATAGAGCTGCTTTTTTTTTTTGTTTTGCTCTAGAAATACAATCAATTTATTCATTATTGTAATATAATCTTTCCAAGGAGACAAAATTTCCTTAGGCTTGATTTGTCAAACTTGCAGATTTTATAATGTTAAATTTATTATTGAGAACCAATTTTTATAGCTATCAAGAACTCACTAGCACGAGTCTGGAAATTTAGACATATACCAATGTGGGGAACCACTATTTACCCATGATTGTATTCGAGAAAACCAAGTAGCAAGCTTTATAGGCCTTTCTACTACAGGTGTTATAAAAAACAAAAAAGGGGGAAATGTGGGGAACCATTCCTTGTGGTTTCGGGAACTGCAGCCCAAGCTGTGAGCCAGGCCCCCATGGAAGGCCTCTGAGTCTCAACAGAACACCAGAAGGCTGTGCAGCAAACAGGACCAAAGGCCACTCAGAGGGTTTCCGTGGGAATTGGATTTCAAGAATGCTTATTATGCTTTGGAGCTTGCTCTGCCTTTATTATCTCTTAGTTAACTATATACAGTCTCTAGCAAGGAATGTATGAAATCTTACACCTAATGCCAGTGTGGTGTCAAGATGTTTAAGAATTCCAGCCAAGATGGAGGCTTAGACAGACACACTGGATCTCCCTCCACAACTAAGAAGGACTACAACTACCACAAAACCAGAGACAACCAGAAGTTTCAGAAAATCGAGCTGCATGGAAGTCCAACAAAGATATAAAGAAGAAATACTCATCCAGACAGGTAGGAGGGGGGAGCCGGGGTGGAGAGGATGAGGTATGGTGACAACAGGCCAGCAGAAAGCACAGTCACACATTTAAAAAAGTCAGGAGGGACACCTGGGGAGTGCTCCCAGCACCAGAGCAGACCACGCAGCTCACGGTCCCAGCACCGGGGAAAACAAAGCTTCATTGCTTCTGACTGTGCAAACCAGTGGGGGTTGGGGCGGAGGAAGAAACTGCCGGTCTCTCAGCAGAGTCCGCTTGTTTAAAGGGCTCCCACCATCCTAGAACATCCACAGACCCACCCACTCTGGGAACGACAGCCAGGGCAGCAGCTGGAGGAGCACCAGTCCCATACGGGAAGTGGGAGAAGTGCCCGGAAAAGGGGCGAGTGGTGAGCAAGCAGCATTGTTCCCTCTCAGACCCTTCCCCGACACACAGCACCACAACATTGTGAAACAGCTTGCCTTCTACTGTCGAGAAAACTTAAGGCTCCACCTCTTACAACGTAACGGGAGCGACAGCTCTGCCTAAGACATAAAGGCAAACAAACACAGGAGCCTGTCAAGATGAGGAGACAGAGAAGTATGTCCCAAAAGAGGGAACAGATCAAGGTTCCAGTGGGAGAAATAAGCGATGAGGAGATAGCCAACCTAGCAGACGCATATTCAAAACACTGGCGATAAAGATGCTCACAGGCTTGACAGATATGCTTGAGTACGGCAAACGCATAAGGGAAGAAGTGAGGGTTATACTAAGTGAAACGATGGAAAAGTCACACAAAACCAATGGTAAAGGGAAGAAAACCGAGGCTCAAATCAATAATTTGGAACATAAGGGGGAAAACAACAGTCAACCAGTACATAATGAGGAAACAAGAACTGAAAAAATGAGGAGAGGCTTGGGAACGTCTAGGACAACTTTAAACATGCCAACATCCAAACCATAAGGGTGCCAGAAGGAGAAGAGGAAGAGTAAGAAATTAAAAGCTTGTATGTTAAAATAATGAAAGAAAACTCTCCATATTTGGTGAAGGAAATAAGACATACAAGTCCAGGAAGCACAGAGAGTCCAAAAAAAGCTAGACCGAAAGAGGACCACACCAAGACACATCATAATTAAAATGCCAAATGTTCAAGTTAAAGAGAGAATCTTAAAAGCAGCAAGAGAAAAGCACAGAGTTATCGACAAAGGGGTGCCTGTACGATTATCAACTGATTTCTCAAAAGACACTTTGCAGGCAAGAAGGGACTGGCAAGAAGTATTCAAGGTGATGAAAAGCAAGGACTTACAACCAAGATTACTCTATCCAGCAAAGCTATCGTTTAGAATGGGAGGGCAGATAAAGTGCTTCCCAGACAAGGTAAAGCTAAAGGACTTCATCATCACCAAGCCATTATTAAATGAAATGTTAAAGGGACTTACTTAAGAAAAAGAAGATCAAAACTATGAACACTAAAATGACAACAAACTCACAACTATCAACAACTGAATCTAAAAAATAAAAACAAAATTCAACTAAGCAAACCAGAATAGGAACAGAATCATAGGTATGGGGATCATTTGGAGCGTTATCAGCTGGGAGGGGGGAGGGGGAGAAATGGGGAAATGGTGCAGGGATTAAAACGCACAATTGGTAAATACAAAATAGACAGAGGCAAGAATAATATAGGAAAGGGTGAAGCCAAAGAACATATATGCATGACCCATGGACATGAACTAAGGGGGGTGGCATTGCTGGAGGGAAGGGGGGTACTGGGCAAAGGGGAACAAAGGAGAAAAAATTGAAACTACTGAAACAAAATAATCAATAAAATATACTTTAAAAAAAGTGTTTAATAGACCTTGACACAGACTGGTCACTGTGCCCTCTATATTGATATCTATAATCAGTTAATTGTCAACTGTAATCCAGGTGCCTAAAAGCTATTGATGATTTATGACTTTTGACCTTGTATCTCCCATATCTACCCTTCTCAATAAAAAGCATGAGGGAAAGAGGTCTTGTGCTTTCTCCACTAGAGGGAATAGCTGCCTCCTTTTCCCCCAAAACAAAATACAGTGTCCTGGATACATTTGTTTGACTGTGGTCATGAAAACTCTGCTGGACAGAGTAGTTTTCAACCGAGCCAGGGCTTTGGAGGCAGCTCCGCCTCATCTGGTGCCTAAAAGTGGGGCAGGTCAGCCTCATACCAATATTTTAGCTTTAAAATTGAACTAAAACATTTAATAAATGTCATAACGGGATAGCCTTGTTTTCCAGGTAAACAGGCAAAAATAAAAATAAAAGACTTAATTTTAAAAACAGAAGGCTTCTCCCACTATTCCTTCAATGTCATAAGCTCACTTTTCCTATGTTTTTGCTATAAGCACAAAAATCATACTTGGGAAAGTGTCTAACAATGATGGGTGGTAGTTTTCACTTAGAAATTCATAGAAAAAAGAAGAAAAAGAAGAAGAAACCCAAAGCAACATTATATACAAAAGGAAATATGTCTTCTCATCAGATTTCCATTAAGGTCATATACAATCCATTAAGATAAAGTTTTAATTGCACATTCATAACCTTTAGGCATTTATAAGAGAGATAACTTTAAGTGGGCCATTCTATGTGACTTTGCCTACAATCAATCTTTTCTTTTTTTTACTATATATTCCTCATAGGTATGTTTTTAAGAAAAAAGCTCACATTTTTATAAATGCACGAAGATATTATGTTGCCCCTGATAACATGATAGCTTTCAATGGTGCTTACAGAATGTGAAGGACATAAGATCTTGGTAGTCTATATTTTTATGCTTCATAATAAATATTAGAAGCACAACTATAAAATTTCTATCCCAAGTCAAATGTCAACAAATATTAAAGGAAAGGGGTGGCTATTATATTTCAGGGCTCTGGTCTTCAATAGCATGTATTACACATTTTACTCATATGGTCCTATTTTAAATTAGTGGCAAAGGCTTAAAGTCTGACATACAAATAGTGATGTAATTTGGCTATTTCTTAAACTCCTTCACATTAGAAATAATAGCAGAATATACTAAAACAGTTGTAAACAATTTGCCTGGAAAGCAAACCAGAAATATATAGGTATTAAAGGTGTATAGGGTTTTTAAACTTAATGGGAAAAATGCAATTTGAAAAAGTATACATTGAGCACCAGAGTCTGTATCAGTAAATTTGTTAATATATTGTGATCAAGAATGAGACACCATACTAAGAATGAGACAAAAATGAGACAACAGTATTCAGGCTGCTCTCCAGAGATAGGGAACTTAAATTCTAACCAAAAAAAGTATCTCTCATTTATAAGCCTGAAGATGTATCTCTGATTTCCAAAAGCAAATACATATATTTGTATGCAAAATATAAAATAAAGCTTTCATAATGATCAGTTTATTTCTACATGATCATCTGTACCTGACATTTGGTGTGGCTACAGCACAGAATGAATAGGGTGTATAGTGGAGATCACTAGCAGAGGTAATCTAAACGTTTACTTTTTTATGACTTTAGAGAAGGGGATAAAAAAGAATAAATGACAACAAAGTAGAATCTTAATGACTTCAGAGCAGAATAGCTGTTTCTGTATGATTTAGAGAACTCAATACTGTGTGTTAGCTACAGCCTTTGTTTTGAGTCTAATAGAATGTGTTTGAGAATCTGGTTCTGTCATATATTAGTCATACGATGTGGGCAAATTATACAATATTTACAAGCTATAATTTCTTCATCATTAATACAATTATATTACTATCTACCTTTCAAATTTTGTGAGGGCTAAATGAGATACTCAGTAAATATTAGGTATTTTTACCATCCCAGTATAGGAGAATATATTATTGAGATTGGTGGGCAAGTTTTTTCCCCCTTGTGACTCTTATTTCCTAGTGATTAATATTAAAATACACACTATTTTGTAAGTTACCCTGATTTTCTGAAAGTAAGAAAAACTTAGGCCTATTTTATTTCTATATATTTATCTATTATTCCAAGAAGTTCAATAGCTATTTTTCCCCACTCCTTTATAGAGTGAAAATAAAGTTTATCATAAAATATGTCATTAAGAGTAGCATTTACTTAAATGTAGTATAAAAAATAGCTATCAAAACAAAGTATGGATACAGCAATATTGTGACAAACATTCCTGCAAATTATACTAAAAATAACTGTTAATAATAGATAACTTGAGTAATATGTAATTGCTACTGATGTCATTAACTTTGAAAACAACATGGGATATTCACATGAAAGGAGACATTTCCCCCCAGCAATATTCTTTTTTATTTTTTAAAATTTATTTATTTTTGTTTATCTTATTACAGTTGTTCCCACTTAATCTCCCTTTCCCCACCAACCCCACTCTGCCCTCACCCTTCCTTAAGTCAATCCCCATATTGTTGTCTATGTCTATGGGTCATACATAAATGTTCTTTGGTTAATCCCTTCACGTCTTTCATTCTTCCCACCCCTCCCCTCCAGCATCTGTCAGTCTGCTGCATGTGTCTACGAGTTTGTTAACATTCTGTTCATCAGTTTATTGTGTTCATTAGATTCCACATTATTTATTTATTTATATTTACTTATTTTTTATCGAACTTATTGGGTATCATTATGCACTGATACTAAATCCAGATAAGGGCTATAATAAAATAAAACTCTTAAACCAATATCTCTGATGTATAAAGATGTAAATATTCTAAAAAATATTAGCAAACTGATTTACAGAATACATTACAAGAATTATACACCACAACCAAGAGGGATTTATTCCTTGGATACAAGGATGGTTCAACATACACAAATTAATAAACATGATACAGCACACTGACAGAATGAAAGATTAAAATCACATGATTAACTCAATATGCAGAAAAATTTGACCAATTGTAACATCTTTTCATGATAAAAAACCACAACAAATTGGATGTAGAGGGAACATACGTTATTATAATAAAAAGCCATATATGACAAAACCCAAAGCTAACATTATGCTCAAACTGAAACCTTTTCTTATAAGATCAGAAACAAGACAAGGATGTCCACTCTCAATACCCTTATTCAATAAGTATGAGTAATCCTAGCTAGAACAACTAGGAAAGACAAAGGAGTGAAAGGCATCCAAATCAGAAAAGAAGTAGTAAAATGGTCATTATTTGCAGGTGATATAATTTTATATATAGAAAGTCATAAAGACTCAACCAAAGAAATTAATAAAAATAATCAACAAATTAAATGAAGCTCCAGGATAAAATCCACACAGAGAAATCAGTGCATTTGTTTCTATACACTAAAAATGAAACATCAGAAAAGGAAATTTTAAAAAGCACCCCCTTAACAACAGCATAAAAAACAATAAAATACTTAGGAATAAATTTAAGTAAGAAAATGAATTATTTGTGCAAAAAAAGTACAAACTTTGCTGAAAGCAATAATAAAACCCCCAAACAAATGGAAAAAAATCCTGTTTATGAACCAGAAAAATTTACATTGTGAAAGTGTCCATACCATCCAAAGCCCTCTATACATTTAATGCAATTTCTACCAAAATTCCAATGGCATTTTTTTTCACAGAAATAAAAAAGTCCTAAAATTTATATGAATCCCAAAAAGATCCTGAATAGCCTGAGCATCATAAGGAAGAGGAGCAAAGCTAGGAGCATCACACTTCTTGAATTCAAACCATACTACAAAGCCATAGTGATCAAAACAATATAATACTGCCATAAAAATGGACACTTAGACCAATGGAACAGAATCACACCTACCACATATGGTTAACTAATATTCAACAAAGGAGCCAAAAACACCCAGTGGGGATACAATAGTCTGTTCAACAAAGGCTGTTGGGAAACTGGATAAACGTGTACAGTAAAAGAGAATTGGATCCTTGTCTAGCTACATTCACAAAAATTAACTAGAAATGGATCAAAGAATTAAACATAAGACCTGATACACTAAAACTCTTAGAATTAAACAGAAAAAAAAGGCTTTTAACACTGGTGTTGGTAATAATATTTTGTGTATGACACCCAAAGCACAAGCAACAAAAGTAAAAATCAACAAGTGGTGCTACATCAAACTAAAAAGCTTCAGCACAGCAAAAGAAACAATCAAGAAAATAAAAAAGTAACCTACATAATGGGAGAAAATATTTGCAAACCATATATTAGATATTAGGTTCACAGCCAAACTATATAAAGAACTCGCAAAACTAAATAACAACAACAACAACAACAAAAAAATCAGATTAAAAATGGGCAGAGGAACTAAACATACATTTTTTTTTCAAGAAAGATACCCAAATTGCTACAGGTACATGAAAAGGTGTGCATCATCACTAATTATCAGATAAATGCAAATCTAACCCAGAATAAGATATCTCCTCACTCCCATTAGAATAGCTATCATACAGAAGAGGTAACAAGTGTTGTTGAGGATGTGGAGGAAAGTGAACACTTGTATACTGTTATTGGGAATATCAGTTGGTGTAGCCACTATGGAAAACAGTATGGAGTTTCCTCAATAATTTAAAAATAGAACTTTTATATGACCCAGTAATTCCACTGCTTCGACTATATTCAAAGGAAATAAAAATAGGATGTTAAAGAGACACATACACTCCCATGTTTATTGCATCATTTTTCACAATGGCCAAGATATGAAAACAATCTTAGTTCTTAGCAATGGATGAGGACTATTTTATCCAGGAAAACAAACAAAAAATGTTGCTCAGGGTGAGGTTGGATGAATAGGGACGGTGGGGCCTGTGGGTCATGCTGTTTTGGGTCAAAAACTGCTGAACATTCAGCCTGGGTGTGGGCAGATGCACTTGTAAACCACCCATCATGAAATGGGCAAATGTACTGAAAGAGTCTTCAAAAAAATTATCTGAAGCTGAATGCAGCCTCTCACAACAATGCCAGCTGGTACATTGATCCAGATGGCTTCCTAGGACATTCACCCAGCGGGGGAAGCCTGTACTACAAGGAGCCCATCCTCCAGAAGATAATTCTGGGTTTTTGCTTCCCCCCATATTTTAACAAAATGCAGAACATATATAAAATTATACATATTTTTGGTTATAAAAAGAATGAAGTACTGACACATGCTACAATATGGATTAACATTGAAAGCATTATCTTAATTGAATGAACGCAGTCACAAAAGACCATGTATTATATGATTCCATTCATATTAAACATCCAGTAGAGGAAAATCTTCAGAGAGATAAAGTAATTTAGTGTTTCTTAGGGTTAGGTGGAATGGGAAGCATAGGCACGTGGTAACTACAGAGTACAGTGTTACTTTTTATGGTGATAAAAATATTCCAAATTGACTATTGTGATGGTTGCACATATCTGTGAACATACTTAAAATCATTGAATTGTCTAGTTAAATGGGTGAATTATGTCTTAATAAGGCTGTTTTAAAACACACTGGCACTGAGAATCTAATGAGATTCCTTGGCAGACAACATGTCTTACATGTTGTTATAACTTATTGGTTAATGAATGAAATGTCTTTTTTTATTCCACTGGATGAAGATTTTTGGAACCTTGCACCCAGTTTCCATTAAGACTTCATTTAATGTGCCTTTTTTCCCTTTTATTTTATTTTGTATCTTTTTGCTAGAGTAAATCATAGTCATGAGTATTACTGTATGCTGATTCTAGTAAATCCTTCCAGAGAATTATTATACCTGGATATTGTCTAGGGTATCACTGATACTGCAAGTCCTGGCATAAATAAGTCAGACAGAGAAAGACAAATACCGTTTGGTTTCACTTATATGTGGAATCTAAAAAACAAAATAAACAAACAAGCAGAACAGAAACAGACGCATAGATCCGGAGAACTTTTGGGTGGTTGCCAGACGGGAGGCACTTGAGGGGTACGGGTGAAAAAGATGAAGGAATTAAGAAGTACAGATTTGTAGCTACAGAATAGTAACGGGGATGGAAAATACTGCATAGGGAATAGAGTCAATAGTATTGTAATAACTATGTATGGTGTCAGGTGGGCATTAGATTTATCAGACTGATCACTTCGTAAGTTATGTAAAAGTCTAATTACTTGGACTGTATAGCAAAAACTAACATAATATTGTAAATTAACTAACTTAAAAATTAAAATAAATTTTTCCAAATATTGACAAGAGAATATATTAAAATTTTGGGCAATTTTTATTCAATATACCCACCTTTGTGATCAGGTTGTTGCACAGAGTATTTTTCCCCAGTTTCCTTTCCTTGGTCAAGTGAAGGTGACAGGAAAATAGGCCTCCAAAAACCTATGAACATATTAAATAGACTAAATTATTTTCCACTTCCTGAGGAAATAAGTGTAGAAAGAAAACTTGATGTTATATGATTCTGCAGTGGAAAAATATTTCTGATACTGTTTTCCTTCAAATATATCTGTCAGTAATGGTAATCCTCTTCCCAATTATCGTGAAGTTTATTAAAGCAATACGGAAAACTAAGTTAAAAATATTGCACCATATACTGGTCATATATTTCTCCCATATAGGAACTCAGCAGATGTTCAGTTAACTCTTTCTAAAAGAATTGCAGCCAGTTCTTGTCCTAATAAATTAAATACTTGGTATAAAATTAGCTAACAAGTACCCATTAGTCTAACTGCTCTCAAAAACACAAAAAATAACAAGTTTTGGTAAGATGGGAGGGAAATTGAAACTTGTACACTGTTGGTGGGAATGTAAAATGGTACACTCATTATAAAAAGCAATATGGTGGTTTCTCAAAAAAAGTTTAAAATAAAATGACCATATGATCCAGTAATTCTACCTTTGAAAATTCTACTTTCAAAAAGAATTGAAGCAGAATATCAAAGAAATATTTGTACACTCTTGTTCATAGCAGCATTATTTACACTATCTGAAAGATGAAAGCTACCCAAATGTCCACTGATGGATAAATGGATAAACGAATTTAGTGTTATACACATCTAATAGAATATTATTTTAGCCTTACAAAGAAGAAAATTCTGACACACATGCAACAACATGGATAAACCTCAAGGATATTACACTAATGGAAAAAATCCAGGGATGAAAAGACAAATATCTTATATGAAATACTTGTATGAGATATTTAGAGTAAAGGCTTAGAAGTGATAATGCATATAATTAGTGCAGCATAGTATTTGACAGTCAATATCAGATGCCATTCTTATTTTTACATCAATGGACTTTGAAAGGTGCTATATATATATTTAAGGTATTATACTCTTACATATTTATTATAATATATGCTGAGCATACAGTATGCATTGAATTGGCAAAATTTTACAAAGCACATCAATAACAATGCAGTTGAGTTTTTGAGAAGCTAATTATGCTATATCACTGGACATTTATTAGATGGTGTTTGAAAATATTAAAAACTAATTCTAGATGAAAATGTGAATCTCTATGCTGATTAATGCAACTCTTACAATATTACTAATATTGTTATAACAGAATGACACTGAATTAAGAAAGAATTAACTCTGTGTTACTAAGTTCAAAAGCAGTAAAAACATTGTTTTAAGTTTTTTTTCTTTCTTCATATAAGGTAGGATACCTTTATCACGACCCTATCAATATGCTGCTTTATAAGAGGGTCTCAGAGTTAATTTATTTCATTACATAATACTTTCTAATAGTTTTTCTCAGGAAATATATAAAAAAAATGAATATATTATACTGACTTTTTAAAGAAAATATCACACAGTTATTCCAAGTGAATTAATAATGGCTAAAAGATGAAAGTTTGTTGGTAAATGCAAAAAATATATAGCATATTTTATTTTTATTAATTTTGATAGTCCACTCTACTTAAAAATAGATGACAAGGGAAAGTCAATATTATATACAACAAATTTCAAGATTCATGCAGAAATAGCATATTAAAGTAGAAAACTGATGACACATTAAATATATTATTTCAAATACGCTGCTTTTGAAAATTCACTGGAATTTATTGAGGCATAGAACTTCTTGTTATAATTTCAAAGGGAACGTTTTTTAACAAATGTTGGTGGGAATGCAGACTGGTGTAGCCACTATGGAAACAGTATGGCAGTTCCCCAAAAAACTAAAAATGGAACTGCCTTTTGATCCAACAATTCTATTGTTGGGATTGTACCCAAAGAATCCTGAAACCCCAATTTAAAAGAACCTTTGCACCCCTACATTCACAACAGTGCTATTTACAATAGCCAAGTGCTGGAAACAGCCTAAGTGCCCATCTGTAGATGAGTGGATCAGAAAACTGTGGCACACTTACACAATGGAATACTATGTAGCAGAGACAAAGAAGGAACTCTTGCCATTTGCAACAACATGGATGGAACTGGAGAGAATTATGCTTAGTGAAATAAGCCAGGCGGCGAAAGACAAATACCGTATAATCTCACCTAATACAGAAAACTAATGAACAAAACAAGTGAGCAAGATAGAACCAGAGGCATGGAAACAAGGAACAGACTGACAGTGATCAGATGGGAGAGGAGAAAGGGGAGAAAGAGGAGAAGGGTCTAGTCAAGGAACTAGTGTGAATGACGCATGGACGTGGACAACTAAATGGGGACTGAATGTGGGAGGGTGGTGTGTGGGGTGGGGGGAGCAATGGGGGAAAAAGTGGGACAACTGTAATGGAAAAACAATGAGTAAAAAAGAAACGGACAAACTTTTTCACACCCCCCCAAAAAAACCCCCAAATGTTTAGGGGAGAGGTTCTTAGTTTTATTTTTGTGCTTTGAGTTGTGCTCTGTGAGAAATGACTAATATGAGGGAAAACACTATCTGAGATGATGACAGTTCCTTTACCATAGTAAGCATGCCTTGATAAAACAACTTAGGAAATGGAGAATTATATAATTACGTGTGGTTAAGTTAATGCGATTAACAAGGTAAGCACTTATTATTTATTTAAGATTGTGGAATTTTTATAATAACTTTGAGTGAAGCAAAATAAGTGTGTTTAGATAGTCTTGGATACTTTTCACAGAAACCAATAATGAGACAAGTTTGTGAACAATCTATTCACTGATTCCAGAATGATGGGAACCAAATTTAGCATGCTGTTTCTTAAACCAGAATAACCATCTTTGTTGATAATTCTTTAATTTTACTTCTTTTAAGATAAGGAAAGAAATCAGATAACTACAGAGTGATTATTTGCCTAAATTTTAAAAGTGAATTGGAAATGGGAGTTAAGATACCTTTTGTCTACAGTTCTGATAAAATAATCTCAAGCCCAAATCTATTAATGCTATTGCCATTTCAGAAGTGTCGCCACATTACTAATTAAACTTATAAACAAGCTGCTTACCAAACCCGCACACACTTAAGCTTACCAGGTGGACGATTAGCCTTTTTGCGAGCACCAAGCCGGTGCGCTTCCTCTTCTGAGTCAAGGTGGTGTCTTTTGTTGTCGGATGCAATCTGATGCTCTTTTTCACTGTCAGAATGTATGGGATGTTCTCCCTTCTCTTTGTCCAACTGTTCCCTCTCCATCTCCATCACGCGTCTTTCATTTTGATCCTTTTCATTTTCAGAATTTCCTCCATGTTGTTTAGAATCAGAGTCTGTTTGAGGTCTTTCAAAGTTATCTGGACGGTTTTGTAAGTCAACCTGGCATCTTTCAGAGCTCCCCTGAGATCCTGGAGACCTATGATGTGTTCTAGAGCTATCCAAGCATGTACAATACTCATGGTCGAAATGTTGTTTTTGAGAGTCAGTGCAGGGTTTTTCAGATGCACATTCAACACCCACCCAGAGCTTCTTAAATTCAAGTTCACTTTGGCGATTTTTGGTCTTGCTTATGTGTTTCACTGAATCAGAGGTCCCCGGGCTTTCAGAATCTAAGTCCACTGTGCGCCTTTCAGATGAAGAATCCACCCTGCGTCCCTCAGGGACAGTGCTCGACTGGTATGTTTTAGTACCCATGAGACATTCCGCAGCCACTGTAGCTAATGTGTGTCGTGCATCTGACTGCATCTCACAGGATTCACATTCAGAGTCTTCTCTGTATCTTTTCAGTCTAGTCGCCTCCTGGCATTTTTCTTTCCCTATCAGATGGACCCCAGATGCAGAAGCTGAGTCCATTTTATCCTCTTCCATGTCTGACTCCATCACATGTTCCTCAGAAGCAGGAAGCGTCATGTGCTGTTTAATCTCCATCGATCTCTCTTCAGATTCCAGCAGGCGTTTTACAGACTCTGAGGCCATTTGGCGTTTTTCTTCCTGCAGTTGTTTCACAGATGCAGAAGCCATGGGGATTTTTTCTGAGTCTGAGTCTATCCCAGGTCTTTCACTGCCACTGTCTGTCAAATATCTTTCAGAGTCAGAATCTTCGAAATATTTTTCTGAATCTGAGTCCATCCAGTATTTCAGAGCATCATAGTCTGTCTGGAATTGTTCGACTTCCACTAGGTGGTCCCCCAGCACCAACACCTCTTCCACGGAACCTGAAGCCAGCTGGTACTTTTCTACTTGCAGCACATGTTTCTCAGACTCTGAGTACACGGGATGGCCTTCGGAGTCCGAGTCTATTACATATACTGCTGAGTCAGAGTCCTTCCATTGTTTTTCTGCGTCATAGTCCAAACCAATGCCTCTATCAGAGTCAGAATCAGCCACACAATTTTCAGAACCAGAATCAGTCACTGGTAAGTCACATTCCATTAATAGCAGGTCTTGAAGAGTTCCAAAGTCCCAAGAATCAGCTAAAGTTTGGGAATCTTCTGTAGTAGAAACTTCTGTTTTAGATTTCTTTCTGTTGTCATGTGGCACGGTAACCACTCCTTCACTGGTTAAAGAAAAGACAAACATGAATATTTAAAAAATATTCATCAAATGTCAGAATATACATTATTTTTATGTTAAAAACCCTGTGTAGTAAAATATTATAGATTACATATTTTTATCTATCAAAATGTAGAAAGCAAGAGACACTGCTAGGCTTATTGTAAAAAATTGGAAGAATATCAGTGTAGGCAGATTTTATACTCACTTGCATTTACCCTCATATTAACTGTTTTCCAATACATCTGAAAGTAATTGCCTGGCTAGGCAACTTCTTTGCAATGTACTATTTTCTTATCCCTTTCCAATCAATACATCATTCTTTTGGGAATTAATATCATGTTAAAATGTAACGAAAAATAAAAGTAAGCTATTTCTATACGCTACACCAGGTTAAGATTTTAGGTATGTAGACCTGATTTTCAGTGAGGCTTACCTTGAAATCTTGAGTCTTTCTAGAGAAAAGAACCCAGGTTCGTAAGGCGTTACTTGGTTTTGAGGACATCTATCTTGAAGGTTCAAGAAACGTTCAGCTGATGACTTTAATCGCTGCAAAGCAAAACAAATCATAGTTATAATTTCTCAGTTGCATTTAACATGAAGCACAGCATGTTTAGGCATTTTGATTGAGGGTGCTGCTTTATTAGCTGCATCTGTGCTTAAGGGTAAATCATAATGAGAACCTCTTTCAAAATAAAACTTCAGAATGTATGTTTATCTAAGGGCAGGCATGACAGATACATTGTGATGTGTCTTCATAGCCTCTGCTTTTTCATAAACCAATGCTGCTTTGGTACTATGTTACTCAGTACTGTGGTTTTTAGGCAACTGACATTTGACCTAAATTGGGGCAATTAGATTCTCTTTCCTGGGGATTTAGAATCAAGAGTTCAGAAAAAATTTTTGCTTGTTATTTTAAATGAGGACAGATGATCTCTGACACTATGAAAACCTAATTCTGTCATTTGCCTAGAGAAGTAGAAAAAAGTCAATGTTCAGGGAGTATGAAGAATAAAACAGCCATATATGCAGGAAGTAGAAATACAAGGTCAGATATCTCTAGAGAAACAGATGGAAATATTTTCTTCTTGGGTTCCTGATTCCAGTTTCTCTTAAGTATTACTTCTACTTTCTGCCTTTGAATTCTCTAAGGTAATCATGATCATTCACTTAAGTTCTTACCACTCCTTTTTCCCCTCAAGATAACATGAGAAGGGTCTGTTCCTTTCAAAGGAACAAACCATCATAAAACATCAGAATTGTTCTTAATATTTCATTGTTAACCTCAAAGTGTAACATACATAACAAGTGGGTTTTTTTTTTTTTTAAGGAGTGCAAGCACAGAACAAAAAGTTGAAGAATGGTCAAAATAAATTTTATCTATGCAAAGAGATGTATTCCATCTTCAAAGAAACCTGAATGAAAGTAACAGCCTTATACTGTAACATGTCATGTAGGTACAATATAAGAAAAGAACACTCCATGAGTTTGAATATATTGTAGGATTGATTTTAATATCAGTTTGGGAATCTCCTGTCTCAGAAGACAACTGTGAAGCTGAAACTAGAGGTGGGGGACTTCTGGTCAAGAAAGTGACTTAAGTAAACACAGCTCACCTCCTCACACAACAACATCAAGATTACAACTACATTATATAACAACCATCACTCAGAGCCAGCAGAAATCAAGTTGAATGGAAGTCTGAAAACTATGGAATTAAAGAAATCACATCCATCCAGACTGATAGGAGGAGAAGAGGTGTGGAACAGGCTAGTCCCACATCCACATGTGATGGATAAAAATTTGGGAGGGATATCTTGGGAGCAAGGAGTCCCAGCCCCACACCAGGCCCCAGTCCAGGGTTCCAGTGCCAGGAAGATAAGTCTTCATGACTTCTGGTTGCAAAAACCAGCAGGTATTGAGTCAGTGAAAGAAACTTCTGGAGTCCCAAGAAGTTCCTCTTAAAAAAACACACATGCAGAATCACCTACTCAGATTCACTCCCTCTGGGCTCCAGAAATGGGGTAGCAGATTGAAAGGCACAAGTGGAATACAGGGAGAAACTGAAGTGTCTCACATCAAGGCCAGCAGAGGCCATTGTCCCTTTTCTATCCCCTCCCCAAAGAGCTAGTAAGCTGGTCCCATATCTGAGACTCCATCAACCTGGCTAATGCTGTTTGACCAGCCTTGGTGATTGCGAAAGATTCTGCCCCACTCAACTTTAGGGGCCCACTTCTCCAAGGAGGACATACAGAGGACCCACAGGCATAAGAAAGGATGCTCAACATCATTAGCCATCAGAGAGCTGCAAATAAAAACCACAATGAGATACCACTTTAAACCAGTTAGAATGGCCATCATGAATAAATCAACAAACAACAAGTGCTAGCGAGGATGCAGAGAAGAGGGAATCCCAGTACACTGTTGGTGGGAATGCAGACTGGTGCAGCCACTATGGAGAACAGTACGGAATTACCTCAAAAAAACAAAAAATGGAACTGCCTTTTAAACCAGCGACTCCACTGGTAGGATTATACCTGAAAACTCCTAAAACCCTAATTCAAAAGAACTTATGCACCCCTATGTTCATAGCAGCACTGTTTAGAATAGCCAAGTGCTGGAAACAACCTAAGTGCCCATCTGTAGATGAGTGGATCACAAAACTGTGGTACATCTACTCAATGGAATACTATGCAGCAGAAAGAAAGAAGGAACTCCTGCCATTTGTGACAACATGGATGGAACTAGAGAGAATTATGCTTAGTGAAATAAGCCAGGAAGCAAAAGACAAATACCATATGATCTCACCTAATACAGGAGACTCATGAACAAAACAAACAAATGAGCAAACTAGAACCAGAGGCAAGTAAACAGGGAACAGACTGACAGTGACCAGAGGGGAGGGGGGAGGGGGATAATGGGGTTAAGAAGGGGAAGGGTCTAGTCAAGGGAGAAGTAAGAAGGACCCATGAACACGGACAATACGGTGGGGACTGACTGTGGGAATGGGGAGTGGGAGGGGCGGGGGAGAGCAACAGGGGAAAAACGGTAACAACTGTAATTGAACAATCAAAGTAAAACATGAAAAAATAAAAGAAATCTTTTAACTTGGTACTTTCTGTGCTTTTATGATGTATATTTTGTACCCCCATCTTCTCTAGGACTTTAGAGTCGTTTTGTAAAATGCAAACTACTCTTGGAATTTTGATAAATGACATACTTTGTATGTGATTACTGTTTTATGATATGATTTTGTATATTCATTTGTATGTGTCACTTCACTTGCTTCCCATATGTGATTGGCATCCTTCCAGTTGCTGCCCTGGGGTTTTCATATGTTATAAGACCATGTGGTCTCTTTAAGGGGTGAAAATCTGGCAGTTTCTTCTGCCGCTCCAACCCCCACTGGTTTTTACAGCCAAAGGTAATGGGGGTTTATCTCCCCAGTGCTGGAACCCTGGGCTGTGCAATCTGGCATCGCTTGCTCCCAATTTTTATCCACCACACATAAACGTGGAACTGTCTTCTGTTGCTGTTGCCACCTCTGCACCCAATCTCCATGACTCCACTCCTCCACCCCATCTGGATGAATGTGACTTCTTTAAGACCTTGGTTGTTGGACTTCCATACAACTCAATTTCCTGATAGTTCTGGTGTATTTTGTGTTTGAGATACGGTTGTAATTATTTCTATGGTCACCCAAGGAGGCAAAGCATGCTTATCTATGCCTCCATCTTGACCAAAAGCCCCTCATAAAATTCTTACTAGATGTTGAATATTGGAATAATAGGTAAACATGCTTATTAAGCAAATTTAAGGTCCATTCAATTATCTGGGAATAGTATTAGCCAAGTCACTGTCCCTTTAATATAATTCACACACACAAATGCTAAATAAACTGTAAATTCATTGAGTATACTGTAATAAAGTTTATCTAATGTTCGTTCATGATGTATTAGGGTTTTATTGACGTGGATAGTTATACCTTTCTGTTCTCTCAACTCCCAAAGTTATTTCACTTATGAAATAATGCAAAAGTTAATTTGGAAAACAAATCAGATTAAGAAAAAATTCCAGTCTAATTTTTACTTTTATTCTATACATATCAGTAATGATAACCCATAAGCTCTCTGTAAAATTCCTATCGCAATTGCTTAGGAGAGTCTCAGTGAGTCAGATTTTCCCTAGGCCAAATAGCTGGAAACAATTGTTTGGATTTTCGTACAATATTTTCTATTCAGAAGTTTATATTTCATAAAACTTGGGTTTGTCACATTTTAGCTCCTGTGTTAGAGATAAAAATTTATAAATTAAATGTGAAACACTCAGTTTAACAACATTTTAAAGACAATTGTTTGGATGCCGATAAGTGAAAAAATATCTAAATGAACAAATCTATTAGACTGACATTTTCATTCTTTGCAATATCTAATAGTCAAAGGCCATGTATACATAATTATAGCCATGCCAAGAAGAAATAGTTTTTATTCTTAACAGGGAAAATTTTAGAATTCAGAAACTTCTCCAATTTTATGCAATTCTGTTAAAATACGTGATAATTTAAACATTGATAAATTATTCTATAGAAAATATGTTAATGGAAACATTAAAATTCAAGATGATAATATTTGGAACTACAAAGCTGATTACTATGAAAGAATTAAATTTAAAAGATGCTCTTAGTGGGTAAGGGATTTTATTATGAATCACTGCACTAAAATAACTTCTGAGAAATAGATGTTATTAGCAGAATCTTAAAATCTTATCTGATAACTAATGAGTCCCTCATGCAAATAACATATTAAACTATAACAGTTCTGTGTAGCTTTTAGCTACTATAGATCATGCTATTCATGATCCTACCCCATTTGAATTTTCAAAAGTATACACTCAGTGATTAGGTTGCAAAATATAGACTAAGGTACTTTGCCCTTTAATGAGAGTAATGTTAAAATCACCCTAATGAAACAGAAAAGACCAATCTGGGTAATTTAAATGTCTGCCCATGTCAGAGAGCCTCAAGCGAAATAGAACCTCCATAGCATGCAAATGTTAGAAAAAGTGTGCTAACCTCAAAGTATAAGAATTATGTTTCTTATTCAACATTAGTAGCATATGAATTTTGAACAGTTTTCAAAAGAAAGAATTGGTTTACCTTGAGCCACTTGTATTCTTAACTGCTGCTTTCTGAATCCAGTTAAAAATACTTGGATACTTATGTAATGAGATGCTAATTATGGTTACAATGGCAATCATATTACAATATATAAATTGATCAAATTAACATGTTATACATATTAAATGTACACAATGTTATGTGTCAAATATATCTGATAAAACATAGTTGGATAATGTACACTATTGGCATAATGCAAAGGAAAATTAGGTTGCCCAAATAAGAAAGGATATGGGGAATATCATTACATCAGAAGCTTTTCTTAGTTCAGTTGTTAAAATAATTGAAAAATGCTAAAACCTAGCTCTCTGCCCACTGAATAGGCATGCTTTCCTTTCTTGATGCAGATAAGCATGTCAAGATGAGAAACAAGAACGACAACAGAGAGAGACAAGAAGCAGTGATTTTCACACCATCTAAATAAAAGATCACACATTTATAAGAGCAGCTCTTAACTGCATTGTCATTGAAGCTACTAATATTACTTTTTTTTGGGTGGGTAGAGAAGACTGGGAAGGAAAGGTAGTGTGAGTGGGCACATTTGTGAATGAGTATGTTAACTGAAATAGCTGCTTAGTAATCTTAAATTACCATAAGAAGAGGCCTAGCTCCATCCTTTAATACTTTCTTACTCCCCATACACTCATCATAGGACCACAGAGTTTTTCACTTCTTTCAAGCAATAAAGTCATTAAGTGTCCTTCAAGTCCTTCCCTTTCCTGGACCCACATCACCCTGAAGCCTCCTTGGAAACCTGACATAGACTTCCATCAGGGGTAAAGTTTAACAGCTGGCTCTGTAAGGTAGAAAAGGAGCCCTGATTTCTAGTGGTTGCTGGTTTGGGTGTTATAAATACTCCTACCATGGTTGAGAAAGGGTGCAAGCAATAGGTTATCATGAACAAGACTGGACTAGCTCCAACATACCGCAAGTCTTCCAGACTGTTCACAGACCATGTCTTCATAGTCATAGCACTACTTAAACTGAAAGCAGTTAGTATAATTACTTTCCAAGTCAAGCTGATAATTAATGCATGCTACACAGGAAATATTTTAATTGATGTAAATTATCTACACACAATTCACCCATTAAAATGCTTTTTCATATAGTCATAAGGTTGTTCAGCCATTATCAATAGCTAATTCTTGAATATTTCTATCACTCTAGAAAGAAACCCACTACCCCTTAGTAGTTACTTCCAATTTGCTTCCTAGCCCTGCACAACCAATGGATCTACTCTCAATCTTTGTAGACATGCCTAATCTAGACAATTTTCATATATGGAATCATACAATATTTGGGCCTTTGTGACAGACTTTTCTCATTTAGCACAATAGTTTCAAGGTTCATTGATGATGTAGACTTCATTCCTTTTTTTACTTTTTTAAAAATTATCAAACTTATTTGAGTGACTGGTAACTAAAATTTTATAGATTTCAAGTGCACAGTTCTATACTACATCATCTGTATATTGTATTGTTTGTCACCACCCCAAGTCTCCTTCCATCACCATTTATCCCCCTTTACCTTCTTCTACCTCCCCACAACCTTCCTCTACTTCTGGGAATCACCATACTATTGCATGTGTTTATGAGTATTACGCTAAGGAATATAAGCCAGTCAGAGAAAGGCAAGTACCATATAATTTCACTTATATGTACCATCTAATGAACAAAATGCATCAACAAAAATAGAAACAGACTCATAGATACAGAGAACAGGAGCCTGGGTGAAAAAGGTGTAGGGGTGTTTTTAGTTCTCTTGGGTATATACCTATGAGTGGAATTCCTGGATCATACGATAACTGTTTAACTTTTTGAGTAATTGCCTAATTATATTTTAAAAAATTACACCATTTACTACTACCTCCTGTAATGTGTGAAGGTTCCAGTTTCTCTAATCATTGCCACAATTAAAAAAAAAAAAAAAAAGCCATTCTAGTGGGTAAAAAGGGGATAGGATATCTCATGATTTTGATTTGCATTTCATACAACTAATGAAATTGTGTATCTTTTCATTTTGGACATCTGAATATCTTCTTTGGAGAGATATTTATTCAAATTCTTCATTTATATTTAAATTCAGCTATTTGTATTTTTAATGCTGAATTCTAAGAGTTATTCACATATTCTGAATATTAAATCTTTGTCAAATATATGATGTGCAACTATTTTTCCCATTTTTAAGCTTGATTTTTCACCTTTCTGACAGTATTCTTTTAAAGAAAAATGTTTTTTAATTTTGCTAAAGTTCAATTAAGCTCTTTTTCTTTGATTGTGTTTTTTTAAGGGACATGTAAGAAAGCACTGGCTAGTACAAGTTCATGAACATTTATAACAGGTTTACTTCTAAGAGCTTTATATTTTTAGTCCCTACAATTAGGTCTTTAATAATATTTTGAGTTAATTTTTATGTACTGTGTGAGGTATGTTCAAACTATTTTTCATATAGATATACAGTTTTCCTATCCAGTAAATAAGTGTATAAGGGTATTTCCTTGACTCTTTCTCTTTCAAAATTTAGGCTGGTTGAGCCTGGAACTGTAATATGTTTCAGATACTATTTTTAGTTGAGAATAAAATACTACCTTTGTTTATTTTCACTTTTAGTTTAAATATGTGATTATCCCCTAAGAATCAGTGACTGATCTGAGGGATTTTCAATTAAAAATAATAATAAAAGAAATGCTAGATTAGAAAAAAACTCAATATAGAGCAGTAAGGTATCACCTACTGGTATATATTAGTAATATGCCATTTAAAAACTATAGTGAATTATGCTTAGTGAAATAAGCCAAGCAAAGAAAGCAAGATACCATATGATATCACCTAATACAGGAGACTCATGAACAACATAAACAAACGAACTAAATAGGACAAGGAGCAGTCAATAGGGGGGAGGGGGGAGGGAGAGAAGGGGGATAAGTGAGGGAAGGGTTTAGTCAAGGAACGTGTATAAAAGACTCATGGACGTGGACAACGGGGTGGGATATGACTGTGGGAGAAGGGGTGGGCTGGGTGGGGGGAGCAATGGGGGAAAAATGGGACAACTGTCATTGAAAAACCAAAAAATAAAACAAAAACAAAAACAAAAAAATGGCATAAAACAATATGCAGCCTAGAAAAATGAATCAAACATAGTAGCTATAGTTTGCATAATAATTACAAAGTAGCATTATTCTTTAGAGAGGGCTTTGAGGTGAGAATATTTTGTCTTATTTGACACCATGAGATAACCTTTTCATTCCTACAAAGAAGAAATTTCAGCCAGAAATGTTCAGCCAGAAAGTATACCAAAATATTTGGTAATACCTAACTTAGACTCTGCCACCAACTCTGGCACTAAAATCAAAGCCTTGAATGAAGTCAAACTAATATAGTAACCATCTGCTTGAGGCATATTAAGGAATTGATTTCTTTTTAAATTCAGAATCAGAGCTCTTAGTGGGAAAATATTTAGTGTTACAACATTTTCTACTGATTTGTGTTTCTGACTCCATCTTTGAAATCTAATCTCATTTACTATTTGTGACCTTGCTATATGTTTTGGAAATTATTACCTTAATTATAATGAATTCAACCATATAAAATTACCAGAAGACCTAGAGATTTCCTGAGAGAAGACTAGGTTAGTTCTGGAGATATTAGAGCTATGGAGCAATTCTGTTTCATTTGCTTTCAATTCTCAAATATCATACATTTAGCTCAAGGGTTTGACCAAGAGAAGGTGCAATTTTTCATACAAAGAAATGTAAATATTTTTGTCTGTGATCTGAAACACAAATTACTTTTTGATTCTGAAAACCACAATATATATTTCTCAAGGTAGGAAAAAAATGTCTACATTTAACTCCAAGATGAAGGAATATGAGCAGATAGAGGTACCTTATTGATTGGATCCAGAAAAGTGACTACCTAATCCTTTCCAGAAGAAAAACTGAACTCTCAAATGAGAGAAATGGTGCTAAAATTCCTCTCTTCAAAGGAAGTTATAATTAATTAAAATTAAAATGTACTTCGATGTAAAGAAATTTCAGTTTTTAATTGTTTTCGTCCAAACTATTGAGATGTTTGAAAATTGTATCTGAAACATACTTTACTCATTCCCATGTAATTCAATAAAATTTAATGAGTTGTTTTCCCCTACATTTTCAGGGATCTGAAGTTCAGAAATATGAAGTAGAGTTATGAGATATTCTAAACATCTGCTACATAAAAATGAACATTTTAGCATTGATTATCTTATAAGATGAAACATACCATTTAAAATATGAACGAATACAGTTTAATATCATATTTTTATCTTTATTGAGTCTTTTCATATATTTATTTCCCCCTCTATTCATAAGATTTTGTGTTATACATGCATATTTAAAGATGTCCAATAGGTCCCACAGGTTTCTGGGTAGCACACTGAAATATTGACAGCCAAATTTTAAATATTTATGGATTTTTCACAGGATATCTCTATAAATAATTTATCAAACTTCTCAAAGGGGAAATACCTCAATATATTCAGATTTATTTTAAAATATGAATGACTAAAAAGTGGAAGGTGAGAAACTCAAATGAAGCTAGGCAGTTAAAAATGACACAAGAAAAAAAAAAAAAAAAAGAAAGGTTATATCACTAGGGGATTAAGAATCTAGGAGTCATACCTGCTTTCTCTGACTCCATTATTGCCCTATGTATTATTTTTTTCCACATCATAACCCATATGACATTTCTAGAGTGCAAATCAGACATTTCCCTGATTAAAATCCTTCAGTGACATCCTATTCCTTTAAAAATAAAGACCAATCTTCTTAAAACATGAGATATGAGGCTTTTGATTATTTCTTTCCATTGCCTCCATTCAGTCCCACCTCAAGCCAATATTTGCCTGGATAGCTCACACTTAACCTTTAAATCTCTTCTTAAAGATCACTTTCTCGAGGTCTTTGCCTCTGAACCGCTCAGACCAGATCAAATTCCCCATTTACACTCTTCAATATGAGCCTGTGTTTTTCCTTCAGAACTCTTGCTTGTGTCCTAATTGTTTATTTTCTGTCACCATCTCCCCCATGAGAATGAGTATTCTATAGCGGTAGGGATTTTTTTCTCACTGAATTACCCAAAGTATCTAACCTAGCACCTGGAACTAATAGGTGCTCAATAAGTATTTGGTAAATGAATGATTGAAACTTATACTCCAGTCGTACTGAAGTAACTTAGCTTCTCAGAGGACACACACACACCACACCACACACACCTTCTCCTCTCCGTTTACACATGCTTCTGGCTTACACCTTCTTATACTCAAGACCAATATCTGGCTGTCATCTTTCTTGCGAAACAATTTCTGACCCCCTAGCTACAGTAAAAAAATGTTCATATTCTAACTTCAATGTCTTTCTTTATAACTACAAATTGCAACAGGTTGGATGGTTACTTAAAACTACATTAGCTACTAACTAGAAATAGGAAAATAAAATGTAAAAAAAAATAATAGCTATAATTCCTTTAATACTTATGATCTTATGAGTCAAAGCTTTATATTTTCCAGCATAATGTAGTGAGTGACTAAGAATAACATATTCTGGAATCTGAATGCATTAATACCTCTAACTAGCTGTATGAATGTAGACCACTCATTTAATTTCTCTTTGTCTTGCTTCCTCATTTGTAAAACTGGGATACTAAAAACATTTATCTCTTAAAGTTATTGTGAAGATTATCAAGTAAATATTTATAAAGTGCTTATAACAGTGTTTGACACTTAGTAAACACAATATAAGTGTTGTTACATAAATTATCAGCCTTTCACAGACAAATAAATGGAGCAATTAGAAAGCTGTAGAGACACAGTAATTTAAGATTCTACACTAGCCAAAAGTACACTTTCTAGAAATGGTAGAATGTTATCAAAAGCTAGGAAAAGTAGCTCAAGTTTTTAGTAAAGAACATAAGAAACTCAAGTTCTTAGCAAATATCAGTCCATAAAACTGCACAAATTATTTTGGAGGTATGTTAAAATTCTAGAAACAGAAAATTCAAAAAATAGACCAGTCTGTTATTATTAATAAACAGCAAAAATTACTTCAATCCTAATCCTGGTAAAATCAAAATGTCTCTTTAAACAACAAAAATGAAAAATTCACCTGGAGAGGTTTCTTCAGGCTAAATACACTTTTTTTTCTTTCTTTTTTTGGTTTAATATACCTCAGAGTACTGATATATGTTGCATTTTCAATTATTTATGACAACTATTTTTCAATTAAGAATTCCAGGTGAGTATTTCACAAATCGATTCATGTTTATTTCATTAGTATCTTTTAGAGGGCAACTTCATGCTTTAGAAAAACCCATGACTATTATTCAGAAAACTTTCCCCAGTTAGAGTTAGCACTCACCCTTTATCCTGTCATTTTACTCACTTATGCTATAGTGATGAGGGACATTCAATTGCTTTTAAATATCATAAATTTTATACATATGTATTGATGATTCCCACTGAATATATTTTTAAGACAGTAAATAGTAAGAGGGTTGTAAATATGAAAGTCTGAATGTTGAGCAGGAAGAAATATTTTAATATTAAAACGAGTGCCTAAAACTGTGCACAATTGATTACTGATAAGTTCAAATTTTTCTGGTAGGTGTCTGGCTGCATACTGGATTGGCTATACACACTTGTTCAGTAGTAGTATAGGTAATATAGGTCATTTACTCAGTAACTATTTCTTGATCATTGATTATATATTTTTCACTGTTCTAAGCATTAAAATAATAGTACATAAAAACAAACATTGCTCCTGCCCTTGAGCAGCTTATAGATAAATGGGAAAGAAAGGTATTAAGTTATAAAACTAATAAATGTTAAGATAATGATCAATTTCCTGTCAATATTCTTTCCATTGCCTCTCTAATGATCTGATGACATTAAGGAATCTTTTTCTGAGGATGCTTTTCCCATTGTCCTTAGAGACCAATGACCAGGTTCATTAAAATAGCATTTTTCTTAACACATATAACTATTTTTTGTATTGTTTCCTTGAAGTTCTGTATCTCAGTTTGTGAGAATGCTTATACTGATGTGCCCCCTCTTGATTTAATATAGGATTTTAACATAATTAAAATACCTAATCCTTTTTTTTACAAGATATTTTATTTATTTAATTTTAGAGAGGAAGGGAGGGAGAAAGAGAGGGAGAGAAACATCCATGTGTGCTTGCGTCTCATGTGCCCCCAACCGGGACCTGGCCCGCAACCCAGGCCTGTGCCCTGACTGGGAATCAAACAGCCCACCCTTTGGTTTCTCAGGCTGGTGCTCAACCCACTGAGCCACACCAGCCAGGGAAAAACACCCAATCCTTTAAGAGGCTCAAAATAAATGAAAATTCCAAGCATTAAGGCAACATGTTGATGGAGGTTGGAGAGACTCAAATGAAGTCTCAGATAAACAACTTCTACCTAAGAGGTACTGTGTAGTGGGAAGAATATGAACTGTGGAACCGTTGAGATCTGAGTTAGCATTCAACTTAAGCTACTTATATATAGCCTATGTAATCTTAGCTAAGGAATTACACATATTTGAACCTTAATTTCTTTATTTGTAAACTGTTTATAATACTTCCATCTCACAAGATTCTAGTGAAAATAATATGTTGCTCTTATTAGGTATTTAATAAATGTTAGTATTTTTTTTTTTTTTTTACCTATTTGGTTAGGTTGGCTCTAGCTACAGATTTGGATTATTTAGGACAAACAAATAAAGTACTCAAACTATGCTAATAATAGCTTATTACCAACATGTATCTTTTCCTAGTTACATTTGTTTGCCCCCAAATGCAAATTTCTTTCAAAGTGGTATTTTTTCCTGATAAAGATTTAATTAATTAAAAAGTTGAACCACACTTTACAATTTCTAATTTTGTTTTAAACTTTAGCTTTGGCATCTATTATAATGTGTTTCTATAAATCATGCTCAATAATTTGACAACCTATTTTAGTGACCTATTAAAATTGATTAAAAAGTAAAATATAAAGGGGGCATTGTGACTTCATCTTAAGGATAATTATCTATATTACTTGCTTAAATTTAAAATGTTTTCATTTAAAAGTTAGTTTCAGATAAAATAATCTAATCCAAACTTTTTTCTAAAATGCTAAATTTAACTGCAACTAAGATAATATAAACTGTTATTTAATGGAAATAATTCTTGTCTGCAATTGGATATAACATGGGGGACAGAGTTTTGAATATCATGTATAACAAAAGATTTTGGTTTTTAATTTGCATTGCAGATATTATTTTCATGAATTACCAGGAAAACAAGTTTTTTAAAATTTTCATATATTAAGGCAAGGGACAAGATGGATAGTTCCACCTGCCTATAAAGCTGACCCCATTTGCTCCAAATAAATCTTTTAAATCTAAATTAAATATTACTAAATGAAGAACTCTGTTTTATTGTCTGTACCCTTTTTTAAAATTTTGATTTATTTATTGTTTTTCTATTACAGTTGTCCCATTTCCCCCCATTGCTCCCCCCCCACCCAGCCCACCCCTTCTCCCACAGTCAATCCCAACCCCATTGTCCCTGTCCATGGGTCATTTATACTAGTTCCTTGACTAGACCTTCTCCTTTCTTACCCCCCTTTTCTCCCTCTCCCATCACCCCTGGTCATTCCTTGTTTATATACCTCTGGTTTTATTTTGTTCATTTGTGTTGTTCATTAGTTTCTTGTATTAGGTGATATCATATGGTATTTTTCTTTCTTTGCCTGGCTTATTTCGCTAAGCATAATTCTCTCTAGTTCCATCCATGTTGTCGCAAATGGCAGGAGTTCCTTCTTTCTTTCTGCTGCACAGTATTCCATTGTGTAAAAGTACCACAGTTTTTTGATCCACTCATCTACAGATGGGCACTTAGGTTGTTTCCAGTACTTAGCTATTGTAAACAGTGCTGTTATGAACATAGGGGTGCATAGGTTCTTTTGAATTGGGGTTTCAGGATTCTTTGACTATAATCCTAGCAATGGAATTGTACTCTTTTTGAAGCTGATTATCTATTGCCTTATGTTAATAGTCTATCAGTCCAATATGATTCTAAACTTGTTATGTTTGGCTAGTGCAATCTTTTAAAAATATTTTAATTTAAATTCAGTTAGGCATATCTATTTTTCTTGGTTAATAGAGTTCCAAACCCCTTCTTATTTTTAAATATCTGGCCTGCTCCAATCATTTAAGATGCCTTCTTGGACACTGAAGTTTTCTGATTATAACCCCTGAGTTTAAGTTTTGATTTCTATCAATAATGTAAATAACTAGGAAGGAAATGCCCACAATTTTAACTCTCAAATTTTAAAGTCAATGCCTTCAAATAATGTCCAAAACTAAGTAGGAGGCTCCATATATAGTTACTGGGTGAATGAGTGGATTAGTATAATACAACAAAGATAAGGAAGTAATAATAATTATATCTATTATTTTTGTTTCAAGTTATTGATTTGCTGACAAATTCCCAAGTCATTGATGTAATTCATAAGAATGAGAAAGTCGTGTTCTATAGATCAATTAATGAATCAACCTTTAAATTATTAGTTTATAAAACTTAGAATGCCATGTTTTATTGCATTCTTGGCGACTACTGATTACATAAGAAGTCACTGAACTGCAACAGACCATTATTTATTTATTCATTTTTTGCTAATGAAAATGTGAGTAATAGCAAGATCACACTGATTTATGGCAACTCACAAACTCTGGCAGCAGTACTAGGGAAATATATGTGACTTATGAAAGTAGAAAAGTCCTAGATAATAGGTCAGTTTGTAATTTTGATCTTTACTTATTAATCATAATTAAATTTCCAGTTACAGCATTAAAGATGCATTTGTGAAAAGTAGATAGAAACAAGCTCTTATTTGTTCCTTAAAAATAATAATAATGGGTATCAAAAATTTTACAAAATAAGAATAAACTTAATTAAGGAGGTGAATGATCTGTACACTAAAAACTGTAGAACACAAAATACCCTAAATAGCTAAAGCAATCTGGATTGAGAACAAAGCTGAAAGTATCACCCTTACTGATTTCAAACTAACTTAAAAGGTTATGGTAATCACAACAGTATGGTACTAGCACAAAACCAGATACATAGACCAATGGAATAGAATAGCAAACTCAGAAATAAACCATGTATATACATTAAGTTATTTTTGATAAGGGCACCAAGAATAAAAAATGGATAAAAGATAGTCCTTAACAATGGTACGAAGAAAACTGGATAGCCACATAAAAGAGAATAAAATTGAACCACTATCTTATGCTATACACAAATGTCAACTCAAAATAGATTAAAGATTTTAGTGTAAGACTGGAAACTATAAAACATCTAGGAGAAACATAAGGAAAAGCTTCTTGACATTAGTTTTTCACTGTTATTTTTATATGATATGAAAAGCATGGGTAACAAAAGCAAAAATAAACAAGTGAGATTACACCAAACTGAAAAGTTTCTGCACAGGAAAGGAACAATTGACAAAATGAAAAGGGAATGTATGAAATAGTAGGAAATATTTGCAAATCATGTATCCGATAAGGGGTATATATAAAAAAATGTAAGTAATTCATACAGTGCAATAGCAAAAAAAAAAAAAAAAAAAAAAAAAAAAAACCCAAAACAAAAACAAAAAACAAATTATCTGTGGAAGAACAGATTGAGGGGTGATTTATTGCTTTCCGGATCATAAAGGACAATGCAGTGTGGTAAAGAGTCCAGCTTCTGAAATGGTTTAGTCATTCATCAAATAATGATGCTGAGAATTGCCTGTCTTAAAATGGTGGCTTTAAAACTTACATCTATCTTTCAGTTTCTTTATCTGTAAATAGGGGTATTACTATTGACAGTTTAGTGTTATTGTGTGGATTTACAGGAGCTAGGATATGTAAAGTGGCCACCACAATATTGTCCCAAGTAGTCCACTGTCCCAAATGCTAAGGGGATAACCTATATAAGAAATACAAACTTGATATAATGAAATAGAGAACAGGAGGGACTATGGCAAACTAAAGAATTTATGTTCCATTCTTAATGGGGCAGAAGGTGTTTTAAAAAATTGCTACCACGCACAAATGAGAGACTACTATGGCAAGGTATTGATTTTTCAAAGGAGTTATAAACCCAGACTTTAATAAAAATTGCCCTCATTAAAAATGTTTACAACTGATTCAAATGAAAAAAATGTGATTGTGGCCAGCAGGTTGCCAAACTATATTCCATTTTTAATCCTTACTCGTAAAGATATGTTTATTGATTTGAGGGAGGGAGGGGTGAGGGAGACAGACAGACAGACAGACAATGAATGATATGAGAGAAACATCAATAGGTTGCCTCCTGTATGCGCCCCAATCAGGGATCAAACCTGCAACCTAGGTATGTACCCCAACTGGGGATTGAACACACAGCCTTTGGCGCATGGATCCAACTAACTGAATCACCTGGCTAGGGCAAAATTCACATTTTGATGTAGGCATTCAATACAGATTCACTGAATTCACTGAGACTGGTCAACTATTCTAAACCCATCTCAAAATAGGTTTGGGTTAGCATCGTTGACCTGTTTCATGTTCTATTAAGGCTTGATTCATATATATATTTTCATAAATAGAGAATCCTGTACATATGACTCATACTTCTCCTTCTTTGATAAATACTTCAAGTAAGTACAACTGCCAGATTATTAAATCATTTGGCCTTCACATTATGTTATGGTCTACACTAATAGGCAAATTAAAGAATAGTTTGGAGTTCAAAGCAATATAAAAAATTGTAAAATAATTATGTCTAATTCCAATAGTATGTAGCTAAAGTGAGTGTCTACAGAGAGATACATTCACTAAGAGTAACATCTATTACAACTGAACTATTACCAAGAATTTTCCAATATTTATTTGTTAAAAATGGTTAACTCTGAATTTCTTCTACACATAATTTCACTAAGTCTTTTCTGGTGCTTTAATTGGATACACATTCTTTGGCTTACTATAGACTTCAGAACATTTATTAACTCATTTTCAAAGAATGAGAAACAAAATATTGATATTCTAGTTGCATTGCAGGGAAATTCTTTTAATACAGATTCTGCCATACTCTGGCCTTACCCATTACTAACTCCTGCAGACTCAAGATTTTAATTCTCAACTGTTATTAAGAGAAAAATTAATTAAGTTATGCATTGAACTGTATTGGAGATAAAATGTTATAGATCTCTATATGAAATCTGGTACATGCTTATGCTTATTTTGCTTTCTGGTAACCAATAGGTAAAAAAAAAAGCCTTATCTTGAGGTTTATCCAAGTTTCATATTTCTCCTTCAAGACTGATACTTTAGGAGCACCCAAATACATAAAGAAAATACTAGAAGACCACAAGAAGGATATTAACAGCGACACATTCATAGTAGGAGACTTTAACACTCCATT
This sequence comes from Furipterus horrens, assembly GCF_987537825.1. Classification (NCBI taxonomy): domain Eukaryota; kingdom Metazoa; phylum Chordata; class Mammalia; order Chiroptera; family Furipteridae; genus Furipterus; species Furipterus horrens. The sequence goes on from NW_028327187.1 coordinate 3,657,938, forward strand.
ATCAACAACAGACAGATCTTTGAAGCAAAGAAACACCAAGGATATACAGGCATTGAACAACACACTAAACCACATGGATCTAACTGATATATATAGAACTTTTCACCCCAAAGAAGCAAAACATACATTCTTTTCAAAGGCACATGGGACATGTTCAAAGACAGACCACATGATAGGACACAAAACAAGCCTCAACAAATTCAAGAAAATTGAAATTACATCAACCATCTTTTCAGACCACAATGCCTTGAAACTAAAAATCAACCTCAGAGAAAAAAATCAAAGACACCTCAACTCATGGAGAATGAATAACGTGCTATTAAATAATGAATGGGTTAACAATGACATCAAAGAAGAAATCAAGAAATTTCTGGAAACTAATGATAATGAACACACACTGTTGGTGGGAATGCAGACTGGTGCAGCCACTATGAAAAACAGTATGGAATTACCTCAAAAAACTAAAAATGGAACTGCCTTTTGCACCAGAGATTCCACTGCTAGGATTATACCTGAAAAATCCTAAAACCCTAATTCAAAAGAACTTATGCACCCCTATGTTCATTGCAGCACTGTTTACAATAGCTAAGTGCTGGAAACAACCTAAGTGCCCATCTGTAGATGAGTGGATCAAAAAACTGTGGTACATTTACACAATGGAATACTACGCAGCAGAGAGAAAGAAGGAACTCCTGCCATTTGCAACAACATGGATGGAACTAGAGAGAATTATGCTTAGTGAAATAAGCCAGGCAAAGAAAGCAAAATACCATATGATCTCACCTAATACAGGAAACTAAAGAACAACACAAACAAAGGAACTAAATAGAACAAAGAGCAGAATAGCAGCCAATAGGAGGTAGGGGAGAGGGAGAGAAGGGGGATAAGTAAGGGAAGGGTCTAGTCAAGGAACGTGTATAAATGACTCAGGGACATGGACAACGGGGAGGGATATGATTGCGGGAGAGGGGGTGGGCTGGGTGGGGGAGAGAAATGGGGGAAAAATGGGACAACTGTAATTGAAAAATCAAAAAATAAAAGAAAAAGAAAAAGCTGGAGAAATTTATTTAAAAAAATAAAAAAAAAAACAAAAAATAAAAAATAAATTAATTAATTTAAAAAATAAAGAAAAAAAAGATTGCTACTTTGAGAAAAGTTAGGTTTGTTATGTAGCATTCTCAAGTGTTCTTATTTAAAACATCAACCACATTTTGATTACTGGCACAGGGGCCACTAACAATATAGCCTAATGAAAAATAATGAAAATTCTACTTTAATCAGGAAGAAGAAGAAAATGTAAAAGTAGAATTTTAAAGATCATTTTTTCCCAGTAAAGAGACTATACAATCTTTCTCAATGCAAATGGCCTCTTAAGAGGAGGTATTTAATAGTTTACCACTGCACACTGGCCACTCAGAAACCGAGCTAACCCTAACATCGCTAATAATCCCATGGTCCTGTCTTGATTTATGATAGGTCAATCCCTCAAGGCTTTCTGGCAGGAGAGAGGGAAAACCAAATGGAACTTTGTTTTGGAGTGAGGTCATTGTAACAATTCTGTAGGCAAACAGTAGGCAATGTAGAAATAGTATATATAGTATATTGAAGAAGAGTATGATCTCTGGAGTCAGATTGCCTATCATTTAATAGCTAATTGACTTTGGGCACAAATATCTAGATTACGTGGTTTAGTTTCTTCAACTGTAAAATGGGGAAAATAGTAGTACCTAAGTCAATATGTTGGCAAGAGAATAAACAAATCATTACTTAGAAAAGTGATTATCATAGTGGTCAGTACATAGTAAATGCTCCAAGAATAGTAGCTATTAGTACTACTTAGACATACACTTCATTGAGTGTTTCTGATGACAGTCCATGTAACTACACTGAAAAAGCATGTGGAATAGAGGCTTTAAGTGTTTCTTGAAATTAAAAATTACTTTTATTGTTCTAGTGATAGGCTTAGTGATTAGATCAATTCTTTCTCTTCATATACCTGTAGGTTTACATCTCTTATAGACTGTAAGAAGACAACTGAGTCATCATTATCACATGTGTGTGGACTTTTACTTTCATACTCATTTGGACACATATAGTACTGGCTTCCAAACAAAAATCACTTATACAGCGTGTAGAACAGTGAGGAGGACGTGGCATAAACAAAATGACTGATGGTAATACTTTCTGATTTAGATGTTAATTAGCACCCTTTTTAGTCCTCATCATTTAGCTTTTAAATATTAATAAACCAAGTTGAGGATTACTTTATCCACATTTTCCACCTCAAGGAGGCTACTTGGAACTCCATACCCACCATTTTCCAAGAAGAATTTAGTATTAATTTCCACCTTTTAAATATTTTAAAATAATATTGATAATATATGGTTCTTATGCAAATATATCCAACTGTGAATTTTACTTTATAAATCAATATTATAAATTATATAATGAGAAACTTGCCAATGTGTTTATGTGACTCGTAAAGATTGAGTTTGTTAGACAGAATGATTTATTATTATTAAATACATTATATTTCAATCCATGTTTTGTTACTTCTATCAAAGTAGCTAAATAATTTTATTTTTACTGTACTTATATATTGTTTGGTAAAAACATGTTTCCAAAGTGATTAAATTAAAGGTTCCTGGTAAGCGAATAAGTATGCCAATGTGAAGAGCTCACTTTATGAATGAGAGTGAAGGTTGGTGAATCTAGTTACTTCATTTATTTTTTATTGAATTTATTGGAGTGAAATGGGTTCTATCATGCCAAAGGGGCCAGAAACATTTAAAAATGTAGTCCCTGTGCATTTGCACCCTGGAAGAGTAAATGATACTATAACATTAGAACTGGATTTTCAGGTCTCCTTTCCTTAGGCAGAAGAAATGAATATAGCTGACTAAAAAAAACACCAGAACCCACTGTGTTTGTCAGAATATGCTTGAACTTCTGTTTTCCTATTCTCTGAACCTATTGGATGGAATAGTACTTTTGGTTTACTTACACTTGCTCACGGTTTTCTGACCTGGCTTTACTATGGGATCATGCATCTATCCACCCATCCACCCATCCATTCATCCATCCACAAATTCATTAATTCTTAAATACATTTAATCAAACATTAATTCATTCAAACAAATATTAAATGCATTCTATGTTCAAGGTACTATGGTAGTTCTTGCAATAACAAAAATCAGTAAAAACATAAATCATGGCACAGACTAACTAAAAGAGAATGTGATTACTTGTTTGACAGTATCATTTGCAAAGTGACACAAGGCCACAAAGAATAAGCTGATTAATTCCACCTGAGGGTATCAGGCAAGACACCACAAGAGAAGTAATGGCTGGCCTGAATGTTGAATAATGAGTAAGAATTACTTGGGCAGAGAAGGAAGAGGAAGGAAATATGAGCACTGAAAAAAATATAAGCAAAAGTCACCAAGAGTGAGAGCATATGGAGTATTTGCAGACGTAGTAATCTAGTATGGCTAGTAGAATCCAGGATAGGAAGTTGCAGGACATGAGGTTGGAAATTTGGTTGGAATTATATTTTTAAGGGATGTGTATACCATTCTAAGAAATAAAAGCTGGTAAAAAGCAATTGAGAATTAGAGAAATTAGGAAAAAATAAGAAGGGTACAAAAATTAATTGTTACATAAAGTTCCATAGAAGGACAAGCCAATCATAGTCAAATGTGGAATATTAGCCAATGTTTCCTTGGAAAGAGAGTAAAGAGCCCAGATAGTCATCAATAATATTTAGGTTGTTTGTTCAATATATTATTGAATAAATGAATGAGTGAGTGAAAATATCTTTATTCCTGTAATATTACTAAAAGGGAACCTTAATTCAAACCTGTGGTAGCATGATTCTATATTCTATTTGAGTTCAATGGTATTACAGTGAAACAAAATCTATCTAGGTCTCTAAATTCAAGATATATATGGACTATCATTGAAGTAGTGAAACTTATACATCTTTCCTCAACACTTCTAAATGCTCACAATAGAAAATTCAACACACTCACCTTTGTTAAACGTCGACCTCGAGGCCTATAGCTAGATCCACGGTCCAGTGAGAAACGCATTGAATGACGTCCAACGGTACTTGGCTAAAAGCAGAAGTGAAAAGTCCATTAAATATCAAGCCTAATGTGCTATAAAAGGGAAGCCATGGTTGTTTATAAATGGTCAGACATCCTAATTAGCCTGTTAATATTTTTAGGAAAAAACATCAGATCATAAAACATGTGCATGTACAATGGGAGTATATAAACAGTTAACACTTATTGAGTACTTCCTATACATCATCATTATTCCATGTTAATTCCTTTAATTTTCACAACCATGTATGAGTTAAGTACTATTCCTATGTGCATTTAACATGAAGAAATCAAGGCTTGGAAAATTAAACTGACTTGGCCAAAGTCACATAGCCAGTAAGTAATGGAGCTGGGATTTGAACTCAAGTAGTCTGGTGCTGTAGCCCACACTTTTAATCATTAAACCAGCCTAATAAATTACAGAAGCCTAAATGTGTATGATAATAATATGAATGTATTTATTTAATAATCCTTACATAGCAGTAATATATGCAAGGCTCTGTTTTTAGTGCTTTATAAATATTAACTCCCATATTTTATGGCTTAGTGCCCTACTGATACTGCCTCATTTAATATGGACATTTGGAGAAATATATTATGTATAAATACATTGGATCATCTGAAAGTCTCTTCTATTCCTGGAAAAGTAAAATATTAGTACACTTTAATAACTATATATAAAAAGAAAGAAGATTTCAAAAATGGGACATTTGTGTGTATGAAAATTCAACTAGAGGGTACAGAGTTAGATTAGATTATTTCTACTACCACTTTAAAGCTGAGTTTAAGATATTAGCAATCTAAGACTATATGAAAAGTATTGATCCTAACACAGGTCAGCTCATATCAAAATTAATGTCACTAAAAGATTCAATGACAATATTATTAAGTAGATAATATTTGTCTCAGATACTTTCAGGTCACTTTCTATTCACTTATTCCGAACATAAGTGTACTGTTTATGTAAATGAATACATCCTTGATATTAGAGAAGACACTTTATGAACCTACTTCACTTACAAATAAGGTCAGTCAGAGAGCAACAGTTGCTCTGTGTTACATTTTGTGATAAACTATTTTACTATCTGAACATTAAGTATAAAGATTAGTAGCATAGTATTTGGACCCAGTGGTTTTGAATCTTAATTGACACTTATAAGCTGTATACCTTTGGCAAGTTAAGCTGTTTAAGTCTGTTTCTTCATTTGTAAAATAGGGTTACTATTAATACCTTCCTGTCATGGTTCTTCTGCAAACAGAGTAAAATAATGAATAAAGTGTTTTTCACATGGGCGCATAAGCTAATACCTATTAGTATTTGTCTTCAGAATATGAAAATTAGCAGCAAATTAATAAACCTATATATTACTTGTGAAGGATAGTCATTCATTAGAAAAAGCCTTAAAATTGTGACATCTCACATCATAAAAATGTTGGTGAGGTTTCTACTGTGAAAACTGAGGAGTAAAATTCGAAGATACTTTTGGGAATTCATGTCCATTTTACCTGATGAGTGAGTACCCATGCCATTCATTAGAGTATTTCAATTAAGACTGACACAGCCCTGGCTGGTGTGGCTCAGTATATTGAGCACTGGCCTGTGAACTGAGTGGTCGCTGGTTCAATTCCCAGTCAGGACCCACGCCTGGGTTATAGGCCAGGTCTCCAGTACGGGGTGTATGAGAGGCAACCACACATTGATGTTTCTTTCCCTCTCTTTCTCCCTCTCTTACCTTCTCTCTAAAAATAAATAAAATCTTTTAAAAAGACTAATACAAATGCAACGTACGTGTAAAAATAATTCACAGATTTGCTGATTCTTTCCTGCTATCAACATTAGCTAGTATTGTACTATTTTTCAACTCAGTTGTTACACAAACTATCCTCACCTTATTTAGCATACTGACAGTTAAATTCAATCATCCTGTTGACTTTGATAGTTACCGTGATCTAATAATATCATTATTTTTACATTTTTAGCCGGGTTTCTCAAAAGAAACCCCAACTGTTGATTAATTAGAGATAATTTGATAGATAAAAAATACCCTTTAATCAGCTGAAATTAAAGTTGATGGGTTATAGCTATGACAAAGAAATCTCAGAAGAGGATATTTCAACCATTATTTTAACACTTGTGATCAAAGTGAAGCCGTATACTGATTATCTCGCTAATATATACTGTAAGAATTGAAAATAGGAACTCAAGGTCTTTACTACTTTAAGGCTGAGCACTGTAAACAATACAGGTGAATGCCAGAAAGGAATAACTCCTTTTAATGTTCGAGTGGTCTACATTTTGTCTTATTTCAGCTTGATACAATGCAGTCTTTCTGCTCTTTCATCCTTTGTCTAACTTATCCCATGTTGAAATAAATGGAGTGGTTTGAAATTAAATGTTATGTCTGTGAATGAACTGGAAAAAGTCAGGAAGGATATGTATTAAATGGTTAATAGTGACTACCTGTGGGGAGGAACTTTCACTTTTTACTTTACTCAATTTAAAAATGTGGTGCTAAACCAACATAATCAATAAATCTTTTGAAAACAAACTGCTGTCTAATTTTATTTGATAAAAAATTCATTTTCAGATTAGAAGTGTTGTGAATCGTTTAGTATACCACATATAAATGTATACTGATATATATTATGCCATATAACATTGTATATTATACATTAATCTTATATTTTATAACATAATTGCATATTATATATTTTATAATACATGCTATATCATATAATATACACAATAAATTAAATAGCTATATATGTTTTCGCTTGTATTAGCAACAAAATTTCATTTGTGACAAAAGTTTCAGTGACAAATTTTTTCTTTTAAAAATGTGTAAGAATTTTAAAGAAATCTGCTTTATCCTATTTGCTTTAAATGTATTATGCTAACTAATAAATACATTATGCTATAAAAGAGGGAAACAATTTTTTCTTAAAAGTTTGTTACAAGATTAGTTTCTTAATCTTAACAGATGTATAATACAGTTACCAAAGACATACTTAAGAGAGATACTTAGGAGTCAATTTGCATCTAATGATATTTGTCATAAGTGAAAAGACACAGAAAACATTTTTAAAAGACACGCTATTTCTTGAGACTAGGCACTAGCCAAGCTTTCACAAATCAACCACTAATTAAACTGCCAGCATCTCAAGGGCAGAAACTATATCATATTTATTTTTGCTTCTTATTTCTAGCACATAGTAGGGGCTCAATAAATGTTTGTTGAACTAAACTGATAATAAAGTCAATTAACTGAAGATGCACTGATCTAAAACTGCATCGTAAGATTCAGGAACACTGTAAGAACTTTTTAATGGAAGCATAAGAAGAAATAACCTTGCAATGAAATTTGGAACAGGACATTATGCCATATGGGCTCACGAAAGGTGCCAAATGTTAATGCATGTGAATATGAGTATGAGATACAAATAAAATGTAAGAGCTGAAGACCCTGGAGATGACAATGTAAAATTTTCTCTTTGCAGATAAGAACATTAAGACAGAGACTGTAAGCAAATCACTCAAGATAACATAGCAAATGATATTACAGAGATCAGAGTTTTAGTTACTACATTTTCTGAACCAAATATAACATGTGGTATGATAAGGACTAAACGGATACTACACATAAGTCAGAATGTGGTAAGTACTAAAAAAGGTACTAACACAGCGTTATAGGTGTCAAGTAAAAAACAAGTTCTTTTCAGAGTAGTGATACAGTGTGGTAATTAAGTATAAGGAACCTAGAACCATACCACAGAAGCCCAAATCTCAGTCAGCTACTTTTTGCTGTGTCACCTTGAACAAGTTATTCAATGTCTGTGTATCAAGCTATCATATTTAAAACAGGGATAATAACAGCAAATATTGATGTGCATTAAATTAGTTAATATAGGTACAGAATATAGAACAGTTCTTGTTCTATGGTAAATATAGCCTGTTCTACTACAAGGTTTATTTCTTTTCTGAAAATTAGCTCATATGAAATTGGTAAGAAGAGAATGCTGTCAGAATAAATTAGAAATTGTGTTACATAATTTTCTTCAGGATGTTAGCTTTTTGAAGCTACCAGGAGCAAAATTTATTGCAATTAAAGAGTAAGCTTTAGTAATATATATGAAGATATTAAGAAAGTGCTAAATGTCTCATAGAAGTGCCTTCCTTTCCTGCCAGTAGGGTCTTCAAAAGCTAACATTTTTTCCTCTAGTTTAAGGTACCTAGGGACCTAGAAGTTAACTGATTTTTTGAGTAGCAGGTTACCCTTGGATCATATTTTTAGCATAAACAAAATCAATAACTATTAAAAGCAAATTTCTGCAAGGCCCAATATCCTGAAAGAGGCAGTATGAGCCCCGAAGTACAAGGATGTAAATGATGAACTATTTTAAACTGTATATGCCAATGGAAACTTAAGTATACTAACATTTGTTATTAGGATTGTTCTTTTTTTAAAAAATTTTTGATTTATTGTTTTTCTATTACAGTTGTCCCATTTTTTCCCCCATTTCTCTCCCCCACTGTGTCCACCTCTTCTCCCACAGTCAATCCCCCCCACCCCGTTGTCCATGTCCATGGGTCATTTATACACGTTCCTTAACTAGACCCTTCCCCTTCTTACCAGGGGGTAGTGGGGAGGGGGGGGAAGAAAGATTGTTTTTCTTATTGTTGGGATTATGGCTACAGCATTCTATAGGTTTTGAATGGTCTGTCCCAACCTTATATTTCCTATATTTCTATATAATAATTATGTAGAAAATGAGGTTTTTAAAAATTTTTAAATTGACATCTTCATGGTATTATAAGCAGTAAGCATTTACTCAATAAATGTTAGTAAACTTTTTTGACAAAGGATAATTAGCAAAGGTTTCATAAAAGTTATTAACAATTGGGCTAAAAGGGTGGTCAGAAATTAAAGACCTAAAAATTGCTTAAAATGGTTTCAAGAGGAGAAAATAACATGAAAAATGATATAGATGTAAAAGGCAGTAGTATACTAAGGATGATGAGTTTATTGTATTTCCTTGGCGGGGAACACAATGATAAGACATGATCTTAGAAATGTAGGTCAACTCTGAATTGTAGAGTGAAAAATAATAAACCTGATTTTAGTCTCTGAAGAGAGATTAACCATTTGACTTGTTTTTTTATTTTTTTTAAGTTATTTTATTGGTCTATACTAGACCCAGTAGAAATTATTATTCTGTTAACACTGATACCATTTTTTTGCGAAATTAAGACTTTTCTGTGACTTCAAGATTTTCATAATGAAAACAAATTCTTTACTTTAAATATTTCTGCAAATTTGCAAACCATTAAACTTTTTCCACTTTAGGTAAATCTAAAACACACAAGTGGAATCAGACACATAAATATAGGTTATTTAAATGCATAAAGCAAACTTGAAGGAAAAGAATACAAAAATAAATCAACAAAGTTCTATCCTCCTGATTCTAGTCACAGAATTTAAATACCATTATTTCCTGCTCCACTACATACCACACCAGCATTCTTGTTCCCTCACTCTGGGAATGTGGCCCTGCTTTATGAAAATATACTCCCATAATCTTTGCTGATTCAGGACTATATTTTATTGTGCAACAATGTGAATGTATAAATATCCATATTCTGTTCAATGATCATATTGGGTAAAATACAAATGGGAAGTTTACTTTGGTTGTTTTTACATTATGTAAAGATAAAGTAGGCAAAAGTGAATAGACCTATCTTGTAAAGAAACATGAAAATCCTTGGACCATATGTGTCTATCTTTTTCCCTTTCAAGTTCTTTATCCCACATCCAATTTGTTAATTGGATGGTCTGATTCCCATGGTACTGAAAAAAAAAAAAAAAAAAAAAGACCTCTCATTTTCCCAATAATTTAAACCTCATTTTAAAATCTAACATTTCCAACAGCTTTAAAACTGGAATCAAAAGCATTCATATACAATGAAAAGGCAGCTGGCTGACAATATTTATGCTAACAAATCTGAAATACTTTTTAAAAATCCTCAAATATCAGTCCCCTACTTTGTCCAAAACCCTATACTTATAATAAAGAAAGCTTTTATTTAAATAAGTAATATATTAGATACCATACTGTTACTTAAAATCTCAAAATAGGCAACTGATATATATATATAACTTGGCTTCACAGATTGATTTGTGTCTGGACTTCTTCTAAGTTACTTAGTTAATAACTTTTAGGTGGAATGCTATACTTCTTCAGTGAATATAGATAGGAGCAATAATAGTAAAACTGGCAGGAAGAGAGTTATATATATGGCAATGGCTGTGAATATGCTTGGGAAGCACTTTAGAAGGCCCTAAGCCAGCCTTAAGTAATGATGACATACTGCCATCTATGACAACATGGATGGATCTTGAGAATATCATGCTAAGCAAAATCAGTCACATAGAAAAAGTTAAGAACCATATGATTTCACTCATATGTGGGATATAAAACTGAAAGCAACAAATGAACAAACAAGAAAAAAACAAATCAAAAGAAGGTGAAAGGATTGGTCAAGAAAGACATGCATAACACACAGACAAAGACAATGATGTAGAGATGGCCAGAGAGAGGGGGAGTGAGAGCTAAGTGGAGAGGGACAAAAGACGTGGGTGGAAATGGGGACATCTGTAATAGTGTCAGCAATAAAATTAAAGTTAAAAAAAAAGGTCAGAGACACAGACAACAGTAAAGCGGTTACCAGAGGGAAGTGGGTAAAGGTAGTGAAGGGTAAAGTGGGTCAAATACAGGGTTCTGAAAGATGATTTGACTTTGGGTGGTGGGCACACGATGCAATATACAGATCATGTATCATAGAAATGTACATTTGAAACCTATATGATCTCATTAACTAATATCATCCCAATAAATTCAATTTAAAACGTAAAAAAGGTCCTAAATTCTCACTTCTGGCTGACATTGAGGCCCTTGGAAAGCATGTAATGAAGGCTAACGTAGAGTTGTCCACTGGGGTACATTCATCTTGCTAAATAATGCATTGTGTAAAACTATGGAAATAAATATAATGACAGAAGTGTTTTGCAAATATTTAATGAAAAAAAAAAGTAAGAATTGTTTGGCAATGCTATATGAGTAAGCAGCCCCTTTGATGCTTGGGTGTTCAAAAGGAGAGAGAACACTTGGAGAACTATCCTTTACTAATGTTTAGTGACTAAGTAATAAAATTCATCAACTACTGAAGCAAAAGATAATACCATGCTGATTTAAATTGAGAAATACATGCACCATAAAATAGGTTACTGATACAGAACTTCAAAATATATTTCTACCCCTTTAAACATATACACCTATATCAACATATACCAGACTTAAATGACTTTATATACTATTACATGCTTCATAGAAGGGATGAGTGATTATTACTATGCTACCTACACTGTCCTCTAAATTAAACCCTCAATTTTAAGTCATTCATCTTTACCTACTGCAAATAGTCTAAAAATTTCAGTGACATAATTATCATTTTACTCTTTTCTATCCGAAATAATTTCATTAACCAGACCACCACTCACTTTCTGTACTACCCAGAAATACATTTCATTTAGAACTGAGAATGGCACAGTAAGGAACTGAAATTTTATTTTTTTCAGTTTAATTCTCACAAAATTGTATCATTTCTGCTGTCATCAGCTCCTCATGGCTCTGTTCTCCATGGTTCATGACATACTATGCTTTGTAGGATACCAAAGGGTGTCCTGTTATCCTTTCATTATCCTGAAAGTCCTCTTTAACACCTTTCCCATTTACCTCAGATTTCTTGACTGAGATAATATTAACTATACAGTCTAAGCTTTCTAGGAATTTAGGTTCAGCTTCCTACTGGATATAGAAATATTTAGAGTGGTTACTATCATGAATCTGTAATATCCCTCACTATGAACGGACTCTGTTATTGAAATGTAATCCAGACCCCAAATCATCAAATTCAAGGGTTTTACTTATGTGAAACAAATTAGCTCTATATGACATCAACACAAAGATTTAAAATTATGAATTGTAAGTATATTTAAAAATGAAATTTAAGAAACACCTTTAGGAAAAGACCAGCTGAATAATAATATCGATCATCTTGAAAATGCAAACAATAGAAATTATTTCAAAAGTTCAGCAGAAATGACTATATTAAGTAAATTTGGGGATGCATTATTCTCAACTTCCTTTTAAAAAGAAAACTTTGATTTCAAAGCTATCCAAATATACTGGTGGATACTTCAATTCAAAATGACTAGGATCAGAAACAATATTTTAAAACTCCACTCTAGTAAGTCATTTTACTTTTCTGAGTCTCAGTTGTTTCTACATAAAATGAAAGAGTTGGAATAAATGATACCTTTCATTGATAATATTTTATAATTTTTACATGAGTTATTTTATTAGATCATAGGCCTTTGAGGTTTCCAGTTGATCCTTTGCACACTTTACAAATAGAGGCTAAATGTATCTTTTCTCTCTATGCCACATGGTTGCTGTAGTTTCTTGGTGCAGCTGGAAACAGAAAACATATATTTTTAATTTATAGAATGTATCTATGGTGGTTCTACCTCCACATCAGAATGTCTTGTAATTTGCTGAAAGTGTACTACTGAATTCAATATTATATAATAAAAGATCCAAATGTAGAAGAGTGAAGGCTCTTGGGTCTTCCATGAGATTTTATTTTTTGCCTACCCCAGGTTATAGGCTGCCTTGGATGAAGTTTGATGAAGTAGACAATGTATATAAGGCTCATCCCGATTCCAATAAAAGGAAGAGTCAATTTTCCTTGTGTCCAGAAAGACGTTAGGGGAAATTTTCATTATTAATTATGAACTGAACAAATAAAACTGAAAAATAAAATTGAAAGTGATCTTATTTCATTAACCTAAGGCTATATGGAGAGTAAAATACTAATAATAGCTACTATATTTTAGAGTATATATTATGTCAGGCACTGAGTTTGAGACTATTCTTCGAAATACAGCAAAGTTGCAAATAAAGTCAGAGGAGTTAAGTGATCTATTCTTGTCCACAAAGATAAAAAGGGAAGAGACAAGATTGAAACCCAGTTTTGAGTAGTTTTGAAGCCTATGTTCTTGCTTTAGACTATACCAGTGATTCTCAAAGTATTGTCCCAAGATTGTAACCATCTGCATAATCTGTGTACTTGTTGGAAACAAATATTAGACAAAGAATTTCTGAAGGAATGTAATTGGCTCTAAGCCCATGAATACAATGAAGGGAGACATTATAGATGCAGTAGGGTCATGAGTCAATATTTTTTTAAATGGAGAGAAATTAAGTTAACATTTTAATTTCCCATCATAAGCTTCAGTATCTTTGTCTTGCGATTAATGTGATCACAATCTATTATAATATTTTATATTGCTTTTAAACAATTTGATGTTTGATTGGGAATAATATACTTATGATATAAAGTCTTCATTATACTTCACATTGTTAAAGCATACATACTGTATTAAATCAGTCATTTCAGTAATTTTTATGATGTTTATATGTAATCTGCTGTTAAACGAACAACTGAAGTTAAAGCATTTTTTTATAATACACTAAAAAGAATCATCAACTCACTCATGTTTTCTAGTGGAGCTAATTTTTAATATATCATGGCAACCATGAATGCAACATTCTAGGTAGTTTTGTATATATTGTGTGGAATTTGTAAGTCAGCAATATTTTCTGATGGAAGTTGATGCTGCTGACATCCATCTAAAAAAGGATTCAAAATAGAATTCCATAGCAGAAAAATACTAAAGGAACACTAAGGATATGAAGCTGATGCTGTATTCATTAGGTAATATCATGCTATCTATTTTAAGTGACTTGTTTCAACACTTGAAAATTCAAACCAGGCCTTTCATCTAGAGGCTCAAGTTTTCACACTATCAGAATAACTGAAAGAGTCAGTAAAAGTTGTTTCTATTCTTGGCAGTCTCATCTAGTTATGTGATTAGTTTCCTCCCTTATTTTGCCTCAAATAGAGAAAAAAAAAAAAAAAAAACAGCCAAGAAGAGAGGCAAGGATCAGGCACACCCAAGAACTATACATATTTGTGGTGCTCTCTGGGCTTAGAATTTATTTTTTTTTTAATTTAAAATATTTTACTTATTACAGTAGCCTTGTGGTATAGTTTGATATCGGGTACTGTGATCCCTCCTACTTTGTGCTTTCTTGATTGCTGAAGCTATTTTGGTTCCATATACATTTTTGAAATATTTGTTTTAGATCTGTGAAATATGCCATTGGTATTTTAATAGAAATTGCGTTGAATCTATAGATTGCTTTGGGTATGGACCTTTTAGTGATGTTAATTCTTCCAATCCATGAACACGGTATATGCTTCCATTTATTTGTATCCTCCTTAATTTTTTTTCTTCAGTGTTCTGTAGTTTTCTGAGTACAGGTCTTTTACCTCCTTGGTTAAATTCATTCCTAGGTACTTTATTTTCCCTGTTGCTAGAGTAAATGGGATTTTTTCCCCCTAATTTCTGTTTCCGATATTTTATTGTTGGTGTACAAAAATGCCATCGATTTCTGAATATTGACTTTGTACCCTGCTCTTTTGCCGAATTCACTTACTAGGTTGAGAAGTTTTTTGGTGGAGACTATAGGATTTTCTATGTACACTATCATGTTGTCTGTGAATAATGACAGTTTTACTTTCTCCTTTCCAATTTAGATGCATTTTATTTCTTTTTCTTGTCTGACTTCTGTGACTAGAACTTCCAGTACTATGCTGAATAAGAATGGTGAAAGCAGACACCCTTGTCTTGTTGCTGATCTTAAGGGGTATGTGTCCATCAGTAAATGAGTGGATCAAAAAACTGTGGTACATTTACACAATGGAATACTACACAGTAGAGAGAAAGAAGGAACTCTTACACTTTGCAACAGCATGGGTGGAACTGGAGAGTATTACGCTAAATGAAATAGGCCAGATGGTGAAAGACAAATACCATATGATCTCATGTATAAGGGGAATCTGATGAACAAAATAAACTATAGAACCACAGGCATGGAAACACGGGACAGACTGAAAGTGACCAGAAGGGAGGGAGAGGGGAATAATAGTAGAAAGAAAAAGAAGAAACTAGACAAAGAACATGTATGAATGCGCACAGACATAGACAACAGTGTGAGAATTGACTGTAGGATGGGGGGTGGGATGGGTGGAGGAGGGCAAAGGGGGAAAATTGGGAAAACTAGAATAATAGAATAACAATAAAAACGATTTAATAAACAAACAAGAAAATTGTGCAAAAAAAAAGTACGGATGTGTTAAAATCACCTTGATAATTGCCTTTCAAAATTTTAAATGTTTGTAAAGAGTTTCATATGTATTCTAAAACTATTTTATATATTTATTTTTAGAGAGAGGGGAAAGGAAGGAGAAATAGATAAAAAGAAACATCAATTAGTTGCCTCTCACATGCCCCCAAACTGGTGTCCTGGCCTGAGACACAGGCATGTGCCCTGACTGGGAATCAAACCAGCAACCTTTCAGTTTGCAGGATGATGTCTAACCCACTGGGCCACGGCAGTCATGGTTGTGTTTAGAATTTAAACTTAGTACAATTCTTTGAACTTTTTTTTAAACTGGAAAACTCCCAGACTCTTTTTAAAAAATTATTTTATACTGAAATCCTTATCTTTTTAAAAATAATTTATTTATTGTTTCAGACTCTTTATTGATACCTGTTGTAGATAGTGGTGTGCCTGGAGATACTTGTAGCCATAGGGCAGAAATATTCAGTCCTTTTGGAAAGTCAATGTTATTCCATGTAAACCACAATATTATTTTTATATAAAACTATGCTTGGGCATTTAATTAGCATGTATTAAAATAACACTATAGTAAATACATTTTGATCCAATTCCTGGAAACTTTTCATAATTTCCCAAGACTTGAGGTAGAAGAGATACATTTACTTCTATCTGCCTAAGGGTATTTTGAAGAAAAATGTGAGAAGCACTACATAGGGACAAATTCCCTCAGCCTTTGCAAAGAAACAGGAACACTACACTAAATTTAATGTCTGTTTTTCCAAAATGAAAAAAAATTCTTTAAAAAATATCATAACAATAAAATAACACCTAAGAATATTTTGAAGAGTTATTCAAGGAAACATCATGCAGTGTTAAGGACACTATACATGAAATACCATAGTCTGTGTTAAAAATCAGTAAAACTTTGACCTTAGTCATTGCTGTGTCATGTAACTTGCTGTAGTAAGACTGAGGACAAGCTTTTCGATTAGTCTGATGTTAAAGAAAGTGGGGTATAGCATTCAAGAACATAGGCTCTGGGTCAGGCTGAGTTCAATTCTTGACTTTGCAACTTATTAGCTCTGTGACCTTGGGTAGGTTTATCATCATCTGTTGTTGGTTGAACTGTTTCCCCTCAAAACACCAGGTAAGGACCTACCTGGTACTTGTAGACGTGATATTATTTGAAATGAGGGTCTCTGAGCACGTAATCAAATTAATATGAGGTGATACTAGAATAGGGTGAACCCTAAATTCAATGACTAGTGTCCTTATAAGAAGAAAAACAATTGAAGACAGACATATATACAGGGAGAAGACCATATGACAACAGAGGTTGAGACTGGAGTGATGCCACTATAGTCAAGGAACACTAAGGATTGGTGGCAACCACCACAAGCTGGAAGAGGCAAGGAAAGATTCTTCCCTAGAACCTTCTGAAAGAGTACGACTTTACCAACACCTTAATTCTGGACTACTAACTCCCAGAACTGTGAGAGAACACATTAGTATTGTTTTAAACCTTTTAATTTGTGACAGTGTTGTGGCAGCCCTAAAGAACTAATACAACCATGGCTCCCTTATCTGTAATGGTACTTACATTTCACTCAGTCACTGTGACAATTAAATGAAATAATGTATGTGAAGTGTGTATCATATTAATCAAATATTAGGTATAATTATTGCTGGTTGGCACATTTGCAAATGGAACAATATTTCTCATTCATATTATTTCATCCTGTAGTAATGAGGACCAAATGAAAGACCAGATGGGAAAATACATTTGGAGTGGTAATGCAGTCTAAGATATTTCTAATTTTATATAATTCTTTAATCTATCCTGGATATCTAATTAGATTCCAATGTTAGAAAAAATTAGAAGTAAATTTTACCAAAGCCGAAAAAGACTATCATCTTTGTTTTGTTATAAAATATTTGGAAAATCAGTATTTACCAAAGAGCACACAGCTATCAAATAGCTTTATTTATCCCTTACTCTTATTTTGGGAAAGGAATATAAATTAAGCAAACTAAGTTTCAAACACTTGTAGAATAAATTAGCTGCCGAAGAAACAAAACAAAACAGCATGGGACTTGGATTTCAATATTTTAAAAAATTACTTTTACAATTAACATCAAGTGATCTGAAGTACTAAATGATGAATTAGTTTGTATTTTCAAATCTACCTTAAACTTGCATATTTTAAATTCGAGATGGTGTGCTATCAGGGCAAAGTACAAAATTTAAAAATCACCATTTCTGATGAAATATTGCCATTTGTGACAACATAGATGAATCTTGAGATAGCATGCTTAGTGAAATTAGTCAGATGGAACAGGACAAAAACCGTATCATTTCACTCATAAATGATATATAAAACAGAAAACAAACAAAAATGAACAAACTCATAGACAGACAATGGTGGTTAAGAGAGGAGAAGGGGGTACTTGTTGAAATATTTTCAGTTACAGCATTCTTGTTATTAGTAAGATTCATTTCAATGAAATATTTCATAGGACTCAGTCTTTAAAATTTTAACAGAACTTAGTGTAAAATTTTGTATCATATCAAATATTCATCTTATACATAAAACTTATTATAAGGATTTCTGTAGATGAAAACAGCATAAATAGGTACATCTGAAAACCCATCTCACAGATTTGGAAATATCCGAATGAAATACATATGATAACTGTTTGTTTAATGGGTGTTTAATATCATACAAGTCCATGAGGCAATCAAGATAGAACAACATTCTTAATCAGCTAGGTGGTGGTTACACAAATTTCAAGACATTCCAATCAACTATAAAACATTGGACAATATTTTTAGCAAGAATTTTCATGTGTTGTGTCTTCTACAATGGAAAGTTAATCATTAAGTGTAACAGAAAAAAATAAAAATTCTTATTTTATTTTTTAGTAGGTTCAAGTTATGTGGGAAATAATTGAAACAAATGAAATTGGTGGTGGAGGCAAAAAAAGAGCTTTTAACCAGGAAATGATTGTTATATATAAAATATAATTTTGTCATTGTTAATGATTAAGGGATTGGTTAATGTTTTAAAAAGTAAAAATACCACAAGCTTTTTATGGCATTTTATTCACATTCTATGAATGCTGATTACCTAATAACATTATCTATATTAATAAAATAAGAGCCTCCTGTCACTTCCAAATTCTCTTTGAGTTAGAACTAATCTTTTTCCCTCAAACTAAACGAATAAATGTCAGATCTGTGTTTTCTAACAAGTAGAAACAGCCTTTGTGTGACAAAATGGCTAACTTATATAACCAGAAAGTGTTTTGTTTCTTTTTTTATTCGATATTGATGTGATAACAACTACTATAGTCAGAATCAAAAGTGATCTAAAGATCATCTCCAAATGGCATTATTTCTTAAAATACAAAACAATATTCTAATAGGCCTTTGTTCTATAGCTAAGAGTAATGCTTGATCCCAAAGGAAAACAAATTTGCTCTCTTTTAAAAAATTTATTGTCAGAATGAATTACAATTTATATAATTTAATTAAATTACGAGGTTAAACTTAATAAAGAATGAAATTCAAATGCCCACAATAACTCTCTCATTAAAGTTGTGAAAAATTCCGAAGTTGAACAACATACCTATAATTAATTTAATCTGACATTTCAGAATTGAATTTTCCTATTTAGGACACTGGTCAACCTTGGAGGTTACTGTAATATTTAAAAAAGAGTCAGAAAAATTTACAAATAGTCTGTTTGAGAAGTTCACATGGGCATAATGAAGTGACTCATCAGGAGTTATAAAAATCTGAAATGAAGTTTTCTGCCTGGAAGATCAAAAACTCTGGATCAATTTTCTTGGTTTTCCACCACATAACATTTTTTTCTATGTGAGGGTCACACAAACATTTGAATTTTATGAAATATTTCCTGAAATATTTTAATTGAGCTATTGGCCTTAAATAACACCAGGGCAACTTATCGATTCAGACCCAAACTCTGCCAAAATAGTATTTTGTGCCACATAAATAAAGCTTAAATCTTTGTTCCTACTCTCCACCTTCATGTTCTACTAATCAGTGATGGACAATATGTAAGTCCTGTTGATTATGGATATCCATTATAAGAATAATCTGTATGTTTTTGAGTTGTCAAACAAGACATTCTAAGAAGATTTAATTTATCAGTAGTAAATTTCATCTATATATTACATATATCTTGCATAAGTGAGTGCTACTTAATAAAAATAAGCAAGTGCTGTCATTAGAACTCTAAATTGTAGAACCTAGAGTGACAAATGAAAACGCAAAAAGTTCTGGGCACAAAACAACTCCATCCAACCCTGAACTGGGACTTGCACAATTTCTATCATGGCGTCTAACAGCTTAAGTCCATTACCTAGGAATATCCTGCCTCCTTTCAGATGCCTGCTTGAAAAAGCTTAACAGGACTAGGCGAATTTGCGATTTGTTCTTGCCAAAACCCAGGGATGACTGTTAGGCCCCTAAACTTGAACCCACTGTTAGAGCAGTTACTTAAAAAAACAACTTGTAATTACAAATCCTTTCTCTGTCCTTTGAGATGTAAATTTTCTACCACTTTCAGGCCCTGTGGGAGGGAAAGAGCCTAACTTTGATGGGCGTATTGCTCCAGCTTGCACCACTACCCTCTGTCAAAAAGATATGAGAAGTTTGTACAAAGATATTGGAGTTTGAAGCAATTAAGAAAATTACAAAGTTGCAAAAATAACTGAAAAGTTTCAGGAAATACCAGAGGAATCAGATAACTTAACCAATAGGTAATTTTAGTTGTATGAGGACATAGTAGATAAACTAATGGGGGTAGTTATCATGGCTTTCAAATCTGGTAGAACTGGGTTTAAATCCTGACTCTGCCACTTACTGTCTTCATGACTTAGGGAATTAAGTTAATGTACTTGAATCTCTAAAATAGAAGTGATAACAATTCCCTTATAGGATTAGTCATTGACTTAATTGACTTAGCACAATCTGACCCAGAGTGGACACTGACATATTTTTGAAAATAAATTTTAATTGCTCAATACAGAATTTCATATGTGGACTATACTTAAAATAGGTTTAACTGAAAAGAAACAAGGCTATTTTTACTATAGATAAGTCATTTAGACAAGATGAGCCTTCAGATTCATTTATAAAATGTAGGCATTGAATTAAATGATTTCCCAGGGCACTAATTTATTATTTTAAGTAGTTGCTATAAGAAACTCCTAATTTAACAGATATTAAGATTCTGTAGCTGTTAAATTACCCTCAAGTTAGCTAAGAAATGTTTAAAGGCTGTGGCTGTCAACCCTGGCTGTATATTAGAACTGAGTGACTTAAGAGAATACAATGGTCAGAGGGAAGGGGGGTTGTGGGACTGAGTGAAAACAGTGAAGTGATTAAGCAAAATACATCAACAAACAAACAAAACCTCATAGACAGACAATAGCATGGTGATTACCAGAGGGAAAGCGGGTGGGAGAGGTACAAGAGGATGAAAGGGAGGATAAATGATGATGGAGAAACACTAGACTTGGGGTGGTAAATACACAATACAATATACAGATGATGTATTATAGAATTTTGTACACGTAAAATCTATATAATTTTATTAACCAGTATCACCCCCAATAAATTCAATAAAAAATTAAAATACTGAAACCCCCAAATTAAATTAGAATCTTTGTGGAATACAGCCTGAGCATCAATGTTTCTTTAAAGTTGCATGATGAGTCAGGGTTGTGGATGACCACCTTAAAGGAAAGTTGTAAGTACTTCAAGTGTAAAGGAAGAACATATTCAGTATGAATCCCATTTCATTTCCCAAGCTAAGGGTTCTCTGATACAGGTGTAGCCCTCAAATTTCTTCACCCAAAATCTATCTCTTATTTCTACCTGTCTGTTGAATACTGAATTCATTTTTATTCAGTTATACCTGCTCTTTAGCATGATTTTCATATATTTGTTAAGGAAACCTCCAATTTCTCAAGATGAAAGTCATGGTATAAAATTTAGTTACTTTTTCTGTGTCCATGAATCCTTTTCTTTCATTACTGTCAGACACATTCCCTTTCTTCCTCTCCTCCCCTCTCTCTCCCCTTCTCATTATCTTTGGAATCACTGTTATTTTCAGTAAACACTGATAAGTACTTAAGTTAAAACACTTTCACTGACAGAGACTTGTTCTGAAAATTTAAAGTTTACTCAGCAGAAGTGAAGACCAAAATAATATAACCATAAAGTATGCTACAACAATAAATCTTGTGGTTTATTATCTCTGATAATTCTCTATAAAAACCTTGCACAGTCTATTGGCATCTTTCATATTATTATACTATGGCGGATGGTTAGTAGCATATCATATTATTTATCCAAAGCCTTTGATAGCTGAAAAACTGGAGATATGCAGGTTGCCTCGAAATTAAGAGAGTACTTAACATGTTGGTACATTCTGAAATAAATATTTTTAAGAAAATAAATGTTGGCTGGCTTGAAGGGCTGTGGAACAAGATGCTGTGCTGAGATTTTATAATAAAGGTTATAAATCTAAATATTATCAAAGTCAAAATGAAAAGTTTATTTACTTTAAATTCCATCTGAAGTGTCTGGTAATTAGAGTTTGTAAAAAACTTCCTGATAGCATGCATTACTCACACTTCAACCCCTTTTTCATCTGACTAAAAACCCTAGATTAAAGTAGGTTTTAGGGAAAAATTTAGCAGTATATAATATTTAAAAAATATTCTATTAAAATTCTACATATGCAGAAAAAGTAAAAATGAAAAGAACCCTCAATCTTTGTTTTATATCTATGAAGAAAGAAAACTGGATATACCTATGTATATGTTTTGTTTTTCTAAAATGTAAAAACAATAAAAGTACCCATTGTCAGTTCCAAAATATTTAAAACCAACTTTCTCTCTTGCACCATGAAGAAAGGTCCTGCTCATAGTCCCCAGTTTAAAATGGCTGGTTATAATAAGGCATTTATTAATTTTATTTAAAATAAAATTATCAGACAAAGTAACTGTTTTGGAATTAATCATTTCTAGTTAGAAATAGAAGCATTTTTGAAAAAGTTATCTTAGGGTATAGGAACATAACTTCATTGTTGAGATTCACTGAAAATTTTTGGTTGCTGTTGGTAAACATTTATTAATGCTGGACTAACAGTGGAGCTACCATGACATCATATCGTAAGTCAGATAAACTATCATAATAACCGCATGAAATGTTATCTTCTACAGACTACTAATAATTTTGCATTATGAGATGAATTATTGTGCATTATTTGATTTATTCACCCACAAGGAATACTTTCATTTTCTGCTATGATTTTTACCATACAAAAGAAATTGTTGAAAGGATTCATTTAGAATGACCACATGATCAAGAAATTAGAGGATGACTTTTTTTGCTGGTTAAAATAACAACACTTTTACTTCACAGTCCTTTCTTAGACTGTGAACTCTGAGAGACGGGGCACACTCTCATTACCAAGTAGAGTGCCTGGCACATAATAAGACACCCAAAATGGGATTGCTGAATGAATCACTGAATCACTCAATGAGTAAAAAAACTCTTCTATTCCTACTGTGGTGTACACTAATTTGAGGTAAAACATTACTTTCTTTTTAATTCACCTCACAATTTTACTTCTGTAAAAGCTCATCACGCTTGTTTATCAAATCCAAATATTTACAGACTTACAGTAAATTTCTACTTCAAAGGCAGTCAAATTGCACTAATTTTTCTACAGAAAAAATAATTATTCCTCTAGAATATTTTAACATTTAAAAATCAGTTTTTAAAATTGACACTTGTACAATTTCATTTATATTGCTACTTTTAAAGAAGAAGTAAGCAGGAAAATAATTTGTTGAAATGCACTATAAACAATAGCCTATTAAGAGATGAAGCATTAGAATGTTGACTAGGATTCTTTTTATAATAATAGTGCTCTCTTTCATTTTTATTGAGCACTTCCTCCATGTTAAAGATATTTCAGT
This sequence comes from Furipterus horrens, assembly GCF_987537825.1. Classification (NCBI taxonomy): domain Eukaryota; kingdom Metazoa; phylum Chordata; class Mammalia; order Chiroptera; family Furipteridae; genus Furipterus; species Furipterus horrens. Next base: position 3,681,373 of record NW_028327187.1, read on the forward strand.
TTATCTTCACAATAACTTTATTAGGTATGATTAACTCCTTTATACATCTGAGGAAAGTAGGAACAGTTAAATAACTTGTCTAACGTTACATAGCTTAAAGATGAACTATTACAATTGTTTTATTTTTACAAATGAGGATTTGAAGTTCTGTGAGGTTCAGTTAATTGAAAGGTCACATAGCTGTTAAATGACAGAACCAAGATTACAGCCTGTTTCATGACCCTAGTGCAGTACCTTTGCTGTTTGAATAATCATACTTCACATTATTAAGCTGTTGTAGAAGAGAATTTTGCTAAATCACTTCTCTGCCTCCTTTATACGAAAGGTTCAATCATAGTTGAGTTTTGACGTGGGGGAGAAGTCTTGGTGAAATATAGGGTAGAAGTTATCAGCATGTGAATAATAGTTTTAAAACATGGGAGTTTCTTTAAGTGAAAGGAAAAAGAGTGCTTCTCAAACATTGGCCTGCATTAGACTTACTGAGAGCTTGTAAAAATAATTGCACACTCCTGAGCCCTATCCCTACAGATTCTGATTCAGAAGGTGCAGGAGTACAGTTTACAAATTTGCGTTTTTAGCAAGCACCTCTAAATAATTCTGATGTATGTAGTTAAAGGATTGAGAAACACTAAGGCAGAGGGAGCTAAGAAAAAAACCCTCAGAACAAATTATGGAAAATTGCAACACTGATGGAATAAAACATCTGAATCCAATCAAGGACACTGAGAAAAATGGCCAGATATTTGGGAGAAGAATCCCGAGAGCAAGGTGTCTCAAAAGCCAATGGAAGAAAGAAGTTCAAAGAAGCAATGATCAGCTCTGTTAAATGTTGCAGATAAATAAAACCAGATGACGACTGAAGTTTCAGCTGAGTAACGAGAGCAGACTCATGGTTTCCGTTGATAAAGCAGTGGATGTGAGATAACATAGATGGTCTCTTTAGGAATCTTTGCTTAGCTTAGCAGCAAAGGAAAAAGTCTGTGAAATAGTTAAAGGATGAAATAATAAAGGACTTTTATTTGGGGGCGATGGGAGAAATTTGGGCATGAATATAGATAAAATGAAAGGAGCAGGTAAGAGGAAAGTTAAGAAGTCAATGAAACTGAAGAGAAGGTGTTGAAATAAATGAGAAGATGACCATACTTAGAAAGGGGAAACATGTTCTCCTCTGCACTTGGAGGGGTGGAAATAAAGTTGCCCGTGAATAAGAATCATTTTGAAGGTGAGAGTGCAGGAAGATGAAGAGGTTCACATCCTTTGCTTTATTTATTTTGAGGTTATAGTAAAATTAAATGCAAATTTAAAATTGTTTTAACTTTCTGATGAAACTAACCTTTTAACTTGTGAAATATTCATCTTTATCTCAAGCAATGTTTTCCACCTTAAAATCTACTTAGTTTAATATGCCAAATTTCCTTTGCTAATTACATGGTGTATCTTCTTCCATCATTTTACTCTTAAGTATTCCATATTTTTTACATTGTAGGCATGTCTTTTGTAAGCAGCTTATAGTTTGGATTTGTCTACCTAGTCTAACATTCTTTTTTCTTTTACATTGCGCGTTTAGTTTGTTTGCATCCAATGGTATATTTGAGTTTAAATCTACCACCTTGCTACTTGATATCCATTTTTGTGCCTTTTTTTCCTTACTTTTGCTTCTCCTTCCTTGTTTTCCTTTGGACTTCCATTTTCAATTTCTCCCTATATTGCTTGACAGTTATACATTAATGTATTATTCTTTTAGTGGTTACTACAAGCACCCATGGATTATCAAAGTCCTTTTTCATTTCTTGAATAGTATAAGGATCCTGGAATACCTTAACTGTTTACCCTCCTCCTGCCTTATCGGCTACCAATGTAATGACTTTCAATTCTCTATATTTAAAACCCCATATTACCATTGCCATTATTACAATTTTACCCAGCCAATAATCAGTCATATTTACATACATATTTACCATTTTTGTTGCTCTTCATTCCTTCCTTGTGCTTCCATCTGGGATCATCTTTCTTCTGCTGAGGAGCACCTTTTAGTTGGGTGTGCTGGTAACAAATTCTCAGCTTGGTTTGTCCAAAAGTTTGAATTTCACTCTTTTTGAAGGATATTGTTATGGGTAATTGAAGTCTAAATTTCCAGTTATTTTCTTTCAGCTTTTTCAGTTCATTTTGTTGAAAACAGCATTCCATTTTCTTCTGGTTTGCATTGCTTTACAGTCTAGATTTCCTTCTTCTCCTAGATCCTGGCCCCATATTTTTCACTGACTGTTTTTCTTTAATACGCTTAAAGATTTGAAAGTCTGTCAAGCTTTTCTGATTGTTTTCAGCTGAGGGGTTAAAATAACCAGGTCCAAACAAAGTACCAAGTCCACCATTACTGGAGGTATTCCCAGGATGTTCACGATTGACTGGTCCAATATTTTTGCTGAAGGGGGCGGTGAGGCCAAAGCTGAGGTTCAAAGGAGGCTGGAGTTGGATAGGGGGTCTTTTTTGGAGTGACACAATTTTGGATTTGCTTCTGAGAAAAGACAGCTGATCATAGATGATTAAATAAGTGATACCGACAATCCAGCTGAACTTGATGGTAGTGACAAGCAGTGGTAGAGAGTAGTACAATATATTTGAGCCTCAATTTCTTAATTTTAAAAATGAGTATGAAAATAGTTCCTATCCTGTATATCATGGAGTCCTTTTGAGGACCAAATGAGATGATGATATTCAAAAGAAACAATGGATGTACACTGTGAGGTGGTATAAATATTGGCTATTTACAAACATGCAGATTTTGCCCTGGCTGGGTCGCTCAGTTGGTTACAGTGTTTTCCTGATACACCAACCAACAAACTAATGTATAAATGAGTGGAACAGCAACAACACCCCCCATCTCTCTCTCTAAAAATCAATAAATAAAAATTTAAAAACATGCAAGTTAAAAATTGGATAATACATACTAAGTTTGAAATGATTCTTTTTTATTCAAAAGAACGAGGTGTGTAGAATTGTGTCTTCCAGGGCTTATTTGTAGCATCATGGAGATCATTTAAATTTTCATTCATAGGATTGATAGTTACTGACACTTTCCACAGCACTGGGGGATATATACTCATGGAGGAAGGCTGTGAGTAAGTGATCGTATCACACTTAGAGCAAGAGAGAAAGAGGACAGAAATTAAGAAGTGAGATGGAATGGGAGAAAGAAGGGGTCAAATAGGCAGGTACTTTGTGAGTTTCAAATCTATACTTACTTCTTTATATGAGAGCTATTGCTAAACATCTTCATGATAACTATAATTTAGCACAGCTATTTCACCCAGAATAGCTACTGCTACTGAGAAGCCTATCAAGAGTCATTGGTCAAAGGTTTACTGCAGAAAAGTCCATTAAGTACACACAGCACGCCTAATGTCTGATTGCTGGCTCCTGGTTTTATCTCCTGGGTCTTGCCACTTGAATGGAAACAAGACGTCAGTCAAGTGGTTCTAGGTTTCTCCTCCTGAGCAGAGATGAGCCACTTAAGCTGAGCAATTTTGTAACATTGTTCATTATTTGCCATTGTCACATGTGAATACATGGAATCTGAAACTTTGTTTCTCTAAGTAGAAAGTAGAGCCAATTTTTTGAACTAAATGATAGATGTTTCAGAATATACTCCAATGACACATTTTGGGAACACAGAACACTCCTTTAAGACATGCATTTTTACAATGAAAATTCCTTGTAGCCATGCAGTATTTCAACACACAGGCATGTATTTTTAATTTTGTTATAACTTTTCTCACACTTAGAAATAATTCTGCTATTGACTTATTTTAAAACAGAAAGCCCGTAGAGTAGCCTACTGGATTTTAAAATGTTAACAAAAATCCTATATAAACTTTCTATTTGTCTAGATAAATGCATTTATTCTTAGATTTATCTTTTTGTAAAGCATTAATGCTGATTTTTTCTGCCATCTGATCATTTTGGGAAGTTTCCTTCCACTGGTAATCAGTTTCCTCAACAAGGCATATGGTTTTATACTCACATTTATTATTAGAATGTTATATATTTCAAAAGTACAATTAAATTTTGTGTCTTTTGTTTTGGTTTTGGATTGCATGTGCTGATAACCAAGACTTGTCGTAGATGTCGCAATTTCCTGAAACATGCTAGATCTCAAAATTAACTATGGTATCACTGACTGCTGAGAGCCTTGCAATGTTGCAAAGACTGTATACTAGGTGGTTGTCAAAAACAGAGGAAACTGAATGAAAAAATAGCATGAACTACAAATCTTAGATTATGAAGAATGTATGGGTTATAACAATGAAAACATATGTGGTCTTCACAATCCTTGATCAGATCAATGATTATAATCATCCACAAACCAGGTGCATGAAAAGATTATGGAGCCAAGCATCTTAGATGAAAGATGAGTGTCACAAGATGTTGGTAGATGTGATGCCGATGTGCCAGTACACTTCCCTGGATAAAAAATAATGGTCCCAGATGGAAAACTTATTACTTATTCTAATTGTGGTTGGTACAGGCTCACATTTGTGAGTAGGTTTCTTTAGCCATCTGAGTGAAAACGTATCATAAACTTTTCACTTATCCCCCCCAAAGCTGCAACTTTGTGACCAGTGTTTAATATAATATAGCAAGAATTATTCAGGCGGTGCTCATTGAGGAAAGGAGACTGGCTTGGTACAGTTCCTGCTGATACAGAAGTTATATCTATATAATATTTCCTGTTTGGCCTCCAATTTAGTTTTCTTCTTTTGTGCTACTTGTGTCCACGGAGTTAGAAGGACCGTTAATGATAAGGAGTGGCCAGAGAGAAGTATACAAAGGAAAAAATCATGCGTAATCCTAGAGATGAATTTACCATGAGGCCAATGAAGCTTAAGTTTTAAGGCCTCTCACTTGTACAAGAGCCTTCCGAGGCCCCAACAATTCTATGTCTGTATTATTTGTCATATTCTTTAAATTGATAATTTGTTGTGATTTTTCTCATTCCATATTTCAATTTGTATATATTACCTCAGTAATAGTAGGCTGGGAAAATTTTATCATATCCTTCAAACTCTTTAACAACTTCTCCCTCTCTTAATACATCAAAATCTGTAGCTACAAAACTGACATTTTGAGGAAAATCAATACTACTTAATCCACTTCCATGTTAGGGATAAATTAATCACTAGGCAGAATATAAGCACTAGTTATTAATTTCTCTGAGAGAACACTATAGGAAGAAATGAAATTGTAGGTCAGTGAAACCTTGTTAGATTCATAGAGCTATAAGTGACCACAGTTGTCATTCACTCAAACCTTGCATTTTACATAGGAGAAACTGAGGTTTGAAGAGGAAATATGAATTGTTCAAGTTCACATGTAGTTTTATTAGTGTTAAAGTTGGATTTCAGGGAAATTAAACCTATACTAAATTTTAATATTGCTCCAATTTCTTTGCTCCTTAATTTAAAAAATGTATTTCCTAACATGTTTTAGATTTCTATATTTTACATAAGGTTAACATTCTATCAGACTCTAAAACTGAGAGCCAAATTATTATTCAATATTTTAAATAATTACTTTGTATATTTCATTATTACCATATAATGTCACGTTCTTTTTGCATGCAGTTTACAGTTTAATGACATCCCACCCTTAACATAATTGAACAGTAAGATAATAGCTTATTCATTTTTTGAGTCATTAACTATTTCAACCCAAACAATTCCATATTAAAAATCTCTGCCATTTTCTTTCATTAAAAACAGTACACTAAGATTAGGTTTCCCATATGGGCAACTGTAATAACTATTTTGTTATATTTATATAGATAATACAGTAAGACTTGGTAATGGATGAAATGATTTTAAAAATACAAGCATGACATTTGAATGGTTACTTAAATAAGAGCTTTAAACATTTTTTATGTTACATATAGTTTTTGTGTTGCAGCAAGTGTGAAGTTTATTTTCCCTCTGTTTAAGGAGATGTAAATCGTGACTACATTCCTTTTTAAAAGCACTAGAGACTCACATATGTACTAAGATAAATATAATCATATAATGATTGGGCTAAAATAATGCACTTAAGCTATGAAACTGACTTCACTGGTGGTTAATTTCCAGGCTTATTTCTGAATTTAAAAATTCCTTATCCCAAATCATGGTGAAAATCTTTACAATAAACTTGGAACATATACATATGAGTAATATAAAATACATATAAATTATCACTAAGACCCCAGTAGTTAAACAGACAAGGGTTATGAGCAGGCAATTCAGACAAAAATAAAAATAAAATGGCTTATAAATATAATGGAAAATTTTATCTCATTAATTGAAAGAGAAATAAAATATGACAAGGGTTATGATTATAACTATTTTTCAACTTGATGATTAAATAGTAAATGTATAATGAAATGGTTATGCATATATGCTGCTGATGTAGTATCTTTAGTATCCTTAGTGTAAACTGATACAATCTTTATGAAAGTAATTTTTTGTTATATTAAAAAATCTTGAATATGTTAATAGTCCTTGGACCAGTAATTTCATGTTTGAGCAACTAAGTCTGACAAAAACCTTTATGCATGAAGATGTACAATTATGCATATCAAAATATTATGTATAATAGTAATAGAAAGAACATGAAATAATTTGAATGCCAGCAATAAAGAAGGTATCAAATAATGTTTATATGATCAAATTATGTATGTGTGTATATATACCTAATACGTACGTCACAATTATACAGGTAAACTATGAAGAGAAGAAACACTAGAAGAAAATATACAAATATTATTAATGCGAAAAACAATTCAAATACTTTTCTGTACTTTCCACGTTTTATATAATGAGGAGTTATTACCTTTAACTAAGAAAAATAATTTTAATAATAATGGAATGGAGAAAAAAGTAGAAACATATATAGCATATGAAAACAATGTCCAAGCAGTTAAATACAAACGAAGTTTGATTTTATAATTCTAACAAGAATAAGAAAAAGAGGTAAAACCTAATACTAGTGAAAATGCAGGTTTAATTTGGTAGAATTCTTCTGGAGGATAATTTGATAATCTTAAAACAATTGTACACTATCACTATAATCATCATAATCATAGGAATATATTCAAGGAAATTATTTCAATAGTTAAAAATAACTATACCTACAAACATAATTATATCAACTTTATTTTTATTACCTGAGAACTGGGAGCAATATAAACAATCCATCAATAATTAAACAATTAAATAAATTATGGTATATAAATTCAGCAGTATATAATGTATCACTTAAAATTAATATGATGACTATACTAAAAAGCAAGATGTAATTACATAGTCTTATATACTTTATACATTGAGAAACAATGAAAGGAACCCCTCCAAAACCCGGTAAGTTAAAATTTTTTTGACATTTAAAAATCTTTTGAAACTGCATTATTTTAATGAAAAATATTTTCAAAAAATCACTTACCCTTTGCACCACAGGTGGCATCTGTTCTGGTCCTGTGAGTTCAGGTGGCAGATCAATTATGTAACGACACATTTTACTCAGAGCCTTGCACTAGAAAAGAAGAAATCACAGAAAAAAGATTCATGAATTTCATATCAATGTCATAAACTCAGTTCTAACAGGTAATTTTAATAATTTTCATTTTTCAAGTAATGAATATATGTACTTGTATTCATATTTCTATTCATGGAAAGACATTAAATGTATACATAACTCACCAACAGGATGAAATACATATGTTTTTGTTTGCAGAGTAAGTCAAGTGTTTAATATCAAAGCACAGAACTGTGTAATTTTTAGGTAGTCTTAATTGTGCTGTAGGCAACATGTAGATGAGTGAAAAGAAGTAAAAAGAACTTTTTGAATGTTTTTCTAAATATATATATATATATATTATTTAACTTGTCTAAATATGAGAAACCTTACTTTTAAAAAATTACAGTTTACTTTCAATATATTATTTTGTATTGGTTTCAGGTGTACAGCATAGTGGTTGCTCTTTAACCATATATATACTCCGGGGAACTTTCAGAAAAGGTTGACGAGCCTAAGAACTTAAGTATCACCCAGAATCCCACCTACAGGTAAACAGGGTAAATATTAAAATTACTTATTGTGACCTTCATAAATATCTATTTACTGCACTTCTGGCAGGTATTTTTATATATCCTGTACATATGCAGTCAGGAAACAAATTGTCATTTTCTTTAAATATAGCAAACTCTTTAAAGGAAACTTGACCTGTGTGACTTTCAGTATTGTGATATAACAAAATTTAATTCTAAAATGTCAGTAAAAGTTTAGGAAAAGAAATTAAAACATTAAATAAAAAGGAAGAGTTATAAACAATAGCCCAATAAACCACCTACTTACTGATCTGCAAAGCTCATGGGGAGTTGTAGCTTATATATCTCTAAATCCTATCACTTAGCTCAATTTCAAATATACAATAGAACTACATAAATATTTATTGTTGATGAATATAAGGGGATAAAAGCAATTCTTAAACTTTCCCAAGGAATATGTAAAATTATTAAGTCTAACATTGACTTCAAGTAAGATGATCATGTGAAAACAGAGATTTAAATGGTTAAAAAGCAACCACTATGCTGTACACATGAATCCAATTCAAAATAATATTGAAAGTAAAATGTAATTTTTTAAAAAGTAAGGTTTCCTATCACATTTAGACAATTTAAATAAAATACTAATAAAAATAAATAAATGGTTAAAGACCAAATAACCTAAAATCGAAAGAATTTGAAAAGTCTTATAGATAAAAATCTATATATATATATGCTAGCATCAAATGCATCTTTTATCCCTGGTAAATATTTTAATTTGATATGTACATTTAAGGTGTAAAGTTATAAATATTTTGTCTGTCCGGAAAAAGTCCAGCCACTGCTAATATAACGAGAATGGTTTGCACGACATTGATGTAACCTGGCAGCCAAGGAGAGTGGACTAGAATGTGCCTGTGTGAACAATGATGACCTCACTGTACTAATCAGTGGGGGCAGTAGACACCTTTGAGTGAGCATGTGTGCTGTGTGGCCATCACATTCAAAATGACTGAGCAGAGCAACAAATGTGTGTCCAATTTTGTGTTAAGCTTGAGTGTTCTTCTGTGGAAACTATTCTATGACTCAGAAGGCCGCAGCTCTGGGCACCTGGTGATTGGCAGCTTCATCATGACAGCACATCTGCTCATGCATCACATCTCCTGCTGAGTTTTTTTGTGAAACATCAAATCACCCAGGTGACTCAGCCCCTCTACAGCCCAGATTTGGTGTCCTGTGACGTCTGGCTTTTCCCACAACTAAAGTCACCTTTGAAAGAGAAGAAATCTCAGACTGTCGATGAGATTCAGGAAAATATGACAGGGCAGCTGATAGCAATTGGCAGAACTATGTGAGGTCCCAAGGTGCCTACTTTGAAGGGGGCTGAGGCATCATTGTCCTATGTACAATGTTTCTTGTGTTTTGCATCTTCTTCAATAAACGTCTCTAGGTTTCATATTAAATGGCTGGATACCATCCTGACGGACCTTGTCCTTTGATGATGATTAAAGAGCAGAAGCTCCTTCTTCATCTACCATGCCCTTTAATGCACTTCAAAACAAAGGACCTGGGAAATTACAGTCAAGGAGGGAAAGGACTTTCTAATTTTGGTAGAAAACCCACCTCATAGTTTTTCTTCCACTACGTTTTTTTCAAACTAGGCACTATTACAAAATAGATGAGAACCCCAGGATTGGCTTCACGCTACACCTGTCTCCTGTCTACTCCTCTGCTCCATTCCACTTCAAGTACAAACAAACAAACAAACAAAGAAAAAGTCCTGTCTAAACGGTACTGATACGTCCGTCCACAGGAAATAATATGTTAATGAATCACTGGGCATTGTATAATGAGTTAACATATAAGGTTTCAATTGGGTCCTTCTCAAAGTGTGTGATTCTAAGGGTAGAAATGTTTTCACTATCTCACTTCTGGACTTAATATAAATCTGCAGTAATAAAAATAGTGTGGTACTCGCATAAAAACTGACTAATAGGTAATGAAAAATGCACTGTGCAGAAACAGACCTTCATTTCACAGTCATTAAATATTTGACAAAGACACCAAAGTAATCCAATCAAAAAAGCAAACTATTTTCCATAATAGTACTAGAACTTATTATAAATGGAAAATACAATAATCTATAACTTCTATATTAAAACATACAAAAATATTTTGAAATGGATCATAAATCTAAATGTAAGAACTAAAATTACAGAGCATCCAGACGAAAACAGAAAAGAGCACCTTCACAACTTGGGGTAAGTAAAGATTTTCTTAGACAAAACAGAAGAAAAAAATGACACTTTGGACTTCATTAAAATTAAAACGATTACTCAACAAGAGACTTCACTGAGAAAATGAATAGGCAAACGTACACAAGGAAAAATACTCATAAATTAAATGTCTGACAAAAGACTGGTATCCAGGTTACATACAAAACTCCAATAACTCAATAATAAAAATGCAAACAACTCATTTTTTAAAAAATATGGACAGAAGTTTTGAGGAGACCCTATACACACAAAAAGGATTTGTGGAAGGGCATAAAAAGCATGTTTAAAAACGCTTAACAAAATTGGTTAACATCAAAATGTAAATAAAAGCTACAATAAGATATCAACGCACATCCACCAGAATGGCTAAAATTGAAAAGTCTGAGACTACCAAAATGTTTTGAGGATGTGGAGCAACTAATTTTTTTTCCATTTTTATTTTAGTGTAAAATGATAATAACTGCTTTGGGGAAATTTCATGCATATTCCCCCAGCAATCTCATTCCTAGGTATTCACAGGGAGAAATAAAAGCATATGTCCACAAAAAGACTAAAAAATATTCATAGAAGACAAGAGGATTTTTAGGACAGTGGAAATACTTTATGATACTATAATGATGGATATCTGTCATTGCATATTTGTTCAAAACCTTATAATGTACAACACCAAGTCCAGGCTCATAATACAAACTAGTATAGACTTTGGGTGATTAAGATGTGTCAATATAGGTTAATCAATTGTAACAAATATACCACTCTGGTGGGGATCACTGAAAATGGGGGAGGCTATGTACATATGGGGTTGTGAAGTATACAGGATATTTCTGTGTCTTCCTCTAAATTTTGCTGTGAAACTAAGGCTACTCTAAAAATAGTCTCTGAAAAAATCTTTCCATGAAATATAGTAATAGAAACTTTGTTCATAATAGACTTTCATTGGAAATAATAGAAATCTCCATCAACAGAATGAAAAGATAAATTGTGGTATACACATGTATACAATAGAATACTATAAAACAATATAAAAAGAAAAACCAATTGACATCAAAAATGGATATAAAATATGCTGAGTGAGAAAGTCCTTACACAAAATAGCACAGTGTATAATTTCATTTATATAAATTTTCAGAATTGTCAAAACTAGTCTGAGGTGGAAGAAAATCAGAAATGTGGTTACCTCCTAGAGAGGATGTGGGAAAGCAGGTGAGCGACATCAGGTATGACTCAGAATGAGCATGAGGCAAATTCCTGGGGTAAGGGTAATGTTCTCCATTTTCACCAGGGTTTGGGTTAAACAGGTGTGTTTATTTATAAAAGCTCACGATAGAATACCCTTAAGATTTGTGTGTTTTTTTTGGTAAATTTTACCTATAAAATTGAACTGAAAACCAGTATTGAAGGTCCATTAATAATATGCAGGCTGAAGTATCTGGGGCGAAGTGTACCGATTTCTGCAACTTAACTGGGAGTGCATCATAAAAAATAAGATGAATTAGTGGGTAGATAGAGGGATGGATAGATGATGAATATTTGATAAAGCAAGTACAGTAAAGTGTTGTATGTCAAATCTAGGTGGTATGCATATGTGTGTTTACCGTACAATTCTTTCAACTTTTCTATGTTTGAAAATTTAAATAGGGAGAAAAACTTGTCTTTATAGTGGCCCACTATAAAATCTGCCACCCAATTCATTTTCTCTTAGATATCAGCTTTATTTTCTCTACTCCCAACTCCCTCTCTCCTTGACATCTCATTCTAGCCATCTTGGTCTTCTGGTTATTCTTGGAATACATCACACATGCACCTGCCTTATATGCTTTGTTTTCATGTCTTTCACTTAGAACACACTTATTCCAGATAGCCACCAGTTTTGGGGGTGGTTTCTCCTTGTATAAGAGGTTATTCAAATACTAGAGTGGATGGTTGAACCAAAACTAAAATGTCTTCCAGTTGGATATTATTTATCTTAATTGAGGTATACAAAAAGTGGATCCCAGATCTGATATTTGAGCCAATATATAATTAATTTTTGCTACTCTGAAGAGAATTCAATATTAGTATCAGGTATTAGGTACTTAGAAAGTCTTTTAACAGATTACTCTAAAGAGAAACAATAATTTTTCTTTTTTTCTGCATGTCCATACATCACTTTAAGGTCAACATAATTTCTGATGAAGAAGCATGTCTTAGAAGACATAGCTATAATTGTAAATCCTGAGCACTGTGAACAGAAGCACATAAAAATCCTTTTTCTGTGGGTGGTTCTTTAGTTTCTGAAGGTTGAAATGTTTTAACATCATATACATTCTCAAAGTCTATGATCATATCCTGTACTTCACATCAATACTTTCAGGTCCCATATGGAGCAGTAAGGGGAAAAAAACATCAAAAGAAAATAAAAAGAGAAAAATCTTAAGAATAAAGAAAAATAAAATGGATGTGAGGGCAAGGAATGTTTGGAGAAACCAGAGTGAAAAATAAGATATTAGGTAACAAATATTGTATGCTTATTAAATGATCACTAAGAAAAACCATTTAAAATTTATTTCTTTGTATTTAAAAAGCAGCATCTATTAGAAATCTTAAAATTTGTTACATCTATATAACATATAGTCATTAGAATCCAAACTACAAAAGAATAAAGAATGTAATGAAATGTCTCTTTCATGATTTCACAAATAGCGTAATCTCAAACATAAGGCCTCCTCTGAGTTGGTAATTAGAGAGATGTGATGATGATTTATGGCAGATACAGAATGCAGAGCCACTTCATTTGTAACTATACCTTTAGTGGTTCTTAGGTTGTTATTGAAGTTAAATTCAGTTGATACTTAACTAAAACAAATGCTTCAAGAGCAATTTCCTACCCTTAGGAAAACTGCCAAGTAGCCTATTTTCCTCCTGTTCTTTCCTTCTCCAGTTTTCCATATATGAACTGGATGTCCTCATGCTTTATTTCAACTTGCCTTGACCAAAATCTGTTTTTCAAAAAGAACCCAAAAAACTTTCTTGCACTGAAGAAGAAACCATGAACTCTATTCCCCATGTTGTCTTTTACATCCCCAAGACTATTCGATAACCACCAATCTGTACTTCTCAATCCTTTCACCTGTTCCACCCAGTCCCCCATCCCCCTCCCTTCTGGAAACCATCAGTCTGTTCTCTGTATCTATGATTTTTTTTTATTCACTTATATTTTTCTTTAGCTTCCACATAAAAGTGCAATCGTATGGTATTGGTATTTCTCTGATTGGCTTATTTCACTTAGCTTTATATCCTTTAGGTCCATCCAAGCTGTCATAAATGGTTATATTTCATTCTTTTTATGGATGAGTAATACTGTAATAACTATGTTTGGTGCCAGTTTGGTACTGGAAATATCAGAGGGAACACTTTGGAAACTATGTGATTGTCTAACCACTATACTGTACACCTGAAACTAATACAAAGTAATATTGACTGTAAACTCTAATTAAATAAATAAATTAAAAATGAAAAAATAAGCATGAACTTACTTAACACACTGCATGCCCCACAGAGCAATTTTTATTCTGACAAGGAGTAAGCCTTAAGGTCAAAATGTTACATTCGAACATTAACAAATCATGAAAAGAAGGCAGTTTCTAAGGCAGAGGCATTTTATCTTTTGTTACTATATGAAAAATGGAATTAGTGTTAGATACATTCTTTTGGCATGAAACAACTGCTAAACAATGGTCAAAACAACACAAAACAAAACCCAAAAGCTAAAAAACTACTCAAATGATTTATAATTATAAGAGTGTTTGACCTTCTTAAACTTCTTCAAATGAGTACTAGATTGGTCCAGAAAAAAATATATAATTAACTAATTCTAATTGTTTCAGTCATATCTTAAATACTTCATTCAGGCAATCTGTATTTCTAAAGAGTACTACCAGATTTTTTATTATTATTTAATCTGAGAGACAGAATAAACAGAAGTCCCCAAGGCAACATGTATAGGTTCAGTAAGTTTTTCTGTTGTTGGAAATTATTAAGGAAAAGTATTTCCCCAACAATGGCATTTTATGAAGATAAATTTCTCTACACCAGTATTTGATATACATAATTTCAAAAAACGTTGTCTTACTAAGGGTATTAAGGTCAGTTTTCTAGAGTAATTAACTCCAAAGTACAGTGATAATTTCTGCCCAAAGAAAGCTGCACATAAACAAATTATTTCTTAGGGAAACAGTGTACCAAATCAGTAAAATGAATAAAGGAGCTATTTTTTATTTTATTTTTTGGTTTTTCAATTACAGTTGTCCCATTTTTTCCCCATTGCTCCCCCCAACCCAGCCCATCCCTTCTCCCACAATCATATCCCTCCCCGTTGTCCATGTCCATGTAAAGGAACTATTTTTATTTTTGTTTTAGAATATGTTGAAAATATACTCTTCATATTTGCTTATTGTAAATAATACCCTTTCAATTAATTTATGGTTTATTTCTGTCTCACATTTTAGAATATTATTTTCTGTAAGAAACATTAGATTTTTTCCTTTTTAAAAACAATTTCATTTGTGTGACAGAAAACAAAACCATCCTATGTTTTAAACATTTACTATAAATTTATATTTCTCTATACTTTTATATAGAGTACTAAATGAATACAATTATTTAGTATTCTAGCATCAAAAAGTGTACAGTATCTGTGAAATATTTTATTTTATATAACAAGATCTTAAAAAGCCACTTACCGCATCTATCATATCAGATTCCGATTCACTGTTGATATTAGACTACAAGAGAAGAAAATATAATTGTTGCTATAAAATCTGTAATTTCTTTAATTAAAGCCCCAGAATAAGTATTAAATGATATTAGTGTGTTTCAAATAATCTATTCATTTCAAAGTTGTAGAAAGGAATCTTTCAGAATTGGAGGAAATAACACCAATCTGAGAGTCTCTGTCATTTAACAGATGCCTTTTATCCTTTTATCTTTATTGTGATTATGACACATATGGATTTATTCTACCATCTTATTTTATATTCTATGTATCATGTTTCCTTTGACTCATTTCCACAGTCTTCCCTGCATTCTATTAAAACATATTTTCTTCAGTTTTTTTGTTTTTCACTCTACTAGAAGAGACGTTACACATTCTGCTTATGTACTTTTAATCTAAAATGTTTAACATATATAGCAGAACTAATCAATACTTATATTCTATTCTGATCAGCACAATGACCTTAAAACTCTATACTTCAATCTCCTCTCTTCTAC
Source organism: Furipterus horrens (assembly GCF_987537825.1). NCBI lineage: Eukaryota > Metazoa > Chordata > Mammalia > Chiroptera > Furipteridae > Furipterus > Furipterus horrens. The sequence goes on from NW_028327187.1 coordinate 3,696,968, forward strand.
ATTCTGTGTTATCTTTGTCTACTATCTTAGTTTCATCTTTTCCTCAACTGACAAAATTAATCTTGTTTAACTGTCTGTCAAAGCCTGTAAAGATAAATGGCATGTTTAAACATGTAAGAATAAATACACAACTTTAATAAATAAATTCCAGTTTTTTGGTCCCCCCTCATATTCATATATATTAATTAGTTATACTAATTGTATATATTAGTATAACTGAGATATATATTAGATTGTATGGTACACCTTTTCCATCCCTTTGTTTTCAATATTTTTATAATCTTCTATTTACGTGTTCACTTTACCTTAATCCTTTTGGTGCCCTGAAATAGGGGAGTTTATTTTATCTTATCTATATTTCTGAATTTTTTTCTCAGTGGGAGAGTTAGTCTAACAGAGAGTCTACAGTGACTTTGTTGAAAGTAGCAGTCTGATTTTGAGGCTCTTCATGAGACATAAAATTTTCCGTTATTCTTTTTAAAATTTCTTTTCCTTCTTTCATCCAGTCCCCCCTTCCCTTCTGGCAGCTGTCAGTCTGTTCCATGTGCCTATGCATATGTTCCTGTTTTGGTCATCAGTTTATTTTGTTCACTACAGCCCAAATATAAGTGAGATCATATAGTATTTCTCCTTCTCTGACTAGCTTATTTTGCTTAGCACAACAGTCTCTAGGTCCATCCATGCAGATGGAAAGGGTAAGAGTTCCTTCCCATAAAATAATTATTAGACACTCATATGTACAAAAGGTTATGTTGAATAATCTTAATATAACATAATGTGTGATAATTCCTGACCTCAAGAGACTTAAAATCTAGTTGTTAAGGCATAATATATATGTTAAAAATTAAATATTGGTTGTTTAAATATCTGATTATTCTGCTAAACATTGAGGGAAATAATTCTCTCCTATTCATCCATGTCTCATCTATGAAGCATGGATCATGTACCTGCATATAGCCAACCCTCAAATGATTATGGAATGAAAACACGCTTACAATGTATCACGTGCGGAATTTTTGAAAGCAACAATTACAGAAGTCAACTTTTTGATTAATGAATAGATGAATGAAAATATGAACAAATAAGTGAGTGTACTAACCAGTCCTTAAAGTAAGTATGTTAGTTAGATAAAAAAGAGAAGTCATGGTAGTAAATTCTAGGTGGAGAAAATAGGATGATAAAAAAGATAGAGGTGGAATTGCACATGAAACACTGAAGAATGAATGAATAAAACCTATTAACAATAGTACAAGGATGATATAAAACAAAAGAATACTATAACAGATGATTATATACTAAGGGATGTTGTGAATGGTAGTTTAACAAGTTTAGACTATGTTTACTGGGTAATAATATGCATTTGAAAGCTCTGCTCAGCTTAATATTTATTTTAGAATAACACAACAACAGTGGAAAATTCTAATTAAATAAATAACAGATTTGAGTTGACCGATTTGTTAGTAGCTACACAAATAATGTACTTATATATAACAAAATATGGACCTGTATTTAGTGTTGACACTGAAAATGATAAAGAAGATATAAGTTCTTTAGGTGTTATTGAAAAGAAATTTACAGAAATGATGGGTAAATGCATGTGAGGATGTATGGAGAACAGCACAATAAAACCATGTCTTACCTGTCCAGAGAGATATCTCAGTAATGTAATATATTTAGTGAGGTCGCTTTTCAGTGTGGAAAATTCTGGCATGTTATCAAGTGGAGGCCTGCCAGGGAAGGATGACAAGAGATTTCATCACTCTCAGTTTCATTGAATACCACAGCTTTATAGTTTAGGAAATTGAAGATTAAATTCACAACAGTTAGATCTTTTCATAATCTTGAAAAAGGGCCAGGGGTGCCTAATTTATAGACATTAAAAACTTATATGAAAATAATAGAAAGTTTATATGAAAGTTGACCAATGTAATATACTTTTTTTTAAATTTTATTTTTTGGTTATTCAATTACAGTTGTCCCATTTTTCCCCTTTTGCTCCCCCCTCCCAGCCCATCCCTTCTCCCACAATTATATCCCCCCCCATTATCCATGTCCATGAGTCATTCATAATGGCCTTAATATATTGGTATGATGGTAGGTACACAATTAACGGTAGTTATTCCTGTTTTCAAGTTCCCATAAAAAAGTTGAAGGTGGAATAGGTAACTTTAACCAAGGTAAAGGAAATAAAAACAACAAAAGGAGGAAGAAAATCATCACATATGAATTATGATATCCACAAGTAAATTATCTATCTCTTGGAAAATAAAAATTGGCTGTATCTGGTAATTTTATTTGCCAGAATTGAAAAATACATATTTTACTTAGGACACTATACCAATTGAAAGATTTGTCTTTATTATTTTTTTAAATCTAGCATAGCTCTTGCACTTCTGTAGCTTTGGGGACCTGTAATCGTAAATTGTAATTTGAACGAGGTTATAAAACCTATATAGCTTTGTTGGAAAATGATCACTCAATTCATCTATCCTACTATATTACAAAAATGAAGAATAATTGTCAGAATGACATTTTGTAGAATAAATTAACAAGCTTTACAGTATTAAAGTCATATTTAGTCACACCAGGGAAGTCAAGTTTTAATGTTATGAATTAGCAAGGAAAAATAATTTATTACCCCCCTACAAATTATTAGGAGATTACAATCCCTGGTGTTCATGTGAAAATGCCATCTTCTGGAAGTTTATTTCTAAAGCACATAAGAATATGGGCAATGATCCAAATTACTTCTTATTATTAAGCTTATAAACAGATGGCAAGATACATAGGACTTTGTCCTGTAAGTGTGCCCAGGGTATAAAACTTGAGCAAAATTCCATAGGCAGCAGTGTTCCCTCAAAAGAAAAGCAAACCGGCAAGAAAACATTGAGTTAATGTAAAGCCCCACCCCACCCTATCCCTTATTTCTCAACATAAAGCACAATCAATTTATGTTTCCTTAAAGTAGAATCTTGGTAGGTACTCCATTACCCTCCTCAATGAATTTTGTCATAAATTCTATCTACCTCAAATCAGTGAACCACTTAAAATTTTAATGACTAAAGGAAATACACCATAATGAGATAAATCCTTGTCAACAGACTCTAAGATTTCCATTTAACACCATAACTGAGAACTTTCTAAAACTTCCTTTACAGTAAATCTTAAAATGTTTCCTATTACTAATAAAGGAGTACAAATAAAGCTGTATCATGTAATTTAAGCTTCTAGTGCCGCTAAAGTCAATCTTTCATACACTGCCATTCAGTTGAAAAAATCTCAGGTAACCCACGAAAAAAGCTAAACATTTTAGGAAAATATAAAAAAAGAAGAGAAAACTTCCTTGGAAGAGGTCATATAATCACCTTTATTTTTTTTTTCATGATATCCAGAAGTAAACTTCTGAATTAACTTCAATTCTCAAAAATACTTATCTCTATTACTAAACGACTCACTAGATTAATATCCTTTTTAAAAATAAAACTAAATACTTGCCTGACATCATATATTTTATTAAACTAAGTCAAATATTAGCTTGAACCACAATTTAAGAAAAATTAATACCAAAAATATAATAACAGAAAATATATATTTTAATGCCATCTTTCACATGTATTGTTTTAGAAACAGAGATGAGGACAATTTTAGAATAAACCATAGAAATAATTTTGTCCAGTAACACAATTATTCAATCTCAGAGAGAAAGAAGAAGCAATTCCTCCAATTGAAAACTAACTAGATATCTGGTAAGAGAAATTTAATTATTCTATAAGAAATCCGATTAGGCTAAGTCTTAGCCATTCTTAAAATCCATATTACTCTCCAATCAGAATATATCAGATGATTTTCTGACACAATTTTGAAAATATACAGACTTTCCTGGGAAGGGCTTTGGAAAATTAGAAACAATTAAAGCTAAGAAATTTAAAGGTACTTAAGTGTTTTTATAGCAACTATGTCCAGGGCAAGACATAACATTGTGTTTTTATATATTTTGTTGATAACACTTTTATGTTTTAAAAGATCACATTTAGAGTGATCAATAAATCTTCAGCTTAGTAAAAAGGTTATTCATTATGAATACCTCTTATTTAGTAATCACTAGTCTTTAAGCAAGGACAATGAGTATCTGTATTTTTTTTACCTTATTCAAGACATTTAATTTTACCAAACATTACTTTTTTTAAATTCTGAGATCATACACAATTGAACATGAATTTTAATCTTATTTTCCCCCATTTTTCTCCCATTGCTCCTCCACCACCCTGCCCAACTCCTCTCCCACAATCAATCCCCACCCATTGTCCATGTCCGTGCGTCATTTATACACGTTCCTTTACTAGACCTTTCCCTTTCTTACCCCCCCTTCTCCTCTTTCCCCCTCCCTCCTGGTTGTAATGTTTTAAACTAAAGTTTAAAATCTTCAAGAAGTTAGAAAAGAAGATGTTGAGATGATCCACAAATTTTCCATATTCCCATGCTATTAAATGAGGTCTCTTTGTACAGATTATATCATTTCTGAAAGAGGAATCTGACTGTTTTATTACAAAATACTCCAAGAGTAATATAACCTTCCCTTTGTCTTGCCTGGTTTCACTGATCGAGAGCAAGGAAGCCCTCACATTGGTGATGTAGTGAAACTGTGTCAAAGAGTGCTTGTTAATATTGACACCATGATGTGAATTTCGTAGTGAGGCTACTTTAATAAAATAAGAAAATCTAACAATGTGAGCTATCAACTATCAGCAAAACAGATTATATTTATTCAATTGAGGGGGAGGGTCCTCTTTGTTGCCACTACTCAGTCACATAGATATCTTTGCTGTCTGCTCATTATCCCTTTTTCTACTCTCCCTAACTTGAATTCATTCCAAGGGTCCCAATTATTTACTTCGTTTCAGCTTGTTACCTACCAGATAGATGTTCATAAGGAGTTCAGAAGAGAGAAAATATAGAACTTGTAAACTTCCTAAATTTCCTTTAACATTCAACTTGAAATTTGTTGAACTAGTGTGTCAAGTCATTTCAACTGTTTTTTAAAAAATTATTATTTTTCTATTACAGTTGTCCAATTTTTCCTCTATTGCTTTCCCCCACCTCTTCTCCCACATTTCAATCCCCACCCCCTTGTCCATGTCCATGGGTCATTCATACTAGTTTCTTGACTAGACCTTTCCCATTCTTTCCCCCTTTATCCCTTTTTTTTTATGTGAAGAAAAGCAAGTATCAACTGCAATGAAAAGAGATACTAAGTAATAAGTAAGAGAGCAGGTAGTAAAGAGGTAAAAGTATGATGACTTCTCTCTCTTATATTTCTCTCCTTGATCATAAAAGCTTGCATTTTTTCAGTAAATAAAACATGCTTCCCTCTCTCACTATCTAACCTGTCATTGGATTATAAGGAATAAATATCCATATAATGCTTCATTTGTGTGTAGCATAGACTTGACTACAGTCTTTGATGAAAACAATTATGAAATTGAAATATTAAGATGTTACCTAAAGGTTATTATCAAAACAAGATAAATGTATTACCTAGAGATTGTTATACAACCTTCGGTTTCTATAGCTTTCTAATAGTAACAGTTTTAAAAACAAGACTGACTTTTATTTTTTACTAAAGATACCTAATGTAATTAATGTATAAAGAAAACAACTATTTTGGTGTTGTAAAGAGTCCCCAGTGGTAATTTAGAACTTTGGTGTAACTTTGTCCATTCCTGACAGACTGTAGAAAAACAAGTGTTCTTTCTAGTGTAGCAGCAAGGTTTGACCTAGAAAAAGGAGTATAAAGTGAGTCCTTTGTAAAATACATACTATTTCTGTTAAATGATCTTTTCTATTAAAGTTAGGTGACCAAATGTTGGTTCATTTAAAGTGGGCTACAGAATTATGTATCACCTTAGGGAGATATTCAGAGAGTCAATAAAAATATTTAATTGTCTTTGAAAAATACTGGAGAAATAAAATCCAATCCATACATAAGTTTTCTGAGGAAGCAAAAATCAGGAAAAATGCAACAATATTAAGACTTTACAGGTCAGATATTAGTAATTACCTTTCCAGAATGCTTTGTATTGTCCTGACGGCAGTAACCACATCAATAGCAGCAGTGAGAATGTTATGAGTTGGTTTCTTATTAATGCCATGTAGAGCACGTTCCCTTCTTCTTTCCGATATCGCAACAAGAAGTTGCTCAATAGCCTGCTCAAGCGCTTCATTTTGTTTTCTGAATCTGGTAGGCATCTTTCTGTCATTCTGAAATTAAAATGTGAGTTTGGCAAAAAGAAATGAGGTAGCACTTATCTAACAAACTATAAGTATGAAGTAGGTTAAACAGCAATACTATTTAGCCAAAGTAATATCAGAGAAAGGCAAAATACCATTAACTCTTTACACATTGTTTCTGGTAATACATCATTCATGGTAGTAGTTACATAAAGGGCCTGGAAGGAATAAAGTTCACCAATGGAAATTTTGAGGTACATGATTTTAGAACATGACAAAAACTACCACTTGCCTACAATTAGGGCATGTTACTGTTGCTACTGTCTTATAGTACACCTATCTCATTTCCTTTGAAGAGTATAATCTAGTGAGAGGAAGACCTATACTGGCTTGAATACCGGAAAAGATTGGGTTTAGATCCAAGAGACAGGAAAGGGGCTCCTTACATTTCAGTCATCTCAGAGCCCTAGAAACTATGTATAATCCTTTCTGTGAACTGGTAATTTAAACATACAGGAGCTGTATGATTATTAATTGAGTGCTGGTATTTAAATGTACCACTTCAAGTGACTAGACACTTGTTTAATTCACATATTTTCTCTCAGCGTGAATTATGTGAGCAAATACTCCCATTAGTCACACTTTGTCGAGAATGTCATCAAATAATCACAGAATTGCAATAATTGCCCCATGTAGCCTCCTCTCTGGAAGAAATTACTCTAGTTTTTCACTCTGAACTCCACAAATCAATCTAAAAATAGGTCATCTTCAAGATTTCTTATGAATAACTATCTTTGGTAGCATTCACTTCCCACAAATAAACTTGCTTCGCATTTGCTGATCGACAAAGTAAGGTGTATATGCTTTTATTAATTCTTTCAGAGAGTTCTGTAATATGAAAAAGATAATATAAAATGATGGTTTCAACTTTTCTTACTTATGTATGTCAAAATTAAATTATCAATACTAACATTTAAGATACAAATATTAGCATGCTTTCACTTCCATCATCTACTTGCCAAAACTGTTCAGTGTTTATTGATATAATTTGACATTTTACATATAAGTTATTATCCTAAATATAACAGTAGATAAACATTTTGGAAGTATATACTTTGTATTTAAAGAGTTTTTCAAAATTTTGCATTAATTACATAACCATATTAATGAAATCATCTTGACAAACTATGCTTTACTAGTTCCACTGCTCATTGCTGCCTCTTTTATACTACAACTTATGTATTCTTGAATTATTTATTTTATTAATCTTTTCATCAGCTGGAATTAATCTTCCAGTACTTTTAAGGAGTTAATGGGAAATTTATTTTCTGACTTCGTAGTTGTAAGAATACTTTGCTGTCCCCAATTCACATAAATGGTTTCCCCATACCATACAGCAAATAGAAAATTTTAACCTAAACACAAAGTCCCTTGCTATCCAGTGTTCTTTTTTTTTATATTAATTTTTAGCTTTAGTGGCAACTTTTCACAGATTTAATAAAATAAAATGACCCCAAATATAAGGCTGATGCATCATCATACAAGTGATTTAGAAAAGTTATTCTGTCTTCACTGACCAATTAGAAAAAAAAGATTTCTCCTCTGGATTGATAAAACACAACTCAAAGAGCAAAGTTGGTGAGTGAAGCAAGAAGGATTTTGGTTGTCACTCAAGCTTCTTGACTGGGCACTTAGTATTTTTCTACATGTCTTGACTAGTGTGAATAAAGTCACAATGAGACAATGAGCATGTGCCTGCAGATATTTCTTTGAAACGGTAATTAATTTTCTTTAAATATATGAGGTCTGTCCAGAAAGTATCCAGCCATGTAATATTGAAAAGGAGACATTTATTGAAGAAGATACAAGAAATATTGTACATAGGACAATGATGCCTCAGTCCCCTTCAAAGTAGGCACCTTGGGATCTAACATAGCACTCCTAGTATCTCTTTCACTGGTAAAAACACTGCAAAATCCTTTGTTAGAATCGCCATCACCTGTCCTGTCATGTTTTCCTGAATCTCATCAATGGTCTGAAATCTCTTCTCTTTCAAAAGTGATTTTACTTTTGGGAAAAGCCAGAAGTCACAGGGCACCAAATCTGGGCTGTAGAGGGGCTGAGTCACTTGCATGATTTGATGTTTTGCCAAAAATACTCTGCACGAGATGTGATGAATGAGTGGGGCGTGTTTTCATGATGAAGCTGCCAATCACCAGTTGCCCATAACTGCTGCCATTTTCATCGTGTTACATCTCTCAACTGATGAAGAACACTGAGGCAGTACTCCTTATTAATTGTTGGGCCTGGAGGGGCCTATTAGTGATGGACAACACCTTCCCAATTAAAAAACAAAAACAAAAACAAAAAACACAGGTAACGTGGTCTTGATTTTGCTGCGACTTTGCTGTGCCTTCTTTGGGTGTGGAGAACCAGGCAACTTCCATTGGAATGACTGGGCCTTCATTTCTGGATTGTGGCCGTAGACCCATGATTCATCTCTGGTTATGACCTTGTAGAGGAGATCTGGTTCATTGGTAGTTTTTTGAATCAAGTCGTTAGAAACTGCAGAACAATGTTTCTTCTGCTCTGGTACCAGAAGCCACGGAATGAATTTTGCCATGACACGTTTCATTTCAAGATCCTGTGTCAAAACCTCGGACACAGTAGTTCTTGGAATTCCCAGATCAGCTTCTATTTCTCACACTGTCAGTCGCCAATCTTTGTTGATTGCAGCCCGTACACATTCAACATTCTCAGGTGTCTGCTTGTTGCAGCCCTTCCAGAATGTGGACCACTTTCAATAGATTCGCACCCATCTTTGAAGTGTTTGTGCCACACTTTTATTTGCGCTGCACTCAATGCATCATCCCTGAAGCCTTCTGAGTCATTTAAATAGTTTTCTCAGAGGAATGTTCAAGCTTGATGCAAAATTTGATGCAGATACGTTGCCCTTCTCGTTCAGTCATTTTAAATGCGATGGCCACACAGTACACATGCTCACTCAACGGCATCTATTGCTCTCACTGACTAGTGCAGTGTGGTTGTCATTGTTCATGCATGTGCATTCCAGTCTACTCTCCTTTGCTGCCACGTTACATCAATGTCATTTGAACCACTCTTGTTATATTAACAATGGTTGGACTTTTTCCAGACAGACCTTAGTATATCCTAAAGTAGAATTATTGCATCATATGGTAGTTTTTTAATTTTGAGTAACATCCATACACTTTTTATAGTGGGTCTACTAATTTATATTCCCACCAACACTGCACATCCCTATAGAGAAATGATTTCTTCTCTAACAATAGCCATTCTAACATGTTGAAGTGATACCACATTGTGGTTTTGATTTGCATCTCCCTGTTGATTACTGATGTTGAGCACCCTTTAATGACTCTGCTGGCCATTTGTATGTGTTCTTTGGAAACATTCAATCAGGTTATCTGCCCATTTAAAAAAAAATTATGAGTTGTCCGACTTCCTCATATTGTGGATATTAATCCCTTATCTGATATATGGTTTGGAAATATTTTCTTCCATTTTATGGGTTGCATTTTAATTTGGTTGTTTCTATTGTTGTACAAAACTTTTTAGTTTGGGACAGTTTAGTTTTGCTTCTGTGCCTGTACTTTCAGAGTCATGTCCAAAAACTCAGTGCCAACACCAGTGTTCCTTTCTAGAAGTTTCATGGTTTCAGGTCATAAATTTTGGTCTTTAATCCATTTAGAGTTGATTTTTGTGAATGGTGTAAGACAGGATTGAATTTCATTCTGCTGCACAGGAATAATCTGCTTTCCCAAACCATGTAATGAAGAGATGATCTTTTTTTCCACTGAGTGTTTTTGGAAAGCTGGGGAAACAATTTTCTCACCCTACTTTTCCTTTCCCTGTGAGAACTATTTCTAGATGAGAAGTTTCTTTTTGGTGCTCAGCAATGTCACTTTAAGGATCAGAAAATATAAGCAAAATTAAGTTATTTTTCCCCTTTCTGTGCGATTACTCTCAAGTTTTTTGTTCTACTATGTTGCTAAAGTTTCTTAATTGGACTGCACAGCTCTCCTAGAGCTGTTTTTGTTCATGGATTATGTCTAATTGTTGGTCTTTGTGGAAGGATGGAACCTGGAGTCTCTTAGTTCAGCATCTTGATGACACCACTTCCTTTGGGCAGATTATTGAAAACTATAGTAACAATGTAACACAAAGACCAGCAGCAAGAAATGGCTAGGTACTTCTGAACAACATAAACTTTATAATTTATAAAATAATATTCTAGAGAGCTCAGCCTTTCAGGACAAGGTCTGACTCTACTCTTGCATTTATCTACTTAGCCTCCCAATTCTATAGTAGTGGGGATGTTATTCCCACAAATGTAACACAAATATAAATACATATATGAATAGTCAATTTGATTTAAAATAAAATGTTTCATTCAAATCAAGTAGAAGAGATTCACAATAGCACATTCCACTATATTTTTTCTTAAAGTGTACTTTTCAATAATTTATCATCCATGCTGTATTTTTCTATATGTCATATTAAAATTCCATATTATTTAGAGAAATTGATAAAACAAATTATAAAACATCTATACTAATTGTACCTCCAAGGATACACCATGAATTTAATAAAAACAGAAAATAAAAGGCACTCAACTCATCTGATCTATAGGCAACACACCCTTCACAAATGTCATGACTGAATTTAGAATAGTGCTCTTGAACTGCCAGGTGTAAGATGATTTTTGATGCAATGAAACATTTCTATTTCTGTATAAAATAATAAATTTACTTATCCATTTAACAGTAATATAGCATGTCCTTGAGAAGACATACTGAAAAAGTCTTTTCATTTCATTATGGACACGTAGAAAGTAAAACAGTTTTTATCCACACAGATAATAAGTTACATCAAGCAATTACTGATGATAGGACCTTACATATTTCCACAATTTTGTCACAACATGCATATAAAGAACAGCAAAGTAAGGGGATAACTACTGAATAACTAGCTACAGCCAACTGAACTAAGTAAGTTGTAAGAGAACAAACTTCAGTCTTCAAATGTAAAAGTTGAACCTGATTATTTTTCAAGTTTGCTTATGGTGGAGTGCTTTGGAAGTTATTGGGGATGGAAGTTTAGTATAATCACAAGCTGACTTCCAGCAACAGCTCATTAACACAACTGCAGTATTATAGTATGAATCTTTTGATTTCATGGAATTCGTGATTAAAAATGACTTAGATTACCAAGTGATAAGTGCTCAGATGCTGAGTTTGGTAGCATATACTAAGGGCTAAGGATCACGGACTGCTTACTACTTGCTGTCTTTCTCTTGGAGTCTAATAGATGGAAAAGTAATGTTAGAAGCTCACTGAATCCATGTATCTACTCTAGTATCTTCTCTCCTGACAGAAAACTCATGGAAAAGGCATGAGAGAACCTCAGCGAAAAAGGTTATATTTTCCAAATAGCTGCCACCATTCACTATCCAAGCTAGAAGTATTGGGAAGAGGGGGTGTGCTGTATAGTTGAAAGGGGAAAGAAAGAGGAAAAGGGGAGGGGTGTAAAAATCACCAATAGTTAGATGGATTTGGACTTAATAGGGAAATGTCCAAGAATCCTGGATGAAAAAAGAGCACTTTAAAGAACTTTTGATATGAAATAGGATATTGTCTTTGAATGGTGAAAATAGAACTACCATTGCATTAAAAGACAAGTTTTGAAAAATTTTAATGAGATGTTTAAAAATCTAAGATATTGTAAAAGCTTACTTAAGGAAGACCTATATCAACTATAATTCATAAAATGTCAGTTGTCAGTACATGGTAGGGAAAATCTTTCAGTTTTCAGTTAGGTAATGAAAATAATCAAATAATTCATGAGTCCAGAAACACAGAGGTTGAATAAGAAATGAATAACCTAATTTGATCTAATTTTCAAAGTGAAGCAAGTTTCACAGATTACTTCTTCACATTTCACGTCATATGGAAAAAAAAAATCAAAGCTTTGGTGGAGCTACTTAGAGTTTTAGAAAGTAGAGCAATGCAAAACTTAGTTCCTACAAACTCTGACAGACCATGGGGCAGGAGAGAAGTTGCAACCTTATTTAGAAAAAGTCACATGCTTTACTCTGTTCTTGAGGATCAGTTAACAACATGTGCTCAGCACCTGCTGAATTGTTGAGGTGCCAGAACATTCAAAAAAGATTTTTTAGGTACTAGCATTTTTGAAAGAGAACAGAAGACTAGAATGGGTTAATTATAATCATCATAATAATAACAGTTAACATTGTGCTATTTCTGAGTCAGGCAATCCTCACTATTATTGCATTAACATATTTAATCCTTATTACAATTTGATACTAACCAAGCTATTATTAATATTATTTTTAAAATGAGGAAATTGAGGCAAAAGCAAGATACTGAAATAAAATAATTTTTTTATCTTACTTAAGACAGTACCTGATACATAATAAGTAGTCAAGAAAAGTTAAGCCATAATTATTATTTTCCAAGGTCATAAAAATAAATTATTAGAAGTACTAAAACCTCAGCTAGTCTGATTCTTGAGGCCATATACTTAAGTATTACACTGTACTCCAGAAAAACATATTACTTCTAAAGGATCAGTTATGTTTCAGAAGTGTATTTTTGTCATTAAAGAACTGTCAAAAGATAGCATGTGAGAGGCAGAATGACCTAAAGTGTCCAGATCTCTGAGGATGGGCTGCCTAGTAGAAGTGCCTAAATATTTTACATAGAAATGTTACTAACCTGTGTAAATGTTCAAATATCAGTATCATTAAAGGGGAAAAATTAGACTTCTTTTAATAAAGCAAATGCTGTTTTCATAAATCTTTAGAAGATGTAAGCAGAGATAAGAGGGATACAGTTTCATAGCCTATATATTTACTTTTCTTATAACTAATCTTGTTTCCTAAATATCTAGGGCTTAGAAATAGTCTGAAAGTACAGAAAGAGTGGGATGTGGAGTAGCTTTTCCTTTTTCCTAGATTCTGCCAAACATATTTCAAACACTCAAATTTGTTCTTTATGAATCATTAGCTAGCACAGCCACACATTGTACCTCATTAGTAAGAATGAAAAAGCTCAAAGATGGTTTATAGTTTTACACAGCTGAAAGCCAAATCTAACAATGTAAAGAATATTTTTGTTAAAAGAAAACCTTTATTAACTGTCACTGATAACCAATGAAACATCTTTATTAGAAGTTGTAAGGATGTATTAACTTATTCTTTAAATTATTTTTCTATATTAGATATAGTAATTGTGGAAATTACATCCATTAATGCCAGAAACCAACACTTTGTGATTTTTTTATGGTGAAATATAATTATTTGGCTATAAATATGCATTGTTATCATGGTACCTATTAATGGCCCAGGACTAAACGGAAATTACTTCAAATGGAACATAGCAAAGTAACTAATGACTTATAACAGGTATTATGTATTAAACCCTTACTGCATGCTAGGCACTAGACTCAGGATTTTCATACTCTTTCGTACCCTGTGAATATGTTATGTGGCAAATGAGAATTAAGATTGCTTAATAGCTGACCTTAAAAAGGTGAAGATTACCCTGGATTAGTATTGTGGGTCCAGTGCAATAACATGGATCCTTAAAAGTACACAAGTAATACAAAAGGATGTCACAGAGATGTCACAATAAAAGAAGAGGTAGGAGAGATTCAAAGCATGAGAGATATTCAATCAGCCATTGCTGGCTTTAAAAATGAAGAATGGAGGCTATGAGGTAAAAAAATGTAAGCAGCCTCTAGAAGTTGCCAATTGCTCTCATTGACATCCAGCAAGGAAACAGAGGCCTCAGCCCTTATAACTGTAAGGAACTAAATTCTGCCGACAAGCTGAATGAATGATAAATGAATTCTCCCTTAGAACATTAAGAAAGAAAAAGTTCTGCATACACCTTGATTTTAGCCACTGAGACTCATACTGTACTTCTGATTCTTATAACTATTAAATAATAAGTTAGCATTGTTGTAAACCCCTAAGTTTATAGTAATTTACGATGGCAGCAATAGAAACCTAATACTCCTGGAGTTACGTCTTTCAGGAGTTACATACTGACATGGACGCTTCCTGCTACCATCACCATGCCTCAGTCTCCTCCACTTCAGATGCCCCATTCTTCTTCATTTGTTTTCCCATCTTGAGGTTTCCTAGTCTTATAATATTTGGTGGTGTATTTATTATTGCAAATTTATTGAAAGTCCTAAAGAAAGATGCTATAAAAATACCACAAATAATCAATGCTAAAGATAGCATTCACTATGTAGACCTTTACATTTAGGCAGGGCTTATAGGCAGTACTCATTTTAACAACTGCTACTTTCATACAATGAGTTCCTCTGTATGATTAATGATGTTCAGTGAGTTAATGTGCTTGATGCGAGTTCAGATTTTCTAGATTTCACATACAAGTGATAACATACAATATTTGCCTTTCTCAGTCTGACTTAGCTCACTTAGCATAATGCCTTCAGGGTTTATCCATGGATGAAATACATATGTATTTACATATATTTACAAAATACATATTTCATATATAATATATATGTATAACATATATAGTTTTCAATATCCTGTTTTTATTTTCTTTGGATAAAAGCCCAGAAGTGAGATTGTTGGGTCATATGGTAGTTCTATTTTTAATTTTTTGAGAAACCTCTATCTTGTTTTCTGTAGTGGCTGTACCTATATACATTCTCCCAGCAGTGCACAAGGGTTCCCTGTTCTCCACATCTTTAGTAACACTTGTTATCTCTTGTCTTCTTGATGATAACCATTTTAAAAGGTGTGAGATGATATCCTACTGTAGTTTTGATTTCAATTGACAAAAAAGGCCAACTCATTGAAAGAGAAAGTAGAATGCTGGTTACCAGGAACCAGGGGTGGGGGCAGAGGTAGGGAAATTGGAAAAATGTTGGTCAAAGTGTGCAAACTTGCAGTAAGAAGATGAGTAAGTTCTGTAGACCTCATGTGCAGCATTGTAATCACAGTCATGAATGCTGTATTGTACATTTCAAAGTTCCAAAGAGACTAAATCTTAAATGTTCACACACACAAAATAATAACTGTGTAATATAATAGAGGTGTTAGTTACTGTTAAAGCGGTAATCACATTATAACATATAAATGTATCAAATGAATACATTTTACACCTTAAACTTAAATGATGTTGTATGTCAGTGGTGTCAGGTGGGTACTGGAAATATTAGGGGATCACTTTGTAATGTATATGATTGTCTAACCACTATGATGTACACCTAAAACTAATACAGAATGATACTTAATGTAAACTGTAACTGAAAGTAAAATTAAAAAGAGACTAGCACTCAACTTAAAAATATTCTTTCTAACACCCAGGATCACTTATAAACTTTTAATAAATTAATGGTACTATTTCCAGTGGCATACTAAAGCTGAATCTTACTAGCTCACAAGAGGCAATTTGTAAATTATCAGGAATTTTGCAAGCTAGTTATTAAACAGCCACTATTAAAAATAAATACATAAACTTACAATTAAATAAATTATGGTGAGAACAAAGGTAATAAACACTCAAGACTATGTTTTTATTTTACTACAGTTTACTATTATGTTATCTTGAGTCATTTACATCTATTGTATCTATATAGTGGTGTGCTATTGTACATTTCTTCCTAACTCTATTACATTGGTAGATTGAAATTAACCACAGAGGAAATATTTACACCATTTAAATTAACAAGCTTCTATACTACAAATTAAATCTTGATTAATTGTCTTGCTCATTATTTAGATTTATGAAGTTTTGGATAAATATTAGTGTTACTGTCATGTCTGTAGCTGTTGTATGGTGAATGTCATCAAAAGTTGAGTATTTTTCTGAGTTTTAAAAACTGTAATTTGATTGAACAAGAAAGTAACTAATGTTATTTATTAAAATTTGAACTCTTAATGTGCATATTAAATTTCACTTCTTTTTATGTATTAACATAAATATAAATCACCTAATATTCATGGTGAAATTGTATTCATTTTTTAATTGCAAACATAGTTGGCTATAATATAAGAATTCATCAAAAATCAGTGAAACAATTCCCTGAGAATCAACTATGTGGAATTTACAATAAAGAATGTTTTTTATTTTATTATTTGTGAATTATGTTTTACATATCTTTAATATCAGTAAAATGTATATATTATGCATGTTCTTCTATATTTATATACTTACCTATATCTATATTTATATATCATGCCTATTTTTTCCAGAGACCCACTTGTTAAATATTTACTAGCTTTCTTATTTCATATTTTTATTAATTTTCACTAGTGCTGTATCATTTCATTATTTTATTAATTTTTATTCATTGTGCCGAAAAAAGTTAAAACTTTGATATACAGATGCAGAAAAGAGTAAATACAAAGCTCCTGACATCTAAAAAAGACATAACATCCAAGGGTAATTAAGAATCCTTCTGAGTGTTTTGAGATGTGATGTATGAAATACGGCAATAACAAAAACATGAGGGAAAAGGAACCTATAAAATGCCTAAACAAAAAGCCAACAGTAGTCTCTTAAGGCCTTATTAGTCAAGGGGTTAAGACCCCATATTAAAATTTGACTTCTTCACACTTTTGATTCATAGGAATCCAAAGCCAAATCTTCTTTTACGTCCCTATAGGAAAGGCTATGGTATTTCATTATCTTCCAAACGCATGTTGTGCTTTCCAATCTCTGTTCCTTTTGCTCAAATTCTTATTTTTAAAACTTGGGATCACCCCTCCTTACAAACTTCTAGTTGAAGAGTCTTACCCCAGAAGACCCCTAAGGACTTGACCGTCAATTCTGAACCCACTAATTTGTCTGTTCTAAAAAGGATTATGGTGCCCCCAGAACACAACAAGGACACCAGCCTGTTAAACCAAGCACGCCGTTGTCCGGAGACAGCCAACTGACCTGGAGTCTGCACGATCCTTCCCCTTGTGGGAAGGCCACCCTCCCCTCCACACCCCCACTCTTATTAGGGTTTTCTGGACCCAAGGGTAGGTAGGACGATGACCATGTCCAGCTTGAAGCAGCTAGAGGAGCTTGAGACCTTCGCCCATTGTCCTTTACAAGATTACAAAGGGTCCTAATATTTGAGAGGGGGGGAATGGTTATTTTTTATGAACCAGGGGTGTGGATTGGGGGGGATTTCTGGGGGAGGGAGATGCTGGGTGGAGGGGAGCAAAGGGGAGAAAATTGGAACTGTTGTAACAATATAATCAATAAAAAACATTAAAAAATAAAATAAAAAGGATTATGGTAGTCTCTAAAAAAGGACTCTTTGTGGTCTGTTCTAATATCTCAGAATACATATATCAATATTATTTATGTATACTGGCCCTACCAGAGAAATCCTTGCTTTTCGTCTGAATGAGGAAGAAGATTAGTTAGGAAAAAACACAACACATTTTATAAGCTTGAAAGTGTATGTGTGCGTACTCATACATATAATTATATGTGTAGTGAAATTTATTTATATATGAGTGTTCTGCAGATGGTAAGGCTTACAAATGCAATCTGTTAATATTATTGCTTTTTGTGTTACCATCATAACTTTTCAAGATGGCTGGCCTCATTTCTTTTTCATTCTTATCACCTGTTGTTTTTGACCAGTAACAGAGAGAGGATTTAATTGCCTGAAATAAACTAAGGAAGTCAGGAATGCTGAAAAATAAACTGGAAAACTAGCATTATAGATAGGCATTAAATTCATGAGGGGATTTTAATGGCAGTCTGATTTTAATCATTTAGGTTTCTCCACAAGGGAGTGTTTGAGAATAATGTTGAGGCAAAATTGTTCTGGATAAATTATGTACAGTGGATTGGAGAGAAAGCCAGAAGACCATGGGCTACACCTCTTGAATAACAACAACAACAACAATAATTTTAAGAAGAGAAGTAGCTTAGGAATGGAAGAAAGAGAAGGAGAAAAAGGAGAAGAAACTGCAGCTGCAGCTAGTATTTATTGAGCACCATATACAAAAAAGTAAAGGTAATTATCTTGGGTAATATTTACACAAAAATTTAGCATTGTCATTATCACCATTTTGTAGATAAAGCAACCAAAACTTTGAACCACTGAATAATGTGAGCAAGGTCACGGTTACTACATTTTATCTGGAATTTAAATCCAAGAAGGCTGTCTCAAGAGCTTGAATTCTAAACCACTCTGTTGATAATTTAGAGATGTGATTTTGTTGAAGTTGTCATACACCCAACTATGGGAATATTTTTCCATAAAGGCCTTAAGTTAAAAACAAATAAAGCAACAATCTACAACAGAGGTATCTGTGGATAAATTAATGTGATGGCCCAAGGTAAGGTTAATTCAAATACCATTTCTGTGGACATATATGGATGTTCTTTCACCTTTTTCTTTATTTGTTAAATTATTACAGATGTCACCATTCCACTCCTCTGCCCTCCTCCATCCAGCTCCTGGCCCCTTTACTATGGCCTTCACCACGTTGTTGTCTGAGTCACCTTCTTTCATCCAGTGCCCCTCTCCTCACTCTGACAGTTGTCATTCTGTTCCATGCGTCCACTCCTCTGTCTTTATTTTGTCAGTTTATTTTGTTCATTAAATTGTACATATAAGTGAGATAATATGGTATTTATTGGTCTTTCTCTGCCTGGCTTATTTCACTTAGCATAATAATCTCCAGGCCCATCCATGCTGTTGCAAAAGGTAAGATTTCCTTATTTTTTACAGCTGCATAGTATTCCACTGTGTAAATGTAGCACACTTTTTTCCCCACTCAACTACTGATGGGCACTTGGGCTACTTCCAGATCTTGGCTATTGTGAATAGTACCTCTATGGACATAGGGGCGCATATATACTTTCAAACTGGTGTTTCAGGATTCTTCTGGTATATTCCCAGAAGTGGGTTTTGACAAAAAAATTACTTGAGAACTCCAAATTTGACAATTATTTTACAATTGCAAATATATATATATGTATATTTAAAGATTGTATTCATTTATTTTACGGAGAGGGGAAGGGAGGGACAATGAATGTGTGGTTGCCTCTCACACACCCCCAACTGGGGACCTGGCCCACAACCCAGGCATGTGCCCTGACTGGGAATTGAACCAGCGACCCTTTGGTTCATAGGCTGGCACACAATCCACAGAGCCACACCAGCCAGGGGATCTTTTTCTTTTCCTATTGGGGACTACTATAAAGAGTAAAAAAAATATGGTCTAATATTAGGTTGAAAGTGATTAAAAACAGAAAATAAGTGAATCCCCAAGAATCTCAGAACTCAGGACAGAGTTCATATCAATCCTCAAAACTAGCTAGAAGGAAAAATTCTTTACAATCTGGGTTAGGTTCAAGATATTGATGTTATTCACTGTTAACAAAGACCATCAGATTTTCTAATTAATAATTTTCGTATCCAATGTAATCCCACCAAGGATGGTAGTGATTTTTTTTAAATCTATAAATTATGAACTTATAGACAGTCTATACTAAGTTGATGGCTTACAAATAAATTTACAAATAAATCTCTAAGTGTCCTTTCCATACCTGCTGTGTCTTACAATATATAATAATTTTTATGTTAATTCCTGTGACTAAAAATGAATAAATCATTATATGTTTCGTGAAATATATCCATGCTTTAATAGTCTTTCTGTGTATTCACTTGCAAACACTTCCTACTTGCACATCTTTAGTACAGTGGTAAGTTAATCATAAGAAATTCTCTGGTAAACAGATATACCCCCTACGAAGAAATGGAAAAAACAGAAAAATTCCCACTACTTAGAAACTCTTACACAGTAGTGGAAACACTAATTTATAATTGCCCAGCAAAAACTTGGACAACATTATACACATCTCACACACCCACACACATGCGTGTGCGCGCGCATGCGCACACACGCACACACACACACACACACACGAAGCTGAAATAGTAGAGAAAAGAAGAGAGATGACAAGGTATCCAACTACCATGATATCCAAAATCCCAGAGCCAAAAAATCAGGTGCTAGTTCTTTTACAGAAACAGCATGAAACAGTCCCCGTGCAAAGTGAAATGACCAGTCACCCATATGATTCCAGATAGATATTTGGTGTACTGAAGAGAAAATATCCCATCTGACTCACATTTTTCCCCACATTACAGGCAGCTTTTAATAGTAGCAATTCCAAAGCAATTTAGTAATTATATTTTGAACATTAAAAATAAGTAAGCCAAGTACAACGGTCTCATCATACTTAGGTCTTTAGTATTATAAAAAAAATTACAATTTACTTAATTACCTTCAATAATTTTTTTATTTTATTTTGCTGTTGTTGTTACTATTGTTTTCTTACCTGATGTTCTTCTTGCATATCTTGCTCTTCAACTTGGGTCTAAGGGGAAAAAATCAAAATAACTTATGAAGCAAAAACAGCCCATAAATAGGAAATTGGACTTTAAAGAAGCTGTTAAAAAGAGATAAGATGAACTATGTGAGTAATTTTTGCACAGTGCATTTCAATTATATTTTTGTGGGGATTAAGTTTAAATACATTAAATATTATTTTAGTGCAGCTATTTAGTCATCTGCAAATCAATCTGACTGTATCTCTAACCAACATTTCTATATCTTATAAAATATTTACATTTGGAGAAACTTTGGAAAACATCTCTTTAAGATAAAAATTTATTTCTTAAGCTTCTGGCATCTCCTCACTAAAATTACTGATCCTCCTTCTGAAATAATATGTATATGTATTTAGTTCCCACTCTCATACCCTGAGATAAAAATCACCTGAGTCTGGAGAGTTGCACTCTTGGCAATTTCATTTCTCAGAAAAGAAAACCATGATAAGAACAGTTTTTCTGGTCCAAATTCTGACTAAGAAAGAAATCATAGAAGCCTCGGGAAAGGGAGACCATGTCATCTTATAGTTAGTAAGTAGTAATGAAGGAAGGGAATGGTAGGCATAGTCAGACACATGTTTTGCTATTAATAGAATGACATTTCCAGCAGCTGTCCAAATAGTTTAAGTCCCCCATCACAACTATAACTTACCTCAGTGTCAATATAAAAACCAACCAGCTACCAATTCTGGAATTTTAATAACTATGAATGAACTTGAGGAACTTCCTGGTTTGTAGGCTGTGTAGTGATAAATCACTTAGTGAGATACTAACATAATTTTCTTAACTTCTGGCCTATCATGCAATCTGCCACTGTTGACCCAGATATCTAGTAAAACAGTTGGCCAGACATTGATTTTTGTATTACACATTTTTATTCCTTATATTTAATTTTAATTTCTATTAGCGGGACTAAAGAAATAAGATTGTAGAAGAAACATCAAAAAGATAGGGTTATTTCTATTGCATGGTTTTATAATTATTTAAGGTGTTTTTTTCTTCTTGGAATGCCAAGTAATAGACAGGAAGATGGATTTTAGTTGCAAACATATTCTCATGGTAAGATATAAAGGAGTTGCAAAAGTTAACATAGGAAAATGAGTTGGTTAGGCTCTCTCCACAAGGCAAAAAGCCACCCATAAAGTTCTGGGTAAAAAGGCTTAAGAATTTGAGCACTGAGTTTAGAGCAACTTCAATATAATTATAACAAAGAATGAAATGAAGATTAAAAGGTGGTAATATTTTAGAACACACAATTAATTATCCATAACTATGGTATCAGAGAAGACAGAATAAGGCTATGTCCAATATACATTCACAAGCAGTCCAAAACTATAAAACTTGTCTTTCCCATTATTATGATGCAACACATTTATTTAGATATCTTGCTATTTCTCTTTCCCAGTACACTTAAAGATCTTTATTATAATTCAAGTTCTTCAAATTTTCCGTCCACTAACACATTGCCCTGATGTTGTCAGTAAATAAATTAACTTTTTTTCTATTTAACCAGTCGAGAGCTATTGAAATCTAACTTCATTGTACTAAGGAAGAAGAAGGAATAAAGGCCATTTTAATGAAAAATCTTCACATGCCAGAAGGTTTGTGTTTCTTGAATGGAAGACGATTTAAAAATTTTGTTCTTAGATAATCTAAGAAGTTCTTTGCAGGTAAATTAACTTGAATGCGTTAAGTTTTGAAGGCAAGAAAACAGTTACTAAACTTTCCTTCCAACTGCTGAACAACAAACTATCTGCTTTGTCATCATTTAAATCGCATTCCATTCTTCTAACATGGTTACAACTTAAAACCATTTGTTATAGCAACGTGGGACTAAAAGGCAACTGGATATATTTTTAAAGGAGCTGTACAGTAATCTCTGTATTTCACAGAGGGAGGGGACAATAGCTTCAGTATCTGAAAACATTGCTTGTGAGTCTGATTTCACTGGAATTTTTAGTGTACTTTAAAAATTAGTTCTACCATGGAAGAAAAAGGAGACATTTTTACATCCTTTTACTCAATATTTCAAGAGGAATCACACAGAAAAATGACTTTCCAAAATATCTAGTGTCCTATTCCAAACTTAAAATATATGAGATTTGACACAAAACTGAGCAATAGTGGCATAAGGGCATCAATAGAGTGGTTTTCTTTAATATTTTTCTGAATTGCTCATATATAAGAAAAGAATCCATGAACTAAAATATTAACTCATATTTGATGACACTTTTTTACACTGTAAAGCTGAAACAGGAAATCACAACTTAAGTTTCTTATTATGGAATGACGGACTCTATCCCAGATTTAACCATGAGCTAGTTTTGAGGACAAATTTAGAAAATAACACAGAAATAAGTTAATTTTCCATATACTATAAGAAAAAACTTGTTTGAATTACGATAGGGGCTTTGTGAAGTATGATGGTTTCCATTTTATTTTTCTATTTTTGTAAGAATTATATCCCGATTACTTCCAAACCATTATTTTTACTAGAACAAATGATGAATTGTATAATCTTCAAAAGACTCTCCAAACTCCCTAAATGGCACTGGAAGTAGTTATGGCGATCTGTGGTATTAAGAGAACATACTGAACAGTTGCAGTTTAATTCACTCAAATTATTTCATTCCAAAAAAAAAAAAAAAAAAAAAAAAAACTTCCCTACTTTTCTGAGAGCCAAATTTCTGCTTATATTACTTTATCATACTTGTCATTAATTATTTTCATGTAACTTAAATTATATAAAATATTTGATTCTGCTGACAGTGTCCTTTACAGACATGTATCTTCCCTCACTTGTGATTTCGTGGCTCTTCTGATAGCCTATAGATACTTGTCATTCATTCTCTCCTTAACCCTTCTTTATCCTTCTCTGCTCCCTGCTTTGATTGAGTGTGAGAATACTGATCCAGAAGACCTGCATTCTAGACCCAACATCATTACTTATTCATCAAGCAATCATGGATTAACACAATTGAAAGTCTATAACTCTCAATTCCATCATTTATAAAATGGGCATGGTAACAACTATCCCTGATGTTCTTTTGTTTTCACTGCATCATTTTTTAATTTGCAATTCTGAGTATTTTAGAATGCTTGATGTTCTTAACTCTAAAGTTGTTAAAATCAGACTACAATATGAGATAGTACTTTATAAATGATTCCTTGCTACATAAAATCAAGTAATACTATTGCAACTATTACCTCAAAATCTATAACAAACTTTCTGATATTCTCCAAAAATACATCCCAAAGTTTCCATTATGGTCTTAGCTTTCAAAATGATATCTCTAACCCTGATGTTCCACCTTTTATCATATACAAACAATATTTGAGTTAAAAAATTCTGTAATACAGCATTACTGAAAAACTTATTGTCTTGTGTCATTATTTATTATCTATAATTGTATCTTTTATGATACATTTGAAATCTGTAAGCATGTGGTTTATGTATCCACTTTTCAGCTGACAATAAAGAAATTATGATGAATTTATATTAATTATATGCCAAAGAGAATAGTTATATTCCATGATTGTTAAGGTTTCCTCTCATTTTTCAAGATCCATCCCCCCATGAAAACACAAACATAAAACAAATATACTCCTCTTCCCTAAGAAATCATTTTTTATTCAGAGCCTGTGTCCTGACCACATTTCTGTTTGATTATTTTCAGCTCACATTCTCTTGAGCATTTTTCGTCTAATGGAGTTATTATTGTTCCATCCTAGAAGCCCCAGACGTCCAGTTAAGATATGATATATGATATGATACTTGGCTAATTTTCAGAATTTGAGACAGAAATAGCCTACCAAAAGTAACTGCTCAACCAGTTTTATAAAAACTCATCTCTTCCAATGTCACCCAAATAAATTAAATAAAAAATAACTAACTAAAAATAAATAAAATAGAAAATTTAAACACTTCTCTCTCTGTGACCTCTAAGAACACGTATACCTTTTCAGTTTAATTTTCCAAAATATTATCTCAACTCAGGTTTTAGGGACCATATAGACTTATATAATACCATATTTCATTTATTGGAGGAAGCAGGGTTTTTGTATTTTAAAATCTCTAAAGTCAGGATTTGGTTGCTTATCCAAGTGTGAACAAAACACTGGACTAGGTTAAACCGGTAGGATTTTTTTTTCTTTCATAGTGCTAAACAAAACAACGGCACTCCTCAAGAGCAGAATCTTATAATCAATGAAGCATGCCTTATAGCTTGGCTATCCAATGTATCTTTCTTTAGTCAGGCATACCAGGCAAAATAAATATGGTCATGAAACAGAGGGTAGAGGTTTCTAAGATCTTTTGCTCATCTATAACTCAATAAACTTGACAGAAGTACTAATTTATACATTACAAATGCTTTTGACCTTTTCATTAAAAGAACCTTCTTTGAAACATACTGCTAAGGATGGGTAACATGGTGGCATAGTCACAAAATTAACTTATGAGATTATCTAAGAACAAGCAAAATTAGTTTTGATGCCAAGATATTCTAGAGAACGGATGGATACTTGAGAGAAATCGATAAGAGTTTTTCTCCCATCACATAGTTAAAAACGGTGTTCTATTATTTGGGGAACAACTACTTGACCATTGATAAAATTAATAGTCTCCTGCACAAGTCTTCCATTTATAAATAAATTGGTGATTAAACAGTCTAGGTGACTGTTGTTCAAACGGAGCCCTTTTATGACTAACATACCCACTTTGTTCGGGTAGTGTGCAAGGACTGTCATGGTGTTTGCTAGTTAATAGTCTCAGTGGAAT
Organism: Furipterus horrens; assembly: GCF_987537825.1. NCBI lineage: Eukaryota > Metazoa > Chordata > Mammalia > Chiroptera > Furipteridae > Furipterus > Furipterus horrens. The sequence goes on from NW_028327187.1 coordinate 3,722,433, forward strand.
ATCTAATTTACTGCAACACAAGATATAATCAAACATACATATTGTCTCACTCTCGTACAATCTACCTGGAATATAAAGAAAAAGGTACACAGAACTTTATTTTTAAGAGGAGTATACAGTGTGTTTATAAACAAAGAAGGATAAAATTCATCCGAGAGATATGACATATTAGAATATTTTAAAATCTATTAGAAATAAAGTATTTTTAAGCCTGCCCAATGAAAACATGGGAAATTAAACTCATTAGATAGAATTATGCATGTGACATTGTTTGAATTACTGAAGCTAATCAAGGTCCTCAATAAGTATTTTTCGAATGGATGAATGGGTTTTAGTATGATCACAGCCCTGAAATAATGAATATCTCCACATTTCCTTAGTAAAATAGTTCTGGTAAGCCATTTGTATTTACTTTTGAGTTTTGGGTAGATTTGGCTATTATGTAAAATGGCAACTGTACTTCTAGGTTTAATAGAGGCAGTTGTCTGGAATATTGCATCTGGCCATGATAACTCCTGATCATTTTTAAAATTGATTAATTTCTTAATGTAAATCAGTAACACAGTAATTTATTAATATTATCGAGTATTATATGCTGTGCATAATTGTATGTATTGCACTTTTACACAACTGTCAGCACAAGAAGTTTGTTTACACCACATCATCACAAATATGTGAGTAATATGTTGCTCTATGACTTTAAGATGGCTTTAACATCATTGTACAACAGGAACATTTCAGCTTTATCATAATCTTATGAGACCAGTGTCATATAGCATGTGCATTGTTGACTGAAATGCCATTATGTGGCACAGGACGATAATGTCATTTTTGAGTCAAATTGTTTATCATTTTTTAATTATTTCACCATGTAATAAGGAAGAAGATAACTAAGATAACTTACAGCATACTATGTTAATCCATGTTTATAGTCTAAAGCAGCTTTGGACTTGGGATATTTTCATCTATATTCAGATCAATAATCAAGATATCAGGATGTAGACTTAACTGCCTTCTCTATTACATTTGACTATTAGAATAGAAAAGTAGTACACCTACTTCGATGACAGTTCTCTTTTGTTTGTTTTGTTTTTACTTTGACTGTGGAGTAACATGGTACTTTTATGATGTATGGGTGATTTTTTCTTTAAGCTATATAGAAGAAACAAAGAATACAGAAATAGATATGTATGTATATCTATACATACATGAAAAACCCATGGTAAATATATAGTATTATGTAGCCTGATTATGTTCCTCACTTCAGAATTAGAAGACTCCTTAGGGAACTATGGAAGTTCGTTTTAGTACTTTCTGTGGAATCAAAACTTAAAAGAAATCCCGGAAATGGAAGGTATCTTAATGCCTAGCTAAGTCTAACAACTTACCAATAGCACGAATTAACCCAAAGCTAACTCCAACAACTCCATCTGATTTTAGAAACAATAAGCTTACCATCTACCAAGAGAATATGTTAATATTAGAATTTTATTTCTTAAATTGAGCAAAATATGTTTTCTCATAACTTGCTATCATTTCTATTTTGCTTCTTTTTTCTCATTTTAAAATCATTTTTATTTTTTAATTGAAGTTGATATATATTATTATATTATAGTTTCAGGAGTATACCCCAGTGATTAGACATTACAATAACTTACTAAGTGATCATTCCAATGAATCTTGCACCCATCTTGACACCTTACATAGTTATTAGAATATTATTGCCTACATTCTTTATGCTGTATTCAAATCCCCATGACTATTCTGTAACTACCAATTTGTACTTCTTAATCCCTTGATTCATTGTGAGCCTCAGTAGATACAGCAGTCCTTTCAATCCTTTGATCTAATGGGAATTTGTGAACTAATTCTCTAGAATCTCAATCTTGGACTCACATTTCGGGTAGGAAATAACTTTAGGCAGAATATCCTTGACTTTTCCTAAGAATAATGGGACACATATCCTTAAGAAAGAGCAAGAAATAGCAACTGTTTCAGAGAATGCCAGCATTCAAATATAAAAATGAGAGACATCCACAGAATTCTTGAGCAGAGCAATTAAAGATCATATCAGTCATAATTACCTTTGGACTGCAAAGCTGAAAAACTGCAATGTACTATAGGCCATGTAGCCAACAAAAACACACTTCTTGCCTTTAAATCATTTTTGTTAACTAAAAAGACAGGTGATACAGAACAGTATTATATTTACCATTTCAATAATACTAGTAATTGCTTTTAATATGATGTCCTGGTGATCAGTTGGGACTACGCCGAGATTCCTAAGTTCTTCACGGGTGATTTTAAATAGCATCTTCCCATTGATTCCTGCTCCTTCAAAGTTCTCTCCATATGTGAGAAAACTATAATCCAAGTCTGAAAAGGGCATAAAAGAGGTAGAGAAGATGTTAAGGAAAATAGACACTATATACCTCCTTGTATAGATAACTATACAATTCTACTGGCATAGAATTGCTTGTAACTCTTTTGTCATTATTATTTTTTAATTGTTTTTCTATTACAGTTGTCCCATTTTTTCCCCATTGCTACCCCCTACCCAGCCCACCCCTCTTCCATAGTCAATCCCCACCCCATTGTCCATGTCCATGGGTCATCTATACTAGTTCTTTAACCAGACCCTTCTTCTTCTTTCCCCCCTTTTCCTCCTCCCCACCCCCGGTCACTGTCAGTTTGTTCCTTGTTTACATGCCTCTGGTTCTATTTTGCTCATTTGTTTGTGTTGTTCATTAGTTAATGAGTCGATTACACTTTTAATTTCAACACTCCATCTTAAATTTAGAATCCTTAGTTAGAAAGGCTTAAGAGGGACAAATTTTTGTAGGTCCCTACAGAAATGCTCAAGTACAAAATTTAATTAACAAAAGTGACTCAAATATGCAGGTACAGAGTTTACAACTGAGATCATATTCATCATATGTTATAATAATGCCTAAGATGGACTTTTGAATTGAGATAAAATGTGGTTTTTTATTTTTGACTGCTTTATATTTAGAATGTTATCAACTAATGATCTATATAGTTAATATATGTGCACTATTTTGGGAGGGTACAATATCTCAGGTCAACAGTTTCATAACTATAATCAATACAGGAAAAATATCAAAAATTTCTCAGGTATGTTTTAATGAACAGTTTATGCCATATTTTCAGATCTATTTAGAAAAAAGTAAATATATAACAATACAGTGCATTATATGATGGAGAAATAAATTAATACAACTTGACATGTAAATTTGCCAAGCTATGAATAACTGAAGACATCAAAAGACAAAATAAATTATCAAATTATCATTCATATTTTGTTATCCATATTAATAATGTGGAAAAAGTAAGAACTTGTGACTTGTTAGAAATTTGATGTTGAACTTTGCTGTGAAAGTGAATGTGGTTAATATTCTGGGAACTAATGGTATAAACTGACTGATACATATTCCATTACTTTGCTTTTTAAAAAATAATTAAGTCAGGGAAATTTTTACTTTTATCATATCTTTAGATAATTTTATAAATAATTAGATAATGTAAATAAGAATTCATTAAGAATATTTAAACTGCTTTTTAAAACTTCTCAAGTAATCTAGGAGTATACATTTCATTGTACTGATATGTTATTAAATCATGTTTGCATTCTTACTTATTTATTAAAGCAAGACCTAGTAATGAGCTCTATAAGTTTACTGTTAATTTCATTAGAATCTACCTTTTAAAGTCATAAACTATATTTCTTTTATTTTACATTTTTACAATTCCTTATTGCTATATATTCAAACTCTCCTTATATTTGATTACTCTTAAATTAGTTAGATTTATTACTACATTTTAAATTTTAAAAATTGAAGTCACCTGGAATAACCTTTCTATCAGTGTACTTATTCAGATTTTCCAATTCCACCCACTTTGGAGTTTCAATACAGAGAAAACTTCTCTGATCCATGCTAGAAAACAATCAGCAATATTATTCCGAAATTTGCAAAGTACCTACATAGACTTGGGTGTCTTTCTCTCTCTCAGTTCATTTTTCATGTTTCCTATTTCCTTTTATTAGTGGGAGACAACTAAGTATTTGATTTAGAAGACTACTTGGTATATGAATGGCTAAACATAAATCAGAAATATCAAGAGGTCATGTGTAACTATGTCAAAAGAAATTTGAAAGTTAACTTTATCAATCTAATCATCCTGTTAGTTTACAGAAGCCTATACAGTACTTATTTCATTATAGTGATTAAATATGCTAAAAAGATAAATCAAAACTTGTAATGGGTCAGCTCTTATGCTATCAGTTGGCTATGGGGAAATTATGTATATTTGTATCCTACAGAATAAACCCTGGCTGGTGTGGCTCTGTGGATTGAGTGCTGGCCTGTGAGCCAAAAGGTCGCCAGTTTGATTCCCAGTCAGGGCACATGCCTGGGTTTTGGGACAGGTTCCCGGTTGGGGGCGTGTGAGGGGCAACCACACATCGATATTTCTCCCCCTTTCCTCCCTCCCTTCCCTGCTCTCTAAAAATAAATAAATAAAATATTTTTTAAAAGAGTAACATATACATTCTTATGGATGATGAACATATGTACTTACAACTTAACTCAGTAACTATACCTGAAGACTGAATAACTTATCACAGGAGATTTTAAGCTTTTCCTTACTCTTCATGTATGTATTGAGAGTGAATATTTCACATCCCAGGTTTCACATTCTGTTTTACTAATTGTAGCAGATACTTACACTAGAATATAGTGTCAGTAAGATTGTAGGAATAAATTCAGGAATTGTACTAAGACAATCTGGTCTCCACACATGACTGAATATCTGATATACTAAATGCCAGTTATCTCTGCTAGGTTACCTTTCCTTTGCTTTTACAAAGCCTTTCAATGGTTATGAACCTGTAACACAGTCCGTGGCTTCACCAACCAATAACCTGCACACTTGGATCACTGGGTTTTGGAGGATTTTGGATGAAGTCCATTCACATCATTTTGGCCTTCATTTAAACATGTAAGCTTTTGAGCCACAAATGACATCACAAACATGTTGATCTGATTAATATAGATCAGGTTATCTGTACACATGAGAACTTTGTTAATAAGAGACATGATCATTTCTTACAAGAAAACATAAAGACTGAGAAGGCTAAATGCCATGATGCCTAAAATTCGTTGAAAATATCCAAGAAAACATTTAGCAAATCTAAGAATTGATAAAAATTCCACAGTAAATCTGATTAAAAGCAGAAAGCTCATTTTCAATATAAGCAACATTTTCAGATTTTAAAACCATCTGGGTTTTGATATCCTTTCTAACAGATGTAGCAATGATGTTCAAATTACTGCCAATGATGAATTTTATGATTTAATATTAAGTTATCAACCTGGACATTTGTAACATTCAATATGATTTATATGACATAAACACCCACACTTACCCAAATTTCCATTTTTATCCCATGTCATTTGGTCCCATCAGAGCTTGCTATTAATAGTATTGCCTTACATATTTAGGACACAATATTATTCTTAAACATTTTATGTGTGTGAATATGTACATGCAAAAATTTTAATGTATTTTCCCAAGTGTATGAATAATTTATATAGTCATTGCCCCATTTATATTTCTGGGGACTGAAATAAAGCCATCAGGATTAGTCTGTGTGCTTTGTTGATGAAGAAAAATAAGTGGAGTTTTTTTTTTTTTTTTTTAGTTTAAGAAACTGCAAGACCTACTGTCATAAAATAAGTAATATCTAACCCTGTTCTAAGCACTTTTCATATATATTTTCTTTTTCTAAATTTTATTTTTTGGTTATTCAATTACAGTTGTCCCATTTTTCCCCCATTGCTCCCCCTTCCCAGCCCATCCCTTCTCCCACAATCATATCCCTCCCCGTTGTCCACGTCCATGAGTCATTCATACACGTTCCTTGACTAAACCCTTCCCTTACTTGTCCCCCTTCTCTCCCTCCCCCCTCCCCCCTACTGGCTACTATTCTAGTCTTTGCCTATTTAGTTCGTTTGTTTGTGTTGCTCTTTAGTTTCCTGTATTAGGTGATATCATATGGTATTTTGCTTTCTTTGCCTGGCTTATTTCACTAAGCATAATTCTCTCTAGTTCCATCCATGTTGTTGCAAATGGCAGGAGTTCCTTCTTTCTTTCTGCTACATAGTACTCCATTGTGTAAATGTACCACAGTTTTTTGATCCACTCATCTACAGATGGGCACTTAGGCTGTTTCCAGCACTTAGCTATTGTAAACAGGGCTGCTATGAACATAGGGGTGCATAGGTTTTTTTTGAATTAGGGTTTTAGGATTTTTCGGGTATAATCCTAGCAGTGGAATCGCTGGTTCAAAAGGCAGTTCCATTTTTAATCTTTTGAGGTAATTCCATACTGTTCTCCATAGTGGCTGCCCCAGTCTGCATTCCCACCAACAGTGCAGTAGGGCTCCTGTTTTTCCACATCCTCGCCAGCACTTGTTGTTTGTTGATTTGTTGATGATGGCCATTCTGACAGGTGTAAGGTGGTATCTCATTGTGGTTCTTACTTGGATCTCTCTGATGGCCAATGATGTTGAGCATTTTTTCATGTGCCTATGGATCTTCTGTATGTCTTCTTTGGAGAAGTGTTTGTTCAAGTCCTTTGCCCATTTTTTAATTGGGTTGTTTTCTTGATGTTGAGTTGTATAAGCTATTTATATATTTTGGAGATCAGTCCCCTGTCTGTGATGTCATTGGCAAATATGTTTTCCCATATGGTTGGTTTCCTTTTCATCTTGATGTTCTCTTTTGATGAGCAGAAACTTTTTAGTCTGATGTAGTCCCATTTGTTTATTTTTTCCTTTATTTCTCTTGCCTTAGGAGATGTATCCGTGAAGATATTGTTACGTTTCATATATATTTTCAACTCTCACAACTCTATGACATAGTAACTACTATTATCTTCCCTTTACAGATGTAAAAACTGTCACAAGGAGAGGTAAGTCACTTAAAAATACACAAGCTAGTAAGGAGCTGAGTCAAGATATAAATCCAACAAGTCTAACTTCAGATTTCATACTCTTAACCACTATGCTATATTACTTCTCATAGTAATTGAGATGGCTTAAGATTGAAAAATGCCTCCATCATACCCACAAAATATCTTCTGGAATGGAATACTTGAAGATAGGAGACAGCTGACCACAATCTCAGAGTAACCTAAGTGTAGCCAGCTATCCAATATGTTAATTTTTGAAAAGATCATAACCTATCTGTACAGCTCATCATTCCCTAAATTCATTCATACATTTGTATAGGAAAGAGTTAAAGACCATTTCCAATGTGCATAGAAATTGTTAGAAACTGTTGGAATTGGACGAAACCCAACACAATCCCTACACTGAAAGAGCTTACAATTTGATTTCAGGTAAATAAACAAACACACACACACACAATGTTAATAAAATGTATGTCCCACTAAAAGAAATAATCCCAAGAGTTAAATGAATGAGAAATATTATAGGAACTAGTTAATTAGAGAGAGAGAAACCATAAAGAATTTGAGTGACTGGGCAATGTTTACATACACATTTCCTACACAAGGAAATTGCAACCCTGTATTTCCTACCACTAAGCAATATGTAATACAACTTCAATAATCAATTCTGTAGTTCAACAACCTACCAAACTCTATATAGACTAATAAAATGTTATTTTGAAGCTAATGTGGATTCATATTTTTATGTGCTATGACTTTAACTAGAAGAGAACAAGTACTGGAAAGAATTCAGGAAACAAAATCTATCTATTGCTGAGTTGCATTAGTCACAAATTGACTAATTAAATTAGGTAAAGTAATAACAGAACTGAAAATTAAATAGATATATCTACAAACAAAACCATTTTGAATTTTCTGAAACTTCACAATTAAGAAAATTTTATCTATCTATATTTTATAAGGAATTGATATATACTTAAATAGAAAAAAGGCAAACAAAACAAAACAAAAAAAAAACCCGACATCAATGCATTTCGAAGCTCTTCATTCACTGAATTTCAAACAACAAATTATTGTTAGCATTTTAACTGAGAGCTTCTTCAAATTAGCCATTCGTAAAAAAAACATATGTGATTGAACCTACACATACTTCTATGGGCAAAATGCAAAATTAGAATTCAGAGATAGCCAGAAATTTCAAACGTACAAAACAAACGTGGTACCACAGGAAACTTTTACCTCAATTTGTTATTACAAAACATCAGTCATACATAAGAATAATGGTAAGTAAAGATCAATTAATATTTGACAAAGGAAGCAAAAACATACAAATAGGTACAATAGTCTATTAAATAGATGGTGCTGGGAAAACTGGACAGATAAGTGAAAAAATTGAAATGACCACCTCCTTATCCCATACACAAGAATAAACTAAAAAAAGGTTAAAGAGTTAAATGTTAGACAGGAAATCATAAAAATCACAGGAGAAAACCTAGGTAGGAAAATCTCAGACATTTCTCAAGGCAATATTTTTTTCTGATATATCGCCTCGGGCAAGGTAAACAAAAGAAAAAATAAACAAATAAGACTACATCCAATAAAACCTTTTTTAAAATATAGCAAAGATAGTGTAGAAATAAACTAGCTTGAAAGTAAACGTGGTATGAAATTTCAAAATCAAATGAGTAAGCTATGGTAAAATTCTACCTAAATATTGACAATTAATTAGAAAATGGTATTTGAAATTACACACAAAGTCAATTTGCAGTGTTATCTTCTTTAATGAGACTATGAATATGGATAATGCAGAGTAAATGCGTAATACACATTTTATACATATATATTTGAAATTCCAAGGAGGCATACAAATGTGTTTTTGTGTGTATATATGTGCATTTTGCAGCAGACATGCTTCCTAATTTTTGAAAAGCTTATGTTGCTATTTACCTATATACTTATTTTTTGGTATGGCCTTTTTTATTGTTGATACTATCAGAGATGTCCCTCATTTCTCCCCATCCCTTTGCCTATCTCCACCCAGTGACCCCTGAGCCCAGCTTTCACCACACCATTGTTTGTGCCCATGGGTCATGCATATATATTCTTTGGCTAATATCTTCACTTTCTTTTATCCAGTATCCCCTCCCCACCTCCCCTCTGACAGGTGGCAGTTTGTTCCATGTATCCACACCTCTGGTTCTATTGGATATTTTATTCATTAGATTCCACATATAAGTGAAATCATATGGTATTTGTCTCACTATTTAAATTATCAAGTGTCTCCTACTTACATACTACTTTGAGAAGAGTACAATATCAGTGAATGGTAGCTATACATTCTGCAATGCATGTAGTGAAGTATTTAAGAACACTTGTAATAAAGATGTATTTATGAACACTACTTGTTTACTGTGCATAGATTGGTGTTATATCAGTCAATGGAGATTATATAAATTTTGCAGTGCATGTAGAGTGGTGTTTAAGAACACTTGTAATAAAGATGTTTAGAAGAATGTTAAAAATAAATAATGTCAAATGATGAGGTGGGAGGTTAATTTATAATATTTACATAAATGAGTCACAAAGTAGATGATGAATAAAAATATTAAAATATTTAAAATGTCACAAATAAAAAACATTTGTTGATATTCAATTTTGTTGCTATCTAGAGTATAATCCTTTGCATCAACAAGCATAATTTTCAAAACAGATCCTAGATAAAATTTTAAATTAAAAAAAGCTGGTCTTGAGGCCTTTGTACTTCCTTTCTTCATGTACTGCTATAAGCTGTGGAATTATACACTACCTCTCAATACTTTAACTCACACTTAATCCATACACATACTTCTTCAATTTTTAACAGATGAGGCATTATAGAATATATTTAAATTACATTTTATTGAAAAACAAGGCATACACAATGTTTTTATAAACATATCTAAAACTCACTTTTCTACTTAACCCCCCTCAAAAATAAAAAACTGCCCCAGCAAAATAAATGTAGAAGGAAATTTAAAAACAGAGACTAATATGTACACACATTCTGAAAATTCAGGTGTAAAGTTCTAAATAAGAGTCAACAATAATAAAAATAATATATTTTATTAAATTGATAATGGTGAAAATCTTGTGTGAAGATGCAATATCTAAAGCAACTAAGGAAATTGTATAAAGTGAATGCATCTCTGGGGAGAAATCCTCTCTCACTTGTTCAGAGGTATTTAGAGTGAGGCTTATTCATGGCCCTTAGTTTGTTTGATACCTAAAATCATACTGCTTTAATTGTACCTAGCTACAGATCCTTAGTAAGGTTTTTTTAAAAAATAAACAACTGAGTATTAAATTAAAAAGTACAGAACCAGTTTTAACATTTTAATTATTGCCAAAAAAGAAAAAATAAAAGAAAAAAAAAAAGCCAGAAACATCCGAAGGGTAAAACTAATATTGTATCCAGAGTTAACGTATTTATATCATTACCTCAAAACTCATTCCTTCAATTTTTTCATCAGTACTACAATCGACATGAAAGAAACTTGTGCTTCCTGAATATGCATGGGAAATTGCTATAGACTAGGACAGCAGTCAAATCCACCTTGTATTTCATTGCTTGAAATATTCAATGGATTATGTGCAGGTTTTATTTTTAAAGCATACTAAATAAAGTACAAGTAATTTAAAAATAAAAAATGAGATTTAAAGTTATAAAAAGATAGACAAAAGCTCTAGATCATAACATAATTCATAGATATGCATATATAGTATTATGCATATATTTTTATATGCATAATCCATATATTGTATAATAGAAGCGGCATATGCAATAGCTATGAGTAAGAACACTTAACTCAAACTGCCACAGTTCAAATTCAGGCTCAGACATTTACTAGTTGGAAAATTTCAGGAAAATCACTTCATTTTCCTAAACTCAACTTCCTAATGTTTAAAATAAGATAATAGAAATAAAGTGGACTCAACACAATGCATAACACATAATAAATAGGCAATGAGCTAGTAGTGTCATGATTGCTGATGATGGGATGGGTGGCAAGGAAATACACACTGCCTAAATTAGTCTATGAACAGCTCAAGAATACCCCCTAAAAATAAGTCTGGAATTAAATCTAGTTTATTGATCTCCATCTTAATTTCTACTTCTTCCCAGATTCCTGTCAGTGAAGTCTGGCTGAAAAGTTAGAAAGCAATGATGCTACTGGATTGGGAAATAAGAAAGCAAGAAAAATATCATACTCAAAGAATCCATAGATGACTCCAATCCCCATCTAAATTTTTCTGATCTCTCCCCTGCTCCTGTCCAATTTCAGAAAAAAGTAAAACAAAACAAACTACCCTATCCTCCACTCAATTAGCCCCTTACAACTTCATAAAATATGCATAAAGCTGAGGAGTTTGAAATGGTTTCATGGATTTTAAATTTGAATTTTTTATTTTCCTTTTGAGGAGATAAGGAGTTGCAACTTTTAGACTGTATGATTCAATCGCACTTCAGAACCCATTGCCATCATAAATTCATTCAATAAACCAGAAAACAAAATGTAAATGAAGTCTCAAATCAATGACATGTATGTATTTAAAAAGAGCAAATTAAAATGGGACAACTATAATAGAAAAACAATAAAAGAAGAGCAAATTAGCTTGAAACAGGTTTTACCATTACCAAGCAGTTCAATAAATCAGCAATGCACCCACCTGTGTTTACAAACTTATACCTTTCTTTTATCAGGCTCTGAAATTCCTGATAATTTATATTTTCTATATACGCTGTGCTCTTTTACTCAGGGAAATACCACTAGATAATGAATGATGATCCATATACACAGGTCTTACTTTAAAAATTTTAAAACAGACCAATGAGCAAAACAGAACCAGAGGCATGTAAACAAGGAACAGACTGACAAGTGACCAGGGGGCAGGGAGGAGGGGGAAAAGGGGGGAAAGAGGGGGAAGGGACTAGTCAAGGAACTAGTGTAAATGACCCATGGACATGGACAACGGGGTGGAGATTGGCTGTGGGAGAAGGGGGACGGGGTGGGGGAGAGCAATGGGGGGATGGGAACCATGTAATAGAAAAACAATAATAAAAAACCACATATAAATAAGTTATATATGTGTATGTGAAAAAAAGTTTTAGAACCAATATGTATTTTCAACCTGAGCATGAAAGAAGTCTGTATAACACTGTCTAGGGATTTCGTTACTCATCTGAAGTGCTTCTCTCTGTTCTCTAATAGCTGCCTTCTAGACTCTAGTCTAAAACCTTTGCTGTATAGTAGAGATGGAAAATACAGGCATTTGTCATTCTGTTACTCAGCTCTGTTCTCATGTCAAACATAATTAATTGATCCTCACAATCTTCTTAAGCTAGGATTCAACCACAAAATCTTTTTTGACATATTGCTTTAGACATCCAGCATCACTAACAAATTGATGGATATTAACATGTGAAAACTCTTTGCTTTACCTTGCTTAAAGGAAAGCTCTTTTTCTTATTTTTGCAAAGCAATCCAGGTGGCCATTGGCAGGCTTTTCAGCTGCCTAAGCAAAAAAGGATTCATTTTCATTCTCTGTAATTGTACCACATGAATGTACTGTCTTTATCTACATATTCAGCTTATGATTGAATTGAATAATGTTTCACTAGTAACTGCTAGTTATTAGGTAAGTGCAAATCAAAACTACAAGAGATACCACCTCACACCTGCTAGAATGGCTATTTATCAACAACACAAGTAACAACAAGTGGTGGAGAGATTGTGTAGAAAAAGGAACCGTCATTCACCGCTGGTGAGAATTTAAACTGGTGCAGCCACTATGGGAAACAGTATGAAGTTTCCCCAAAAAATTAAGGATAGAATTGTTGTATGACCCAGCAACCCCTCTTCTGGGTTTCTACCTCAAAATTTTCAGACATGTATTTGCAAAGATATGTGCACCCTTATGTTCACTGAAGCATTATTCACTGTGCCAAGACAGGGAGACAACCAAAGTGTCCTTCACTAGATGAGTGGATAGAGAAGCCGTGGTACATGTATACAATGGAACACTACTCAGAAGTAAGAAAAGATGAAATACTGCCATTTGCAACAGCATGGATGGACCTTGAGAAGATCATGAGAAGTGAAATAAATCAGACAGAAAAAGTGAAGAACCACATTATTTCACTCAGATGAAAGCAACAAATGAACAAAAACCCATAGAAAGAGTTAACATTAAGTTAGTTACCAGAAGGAAGAAGGATGGGGGCTTTAGTAAAGGGTAAAAGGGGTCAAACATATGGTGACAAAAGAAAACAACTTTGGGTGGTCGGGCACACAATGCAATATACAGACCATGTATCATAGAAATGTATATTTGGAACCTATATCATTTTGTTAACCAAAGTCACCCCAATAAATGTAATTTAAAAATTAAAACAGAATTGCTTCAGTGTTCTGACTCATTTCCCTCCTTTGCTTGAAAGCCTTCAATGACTCTTCACTCTACAAAGTGCACCTAAAACTAATTGTATCTCAAGGCCTTTCACGCGTGGCTCCATTTCAAATACTCCCATACAGAAATCCTCTACTCAAACCATACTATTCACATTTCCGCAAACACTGAAGTTTCCCATGTCTGTTTTTGACATGCTATGCCTCACATCCCAAATCTTCCCAATCACCACTTAAAACCCTGTCTCCTTCAAATACATATTAGTTTCATTTGTGCTTCTCTCACTCTTTTCATGTACGCATATCATCCATATGTTGTACTTATTTGCTGACATATGTTGTTTTGCTACTAGTCTGAAAGGTAATGGAAATTATGAAGTATGCATAAATTTATCTTTGCACCCTTCTTTGCAGCTAGGATGGGTTACAGAACACAGCAGATATTCTCATAAATGGAAGTCAAATGCAAATAAATACTGTATCACTGACTCAGTGGATCTCAACAAAAGGCATGCCCCAATTCCTCCTGTGTAGTATAGAAATGTATAGGAGTAACTCTGGTTATCGAAACAACTGAAGAACACTACTGATATTTATTGGGGAAGAGTCAGGAATGCTAAACATTCTGTTATTGCCTGGTACAGTCCCTCACAAGGAATAATTGTGCCCCTATCTATGCCCACATTTCTCCCAAAATATCAGCAACATCCTTCTTGAGAAGCATTGGCTATGTTTTTGGATATTTGGATGGCAATTTTGTCTTAAAAGGTGAAGTTCCATAGGAACAAAAGGTTAACACCCATAAAAAGTCCAATATATAGGCGACATTATTGGTAGTGCTAGGAACTATCCAACCTAAAATCAACAGAAGTCACAAGCCTGTCTGAACTAGGAGAGATACTATATATTTGCCTTCAGTGTGCATTACTGTATTGATGAGCCAATCAACATACATGACTCAGCACCTACGATATTGTTCTAAGTACTGTATTAACTGCTGAGGAGTCATGCAGGGACCAGTTTATCCTCAAGAGATAGAGAACTATTTCAATAAAGATAGCATGTACACTGAAAGTCTAATAATAAGAACAACACACCAGCAGACATCAAGTCCTAGAACAACTAAATATCTGTAAACAGCAGATTTCTCTAACCTTGTATATTACTGAGATACTTGTACCATAAACTTAGGGGGATCTTATGACCCCACTGAAGGTCAGGATATATAAATTTTCACATACATCTTGCTTTTTTTCCTCACTAAATATTCTCCAGCTGTTTTGAAAAATGCCAGACAAGAACCAGTCAGTATACACGTAGTAATTTCTCACCTTATGAAGGTGAATTACAATAGTTCTTTTAGAATGTTAGAGTAACGAAATAACACTTTGCGTCTCAAACCAGGTGAGTTTCGTGACTCTCAAGCTGGCAGTATGAAATTGCCGCTACACATTAGCTCTGCTATGAACGACTTCCACCAACAATTTCTATTTCAGCTGTCGCTGTACAGTCTAGGAGTTCTGCAAGAAAATTGCCCACTATATTTGCCTGAAGTGCAATAGGAAGAATTGAGATGTCTATCAGGATGTTCTCGATATAGTCTGACAGGCTCTCAGTGCAGTGTGACTGGCCCACAAAGCACCATTCCTAGAAAGAAAATTCATTATACAGGCTTCAATGTCACAAATGCTAATAATTTACTCTCACTTTCTGTTCTGTAAGGTTTATATATCCTCATACAGGAGATGAGTTCATAGCTTTTCACAGACAAAATTCATTTTGATATTAAAATTTTATATACTTAAAAAAAACTATGCCTCTAAACACTTTCAAGAAAAATAAGAAAACAACTCTTAAAAGTATCTTGAATTCAGACACCATACCAAGAATCCATAATTTCTAACAAATAAGCATATTTTATTTACTATTGACTAATACATAGCACAGATAGCACTCTTTAGTTTAGTTTCTATTATTTTACTAATCAAGAAACCAAGTAATAATTTGACCTTTTTTTTTTTTTAGGTTTTTTTCACTTTTTCATTAACCCTTACTAAAAATGATAAATACATAGGAAATTAAGCAAATAATTTTGTAGATTTCTCTGAACTATCTTTGCCACTACAAAAACTAAGCTTAAGCACAAGGTCACAACATATGGATTGGATTTGTGTAAAAGTGACCTCGTTTATGCAGCACATGGAGACAAAAATTCAGCAGCACTCTGCCTTTAAATCTATGGTCCCTGATGTGAAGATTTATTCCCTTTGGAGGAAGTGGCGCCTTTTTCTTCACCTAAAGGCACAGTCAGTTTTCTAAGCTGTGCTCTGAAGGGGTTATATCTGCTAAGAGGTGAGAGCCCTTTTTTTCTAATTTGCTGCCCAGAGTAAGTAACTTATGGTTCAGACAGAGGTTCCGTATAAGCTAGCAGGGCTCTGCACAGAGTAGCCTCTGTCAAATACTGAGCTGTTGATATTGTAATTAACACTGATCATATACATTCTTTAGCTATAAGCTGTTAGTTTTATTTTCATCTCTTCATGTTATATCTACCCAGCTCATATGTACTCTGACTAGGGTTATGATTTATGTACTTTATGGTATCTCTCCAAAGCACCAAGCATTGTACACAATTAGTACTTAATAGATACCTGTTTACTGAATTAAAACACTAAATTTAAATGTATGCCACAGGCCAGAATAGGGGCATATGAAGGGGGAGCTCAACTATCACACCATGAGTAAGTACAAATCTATCAAAAGTTTTACTTTTAGTTTTGTGAATTTTTAAAAGTGATTTTAATTTTTTGAGATGTTAGATACATTTCTTTCTAAACCGAACGAGGTTCAAATCTCATGTATTTGGGGAGGGCTATTTGGAATTAAGCACTGCAAAAGCCTTCCATTTCTCTGAATGGGGTAAATTGTATTTTCAATTATTCACTTATATTAGTAGTATATAAGTAATTGTTTTAACAGTAAATCTTAACGAAGAACACTGCAAATTAGAAGTACACATAATTCTTAAAGGGAAATGCTTACATTAAAAAAGAAAACACAGAAGTTCTGTTTCAAGACGGTAACGTAGGAGGAGCCTGAACTCACTCTCCCCCATGGACATACTAAATTTACAGCTGACACATGAAACAATTTCCACTTTTAAAAAACAACAACTAACCGAGCAAGTCCTACACACTGGTCAAATGTGAAAAATCCACATCAAAGCAGGTATGAGAGACTGAGATACAATCTTGATATAAATCCCAACACCACTGTAGTGATCCATAATCGGGAAGGAACTCACAGCTCCAAGCTCCTCCCTGAATAGCGAAAGGTTTGAATCTCACATTGGCACTCAACTTTTAAAACCTACCATTGACAGATGCGCCCCCAAGACATCTAGCTTTGAAAGTCACTGGAGCTTGCATCCAGGAGATCCACAATGTTATATAGCAAATGAAGAAACAGACTTAAAAGGGTTGGCAGGGACTCATCCACACCCTAAGGCCCAGAATAGAGGCAGTCAACTTAAAAGTGACCAGAATTTCTGTGAAAGGGGCTAGTTTATGTATCTTAAAGCACTGGCCTTAGGAGCAGGTATTTAATTTGACATGCATCTACAAAGATGGAGGATGGGGAGCGCTATTTTTGTACTCTCCCTCTGCCTCAATCTAGGTCACCGGTATCTCCAAGAAAGAATCTTGTCCACTCAATATTTTTGGCTGTATGCTTGATACTAATACAAAATAATGTTGAATGTAAACTCTAGATAAAAAAAATTTAAAAACAACTTAATTTAATAAAGTGCAGATGATCTGAATAGACATTTTTCAAAGGACATGCTAGTCTCATTCATTGTGTTTGAGATATTTTGTATCTATCTGTAAACTGTATTTTTAAATTTACCTATAAATTGGCTTAGATCCTGCCATCTTACCTTTTTAGTCAATCCTCTTCAAATTTTCTAATTCTTATTCTAATGTTTTTCAATATCTGGCTCCATCTTCTAATATTTCTAATTTTTCTCCCACACTCTTGTCTTTGTGTCACTGAGAAATAAAATCTGATGATCCACATACTTAATGAAACTCTAGTTTGTACTGTAGCTGACTTTTACCTCCAGGATCTAAGGGAGCCCTGAGAGCTGAGGTCAGCCAACTTGATATAAACCTCAAAGAACTCATCACGGGATAATAATTTTGGCACTCTACAAGCTAATATTTGTTTGGATTCTAAAACTTTTTCCATCCTTTTACCCTGTTTATATATTTTATATTTCATGTGTCCCTGCAGACAGAACACAGGTGGATAATAAGTTTGCATTCTTTTTAAAAAACCAATCTTTGCCTATTAAATCCAATGGTGAACCTATTTACATTTAATATAAATGCTGGTAAAATAGAAGTTATACCTGCCATTGTGCTATTTATTTTCTTTGCCTCTTGTTTTTTCATTTTTCTTTTACTACCTTCTGCTGTGCTAAATATTTTCTACTGTACTATTCATCCCATTTTTATTATATTCAAAAATTTATTTTCATAATGGATGTCCTTCAAATTACAATTAACATTAACATATAACAATCTAACTTGGTTTAATAAAAAGTTAAATTTAATGCTAAACAAAGCCATTGCTCTTATATAGCTCTATTCTTCTCCCACTCTTTTATACATCTTTATATATGTTCTGCCTGTCAATACAGTTTATAATTTTACCCCTATGCAGTTGGCTTCTAAAACAAATAAAAATAGTTACAAACAAAACAAAGATTTATACTTTTTTTCTCTGAGACCTCATTTTATGGAAACATTAAGTTTATATAAAAACTGAGCAGATAATATGAAGTTCCCATGCAACCCCATATTCCTCATCTAATTTACCCTATTATTAACATCTTGCACTAGTGTGATACAATTCCTACAATTAAAGAAACTGTATTTATTTAGTATTACCAACTAAAATCTATAGTTTACATTAAGATGCATATTTTGCCATTGTACAGTTCTATGGCTTCTGACGAATGCATCATGTTATGTTTCCACAATAATAATGTGAAATTCCCCTATGCTCCATCTAGTCATCCCTTTCTCCATCCGTCTGAACCCCTGATAAGCACTGATTTTTTTGCTCTGTCCATAGTTTCCAGATTGTCATATATTTGTAATATTACAGGACGTAGACTTATTATACTGGATTTTTCAACTTAAGCCTCACTTAATCCTCTCTGCAGTGCTGCCTCCTGAGACTCAATGGTTTCGCTGAACTAAATGGCTGGGTTGGTGGAGAATGGGGTGGTCTGTGGGCTTCACTTTAAAACTGGTTTCTCTTTTCTGTCCTAATGGCTTGGACAAAAAGGACCCAGAGGTCTGAGAGGGGGGAAACCTAAACTATTTCCCTCAGCCCAAACTAAGTATAATGGGCAAAAGGGTTTTGGACAGGTGAGATGTACCTGGCATACCTTCCTCCAAAGAAGCCCTTTTTTTCTTTTTTCTTTTTTCCCTAATGTGGAACATTGAAAAATTAATCCCTGCCTTTTGTCATCTAGTGGTTATGAACTGAATGATGTCTTTTAACCCTTTTCGCCAAATCTGTTGCCCCCAGAACACAACAAGGATGCCAGCCTGTTAAACCAAGCACGCCGTTGTCCGGAGACAGCCAACTGCACAATCCTTCCCCATGTGGGAAGTCCACCCTCCCCTCCACACCCCCACTCTTATTAGGGATTTCTGGACCCAAGGGTAGGTAGGACAATGACCATGTCCAGCTTGAAGCAGCTAGAGGAGCTCGAGACCTTTGCCCATTGTCCCTTATAAGATTACAAAGGGTCTTACTATCTTATCTGAGAGGGAGGGATTGTTCTTTTTTATTGTTAAAATAATTAATTAATCACAAATTTACTAAAAAAAGAGAAGAAGAATATATGAAAGAGTGAAGCGGGAAAGCTTGTATGTACAAACCATGGGTATGGACTTGGGGGGGGATTGCTGGGGGAGGGAGATGCTGGGTGGAGGGGAGTAAAGGGGAGAAAACTGGAACTATTGTAACAATATAATCAATAAAATACATTAAAAAAAACCCCACTATGTGCCCTTACAGATGGTTCCTGCCTTGGCATTTATAGTCTACCAGAGAAGATGGTACATTAAAAAGTAACTAGAACAACAACAACAACAAAAAAAAAACGTTTAAAATTTCTACATATCTTTTTATGACTTGATGTCTCATTTCTTATAGTCACTAGATAATATTCTATATATTCATTTGTATGCTGTACCACAGTTGGTTTATTTAATCACAAACTGAAGGACATCTTGGTTGCTTCCAGCTTGGGACAATTACAAATAAAGCTGAAGTGAACATTTGTAAGTAGGTGTTTGTGTGGACATAAGTTTTCAGCTCATTTTGGTTAAGTACTTAGGAACATGGTTTCTGGATAGTATGGTTAAACTATATTGAGCTTTGTAAAAAAAATTACCAAAATATTTTCCGAAGTGGCTGTACCATTTTTCATACCCACCAGCAATGAATGAGAGTTCCTGTTAGTACACACTTTGCCAGAATTTAGTTTTGTCAGTTAGCTGGATTTAATCATTCTAAAAGGTATTAATGATTTCTTATTTAATGACATATGAAGTCAAGCATCTTTTCATATGCTTATCTGTCATCACTATACCTTCTTTGGTGAGGTGTATGTCCAGAACTTTTGTCTATTTTTTATTTGAATAGATACTTCTGTGAATATTTTAGATAAAATTATTTCATCAGATATTGTTTTGCAAATATTTTCACATATCATTGCCTTGTCTTTTCATTCTCCTAAAAATGTCTTTTGCAGAACAGAAGTTTTCATTTTAATGAAGTCCAATATATCATCTTTTTTCTTTCATGGATTGTGCTCTTCTTGTTATAACTAAAAGGTCATTGTCAAACACAAGGACATCTAGATTTTTCCTATTTTATCTTCTACAAGTTTTAAAGTTTTACATTAAGGTCTCTGATTTTTTTTTAATTAAATGCATTTTATAGTGAGAGCTGTAAGGTCCGTGTGTGGATATGTTTTCATGTGGATGTGCAGTTTCTCCAACACCATTTTTTTGAAAAGATTATTAATTTTCTATTGAATTGTCACTCCTGCTTTGTCAAAGATAACTTGACTGTGCTTATGTGGGTCCACTTCTGGGCTTGGAACTCTGTTCTATTTGCCTAATCTTTCACCAGTACCACATTACCCTAATTACTGTTGCCTTGTATTAAGTCTTGAAATTAGTGTCAGTCATTGGACTTAGTTCTTCTTTATTATCATACTAGTTTTTTGTGTGTGTCTTTTTTCTTGCCATACAAATTTTAGACTTAGTTTGTCAATATGAAGAAATAACTTGTTGGGTTTTATTGTGATTTCATTTAATCTATAAATCATTTTGGGGAAAAAGTCATTTTAATAATATTGTCTTCATATCAATAAACATAGAATTTCTCTTCATTTATGTACACCTTGGATTTCTTCCATCAGAACTTATAGTTTTTACAAATATTTCTTGTATATATTTTGTTAGATCTATACCTAAGTAATTTTTGGTACTGTGTTTTAAGTGTCAAATACTATTCATTGCAGGTATATAGAAAAATAATTAACTTTTGTAGATTAACTTTGTATCCTGCCAACTTGCTATAACTTAATAAATTTGTTGATTTTCAGATTGTTCACCTATTTTATTGTTGTTTTGAGGCTGGGAGTGACAGCTTCCAAGTTCTTTACATGGAAGAACTGATAACAGAAATACCTTATACTGTCTTTTACGTTTAACTATGTAGTTACCTCTTCTAATGGTTTATATTTCTTCATGAGGACTTAAGTTCCTATCTAGTGTCCCTTCAGTGCAGCCTAAAGGATCCTAGACTTAAATGTAAGAGCCCAAACTATATCACTCTTAAAAGTGGAATTAGGCCTGGTCAGGTAGGTCAGTTGGTTTAAGCATCGTCCCATGCACCAGAAAAGTTTGCAGGCTCAATCCCCCAGTCAGAGCACAGACTTAGGTTGTAGCTTTGATCCCTAGTCAGGGCGCATACAGGAGGCAACTATCAATGGTTCTCACTCACACTGATGTTTTTCTCTCTCTCTAAAAAAAGCATATCTTCAGGTGAGGATGTAAGAAATGTGGAATTAAATCTTTATGAGTTTGGATTATACAAAAAGTGACAAGAGAAAAATAAATTGAACTTCATCAAAATTAAACAAAAAAGCCTATCTGCTTCAAGGAACACCATCATGTATTTTCCGAATAGTATTTACTGCTGCGGACTAAAGGACTTTTAAAGAGGATTAAAAAGCTACCTTTTCTGTAATCTAAATTTAATTGACTTCCTTGTAAACAAATGTCTTCATTTAGTACCTTATTAGAAAAATTTGAATCTCCTCTCTAGTCAGTGACAAGAACAACATTGATCATTTATTCCTCTAAAGAAAAGACATGTGCACCCTTACAAAGAAATGCCAAGGTTTTGGTTTAGAGAGGAGATGGAGTACAGTAAACTATTACCCATTTATATATTTCTATATGTTGAGGATACTGCTCAAAGCACATGATCCTTCTTCTGATGTATTGTCAGAGGGTGAATAGTAGCCTAATGTTACCTCAATTCATGTCATCACTTAGGCATTCTGTCATCTCACCTCATCATAAGAAGAAGGGGGAATACAGTACAATAAAATATTTTAAGAGAGAGAAACCATATTCACATAACTTTTATTACAGTATGTTGTTACAATTGTTCCATCTTATTATTACTTTTAATTTATTCCTGTGCCTAATTTATAAATTAAACTTTATCACAGGTTTGTATGTATAAGGAAAAAAGCATATAGATGGTTTGATGTTATCCATGGTTTCATATATCCACTGGGGGTCTTGGAATCTATGCCCCACAGATAAAGGGGAAATAATGTAATGTTATTACCAAAGTGTATTAACTCCAAAGCCAGGGTTGCCTTAAAAATGGCATTACTATTATTTTACAGTATTGGATATTCTCCAAATTTTGATGCCCTGGGTGGAACAATCTTATCTCTCCACCTAGCTATGGCTCCAAGGGCTCTGCTGGGTCGATTTTACCAATTGTTAAAAAGGCACCTTAATCCCAATGTCTTTTAAGGAAATTTTTAAAACTCTAACTTTTTAAAATTAAACTTATTGTGGTGATATTGGTTAATAAAATTATGTAGGTTTCAAGCATACAATTCTATATCTGTGGTTTCCAAATAAGACTGCTCTTTTCTCTATCCCATATTACTATGATTTGCCATTTTTTGCCACTCCTAAGTTTTTCAGGTTCTGTAACAACGAAGAAATGCAGACATACAAATTAGCACTTGTCAACTTCTATGTGCAATATTTTTCAGTTTGCAAACAAAACTCCATTTGTTTACAAGTTTGTTAAATGACTGTTTTACAGTATTTTGAGTTCTTAGTGATAGAAAAGGCATAATGCTGCATGATGTCATTTTAAAACAACTGGCAGGTATTTCCTTTTTTCCTCTTCTTTCTTACATTTGTATAAAATCACCGAGATATCCTGTTTAGTTCCATTTATATCCAATATGTGTTATATTAGACTCCAAATAAGGTAATAAAAGCCCACGAAATAAAAGGCCTGCTGCCATGGTTGGTTGTGCAGTCCACAGCAATCTTTCCAGGGAGAAAAATCATTATTCAAGGAAAATCACAATGCTCAGTGGTAGACTATAAGCTAGTGCAACTAACTGTCTAGTTTCTTTTCATTTAAAGTTCATTGTCATTTGAAAGTTAAATTAGGGCTGTGGCATCATCAAAGATGCTTAATTTACAGGCAAGAAGAATGTCAAATGCTTCACAACTGTATGTCTTTCCAATAAGACAGTCTCACAGATTTAGAGACTTGTATGTGGGTTATATTACATAAATTAACATGTGTGTTGTTTTCATAGGGCATAAGACTATGACCTCATTACCTGAGTGATTGTCTGCACATATAGGCCTCACTTAATCCTGTCTGCCGTGCTGCCTCCTGAGACTCAATGGTTTGGCTGAACTAAGTGGCTGGGTTGGTGAAGTATGGGGTGGCTTGTGGGCTTCATTTTAAAACTGGTTTCTCTTTTCTATCCTAATGGCTTGGACAGAAAGGACCCAGAGGTCTTAGAGGGGGAAAACCTAAAATATTCGCCTCAGCCCAAACTAAGAATAGTGGGCAAAAGAATTTTGGACGGGTGTGGAAGTGCCTTGCACACCTTCCTCCAAAGAAGCCCCTTTTTTCTCTAACGTGGGACATTGAAAAATCAATCCCTGCCTTTTGTCATCTAGTGGTTATGGACTGAGTGATGCCTTTTAACCCTGTTGCCAAATCTGTTGCCCTCAGAATAGAAGGATGCCAGCCTGTTAAACCAAGCACGGTGTTGTCTGGGGACAGCCAACTGACCTGGAGTCTGCACGATCCCTCCCCATGTGGGAAGGCCACCCTCCCCTCCACACCCCCACTCTTATTAGGGATTTCTGGACCCAATGGTAGGTAGGACGACGACCATGTCCAGCTTGAAGCAGCTAGAGGAGCTCCAGACCTTTGCCCATTGTCCTTTATAAGATTATAAGGGGTCTTAAGTCTGAGGGGGGATTATTATTTTTATTGTTATAATAAATGAATTAATTACTCTTTAAAAAATAATAATATAGGAAAGGGTGAAGCCAAAGAACTTGTATGCACGACCCATGGACACGGACAGGGGGGGGTTGCTGGGGGCAGGGGGCTGCTGTGAAGAGGGGAGCAAAGGGGACAAATTGGAACTATTGTAACAATATATTCAATAAAATATACTTAAAAATAAAATTAAATTAAAAAAAAATCCAAATAAGAATTTATTTGAGAAAGTAGTGTATTGTGCTTTTGTCTATGCAGTCTCATTTACACAATAGAATGAAAAAAATAGTAAACCTGGGTTTTGATCTCTACCTCTGTTGTTTTCCCATGACAACCCAGTTAATACTCTGTCTCAGTTTCCTCTCTACTAAGCAAGAATGATCCCATCCCAAAAAATAATAGGCACATTTTACTAAAAATTTTACGCATCATTCACTTATGGAATAAGCTAAAGAAGCTTATATATGATTGCAGGAGAAGGGGGGGGGCTGGGTGGGGGGGAGCAACGGGGGAAAAATGGGACAACTGTAATAGAAAAACCAAAAAATAAAATTAAAAAAAAATAAGCTTATATTTGAAATTTCCCACACACACTCATATTCTTACACACTCCGTTCTTTTTCTTCTAAATTTTTACTTTAAAATGAAAACAATCAAACAACAGAAACAGGAAGAGTTAGTCCCTTTTGGAGTTCAAACTTGTTCTGAGTTCATTAGCTGTGTATCGCCTTACATTCCAAAAGGAAAGCCTAGAGCCAATTATTGTCTATACAATATTTCTTAGATTTTCTAGATAGTCTCCTGATAGTGTATGTAAATATTTATGGTGCCAATCATACTGTATTACTTTTTCACCTGAATCATCAACTCAGGCAATTCTTCATACTTATTCAAACCCCCAGCACTTCGTAGAAAAGCAGTGCTATGATTCCTCAGTTGAAATCATTTGACTATTTTTGCATGACTATGAGAAGAGTAGAATTTTCAATTTAAAAAAAACCTAAGAAATTATAAGACTCAATACCAGGAAGACAACCCAATTAAAAAACAGGCAAAGGACCTGAATAGACACTTCTCCAAGGAGGACATACAGAGGGCCAATATGAAAGAATGCTCAACATCACTATCCATCAGAGAGATGTGTAAGGCCAGGGGTTATATGGGAACTAACTCTCTACAGTTTGTGCTCTATTTTGCTGTGAACTGAAAAGTACCCTAAGCTATAAAGTACATTATAAAAGACCTCAAACCTCTGGTTTCTTTTATGACTCAAGGGAAAACTGGCTAATGCATCATATTTCATAAATGGTGATTTATACCCAACCTCTTCCAAAATGTATGTATTTTTATTGTTTCAGGGAATAGGTTGTAGTGATTACTTGGTCTCTTTCCTTGTATTTATTGATTTATTTTTAAATTTATTTATTGTTTTTTTATTATAGTTGGCCCACTTTTTCTCCCATTGCTCCCTCCACCCCTCTCCCATAGTCAATCCCCACGCCATTGTCCATGTCCATGGGTAATTTATACTAGTTCCTTAACTAGACCCTTCCCCTTCTTTCCCTCTTCCTCCCCCTCCCCCTTCCCCCCTGGTCACTGTCAGTCTGTTCCTTGTTTACATGCCTCCTGATATTTTGATTCCTACCATTCTTAACTTATTTTTAATTTGAAGATCTTCTGCTCATTCACAGATCTCTTGCACAATGGTAAATTCAATATTAATATAGTCACTATAGCAGAATGATTTCCTTATCAAATACACCTTGCATAGTCAATGATTTTGACAATATGAATGCATGTCAGTAGTGAAAAGAGAGATCCTTAAGTACCCACCATTATGATCTTTCCTAATTTTCAACTTCCCAAATTTAATTCATTATGTCCACACAACGTTTGAAAACTTCGTAAGGTACACCGGACTTTATGTTATTAAAACCCATATATTGACAGAGCTATCACTCTTCTAAACTTGTAAGATTTAAGAAAGCACATACATTAGTAATAATATGTTGGTACTGCTGACAGTGTAGCCAATGGCATAATAATAACAATAATTTAATTGATAGTGAGATTTTAAAAAGCAGAAAAAAATACATTCCATATTTATTTTATATTTTAACTCGTCCAACATATTTCCATTACTATTGATTATTATTTTTCATTGCAATACACTTCTCAGATATACATATCTGTATTGCCAACTTGAAAAATAAAAATAAAATAGAGAAATGAAGAAAGCCAATTTAAAGAAATAAAGGAAACTAAAAATCTTAAAGGTCAAGTGGCTTGTCTAAGATCACCATGAAGTTTGGTAGTATAATAAAGCCTGGAAGTCAGATCTCCATACTCTCACCCTATGTTCTTCCAATGGATTCAGATGCTTCACCTGTTAAATTTATTTTTTTAAAGATGTTATTTATTTATTTTTAGAGAGAGAGGAAGGGAGGGAGACAGAGAGGGAGAGAAACATCAGTGTGTGGTTGCCTCTCTTGTGCCCCCAACTGGGGACTTGGCCCGCAACCCAGTCATGTGCCCCGACTGGGAATCGAACCAGCGACTTTTCGGTTCACAAGGATCCACACCAGCCAGAGCTCCACCTCTTAAATTTAAATCACACTTTCTATTTTGTGTTAAAACCCAGAAAATTCTTGTATTTAAAAACAAATCACAACCATCAATATAATTTATATGTGAATTATACCTCCATAAAAATAAGTTTTAAAAAACCTTGTAGTTAAATCCACACCAAATTTAGTTTTGGTTAAAACCTTCACTAACTCTAGGGAGAAGCTGACAGTTTTTGAAAGGCCTGAGATCTGTACTGTAATAAAAATGCAACTTGGCTCTTACAGACTTCTCTTTCTACATGACTCAAAAATTAAAATTAAAAATTAATAATGTTTTTCCTAAACACTGGCAGTTTCCATACCATAGTATTCCTCTGAAGTTCATTTTGAGTCTTCAACTGCACCTCAACTTCAATAGACAGTGTTACATGCATAATGAGTAATAATCTCAGAGTAATCTGTTTATACATAATAATATCTTGCATATGCTAACATAACTGCTACCTTAAAAAATGGCATTCTCAGTTTCAAGAGTGCTAGCCTACTCTAGTTCTTTCCTCTAAATTAACTGAGTAAAAAGTTTCCAGCAAGTCAAATTAGTATAATAATTTTTAGTTTTCTGTTCAGATAAAAGAAACCTTTTATCTTCCTAATAATGTTGTAACTTACCATGAATCAAAGACTAAATTGAAGCTAGGATGCCAGTGGGGAAAAAAAGGTATTCAATCTTATATTTGATCAGAAAAATTAAAATTAAAAGCATTGAGGTCAGATGCCTGTAATTCATGGCTTATTTATTTGAATTATCTTACAATTATTGTTATAAGAATATGCCAGTATCACCAAAGAAAAGCTAACTAAGAGTGGCAACCTGAAAAGTTTCTGATCATAAAGGCAATTTTAAAGAAGGGGAATATTAAAGTCATTATTTTGTCAATTAAAAAATATTTGTTAAGCAACTATATTTTTCAAGGTATTGTGCTGAGTGTTATCAATGATACAAAGACAAATAAAATATTACCCCTTACCTTCAAACACTGCAATAAAGCAAAGTTTCATAGTAATTAGTAATCTTTAATTATAATCATTTATAATTTTAAAATGTTTAGCATTACCAATCTTTTCTAAAGTCATTTTTAGTATAATGTTAATAAAGACACCTGTTACAAGAAGACTTTGAGTCTTTTCCTCTGTCTTAATTCAGTAAACATTATTTTTCAGTATCTACTAATGTGAATGGCAAATGATGGAGGAAGGCCTATCCTTTGCTCTCAAAGGCTAACTATATATTAAATGTCATAAATTATAATAATTAAATTAATTGCACTTAAGTCCTTCTTTCACTGCATTTCTCTATACAATCCTTTCCCTCAATCAGCACTGGCTCCTTCCAAAAGAAAAATATAAATCATATATGCTATATAGTATTCTTTACTATTCATCTAATGTCATTATTTTGGAATGTTTGTTTGCCTCCAATAATCAATATTAATTACATTAGTTCTCAAATCACAAAGTAATATATTGATTAAAATGTAAGTAATACATTAATTTCAATAGTTATACAATAAAAACACTAATAAAATCAAGGAAATCATTCTTAGAATGTTTATAAAACATTCTATAACATTATAGATTGCAGATTCAATTCTAATACTGAAGCACCTTTTATTTTAAAAAGTGTAAAATAATGTCTGTATGTATTAATATTGTGTGAAATGTGGACAGATGAACCTGAAAAGATGAAATGTAATGTGCAGAGCCAAGATGTTTCAAAACATCTTACCTTGTAGCCACAAACGAACTTCAATGGGAGAGGATGTGACTGTAGGTACTTCATGCGAAAGACGAAATAAGTGCGCCATGTCTCAGAATGGTTAACCAGAGAAAATCTTCTGGTGGTTAATATTTAAGGTTTAGATAATCTGAGTATCAAGAATGAAATAACAGAATTTAATCAGGCTCAGGTCTTATCTATTCATACAGACTGCATTACATCAGCATATGCTCTTAGGTGGGAGAATTTGGGGTAAAATAGTCTACTGTTTATTAACTAATATTTATTTAGCGTCTTTTATTAAAATACCAAAAATAAACTATAAATATGAATGAAATACTTATACATGCTACAATACAGATAAACTTTGAAAACCTTTTGGTAAGTGAATGAAGCCCAACACATAAAGTTGCAGAGTGTATGATTTCATTTACTTGAAATATCCAGTATAAGTAAATACATAGGCACAGAAAGATTGGTGGTTGCCTGGGGCTTGGGGAAGCTGAGAGGAGAAATTGTTTAATGGATGCAGGGTTCCCTCTGGGGGTGATGAAAATGTTTTGGAAGTAGATATAAGTGATGGTTGCACACTATAGTGAATATAACTAAACCTCTGAACTTCACACTTTAAAATGGTTACTTTTATGTTGTGTGAATGTCACTTCAATAAAATTAAAAAGGCAAATAAAATAAATTTGTTTATGTGTAACTGTAAGGAAAAGGGACAGCTTAATGTAGCAGGTGACATCTGTGTCAAGCCTAAGTGGACTAAACACAAAAGAATGTTGTATAAAAACAGAAATATTTGCCTGACATACTTCAGGAATGTTTTGTGAGACCCGTGGAGAGGAAAAAATGAGAAAGATAAGAATTTCTAAAATGTAAAACATTCATTACAAGAATGTGAATCGTTACTAGTCCTGGTAGTTTCTGAAGCTCCAATTTGTTGGAGCTTATAATGTTCCTACCTGTTTTACTAAGCTCTTGAAACCCATAAGAGGGAAGATGCAAAATATATATTAATGATAATTTTAAAAGATTGTGATAACACAGATGCTTTCAGAATCAAGTGTTTTTCTTTCCATTACCCTGTTCTATGTACCTTTTATAACCATGTGTACAGAAATGCTTTACAAATATAAATCACTAATGTTCATGTTGAACAAATGGTCTAAAATCACATCCAAAGCCCTTCCTGAGAGGAAAAACAACCTGAATAGAGATCTCATTTTCCCAACCTAAGTATTACCAAATTAGATGAGTGATGCTTCCCTCTTCACTCAGCCATTTAACTCAAGCCCTGCCTTGTACAGCCACTTCTTGAATTACTACAGCATATTTTTACTTGCCCCTGCAGAACACTGGGCTTGTTTCTGACTATGTTTTACAGTGAAGAAATGAGAAGGGGCTGACAGGCTTTGTAGAGCAGCACTACCCAACAGAACTTCCTGTGATGTTGGAATAGTCTCTACGTGCACTATCTGATCCAGTAGCTACTCTCTACATATGGCTATTAAGTACGTGAAATTTGGCTCATGGGACTTGGAACACAATTTTTAATTTTGTTTAATTTTAACTCACTGAAATATAATAGTGACATGTGTGTAGTGGCTGTAAATTTGATCAGACAGTTTTAGAACCTCTAATCAGGTGTTACTGTTCCATATTTTGTGAACAACCTCAGACTAAAAAAGAGCATTGCTAGAGAGACAAAGATGTGAAACAATCTTGATGTTTACTGTCATATTACCTGGAGTCTTAAAATTCATGACGCAAGTGGCAACGAGCCTACCAGCACCATCGAGTCCCTGGCCCTCCGATAAATGAAGGCAGGACTAGGTAGGGTCCAGTGGAAAACTGAACCTGCAGGAGGTGTCAGTTACTCTGCAAAAATAAACAAATAAAATTATTAAGAGAGAAACAGTGAAGTTGTGGCATTTAGTAGAGAGCCTTTAAAAATAATTTTTATTGGAGCACATTTCACAAATTGGTGATGTGTGGTTTCTATGTGCCAAGTACAGTGAATTTTGTCGATTAAAATATATGGCTGTGCTTTCTATAAATGTATAACATTACCCAATATCATGTAACTTCAAGAAAAAGAACTTCGGGGCGACCTCTCAGCGAGGACAGCGGAAGGGCGGCGCGGGCGTGGTCTGTTTGACAACCGCGGGAGGAGGAGGAGTGACTGGGAAGCTGCCAGGTCTTTGATTACTAAAGAAGACAGTCTTCTCCATCCTAAGAACCGAAGATGTGAGAACCACATGCTGACCCGGAGTCGCTGTCACAGGACCCCTGCTCTCTCAGGGGCACCTCAGCTAGCTCCAACGGGTGCTAAAGGAACACGCCGTGCCGGCCACCTTGCGCACACCACTGCTACAAGGAATAGGAACCTCTGACCCACCACATTAGACCAGCTGTGGACGCAGAAAAAGAAGATGACACACAAAGGCTGAACTGAGTAAAAACACTCCCTTTTTTTTTCTTTTTCTTCCTGAAAGGGCAAGGGAGGGAGGGAAGGGGGGAAAAAGAAAAAAACAAACAAACTATATCTCTGATTTGTTTCGTACAATCTCTCCTTCTCATCCTGCCTCTTTAATTGCTTATTTGTTTGTGGGTCTATTTAACCTCCCTTTCACTCTAAATAAATAGAATATAGCTATTATATAAGTCCAATACTATACAATTCCACTTTCCTACTATATTCTCCATTATTCCCTTCTTTCTTCTACAGTTATTAACATACAATGTATTACCTGCTGTCTTGCACAGTCTCAACTATTATTCATCTATTATCCTCTCTCTCAAAAATAATATTTTTCCACCCTAAAAACAACTCTTATCTATTCTTCCTATAGTATAAAAGCTCTAATCTCTCTACATTTATATTAATACTGGCTTACTGGCTGACGATAGTGGGATAGAGGGTGGGGGATATTGTTGACGGTGCCGGTCTCCTGCCTGCGCTGTGTGTTTATGTTTTTAACAGCATATCCACAAAAGAACTCAAGACAAAATGGAGAGAGTGACTCTCAATCAACTAGCCAGAAGGAAGATCCTAACAAAGAGCACCTGAAATATAACCAGACAGCATAAACAAATAACATAAAGGGTACCCCAAGAACATCAGGCTCAGGAAATCAAAACAATGGTGGTGAAGAAGCTCAATATACTCGACAACCTCAAAAACAACTATGACAACCTCCAAGGAAGTTACCAACAGCTCCAAGAAAATTACAGGGAACTTGCAGAGAACTACACCAGCATAAAAAAAGACATAGAAACTATCAACAAGAACCAGGAAGAAATAAAGAATGCAATCTCTCAACTGAAAAACACAGTAGAATCAGTCACAAAAGCAGACTGAACGAAGCAGAGGATAGGATTAATGAGTTAGAAGATAATGTAGGAAAAAATTCTCAGATGATAGAGCAAAATGAAAGAAGAGGTAAGGGAGTTACAGGATAGCATAAGGAAGAACAATGTAAGAGTAATCGGAATTAAAGAGGGATCAGAAGAACAAGGAATAGATAAACTGATAGGAGAAATAGTGACAGAAAATTTTCCCAACCTGAGGGAAACTTATGAGGGAGCTCTAATAAGGCTATGGACAGATTTCTCAACAGAAACACTACAAGCCAGAAGGGAATGGTCAAAAATATTTCAAGCAATGAAAAACAAAGGCCTACAACCAAGAATACTCTACCCAGCAAGGCTCTCATTCAAAATAGAAGGTGAAATAAGGAGTTTGTCAGACAAAGGAAGACTAAAAGAACACATCTCCACCAAACCAGCATTGCAAGAGATACTAAAGGGAATATTCTAAGAAAAAGGAAGAGAAAAAACAGAAAAAAAGAGTAGAGGAACAGAGGTACAAAGGGAAATGAATAAATTCATGTCAATAATAACCTTAAAAGTAAATGGATTAAATGCTCCCATTAAAAGACATAGGGTAACGGAATGGATAAGAAAACAGGACCCACATATTTGCTGTCTACAAGAAACACACCTCAAAACAAAAGATTTACACAGACTGAAAGTAAAGGGATATAAAAAAATATTCCAAGCAAACGAACCTGAAAAAAAAGCTGGGGTAGCAGCCCTCATATCAGACAAAATGGATTTCAAAGCAAGGGCAATAAAAAGAGACAAAGAAGGGCATTTCATAATACTTAAAGGAACAATCCATCAAGAAGATATAACACTGATAAACAAATATGCACCCAACATAGGAGCACCCAAATACATAAACCAATACTAGAAGACCACAAGAAGGATATTAACAACAACACACTCGTAGTAGGGGACTTCAACACACCATTATCAACAATAGACAGATAATTGAAGCAAAGAAACACCAAGGATATACAGGCATTGAACAACACACTAAACCACACGGACTTAACTGACATATATAGAACTTTTCACCTCAAAGAATCAAAATATACATTCTTTTCAAATGCACATGGGACATTTTCAAAGACAGACCACATGATAGGACACAAAACAAGCCTCAACAAATTCAAGAAAACTGAAACCATATCAAGCATCTTTTCAGACCACAATGCCTTGAAACTAGAAATCGACCTCAGAGAAAAAAATCAGACACCCAAACTCATGGA
Source organism: Furipterus horrens (assembly GCF_987537825.1). Lineage (NCBI taxonomy): Eukaryota > Metazoa > Chordata > Mammalia > Chiroptera > Furipteridae > Furipterus > Furipterus horrens. The sequence goes on from NW_028327187.1 coordinate 3,755,503, forward strand.
GAATGAATAACATGCTATTAAATAATGAATGGGTTAACAATGACATCAAAGAAGAAATCAAGAAATTTCTAGGAACTAATGACAATGAACACACAACAGCCCAAAACCTATTGGACACAGCAAAAGCAGTCCTAAGAGGGAAGTTCATAGCAATACAAGCATATCTGAAAAAGATAGAAGAATTTCAAATAAAAAATCTAATCCTAAAGCTACAAGAACTAGAACAACAACAACAAACAAAGCCTAGGGCAAGAAGAAGGAAGGAAATCATCAAGATCAGAGCAGAATTAAATGACATAGAGACCAAACAAACAATCCGAAAGATCAACGAAACTAGGAGCTGGTTCTTTGAAAAAATAAACAAAATCGACAAGCCTCTAGCCAGTCTAATCAAGAAAAAAACGGAGAAGACCCAAATAAACAAAATCAGAAATGAAAGAGGAGAAATCACGACTGATACCACAGAAATACAAAAAATTGTAAGAAATTACTACAAACAACTGTATGGCAAGAATTTGACAACCTAGAAGAAATGGACAAATTTCTAGAAACATATAACCTTCCAAAACTGAATCAAGAAGAAGTGGAAAGTCTCAACAAACCAATAACAAAGAAGGAAATTGAAACAGTAATCCAAAATCTCCCTGCACACAAAAGCCCTGGACCGGATGGCTTCACAGGCGAATTCTACAAAACATTTAGGGAAGAACTAACTCCTACCCTCCCCAAACTATTCCAAAAAATTCAAGAAGAAGGAAAAATCCCAAACTCATTCTATGAAGCCAGTATTACCCTAATCCCAAAACCAGGTCAAGACACAACAAAGAAAGAAAACTACAGGCCAATATCACTGATGAACATAGATGCTAAAATCCTCAATAAAATTTTGGCAAACAGGATCCAGCAATACATCAAAAAGATCATACACCACGATCAAGTGGGATTCATCCCAGGGATGCAAGGATGGTTTAATATTTGCAAATCAATAAATATAATACATCACCTAAACAAAATGAAAGACAAAAATCACATGATCATACCAATAGATGCAGAAAAAGCATTTGATAAAGTACAATACCCATTTGTAATGAAAACACTCAGCAAAATGGGAATAGAGGAAGCATACCTTAACATAATTAAGGCTATATATGAGAAGCCTGAAGCCAACATCATACTCAATGGATAAAAACTGAAAGCATTCCCCCTGAAATCAGGAACTAGACAAGGCTGTCCATTCTCTCCACTTCTATTCAACATAGTGTTGGAAGTCCTAGCCACATCAATCAGACTAGAAAAAGAAATAAAAGGCATCCAAATTGGGAAAGAAGAAATAAAACTATCATTATATGCAGATGACATGATAGTATACCTAGAAAACCCTATAAACTCCACTAAAAGACTACCCGATATAATAATTGAATTTGGCAAAATAGCAGGGTACAAAATAAATATACAGAAATCGAAGGCATTTCTGTACACCAACAATAAAATATCAGAGACAGAGACAAAAAAGAAAGTACCATTTACTATAGCAACAAGAAAAATAAAATACCTAGGAATAAACTGAAGCAAAGAGATAAAAGACCTGTACACTGAAAATTACGCAACATTGAAGAAAGAAATTAAGGAAGATACAAATAAATGGAAGCAAATACCATGTTCTTGGATGGGAAGAATCAACATCATCAAAATGGCCATACTACCCAAAGCAATTAACAGATTCAATGCAATCTCTATTAAAATACCAATGACATATTTCACTGACCTAGAACAAATACTCAAAAAATTCATATAGAACCAAAAAAGACCCCGAATAGCAAAAGCAATCTTGAAACAAAAGAACACAGCAGGAGGAATCAGGATACCAGACATCAAACAATACTACAAAGCCACTGTGATCAAAACAGTCTGGTACTGGCCTAAGAACAGACATATAGATCAGTGGAACAGAATAGAGAGCCCAGAAATAAACCGAGGCCTTTATGGTCAACTAATATTTGAAAAAGGAGGAAGGAACATGAAATTGAGTGAGAAAAGCCTCTTTAACAAATGGTGTTGGAAGAACTGGACAGGGACATGCAAAAAAATGAAACTAGACCACCAACTTACACCACAGACAAAAATAAACTCAAGATGGACCAAAGACTTAAATGTAAGCCGTGACACCATAAAAGTCCTAGAGGAAAACATAGGCAGGAATATTTCAGATATCCCACGTAACAATATCTTCACGGATACATTTCATAAGGCAAGAGAAATAAAGGAAAAAATAAACAAATGGGATTACATCAAACTAAAGAGTTTCTGCTCAGCAAAAGAAAACATCAGCAAGATGAAAAGGAAACCAACCATATGGGAAAACATATTTGCTAATGACATCACAGACAGGGGACTCATCTCCAAAATATATAAAGAGCTTATATGACTCAGCATCAAGAAAACAAACAACCCAATTAAAAAATGGGCAAGGGACCTGAACAAACACTTCTCCAAAGAGGACATACAGAGGGTCCATAGACATATGAAAGAATGCTCAACATCGTTGGCCATCAGAGATATGCAAGTAAAAACCACAATGAGATACCACCTTACACCTGTCAGAACGGCCATCATCAACAAATCAAGAAACAACAAGTGCTGGCGAGGATGTGGAGAAACAGGAACCCTACTGCTCTGTTGGTGGGAATGCAGACTGGGGCAGCCACTGTGGAAACAGTATGAAACTCCCTCAAAAAACTAAAAATGGAACTGCCATTTGAACCAGTGATTCCACTGCTAGGATTATACCCGAAAAATCCTGAAATCCCAGTTCAAAAGAACTTATGCACCCCTATGTTCATAGCAGCACTATTTACAATAGCCAAGTGCTGGAAACAACCTAAATGCCCATCTGTAGATGAGTGGATCAGAAAACTGTGGTACATTTACACAATGGAATACTATGTAGCAGAAAGGAAGAAGGAACTCCTGCCATTTGCGACAACATGGATGGACCTGGAGAGAATTATGCTTAGTGAAATAAGCCAGGCAAAGAAAGCAAAATACCATATGATATCACCCAATACAGGAGACTAAAGAGCAACACAAACAAACGAACTAAATAGGCAAAGACTAGAATAGTAGTCAGTAGGGGGGAGGGGGGAGGGGGAGAAGGGGGATAAGTGAGGGAAGGTCTAGTCAAGGAACGTGTATGAAAGACTCCTGGACATGGACAACGGGGAGGGATATGATTGTGGGAGAAGGGGTGGGCTGGGTGGGGGAGAGAAATTAGGGGAAAAGGGGACAACTGTAATTGAAAAACCAAAAAATAAAATTTAAAAAATAAATAAAAAATAAAATACATTCACTTGAATGAAAATAAAAATGATAGTTTACCCTCCTATGTAGGTTATAGATCCAATCCTTTTTAACATAAACATGTAAGTGTAAAGAAAACAATTTTCAAAGCTACTCAACGTTCATAATAATAGACTAAAGTCTTTATGAGGGAATTTTCTCACTATCTTTGATCATAAATTCGCTTATTATTATTATTATTTACCCACTTCCCCTCCTTTCCTTTTTTTTGGGAGGGTGAATGGTGCTTTTAAAAGCTAAAGTGAGAAAACTTGGTAAATATAAATAGCAATATGGATTTGCAAAATGAGATACCGGGCAACACTCTCACGTATAAAAGAAAGCAATAAAATCTGGAAAGACCACAAGAAACAAAAAACAAACACAACAAAGCACAAAAAAGAACAAAAAAACTCATTAGTTTAAACGCGCAACCACAAGAATCCTATTATCCATGTCATAGACAGTGCATGAAGATTTAAACGAAAACGAGAAATCGTACGTTATTCATATCATTCGGTGATTTGAGCATGGTAAAAAAAATTTTCTGTCAGCTTATAACCTAAATAATGCCGAGACAGACTACTATATTATTATAATAAACAAAGAATCATTAAAACGAGAGGTCGTATCTAAGGAAAGGCCGGAGTTCGACCGTTGGATTGCGCGCTACAAAAATGGCGGCCGGACAAAGGCACCTCGTGGTTGCCTACCGCTAAAATTCTCAGGTTGAACTAAATTCAGAGTTTTCCATATTTACACCGCTGCCCCGCCCGCAGTATTATCATTCTAGGTTCGCCTGAGGGTGTCCCAAAGTCTCTTGAAGACTTTTACCTCAGAATTACCCAGTTTACGGCCCTGTCCCGCCAACTCGTCAGTTGGGCAACCTCAGGGTCACCACACCCCCTCTCTGGGTCCTGGGAGTCCTATACGACGGCGCCCTAGTCCTGCCTTCACCCAAATGTCCCCCACTAGTCTTCCGGGGCTCTCAGCCACAACGTGGGGATCCGAGACAAGGCCTACCGGGGAATGAGCTAGAACACCACCTGCCAGGGCCCCAGGGCTTCTGGGTCAGCCTCCCCATTTCTCCGCCCCTCCATCTGTACCTCCGAGCCGCCCAAAGTACCCCCTTCTCAGATGGGGACAACAATTTAAAATTGTTGTCACACCCGTAAATACCTCTGCCTGCTACGACATCAGCGGCTGATGGAGGACAGATCCTTCCAGAACGCGTGCCTCCCCTCGACTGCTTCTCCGTCTGCCGCCAGAGCGTGACGAGTGACGTGACGTAGGACCTGACACGTGACGCACGACGGTTGGGGAGGGGCGTTTGGGGCAGGAGCAGGTCTACGTCCTTAACAGACCTGTGTAGCTATTGAAAAAGTTCTTGCTCCTTGATATATTTTTCAAATATTTGTAGACCTGCTTTAAGGATTCTCACCACATTGAACATGCATGCACGCACACACACACACACACACTGAAATTAACATGAGTTGCAAAAAAAGATAAAAAACAAAACAAAAAAATGGCCGTTGTACCTGTCCTCGTCACGACACCTGTCTAGGTTGCCTGTTTGGTTGTGAGTTAGATCCCCTGTTGGGGAGCATATACCAGACAAGCGATGGTTGTTTCTCTCCATACCTTCCCCTCCCTAAAATCAAGGAGCATGTCTTCCAGTGAGAATTAACAAAAGTGAGCTTGAACCAACAGGTGGTCGCACACTTCTCAATAAAAACCAGGTCACTACAATGCTGAGCCTGAAAGGAAAATATATCCTTCTCTACCACTTATGGGAAATCCACTTGTTTTTCCCTTTGTTAATTTAATTTTCTATAGCATAAAACTGAAACCCACACTTGCGGGGGGAGGGCGGCAGGCACGGAAAATTCTAGAACTAGGGTCTCTAGTAGCCTTACATTCCAAATGCTTAGTTCAAGTAGCTCCGATTTTAAGCTACTAATGATTTACATAATGTAGGTTTAAAGTGGACCTGCACTACTGCTTGCTTTCAAAACGAAGCTTAGAAGAATATTTTCTCCTTAACCGTGGGAATTTAGTAACTCTATTTCAAACAAAGCTGAAATTATTTTCTCATACTATCACAGTCCCTGTCAATATCATATCTCAATATGCATTTTCCTACACTAAGTGTTACTGAAGCTTGTGCCCAGATATGGTAGCATAGTAGGAGAACATATTCATATTTAAAGTCCTTTATTAAAGCAAATATTTAAAACCTGTAATAAGCTAAATCGAAGTTTCTCCTAAAAGCCTTATTCACCATAAAGCATTTTCCTAGATGTTCCATATCATTCAACAAAGCCATATACTCCACCAAATAAAACAATTTAATGCTGAATATAACTACAATGAGCCTCAAAAAACAATTCTAGTACTCGTCTCATCTAGAGATCAGGAAACTGAGCCCTAGATAGAGAGACTGGTACCAAGTCACACAATTTAATAGAACTACAGACTCCAGGCATCAGGACCTCAGTGCAGAGGTCCTTCCATAAAACACCATGAATATCAGAATGAAATGCCATGTCAAGCAAATTGGAAAACTTTTGGTAAGAAATCACACATATGGTTTCTGTCTCCCAGGATCCGAACACAAGAAGGGCTGTGGAAAAAAACAAGCAATCCCCAAACACCCAAAACCTAATGATGAGAAACTAAAGCAGGGAAATGGTGTTTAGTAGGAAGAATTAAAGCAATATAATAAACAGTGACTGTTTTACAAGTGTAAACATATATGAATTACTTCTGGCCAAATGAAATTATTAAAATCAGCAAGAACACTAAAACATTTTGGCTCACATCCACTTTATCTGTCAGTGTGTGTGTGTGTGTGTGTGTGTGGTGTTTCAGTTTGTTTACGTATTTATTTATTTACTTATGTATTTTTTTACTTATTGTTTTTCAATTATAGTTGCCCCCTTTGTTCCCCATTGCTCCCACACCCCACCTACACCTTTTTTCACATCTACTTTTACAAAGACAGGTTTGCCACCTTAATCAGCTGTCCCAAAGCAGCTTCTCTCTTGTTTGCTCAACCTCTGAATCTTAGACAGGTCTGCTATAAAAATTTTAGTTTTCATTATTATTTATATCACTTTTGCACTTATGCAGGCAAAATTATATTTTTGATAGTTGAATGTGTCATTAAGAAGCCTGTGTATTCACAGAAACTAGATTAGAATTTGCAAATTCAAATAGTGAAAATTTTACTTTTTCTTATTTAATTAATGGGATATATCTCTTTGTTGCTGGAGCATAACACTTCATTTGCTGTTATTCCCCAGGGTTTCAGCTTCATGCAAGTTAATCTGATAAACTAATCTGTGCTAAATTGTTAATAATTGTTGCCAACCTCCCTTGTAAAACTGTAATTTAGCAATAGCTTTGTGTACTGAATCGTAATCAGGAAAAATTGGCAAGGTTTAATTACTCCTCAAGCCTCTTTCTCTTTGAGATTTTATATATATATATATATATATATATATATATATATATATATAAAATTTAAATTATATATAAAATATATTTAAATTATATTTATATTTAAATATAAATAATTAAGCAAACAGAATAAAAAGCACTGTAGTACAAGTTTATAAGCATCATGTCATAAATTTTAAAGAGCTTTCACATCTCACTTCCTTCAACCAATGATTTACCATTTGCCAGAAAACCAAACCGAATTCTTACGAGTACATAGCCACTGCTACTCTCTGTTAACAGAAGCAGTTAAATTTATGACTTGATAATAACTATTAACCAAAACTTAATAAAACCAATAACTTATTTTGATATATATTATAACTACTTTGTATTTGGTGAGTTTCATATTACTACTGGGGAGTATTTGCAAAGATTCCTGGTGCAGTTTCCGTAATAGTAATTATACCATACATTAGTATAGAAATTACAGTTTCCCAAGCTTTTTAGAGATATTATGGATTTGCCATTTTGAATATATCATCTGAGAAATACAGTATCTGACTTTTTTCCTGTCTCTTCTACCTCATCTGCAAAATTCTGCAACATAGAAGAATTGGGGTAAAACTGCTATTAGCACATTTCTTTATTTTGTTAAGATATAAGTGAAATCATGAATTACATTTAACATTATAATCAATCATTAACATTATAATCAATCACACTTGATTTATAGTTCCCATTTCCTTTTTTTGTCAGGCTCAAGTATCTCAGACAAGATAGACCTATGATTTGTTATAAGCAGGAAACATTAAAATAAAAATATAACAGTTATAAAGTCCCATTTACCAAACATTTGAACCTGAATTTAGCATTTCCAATAAAATGTAATTCTCCAGATTACAAACTCACAAATACCCTTCTGAGAATCTAAATAGAACACATCATTAGTTGATCCTTTAACTCTTAAAATATCTGTTCTTCATCTTTACAAAATTAGCTAATTAAAAGCAGTAGTAACAAAAGCACTTCTAATATTTTTCTTTCTAATTTCTCCACCGAAACCCCATACAAGTCAGGCACAATTGATTACCAGGATTTGACTGTAAATTTGTAAGAAAGAGTGACTCACCTATGAATAAGCAGCAGGTTGTCACGTTCAGGATGGAATTGAAACAACACTGACTCAAAAGCAACAGACCTCACCACTAGGTCTGTATTCTGGAAAATGACTCCCAAATACCACCTATTCCACTAAGCTACAAGCTTCATCTATCTACTGGTCATCGCTCTTCTTGACATCACTTGCTGTACTGTAGTAGAATCCAATCACATAGCAGGTACATGGGAGGAGAGATGTAACAAGTACCTTACAAATCATCTCCCGCATCTGTGTGATGCCATGTGAGCTGCAAAGCATCTCTACATATATTATCTTATTTGAGCCACACAGCAAAGTTTTGAAAATTATTGATAGGAGAGACTATTATATTCATCAGAAGATGAGAAAACTGAAGCTCAGAGATTTAAATTATTTACCCAGAGTAGCCATACCAGCTAAGCAGAAGAGCTGATACTTGAACTCAGACGGTCTAATTTCTGTCTTAGTGTTCTCTCTACAACCTTTCAAATGGGAATATTAGTGGCTTTTAATGGCATTTTGCACTGTTTGTTGCAATTATTTCAATCTTATCTCCAGAGATTAAGGTAAAATTAATTGCATATCATAAGTATGTGTTTTGACTACTGGAAAAATACACTACTGTGGTTCCAATCCTACCTCTTCAAAAATCCATTTCTGTCCCTTCACTGCTATTCCTTCTCTTACTCTGACAAAATATAAACTTTTTATATACCTTCATGATAATATTCATTATTTCTTGAATTAAACTATTGCTCAATGTAGCTGATTCCCACATTCCACATTGCATGCGTGGACCCATTATTATCAACTCAACATGTCAAAACTAACCTCTCTAATGAACTTCTTGATAGTGACTCTGCAGTTCTCCTTACAAAAATTTAAAACTGTCTCTCTCTCTCTCTCTCTCTCTCTCTCTATATATATATATATATATATATATATATATATATATTATATATGCTTTTATTTATAGAACTTTCTGTATATATGTGTATGTGAGTTCACATAACTTTCTATAATTAAAAAAAGTATGTTAACAAAAGTCTGGTTGATTTAATTGGTATTTGAATGAATAGCCCAGCCATATCGAGGAAGCCAGCAGAAGAAAAGATTCAAAGGTAGGTGTTTATTCTTCAAACAGGAAAAGGTATTAGATATATTGATTAGGGCTCACTGATGAAATTGCAGTGGTAGAAGTGGTATCCAAATTGCAATTACTATAAATAAAAATAACGATAGTCACAGTTATTGAGCACTTATTATATGGCAGAAACTGTGATATCATTTATTTAATTTTTAAAATAAAATGTAAATTACACATGCTAAAAGGACAAAAGTTATAAGTGTACAGCTCAATGAATTTTTCCAGGATGAGCGCTTCTATTTAACTGCACCACAATCAAGAAGCAGAACATCACCTGCAGCACAGAGCACTCAAGAGATAATATTTCATTCTTATAGCAATTCAATGCAGTAGTTATTCTTATTTCCATTTTTATACAAAAAAAAAAAGCTGGCTTCGAGATGTTAACATCTTCAAGATCACCCAAGTTGAAAATATTAGAGAAGAATTGTAATATTTTCTATCTACCTTCAAAATTCATGCCACACACCTGCCTTTAAAAAGCTTAACAGGACTAAAATTTAAGTAAGCAATGGAGCTGAGGGAATATTTGAGAGAAAAGAAATGGTCCTTGAGCATAGTCGCAGACAGAGGGGAAAGAGCTAGTAGAGAAGGTACAAGGAAACAAAGCTGCTAAAGAGATAGGAGGTAAAGGGTTAATCAAGAAAAACGGAAACACATTCTTTTTCACCTATACTGAGAATGAGAAGCACAGGGGTAAGGTAAAGTTTTAAGTATAACTTTAGGTAAATCTGTGCTTTTATTAAGTTAAGATGGTGGAAGAAAGATACTGTTCAACCAACATTTGTTGAACACAAAGTATTTCAGGCACTGTCCTAAATGGTTTGTATATTTTGGCTTATGCAATCCAATTATCGGTCTTGTAATATAGGAACTAATGGCCTCCCATTTTACAGAACAAGAAGTTGAGGTTAATTATCCAGTTTAAGTTCACATAAATAAGCTCAGAGGTGGTGGATGCAGAATTTGAACCCAAGCCATCTGGTTACATTGCTCCCACATAGACAGATAGGGACTGCTGGTTCACAAAAGAATGGGAACGCCAAAACACACAACAGGTGAGCTACCAAAGAGGTGGATAGGTGAGGCAGGGGGAGAGGCATAGAAATAAATAGAATTGAATTCAATGGGAATCAAAACATGGAAGAGGGAGAGCAGGGAGAGTGCATCATGCCTTGTGTGGAAATTCTGATGTTGGAAAAAAACGGCTTTGGACTCAGGCCCAGAGACCTGAATTGCAGTCTCAGTATGGCACTTACGAGATGTGTACTGCCAATCATAGGGAATATGTAAGTTATCCCAGTGAGAACTCTTCTGCAGAAGGTCTATGTGCTACTAATTTTATAAATCATTTCTATATGGCTAAGTGTGCAACGTTTCATATTTTGAAATTAATAGTATTAATTTGAGCTACATCTTCCACTTCCCCTCTTACCATAGTAACAGTTTTTAAATCCTTTGCCATAATTTGCAGTGGGAATCTATGTACATACCGTTATATGAGGGACATGGAAAACTCACCTTATACCTGAAATTCAGTAACCTGTCAGTGCATAATATTTTCGCTTCCTTATTTGGGTTAATGGCCCCAAATCTGAAGGTCCAGAGGATGACAGATTAAACCTCATTTGTGTTCATGAACAGCTTACTGGGAGTTTGTAAGTTCCCTAGTCAAGAGACTGAGGCAGAGAACATTAAGTTTTAAGTATGATAAGGGGAAAACATATCAGGAAAAGATACATGGACAAAAAGGTGGGAAGTTGGATTAAGACAGACTTGCTTTATTTAACAGTTTGTCCAAAGGGCCAGTCCTGTGCTTCACCTTTGACCTCTATCATCTTTTCCACTTTCAAATCTCAGCACAATCACCTCAAAAGAAAAGTTTGATGTTTACTCTGGCCCCTTCCCTTAGTATATCTGTTCTACTATCAAACTAATCAAATAGATTTTCTTTTTAAAGTACACACTGCAAAAAAATTAAAGGGAGATGAGCTAATATCAAAATAGCAAATACTAAAAATATCTGCAAGGTGATATATATAGCTTTGCCGAACACTTACTGTACCTTGCTAATCTAAGTCCTGCAAAAAATATTCCCCTATCTATTTGTAAAGAAAGTTCTCAGATTTCTTAGTGACTCAGTGTCATGGGAAAATAGTATAGTCACCATAGCAAAAGTAGTTACACATAATGGAAAACTGTCTGCATTCTCAATGTTTCCTTTTTACCAAGGAAGTGCCTTGATATCTATGATAACTTCAGAAACCATAAATATCTGTGCATGGGGACAGTCTATCCCTTTTAGAATTTTAATAGTAATTTTGTCTATCCTAAAGGCCAAGTTATTCCTTACTGGGAATGCCTCTACATTGTTTCTTGCCTATACGAAATACTGATTTGTCTCTTCAAATAAGATGCTTCAAAAGCATCGACATGGTGCACTGATTCTGGACAGATTTAAAACCTTTCCTTGCAGCAGTATTTTTAAGAGGTGGGTTGTAAATGGAGTGTTCACTGTACTGATTTAGAGTACATTCAAAATTTCTGCATTAGCTTGGGGAAAAATATTATGGCCTCTACCCACCACCTCTGGCACTGAAAAAGGAATCTCCTTAAAGCTGCATGAAACCTAAATTATTTCCCTGAGTTTCTCAGTGTTTTTTCCTTTACCTAGAAATCCAATAGTCTCATTCATGTTGTTTTGTTTAATTGCCCTGAGCAAGTCATTTAATATTTCTGAGCCTCAATTGCTTCATCTAAAAAATGGGGCCAATTACACCTCAAAGTGCTGCTTGAGGATCAAATGAGATAATTTATAAGAAAGCATTTTGTACAGTAAATAGAAGGTAAACCATTGTGTCATACAAATAGCAGGCATGTAAATTATACAATTTTTTTTTTGTTCTTTTAAACTAGTTGTTCATTCTTCCTTACCTATATTGGAATGGGAATAAAAGAAAACTTTGTTTTTCACATCAAAAAGTAAGGCAGAATGGCCTCTAATATTTTTTCTGTCTTTCTACAATGAGGGAAATGAACAGGCACATTTAGAAAGGAGAGCTCAACACTAAATCTTCCCTCTCATGTGCAAGCCCCTAATGAGCCTATTAGAGGGAAGAGACAAACACAGAGATAAGAGCAGATTGCTCATCACAGTCTGGTTTTCATACTGACCACCTGCTCTGCAGTTTTTATAATAATTTAACATTTTCCAGTAGCAATACTTGACAGAAAAAATACTCGCCTTCCTAAAGGGCCTGACAATTTAACTATCTACAGTGGTGCAATAGAACTGCCTCAAATTACAATGCCATTTCAATTTTCTATTGACAAAAAAAAAAAAAAAGATATAGTGTAGGAAGGGGTAGAAAAGGTAAAAATGAGCATAGTGGCTGAGAATTCACTTCATCTGTTTAATCATGACTGTCCTATTGGTAGAAGGTCCTCGTAAGTATCACGCCTGATTTCATGCCAGGGGCACAGCTGACATGAGGGCTAGGACTCTGACATATGTTCTCAAGCATTCCAGGCCTATTTTGGACTGGAGCAATAAATACCTCACTTTGTTTCTCTACTTGCATAGTAAGAAAAGCATGGTGAATATCTAAACAAAAATACCTATTCCTGAAATTGTGCTGTTGATTTTTTCTTTCTCTCTATCTTGTTATAGATATTGAGTTACTCCTGAGACTCATTTTGCTACTGAGTCAAATCTATATTTTTGGCCTAACTTATGATAGTCAGCTATACTGCCCTTCACCAGTTTTTAGGGTTCTAAAATGTTATTACCTAACTGTGGAGGATCAAAGAGAGAGAGTGTTTGGGAGAAGAGAACTGAGACCTTCTGAGCTATGCACATGTCATATTCTTATATTTATCATTATGACCACAATTTAAATCACTGTTTAAAAATATTTTACAAGCTCAAGAGTTCAACATACTGTAGGAACACAAAGCAAATAGCTGATTTAATGAACAGGAAAAAATTGAAAGGGAGTCACAAGATGCCTGTGTGATTAGAATATTAAGATCCACCAACATCACCAATATCTCTGTTTCCTCTTCAATCTTTTCTCATTTATGAGCCAGTCTGAAATCAGGGGATTACATTTTAAGAGGAAACAATTTATCCAAACTTAATTCATCTGCACAAGGATCATTGCAGCTCAGTTATTCAGTTTACCAGTTGAATTAATATATTTTATTTGAATGTCTGTTCTCTGGATCACCTGTTAGTAATAAAGAGATCAAGGAATAATACCAGTGAAAAACAAGTTGCACTTATGAAAGAAGTGTTTATCTATAAACAGTCATTTTAGAACGTGCCTTTCCTCTCATTTGCTCTGTAGATAATCACTGGGCTCAGTCAGCACCAACTTGGAATAACTGGCTTTACATGAAGTTATTACCAGACGAGGCACAGTTGAAGCACAGTTCATTTTATTTTTTAACCTCAAACTTGACAAATATGTTTCATATGCCAGTGCTATCAATTTCAGAATTAAAATTATTTTGATCTCTAACCATAAGATCTGATTATCATCCATTAAATGTACTATGTAACACAAAGCAGCATTGTTAATCTACCCTAGGAGTAGGAATCTTAGAAATTAGTTGAGATAATACTTTAAGAACTATGTAACTACTTTCCTGTATTCTATCTCCATCTTCTAATTAAGCTATGGTAAGGTGGAAATTTAAAGAATGTGTGGCTATATTTCAGAAATCCTGAGTTCAAAATCCAAGTTCAACATGTAACAATCTGACTAACTGTGGGTAAGTCACTATTCTTTCTGTGCTAGTCTGTGTCTTTATCTGTAAAATCAGGGGTTTGGATTAGATGCTTTCTTCTGTGTGACATTCTATGATTTTTGTTTAATTTTAAGGCCAAATCATGTCAACAAAGAAGCTGCTTAAAATAAGTTATAGTTTAGTACCCCACCACAACCAATAGGGTGAAATGGTCATATTCTTTCATTATTTTTAAAAAATGATAGAATAAGTATGAAACCTACATACCTAGAGAATCTTCTTCTGGCACTTTCCCTCTCCTTGTCCCTTGATTTTTTTTGGCATATGACACTATGACAAAAAGGGGACCACAAAGCCTATCATTACGTTACCTCTGAAAGTACCTCTGCTTGCAGGTCAGCTTCTATCCAGGAGGCAGTGAACTTCTCTGTCCTTATTAGGCCCTTATATTGTCAGTGTTGACTCTCACCACTGCTACTCTAATAATAATTAATAATAGTAATAACAATAATAATAATGATGACATTAACAACAACAGCAATAATTTAAATAGTGTCAACCCTAGAGTACTCACTCAGTGCTGGGCACTGACTTAAAGACATTGCATGCTTTATATAATTTAATTATCACAAAATCTCTACAAGACAGGTATGATTGTTTAGTCCTATTTTACAAATGAGGGAATTGAGACTTAGAGAAGTTACTTGCAAAAAAAGCAATCTTTGGCAGAGCCTGGATTCAAACTGAGAAACTTTAGGTTCAGAGTCGTAACAATTAGCCACTGTGCCATATTAAACACTTACTCTTGCATTCTTCTAAGTACTAAGAGAGTGGGGGCAGAAAAATATTTAAAGAAGTTAAGGCCCCTGTGATCAAAGAGCATGTAACGTGTATACTCAGAATTATGGGTAACATTTTGGAATGCACAACGTTGTTCACAATTTTCAGGGAAGAATGTTATTGTAGTAATTTTGTAAAAGAAAACAACTTTTTCAGAATCATGGCATCGCAATGCAATGGAAAAAAGGATTATTCAATAAATTCTAACAAATAATTATTTTAGCTAATTGGAAAAAAAATAACTACGCTGTATCATTACCCATGCCTAATATCAAAATTCATTCAAAATGGATTGAATAATTAAATGGAAAAATATTTAATGAATAAATAAGGTTATATATTTGTGGGATCTCAAATTGGTAAGGACTTTCTAAGCATAATAACTACTGAATAAGTCTATGTGATGAAGATTTTTGAATGCAGATTTTAATTTGCATTTCTCTGATGAGCAGTGACTGAGTATCTTTACATATGTCTGTGGGCCATCTGTATGTGCTCTTTGAAGACATTTCTATTCAGGTCTTTTGCCTATTTATTTATTTATTTATTTTTTAAATCCTCACTCAAGGATATTTTTTCACTGCTTTTAGAGAAAAAGGAAGGGAGAGATAGACACATCAATGTGAGAGAGAAACATCAATTGGTTGCCTCTTGTAGGTGCCTGAAGCAGGGATCATACACACCTGGACTGGAGACTGAACCTGCAACCTTTCACTTACAGAATGACACTCCAACAAACTGAGACACACTGGCCAGGGTTGCCCATTTCTTAATTGGGTTGTTTGTCTTCTTAGTGTTGAGTTGTGTAAGTTCTTTATATATTTTGGAAATTAAACTCTTATCACATGTATCATTGGTGAATATGTTCTCCCATTCATTAGGTTGTATATCATTTTGTTGATGGTTTCTTTTGCTGTGCAAAGGCTTTTCAGTTTATTGTAGTCCCATCTGTTTAATTTTTTTTTATTTCCCTTGCCCAAGGAGATATATCAGTAAATATATTGCTACAAGAAATGTCTTAAATTTTACTGCCTATCTTTTATTCTAGGATTTTTATGATTTTGCAAATTACATTTAAGTCTTTTATCCATTTTGAGTTTATTCTTGTGTACAGTGTAAGCTGGTGGTCTAGTTTCATTTTTTGCATGTACCAGTCCAGTTCTCCCAAAACCATTTATTGAGGAGACTGTATTTACCCCACTGTATGTTCTTGCCATTTTAAAAACATATCTTCTGATATTTTCCAGTTAAACAATGTCAAAAATAACAGGGTATTATGTAAAACTCTCTAGTTATCTCTGGTCTCACAATTGTCTGGGAAACAAAAAAGGTCAGGTTGTTTGTATCAATAGTATTTAAAGGAAGTCACAGGGATATGTACAGCATAGGGAATGTAGTCAATAATATCTTAATAACTATGTACAGTGACAGATGATTTTTAGAACTATTATTATGATCACTTTATAAAGTATACAAATTTTGAATCAGTATTTTGTACACCTGAAACTAATATAAATTTGCATGTCAACTATGATTAAAAATAATAATAATAAAAAGGAAGGTATTTTTTTTTTTTTGGTTTAAACAGCAGCTGGAAATTTTAAATGTTCTCTATGTCTGCCCCCAAAATTATAAAGCACATTTAGACTTTCTTTCCGTGATTATGAACTATCCAAGAGTAAACAGAAACTTTATAATAACAAAAAGTAATTATTTATATAAAGGGATAAAATCATATTACCAGAGACATTTGAAAATCCATCACTAACATCTTATAGGAATGAAACATTAACAGAGGTATTTAATATGGATGTCATTTTTAAAGAATAGGATTATTCTGCCAATTCTTCATTTTGTTCTTATACATCAAACAAAATTTTCACATCATCAGTAAAAATTAACCTCCCTTCATATTTGTCACTAAAAATAAAAAATTAGCTTTAAACTGTTCAATTATTAAAATATTTAATGAACAATTTTAGAAGACTCCTTGTGCATCCTTTCAGGGACATCTGAAATTTTTCCTTCTCTCTTTTTTCTCTTTTAACTATTTCTCTGAGAAACTCAATAGTTGTACTTATAGCTAAATCAAAAATATAGATTTAAAAAGTCTGCACTTCAGTTAAGCTATAGTCACCAAGTAAGTTTACAGCCTTGGGATTTAAATATTTTTATCTGTCACAAAGTGGACTCCTTGGTGTAGCAGAGAGCAGTTGGGTTACTATTGCTTTATTATGCATGCATTAATTATTTGGCAAAGTTTTTCATTAATTTCTGGCATAAATGTTCCTGTCAGAATTACAGAGATTGAATACTAAAGGTACCTAAGCATAAAATAACCAATAAAAACAAATAAATAGAATGATAGAAATGACCCCAGGCAGAGCCGGCAAGTAAATTTTCAGAGAGGCTAAACATAAAGGTAATACAAAGACAGTGAAATCCCTACTTGCATTGATCAGACACAATCTCTGACTCTAATAAAGCAGGTTTTTTACTCAGAATGGAGTAATAATAATTAGGTTCATTCATGGTGTTCAAAATGTACTTGGAGTGTAAATCACATAGATAAATACCTTCATGAGATTAGAGAAATTCTATCTGAGTTCACCACCTTACCTCTATCACTCCCACACGCATAATTCCCCTCTCCTTTCTCCCAAATACCACTACTGTCTCCTTAAAGACTCTAGAATTTTCATGGCTGACATGAAGTCTGGCAAATTAACCCCGCATTCTGCGACCATGGTGCATATTGTTATATGCATAAAACCCTTACACACCTAGAAATCTGGGTCATTTATGGTATTTCAGTGTATTAAAATTACACTCTCTGAGGACATCTGCAGAAGTCACAAATCTAAGAGAAAAATAGCTTTTTCAATGATTATTTTACAGAACATCAAATATAACATCAAAATAAACAGCTGTCTCTATTAACTGCGTGTGGATTACCCATAGCATTTTTTATCTCAATCTTGCTTTCCCCTGCCCTCTGTTCTCTTTCCCTTGCCCCTGTAAGCCTAATATAACATGTAATTAGAAAGTTAAATTCACAACTCCCCACTGCAAAAATAGTTTTACAATGTATTATGTAACTTACAACAAATTTGGTTAAATATACACAATTTATAAATACCTCTACCACTGTAAACCTCATCATGTAAGAATCAAGAACTGCCTATATTTTAACTCATCTCTTCTATATTATCAGTAAAACAAAGTTTGCTCAATTAAAAGAGGAATCCCCCAGCATCAACTAAAATTCTATCCATGGTGAGCACTATATTCCTGCTATTTACTTCCATGTTTCTCGTTTTCATATTTTCTTACCTTCTGCAAAGTTTGTTTTTCAGTAATGACCATATTTCAGAAGCTGAAATTAGAAAAATTTTAAACCTTTGATATTTACATATAGGTTAAAAAAAGAGAAAGGGATCCAAACCCACCCGCTGGTGGCAGATCCACATTATCTTGCACACAAGCAAAACTGGTTTACAGTTTACCAGGGCAAACAAATAAGCCCTTTACAGGATGTACTAGAGACTCTGTCTTAAGTGGTAATGTGTGTTTTATTTATGCTCTACTAACACTCTCAGCTGTAAATTAATCTTCAATAGTCCTCTGCATTTCAAATCCTTTGTCAGCTGTAAAACTCAGTCAGGGCTTCGTATGGTAGCAAAATTCTCTACGCTATCTGCTTTTCTTTTAGCTTCTGCATTGAGAAAAGGTCTAGTTACTTTTTAAATTATAACAAAAATACTGATGCCCTCTTTTATGTGACTGGTATGCTTAGGTTGTCTTTGGATATTACAGTCAACTTCTACTTAGCCATGATACCAATGAATAAAGAACATAGATAATTGAAATCAATTCACAGATAATCTTGAATCTCTTATTTCAACTTCTTCTTCTATTAAATCTTTTCCCACGGAGACTAATAAGTGGCAAAATGGAATGTACAAAGTATTGCCCGTCCAGACTTAAGGGAGTAGAAAAAGGAACAAAAGACAGACGAGTAATTTTATAATTCACAAACTGTATAATCAATCCATAACCGGAAGTTGATTCCTGTTAACAGCATTTTCTAAAAACCCTGTATCTAATTATTAAATGATTTCTTTTTATAATGGGTACACATTATAATCAGTATGTAAAAATTGACTGACCACATATAGCCAATGTTTCTTAGCTTAAATGCACCAGCTTCTAAATAGGCTTAGCATTTAGCTGCAGCTTGTACTTAAACAATTAATTAAAAATTGAACAGAACATGACACATGCAACTTTATTCTACTTTTCCTACATGTACCTGACACATAAAAAAACCACTTAGTACACTTGGTGGTTTATTGAGTTGTTGCTGTGAATTAGCGATAGAACATGATGTATTCTGCTAACACCTTTTTGATCAGTTTTCCTTAATGAAGGATGAAGCCCTCATCACTTTAGCTCATATTTCCATAATCATTACACAGAGATGCATGTACTTGAGACTCTTATCAAATGTTATTAAATTCCCTAAATATGTCTATATCAAAATTATAATTTTATTCATAGGAAATAAAGAACAGAAACCTCAGTACCATTAGTGCTAGGACAACCTAATTATAATAATCAAATAACTCACTAAATGCCAGAGTTTATCAGCTTTAAACCTATAATTGCATTTCTTGTTATACATCTATGATATTCTGGAAATGGTTGACTTTTCACAGTTGCATTGTAGAGCTTAAATAAATATAATTAACCCAAAAGAGCTACCAGAATACACCAGGAAATGAAAGATGATTTCTAATCAATCTTTGGCATTGCAATATATCTGAAAAGTAAATTTCAGCTGGTGAATGAGTCTGAGGCACTTCTGTGGAGACAGTAGATATCAATTGAATACCTGTAATACTCTAAAGTTTATCTTGATTAGTAATGAAATAACAATCTGCCCAATGCAGGCAGTAAAGTGGCACTAATCAAGAAAATGACAGGAAAGTTACTTCTGAACTAATTGTCATGCTAAGTGAAAAACTAAAACACCATGATACTGCTTAAGCCTTTAAATGGCATTTTTTTCAATGAAAATGCACAATAAAGGCTTTGTGATATAAAATATAAACACTAAAGCATAATTCTCTGACATTTCTTCTGAGTTTGAAAACATATCCCTGCCACATGTAGAGCCAGTACCTCCAAGATTGTTATAAGTCTCAAAAATAGGCATATACATTTAGTAACAAAGTATTGTCACTTTATATACGATTTCATTCATATTTACAAACCTACTAGGTTCTACAGTAAGATGTTCTCAAATTGTCTTATTTAGTAAGTGACTTGCAGAGGACATGCTAGAACATTGGAAAACTAGACTGATGATTGCTTTTCCCATTATTTACATTAACAAAAGGTTAAGAATAGTAAGATGAAAAGTCTAATTAGATATTAAGAAACACACTTTCTTACGTGGAAATGGCAAACTAAATACTCACAGACAAATACTTGTATATAGTTAGTTGGTAATAACAGACAAATACATTAACCAAGATTTAATTAAATTTGCGACAAAGGTGTCAGTGCAGGTTTGAAAAGTAGCAACAAGTGTTATTTAATTTGTCAACTAGATTTTATCAGTCTAGGCTTTGTCTCACTCTATATTGTCATAAATTCTCTTTTTGCTCATCTGTCTTAACAGTTTTGAAAATAACTTGTATTGACAACTTTTTTTGGTACTTGACACATCTCATCTTTTTACAGAGGGTTTGTTTTTCCATGTACATACACAAGTATCTATCAGTTACCTAGTCACACCACAAATCAGCGTGGATAAAACACTTAGGGTAATTAACATTTGCACTAGTCTGAATTGACAGTCACAGTACTTTGGAAACAAACTCTTAACAAACTGGCCATTGATATTAGGGATATCTGGGCTTTGTAAAGCGTCAATCAGTAAAACCAATCTATGTCTGCACTTATATTTAATCAAAAGCAAAATTAACATAAAAATGACTAATTTTGTCATGTGTCATGCATTCTGACAACTTACAATCCTTGAATAAATCATGAATTATCTTCTTCTACAAAAGTACAAATGTCTGAAAAAATTGCCGGTGTAACAGGTAGGTAAACAGACTATTTATATCTTGTTCCAAAAAAGCAAATAACTCAACTCTCAACAGCATAACTAATAAACATGCACTTAACCACATTAGAATAGTATAAAATCATGCATAAGAAAATAAATCCTTCTTTAATGTTCCTTTTTTACTGTAATTTTTAAACACTGGCTTCATTCGTGCCCAGTAGGAGACTAATCCTTTTTACACACCTTAAAAACCCTGCATCTAGTGCACTTTCTTATAAAAAATATTTTCTATCTTTTTACCTACATGTTATTAGCTATAGATATATCGCCAGATAAAGGTTCCTAAGCGTCCCTAAGGAGTTTCCCTAGTGACTTTGTACTCACAGAAAAGGCAGAGTCTCTGTCATTTTCTATCACAGTTTCTACACTGAGCACATTGTACCTTCTAACATACTAGTGATTGTACTAAAGCATAAGCATTTTCAAAACAAATACACACTAACCAAGGAAGAAGCTGGACAATTAACTGGGTTCAGTGACATTAGCATAATCTTTTATTCTAGACCTCATCGGCATTCCCGTGAACCTGCCTGAAAACTCTCCACAAGTACTGCATACATGTATGATTTCTGACTGCACAACATTGTGTAATTTTAAAGAAGAAAAAAGCATCTAAACCAAGAAATTGAAAGCCAAGCAAATATAAAATCAATAGATCAGGCAGCACATAAAGAAATATATAGACTTGCCTGTGTTTCTCTACTGAAGCATTCAATTTCAACTGCACTTCTTGCTAAGCAGATTCCGGCAGCATGCTTATTCTGAAGCTCAGTCAGCCTCATTTAATCAGGCTTAAGAGAAACTACTGTATGACATAGCATATGAATACATCCAAAGTGAACTCACAAGTGACTAAACCCATCAGGATTCACCATCTCCACCTCAAAACCAGACCAAAAAAAAAAATTTACATTAGAAGCAGAGCATGTATGCCAAATGTGTAGAAAACATTACCTTCCGTCCAAGATATGCTGAGGTATCTTCCTTGCCTAACAGTTTTGATGATAATACTTTCTCACTGCTACTACAGAATTAGAGAGGAGGGGACAGAATAGCAGAGAAAAATAGAAGAGAAAAAAGGAGAGAGAGGGGAAGAAAGGGGAGGGGAGAAATGTTTCCCTCTCTGAGCAATGCAGGGAAGGAATGCTCTACCAGTTTACAGTGTAGCCCCCAAATAAGTTATGATCTGGTGTGTATGTGTGTGTGTGTGTGTGTGTGTGTGTGTGTGTGTGTGTGTGTGTGAATTATTTTTGTGCTAAACCAATAATAAGCACAATTAGCCCTACAGGTTACCTATTACACTTCGTCTGATGCATAACACCCTCAATGAACTTAGAGCAGCAATTATTGAATCAGAAAGTAATCTAGTTTATATGACCTTACAATTAGTTTGAATCCTAAGATCTGCTTGTTAGACTCCCACAAGAATAAAAGTAAAAGTCCCTTGGAACAACAAATCAGGCTTATGGGTCTTTAGGCTCAAAATTGTCTGAAGTATTCTCATCTCAGTCAATTCAAGAATATGTCTCTTCAGCATAGGAGAAAATAGCACAACTGATTGTCTTATCTTTAGTAGAAATAAGATGCTATTCAAATTCAAAGAACCACATAAATATAATCACTTATTTGGCATCAGCAATAAAACTGCACAGATAAATCTTATAATTCAGAAAAGATACATGAAGCTTAGGATATATGACCTTAATTTGAATTTTATAATGTTACTTTCAGAATTTGGAAACACAGAATAAAGCACAATATTTAAAGAAACAATCTTCTCAGTGTCGAGTAAATGTCCTTCTCCCTCCCAAATTCTTCACTTCACATTGATTCAGCATGGAAGTTTTTATTTATCTCCCAAAGGTAATTATTAAGTATACTACTGTTTAAAATACTAAGTATATAGCTCTCTTGTACTTATCTTCATATTATGTGCCACAGGTAGATAATAGTAACCACCCAGAATAATAAGAAGGTGAATTAAAGGATTCCCAGCTACCTTTTCATAGGATGAGAGGATAAATAAGTTTTTGTAATATATTAGAGCATACATTTTTGGAAAGAGACTACATATTATAAAAACAAATTCACCTTTCCATATCTACTAGGTATGCATACAATTAATGCAGGGAACATTGATACTAGGAATACAGAACTACTGTCTTTTGCACCTTTATAGTGATCCCAAACATTCTCTTTTGCTAAAGGGATTTGCGGCCAGTTCAGAATTAGTATTTCATTGCCTGAAGTGCTCTGTGATTTTACCATGCCCAGAAAGGAATTAATTGAGGGTCAATTTAGCAGATATTTCAGTGTAGACAATTTTCTGTTTGTGATGGTCAAGTCAGAGGAAAAAATCACTTATGTTGACTAATTTGCTATAAAACTTCAGTAAACCAACTATAAAGAACCTTCAGTAATGAATCATTTCAATCAGCATGGTTTTCAAGATTGCTAACATTTATTTCTAACCACTCTCCTTCAGAATAAAACAATCTTGCCTCTATCTTCGTTTTGATTAAGGATGATATATACTAAAGTAAAAAGAAATAAAAATTAAAATTAAACATAAATAATAAGTATATTCCTTTATTTTTATGTTTCAAACAAATTAAAGTTTGGCACTTGAGAACACTGCTGCTCCTTAGAATTTTTTTCTGTTTCTTTAAGTAGAGAAAAAAACCTTTTTATATTAAAGTATAGTTGGCATACAGTACTATATTTGTTGCCAGAAGGGAGAGGGATGGGGGTGGTTGAAAAAAATTCTATGTATTGTTTAACATTTTCTTTTTTGATAATGTTTTAATGAATAGGGACATTATTTGGAATCTGAATAGTATATTGTTACTATGCAATGATGTTCCAAAGGTGTGATTTCTCCCTTGTTAAATAAATCTAGATTGATGTTCTCTGTGAGTTCATTTTCTGGGCTTTATTGCTTTTCTGTCTCTTTCTCATCTTTTGTCAGACAGTCAGCTGTCAGTTTGTCTGTCAGTGTGCCTGCCTTTTGTACCTCTTCTTTTCACTTTAATAAGTAGAGAATTTAGAAATCAGATAACCAGCATCATGAGAAGTGTGGAGAGAAATATTCAAAGTAGTTCTCCTTTGAATAATGTTCATTGATTTCAATAGCCATTTTTATTGTCCAGATAATATTTTTCATTTCTTTCTTCGTTCCAAATGTTATTCTAAAAAGTTGAAGTTGCTGAATTGCTGAGTCCAGTTAGGCAGAGTTATTGTAGATAATTCTGGACACACTTGTCTAGGAGGCACATCCATTTAAAGATCTTTATCTACTTCTTAGCCAACTTGTATAAATTTTGTGAGGGGGAAAATAACTTCACAGCATGTGTATTATGAAATAACAGTCACTGAGAATGTTATTCAAGTCTTGAAAGCTTATTCTCTGTTATAATGTTACCAGGCAATGTTTATTGGTGTGTGCTATGTATAGGAAGTTTTGTACACAAGAATAAATAATTGAAAAAAGTGACAGCTCGATCCTCTTAAAAATAATGAAGACAAATCACCTTAAAAATAATAAAGTTACAGGTGATACAATTTTTTAATGGAGTTTCTTTCAGCACACAGCCATATTAGAGTAATTCATCTTTCTGTGTAGTTACACAGCATTAGGAGTCAGAAGAACTGGGGTCCTCTCCCGATTCTGACACTAATATGCTCTATGACTAAAGATAAGTCATTTAACCTCTATACGCTATGTTCAAGTTTCATGGTATTATGGATTTTATAGGATAAGTGTGAGGATAATGTCAGATTATCTTTGTAGAAGCCCTGTCATAAAAAAAAGATAAAATACCTTTGCAAATGTGAGGTATTATCATTGTCAGATCAGATGAACAGGAAAAAAACCTCAAACCATGTAGAATCATAAAACATTAAAATTATAATGACCCAAAGGATTCGTACATTTTATAACTGGAGAAACTGAGACCTAGAAATTAGAAGTGACTTATGTAGAGTAATTTAATCGCAAAACAAATGGAAATGAAGCAAGTTACTAATTCTGTGATGGGTTTCGTGTCTCCTCTATATAGTCAGTGGATACCAAAACACAACTCTTATCAGCTAAGAAGTGTGTTCTGAAAACCCAAACTGAAGGGACCAGTGAGAGACTGTTATATGGGCTTATTCATATCAAGTCATGAGGCATAGTTGTTTGTTGCAGAGGAAACCACACAGAGGACTGACTAGCTCAGACATTTTGTCTTTCGTCACTTACTACATGTGACGGAACCCAGATCTACAAAGAGTAAACATTTTAATTGGTCTCCAGTTCAGTAGTGGTCTGTGAAAACACCATTGGAAAGCTAATATCTTTTTGGAGGGCTTGTGGGTGTCATAGAACAGACACCAACTGGAAACTGTGGAGAATGAGCTTTTATCAGGCTTTCTAAGCTGATCTGCCCTAGTTCCACACTTGAACACATGGGCTGTAAGGATAAGTAGTAGAGGAGGGGAGGAAAGTAGGTGCAGGGAAGGAAGTTAGGGGGGAGTATGTGCAGGAGGTCCAGCAATATGCCTGGCAATTTGCATGCACCATAGGATGTACTTACTCTATCCATTTGAGAAATATAATGATAATGAAACTTACTAATGTGCCAGGCACTGTAGTAAGAACTTCAAGTATTTTAGTCCTTAAAATCGCATTACAGTTGTATTATCAATCTCATTATTATCTCTTATTATTTTATATTGCTATGGTACTAACATACATATATATATATGATTATTTCCATTTTACAAATGAAGATACACAGAGATGTTAAACCAAATAAAAAGTAACATGTCATACGGATGACAATAGACCTAAAAAAAGATGCCCACATGTCACTAATTATCAGAAAGCTGCAAACTAAAGCCACAATGTAATACCACCTCACACCTGTTAGAATGGCTATCATCAATAAATCAACAAACGACTGTTGGCTAGGATGTGGAGAAAGGGGAACCATTTTGCACTGTTAGTGGGAATGTAGATTTGTGCAGCAACTATGGAGAGCAGTATGGAGTTTCCTCAAAAAATTAAAAATGGAACTGCTTTATGACCCAGCAATTCTACTTCTGGGACTATATCCTAAGAAAACCAAAACACCAATTTAAAAGAATATATGCATACCTATGTTCCTAGTAGTGTTATTTACAATAGCTAAGATCTGGAAAAAGCCTAAGAGCCCATCAGTAGGTGAGCAGATAAAAATGCTGTGGTACATTTACACAATGGAATACTATGCAGCAGTAAAAAAGAAGGAACTCTTAACTTTTTGTGACTGCATGAATGGACTTGGAGACTATTATGCTAAGTGAAACAAGTCAGTCAGAGAAAGACAAATACCATATAATTTCATTCATATATGGAATCTAATGAAAATAAACTGAAAAACAAAAATAGAGGCAGACTCATAGATAAAGAAACAGACCGACACCTCTCTGAGTGGAAGAGGTAAGGAGGCTGGATGAAAATGTTGAAGGGATCAAACAAAGAATAAAAACCTCATACACAGACAACAATATGGTGATTACCAGAGGAAAAGTTGGGTGTGGGGAGGTAGGAAGTGGTAAACTGGGAGAAGGGGGATAGTAGTGGAAGGAAACTTGACTTGGGGTGGTGAAAACACAATATGCTATACAGATGGTGTATTATAGAATTATACCCTTAAAACCTATATGATTTTATAAACCAATGTCACCCCAATAAATTCAATTAAAAAAAAAAAAAAGTCAGAGCCTACACAACTATAAAGTAGCCTAGATTCAAACCCAGGTCTGACTCCAAATTCCAGTACTTAAACATTGTATAATAGTACATCTTGAGATCATCCTAAAATAAAATATTCTAGAAGACTGTATCTGGAGTTCAGTTGATCTTTGACAGGATCTCTCATGAGATTCATAAGAATCAGATGTAGAAATATAGGCTAGATAACAATGCAATCAAGTAAATTGAATCTGATAAGGCAGTTAGTTCAATATAAGTCAATAATGTAATGTGTTCTCTTAAATGCCAGTGAACTCTTAATAAAAATGTAATACCCCAAACAAGGACGATACATAAATATTTAATGAATTATATTACGAATGAAGGAACAAATAAAATTGAGAGTCATTTATTCTTTGTTAGCAAGATAAATGGAGTGTTTACTATGTATTGTACCAAGCTCTGTGGTCTGAATTCCAACTTCACCACTTAATTGCTGGATAAACTTGAACTAATTACTTAATAAGCCTTTGTGAAAATTCCTGTACAAAATGTAGAGGCTTATATCTTGGTACTACAGGCAACTTCGTATCCTGATACCAGAAACAATGATAATACAAATAGTGATATCTGGAGCAGAAATATGCACTGCTATTCTAAACACCAGATTTTAAGAAATGCCTTCCTAGATTAGAGCATGAGAAAAGCAGTTAACCCTTTCTGAGCACTTATGAAGTGCCGACCACTATTCCAGGTGCAATATATACAACCTTCTAAGTTAGTTATTATCTTTATTTTATGATATGAAGAAACTAGAGTTGCTTGAGGACTTCTGGCCAAGTTGGTGACCTAGACAGACATGCTGCATCTCCCTCCACAACTAAGAAGGACTACAACTACCACAAAAATTAGAGACAACCAAAAGTTCCAGAAAATCAAGCTGTATGGAAGTCCAACAAATGAAGATATAAAGAAGAAATACTCATCCAGACAGGTAGGAGGGGTGGAGCCGGGTCGGAGAGGACGCGGTGTGGTGGTGGCAGGAGCAGTGGCAGCAGTGGGCCAGTGGAAAGCACAGTCACACATTTTAAAAAGTTGGGAGGGACACCTGGAGAGCACTCCCAGGTTCAGACCAGATCGCACAGCTCACGGTCCCAGCGCTGGGGAAAATAAAGCCTTATTGCTTCTGACTGTGGAAACCAGTGGGTGTTGGGGTGGAGGAAGAAACTACTGGTCTCTCACTAGATTCCCCTTGTTTGAAGGGCCCCCACAGTCCTAGAATGTCCACAGACCCACCCACTCTGGGAACAATGGCCAGAGCAACAGCTAGAGAGGTGCCAGTCCCATATGGAAGTGGGAGAAGTGCCTGGAAAAAAAGCAAGTGCTGAGCAAGCAGCATTGTTCCCTCTCAGACCCCTCCCCCATATATAGCGCCACAACCTGGTGAAACAGGTCACCCTGTACTGACAAACCCCTAAGGCTCCACCCCTTACAACGTAACAGGTGTGACAGCTCTACCTAAGACACAGAGGCCAACAAAGACAGGAGCCTGTCAAGTTGAGGAGACAGGGAAGTATGGCCCAAAAAAGGGAACAGATCAAGGTTCCAGTGGGAGAACTAAGCAACGAGGAGATAGCCAACCTAATAGACGTGGGGTTCAAAACACTGGTGATAAAGATGCTCACAGACTTGAAAGACATCTTTAAGTATGGCAAATGCATAAGAAAAGAAGTAAAAGGTGTGCTAAATGAAACAAAGGAAAATCCACACAAAACCAGCGGTGAAGCGAAGAAAACCGGGGTTCAAATCAATGATTTGGAACATAAGGAAGAAAAAAACAGTCAACCAGTACAGAATGAAGGAACAAGAATTGAAAATAAACTTAAGAAAGGTTTAGAAACCTCTGGGACAACTTTAAATGTACAAACATCCGAACCATGGGGGTGCCAGAAGGAGAAGAGGAAGAGCAAGAAATGGAAAACTTATGTGAGAAAATAATGAAGGAAAACTTCCTAACTTTGGTGAAGGAAATAAACATACAAGTCTAGGAATCACAGAGAGCTCCAAACAAGCTAGATCCAAAAAGGACCACACTAAGACACATCATAATTAAAATGCCAAAGTTCAAGATAAAAAGAGAAGCTTAGAAGCAGCAAGAGAAAAACAGAGTTACTTACAAAGGGATGTCTATAAGACTATCAGCTGATTTCTCAAAAGAAACTTTGCAGGCAAGAAGGGACTGGCAAGAAGTATTCAAAGTAATGAAAAGCAAGGGCCTACAACCAAGATTACTCTATGCAGTGAAGCTATCATTTAGAATGGAAGGGCAGATGAAGTGCTTCCCAGATAAGGTAAAGGTAAAAGAGTTCATCATGACCAAGCCCTTATTACATGAAATGTCAAAGGGACTTACTTAAGAAAAAGAAGATCAAAACTATGAACACTAAAGTGGCAACAAACTCACAACTATCAGCAACTAAATCTAAAAAATAAAAACAAAATCCAACTTAGCAAACCAGAATAGGAACAGCATCATAGGTGTGGTGATCATTTGGAGGGCTATCTATCAGCTGGGAGGGGGAAGGGGGAAAAATTGTGCAATGGTGCAGGGACTAAGAAGCATAATTGGTTGGTAAAAAATAGACAGAGGGAAGTTATGAATAATATAGGAAAGGGTGAAGCCAAAGAACTTATATGCACAACCCATGGACATGAACTAAGGGAGGGTGGGATTGGTGGAGGGAAATGGGTTACTGGGAAGAGGGGAGCAAAGGGGAAAAAATTTCTGTACTGTAACAACATAATCAATAAAATATACTTTAAAAAAGAAAAAAGAAACAAGAAACTGAGGTTCATAGAGTAAGAATTGAATAAGTATTAGTTATTTGTAGAAAGAGCCTTGGGTAAAAAAATCAAGATGTTTGTATTTAAGCCTTAAATTCACCAATAACTTGAAAAGTTCAGCTAGTGTTTTTCCCTTTCGCCTTGCATTGATCAAAAAAAGAAAGATTTCCCTGGCTGGGTGGCTTGGTTGGAGAATTGTCCTGTACACCAACTGGTGGTATGTTTGGTCCCCAGTCTGGGCCTGTATGGGAGGCAACCAATAGATGTTTCTCACATTGATGTTTCTCTCTGTCTTCTCTTGTTCTCTCTATAAAATCAATTTTAAAAAAACATAACATCAGGTGAGGATTAAAAAATAATAAGAAAGTAACACTCTAAAACCATCTGAGAACAGTTCCTTGTCCCTCTTTGGCTCTAGTTTCATACACACTTAACTAAGGAGTAACTTGACCCAGACTCATGTTCCGATCTGCAGGACAGAGCTTTAAACTTATTTAAAGAAAAGTATTTTTTATACTTTGTGCATTGGTCATTAGTGTTTGTTTCCAAGACAGCTACTAGCTAGAGTAATAGGTTCAATTTGTTCCCCATTCTGAGACTTAATTTGTCCTTTCCATGCACCATACCCCACCCTGAGACCAGCCCCTTCCTGAATACAGCTGGCTGATACTTAATGGATGCACTCACTAAAGATCAACTTAATGTTCTTGGTGAAGTTACCAGTGCTGTCTTGATGTTCTCAGGATTGAAGCTATAAGTAGTGGAACATCTAGCTATAGATTTTATGGCTGCTTAAAATATTCCAATTAATGATCAACAAACAAGTGCTGGTGAGGGTGTGGAGTAAGGGGAGCCCCCGTGCACTGTTGGTGGGAATGCAAACTGGTGCAACCACTGTGGAAAACAATATGGAGTTTCCTCAAAAAATAAAAAATTGATCTGCCTTTCTACCCAGAGATGCTACTTCTGCGAATATATTCAAAGAAACCCAAAACACTAATTCAAAAAACATAAGCATCCCTATGTTCATTGCAGTTTCATTTATAATCATCAAGATATAGAAACAGCTGAAGTGTCAATCAGTAGGTGAGTGGATAAAACAACTATGGGACATTTACACAATGGAATACTATTCAGCTGTAAAAAAGAAGAAAACTTTACCGTTTGTAACAACATGGATGGACCTGGAGAACATTATGCTAAATGAAATAAGGCAGTCAGAAAAAAACAAGTACCATATGATCTCACTCATATGTGGAATCTAATGAACAACCTGAACTAACAAGGAAAATGGGGACAGACTCATAGATAGAGAGCAGGCTGACAGCTGTGGGGGAGAGGTCAGGGGGTGGAAGGACTGAGCAAAAAGGAAAAAGGACTCATGGACATGGACTGCAGTGTGGTGATTGCTGGGGGGAGGGGGATTAAGGGGACTAAATGGTAATGGAAAAAGTACAATAAAGATTAAGTAAAAAGGATTATGTATGAACACATTAGTTAATGAAGATCATACCAACAGCATTCATCCATAATTCTTGCTTATTGCGCAAAGGTTCCCTTCTAAAGACCCCACAATGATTCATAAATTTACCTTGTATTGTTCTAAATTGTAAATGGGTGTCACGGTAAGTAGAAAAGACTTGGATTAGTAATAATGATAACTAACATCTATTGAGTGCTTATTATGTACCAGGATCTCTTTTAATCACCTGTTCACTAACAATAAGGAGCCGCTGTTATCCCTATTTTGTAAAAAGTCAACCAAGGAACAGTGACGTTTATAACTTTGGTAATGTCAAACAGTTAAGAAAGGGAAGCGCTAAGATTTCAGATTTAGGTATTCTGACTAAAAGCCCACAACTTAGTGACTATTAAACATTGTTTCTCAATTTTAGATAGTAGTTACAAGTTTGAAGAAAGCTGAATTCTAATCATGACTTTGCTACTCCCTAGCTATATGACTTTAGTCAAGTCATTACAACTTATTGTTCTCCAGTTTCTTCATATGTAAAATAATGAGGTTGAATTAAGTATTTTCAAATGCCTTCTTTGGTTTTAGCAGTTTTTGATTATGTGCACACACATGTATACATAAAGGTTTTTCTGTAGAGTAGTCCTTCATTTGCATAGTAAGTATCATAATCCCAAAGATAAATACTGGCATTGTTTTCTCATAATTAAATCATATAGGAGCCCCTATATATCATTCTACCCTTTTCATATGCATAATAATTCATTATAAAGATATAAGTAAACAAGAAAGGATTATAGCCTATTGTGTTGTATTTCTATTTGTATTTTTTTAAGAACTCTTCTGATAAAAATAATCAGAATTCAATCATTCCTCTTATCGTGGGCTATACACAATATTGCCTCTTTCCCATGCTATTATTTTCAAAGATACAAATATTTCTTCTCGCTTCAGTAGGGTAGAAAATAGTTGCATGACCTCCTGTAATAGGTATCCCCCTTCCTTTTGTTTTAAGGCCTGGCCCCAACTGTTTCTGGCACTCTGCCGTTCTTTTCATAGGCAAGTGAGTAGGTAAGAATAACAGAACAGAAAACCACCGTGGTGCCCTTGTTTCCAGCTAGGAATTCTTAGTGACCAGACCGCTGAGCCTTGGTCTAGATCTAGTCAAACAGTGAGTGTTCTCTAATTTCAATTTAGGAAAGGAGCAGTTGAGGTTTATGTTTGACAAATGGATTGAACTATTACACTTTAAGAAAAATCTGTGTATGTGTATGTGTGGGTGTGAGTGTGTGTGATTTACTTGATTTCAAGAAAAGTAGTCACCTGGGTAAATCTGTTTTGCTGCACCTAAGTTCAGTGGGATGTTTACAAAATGAACAAACCATTTACTTTCAAAGAGAAGGAATAGGTAGAAAGCATTTTCAAGAGCAAAGCTTAAAATCAAAACAACCAGTCTTTTAAAATAAAGCATATTCATTAAGAGTGATTGTATGAAGGTTAAGAGTCTGTTGAATTTGTGAAGCTTTATTTTGGCTTATAAATGTTATTTACCAATATATTAACTTCTCAGTAGGCTGGCATTTTGGCACACAAAGAGGTCTGAGTGTTTCATATTATGACATTCTCATTGCTCAAGAGAAGTTGTGTGTAGTTTCCAATTATTATCAATACACTCCATCTTTAAGATTTTTATGGGCTGGAGAGAGGGTTGGGGAAGGTGGAGGAGGGTATAGCGGGATAAATGGTGACGGATGGATACTTGACTTGGGGTGGTGAACACACAATAAAGTATACAGATGATGTTTTGTGGAATTGTGCACCTGAAACCTGTATAATTTTGTCACCAGTATTACCCCAATAAATTGAATAAAAAGGAAAAAAGAGTGGTGTTTCAGTTCATCACTGGTATTTTAAAAGCCAAAGATGGTCCTTTATTGCTTCTACTCCTTTTTGTACCTAGTGCATGGAGAAGACAACCAAGGTAACTCAAAGATTTAGCATAAAAAATTGATGAAGTAGGAAAAAAACTGGAAGACATAAATAGTATGTCTAAGAATATTTAATATGCATAACACTGCCAGTTATTATCTGCATGAATTTAAGAAACTCCCTTTACTTTTCCAGGTCTCAATATACCTTTGAAAAAAGCTTGAATTTGTGTTTTCATGGGAATAACCAAAACAGCCAAACTAATGCCTAATCCAACAATTCAAATGGGAAGAAATTTTTGTGAGACAGAACATAAAAAAAACTGATTTAATCATGTCATATCTATGTGCTTTATATAAGTGTGAATATATTTTTTAATGACCAGGGAATTCTGTAGGACTTCTAGTGATAACAGATAGATAAATATACATATAAATATATGTACATACATACATACATACATACATACTATGTGCTAGATTTGTTCAACAAATTCTCCCTCACTAGGAACAGGGTTGATGCCAGAGCTTAAGCTAGGTCTAAGACTGTAGTTAGAGACTATTTTCTCCCTCTCTGGTATTCCTGAGCTGGCAGGAGTAACAATAGGATTTGGGAGTTGGGTGGAGTGAAAAGAGTGTTTATCATGTAAGGAAAGGAATGTCATTATATATAAGGACTAAAGTATTGGCACGTGTGCCCTCACTTTCTCTTTGTGTGAGAGGTGGAAGGAGAGAGAATAAGCACATAGAATTAGGGCAATCAAGCTATGATTTTAAGGAAGAGAAAGCTCTTTAAAAGTTGATGTTTCTTTAATCCCTATGTGTTAAAGTGATAGAATAACACTTATATGTAGTCCCTTTTTTGTGGACCTTTGTGGTAAAATGAGATGAATAAGAGGTCAAGGAAAGAACACCCTCTTTTCCTGTACTCCTGCTTCCTCCAAGTCAGTTTATAAGTGATTGCTGTATTGTAGAGAACTTTACTAATTTTTGAGACCTGTCCAGAGTTGCCTCTTCTTCAGATCTGGACTGAAGGAATTGGACTGATTTCAAAGGATCTAATACAGCAAATTATTTTCTAGAGGCCTTCCCTGAAGCCACTAAGGACATCCTTCCAAAACAGGATTATTTCAAAGTAGGAGTCAGTAACTACAAAGAGGTTTGAGATTTATCTGAGAAAAGTCAATGTCAATGAAATAACTGAATGGTGAGTTCAGCATTCTGAGAAAAGGAAACCTGGGGAAAAAACAGTGTACCTCCCAGTCCTGTCCTCCTGTACAGTTACTGTCTCAGACAGATATAACATCCTAGAAACTAAAAACTGTACCCTAGGGTACAATAACAATGAGTTTATTACCTGAGCACCATCTTATGACTTCTTTTACTCTCAGTAACTATCTCAACAAGCAACTTTCTAATTATGATTTTGTGTCCTTCACTACTAGAAAACAAGTGTGTATGTTGAGTAGAGGGCATGAGAAGTTATAAAGTGATTAAGAAATTTTATAATGGTATCAGATCTAATACTAATAAATAAACATTTGTTTGTTAAATTATTTTATCCATTAGATTTCCCATATAAGTGAGACCATATAGTATTTGTCTTTCTCTGAATGGTTTATTTCATCTAGCATAATAATCTCCAGGTTTAGACATACTGTCTCAAAAGATAATATTTTATTTTTTATGGACAAATAGTATTCTATTGTGTAAATATACCACAGCTTTTTTATCCACTCATCTACTGATAATGGGCACTGGGGCTGGTTCCAGTTTTGGCTTTTGTAAATCACAATGCTATGAACATAGTGGTGCACATTTGCTTTTGAATTAGTGCTTCAGGATTCTTAGGATGTAGTTGCAGAAATAGTATCGCTGGCTCAAAAGATGGTTTCATTTTTAATTTTTGAGGTATCTCCATGCTGTTTTCCACAGTAGCTGCACCAGCCTGCATTCCCACCAGCAGTGCACTAGGGTTTCCCTTTCTCCACAACCTCACCAGCACTTGTTTGTTGATTTATTGATAATAGTCATTCTGACTGGTGTTAGATGATACTTTATTGTGGTTTTAACTTTTATTTCTCTGATGATTAGTGATGTTGAGCATTTTTCATATGTCTACTGCCCATCTGTATGTCTTCTTCCCATTTTTTAAATTGTATTGTTTTTCATTTTCGTGTTGAGTTGTAGAAGTTACTTATGTATTTTTGAAATTAAACCCTTATCAAATGTTTCACTGGCAACTTGAATGTTTTCCCATTCAATGTGTTCCCTTTTCATTTTGTGGATGGGTTCCTTTGCTGTGCAGAAGCTTTTTAGCTTGATGCAGTCTCATTTGTTTATATTTTTTCTTTGTTCTTCTTGCCCAAGTAGATATATCAGCCAATTATTGCTATGAGAGATGTCTGAGATTTTACTGCTTATGTTTTCTTCTAGGATTTTTATGGTTTTGCAACTTACATTTAAGTATTTGACTCATTTTGAATTTATTTTTGTGTATAGCATAAGTTGGTGGTCTAGTTTCATTTTTGCATGTATTTATACAATTTTGTCAACATTATTTATTGAAGAGAGTGTCTTTATTGGATATTAATATATATACACAGAGACACAGACAACAGTGTGGTGGCAGCCAGAGGAAAATTGGATGGGGGAGTTAAAAGAGGGTAAGAGGTGGATATATTGAGACAGAAAGAGACTTTACTTTGGGTGGTGAGCACGTGATGCAGTGTGCAGATTATGTTTTTTAGTTGTACACTTGAAACTTGTATGGTTTTACGAACAAATGTCACCCCAACAAATTAAATTTAAAAATAAAATAATAAAAAGACATTACAGAGTCATTAACAACATTCTTTAAGTAAAAAAAAAAAATCAATAGAACAGCAGAAAATAGAAAAATAAACTGTGAAAGAGTTGTAGGGGAAGTGGAGATCTTTTTGTCCCAGTTTTACTCTACCCAGTAAATATTTTGTTTTACTTGAAAAAGCATTACTTACATTATCAATCAGGATAGTAAGAGACTCACTTTTTCAGAATGTGGAAGTGAAGTTTAGATTATATTTTCTAGTTTCTCCATGTCGCTCTACTTCACTGGGCTACAATCCCTCACAATAATAAATGGGCACAGTTTGAATGCCAGACTTTTTGTTGATGATAATGCTTGTTCTCTTTTTATTAGGTTTCATTCATATGTACAAATGCCAATACTTCAATTGTTTCTTGATACTGGGCCAAGTTTTCCTCAGAATGTTGTATATTATATGACTTTCTAATTAAAAATGGCACTGTGTTTTAGTAAAAGACCACTATTTTAATGATTCATGTA
This sequence comes from Furipterus horrens, assembly GCF_987537825.1. Classification (NCBI taxonomy): domain Eukaryota; kingdom Metazoa; phylum Chordata; class Mammalia; order Chiroptera; family Furipteridae; genus Furipterus; species Furipterus horrens. The sequence goes on from NW_028327187.1 coordinate 3,791,592, forward strand.
ACCAAGTGACAAGCAAATCACTAACTTCTATAGGCCCCAGTTTCCTCAACTATAAAAGGAAAAGTAGGTAATATTTTACACTTTAAAGTACCAGATAATTTAAAACAATCATTCTCCACTTTATTTATCTGTATGAGATGGCAGGATAAAGGCAATTTTATTGTATCTTTTCCTTTAATACCCACCAATATCAACAATAAGAATGAAGAATGAGGAAAATAAACTTTAGCTTTGATAAAAGAAGTAAGTGGCTGCGGTTCCAAATTACTAACCAGGAAGCTTAACTTCTAGGTCCCATTAAATTAGAATGAGACTGGAGGCGGTACCTGGAAGTTTAAACAGGCGCCCAGAGTGCTTGGGAAAATTTCCACAAAAGCAACTTGACAAGTTTTCTGAAGTCTTCCATTTTACCCCCCCCCCTTAACCTTGCTTTCCCCTTTTTAAACACTTTGTCAATCTCTCTTAGAAGGAATTAACACTGTCTATGGTTTACTTAAGGAACTAGAAAGCTATCTTTGATGTCTTAAATATTTCCCTGGGATATATGTCTGGAACTGCATGTTTTCCTTTTGATGTTTACTTATGTTCTTTTGCTCCTTTTATTTGGTAGTATCTAGATGCAACTTCTTTTGAGAGTTCTAATTTAGGAACATCTGTCACCAGATCTGTTATTTCAGTTTTTCTTAAATATGTCAACCTTTGATTTTCTATGTTTTAGAGATAGGTGGGACTCACAACACATCCCCTTAATTCACAGGCTTTCAGTGTTACGATATGGCAATTGCTCTTTTCCTCTCCTTTCCTTACCCTATTCTTCCTTTAGAAGTTGGATAAGAAGTTAGTGGTAAATCATAAAATGAAAATATCATTTTGACTTCAGCTCCATTTTCCTTGCAGTCTTAAAAATATTTATATTATGGAAAATTTCAAACATACAAAATGTATAGGTAATAGTACATATTTAATTCAACATTTAAAAATAATGTCTTACTGTCTTCAGACACCCAGTCTATGTCTCATTTTCCCATATTTTCTTGAGTGTTTTCTTTCTACAGTTGTTTTATTTGAATAAGGATTTAAATCAGAACCACCCAGTGCATTTGGTTGACATGTCTCTTAAATATCTCTAAATCTTTAGATTACTCTCTCTTTTTTTCCATATAATTTGCTGGCTGAATAAACTGAGTCATTTGTCATGTAGAATTTCCCACACTTTGGATTTGGCTGATTGTTCCTCAGGTGCCTTTAAGTTTATCTTTACCTCTCATTCCTTTGATAGTGGTAATTAGATCAATAGGCTTGATTACATTTAGTGTTCAAGTCTTTTCTCTGCAATTCTGAGGTATCCCACTTGCTATTTTCAAGGTAATTCCACATTTTCCATGTGTTCTATCCATACTCTGAATCTCATAACTGTTTTCAGACAACCAAGTTATAAGGGAAGGGCTAAAAAGGTGAAATTGACAATAATGTCCCAAATGTAGAAAAGAAGTCAAAGAGATGGGAAATATAAAGAAAAGGATAATAAAATTTGACAATTGCCCCAGAATGTCCAACACTTAATTAGTAAGTATTTCAGAAGGAGAGAGATAGAAAGATAAGAAATTATTATGGAATTAATTCACTATGTTGGATAAAACAAATTCACACAACAATGGCTCATCATAGTGAAATTATAGACACAAAATGCCTGTTAATAAAAGATCACCAGAACACACTTATAATTGAAAATTTGAGTTTATTATTCATTGCAGCAACCAAGAACAGACACCATAGGGAACTGTGCAAATACTATCTTTATAAAATGAACATCTTAATTTTTCCCATTTCTTTTTTCCTAATCAGCATTATCTCTGACAATTAATGATAACCTCTTTTTAAATTTTTCCAAGGCTTATTCTTTGGTACATTATTTATGTCACAGTTCGTGTTAAATTGTTTATTAATCTACATTTATATATACAGTATGTGTGATTAGGCATGCACAGAAGTGAAAATATACAAAAAGGTAATAATTTAACATGTTTAGCTATAGTAAATGAAACAATATGATATAATAAATGTATCAGTCTATTTATCTGGTCTAGATATTCTTAGTGTTCACATGAAAACTGAGTTATTTTTCATCAGTTAATCTTTGAAGTTTCTTAAGAGAAGGAAAAAATAGGAAGTAAAACAGAAAAAAATAATGAGAGGGAACCAGCTTCAAACAAATAGCTAATTGTTTCCTCTCATCAAATAGAAGAAAGTTTCAATATAGAAAAAAATATTGATATATGCACACACAAAAGAGAGTTCATACAGATAACGTGATACATGGGCCCTTGGCAATTTTCTCAAAGTAAACAAGTAAAAACTCAGCACTTGTTAATCTCTGAAAAGTAAAACAAATAAGCTGATGTTTCCCACATTAAACAAAAATTACCTCTCTTCTAGACAAATGACAAAGATAATTTTATCATGAGGAATTCCATGTTTGGGGTATCAAAAACTTTTTATTTTTTCTTAGTTTTTTATTGTTGACATTATTATAGTTGTCTCCAATTTCTCCCTGCCCTCACTTGCCCACCATCACCCAGCCCTGGATCCCCTTCCCTCTGGCCATCACCACACCATTGTCTGTCTCTATGGGTCCAACAAGAAGAAATAAAAGGCATCCAATTTGGAAAGGAAAAAGTGAAGCTGTCTTTATTTGAAGATGACATGATACTGTATAAGAGAGACCCAAAGATTCCACCAAGAATTTACTAGAACTGATAAATGAAGTAATAGGACACAAAATTAATATCCAGAAAACAGTTTTTAAGTATATTTTATTGGTTATGTTGTTACAGTAGTTCCAATTTTTCCCCTTTTCTCCCCTCTACCCAGTACCCTCCTTCCCTCCAGCAATCCTACCCCCCATAGTTCATGTTCATGGGTCATGCATATAAGTTCTTTGGCTTCACCCTTTCCTATATTATTCTTAACTTCACCCTGTCTATTTTGTACCTACTGATTATGCTTCTTAATCCCTGCACCATTTCCCCATTTCTCCCCCTCCCCCTCCCAGCTGATAACCCTCCAAATGATCCCCATACCTATGATTGTGTTTCTATTCTGGTTTGCTTAGTTGGATTTGGTTTTTATTCTTTAGATTCAGTTGTTGATAGTTGTGAGTTTGTCATCATTTTAGTGTTCATAGTTTTGATCTTCTTTTTCTTAAGTAAGTCCCTTTGACATTTCATATAATAATGGCTTAGTGATGATGAACTCCTTTAGCTTTACCTTGTCTGGGAAGCACTTCATCTGCCCTTCCATTCCAAATGATAGCCTTGCTGGATAGAGTAATCTTGGTTGTGGCTTGCTTTTCATCACCTTGAATACTGCTTGCCAGTCCCTTCTTGCCTGCAAAGTGTCCTCTGAGAAATCAGCTGATAGTCCTATAGGCACCCCTTTGAAGGCAACTCTGCACTTCTCTCTTGCTGCCTCCAGGACTCTGTCTTTATCTTTCACCTTTGTCATCTCAGTCATGATGCGTCCTGGTGTGGTCCCCTCGGGGTCCAGCTCGCCTGGGACCCCCCGTGCTTCCAAGACCTGTATGTCCATCTCCTTCACAAACTTTGGGAAGTTTTCTTCATTTTTTTCAATTCTTGTTTTCTCATTCTATACTGGTTGGCTGTTTTTTTTTTTTTTTTTTTTTTTTTTTCCTTTCTTATGTTCCCAATCATTGATTTGAACCCCGGTTTCCTTCCCCTCACCATTGGTTTTGTGTGGACTTTCCTTTGTTTCACTTAGCATAGCTTTCACTTCTTCTCTTATGTGTTTTCCATACTCAAGCACATCTGTCAAGCCTGTGAGCATCTTTATCACCAGTGTTTTGAATATGCGTCTGTTAGGTTGGCTATCTCCTCGTCGCTTAGTTTTCCCACTGGAACCTTGACCCGTTCCCCCTTTGCGGTCATACTTCTTTGTCTCCTCATTCTGATAAGCTCCTGTGTTTGTTTACCTCTGTGTCCCAGGTAGAGCTGTCGCTCCTGTTATGTTGTAAGGGGGGGAGCCTTAGGGATTCATCAGTACAGGGTGACCTGTTTCACCAGGTCATGGCGCTGTATGTGGGGGAGGGGTCCGAGAGGGAACAATGCCACCTGCCCAGCACTCACCCCTTTTCCAGGCACCTCTCCCACTTCCATGCCAGACTGGCACCACTCTAGCTGTTGCCCTGGCCGTTGTTCCCAGAGTGGGTGGGTCTGCGGATGTTCTAGGACCATGGGGGCCCTTTAAACAAGCAGACTCTGCTGAGACTGGCAGTTTCTGCCTCCGCCCCAACCCCCACTGGTCTGCACAGTCAGAAGCAATGAGGCTTGATTTTCCCCGGAGCTGGGACCAGGGGCTGCGAGGTCAGGTGAGGAGCTGGGAATGCTCCCCAGGTGTCCCTCCTGACTCTTTAAAATGTGTGACTGCACTATCTGCTGGCCTGCCACTGTCACTGCTGCTGCCGCCACCACACCGCATCCTTTCCGCCCCGGCTCTGTCCCTCCTACCTGTCTGGATGAGTATTTCTTCTTTATATCTCTGTTTGCTGGACTTCCATGCAGTTTTATTTTCTGGAATTTCTGATTATTTCTAGTTTTGAGGTAGTTATATTTCTTCTTAATTGTGGAGAGAGGTGCAGCGTGTCTATCTATGCCTCCATCTTGGCCCGAAGTCCCCATAAATAATTTTTATATGTCAATAATGAACTAACAGAAAGGGAAATTAAGAAAATAATCCCATTCACAATTGCTTCAAAAACAATAAAATACCTAGGAATAAACCTAACCAAGAATGTAAAAGACCTGTATTTGAAAAAGTATAAGACACTGAAGAAGATACAAATAAATATAAGACATTGAAAAAGGTACAAACAAGTGGAAGCTCATACCATGTTCGTGGTAAGAATTGACATCATTAAAATGTCCACATTACCCAAAGTAACCTATAGATTTAAAGCAATTCCTGTCAAGACACCAATGACATATTTCACAGAAGTAGAACATATATTTCAAAAATTAAATGGAACCACAAAAGACCCTGCATAGTAACAGAAATATTGAGAAGAACAAAGTTGGAAGAATCACTCTACCTAATATCAAACTATACTATTATAAGGCCACTGTAATCGAAACAGCTTAGTAACTGGCATAAAACCAGACACATAGATCAACGGAACAAAATAGAGCCCAGAAACAGATCCACACTTTATAGTCAATTAATATTTAACAGAGGAAGCAAGCACATACAATAAGATAAAGATAGTTTATGCAGTAAATGGTGTTGGAAAAATTGGATAGATAACATGCAGAAAAATGAAACTAGACTACCTTCTTATACTACACACAAGAATAAATTCACAATAGATTAAGGACTGAATGTTAGATCTGAAACCATAAAAATCCTAGAAGAAAGCATACATAGGCAGTAAAATCTCAGACATTTTTCATAGCAATATTTTTTCTGATATACTTCCTAAGGCAAGGTAAACAAAAGGGAAAAATAAACAAATGAGACTATGTCAAACTAAGAGTTTTGAACAGCAAAGAAACCCATCCACAAAGGAAAAAAACCCACTGAATGGGTGAACATATTCATCAATACATCTGAAAAGGGGTTAATACCCAAAATTTATAAAGAACTTACAAAATTCAGCACCAAAAATCCTGATCAATCCTATTTAAAAATGGTCAAAGGACTTGAATAGAGACTTCTCCAATGAGGACATACAGATGTCAATAGACATATGAAAAGATGCTCAAAATCACTAATTATCAGTGAAATGAAAATAAAACCACAATGAGATATCACTTCACACAGGTCAGAGTGGCTATCATCAATAAATCAACAAACAAGGGCTTACTAGGATGTCAAGAAAGGGGAACCCACTTGCCCTGTTGGTGGGAATGCAAATTGCATAGCCACTGTGAAAAGCAGTATGGAGATACATCAAAAAATTAAAAATGGAACTGCCTTATGATACAGCAATTCTATTTCTGGGAATTTATCTGAAGAAACCTGAACCAGTCTTTTGAAAAAATATATGTACCTCAATGTTCATTGCAGAAATATTTACAGTCGCGAAGGTGTGGAAACAGCCCAAGTGTCCATCAGTAAATGAGTGGATAAAATCACTATGGGACATTTACACAACTGAATACTACTAGGTCATAAAAGAGAAGAAATCTTTACACTTTCTGACAGCATGGAAGGACTGGTAAATATTATGCTAAGTGAAATAAACCAGTCAGAGAAAGACAAATACCATATGATCTCACTTACATGTGGAATCTAATGACCAAACTGGACTAACAAGCGAACTAGAGACAGACTCATAGATAGAGTCAGCTCTGGGAGGGGTGGTCAGGGGGTGGAGAGATGGAGCAAAAAGGAAAAAAGGCCCATGAACATGGGCAACAGTGTCATGATTGGGGAGAGAGAGGAGGATAAGTGGAAGAGAGTATAAGGGGGATAAATGATAGTAGAAAAATTACAATATGAATAAAATTTAAAAATGCATTCCTTGTTTTAAATGCATTATTTGAATGATTATAAAATAATTTTCATTGCTCCAAAAATATAGTCATTATTACTTTTAAAAACAACAATTTTAAGGTGTTAAGAAATGTTATGTTTCTGATAAAATTAAATGTTATTTCTTATTTGTTATTATTCTCTGGTTTGTTAAGATATCTGCACAATTTTTATACACATACATAAACATCTCTTAGGTTAAATTTTATCAATAACTTTACTTTGCTATAAAATTTTATATACATAAATACAAGGCACATCAAGAGCCAGCGCACTGGAATGACTAGCTGCTAAACTTGAGTATATGGAGATTTCCTATAAATTATTAAATGTTTTATTTTATGCACCTTTTCAGTGTGATGTACTTCTTATTGCAACTGTCCTAAAAGGTGACACATTGCACATCACATATATATTACAATAACTATTCAATAAAAAGAAAAAGTGAGGTGAATTTTAAACAACGGGGCAAATTTAATTTCTCCCCACTCCCTTCTTATTTGAAGAATCCTGTGAATAAATGAAAGATTCACAGGTTCAGGAAGCATCTACTTGATTTTTATTCCAATGAAAAATAAATTACTTCCCCACAATCATAGCCTTAACTGTCAAAAAGTTTATTCTATACTAACAACTGTTTAGGTTGGAAAAAAGAAAGCTGAGGAGAAATATGGGGAAAAATAATAAGGGTTTTGCCTTTAACTTAAAGAGATTGTAAACTGATAGATTGCAGTTCAATATCAGAAATAACTTTGTATCTAAAACTGTCCAAAGTGATGCACTCAGTGCCATAATGTAAAGAACTCTCATAATTGGAAGTATTCAAGCAGAACATGATAATCATCTATCAAGAAAGTTATGGAAGGAAATTCTGGTGTTATGTTTGGGTTCAGTAAAGATGAATGGGTTGTAGGGTTTGAAGAATTGAAATGCATTCTGACTCTGACTTAAAGATTGTTTTGCTTTGGATAAAATCTTGTTATAAAGTAAAGTACGACTACTAAGACATCTCTAAAAATATCTGTCCTCTAATAAATATAAAAAGCAAAAGGTAAGCTTGGGGAAAAATATTTGTAACATATATAATATGAAATGTTGACTACCATTAATATATAAATAAATAGTACAAATCAATCAGAAAAAAATGCTCTTTGGGAGAAATGCAAAAAAGAAGAACTATAGATGGTCAATGACCATAATAAAATATTTTTTTCAAACCAATAATCAAAGAAATATAAATCATAGCAACAAGGTGACAATTTTCACCTATGAAATTGGAGATTGATAATCCCAGTGTTGGAAAATCAATGGGAAATAAACACTGTAATTATTGTTTAAAAAAATTAACTGCACTGCATTTTTAATAAAAAATAAATTTAACATTTTCTGTGTGCTAAACAGTTTTTAAGATTTTTTTTCATGAATTGTCTCAATCAGTGCACCTTATTAGAAAAAAGCTATTATATTCATTTTACAGATTAACACCCCCTCGATATTTAAAACATTTGGCTTTCTGCCAAAAATCACATATTTACTGATTGCTGAAGTCAGCAATCAAAATTCAGCCAACCTGACTCAAAGAATAAAGCTTGTAACTACTATTATACTAACTCATATTTTCCCCCATATCCCTATCCTGTCTTTTCTCCCTATTCCTAACCACATATCTCATCTCTCAGTCACTTCAAATGTCTTATCTTTTTCTGAACATAGCTTGAACTTTTAAAAATGTTCCAACATTATATTTTAAGTATTTCACATTTTTTCCAGATTTTAGTAAAATTTCATCTTAAGCTTGTACTCTTTCCATTAGTGTAATTCCTGACTTGTACTCTATCTTTGATCTGTTTGCCTCTTGTTGATCTACCACTAGAAGTAGTAATCACAGATTATATTAACTAGTAGAAATCTTACATTCTAGACTACTTCCTTTTAAAAATAATTAATAAACTTTTAAAATTTAGATTTAAGGGAAACTTCAAAAACTTTAGATAGCTGTGTATACCTCACACTCATTCTTCCTTATTGCTAACAGTATTATAGTATATTTGTCACAACTGACGAACAAATACTGACACATTGTTATTATCTAAAGTTCATGTTTTCTTCATATTTCCTTAGTTTGTACCTAATACTCTTTTTCTATTTCAAGATCCCATTTGGGATACCACAATACATTTAGTCATCATGATTCATGAGGCTCCTATGGGTTGTGATGATTTTTGTGACTCATCTTGGTGTTTTTCCCCCCTTTGGTTAAATAAGTGGTGATTTAGTCATAGAATGTAAAAGTATAGAGCAGTAAAAATGAACAAACTACAGAAACATACAACATGAATTTCACAAACTTACTGTTGAACACAAAGAAGCTATCCCAAATTACTACATATAACAATTTCATTTATGTAAAGTACAAAAACAAACGACACTAAATACTTTTGTTTAAGAATGCATATGTAGTTATTAAGATAAAGAAAAACAAAGAGTGGTGAAAATGTTGTAAATGGAGGAACAGACAGGCAGAAGATAGTGATTGAGGTGAATCATGAACAATGATTCTAGGGGTATTCTATTTCTTTCTTTTTAACAAAATATTTTATTGATTATGCTATTAGAGTTATCCCAATTTTCTGCCTTTGCCCTCATCCACCCAGTACCCCAATTCTTTCTAGCAATCCCCCCACTTAGTTTATGTCCATGGGTCATGTATATAACTTCTTTGGCTTCACCCTCTCCTATATTATTCTTAACTTCCCCCTATTTTGTACCTACCAATTTGTACTTCTTAATCCCTGTACCTTTCCCCCCATTCTGCCCATCTCCCCTCCCAGCTGATAACCCTCCAAATATCTCCATATCTATAATTCTGTTCCTGTTCTTCTTGTTAGCTTAGTTGGTTTTTTATATTTAATTGTTGATAGTTGTGAATTTATTGACATTTTAATGCTCATTGTTTTGATCTTCTTCTTTTTCTTAAATAAGCCCCTTTAACATTTCATATAATAATGGGGATGATGTACCCCTTTAGTTTTACCTTTTCTGGGGAGCACTTTAATCTGTTCTTCCACTCTAACTGATAACGTTTCTGTATAGAGTAATCTAGGTTGTGGATCATTGCTTTTCATCACTTTGAATACTTCTTCCCAGTCACTTTTTACCTGCAAAGTCCCTTTTGAGAAATCAACTGATAGTCCTATGGGAACTCTGGTTAATCCGTTCACCTTCTTTCATCCAATACCCCCTCCCATTTTGTAGTTATCATTCTTGTTTTTAATGACTTTGAGAGTTTTAAGGAGCACTGGTTGGGTATTTTGCAGAATGTTCTTCAATTTGAGTTTGCCTGAAGGTTTTCTCATGCTTAGACTGGCACTATGTGTTTTGGGGAGGAACCTCACAGAGTAAAGCACAATTCTCATCACATCATATCAAGTGTATGTACTACCAACATGTGTTATCACTGAAGTAGCATCTCTCAGGTTTTTCCACTGTAAAGTTACTGTTTTCCCTCTGTTTCATACTGCACTCTATGTGGTCCACACTTAAGTAGTAGAGACTATACTCTATTTCCTTGAAGATGGACTATTCACATAAATTCTTCTGAATGGAACTTTTGTCTAGTTTTTAAATTTTATTTACTTATCCAACTATTTATTTAAATTAGTATTTACTAGTGGATATTTATTTCATATTCTGGATTATAATCAAAATTCATTTTACTTATTTTGTTCAAATTTTTCTATCTTTGTCAATTGGGAACTCTTTCATTTGTCTGCTACTATCCTTTCACATCTTCTCCTGTCCTCTCCAATACTCTTATTCCCTTTCTTCTTCTGTCCTCTCCTCTTTCTCTATGTCTCTCTCTCTCTTTCTCCCTCAGTATCTCTCAATCTCTTTATCTGTATATGTGTTTGAGTACTTCTTGATTTTCAGGTGCTAAAAAAATTTCAGGCTCGTCTTGTATATACCCTGCTTCAGCTTTCTAATCTTTCATCTTTTGAAGGTACCCAGGCTTCTTCTATTGCAGTATGGTATCAACAATCAATTTTTGGTTCTACAGTGTTATTTCTAGACCCTTTCAGGTGACACAATGAAGAAATAGATGTGTGTATACTAACCCATGTATATACACACATCTATACCATTTCTTCATGTATTCATTTGTAAGTATATTAAACTAAACATGGGTTTATACTAATATCTCAAGCACTGATCCATGATGACATGGATCATTCTAGCCTTTTCCTCTTACTTGATGTTAACTTCCTACTCCAATAGTGAGTAAATGCTGCCCAACTCTCTGCCATCATTTACTTAATTGTTCAACTCAATTGTAATTACTTTAGAATTGTTAACCCATATCATGTGGGAAACAATTAACAACAAAGATACAGTGTTTATGTACAGTCTTTATTATCTTTACTCTTTCTGTCTTTATTTGCTTCCAAAGTTACTGAGGTTAGCATCTTACCCCACCTCCCATGCCATCTCCTTCAGTGAGGTTCTTTTATGTTTGTATACTGATAGAATATTTTGTCACAATCAGCATTCTATCCTGAGATTCTCCCTATCTTCTAATTGTTTGGATTTGATTTTAATATATAAAGGTTTTCTCTTCATGCTATAAATTTATATGAGTTTCCACAAATGCATAGTGTAATGTATTCACCACTACAATTATATAAAATAGTTTCACCATTCTACTAAAATCATTGTGTTTCATGTAGTCAACCCCCTTAAATGCCTGGCAGGTATTTACGTGTTTACTGTTTCTATATTTTTTATTTTTCAAAGATGTCATATAAATGGAATTGTACAGTAAGTTTTGAGAATGATTTCTTTTACTTAGAAGTATGCATCAAAGAATTCATGTTTTTGGATACATTGATAATTCATTCATTTTTATGACTGAATAGTATTGCACTGTGCGAATGTACCACACTTTGTTTACCCACTCAGTCATTGAAGGACAACTCAGTTGCTTCCAGTTTTTTGGCAATTATGATTAAAGCTGTTATAAACATTTGTGTTCAGGTTTTCTGTGAACATAAGTTTTCAAATAATATGGAAAAATAACTAAGGATAGAATTGCTAGATTGTTTGGTTACAACGGTTTAGCATTGTAAAAAAAGTGCCAAAATTGCTTTCAAAATGATTGGACCATTTTGTATTCTCAACAGCAATGAACCGTACACCAGAATAAACTCAAGATGGATAAAAGACTTAAATATAAGTCATGACACCATAAAAGTCCTAGAGGAAAACATAGGCAGGAAAATTTCATCTATCCCACATAGCAATCTTTTTGATGATATGTTTCCCAGGGCAAGGGAAATAAAGAAAAAAAAAATAAACAAATGAGACAACATCAAGTTAAAAAGCTTCTCCATGGCTAAAGAAACCATCATCAAAATTAAAAGGGAACTGATTATGGGAGAACATATTTGCCAATGATACCTTGAACAAGGGTTTGATCTCCAAAATACATAAATAACTCATATGACTCAACACCAGGAAGACAAACAATCCAATTAAAAAATGGGTAAAGGACCTAAATAGACACTTCTCCAAAAAGAACCTACAGATGGCCCATAGACATATGAAGAGATGCTCAATATCACTAGCCATCAGAGAAATACAAATTAAAACCACAATGAGACATCAGCTCACACCTGTCAGAATGGTTATAATTAATAAATAAACAAACAACGTTGTTAGAGTACTTTATAAGATATGGAGAAAAGGGAACCCTAGTGCACTGTTGGTGGGAAAGCAGACTGGGGCAGCCACTGTGGAAAACAGTATGGAATTTCTTCAAAAAACTAAAAATGGAACTGCCTTTTGACCCAGCAATGCTGGTACTGAGAATATACTCTAACAATCCCGAATCACCAATTTGGAAGAAGTTATGCACTCCTATGTTCATAGTAGCGCTGTTTACAATAACCAAGTACTGGAAACAGCCTAAGTGTCCATCAGTAAATGAGTGGATCAAAAACTGTGGTACATTTACACAATGAAATACTATACAGCAGAGAAAAATAAGTAACTCCTACCTTTTGCAACAGCATGGATGGAGCTGGAGAATATTATGCTAAGTGAAGTAAGCCATACAGAGGAATGATCTCACCTCTAAGAGGAATCTAATGAACAAAATAAACTAAGGAACAAAATAGGACCCAGCGCCAGAAAAACAAAGCCTCGTTGCTTCTGGCTGTGAAAACTAGTGGGGCTTGGGGCAGTGAAAGAAATTTCCTTTCTCTGAGGAGAGTTCATTTAGAGGGCCCCCATGGTTCTGGAATGTACACAAACACACCCACTCTGGGAACCATCACCAAGGTAACAGCTATAAGGGTACCAGTTGCATGGGGCAAGTGGGTGAAGTGACTAGAAAAGGGGGATGTGCTGAGTAAGCAGCATTATTACATCTCTGAGGTAATAATACAGAGCTACAAGGCAGTGAACCCAGTCACCCCTCACTGACAAATATAGCTAAGTCTTTGCCCCTTACCACGTTAACAGGTGTGACAGCTCTACGTAACACACAGAGGCAAACACAGGAGGCTGTCAAGTTGAGGAAACAGAGAAGTATGCCCCAAAAGAGGGAGAAGATCAGGGCTTCAGTGGAAGAACTAAGCAATAAGGAGATAGCCAACCTAACAGACACAGAGATTAAAACACTGATAATTATGATGCTCAAAGAAATGACTGAGTATGTCAAACACATAAGAGAATAACTGAAGGCTACACTAAGTGGAATGAAGAAAAATCCACAGAAAAATCAATAGTGAAGGGCAGGAAGCCAGGGTTCAAATCAATGTATTTGAACATAAGGAAGAAATAAACAGTCAACCAGTACAGAATTAAGAAATGAATTTTAAAAAATGAGGAGAGGCTTAAGAATCTCTGTGACAAATTTAAACGTACCAACATGTGAATCATAGAAGTGCCAGAAGGAGAAGAGGAACAGCAAAAAATTGAAAACTTATGTAAAAAATAATGAAGGAAAACTTCCCAAATTTGGTAAAGGAAATAGTCATACAAGTCCAGGAAGTACAGAGTCTTAAACAAGTTGGACCCAAAGAGGACCACACTAAAGCATATCATAATTAAAATGCTAAAGGTAAATATAAAGAGAGAATCTTAAAAGCAACAAGATAAAAGCAGAGTTACCTACAAAGGAGTTCCCATAATACTATAAGCTGATTTCTTAAAAGAAACTCTGCAGGCAAGAAGGGACTGGCAAGAAGTATTTAACATGATGAAAAACAAGGACCTAAAACCAAGATTACTTTACCCAGCACAGCTATCATTTAGAATGGAAGGGCAGATAAAGTGCTTCCCAGACAAGGTGAACCTAAAGGAGTTCACAATAGTATGAGGAAAGGAGAAGCCAAAGAACTTACATGCACGACCCATGGACATGAACTAAGGGGGTGGGATTGCTGGAAGGAAGCAGGTACTGGCTGGAGGGGGCAAAGGGAGAAATAATTTGAACAACTGTAATAGCATAATTAATAAAATATACTTAAAAATTAAAAAAGAGTGATGTATGACCGATCACACAGGTATCAGCATGAAAGGGTGATCAGGTCAAGAATTAAAGTTTTGTTCAACAATGAAGACATTTTTTTCATGAACAACTGGGTCAATAACCAAATTGAGATGGGGGATGTTTGAGAATCAAGGTTTGACTGTATAGGTAGATGAAAATGTTAACAGTGATTTTCTCTGGTTGGTGATAATAGAAAATGATTTTTTGTTCTTGTTCTCACTTGTGTTTCAACAATTTTATGCATTTGGCATATATTTACTTTTTATTAAAAGTTGTAAAAAGATCAATTATATTAAGAGTATTAAGGAGTTTGCTGTTATATCCATTCATATTGCATATACATTGTCTATTGAAAAATAAGGCAGCCTTTTAAAATTGTCTGGGGCAACATAACCTCCATTTGTTTGGAGTTATATGGAATTAGCCTGTAATGTATTTGAGAATGAAGGGAACCATATTCTATTGTTTAAATTGGGATTGAAAACAATTTTGCATTGGAGAAATAAACAATTTAGAAACAGCATTGTTGATACGCAATCCTGATTAATTGTATTTAGTTTGATTCTTTAAACTCATTGATTGTGAGCTGTTGTAAATCTACAGAGTTTCTGGGATGAATGCAGTTTGCGGGCTTCCTTAGAAATTCTCTGGAAATCAGATCAGACTCAATAATCATCTGCATGCCTTACTTTTGTACCTCTTAGAGACATCCTAATAGGTGTCAGTGTCAGTGACTATGTGTAGTCATGGCTGCAGAAAAAATTAGTCAGCTTAGGAGCTGATTAGAATTAGAGCCAGAGTCAGGATTGGAGACATCATTATGAAGAAATCTGTTTACTTCAGTATAATCAGACCAAATGCATATGTTACCTAGACACTTGAGAGGCTAGGTCTCAAAGCATCACAGTATGTGTAGTTTAGAATATGGAGATGAAGAGGTTTGTGCTCTGAGGAATTTATAGTTTTAATTAAATCCTAAGGAAATTATGGTTTACAACAATTTCTTCAACTATCTATACCAGGTTTTGTCCAGAAAACAAAACAAAAATGTACCAGATATGTGTTCACCTACTATAAATGTATAGATATATTTTTCTAGCCCCAAAGCACTCTTTAAAATTCTATTGTCAAAAAGTCAAAGCATCTTGTACAGAAGACACCAGTAATGATGCATAAATCATTTACAGAGAAAAAAGAGGACATATATGTATAATAACTAAGCTTCAAAAGATTGCCTGGGGCTTTGTTCAGGCTTAGAATTTTCAACTCAATATTACCTAACACATCTCATTCTCATTCTTATCACTTTTCTTTTGATGGTGAAATAAATTTACCATTTTACTCTCCAGATAGTTTTAGTTTCTCTTATTCATCCCCTCTTTCCCTGTGCAACTTTCAACACAACTCCCATTCACTTGGAAAAGTTGAAAAAAACTTAAACATGAGAAACTAATCACACTTCATGCCTCCTTAGAGAAGGATGTACAAACATTTATAACTAGTCTGATAATCAATTCAGGTATTTCATATGCACTCCTTGTACTTTAAAATAGCATTGACACCTATCGCAGTTTCCACTGCTTGAGACTAGTTTTGGTTACTTGAATTACATACTTATTTAAAGAAGCCAAATACAACAGTAATAAACTTAAACACTGAGATGTTTAAATGTCTGGTGTGTAGAGGAAAGCACACTTGTAATGGCTGTATGAATATAAACCAACTCACTGCTAGAAGTTCTGTCTACATTGCCAGAATTCTATATATTTTTTCCATTGTTAAGCTGGGTAGTTTGCATTTTGTTGACTGTTGGTTAGCTATAAGTGAAAGGCTGGGTTTTTGTTTTTGTTTTTTGTTTTGGATTAAGATTAATTAGCTAACACTTAAAAAGTATATCTGAGACCTTGAGAACATGCTATTTTGTTAAGACCATATTAAGAGAATGCCAATGCATCCAACTTATTTGTTTGTTTGTATTTTAACAATGGAATTTCTCTTGTGTTGCACTGAGCACCTGGTGATTTTTATTTTTATTTTTAATATGTTTATTCAATTTTTTTGAGAGAGAGGAAGAGAGAGAGAAACATCAATGTGAGAGATTAACATCAATTGGTTGCCTCCCGATATAACTGGTATCCTCATAAAAAAAAGACCAAGTGAAGAAACAGAGACATATAGGGAGAATGCTGTGTGATGACAAAGGCAGAAATTGGAGTTAAGTAGCTGCAAGCCAAAAAACAGCAAAGATTGCCAGCAAACCACCAGAACTTAAAAGAGAGGAGGAAGGAGTCCCTTACAGATTTCATAAGGAGCGTGACCTTAATGCACCTTGATTGCAGACTTTTAGGCATCAGAGCTGTAAAACAATACATTTCTGTTGTTACAAACCACCCAGGTGTGGTACTTTGTTATAGCAGCTCTAGAAAACTAATACAGGATTTTCTTTTTAAAATAAATAATTTGTCATTGTAATTTTTATTTAATCATATACTCAGAAAATAAACAGTGCCAAATATGTATTAGGAACTATAACGGCATTGGGGATACGTTAAAAAGGAGCAGTCCTTATTTCTATGAACTTTATAATCTCATGGAATAACTTGACATTAAACAATCCCACAAAATAAATACAGTCAAAGCTCAATTCCCAAATGTCTCCTATCTCTAACATTTCAGATCTCAACCAAGTTGTTTACAGAAAAAAAACATCTTGGTTGTAGAACAAAACTTTGGTTCTCAGTTCTTGACCCAATAACCCTTTCATGCTGATACCTGTATGATCAGTCACTCCTCTCTCAGGCAACAAATATTTTGTTTTCAAACAAATCACTTTTTAAACAGCCTTCCAAAAGGAATTAAGTTTAATCAAGTTTCCACCATAATATATATTCAACATATTATATGGGGTACAGATTTTGGTCCCAAAACTCCAGTGTGCAAGAAATAAAACACTTTTTATAATTGAATTGGATTTATATTACAAGCCCTCATTCCACAAAGCATTTCCTCATCTGCCCATGGGTTGTTTCAGAGTTTCAGGGTTAGGTTGGGGGTTATGTGATTTGTAGGTATCAGTTGTAGAGGAGGATGTTTGTGTGGATCTTGCTTTATCCAGGCTGCCAGGTGTTAGGATCCAGTTTATTTCTATATCATCTTTCCTTTATAGCCCCAAAGCACCATTATATGCAGTTTTATCTCAGTTATCCATAAGACTGTCTCAAGTCAAACCCCATGTTTCTCCCATTGGTAACATATTGCTGCATCCAGTTTTTGCTGCCTTCTTGTATTCTACTAGGGAAGGAGGACGCCACTTTCCTGTTCAATCAGACATCCCTAAACAATATTCCAGGCAAAGAGAATAGTACGCGTGAAGACCCCATTGTAGGCAGTAACATGGCAGTTTGAGAATTGAGAGAAGGTCAACATGGCTGAATAGCCCTAGAGAATGAGGAGTAGATTGGATTGAAATGAAGTTCTCTATGTAGACTCTGTAAGCAATACACAGTGTTGGATGCTATGGAATGGTTCACAACTGCATTTTCAATTTAACCTTATTATTATGGCTGCTGTATGGGAAACAAATATTTTAGGGAAGGGGGAGAGTGAAAAAACAGGAGATAGATTAGGGGGCTATCGTGCCTATTCCCGACAAGATAACTTTGGACAGTATATTGAGAATAGACCTGGTTACACATAGACATATTTAGATAAACTTAGGCAGTAAACATAAAGCTTTAGTGATGGATAGGTTATGGGAAGTAAGGGATAAAAGGTGCTAAGGGTGACATTTGTGTTGCTTAAGTGCAAAATGAAAGCATGGAACGCTTCCCTCCAGGTGTGTGTGTTTGGTGATGGTGATGGCAGAGAGACCATTATTTCATTATTGGACATGTTGAATTTCAGGTAAAATTGATACCTTGCAAAGACATAAGGAATATATCTAGCACTCAGGAGAGGTCTTGTCTCTGTCTAACTAAATATTGAGTGTGCATAAAAGTAAATCTGATTTAACCAGAAGAAAACCGGAAAGTTCACCAATACTCTAATAAAAAGTATGAGAAAAATAAATTAAGGAAAAATTTCCATTTACAATTACATAAAAAAACATAAAATGCATAGGAATAAATTTAACAAAGAAGAAAGACATGTCTGTACACCAAAAACTGTACAATACTAATGAAAGAAACTGAAACACACAAATAAATAAAATAATAGTCTATGATCATGGTTTGGAAGAGTTAATATTGTTAAAATGCCCACATTTCCTAAGCAATCTACAGGTTCAATGCAATTCTTGTCAAAATTATAAGGACATTTTACACAGAAATAGAATAAACAATCCTAAGATTTGTATGGAACTGCAAAAAATTCAATAGCCAGACAAAGCAATCTTGAAGGATAAGAACAAAGCTGCAGGCCTCATGTTCCCTGATTTCAAACTATATTACAAAGTTATAGTAATAAAAGCACTATGGTATTAGCATAAAAATAGAAACATAGATCAGTGGATTAGCATAGAGTGACTAGAAATATACCAACATAAATATGGTCAATTAATTTATGACAAAGTAGCCAAGAATATGCAATTTGGAAAGGACAGTTTCTTCTACAAATATTTCTGTGAAAACTGGACAGACTGACAGTGACCAGGAGGGAGAGTGGGGAGGGGGGAAAGGGGATAAAGAGGGGAAGGGTCTAGTCAAAGAGCTAGTATGAATGACCCATGGACATGGATGGACAACAGGGTGGGGTTGAATGTGGGAGGGGGGTGAGGTAGAGGGGAACAATGGGAGAGAAATGGGACAACTGTAATAGAAAAATTTAAATAAATAAATAAATAAATAAATAAATAAACTGGATAGCCACATGAAAAAGAATGAAACTGGACCACTATTCTTACACCATATACAAAAATTAACTCAGAATAGATTAGTACATTGAAATTACTTGATACAAATAGTTGGGTCTATTTCTACAAGATATCTAATACATAATCATCTGTTCTGAGAATAGCAGTTGCTAAATGGGTGGGTCAACAATGGCAGAATCAGTTTATCCAAAGTTATTTTAATGGGTTGGGCTAAAGCTGCTATTTAAGCAATCAGATCTGTAGAGCTTAGAGGAGCTGCTCTGAACTAGAGGAGAGTGCGACGGCTGGAACTTTGTGATTTAAGGTTAGTCTAGTTGTAGGGAAAATGATTACAAAGTGAAAGTGGAAAGGAGGGAGGGCAAATGTGGAATTAAGAAGGAGCTATGTTTTGGGGAGTATCCTTTTATGAACTGATTTCATATATATGATTTCAAGTGGAGTTTGTCAGTACCCAAGGTAGTTTTTTTTTCCTCTTCTAGATGTACCTCTATCTCTGGATAACTTTCTGAAACTAGTAAAGAAAGTGCTATGTCTAGGCAAAGTAAAGGGTATATAGTAATGCTTCAAGTGGCCAAACACAAGATAAGGGTCTTGTTGACCAGTGTGTGTGCATTTGTGTGTGTGTGAGAGAGGCAGAGAGACAGAGACACAGAGAGGGACAGAGACAGAAAGAGACAGACAGAGGTAGAACCACCTGTTTCCCCCCCAAAATAAGGTCAGTTGTTGCAATAGCACATAAATCCACCCTTACTTGGCCATGGGGTAATTGGTATATGTAGGAAAGGGAACCAGACGGTTGGCCTGGATCTTTTAGTGAGATTCTTGATGCTAAAATGTGAATACTCTTCAGTAACTTGGACTTAGATTTGGCAAGCGATAAATCCACAAAGTACCATTGATGGTCTGTGTTAATTCCCAGTGTCTTTTTTTTTTTTTTTTAAGGTACTAGAGATATCCTCTCCTGGCCAGAGATAATTATAATTTGACACATATGTCCCATGGGAGGAAGGAAATATCCTTCTCAGACAAATAGACACACTCCCTCTGCATTGCTGCTTCTTTTGGCACAAGAGCAGCACTGTTTCTGCCAACACATGAGCTGAACTACAACAACTGTTTTGATTATTGTTCTCTGGGTAAATTTAGTTAGGTTCACAACTATTTCTTCCTTTGTTCTTTGGCTCATACATTTATCCCTGACTATTTAAATATGAGGATATTTTTGACACCCATGTGGTTCTAGTGTGATGTTACATGCAAAAAGCTATAAAATCCAGAATCTTTTATCATTTATTTTAAAGCTAAGGTCCTGAAGCATTTTGAGAGTGCTATTTAATTGAGGGGGTAGTGTGTTAAGTTAAAACTGAAAATATGACTCTAGAGGGCTTTAAATTTTATGTCTGGTTTTCTCACAGAAGATTAATATATTTTGATTAATATTAGTAAGTATGGTATTTCCGCTTATGAGAGTGCCTCTGCCACATCAACAGATGAAGTACTTTTCCCCCAATGGGAGACAGAGTACTGGGTTCTACTATGACCCTGGCTCACTGGCAAATGCAAATTTAGTTGCTTAACTTCTCTGCACTTCAAATTCCTTATTTGTAAGTAAAACAGTGGGACTAGAAAATCCCTATAGTCCCCTTCTGTTAAAAAGTTATCTAAATATGGGAAAGAATTTCCCTTATCAGGTTACTGCACCCTCCACATATGGGATAATGCTCCTAAAGAGCTCCATTCTTAGGATCTCATAACTCCAAACCTGGTAAAGTGAATAACAGTTCTGTTTGTTTGTTTGGCGTTTAAAGATAATAATTTTTTGTTATTAAACAAGTTACAATATATAGATCAAGTGCCCAAAAGGGCCAATCGTTAAACATGGCAAATCAGGCCAACATATGTGTGAAAGAATGAACCAAATATCTTAATACAGAAAACACTGTCCTCTAATCAGAGAGGAAAAGAGCATGCCTATTAAGAAAGAACAAGATGGAGAATAGAGTTTTTAAAAACCTGAATTAAAAACCTTTTTTCATTCACTATTCTTAACCTCTCATTCAATACAAATAAAAAAAAAATCACTGTAGTTCAAAATCTCATAAAATGATATGCATAGTCCACCAGTCTTTCTAGCTAATCTCCTTTATTCTAGTTTTCCTCTTTTTCTTTCCAACCTGCATAACACTACCCAGTACATCTTTCCAAAACATTATTTGCATAATCCCATCCACCCTTGTTCAAAAAAATTCTTTGATTAACCTAAATCAAATGAAAATACCTCAGCTTGAAAACAAGACTTTTCATTGATATGTTACCCTATGCCTGTTAACCGCATCACATTCCGCCCTAACGTTATTCTGTTCTGGCAAGATTTGCTTCATTAATCCTCCGATTATATTTTGTTACTTTTATCTTTATGTTTTTCTGACCAGAGCCTGTGCTCTATTTTCACATTTTTTTTCAGCTAATCTATTGACATCATACCCTTGAAAACCTAACTTTGATCGTTAATCTTAAAATCTACCATACTCTGATCTCTCCAGTGATTTCTTTTATCATTCTAACTCATATATTTGATTGAATTTTCTTAAATACTTTTAATGTTTTTCTTAAGTATATCACATTTACTGAAGAAACTATAGAAAATGCAGATACATAAAAAGAACAAAATGTAACATTAGCTATGCCCTAGAACAGAGCTTCTCAAACTATAATGCACAGAAAAGTCTCTTGCAGTGTTAAATGAGAGAGTACAACATAGAGAATATAGTCAATAATACTAACTATGTATGATGTCAATTGGGTGCTGGAAATTTCAGGAGGAAATTTTTGAGAAGTATATAATTGTCTAGTCACTATGCTGTACACCTGAAACCAATTCAAAATAATATTGAAAGTAAACTGTAATTGAAAAATGAAAAGTAAGATTTAAAAAAGTCTTAAGAATCCTAGAGACTACACCTAGATTTTTGATTCAATAAGTTTATTGTGGGGCCTGAGGATCTGAATTTTTCAATGGCCTAAGTGGTTCTGATGCAAGCAATCTCCAGACCACACTTCAAGAAACATGTCTAAAGTAGGTCAGATGTCATTGTACTTTTTCAAAGAACCTATCGCTATTTAAGGTTCATGAGTGCAAGAGCCATATCAGTCCTGTTCACCACTGTACCCCACAGGGTTTGAAGATACCGAGTGCTTGAAAAATACTTCTTGAAGGAATGTATGGATTATTTTAAGATTTAGTTTCTTTATTTTTTAAAATTACAAGAACAATAACTAATATTTGTAGAGATACATGAAAATATAGATTTCAAAGACATAAATTCAAAGCCTATTTTATGCTTCACACTTCAGTTCTTTCCCATGTTTCTGAAGTAATTAGTGAAAGCCTGTTTGTATTCTAGCCCTTACTATATCAATTTGTTGAATTATGGAATAACGGAAGCAATTATACCACCAGAAATAGGAACTATTAACATTCCTATATATTTATTGGAATCCTAGACTATTAAAGTCAGTAGGAAATTCAAAGAACTTAAGTT
The DNA here is from genome assembly GCF_987537825.1 of Furipterus horrens. Taxonomy (NCBI): domain Eukaryota; kingdom Metazoa; phylum Chordata; class Mammalia; order Chiroptera; family Furipteridae; genus Furipterus; species Furipterus horrens. The sequence continues at coordinate 3,814,102 of NW_028327187.1, forward strand.
AGACACCCCTCATTTTATAGATGAGAAAATTTGAGTTCCAGAGAAGAAAAATCATAACTTTAATGTATATGTGTAAGAAGACTAATAAGGATTTAGATTAAATGTGGCAGTATGGCAGACAGGAGCACTAAAAGAAAGGAATTAAAAATAATTTTAAGGCTATCATTCTAGAAAAACAGTGAATGATGGTGTCCATAGTAGTAAAAGTAAGAGTGGTGTCTGGGAGTTGAACTGAAATTTTTTTAACAGGTTTAGCCTCAAGTGTCAGGAATTTATAAAAAAATTATTAACAATTTAACTAGTATTGTAAAGTGGAAAATAAGGACTTGTCTAGGGTTATAAATCAAACATTTTTATTCTAGCTCTGCCACTAACCATCCTTGTGATCTCAGAAAATCATAGTTTCTCTGATCCTCAAGTTTCTTCATCTGCAAAATATGAATAAGTGCATTCTAAATTTTACTCTGTTCTTCCATCGTTTTTTATTTAAAAAATTTACTGTTTATATTCAATATTAATTTGTATTAGTTTAAAGTGTACAGCACAGTGGTTAGACAATCATATACTTTACAAAGTGAATTGAGAAGTACAGATTGGTATTTACAAAACAGTCATGAAGATATAAAGTACAGCATAAGGAATTTAGTCAATAATATTGTAACAACTACATATGGTGCCAGTTGGGTACTGAAAATATCAAAAGGAACATTGTACTAAGTTATAAAATGTTGTGAGGAGCACAGAAAATATATGTAAAAGTACCTGTGATGTAATAGGTGCTCATAACTGAATTAAGTTCTCAGTTGAATATGAATATATGTGAAAGTGCTTTATAAATAGTAAAAAAAAAACTATAAATATAAGAATATTTGGTGCTACTTCATGGACAGCTGCTTATAAACAGATTTTATGCATTAATTGGCTGTAAATCCTTGTTGTTTTACATGACAACTTACCTCTTCCTGTTTTCCTTATACTTGCAACAGGACTTTGAATGAATTGAGGACAACTAAGCATTGTAACATTTCAGAGGTATATCTTCAGTTTCTTTTTTCTTCCCTACCTCTTTCCCCTCAACTTTCCTACCAAACATGCCCACAAATACACCCTTCTACCACCAGCAGCATCACATGTAATAATAAGGAAATGTTTTATGTCGTTCTGTTTTTGTGTGTTTAGTTCAGCCAAAACTTGCTGAATACATACTATGTGCAAGCCCCTATGTTAGGCTTTATAGGCAACACACACATGCATTCACACATGTGCACACACACACAAGTGAACTAGCATTGATGAGCATCTATTATGTGGTAGACATCCTGCTAGTCATTTTACTAACAACAGCTCTGTGATACAATTAACTTCATTTTACTGATGAGTAACCTGAGATCCATGGAAAATAAAAAAATCTATCCAAGGTTCCTGCTCTAAAGACATCAATTGTGTTTGGCTGACAAAGTTTATAAATATAAGAGTTTACAAGTATGAAATACTGATATGAGGTAGTATGTGATTCTGATTTTAGGAATTCAGAATCATCATAGCCTCTTATGAGCATCAATAATTGGAAATGCTTCAAGGAGGAGTTAAGACCTGAGTTGAGTGTTGAAGAAAAAGTAGAATTTGTATAGGCATAATAGCAACAGGATGTATTACAAATGGCGACAAAATAGTTGTGGGAGTTGACTGTGTGTGATTAATAAGAAAAACAACGTAACTAGAGCAGAAGTATCTTCTAAGAAGGCGACACACTTTGGATTGCTTTAAAATTCTGCTGTCAATGGGGATGGCAGTCAAGGTAGATTTTAACAAGTGACTTTTGAGTACATGTCTCTTGCTTTAACTTTGTAATCAGGATTGTACAGAAACTGCAGCATCATTGTGCAGCTATGCTCATTTATTTGTGATCCTTTCCCACCTTCTCTCTGCTTTGTGCACAAGTTCAAGAGCACAAATGAGAACATTACATTCACATTCATGTATCATGTTTCTTTTTTAAAAGTACCTCTATCAAGTCTCCATGCATAATTGACAACTTAGATTACAACCCACTGTACATTTTTCATGTATTTTGGTAACTCGGGTACATCAGATACACTATGAGCAAAATGCCATCTGTTGAACAATTATTGTTAATAACAATTGAGCACCGTGCATTTGTTGTCTATCAGTAAGAAATTAAATGTTTTAGTGTTTACAAGAATAGAGTCCCTAGAGCTCATTATGAAAAATAATACCTTACTTTATTTCTTAGACAGGCAGCTACATAGTATAGTAGAAGTAGCACTGGTACTGAGTTCAGAGATCTGAAACCTATATTTTAATCTGCTATTTAAAAAGTATATGGCGTTGGAGAAGACTTTTTTACCCAGAGGATAAGTTCCATGATCAATTAAAATAAATGTATGAACCAGGGAAATTTGCTACCTCAGCCCAGCTGCTTTTATTCCTTCCCATTTCATCTGTTGAAAATCCTCAACAGATACCAGATTAGAGGGCATTTTTCACATAATGAGATAATGAAGATATCACAGTAATTATCTATTTGGAAGCTTAGAGGGATTACTAGAATCACTGTGTGAAATCCAAAACATATTTAAAATCCAACAAGCAGCTATGTTAACTTTCTGCCCATGCCTCAACTCCAGAGCAGGAAGAGTTGTGTGAGATTTGTGATCACGTGAAGAATGCCATTGTTGTTCCATTTTTAGATTGTTGAGGAAACTCCATACTGTTTTCCATAGTAGCTGCACCAGTCTGCATTCCCAACAACAGTGCACAGGGTTCCCTTTTCTCCACATCCTCATCAGCACTTGTTTGTTGATTTGTTGATGACGGCCATTCTGACTGGTATGAGGTGATATCTCATTGTGACTTTAATTTGCATTACTCTGATAACTAATGATATTCAATATCTTTTCATATGTCTATGGGTCATCTGCGCATATGGAACTGTCTTCTGACCCAGCAATTCTACTTCTGGGAATATATCCTAAGAAACCTGAAACACCAATTCAAAAGAACCTATGCACCCCTATGTTCATAGCAGCGCTATTTACAATAGCCAAGTGCTGGAAACAGCCTAAGTGCCCATCTGTAGATGAGTGAATTTAAAAACTGTGGTGCATTTACACAATGGAATACTATGCAGCAGAGAGAAAGAAGGAACTCCTGCCATTTGCAACAACATGGATGGAACTAGAGAGAATTATGCTTAGTGAAATAAGCCAGGCAAAGAAAGAAAAATACCATATGATATCACCCAATACAGGACACTGATGAACAACAGAAACAAACAAGCAAAATTGAACCAGAGGCATGTAAACAAAGAGCAGACTGACAGTGACCAAGAAGGGGGGGAGGAGGAAGGAGGGGGGAAGAAGGGGAAGGGTGTAATCAAGGAACTAGTATGAATGACCCATGAACATGGACAACAGAGAGGGGATTGAATGTGGGAGGGGGTGGGTGGGGTAAGGGGGAACAATGGGAGAAAATGGGACAACTGTAATTGAAAAACAATAAAAACACACACACAAAAACTTATAACCTTGAATTTCATTTTCTTGTAAACTTCAGATTTAAAAAGAAGAGTTGCAAAAAAACAGTAATTTATTAAACACACCATTGCAATTTTTGTTAATACTTTAAATCAGTTAATGTTAAAAAGTAGGTTTTGTGGTTTTCAAAAAAATTAGGACATTTCTTCTAAAAGTATTACATTTAAAATTAATTTTTTTCTAGTTGACTATAATTCAGATGTTACCTTCTGTGTGACCATAAGTAAGGCGTCTCAGCTGCTGTTTCTAGATTAAATTATCTATGATACAGATTCAGTGATGTATATCCGTAATAAAAACATGCCTTTTAAAAATAATTAATTAACTATAATATTTAGGCTAAAAGTTTGTACCTTTCTCTGATGAATTTAGGGTTTTAGAAAGCACAGAATTTAAGGGGTATTGTTCCAGAAATCCAGATTTTCTCCAGATTTTATAACAGCTGTGTTTTGTGGTTTGGCTGCATAACCTCAGCTGGGATAAATCTAGAAATGGTAATTTACTAATTTGCTCTCCTAAGGCTCTAAGGATGAATTAGAGGAAGAATCTGCTGTTATAAAAACTATGTTGAGGGACTTTATTCAGATCACAGCAAATCACCATTTTTGTTAAACTGACATGAAATTCAAACATCTTTGACAATGTACCAGAAAATATATTGCACTGCTGTGATATTAGGGCAGGAATTTACATTGAATGCTTTTAAGTAATTTGGAGGTTACCTTGCATCCCAGTCTAATAACTTAAACCCCAAACCCAATAGGATTTATGATGCCTTGATTTCTCTTACATTGGTAAAAGAACACTGGACAATCAAAAGGTGTTACCATTTGGAAATTCTTGAGATTTAGGAAAACTAGTTAACATAAAAGTTCTGGCTAAAGACTAAAGACAATTTTACTGACATTGTTAAAATATCTTTTCATAGTGCCAATTTTTTTTCACAGCAATTGATTAGTATTTCAATTTCATGATACAGAATGATAGCAATATTACCTCTTTTTTATTATTTCAAAATTATTCCCAAAATTTCTTTTTCCTCATGTTGCCTTGAAAGAAGCATTTATTTTGGTACTGAGGGGAAATGAGAAATTTAACACTTTTCTCTTTAAAATGGCTAAAATGTTTACCCCACTTATTAACAAAGCCTATCATGATAAAAATCCATTAGTGCCCTAACCTTGTGGAGAAGAGTTAAAACTTTGAAAATGAAAATAATGTATCAGATAAATCGTTTAGATGGCTCTACATTTGGAGAATTCTGAGCCAGTACACTTGACACAAGCCACTTATTTTAAAAGAGCTAAATTTGGAAGTGACATAACTTTATGGTGGCAGTTAAAGGTTTTTACACTGTAGGCCTTTTTTTAACAATCTCCACCTAAGTATGCAAAATTCCAAAACTTAAGTCCTGTAGTACCAAATTGTTGTTTAGACTTTATTAAAACCAAATATGAAAACCAGATGTTCTAAAATTTCAAGACACAGTACCCCACAAATTTGTTTTTAATATCCACACAACCTACTTTATAAGAATTATGTACCTATATTTATAACTCCAAACACATCTATCACAATATGTTTGCTTGGTAATTCATATCTTCAACCACTAAGGTGGAGGTTAGAGATAATTGTGCTAACCCCCACTAGTGTGGTCGGTATTTCACAGACATTGTTTTCTCTCCAATCTTCCCCTGTGTTCTCTGAATTTCACTACTAAGTCAAGTTCTTCTGGAATTATTGAAAGTCCCACAACTTTTCAGAGATATTATTTACATTTTTTTTTTTTTACTTTGGGAGCATAAACTAGCCATTTTCCATCCTGTCCATAGTCAAAGGATCTGAGTAAACAATGGCTGTCACAACTCTCCCAAACATTACAGACACGTTAATGATCTATTGATATGGGACCTTAATAAATGGGTTAGAAAAGCTTCATTATATAACAAATATTTATTGCACATCTATTAAAAATGTGATCGACACTGCTCTGAGTATATATATAAACAGGGAGTGGCAAAAGTAGGTTTACATTTGCGAGTATACAAAAGCTTATTCTTGTATTATTATTTATTAATTATTATATTCTTTTCCATAAAGGATATTACAGTGTTTTTATACAAAGATAGACACTGGTCAAGGATTAAAATACAAAACTATACAGACAATATCATTATGCAGTAAATGAGCAGTACACAAACTGAGGGCTCAATGTAGCTTGAAGTCAGAGAAGGTTTTTTGGAGTAGGTAAAAGTTGCTGTGTAGGTTGTGTAGGAGACAAATATGACTTATTTTTTCATCAGCATTAAACAATGTTGTGAATACAGACTGAGATTTAATAATTACTATACTATTTTTCTCAGCTGTTTTAAAAAATAAATCTTAGGATTGTTTCAAACTACTTGTATACCTTTACACAAAATAAACTGTGTTCAATTCGTGCGTGTATAATCTCTTCCCCACTATACATATTTTGCATGATGACCACTCAATAAATGTTTATTGAACTGATTCCAAATTAATCATATTGGTGTGGGAGAAACTAGTGACAACATATTTAAGAAATTAACAAGTAAGCAATTTTAATTCAGTATCCTATTTGAAAATACTGTTATCTGATGAAAGTATTTGGACAATAAATATTCAATATGCTGATCACATATTTTATTATTTCTCATTTGTATTCTTACTATCTAGCCAAATAATTAGGCATTTTGTTATTTTTTTAGTATTTCTAATATATATATGTATTCACTTAAGCTTATTTATTTTTTATTTTTTATTAAATTTATTGGGTGACATTGGTTAATAAGATTAGATAGGTTTCAGGTGTACATTTCCGTAACACATGATCTGTATATTCCATTGTATGCCCACCACCCAAAGTCATTGTTTCAGTCTTATAACCACATGATTGAAATAATATAGTTCTTAGCTTTTTCTGATTGACCCATTTCACTTAGCATAACATTCTCAAGGCCCAACCATATTATCACAAATGGCAGTATTTCATCTTTTCTTATGGCTAAGTAATATTCCATTGTATATATGTACTACATCTTCTTTTCCCAATCATCTATTGAAGTGCAGTTCGTTGGTTCCATGTCTTGGCCACCATGAATAATGCTGTAATGAACATTGGGGTGCATATATCTTTACAAATAAATATTTTCTACTTTTTCAGATAGATACTCAGAAGAGGGATTCCTGAATCATACGGTAACTCTATTGTTAATTTTTTGCAGAACTGGAGATGATATTTACAAACAATGACACCAACAATAGGTTAATATCCAAAATATATCAAGAACTCATACAACCCAACACCAAACAAGTAAACAACGCAATTAAAAATTGGGCAGAAGACCTGAACAGACACCTCTCCCAAGAAGACAGACAAATGGACAACAAATATATAAAAAAAGCTGTTCAACTTCATGAGCTATTAGGGAAATGAAAATCAAAACTACAATGGGATACCACGTCACATCTGTTAGAATGGCTATTATCAACAAGACAAGCAATAACAAGTGTTGAAGAGTGTGTAGAAGAAAGTGTGGCATTTTAAATTGGTTATTAAAAATGTATGTCTATACACATAGATACAAAAATAGGACTTTGAAAGAATATACTTGTTTTTCTAATGTTTACTTAATATTTGCTGATCAACAAAAGTCTAAATAAATCCTATTTCTCACCATCTTCACTATATGACTTTAGTGAGATGATGCACAAAGAAACTTATTTTTAGAACTTGTCAATACCTAGTTACATAAATGTTTTTAATACTATAGATTTCACTTACTCATTATATGTATCCCTTATTATGAAAGTAAACAATAAATTTGTTTTTGTAGATAATTGAGTAAAAACTCTTTTGTTTTTCTGAGTCTCTTCAGTCTGAGATTAACATACATTTGAATGAACAAAAGTGAAGAAAGACCTCATAAGGATTTCTGGTGTAAATTAGTTTCAAGGAAGGTCTAAATACCTCTGCCCTACAACATAAAGATTTTTAAAAGATATCATTATTATATAAAATCTGCAAGTTAATAAAAAAGCAATTTAGGTCCTCAACTTTATTGCTGGATAGAATTAGACCAATACTGTCTAGGCCACCATCTGGGTAACATGAGTGTTGAATTTGTACAAATAAGTTGCATGTTTTACAATTCTTATGATTAAAACCTGCTCAAATTCACTTTGGACACTAACATCAATTTTAATATTGATAGTATGAATGCACATTAATTTTATTATTTTATACACAATTCTAGCTATAACCGAGAGGCCAGAATTATGTAGAAGTTAAGACTATGTTGTACACCTGAAACTAATGTAATATTTATGCAGTTGTAATTGAAATTTAAAAAATAAAAACAATAAATGAGCTTTAGAATAAAAAAATGTTCATTTAAGTTCAAGGTGATTTTGGGATGAGTCTATTAATTAGATGACATTTTTTTCCAAATAGTGAAAATAAACTTGCTCATCTTGGTATCTCCAGTTTGTAAAAGAGAAAATACTTGCATACAGAATGTGATCTTTGACAAATGGCATTCTTCTAAAACTTGATTAAAATAAGTTTTTAAAAATGAAATTATGTTTTTTTCACTTATTTTTTGGTTTTCCAATTACAGTTGTCCCATTTTTCCCCCATTGCTACCCCCCCCCACCCAGCCCACCCCCTCTCCCACAATCATATCCCTCCCCGTTGTCCGTGTCCATGAGTCATTTATACACGTTCCTTGACTAGACCCTTCCCTTCCTTATCCCCCTTCTCTGCCTCCCCCCTCCCCCCTATTAACTGCTATTCTGCTCCTTGTCCTATTTAGTTCGTTTGTTTATGTTGTTCTTTAGTTTCCTGTATTAGGTGAGATCATATGGTATTTTGCTTTCTTTGCCTGGCTTATTTCACTAAGCATAATTCTCTCAAGTTCCATCCATGTTGTCGCAAATGGCAGGAGTTCCTTCTTTCTGCTGCATAGTATTCCATTGTGTAAATGTACCACAAATTATAAGTATTTTATAAGTATGTTTATTATATCATTATTTCAATACCTTGTTGTTCTTTTTTTTTTTTTGGAGTAAACTAATGTAAAATGGATTTGATACCATTTTAACTTTTTTGAGATCAGTTTTGTAATATAGTTGTTTTTTTACTTATTTAAGAATAGTTAGTATACAATATTATATTACTTTTAGGTGTAAAATATAGTGACTCAACATTTACATACCTAACAATATGATTGCCACACCAAATTTAGTAATCATGTGTCACCATGAAAAGATAACACGATATTATTGATTATATTCCCCTTCACTTTTTTCAATGATCTTCCCAGCTCCCTTCCCTTTGGCAATCGTCAGTTTGATCTTTTTTTCTATAATTCTGTTTTGCTTTGTTTGTTTCTTTTGTTTTAAATTCCACATGTAATTGAAACCATGTGGAACTTGTCTTTCTCTGTCTGACTTATTTTGCTTAGTTTAATACCCTCTAGGTCCATTCATGTAGTTGCAAATGGAAATGGAAAAAATCATTCTTTGTTATTGAGTAATGGTCTATTTTATATATATATATATATAATAAACTTCTAGGTGCTTATCTTGGCTATTGTAAATAATGTTGCTATGAACAAAGGGGTGCACTTATCTTTTCAAATTAGTGTTTTAATTTTCCTTGGATAAATACCCAGAAGTGGAATTGCTGGGTTGTATGGTAGAGTTATTCTTAGTTTTTTGAGGAATACCCACACTGTTTTCCAAAGTGATTACACCAATTTGCAATCCTACCAGCAGTGCTCAAGGGTTTCCTTTTATCCCCATCCTCATCAACACAAGCTTTTTGTTGATTAGGTCTTCTGACTGCTGTGATGTGGTATCTCATTCTGGTTTGGATTTATACTTCCCTGTGATGAGTAATGTTGAGCATCTCTTTATGTGTTTATTCTCTCTGGAGAAATGTTTCTTCATGTCCTCTATCTATTTTTTGATCAGTTTCTTTATTTTTATTATTTTTGTTAATGAGTTCCATTTTTAAATGTATTATTTAATGTCATACAACAGTTGTGAGTAACTCTATTATGTCAGATTTAAATATAATTCTCTTGTAATATATATTTAGAGCAGCCTTCTAAATTTCTGGAAAAGCTACCAATTATCCCATCTTTCCTCCATTTTCCTATTCAGAACAAGGTAAAACATTAAATATAATTGTACCTTCTATCATATGGAGTAACTTTCTTTTTAAAAAAAAATGTATTTTATTGATTATGTTGTTACAGTAGTTCCAATTTTCTCCCCTTTACTCCCCTCCGCCCAGCATCTCCCTCCCCCAGCAATGCCCCCCAAGTCCATACCCATGGTTCGTAAAAAATAACTATCCTTCCCTCTCAGATATTAAGACCCTTTGTAATCTTGTAGAGGACAATGGGCGAAGGTCTCAAGCTCCTCTAGCTGCTTCAAGCTGGACATGGTCATCGTCCTACCTACCCTTGGGTCCAGAAATCCCTAATAATAGTGGGGGTGTGGAGGGGAGGGTGGCCTTCCCACATGGGGAAGGATCGTGCAGACTCCAGGTCAGTTGGCTGTCTCTGGTCAATGGCATGCTTGGTTTAACAGGCTGGCATCCTTGTTGTATTCTGGGGGCAACAGATTTGGCAATAGGGTTAAAAGACATCATTCAATCCATAACCACTATATGACAAAAGGCAGGGATTAATTTTTCAATGTTCCACATTAGGGGGAAAAAAAAGAAAAAAAAGGGCTTCTTTGGAGGAAGGTGTGCTAGGCTAACTTTCTTAAGACTGAGAATAATCTTTAGTTGCTTGGGATACAGATTTAGAAAAGTTTTAAAAAATTGCTTACACTCCTTCAATCCGTCAAGAACTTTATTGTCTCAGTTTTTGTCTTTCTTGTACTCTTCCACTTACCATTCAGGGCTGAACTCAATTCTAATAACGTTCATTCATCCAGTCATTTAATAAATATTTCTTATATTTCTGCTATGTCCTTGGTACTCATGTCATGGTGAGGAAAATTAGAAATAGTCTCTGAAGTTGTGGGGTTTAAAATTTTTCAGAGGAAGCAATCAAATTACTACCCGTAAAATATAAAATAACTATGATTAATGATATTTAAGAAAGGAACGTGCTACTCTGAGAACATAGGAATGAGTTGTTTGACTCGAGAATTTTGTCTTATTTCTTCACAGTACCTTCTCTATGCTCCACTCATGTTCTTGTTTTACCGCAGTATTTTTATCTTTCTATTATAACAGTCATAACATTACATTATAGCATTTTTCATGTGATTATATCTCTTGTAAACCTGTCAGCTCAGGTTTAGAAGATAGACAGACATGGGTTCAAATTCTGATTACACCGTTTGGAAGCTGTGACCTTGGGAAAATTACTTGACTTTTCTAAATTTCAGTTCATTTACCTGTAAAATGGGGATGATGATACTTTCCTTGGAGAGTAAAATTGAGTCATGTTATATGAAGTAGCTAGCAGAGAGCTGGGAATAAATTATTCTTCTTAAAGTTCAGGGATTTTTGTTGCACCCATGTTTTCCCTTAACAGTGCCTAATCCATCATAGCTGTCCAATACATGTTGCTGAATGAGTTTTTAGTACAGAACAGAAAATCCTCACTTTAAGATAAATAATTTCTAGAGACCATATACTAAAGCATACTGTAAAATTCAGACTGCATATCAAATATATCTTGATGTTCTAGAGCATCTAACTAACTCTGTTTTAACACTAGAATATATGATTGAATGCATAGTAGATTTGTTATGAGGCTGATCTTTCTTCAGCAGCCCCAAATAAAAGGAGTGAAATCATTGAAAAGGAAGAAAATTGTTGGCTACAGATATTAATCAACAATTATCCAATTTTGTGCGTGAAAAGAGAAATGTAAGACATCATTTCTGCAGTTTAAAGAGCTTACAATCTAGTTGAGAAGACTGACTCATAAAACTATTATAACAATTAAGCGCAAAATTGTGGTGCTGGTTCTTAATGCTGTAGGAGTCCAGGAAAGAGAGAAATCAGCGAGAGCTGTAGAATGTCAGGAAAGGCTATTATTAAGGCTTCAAATGAAAAGGCGATTTTTTCAGTCCTGGGAGTACAAATGCAGAGAAGGAGACATTATTTTTAAGATCTCAATTGTACCACTGTATTTTGCTTTACAACCCCATACTTCAAAAAAGAATTTGACTAGTACTTCACACATTTTAACCAAACTGTCCTTTCATAGTTAACACAAAATACTTCTTCACATGAGGTCTGCTATAAAGCATTTCTAATTCATAATGTGAAGAAAAAATAGTATTATGTGTAATATAATAATAAAAATATTCCCTATATGTGTTTCACTATTGCATTGTAGTATGAAATTTGATGTTGGTTATACATTTTAAAACCTACTTTCAACTATGTAACTATTATTATGAGATAAATTCTGATCATAACTATTTATGTTAAAAAAGATGCACATTAAAAATATGAAATTGTACTACCAATTTGGGTTTTATTTTAAAGAGAAAAGTTGAATTTTACTGTGATTTAAACTTACTTATTTTTAATTTCTATCATCTTGTTACTTTTTTTCTTATAAATTTTCTAATTTAACTTTTCATCAGTATATTTTAATGGAAACAGTAAGCATAAGGTGGCCTAAGAATAAATAATTTTTAGAATGTGGGTGCTTTTGTTGTATGACTGTACATATTCATGTGGAGAAGACTGAAATAAGCTTACAGTATGGATGTTTGAATATTTGAAAGAAACTAGTATAATATTACCAATAATTCTATCATGAGAGGCTATGAACATATATCATTGTTCTCCTATTATATTCCAATAGTCTTTATTATGAGGTTCTCTGTAATATAAGAAGAAAAAACAACATACCCAACATGCATTATTCTAGAACAGATAATAAAAACGTTAACACGTTTTAGAAAACAGTCATGGAATAAAGAAAAAAATGATTCAATTTAAGAAATGCTTATTAATTATTTTTGTGTAATGAATATAAATTTCTCCTAAAACTTTTAAATTAATAAAACTTTAAATTGTTGGTAAATAAAGCTGGTTTATAGGGTGATAAGTTGTAGCTATAGATAAGGACTCCAAATCCTTCATTTTATATTAACTTGGTTAATGGGAAGGAATGCATGAATGGGCAATACAAAGCACCACGTGATCTAACCATCTTTCTAATTTGGATTAACACTGTATTTCCTGTGTTCACTTCTTTATTGAGTATATGGGTTCCTCAAACATTGGATATGAATATATGCATATCTGTGAAATAATCTGATGTGACTTAAGGTTAATCGTTATTAACTGAATTACTTTCAAAAAATTATCTCTCATAATTCAAGGGAACACTGTTATATATAAAACACTTTTTATATTTTATTTTTATTGTGTACACTATTAACTTTGTTCTTATTTCACCCACCTTTTCTCATCCCCTCTCACCGCCCCTTCCCTTTGGCCATAACCACACCATTGTCTGTTTTTATGGATAATATCGTTCTATATGAAGAGTAATATAGTATATGGTAACATGAAAATATAGTCCCTTCCTACCAGTTTGCAAGCTAGTGAAAAACCTGCATTTATAGAAACTATCATACTATCAAGCAGATATTGATAAGTGGCATATTTAAGACTGAAAAAACATTTCATATTTATTACTTTCTTACATAAGACCTACAATAAAATATTCAAAGGCAGTTTTGTAAAGATGTTTTTAAAGACTTTCACTACTTTGGTCTGGATAATTAGCTATTGGGAGCTCTAACTTTGCATAAGAATACAGTTTATAAATCCTAAGAGACTGCATCTTTAGTGTATCCCTTAGACTATGACAGATATCAAAAGTGTCAAGCAGGACTTAACAGAAACTAGACTGTGATTGAGGTCATTGTGTTGTTGGTCAAAAAGAACTTCTTAAACTATCAAGTACATTATCAGAAGTATTGTATGAAGTGCTATGAAAGCACAAATAGGAAAGAAACAAAAAGTAAGGCAGAGTTTCCATGATGAAGAAGAGGTTGGGTAAGGCTTCACAAAAGATATGCTGTTTGGTTTGGTGCAGTGTGTGAAATAGGTTGATTGTAAGATATGTGGCAGTTTAGAGAAGAGAACATAGGGGAAACTAGAAGGTAGGTTAGGAACCAATTATGGACTTCCGGTACCGTTGTAAGGAATTTGGGCTTTATCTTCTAGGTAATAAGGAACCTGAAATATCAGTGTAATAAAAACAGAGCTACATTTTTAGACAGTTTTTTTAATGCAGGAAATGTGAACATTGTATTAAAGTGGAAAGAAGTTAATGGCATGAAAAACAGTTGTGACCATTGAAATAGTCCAGGTGAGAAATTGTCAGGGTCTAGACTATGATAATGTTAACACACATTTAAGGAAAGGGACAGATATAAAGGGAAATTTTCAAGGCAAAATCAAGTTCACTTGGCAACTATTTAAATGTGAGGAAGTGAGTAAAGGGTATATGGTGACTAGAATTTTATGAAGATGGCATTGCCCTTAATAGAGTTTGAGTGAAAGAAAAAAAACCACTTATGATTAATTATTACCAACAATAATGGTAGTTAGAGATTTTTATTTAAAAAAACATGATACTTACCTCAGTGAACATTTACTTTAGAATAATTTTAGGAGACTGGAGGAGGTTAAGGGTAATTTTATTTAGTAACATTATTGCCTCTATACTGCTTAAGTAAAGTACACTGTTTCTAAGATATCTTCAGGTTTTTATACTTTTCATCAAATGTCAGTCATGTATGAAGAAAAAAATATTTGTAATGCCACAGACAGTGATCCAATTCTACCTTTAAGCCACGGTGTTCATCTAGGCTGAAATTGCAAAAAGGTCCAGTGCTAAAATGTAACCCTTGGAGAGAGCTTAAGTTTAAATTGCTGGCAGAATTATGCTGGTGGTTGTGGGTGTAATGAAACACTTCTTTGGCTTTTGAGGGAGTAGGAGGAGGAATAGTAAAGAAAGGTGTCTGTAACTGAGAAAAACTTCAGTGTCTTTTATATAGGATATTATGTCTGGATCTGTTGCCTTCATGTACAAGTGAGAACATAAGAAAAAGTGTCATGTTGCTATGAGGATAGGAAGAAATTGCAAATTGAATTTTCTTTTTCAGACCTTTGCTCTGCAATAAGTACTGCAATAAGTTCTCTGATGATAGCAATCTTATTGTGAGCCAGCCCAGAAAAAGCATTACTGCAAAGTTGGGCTACATGATTCTCAGACCCCTTCTCTAGGCATCTTTAAAAAAAAAATGTTATTCCACAGAATGGAAAATATTTTGTTTGAAGACCCAGTTTTTATGAACTGTACATTGTATATAAAATATAAAACTACAAAATGACTAACAGTAATTTCAGATGACATTGGGCTACATAGCATATAATCAAATGATACCTTTTTCTAGCATAATCTCAAAAACAGAGGCTATTTAAATGTGTACATATGAGATATTGGAAAGCTTGCCATAGACGGCATATCACATCATTACACATATGGTAAAAGTACTTATCACTTTTCTAAAAAATAAAATTAGGGGAAAAGTTCTGAAGTTAAAAACACACTTTTCAAATTGAGAACTCTATATTAAGATTGATCGTGTGATATTTTGTTAGTATTTACTGAGTCAACTAAAAGTCAAAAATGAAGATGTAATTTTTAGAAGTTAGATTTGATATGAATTAAATATGTTGAGGTGATATTGGTTAATAAGAATATATAGATTTTAAGTGTGCAATTTTATGATACATGATCTGCGTATTAAGAATTATGAACTAAGATCATAAATAAGCATTTCACAAAAGAATAATTTTAAAAGTACAGAAATCTAAGATACACAAGATAAAATGAAGTGTCATTTTTTTTCTCTTTTAAGCTTGGCAATTTGTATTAATATTTAAATAGAACAAAGAGCAGCATAGCAGTCAACAGGGGGGAGGGGAGGGAGAGAAGGGGGATAAGTAAGGGAAGGGTCTAGTCAAGGAACGTGTATGTATGAATGACTCATGGACATGGACAACGGGGAGGGATATGATTGTGGGAGAAGGGGTGGGCTGGGTGGGGGGGAGCAATGGGGGAAAAATGGGACAACTGTAATTGAAAAACCATAAATAAATAAATAAATAAATAAATAAATAAATAAATAAATAAAGTCAGAAGGCCTACTGCTGGTGACATCATAATTTGGTAAAAATCTTTCTGAAGAAATATTTGGCAATATTTACTCAAAGTCTAAAAATCTGCATAAAATTTGACCCAGCAGTTCAAAGAATTTATGCATAAAGGTATACATTGCAGAATTGCCATATCACAAAACTGAAAATAACCAACAACATGTCTACCAATGAGGTTTGATTAAACCATTGTTGGCTGTACAATTTAATAAAGTCATAGAGCAGGAAAAAGTTTATGTTGAGTGAAAAACTGTAAAATAGAATTTCAATATAACTTAAATTTAGTTATATGCAAGTAAGCAAAGACTCTAACCAGCAATTTGGGAGACAAGGTAGAAAAAAACTGAAGCACAGCAGCAAAAAGAAAAAAAGAATTAAAAAGAATGAGAAGAGCTTAAGAAACCTTTGGGACAACATGAAGTGTAACAATGTCTGCATCATGGGGATATCAGAAACAAAAGTGTGAACAAGGGATGGAAAATGCATTTGAAGAAATAATGACCAAAAATATCCCTAGTATGGTAAAAGAAAAGGACACACAAGTCCAAGAAGAACAGAGAGTCCTAAACAAGATGGAAGGAAAGAGGCCCACACCAAGACACATCATAATTAAAATGGCAATGCTTAAAAACAAGGAGAGAATTCTAAAGCCACAAGAGAAAAGCAGGTAGTTACCTACAAGGGAGCTCCAATTAGACTGTCATCTGATTTCTTAACAGAAACATTTCCAGCCAGAACAGATTGGCATGAAATAAGGTGATGAAAAGCAAGGCTACTTTACCCATCAAAGCTATCTTTTAAAATTGAAGGACAAATAAAGAGCTTCCCAAATAAGAATAAGCTAAAGAAGTTTGTTGTCACTAAACCACTACTGCAACAAATATTGAAGGGCTTGCTTTAAGAAGGAAAAGAAAAAGAAAAACAGAGAAAAATATTTTAAAAATAAAATGGCAATAAATATATATCCATAAATAATCACCTTAAATGTAGATGGCTTAAGTGCTACAATCAAAAGAATACAGTAGCTGAATGGATCAGAAAACAAGACCCATATATATGAGGTCTGTCCGGAAAAAAATCCAGCCATTGTTAATACAACGAGAATGGTTTGCAAGACATTGATGTAACCTGGCAGTCAAGGAGAGTGGACTGGAATGTGCATGCATGAACAATGAAATCTTCACTGTACTAGCTAGTGGGGCAGTAGATGCTATTGAGTGAGCATGTGTACTGTGTGGCCATCACATTCAAAATGACTGAATGAGTAGAGCAATGAATCTGCATCCAATTTTGTGTTAAGCTTGAGTATTCCTCTGTGGAAACTGTTTGGATGATTCAGAAGTCTGCAGCTATGGGCAACTAGTGACTGGCAGCTTCATCATGACAATGTGCCCATTCATGCATCACATCTTGTGCACAGTTTTTTTTGTGAAACATCAAATGAACCAGGTGACTCAGTCCCACTACAGCTCAGATTTGGCACCCTTGACTTCTGGCTTTTCCCCAAACTAAAATCACCTTTGAAAGGGAAGAGATTTCAGACCATCAATGAGATTTAGGAAAATATGATGGAGCAGCTGATGGCAATTGGGAGAACTGCATGAGTTCCCAAGATGCCTACTTTGAAGGGGACTGAAGCATCATTGTCTTATGTACAATGTTTCTTGTATCTTCTTCAGTAAATGTCTCTATTTTTCATATCACACAGCTGGATACTTTCTGAAGAGACCTCATAGGCTCTCTCCAAGAGACCCACCTCAGATCAAAAGATACACACAGACTAAAAGTGAAGGGATAGAAATAGATATGTCATGCAAATAGAAAAGAAACAAAGGTAGGGTAACAATACTCGTATCTGACAAAATATACTTTAAAAATAAGACTATAGCAAGAAACACAGAAAGACACTACAGAATGATAAAGGGAACAACCCAACAAGAGGATATAACCCTAGTAAATATCTATGCACCCAAAATAGGAGCACATCTATATGTAAAGTAAATTTTGATGGACATAAAGGGGGAGATTGACAGAAACAGTCATAGTTGGGGATTTTAATACCCTATTGACTTCAATGGATATATCTTCCAGACAGAAAATCAACGAAGAGACAGATGCCTTAAACAACACACTAGATCAAATGGGTTAAAGTCATATCTTCAGAGCATTTCATCCCAAACAGTAGAATACACATGCTTTTCAAGTGCACATGGAATGTTTTTTAAGATAGACCCCCTCTTAGGACACAAAATAAGTCTCAATAAATTTTAAAAGATTGAAATCATATCAAGCATTTTTTCTGACCACAATGTTATGAAACTAGAAATCAATCACAAGAAGAACACTGAAAAACACACAAAGACATGGAAGCCAAATAACATGTTATTACACAATGAATGGGTCAATAATGAGATCAAGGAAGAAATCAAAAGATACCTTGAAACAAATGAAAATGAGAACACAACTACACAAAATATGTGGGACACAAGGAAAGCAATCCTAAGAGGGAAATTCATAGCATTACAGGTCTCTCTCTCTCTTTCAAAAAAGAAAAAGTTCAAACAAACAATCTAACTTTACACTTAAAAGAACTGGAAAAAGAGCAACAAACAAAGCACAAAGTGAGTAAACAGAAGGAAATAATAAAGATCAGAGAAGAAATAAATTAAATATAGTTTTAAAAAATGATACAAAAGATCAATGAATCCAAGAGCTTTTTCTCTGAAAAGGTAAACAAGATTGACAAGCCTTCAACCAGACTCATCAAAAAAAAAAAAAAAAAAAAAAAAAAAAAAAAAAAAGAGAGAGAGAGAGAGAGAGAGAGAGAACCTAAATAAATAAAATCAGAAATAACAACTAACACCAAAGAAATACAAAAAATTGTGAGAAAATATTATGAACAACTATATGCCAACAAACTGGACAACCTGGATAACCTAGAAACATACAATCTTCCAAAACTATATCAGGAAGAGTCAGAGAATCTGAATAGACAGACTACACCGAGTGAAACTGAAGCAGTAATTAAAAAAATTCCCAACACACAAAAGCCCTGGACCAGATGACTTCACAAGTGAACTTCACCAAACGTTCCAGAAAGAACTAACATCTCACCTTCTCAAACCATTTCAAAAATTTCAAGAGGAGAAAAACGTCCCAAGCTCATTTTATGACACCAGCATTATCCTAATTCCAAAACCATATAGAGACACTACAAAAAAGAAAGAAAGAAAGAAAGAAAGAAAGAAAGAAAGGAAGGAAGGAAGGAAGGAAGGAAGGAAGGACGGAAGGAAGAAAGGAAGGAAGGAAGGAAGGAAGGAAGGAAGGAAGAAAGAAAGAAAGAAAGAAAGAAAACTTACAGGCCAATATCCCTGATGAACATAAGTGTTAAAGTCCTCAACAAAATATTAGTCAAGGAACATGTATAAATGACTCATGGACATGGACAACAGGGAGGGATATGATTGTGGGAGAAGGAGTGGGTTGGGTGGGGGGGGCAATGGGGGAAAAATGGGACAACTGTAATTGGAAAACCAAAAAATAAAAGGAAAAATAAATAAATAAAAAATAAATAAATAAAATTAGAGAAACTAAAAAAAAAAAAAATTAGCAAACTGAATACAGCAATGCATCAAAAAGACCATACACCATGATCAAGTGGGATTTATTCTGGGAATGCAAAGTTGGTACAACATTCAAAAATCAATAAATGTGATATGCCACATAAAAAAAATAAAGGATAAAAACCACATGATCATATCAATAGATGCAGAAAAAGCATTTGAAAAAATCCAGCACCCATTGATGATAAAACCTCTAAGCAAATTTGGAATAGAAGGAACATACCTAAAAGTAATAAAGGCCATATATGACAAACCCACTGCCAGTATGATACTCAACAAACAAAAACTATAAGCATTCCCCTTAAGATTGGGAACAAGACATGGATGTTTGTTTTCACCTCTCTTATTCAACATAGTAATAGAAGTCCTAGCCATAACAATCAGACTAGAATAAGAAATAAAATGCATACAAATTGGCAAGGAAGAAATAAAACTGTCTTTATTTGTAGATGACATCATACTGTACACAGAGAACCCCAAAGTTTCCATCAAAAAACTACTAAAACTGATAAATAAATTCAGCAAAGTAGTGGGATACAAAATTAATATTCAGAAATCAGTTGCACTTTTATATGCCAATAATGAACTAACAGAAAGGGAAATTAAGAAAACAATATTATTCAAAATTGTTTCAAAAATAATAAAATACCTAGGAATAAATCTAAACATGTAAAAGACCTGTGCTCAGAAAGTTATAAGACACTGAAGAATGGAAGTGGAGAAGATACAAATAAGTGGAAACACATACCATGTTCATGGATAGGAAGAATTAACATCATTAAAATGTCCATGCTACCCAAAACAATCTATAAGATTCAATGCTGTTTCTATCAATATTCCAATGTCATATTTCTCAGAACTAGAACAAATATTTCCAAAATGTATATGGAACCACAAAAAGGCCCCACATAGCAACAGCAATCCTGAGAAAGAAGAATGAAGTTGAATAAATCACATTATTTAATACCAAACTATACTATAAGGCCCTTGTAATAAAAACAGCATGGTACTAGCATAAAAACATTCAAAAAAAATCAGTGGAACAGAATAGAGAGCCCAGAAATAAACCCACACCTTTATAGTCGAGTAATATTCAAAAGAGGAAGCCAGCACATACATTGGGCTGCAGAGATAATTTATTCAATAAATGGTATTGGGGAATCGGACAGATATATGCAGAAAAATGAAACCAGACCACCTCCTTACAACACACTCAAGAATAAATTTAAAATAGATTAAAAACTTAAAAATTAGACCCTAAATTATAAAAATCCTAAAAGAAAATATAAGCAGTAAAATCTGGGACATTGCTTGTATATCTGATATATCTCCTAAAGCAAGGGAAAGAAACAAACAAAAAATGCAACTACATCAAACTAAAAAGTTTACCCAGAAAAGAAGACAATCAACAAAACAGAAAGACAACCCACAGAATAGAAGAATACCTGACCAAAATACTAAGAAAAAGACAGTCATGAATAATTTAGATCTACGAAGAACCTGTTAATTTAACATTTATTCATTTAAAAAATTTTGCCTTTATGCTTTGAATCAAGGGCTTTTAAAAGGAAAACATTTACTGGCAAAAATATTGCTACGTGGGATATTTGAAATTTTCCTGCCTATGATTTCCTCTGGGACTTTTATGCTGTCACAGCTTATATGTAAGTCTTTTGTCCATTTTGAGTTTATTCTGGTGTACGGTGTAAGTTGGTGGTCCAGTTTCATTTTTTTGCACGTATCTGTCCAGTTCTCCAAACACCATTTATTGAAGAGGCTATTTTTACTCCCCTGTATGCTCATGTCTCCTTTGTCAAATGGTAATTGACCATAGAGACTTGGGTATATTTTCTAGGTTCTCTATTTTGTACCATTGATATGTGTGTCTGTTTTTATTCCAGTATCAGACTGTTTGCCAATGTGTCTCCTAGAGCAAGGGAAATAAAGGGAAAAAAATAAACAAATGGAACTACATCAAATTAAAAAACTTCTGCATGGCTAAAGAAACCATCATCGAAATGAAAAAAGAACTGACTGTATGGGAGAACATATTTGTCAATGATACATCAGACAAAGGTTTAATCTCAAAAATATATAAAGAACTCACACGATTCAACACCAGAAAGACAAACAATCCAATTAAAAAATGGGCAAAGGACCTAAATAGACACTCCTCCAAGGAGGACAGTCAAAGGGCCCATAGTCATATAAAAGGATCCTCAACATCACTAGCCGTCAGAGAGATGCAAATTAAAGCCACAATGAGATATCACCTCACACTGGTCACAATGGCCATCATTAATAAATCAACAAACAAGTGCTGGTGAGGTTGTGAAGGAAAGGGAACCTTAGGGCACTGTTGGTGGGAATGCAGACTGGGGCAGTCACTGTGGAAAATAGTATGGAATTTCCTCAAAACACTAAAAATCGAACTGCCTTTTGACCCAGTGATTCCACTGCTGGAATTATGCCCTAAGAATCCTGAAACAGCAATTCAAAAGAACCTACACACCCCTATGTTCATAGCAGCGCTGTTTACAATAGCCAAGTGCTGAAAATAGCCTAAGTGGCCATCACTGGATGAGTGGATCAAAAACTGTGGTGCATTTACACAATGGAATACTACACAGAAGAGAAAAAGGAGGAACTCCTACTTTTTGTGACAGTATGGATAGAATTGGAGAGTTTTATGCTTAGTGATATAAGCCAGGTGGTGAAAGAAAAGTACCACATGATCTCACCTAATACAGGAATCTAATGAGCAAAACAGACAAATAAGCAAATAGAACCAGAGGCATGGAAACAAGGAACAGACTGATGACCAGAGGGGAGGGGGAGGGGAAGGAGGGGGGAAGGAAGGGGAAGGGTTTAGTCAAAGAACTAGTATAAATGACCCATGAACATGGACAACAGGGTGGGGATTGATTGGGGGGGGCGGGAGAGAGCAATGGGGAAAATGGGGTCAACTGTAATAGAACAACTATAAAAAATTAAAATAAGTTAAATAAAAAATTCCACCTTTAAAAACAATTATGCAAACTGCTGTGATAATCTGACAGTAGAGGGTTGAGGAACTCTGCTTTTAGGACTTTTAGTGATTTTTACTAAAATCAAAGTTATTTGCATACTTTAAAGGCTTTTATTATCACCCTGTCCTGTTCCCCAGTAGTCCTGAACATATATCCTCTGTTTGTCAGGCTGATTTCATCATGGAACTCCTCACATCATACATATCTGTACTTGTTTTATTCTTGTCTATTCCTTCCACTTTATGACAGTGCTTTTCATCCTCTCTTATCTAGTATTTGACACCATTTCAAGTTTCAACTACAGCATAGAATGCCTCTCCAAGTATCATCACCTCACTAATGCCTCCAGTTAATAAATGACGTAGCTCTTGTCTATAGTTCATGACTGAGCACATTATCATGTACTTTATTGTTGTGAATGCTAAAGTGTGTTTATCTTTATCTTCTGAATGACGTAAGTTCTATAATAGCAGAGGACTAATACATTCTACATTTCTCATGGCATCCAACAAATTTTGGGAGTATATCCAGTGAGTGTTAAATAGTGTCATAGATGGCTTGAGGATTTTTCTGTAATGGTGTAGTGGTGATCACTCAAGTAACTTCTGGGGCAACATAGACTGAAGCTAGGTGACCAGAGCCCATCATTTTAATTTCTTGCATCAGTAGTCAGAGTCAACAGGTCACATAAAACAGTTCCTGTCTCTTATTGAAAAATTCCAAGGCTCGCAATGAACACCTTGTTGACTTTAGTAGCACTGTCAATTGAACGCTCACTATATTTCTGTATGTGATCATTTGATTTTAGCAGCTTTGAACAGTTCTGCTGAAAGTGAATCTCAAGTTAAAAGATAAGGCAGCACCTGCTCAAATGGCTGGCATATAACTACTACAGGGATGCTGGGCATTTATAGCTATTTGGGAAGAAAGATATACAGAGAGGACTCGCTTTGGACGCAGTTCAGATGTGTGGGGAAGAGGCAGCCCCAATTGCAGGCAGCTAACTCCCCTCCCCCTCCCTACTCTTGTGTTCTGGGCTGAGGCCAGGGACTGTCCAGAGCTGATCTCGGGCTCCCATTGGCCGCTGTCTTACGTGACGTCACGATCATGATGAGAATTGATGATCGGACACGCTGATTTCATTGTCTGAGGAGGCAGTGGAGACCTAGGAAAAATCTCGCTGAATCCGCCGGTCCCAACAGTGGCCTAATCTGGGATCCTCTGATCCTTCCTGTGACCGCACCATACCCGAGGTAAGCACCCAGACAGGGTGGGTGTGAAGGGCGAAGGAGGACAAGAAAGGCACCTAGTTAATGTTCTGCCCAGTGGGGAGCCCGTAGCTTCAGAGGCCTAAAGAGGCTGCCAACAAATTGGTGCAGCTTTTGGGGAGCCAACTGCCTCTACCTTCGCGAAGGCTGACGGCAGTTCGAGGTTAGAAATTAGCTGAGGATAACGATACAGTGAGCATTGCCAGAAAACGAAGGACCTTGCTCCGAGATAAGGCTACTTTGGGGACGCGCTTCTGACCCCGGAATACGAAGAAGTGGCGCCTCTGCCTCGGAGGAAAGGAGTGGTGGTGGTGGGGGGGATGAATTCTACCGCTTCTAGATTTCACTGGACAGTAGATTTCTCACAGCCCTACTTAAATGCACTGAAGGTGCTGCGCCTGCGCATTAACAATTTGAAAGGGGCAATTCTTGGCGAGGAGAATAGGCGTGGAATATGCGCAGGCGCTTTTTCCGTTTCGCTGGAGGGGGTGGGGTTGAACTCTGTCTGGGCAGAATCTGGGAAGGGTGAAGTGTTGGCCCTGTGATGTTTCAAGTTCCAGTTGATGAAGAGGGATCTGTCAGTTACTTTTGAATCTGGCCTACTGAGCATATCCAGACCCAAAATGGGCCTGATGAATTTAAGAAGGAAAATTCTTAATCTGTAGATATGAGGTTTGGAATAATTAAAAGAACTCAAGAGATGTATTTGCGAAACAGAAATTACTGAGGTTAGAAACCATTTGGAGGGGGAAAAAAAAGCACCAATTATTTAAGTAAATCACAGTTTTAATCACCAAGGAACTCTGATGTGGGGTGCCACTCAGAGATTGTGAAACTTAAACTCTTTGGAGAGATGCAGAGTGAGGTCCATTTTGAAGACTCAAAGTAAAATATTTTACTTTCTTGTCTTTTTTTCCTTTTTGGAATGGTCTCTTAAAAAGCCTTGGTCTCTGTTTCACGTTTGATGCTAAGTCTTCCTTCTTCCTCTGTATCTCTGCTAGAACCACGAAAGTCAAATCCTAGTTTGAAAGACCTTCTCCAAATCTCCTTCATCTGGGGGCGTGGGGGCTACATTATTTAGCAACCATGAGAAACAACTTGCTTGTTTTTGGTGGAGAAATTGTACAGTATTGTTATTCATTCTGCTCTACTGCCTGATCATGAAGCCTTGACTATTTCACAGCAAAATCTGGATTGCTCTCCATTTTTTATTACTGTTAAGGAGTTATCAAGTCCTGATAAGTTTTCCTTTGAAAGTCTTCTACCATTTTCCTCTTGTCCTGCAATCAAAATCTCATTACTACCTATCCAGTCATTTCAGCAGCTTCTTAGTCAGCCTTACCTTGCGCCCCAAATCCCTAATCCATCCTATCACACTAATGGTCGATTAACACTTCTTTCATCAAGTCATTTTTATTCACCAAAATATTATTGTCTCTCTATACTCCATTGTTCCAAGACCAATTCCACTTGGAGTCCAAATGGCTTCATAGTCTGGTTTTGTTGTACCACAGGTACCCTATTTTACATTATTCTTCACTGCAAGACTGTCCTTAATGCCCCCTGAGTGATCTGCCTGCAAAACTTTGCTACTTACATCACTACCACTTCCTTCACCTAGGATGCCCTCTCTTCTGCTTATTCACATTACCCACTTTAGAAGCTTTATACAAGTTACACCTCTCCATAAGTGCCTTCCAAGCCTAACCCAACCATTATTAAGCTCAACTTTTCTACAACTCTTACATCAGTTCTTATATTTGTCACTTTCTTATAGCTTCCTTTATATTCTTATGTGCATGTGTCTGTGTGTTTGTTTTATACCATAATGGTTTCCATGAACACCATACTATTTCTACAAAATCAGTCATTTCTAATCTTGACCAAAGGTTGTATAGTTACATTTCTTCTTAGGTATTTTATTAAAACATACCCTGCAAGTCTTGGTTTAAAAAGATGGCATGAAATTGTATATAAAATGTATTTTAAAAATATTTAATTATGCATTTAAAATTGTATTGTACTTCCAGAAGCAATTATGTTTTTCTGTCATGTTAATCTCCAAGAGGATAAAAACTTTTTTGAATTGTTGATTTTGATTTTGCAGTGAAGCCATTTACCTAAATATGAAATTGAGTGTGTCTTAATACACTTCCATCGAGTACATTATATCTAAGCATACTGGTTTGGAAGTAAACAATAAAAATTTTAGAAGGATACATTCTACATAAGAAGGGAGTTGGTGAGGTTAAATAAATTTAAAAACTGTCATTGACACCCCGAGACCTTTCCAAACTGAAACCTGTCTTTGCAAGCAGATGGAGTCATCCTTACGCCAACAAAATTGTCTGCATTAAACAGAGATCTAGGTACATGGCAAATGAATATAGAAAATTATATTGTGTCAATTAAATGCTATATACTTCACATCTGCAAAGAAACTACAAGAGCAGCTGTCATTCTTTCTTGGTCTTCTTGTTGTTTTAGAACTAGACTTATGTCAATTGGGCTGATTCTTAGAATCTTTAAACATATTATTTGGCAGAGAGGCAAAATATTTAGAAAATATTTTCTTACCCTCAATTTCTTTGGAGTCGGAGGCAACTTTTTTAAAGTTCTTCACAATAGCCATGCAAACATGTTACTTATATGACCCAGACAAGCATTTTTCTCCTGTAGACAATGATTTGTTCATGGTGCTTGCTCAAGGTCATACAAGTAGTAAGTGGCAGAGACAGGACTTTAAAGCAGAGTTGCACTGTTAACTACTAGGTTATAGGTTGTAGAGCTAGAATGATGTTCCTCTTTATAGTTTTTAAAAAGTGTATGCGTGTGTGTGTGTGTCTGTTTCTCCCTAACTTCTCTCTTTCGGAGTCTCTAATACCTATGACATTTTCTTTTTCTCTCAGTGTAGATAAACATTTTTAATAGTAAAGCTATTGTATAGGAGAAAGGGATCATTGCATTGACCTCCTCTGACTTCATTGGCAGAAGGCATGTAGACAGACCCCATACACTATTCATTTCTGCTGTCCAGTACCAAGTAATGGTGGTAGTGTTTTTTGATTGTGCTATGTGAACAAATAAATTATGAGATTAGTTTTCTACTACACTAATATATTGTTTTAGTATATTTCTTAATATATTATACTTTGTTACTTGGTTAGATTAGTCTACCTATTGTATGTTTTGAGGATGAAATAGCTATAACATTTACTAAAGTAATTATCTGAGACCCATTCTCCAAATAGCTTTGCCCTTTTATAGATCAACCATGTGTTGTGTTGAAATCTCCTCAGACTTGACTCATCTCCACTATTCTAAGACAACATGAAGTTATTTTTTAATATGTACATAGATTAATAAACTTAACAGTCAAGAATTTTATTTAGAATCTATAGGCTCACTTTAATCATCAATGAATGATTAAAAGATACTAAAGGTCAGTTTAAGTTTTTTTTTTTTTTTCCCAGCCAGTAGTACTTACTGTAGAGACAAACTTTTTCTTGAACTCAGCATTTATTGTGTAAAAAGTGCCAATTTATTTTGACACCTTGTAAAACTTCGATTCTAAGAGCTGGTAATCATAGAAAAAATAGCTGAATTTCCTTTTGTCAATTTTCACACTTATAAATAACATGTAATCAAAGTATTATATGGCTAATATACGTCAGCCTTATATCATTGATAGCTAGACCTATGTGATGGGTAAAATTGTTAAACGTCTGAGTGAATCCACTTATTTTGGTGAGAGTAATTGCCTTACCACTGAAATGATATTTATTTTAATTATTTGACTTGTCAACAGAGTGTTAAAGAAGAGTATATCTGTATTGAAATCACTGTCACTAATATCTTCCAGAGGAGCTATATTAGTTTTCTATTTGTTGCTGTAACAAATTACCACATAGTGAATTGATACAACCCTATATTTCTGGTGGTTAGAGGTCTGAAATAGGTCTCACTGGGTTAAAATCAAAGTGTTATCAGGGCTTTCTTTTGTGGAGGCTCTAGGAAAGAACCTGTTTCCTTACTTTTTCCAGATTCTAGAGGCTATCCATATCCCTTGGCTTGCAGCCGCCTTCCACCTTCAAAGCTAGCAATGGCTGATTAAATCTTTTTCACATCATATCATTATGACACTTAATCTTCTGCCTCTACCATCCACATTTAAGAATCCTTGTGATAACATTGGGTGCACTCAAATAATCTAGGATTATCACTTTATTTCAAGGTCAGCTAATTAGCAACTTTATTTCCTCCTGCAAACTTAATTCACTTTTGCTCTGGAAGCTAACATATTCACAGGTTCCAGTTATTAGGATATCACGAGGTAGGGCATATGGGAGATGGTAGCACAGGAATTGATGGCCATTCTGGCTGATAAAGTCAATCTGTAATCTTGTTATTGGAATACACAATTAGCGTTATGAGTTGAATTGCACCCCCAAAATTGATTTGTTGAAGTCTAAACCCCCAGTATCTCAGAAAATGACCTTATTTTCAAATAGGGTCATTGTAGATGTAATTAGTTAAATTAAGAGGTCATACTGGAGTAGAGTAGGCTCTTAATCCAATATGTCTACTGTCTTTATTAAAAGAAGAAATTTGAATACAGACACACATACAAGGACAGTGCTATATGACCATGAAAGCAGACATTTACAAGCCAAGAAAAGGCCTAGAACAAATCTTTCCTTCACAGTTCTCAGAAAGAACCAACCCTACCAACACCTTGATTCCAGGCTTCTTCAGAACTGGGAGAGAATAAATTTCTGTTTAAGCCTCCAGCTTGTGGTACTTTGTTACAGCAGCCCTGACAAAGGAATACAGGCAGGGTTGTCCTTTAGTTGATATCTAATTATCATCATATTCAAAAGCACTTACTTAGTAAGTTGGTATTCTATAATATGCTATGTGCTGGACAAAGTGAATTAGACATTAAAGAGGTTACTGTATAAACATTTTAAACAGTTTTCATAGAACAAGTTCTGAAACACTATTTCAATTCTCTGGCCCTCAGTTTATTCAACTGTGAAATGAGTACATGGTGTTTATAATTTCTAATGATATTTAGGCTTCTAAAATTCTATGATTCTACTTAAAAATTTAAAGAAGTTATTAACTCATTCATTAGTAAAAGGGGGAGTGAAAGGGGTGAAAGAGTGAAAGAGATTTTTTTTCATTTTCTTATTGTTGTTCTATTACAATTGTCCCATTTTTTCCCCATGGCTCTCCCCTGCCCTCTCACCCCCACTCCCACAGTCAATCCTCACCCCGTTGTCCGTGTCCATGGGACATTGATACCAGTTCCTTGACTAGACCCTTCTCCTTAAGTGACTTAGAAGCACAAACTGGTAGTCACAAAAATAGTCACGGGGATGCAGAGAACAGCATGGGGAATACAGGTGATAATATTGTAGTGACTATGTATGGTGTCAGGTGGTTACTTGAAATATTGGGGAGGGAGCCCCAGTTTGTAAAGTATATGATTGTCTAACCACTATGTTCTATACCTGAAACAATACAAAATAATATAGAGTGCAAAATGTAATTAAAAAAATAAAAAAGTATTAAGTGTAGGTAAAGCTGTCAGAATTGTGTTAAGCTTTTTTTTTTCAAGAAGCAGTATCGTAATAACTACCATCCCTGCCATTCATTGCTAATTTTTTAACCTTTAACTTTAAAGACAAGGGATAAAGACATTATTGAGAAACTGCTTTACTTTTTTGACCCCTTTGAAATTGGTTTAAGACTTATGTTCAGAACATCATAGATTAGTGATGCTATGAATGTAATATATGCTTAATAAATAAATGTAAATGATAAATTGTCAAAATATCTGCGGGGATGCATCTATGCATTGGCAGCTTTTGAAAGCCATGACTTGGAGAGGAAAGAGTTATTTAGCAAAATGTTTTTCTCTTGATTTCTCACTGCTGAAAAGTATATTGCAGCAATATGTGTTCTCACAATTCACAGGTGAATCTGTAGCTTCTAAGTAACCTTGAGCATCTTTTTGCAAATGTTTATCAGGTTATTTGATTTAACTAGTGACAGTAAAATAATAACAATTGCTGAGTATGGTCATGATTAAGCCCTGGATAATAGATGCTATGTGTTCAAATCTCATTTGCTTAACACCAAGAAATATAATTGTGATGAAATACCCAGAAGCATGTTAGTTGAGTAACAATCTCTCCCTTTGTTTCTCATATCCACATGAGAAATATGACTAAGCAGGAGAAATACAGTGACAATAAAAGCATTAGGGGTCAATATTAATCCCATTCTCCAAGTATATATATGAATGATTTGGCAATAACATGTGTTTTGTATCTTAATGTCACAGGCTTAATATAGGGCAGTGTCTATCAAACTGAGATGTGCAGACCCCTGGGTTTCCAAAAGCAATATTCATGCATTCACTCATACACAGAGCTTTTCCACCAGCTATAAAAACAAAACATCTCTCTTAAAAAAACAATTAAATATAGTTGGTTAAAGACACATTATGCAATTAATAGAGTACCCTAAGGCAGAGTTCATCAAAAAGAGACACAAAAGTATTTTGGGGGCAGTGGAGAAAAGATTTTGTTTCTGTTTCCTTCTTTCAAAGGAAGAAAAGAGAAGATGATTTACCTGTGGCTGTCATATTTGGGTTGTGCTTCATTAGACTTTTAAGTCTTTAATCAGTTTCTTAGTCTATTAAAAGTATTTGTGGGGATAAATTTATGCTTCCATTGCTTCATGTGTACAATTGCTTCATGCATATATGGTTTCAACACTATGTATGTGTGTGCATTTGTATACTGTTAACTACTTTGTGGAATCTTCCTTTAGCGTCCCAAAGAATGGAATGTATACTCCCCCCACCTAAGTTTTGCAGGCTTTTTAAGTAAACACAAGAATTGAAGGTATAAAAGAATGAAATAGTCTGCCTCTTTGCTCCTAGGTAAAACTACCCTTAAATCTAACATGTACTATGTAAATCCGATTCACAAAACACTAAAAGAATATCTAGCCTAAGTGAAGAAATATGACTTTAACTTCTTTAGAACAAAATATTCTGTTAAGTTTACTAGGGTGAGATCAGTTAATAAGATTATTTAAGTTTCAGATGTACAATTCTGTAATACATCGTCTGAATGTTGCATTGTGGGCTTACCACCCAAAGATTAGTTTCTTTCCATCACCATATATTTGATCCCCTTTACCCTCTTCAACCTGCCCTCACCTCCATACCCCTTCCCCTCTGGTAACCGCCATACTGTTAACACAAAATTTAATTACCAATACAAAGTCTCGCTGGAAGCAGAGTGAGAGATGAAGTAAAATAGGGTAAGATGGAGTTATGTGGATGATGAAAAAAGGTTAAGAGAGAAGTAAGAACGATAAATTCACAGTAGAGTGAAATCCAAGAGGCATATAATTTTGATAAAATGAATAACTTAATCACTTTCACTATGTGCATATAAGGAATTTTACAGAGCTTCCTACAACAGTAAATTAAAATGCAATCTATATTTTAAAGGTATTAACTTAGAAAGTGAATTCTAAAATGTTAGTGGTAAATACTTATGGCAACAGAAACACTTTCATTAACTTGTTAAAGACAGAAATAATTTACTTGAACAATTTGCTTGGGGCTAGAAACATAAAAAGATACACAATGTAGTCAACAGATATGTATGGATCAAGGTACTATTTAGCTCATCAGGAGATGCTATATGATATTGCTCACAAGTTGTTACATATTCTATATGTGTATGCATGTGGGGCTGTATGAAAGAGAGCTAAGACAAGAGGAAAACAAGTATCCATTTGAGACTTTGTTTATGCTTCTGTTGTTCAACTGATTATCTGTTTAAAATAGATTTTTAAAGAAAATTTGTTATAACCTGAGTCTTGATATCTGAGTGTATGATAAGGTATTTGTAGTTTAAAGGTATTTTATTATTTTAACATATTACCCCTTTGAGATAAAAGCATCATTAAAAGTTAATAAATTATAACTGATGAAATAATCGTAGATCTAGCATATTCACTTGGTAATGTTTTATTTTAAATATTTTATTTATTTTCAGAGAGAGGGGAAGGGAGGGAGAAAGAGAGAGAGAGAACTATCAATGTGTGGTTGCCTCTCCCACACTCCCAACTGGGGACCCATTCCACAACCCAGGCATGTGCCCTGACTGGGAATTGAACCAGTCACCCTTAGATTCACAGGCCAGTGCTCAATCCACTGAGCCGCACCAGCCAGGGCAATATAACGCTTTTTTAAAAATTGTATTATTGTTGTTGTATTACAGTTGTCCTATTTTTCCCCCATTGCTCTCCACTGCCCTGGTGATAATGCTTTTTTTTTTTTTTTTTTTTTTTTTTTTAGCAAGCATTGATCCTCTTTGAATTTCTATATTAAACATGTAGTATATTACCCTTGTAGATGTATAATCTTTTCATATATTTACATGAAGAATGTATGCATAAAATTGTCTTGTAATTTGTGTCTATCTCAATATGAATATGTGCATATACATAACTTTTATGTAGCTGGAAAATATTAATACTAATTACATATAATTTTAAGTGTTTTTTATGAGGTCAGTGTACAATTTTTTTATGTCCTGAGAAATTCATATGATTGTCAAAATTTCCTATTTTGTTTTTCCACCTAAATGACAGAGCCATATTATATATCAAAAATGGAAGATATAAGAGATGTGGGCAATACATTTCAGTAATTATAACCCAATAAATAAACAGTGAATATCTTTTCATAGTATTTGAATAGACACTGTCTGTTACTCGAACTTCATATTTAGAAGAGGCTAAAATATATATTTTTACAATATCATAAAGTTCTGGCAAGTTAATTATGAAAGAAGATAAATAGAACTGGTGTTTGTTTTAAGATTTTATTTATTTTTAGAGAGAGGGGAAGGGAGGAAAACGTCAATGTGTGGTTGCCAACTGGGGACCTGGCCCATAACCCAGGCATGTGCCCTGACTGGGAATTAAATTAGTGACCCTTTGGTCCATAGGCTGGTGCTCAATCTGCTGAGCCACACCAGTGAGGGCTAGAACTGTTTTTTGTAAAGATAAGGGTAATTAAATATAAATGACAGATTAAAGTGACAGCTTCTGGAAACAGATTTACTGTAGCAATTATTTTACATGTTAAAATTTCATTAAGTTCAAAGAGTTGCTTCACAAATTTGGCTGAAGTCTTTCAGGTATAATCTGAAACTGCTCCCCCCATGCGTATACAGAAAACAGGAAGAGACCAAAACAGGAAAGAAAAAAAAAAGAGGTAGACCATTTCGTATTGGAAGGTTGTAGGTTTAATTAACAAAAAACTTTAGTTACTAGGCTTTTCTTGAGTGGCTATAAGGTGACTACATTTCTGCACCTGCCTGACAGAATATTAAGTTATTATACAGAGGCCTTAAAAGGCTTCACTCACGTACTCAGTTCAGATAGTCTCAATACCACATTTCTGTCTTAAGGCTGTATCCTGGAAGGAGTTTCTGGGATCATGAAAGCAAGCAAAATGTACACTCCAAGTACAGAGGAATGAATGAGGAGACTCTACTTGTCAGGGTCCAACACAGGAGTCACGTCAGTCATGTGTTTGGATGGCCCTCGCCCGGTGTTTGATCCTTGGTGACTAACTTACACATGCACCCCTCTTCTGCAATGTGCCCTGAGTGGCCAGCAAGAGGTACTGTTAGCGTGGAAGTGGCTCATGTTCCATGGATAGCTGGCTGCACTGGAGGCAGATGCAGTACAGGCACATGCAAGGGTAACACAGGTTAAAGCAGTAATTTCTAAAATCAGTGAGAACTTGTTCCACTAAAGACTCCATTATTTGAGCCACTGATTTATTAAGTTCCTTAGGGTGGGGCTTGATCACTGAAGGTGTCTATTTGTGTCTTTATGTGATTTAATAAAGGTGATACATTAACAGACTCATCAGGTATAAACTCAAAACATTCAATAATGCCCAAGACCATTTTACTTTGTAGGACAGATTTTTTTTTTTTTTATTAGAAACATTTCAGTGATGAGTAAGGGTAGCTTTTGTTGGATATCATTCGAGGCTCAGAGGGTGAATTTAGCAAAAATGTGCTATAATGTCCTCCAGGCCAGCGAAGGGAACAGGAAAAAAATAAAATAAAATGAATGTTTCGCAACTCTTTGATTTTTATGCAAATCATTAAAAACTTTGTGCAGTCATTCAATATCATTCTACTTAATAAACCAAGCTCACTGTAGCTGTTGAAAGAAATGATAAATCATCTTTTTTTTTCATTTAATCTTTATTGTATTTTTTCCATTACTATTTAGTCCCCTATACCCCTCCCCCAGCAATCACCACACTGTCGTCCACGTCCATGAGTTCTTTTTCGTTCTTTTAAAAAAGAAAACAATTTATTTGTTTGTTTGTTTTATTTTTAGAGGGAGGGGAAAGGAGAAAGAGAAGGAGGGAAACATCACTGTGCGGTTGCCTCTCACTTGCGCCCCCTACTGGGGACCTGACGTGCAACCTAGTCATGTGCCCCGACTGGGAATCGAACCAGCGACACTTGGCTCGCAGGCCGACGCTCAATCCACTGAGCCACAGCAGCCAGGGCTTTCTTTTTTGTTTTTGTTCCCTCCACTCCCTGACCTTCCCCTGCTGCTGCTCTCCATCTATGAGTCTGTTTCTGTTTTGTTTGTTAGTTCAGTTTGTTCGTTAGATTCCACATGTGAGTGAAATCCTATGGTATTTGACTTTCCCTGACTGGCTTATTTCACTTAGTGTTATGTTCTCCAGGTCCATCCATGCTGTCACAACAGGTAACATTTTCTTTTTTAATGGCCAAGTAGTATTCCATTGTGACCAATTATCTTGTGTATAAGGGTTTATATTCTTATTGTGGTAAAAAATGAGCTTCCTATAATTTGAAAAAAAATTAGTATATCTCTTGAGTGAAGTGGCTTTCCTTCTGTTTCCACTGAATTTAAGGGTGTTCACAGCATTGTAAGAGTTGTTTACTCTAGAAATTTGTTTAATACTCGTTACCTATATTTGGCTATTGGTATCAGTGAGAAAGGACCTGCTGTGCTTTTAAAGGTTCATATATTTGTATAAGTGTAACAGTTGTAGCCACCCAATAAGAAAATATTCCTATATTATTAGGGCAGTTATCATCACATGTAGGGATCACCCATATCTTTCACTCTTGGCCTTTTGTGGTGGCTACAGCCCTGCAGAAAAGGATCAGAGCCATTACCCTGACTATGCATTAGTGAATTGAAGTTTACTCCCCTCCTCAAAACTTATTCCAATGTTCCTTGCTTCTAAATCTACACCAGATGAGGTTTTTCAGGTATTTGATCTTCATCTTTTGGCTCCTCTTGTGACTACAGCTAAAATGTTATGGAAAAGGAACCCCAAATTGCTCTTAAACCTGGCAGCCATAATACTAAATATTTCTGTGAGGGATACTGCCCTCTGGCCCCAACATCTCTGAAAATTGGTCAGGTTGAAAATAAGAGGTTTGCATTTGTACATTGGGGTACTTGAATGACATCCCCTTCAGAAAATTAGGGAGTTACTTTTTTCTGAAAGTTCCTGGTAGAAACTACTCTCATCTTTCTGTTGCCTTTTTCAAAATTTGACTTTCCTTAATCAGTTCTCTTAACATTAGATAGGATGATGTTTGTATGGGCAACAACAGATGGATATATGACTATCTTTAATTTATTATGAGACTGCTTTGTTATTTAAAATATTCAGAGAAATAGAAATTAAATTTTATGTTCATGTCAGTGTCCTTGGTTGTTTCTATACCCAGTATACTAGAATGATTTTCTGTTTGGTTTGGCTTATACTGTTTTTTGTTGTTGCTGTTTTTTTCTAATTTTGAAGAGACACTTTCCTTGGGAAGGGTTTTCTTTCTGTCTGTCAACTTTTAGCAATAACAATTGCAATGTGACCGCTTTTAGCAAGGGCCTGAAATTGTTTTGATCTAATTACATTTTTTTGACCTGCCTTTTATTTGTGAGATTAACAGTGTTGTTTTCCCTTAATATTAAACATGTTGCCTATTGATGAGAAGGATAGTGTTTTCTAAACTTGTCTTCCCTAATTATGATGGTGTTAATATAATTACAAGGTTCATAGTTTATGCATGAGTTCTTTTTAGTAAAATGTATATGATTTTGAATTTTGATTTGTATACTTAAGTTATTAAAAATAATTATTTTGGTTAGTATTGCCTAAAGCAATTTTTACAGTCACTAAACCTTCTTGTTTATTTTTAAGCTTTAAAGAGAAGTTTTGTTTTAATATATAAAAAGAGCCCCTTATCCCAGAAAGAAAAAAAAAATAAATGCACCCTTTTGTTCTAAGCACAGCTTCTAGCTGTAAGACATATGCCAGATGCCTTGCTTGACAAAGAACAGTGAGTGTCTCTGTTGATAATTGACCACTTATAGCTTACCACCATCTCTGTCTTTACTAGCCATAAATATTTATTTCAGTGAAAGAGCCTTTATTTCCCCCCATGTACTGACACTACCCAGATAAGGGCTTTAATTTTTTTTTTTTTTTGTCTTTAAAGTTGTTACTTTTTCTGAGCAAATTCAATGTGTTTGCATTATGCATAATTTTCAGTGACAAACCTGTCTCCCTTTAGCACACAAATTATTGCCCATTACTGGGGATTAATTGACTTTAAAAAATCTTGCAGCTTTGAAACACTGAAATTGTTTTTTTTAACGTGTGCGAATTCTACACACACCCAATTTTTATTCCAATTTTCAGAGTATCTTCTTTTATTTTTAGATGAATCTACGTTCTGTATTTACTGTAGAGCAACAAAGGATTTTGCAGCGTTATTATGAAAATGGAATGACAAATCAAAGTAAAAATTGCTTTCAGCTCATATTACAGTGTGCACAGGAGACTAAGCTGGACTTCAGTGTAGTCAGGGTAAGTATTGAGGTCTTACACTTTTGAATTTATAGCTCTTTATTACAAGTGATAATTGTTTAATATGAGAAAAATTATCAGGGTATGAAGTCACTAACTATATAAATAGCTCCATTTCTCTGGTATAAAAATACTAATTTTTAAATAAATAGATCTAATTAATTAGTACGGATTTGCTTCTATGAATACCTTGAAAGAGCTGAAAATCTTTGCATCATAAATGTATCTTTAAAAGTTCTAGTCCTTTGAACTAATGAGTACCTTTAAAACTAGTTTTTGATCTCATGCTTTCCTTACACTCAGAATTAATATAGATACAACCCTACAAAACGATATCAGTAAAACAGCACTTACTGAGGGACTATTATGTATCTAGAACATTTTCTTGTTGTATTTGAATTTTTCATCAGTTATTATGATTTTAGTATTTTTTAAAGGAAAATCTAGACTTTCTTATGAATACTTCCTCCACCTTTTAAGTAAAATGCATGCATTTTAATCTGCTAGTGAATAATGGACAAGAAATCACAAGGGAGGAAATTTTCCTTTATCACAATCATAGTTATTCATCTGTAAAAATCAGAGCTGCGAAACGTTTGTGAAGGCAATGAGAAGGTGATAGAGAGGAGGCAAGAGAAATTTAACAGAACTAGTCACAGATTTCACTGAGTGCATAGGTCCTTTCATGTTTGCCTGGACATGCTATCAATACTCCTGGTGTGAAAGTTTAAGGATTTAAATATTGGCAACTTTTTCATCCTTGTTATTCATTAGGCTAATTTGGTAAAAAGAAGGAGCATCTCTTTTTGAGTTTTTTTTTTTCTTTTAGAGGAATTTTCAAAGATCCTAAAAATTTAAAAAACCTCTTGATAAGCAGAACTCTTTGGGAAATCTGTTTTTTAAAATCCTCACAGGAGGATATGTTTATTGTTTTTAGAAAGAGAGGAAGGGGAGAGAGAGAGATCGATTGGTTGCCCCCTGTACACATCCCACTGAGGATCAAACCCACAACATAGGTATGTGCCTTGACAAGGAATCGAACCTACAGCCTTTTGGTGTATGGGACGATGCTCAACCAACTGAGCCCCCGGGCCAGGGCAGAAATCTACTTCTTAAAGACTAAATGGTATATTCATCTTCACATAAGGAATTGTGCCACCAATCTAGGAAGATGGGAATATCCAGGGTATCTGTTGTTTATTGGCTAAGATGAACCATCATATTCAGTCTTGTGTAAGAACCTGAAATAGTTCTTATCGATAGCTTTAAATTGCTTATTTGAAATGCCTTTAGCAAAGTTCAGAGGAAAAAATGTTTAATTGCCTCAGAAAAAGTAATATAAAATGTGTAATATCAAGTTGATTAGATTTCATTTTATAAGTTCAAACTCTCCCCCCACCCCCTGGCACTTATGATAGCTTCTTTCTGTCTATATTTTTCTTTCATTTTATTTTACCATTATTTTCAAGTGAAATGCCTTCTCAGACAGCTGCTTTGTGGACTGTGACCATTCATATTTCCCAGTTGTTATTGCAATCTTCCCGAATAACTTACTTGATTGTACTTGAATATTGAGAGTGTTGAAATACACAGGTTTATATTTATGCTTCAACTGGTGTGAAATATAAAACAAACTGTGAGAATAAAAGAAATAAATTCATAGAATGTAAGTTTACAAGTAAAATGTTATGTAAATTATAAGGAATTGTGTAAAACAGATTCATTCTCTGCTATAGGAGAATGTAAATTATACAAAAATTTGGTCCTTCTAATCTAAATTCCAACAGAGTTTTAGTGGTTTTTCCAGTCAGACGAGAAGGGAGTTGTTTATAGACACATCATTCCACAACCTTCCCTGCCCCCAGTATTTTGCTTGGTCTGTATGTTCTATTTGAAAGAGACTTTTTATTGTTTTTAATATA
This sequence comes from Furipterus horrens, assembly GCF_987537825.1. Taxonomy (NCBI): domain Eukaryota; kingdom Metazoa; phylum Chordata; class Mammalia; order Chiroptera; family Furipteridae; genus Furipterus; species Furipterus horrens. Next base: position 3,852,733 of record NW_028327187.1, read on the forward strand.
GTGTTTGCTGTGTCTTTCCTAAAAAAGAAAAAAACACCTTAAATCCCATTTTATTAAACTTAATCCTAGTGTGAATAGAACTTAAAAACTTAAAATATCTATGCAAAAATAAACAAAGTGTGGTAATGAAACAGGAAAACAAAGAGGGAGGTATAAAACAAAGAAAAAGAAGGTTGGCGAAAATGATTTCCTAAGAGAGAACTGAAATAAATTTTAGGGACATTAAGAATTGAGGACCCAAATATCCTCTCATTTTTTTTCTATGTAGTATCATTGTTAGTCTAAAACCCGAATTATCATATCAATTTTGTTTGACCCACTTTTTCTCTTTCATCAGTGAAGTATTTTGTAAAGAGAAATAATTTATATCCTATAAGCATTGGTAAATTTTGGATTCTGTAACTGAAAGACTTTTAGGAATATTGTATTCATTTATTTGCTAACCTCAGACAATGAATTTTCCTTATTTTCAACATTTTAAGTGGAAAATATTTCTCAGTACATACTTTACTTCAATAGAGAATATTGGAAATAATTAAACCCTTACTTTTTTACTCAGAGTTTTATTACGGAAATCAATTATTGTACTGTGCTCCCATAGTTAATGCTCACAACATGGTAAGGTATACGAGGTGATTTCTTCCTTTACTAAAGAACACCAGAGTAACTATTTCTCACATCTGTTCTCTTGTGGTTTTTTTTTCCCCTTTTCTTCTCTTTTTTAGCAGTATGTATTTGGTAAACATTCTTTGTTTTGGTGCAAACAAGGTGCCTCCAAAAGCAATCTCAGTCACTAAGACCCCTCATATTTGTTATTTCTAATTTGTTATCAATTAGGATACCAGGTTTGGTAAAATTACACATAAAATGAAATAAAGTGGGTTGGATGGTCAGGGCTTGTCCTTTAGTAAAGCACGTGAATCTTGTGACATATAGGTTGGCTGCCTTCTGTGGTTAGCTAGTTGTGTTTCATATGCACTTGATATTCTACCAAATTTTACTTTGTAGTGGGTACATAATATAAATACCTAGTGAATTATGTAAATAAATATTTGCATTATAGAAGTAAGCCATAAATTAGCAATGCACTAAGATTGCTCTTAAACTTCCTGTGTTAAGGTAGGTATTCTGGTATTAATGAACACATAGTAGGCTGTTAATTTTGTTTTTTTAGAAATATTGGAAAACTCCCCTTGAGACGTAGTAGCTATTGAGTTCAAATTTTACCAATTCGCTATGCTTTTCTGTTTAAAGTTTTTAAATGTAATGCTTATATATTTTTATAAAAACTATGCATCATAATTCCTTTGCATATTTTTTAAGTCTTGAAAAGTGATATCAAAGTAACTTATTTGGAATATTATAAAATTCACCTTTTTGAACCATACATTGAAATTATATTTATCCAAAAATATTTATTTTTCAGTCATTTCTCTTGAGCATATACTTTAAAACATTTTAGATTTTCTCCTCTGCTTCCCTCTGTGACATTTATATTCATTTGTCCCTCTGCTTATAATTCTCACTTTTGCTGTTTAGAAAAACTAAATCATAGTTAATTAAAAATTCCCATCGCCTCATGTGAGGAAAAATGGAGCCATCTCAGTTTCTGGAACATTTTCTTTATTAGAGAAATATTAATTACAAAAGTATAAAATGGTGAACAGAGATTACTATTTCAGGAGTTTCTCACCATAGTGGAAGGAGAATATGCTTTGAGATCAGGTAAAATTGATTTTGAATTCTTGTGGCGGTATCCACAAGACACTTGAATTTCTAAACCTCAGTTTCTTTACATATTCAATTTGAAAAATAGCACCTAACAAATAAACTAATATATATATAAACATATAATGGATATTAACTACATGATATATTTTATTTATAGTACTACATCAACATTAGTATAGTTTATAGTGTAAATAAACATTGCAAATTTGATAATTTTTGTGGTCTTCAAAAACATATTACACAAAAGTTAACCAAACACACCCTGTACCATGTCTATGCAAAGCTAGTGTACTTAATATTTTTGGTTATTTATTTCAGATTTTCTAGTAGATTAGCATGTTGATAGTTTATTATAAGTTGTACATTTTGAAATAATTATAAAGTTAACTAATCACATTATGGAATGTAATATTTCTTATTGTACATTTCAAGAAGACTCATGATACAATATAATAATACTAAGATTATTATAATAAATTATTTATATAAAAGTACATATTTTGTAATCAATCCTAAATGTCAAACCATTGGTGTTACTTTTATGAATAATATATTTTTTGTTTATAAAAATAATACATATTCACGACATAAAATTTGGTAAGGAAAGAAAAGTGTAAAGAAGAAAATAACTACCATAAATTAATGACACTGGGAAAAATATTTGCAACTTATGACAAAGTGTTGCTATCTCTAGTAGAAAATTGCTCTTATAAATCAATTTTTAAAACAAATACCCAATATAAAAATGAATAAAGGAAATGGATAAGCAATTCTATCAAAATAGTATAGTAACCATAGAAATTCAAATCAAAACAGCAATTATATACATTTTATTAAGTCCTGAGCTACAAAAGGCTACAAAAGAGTGCAAAACTCTTTAAAAAAAAAGATTTTATTTATTTTTAGAGGGACGGGAAGGGAGAGAGAAAGAGTGGGAGAGAAACATCAATGTGTGGTTGCCTCTCACACACCCCCAATTGGGGACCTGGCCTGTAACCCAGGTAATGTGCCCTGACTGGGAATCGAACTGGCGGCCCTTTGGTTTTGAGGTCAGCGCTCAATCCAGTGAGCCACACCTGCCAAGGCCCAAAACTATTATACATACATTGCAGGGTACTTTGAAAATATAAAAAAGCACATCAACTTTCTTTCTAGAATTACAGTCTAACAGACCAATACCACAATGATGCATGTGCAATGATGTATATTACAGTATGTTTTATAATAGTGAATATTTCTAAAAATAATCTAAGTATCTAGCAATATTGAATTAACCAAGTTATGAAATATTAATAGAACAGAAATTGTTAAACCTGAAGATTGTTAAGTATATAAATATATTTATTTAACACTACTATAAGCATTTTTCAATGTCATTACATTTAGTATGTTTCCAATTTTTTGCTATTATAAGGAAATATATGTTTAGTCAAGGAACGTGTATGAATGACTCATGGGCATGGACAACGGGGAGGGATATGACTGTGGGAGAAGGGGTGGGCTGGGTGAGGGAGAGAAATTGGGGAAAATGGGACAACTGTAATTGAAAAACCAAAAAATAAAATTAAAAAAAAGAAATATATGATGAACATATTGCATATAAAGTGTGTATATATCTATGATCATTTTTAGAATAAATTCACAGAACTGGATTTACTAGGTCAAAGGATAAAAACATTTTTAAGGTTCTTGCTACAGATTGGATGGGTTTTGGAGGGCAGGAGCAGCAATACAATTCTTTTATGAAAGTTCCTCGATATTTGTTAATTGCAAGTCCTTGATCATCTCTGACCTTTTTTGATTTTATTATATCTTTTTCCTTTAATTTATATAGGTCTTGGACTTATGACAAATAATAATATAATTTATTCCATAAAATGGTTTTATTTGATTTTTGTGCTAAGAAATTTTTCATAATATCATTTTTTATTCTTCCAGACGTGGGTCGGCAATAAGAGAAGAAAAATGAGCAGTAAAAGTTCTGAATCAGGAGCAACAACAACAGGAACTGTTTCCGGTACCTCATTGGCAACTCCAGACATTACAGTAAGAAATGTGGTTAATATTGCTCGACCCTCAAGCCAACAGTCTTCTTGGTCATCTGCCAATAATGATGTCATTGTAACTGGAATATACAGTCCGGCCAGTTCTTTAAGTAGGCAAGGGACAACCAAACATACAAATACGCAAATTGCAGAAGCACATAAAATCCCCATCCAGAAATCGGACAGTAAAAATGATGCCGAGTTTCAGCTGCACATTCCTGTTCAAAGACAAGTAGCACACTGTAAAAATGCCTCTCTGCTCTTGGGTGAAAAAACAATTATTTTGTCAAGACAGACAAGTGTTCTAAATGCTGGAAACTCAGTATACACCAAGAAAAACTATGGAAGCTCTTCAATGCAAGGCTCTGAGATTACAGTACCTCAAAAGTCATCCGTGTGTCCCCGACCTTGCAAAATTGAACCAGTTGGAATTCAAAGGCCATATAAGCCTGAACACACGGCTCTATCATCACATAACTTAAGTGGGCAAAAGCCACCTATTAGAGATCCTTACTGTAGAACGCAAAACTTGGAAATCCGTGAAGTATTTTCATTGGCAGTTAGTGATTGCCCCCAGAGAATTCTGGGAGGAAGTACCCCACAGAAGCCTAGTTCAGCAGAAGGAACTTGTTTGTCCATTGCAATGGAGACTGGAGATGCTGATGATGAGTATGCCAGAGAGGAAGAGTTGGCACTGATGGGAGCACAGGTACCAAGCTACTCAAGATTTTATGAAAGTTGCAGTTCCCTTGGAGGTGAGAACCAAAGTACAGCTTTGCCAGGACCAGGAAGAAATATGCCAAATTCACAAATGGTTAATATTAGAGACTTCTCAGACAATGTACTGTATCAAAACAGAGACTACCATTTGACACCACGGACCTCATTACATACAGCATCTACTACAATTTACAGTAATACAAATCCATCACGGAGTAATTTTTCTTCACATTTTGCATCATCAAACCAATTGAGGTTATCACAAAACCAAAACAATTACCAGGTAATGTGTAAGTTTATTTTATATAAGTTTTAAAAATCATTGTTTGGTATAAGACACTGTGTTGGTATCCAGTAAGGCCTGGGACCTGGGTCGCTTAACTCATATTTTGAAGTCATTTGAGATTTTTTTTTTGCTCCAACATGGTGGTTTGTGGTCAACTCTTTGAAGAATCTTGTGCTTTTTTGGTCATGTTTAATAATGGTCAGTTTTTCTCCATGGAATATAATCATTTTTATAACATGACAGCTTTCTCCTGACATTTCAAACAATTTTAGTCAGGAAATAGTAGCCTTATGGGAAGCAATATATTTACCCTCACTAAAATAGAACTAAATTGGTTAGCTTCATCCCCTTGAACATAGATTGTTCCTGTAATGATTTTTACTTGCAGTGTGAAGAGATTTCACTAGATGAGTGCTGTTTTCCCTGGGTACATTGCCAGGGAAGTCAGTCATTTCTCTCGGTGATGATGGCTGAGAAGTCAGAGCCTATGGTAACTCAGCCAATTCCTTTTGCTAAAAGGAAAGGCTTACTATTAAGAAAATGAAAGGAGATGCTTTATTCAAATATTAAGTGGAAAATTAATCAAATAGTCTTTTAAAAATGTGTATAAAAGACATATTCAGAGTAAAAATTAAAGCAATTTTAGACCTGTGCAAAAAAATGTGTCATTTATTTATTGTTTAACATATTCAATTATTTAGATATGCTTCAAATATTCTACAGAGTGAGGTATAGGCCTACCTTAGAACATCTTTTAAGGTCATAGATCTTCTCTGAAAAATCTGCTTCAGAGAATTTTAATAGCAGAGCATAAGTATTCATCATTTTTCTTGCTAGACTCTTTAATTTGTTCAAATACAGTAAGTTTTATCTAGATTTAAGATGCTTCCAGACTGCTCTCAATTAACATAAGGAAAAAACTTACCTTAACTCCATCCATCTTATAACTCCTTCCTTCAAAATTACAAGCAATAACAAAGTATGGGAAGTATCCCTCTGGCACTTAGCCCTAACAGAAAAAGACTCCATCATCGTCATTAGTAGTCATTTCTTATTGAGAGCCCAATGATTTTTCTGTGTTTGCTCTTTCCTAAAGCGTGCTTAAATTAACATGGAGTCATGCCAGAAATATCCTTGCAACACCTCCTTTCATTCCCTAGTCTTCTGCACTTTTTTTTACAACTTCAGCGTTGTTTTGAACAGTAGTAATAACAAAAACATTTAGCACTTGTTGATCGTTTTACACATACCAGGTTTCATCAGTCACTTTATATACCTGATCTCTCTTAATCTCCATGGCAATCTAGAAATACAGAATTTAATCCATATTTCAATAACTTCTTCAGAAAGATCACATAGCCAGTACATGACAAAACCAGGATGCAACTCAGAAATATTTTTTCTGCTTTACCATACACCCTAACAATGTCAAGTGTATTAAAGTACTTGGAGGTATGAGTACAACATTTAATTTTTAATTTTTCCTAAGCTGACTGCTCCTCTATGGATAATTTAACCTAAAGTTATGCCTTTTTTATACTTTCTATTTTTTCCTGACAAAACTTTTAAAGGGATTCAATTTGTTTCATATAAAAGAACTTTTTAAATGGAATAAAACTTAGCAAGTTTTTTTTTTCTGAATAGTAATCTTTTTAAAGAAAGGAAGTTTGACATAACAATTTAGAGTATGGGCTTATAGCCTGATATACCTTGGTTTAAGTCTAGACTCTGCCACTTTCTACTTGTATGATTTTGGGCAAGTGGTGTAACCTCTCTGTGTGACAGTTCTCTCTGTGTGTAATATGGTTAATAACACCTACTTTTAAGAAATGCTGTATGATGAAATGGCACAATCTCTGTGAGGCTCCTCGTATGATCCCTGGTATGTAGATTTTCTTAATAAAATTCTGCTAGTCTAGGTCTTCTTTACATTCCATTTCAAGTAAAATATTGCAGAGCCCACAATATCACAAGTTGGTGGAGGAAAAAATAGCTGTAGTGCTGACTGAGAGAATACTAGAGATCAGCTATCAGCTTCATTTATATTATACCAGGCCTCCACTAACTTGACTTGAGACAGTACAGTAGAGACTGCAGAGAACCCTTGGGGCATCATTTTCTTCTTCTTTCTTTTAATTAGTTATTCTTTGAAGAAACCAAAGCAGCATGGGGAAGTGTACCCCATGAGGATTAACATCTTAGTCTATTTGAGTTGCTATAACAAAAATACCATAGGCTGAGTAGCTTAAACAACAAACATGTATTTCTCACAATTCTGAATGCTGAGAAGCTCAAGATCACGGTGCGGGGAGATTATCTGTCTGGTGAGATCCTGCTTATTAATGCACAGGAGGCCATCTTCTCATTGTGTTCTCATATGTCAGGAATAAAGGGGTCTCTTTTGTAATGGCACTAATCCCATTTATGAAGGCTCCATTCTTAAGACCTAACCTCCTTCTAAAAGTCCAACCTCAAAATACCATCACATTGGGTATTAAGTTTCAACATGTGAATATATCTGGGACACAAGCATTTAGTTTATGTTATTTATCTGCCAAGATTTTAATGAAGCTCATTTACAAGCTGTATTATTGTAACATTAGGACTTCGAAAAATGGAACCTATGATCATCTTGGCAACTTTCTAGTTCTGAACCTGCAAGCAAGCAAACAATTCTATTTAGTTTTTTACCCTGGGACTGCACAACAGATACTTGCCTCTTCTTCCTGTTACATCTGGTATGTTCAAACTCTTCCTGGAGGGTAGTCTAGTTCCAAGCTATCTAAGTGAATGAGTACAAATTGAGGGAATCCTAAGGGATGTTAAAAAGTTGAAATCAGCTCTGTTGCAGCCACTGGGGAATATCATAGTAAGGGTTAACTGGCAGTAATGAACTGTCGGGAGGTTACTATACCAAGATACTATAGACCAGTTCTATTTCAAAAACTCTCCAAGCTAACCTCACTCTTTTGAGGGAAAATTGCAACCGTATTGGTCTCCAAAGTGCCATTCACTCTTCATATCAACGCTGTCGGTGCACTATTTATTATAAGTGTTTTGATGATTAAAGATAAGTGATAATCATCTATGTGTAGCTATAGGAACATCTTTAAAGATAAATGCTACTAGATTAGTTTTGCAGTTGTTGTGACTTAATAATTGCATTCCCATCTTTCATGAACCTCATAAGGATTTAGGAGTTAATGAAATTAGAGCACTTTGGTCTACTTTTAAAAGATACTTTGAGTACAATGTATGTATCTCTATTACTGAAAGTGCCTTGCAACTTCCATCAGTATTTGTGGGCTTCAGTACATTTAAAAAAATAAACATGAAAGTTTAATAGTTGTAGAAACTTTAAACATCGTGGCATTCTAAACTAATACAAATGACATTTTAACTTGAAGAAAGTGAGGGTCAGTAACATTCAATAACTCTCAGGCAAATATTCAACTTCAAAAAAGTAACAGTAATATGTGATGAATGGCTTTAGTTAGCAAGGATAATTTTTACACAACTTTATTGAGATATAATTCACATAGTACAGAATTCACATATTAGAAATGTATAATTAAGTAGTCTTAAAATATATATCTATAGAGTTGTTCAAACAGCACCCCAATATAATTTTACAATAATCACCTCAAAAATGAACTACATACCCATTAGCACACCAAGTCCCCCATCCCAACATTAGACAACTACTAATATGTTTTCTATTTCAGTGGATTGACTTATTTTAGCTATTATTATACATGGAATTGTATAATATGTGGCCTTTTGTAACTGGCTTATTTCAGTTAGCATAATGTTCCCAAGATTTGTCCAGGATGTCGTTAAGTGTCAACATTTTGTTTTGTTGCTTTTTGATGTTACTTTTTATGTATATAGCTATTCATTAGTTGCTGGACATCTGAGTTGTTTCTACATTTGTCTGTTGTGAATAATGTTATGAACATTCATATACAAATTTATGTATGGACATATGTTTTCAAATCTTTGGGTATATATCTAGAAATGGATTTCTAGTTCATATTGTAAGTCTATGCTTAACATTTTGAGGAACTTCCAAAATTTCTTCTAAAGTGCTGTACCACTTTACACTCCCACCTCAACATATAAGGGATGCAGTTTCTCTGCATCCTTACCAAAACTTGTTATGTCAGTCATTTTGATTATAAATTCTATCCTGAGTGTGAAGTATCTCACTGAGGGTTTGATTTGCATTCCCTTGATACCTAACAGTGTTAACCCTCTTTTCATATGCCTATTAGCCATATAAATATCTTATTTGGAGAAGTGTTTATTCACATAATTTTTCCATTTTTAAAATAAGTCATTTTTTTCTTTTTGTTATAAGTATTCAGTTTTCTATACTAGTCCTTATTATATATGTGATTTTCAAATATTATCCCTCTTTATATGCTGTCTTTTCACTTTCTTGAGGTTACTGCTTATACACAAATGTTTTAAATTTTGATGAAGTTCAATTTACCTATTTCTTTCTATTGTCACATGCTTTTGGTGTTGTATCCAAGACAAAGTAGTGAAGACTTACTTTTATGTCTCCTTCTAAGAATTTTATACTTATATATCTTACACACAGACTTTTCAACTGTTTTGAAATATTTTTGGTGTATGGTGTGAGATAGGCATTCGCCTTGACTCTTTTGCATATGTATATTCAGTTGTCACAACATTATTTGTTGAAAATATAGTATATATTCCCCATTGAATGGTCTTTTGATCATATATAACAGTTTATTTCTGGACTCTCAATTATATGCAGTGGTAGATTTGGGTGCATATATATATATATATATATATGTACACACATATATATATATACCATTTATATATATTTATATATGTCTGTTTTTATGCTAATACATTGTTTTGATTACTGTAACTTTGTTGTAAGTTTTGAAATTGAGGAGTAGGTCCAACTGAATTCTTTTTCAAGTTAATTTTGTCTGTTCTGAGTACCTTGCATTTGCATATTAATTTTAGGATCACCTTGTCAATTTCTGCAAAAAAGCCACCTAGACTATTGGTAAAGACTATGTTCCATTGTAGATCAGTTTGATAATATTAATATATTAATAATATTGTGTCTTCTGATCCATGTATGTCTTTCATTAATTACACTTTCCTTAATTTTTAATGTTTTCGTTTTCAGCAGATAATGCTTGCATTTATTTTTTAAAATTTATTTCAAAGTACATAACTCTTTTGGATGCTACTTTAAATGAAATTTTTGTTTTAGTTTAATTGTTGGATTGTTCCTTAATTTTTATGTATCAAACTTGTATTCTGAAAAAACGTTTATTACTTATAGTAGACACTAGTAGATTCCATCTACAAGCACAGATAGGAAAACATTCAGTCACTCACAATGAAATATTATGTTATCTATTGGATTTTGTATGTGCTCTTCGTCAGGATGAGGAGGTTCTCTTTCATTCCTGGTTTGTTTAGTGATTTAATCATGAAAGGGTATTTATTTTTGTCAAATGCTATTTCTGTATCTAATGAGAAATTCATGTGCATTTTTATTCTATTAATATGAAGTATTATATCTTTTTCTTTTTCCAGTAATAATTTTATATATATTTTTCAGTTTTATTAAGATATAATTGACATACAGTACTGTATAACTTTAAGTTGTACAGCATAAGTGATTTCAGTTATATATGTTGTGAAACTGCCATAGCAGGTTTAGTTAACATCCATCATTTCATATACATGCAAAAAAAGGAAAAGGAAAAGAAAAGAAAAGAAGAGAAAAACAGCTTTTTTCTCCATGTGATAAAAACTCTTAACAACTTTCAAATATACCATATAGCAGTGTTAACTGTAGTTACCATATTGTACATTACACTTCTCGTACTTATGAACACCTTCATCCAATCTCTCCTCAACCTCTGGTAGCCACAAATCTGATCTCTTTTTCTGTGTTTTTTTTTTTTTTTAACATTCCACATATATGTGAGTTCATACAGTATTTGCCTTTCTCTGATATATTTTAATTAACATAATGCCCCCAAGACCCATCCATGTTGTCACCTATGGCAAGGTTTCCTTCTTTTTTTTAACTGCTGAATGTTTTTTCTAGATATATACATATGTGTAGTTTTTCCTATACATATGTAATCATAGTAGCATTATTTACCATAGCCAATATATGGAATCGCCTGTGTCCATTTATCTGTCAACTGACACTTAAGCTATTTCCATATATTGGCTATTGTAAATACTGCTGCTACAGTCATGGGGGTAGAGATAGCTCTTTGACAGAGTGTTTTTGTTGACATTGGATATATTTCAGAAGTGCAACTGCTGTGTCATGTGGTAGTTCCATATTTAATATTTTGAGAAACTGTTATAGTGGCTGCACAAATTTATGATCCCATCAACAATGCACAAGTGTTGCTTTTATCCACGTTCTTGCCAGCATTTTCTATCTCTAGTTTTTTTAATGAGTTATCATAATAGGCCTAAGGTGATATCTCATTGTGGTTTTGATTTACATTTTTGTTTTGATTGCTGAGTTTCAGCATGTTTTCATGTACTTGTTAACTATTCCTATATCTTCTTTGGAAAATGTTTATTGAGATTCTTTCCCTATTCATTAATTGGATTATTGGATATTGAGTTGAATGAGCCCTTTATATATTTTGGATATTAATCCCTTACCAGATACATGGTTTGCAAATATTTTCTCATGCATTAGTTTTTTTTTTTACATTTTGGTGATTGTTTCTTTTTGTGCAGAATTTTTTAGTTTGATGTAGTCCCACATTTATTTTTTTATTTATTGCTTTGCTGCTTGTACTGTAGGTGTCACATACCAAAAAAAAAAAAAAAAAAAAAAAAAAAGAAGAAGAAAAAAACCCATTGGTAAAACCCTTGTCAAGATTTTTCCTATAATTTATTTAAGAAGTTTCATGGTTTCTAATTATACACTTAAGTTTATAATCTATTTTGAGTTAATTTTTGTGAATGATTTATAATTGTTACATCTTTTTGGTAAATCGTCCCCCTTATCACTATATAATGTTTTTTTCTTACTATTTTTAGGTTAAAATCTATTTTGTCTGATGTAAGTATAGCTACCCTTGCTTTTTTGGTCACCATCAATAAAAAAATAAAGACTTTTACTATATACCATATGTAAAACTATCTCAAATGTAACAAAAGCTTAAACATAATGATTAAAACTATAAGAGTATTATTAAAATATATAAAAAGTAGCTTCATAAAATTGGATTTGGCAATGATTTCAAAAATATGACACCAAAAGCATATCAACAAAAGAAAAATAGATAAAATACATCAAAATTAAAACTTTTGTGCATCAAAAGATACTATCAACAGAATAAGAAAGCAACCCATGGAATTGCAGAAAATATTTATATTGTAAACTGTGTATCTAATAGGGGGCTTATATACGTGTAAAATAATTACTGATAGTGAAGTAGTTACTATTGCCATTATGTGTGTTATTTTTTGTATTCCTTATGTTTTTGTGCCTCATTTCCCCCATTAATTCCTTCCTTTCTGTTTGATTTCTTTTAAATGCCTATCTTTTGGTTCAATAAGGAGCCCTGTGCAAGACAAAGACATGGTACCATGATTCATGTATAAAACATTTTATTTCTGTTGTCTGTTTAGAAGTTAAAGCTAATGGTTGATGATTTATTTTACAAAGTTAGTAAATAATTTGTATATGTCCTCAAATGTCTATCTTTTTTACATGAGTAGAATTAAGGTAATATTTCATGTTAGAAAGTATAATTTCAGGAGATCCAAATTTGTAATAGTGTACAACCCAGAGCCTTTGGATCAGAACATAATCATTTCACATATCAGTTTATATTATTTTACTTATATGTTTCCATTTTTTAACAGCTAGAATCTTTAGAATCAGTATGATGAAATCAGACTTGTTATGTTATGTCTTAGTACTTTCTATAATTTACTTGAAACATCTTAGACTTTCAGTTTTCTTGATCTTAATCTCTTACAGTTTATAAAATTGTAACTAGTAAAATCATGTAGGAAAAAATCTTAATTAACATTTTGGTTATAAACTACAAGAACTTTGAAGGCAAGTAAAATTTTCTAAACACTGGTTTCATATTACTTAACAGAAGAAAATTCAGGTGCTTAAAAATGTGTTAGATGCTTGGCCAAAAGTTGTGCTATTGATTTTTCAACTTGTAAGGCTTATTTAACTTCTGAAAGCTTTTCCAGACTTCGTAGAGAGAAGATGAAGGAAATATTTTTAAGTAAACCACTACATCTTTTCTCCTTTGCTCCTGAACACATTGTTTTCAACCTGAAGCAACTTATTCCCTTCCTCCTACTGCCTACTCTATGTAATCCTCTCTTCTATATTTCTACTCTTGGCCTTTTGTTAAGTTTCAGCAAATGAAGCTGGTGAATAATGAAGGCCCCAGTGAATTCAATCAATCAATCACCCTATATTTATTGTTTGCCCACCACATGCCTACCAGTATCCTCTGTATGCTATACCTCATAATTGAAAAACATCTAAGAAACACTGCTTATTAAAACAGAATGATTGATAGGTTTGAATGCTCAGCTGATACCAAAATAACTGATGGAAAGCTAAAACATTGATTTATGAATCTCTTACAGCTGAACTTTGACGAAGGACATAGTTATTGTCTGACTGTTTCAGTTAATCAAATTTCATTTAATGACATGTTAATTAATAATATATTTTATTTTCCTGACTCACATAGAATATATTTCACATAAGAATTTTACTAAACCTATAAACTTGTCTGAAAATTTTTAAATAGAATATTCAACATATGTGTAGAACTTTTTATAACAGAAATATTTTTAAATCAAATAAATTCATTTTGTGTATATTCCTTGTGGCTCTATAAAAATAGTTATACTAAATTGTTTTAAACATGATACCTTTCCATTAATAAGCTCATAGCCTAGCAGAAATATTATAGCAGAATTATATTTAGGTTCTAATTTGTACAAAATGAAATATAGTAAAAATTTCTTAAATCATCTATCAAAGTAATTTGTATATGTAATGTATAGTTAACATTCTAACATATGGTATCTATTTTAAATATAATTTATCATTTTCTACCAGAAAGGTAAGCATATAAGAACTGGATTCACAAATCTTAACTATTCACATGATGTAACTCCAGCTTACATGCAAGTAATGTATCTACTCTTAACCAAGAGTAGCAGATTTCCAAAATTAGACACTTCCTTGCATTTATTTTCTTCTTCACCCAAGTATATATTATAAATTTATTGGTGAGAGAGAGAGAGAGAAAGAGAAAGCTATGTGAGAGAGAAACATGGATGGATCGGTTGCCTCCCATACCCGCCCCTACCAGGGATAGAATCCACAAGCCATATGTGTGTCCCAACCAGGGGTCAAACCCAAACATTTTAGGGTACTGGATGGTGCTCCAACCAACTGACCCCTCAGCCAGGACAGCACTTCCTTGCATTTACATTCGAAGTTGTGATTCTCCACTTCTCCATTAGTTTGAGCTTGGCAGCTGTTTGGAGAGTCAGTTTTACAATGGGCATAAATAGACCACTCCAATAATCCTGACACTGTTTAGTCCTTTTCTATCTCTTGCACAAGGCTTTTCCTCAGAAATATGTTTTATATTTATCATCTCAATTTCTACCTCGCCTAATCTAGTTCCAAGCCTGGATTACCTACCTCTTGATGAAACTATTATTAAAGTTTCTATACTTACTCAGTTGACTATAAACTTTTAGTCAAATTAACAATCCAAATATATAAAAATACAATTCTGACCATACAACCCAATTGCTTAAAAACCTGTGATGATGCCCCATTTTCTACAGAATTAGGTGTAAATGTACTTTGTCATTCATGACCTTCACAAAATGACCCCAACTCCCTTTCTAGTTCTAGGTGAACCAACAATTCCCAGTGATACCCTATCTGTTTACTCCACTGTGCTCACGCCACTCTTTTCCCCCAGAATGCTCTCTTTTTTATTTCTATCAAAATTCTGCTCATACATCAGGTTTAGCTGAGATATCAGTCCTCAAGTTGATGTAATTTTGCCATATCTTGAACTCCTATAGCACTTCATTTATTGTACTGACCTTACGACACTTATCATAGCTTTCTTTGTATTAAAGTCATTTATGTACCTGTCTTATCTGTCCTTCTCAGAACATAGTTCTTGCCCTCCAGGAAATTATGTTTACCTATCTTTTTTTTTTATTTCCTGTAGCACCTAAAACAACACCTAGTATAGAAGAGATGCCTGATAAATATTTGAACAGAATTCAAATAAGTTACCTTGGAAAGTTATCTATACTTATTTCAATAATGTTCAATTTGCCAGAAAGTTTTGAAGTCCTTTACAATTGTCTTACGGGCCTGTAGGATTCTTTTGAAAGCTTTCAGTGGTGACAAATCTTTGTCATTTGAGGGCATATTTGATAAATGGAATTTATTCTTAGTCATACCTAGTGAATAATATAGATGTTCAATCTGAGCTGCTGTATTTTCAGTTATTGTAAAAGAAATATGAAATAATGAGACAGAATCTCTGGGTGAGTCATGAACTGACAACTGCAAAAGGAAAGTTCCCAAAGTGCTTTCAACAATGACAATACCAGTGTAATGACTTCATAACTTCCTAAGTTTTCTACTTGAAAACATGCAGTACTCATTTGGATGTGTAAATTCTAATATATTTGTTGAATCTGTCTTGACTCCTTGTAGATTAATTTTGCAGTTTTCCAAACCAGAGTGTTGAAAAATGTGTTTGGAATTTAAATATCCTTTAGATAAGAAGTATATTACTTTGCTCATTTGAAATACTGTATTTTATAGTTTCTGGTGAGGGAGAAACTTTGTCATCATTATTGCGCCAAACAAAATTCCCCAAAGTGGAAGGAAATATATTTATAAAGTACTATGATTCAACAAAACTTACAAATTCAGCTACTATACCTGGCTGTTCTGAGTTTTGCTAGAAACCTAAGGAACTGAAGAATAGATTTAAAGTGAGCAATAATGGGTAATTGAATATAGCACTTGAGTATCTTGTAACTGGTGACTCAGAATTATAAAACAAAGAAGTTAAACTTCATCTCTTCCCAAATCTCATGGAATTTATTATTAATGTGCCTATAGAAGTTTTCTATTTTCTTTATTATACACAATTGGCTTAAGCAGGAAACCATATTTATATTCTTAAAATGTATTATGTCCATGTTTAAAGAAATTCAATTAACCATGTTTATTTTATGTACCATTTTCATTATTTCATATGTAAGTTGTCAGTAGTTACTGGGTTTTTGGCAATTTATTTGGTTTAACATATTTTCTCTTAACAACTTTATGTAGCCCGTTTTAAATTATCTTAGTATATGGGAGTATGTAAATAGATAATCCAAAATCGTAGGAGATCTCTGTTTTTCAGGAGTATATGATGTGATTATTTTAGCAGATTTACCTCTTCCATTGAGGCTAGCAATCAATTTAATTTAGAAACATTATATCATATACCAATTATTGATAAGAAGATGAGAAAGTGTATATTTTGAAGAATTTTTTCTTAGAAATTTTGTTATCACTCTCAGTTCACTATTTAAAAAACTATTCACAGTTCAAGACCCTTGGGCATTCTAGTTAATTGACATTTTACTGTAGTGGAATTTTAACTTGAGTAAATATATTTTTAAAACTTTTTCTTTTTAAAATTATTTTTCTATTACAGGAGTCCCATTTTTCCCCCATGCTCTCTCCTACCCCAAAAACTTTTTCTTGAAAGTATTATTTGGAGTTTGTATCAGTTATAGCCTATCCTTAGCATATTGGTGTAGTGAACTCAAAGTGAAATGGCAGATCTAGTGGCCAGGGATGGTAATAATCTACTTGGATTTTTAATATTTTTGAAATATTTTGACTATATTACTTTATAATTTACATTTATTGATCATCACTTCTTATTAATAGGCATAATAGTAATTCATAACCCATCCTGAATATAATTTATCAAATACAATAAATGCTTACATGAGTACCATGTTCCCACCACCACCACTTAGAAAGACTGATTTACCTTATCAGTCTCTCAGGAGGTACATATTTGGAAGGAACGAAGAGAACAAGAGTTTGGAGTGCTTCAAATCCTTGTATGTCCCAAGAAAAAGTATGGTAAATTATAGGCTAACCCACAGCTCATGGGACCACCTTGGTGTCTATAGACACTCCCCAGAATCCAATTGAAGTAGCATTTATCTCTTTGCTTGGCAATGCTGATGTAATAAGCCATTGCTGGCTATTTGCCTTAGTAGTTTCTACTTAAAAAGAAGCTCACAGTTATGTATGATGAGTAAGTCTTGAGAGTTAATATACCACATGATGACTATAGTTATTTAATTATTGTTAGTAATTCCACAAAGCACTGCATTTTTATTATAAAAATTTTATTTTCCATTGATTTCTAAACCATACTTCTAGGCCTTAACAGTGTCCTACATTTTTTTTTCTTGAATTTTCAGGAGAACTTTGCACCACTTCTAAAATTTCCCCACCAAGGAAGTCCCTTTCAGTCTGTTGTGTTCAGTCAGGAAATGGGATTGTCTGAGGGGGTGGTGGATATGTTCTGAATGAAAACCTATTTTGAAGTCTTATATGAATTTTTTTTTTTTTTTTTTTTTTTTTTTTTTTTTTTTTTTTTTTTCAGATTTAATGTGTTTTATTGATTAAAATATTACATTTGTGCCAATTTCCCTTCCCTCTGCTCCCCTCCACCCGGTGGCCCCCTCCCTCCAGTTGTCCCCCCCTTTTAGATTATGTCCATTAGTTGTGCATACAGTTCCTCCCAACCTCTGTCTATTCCATTCCCTCCTACCATGATCCCCAATTCCTATATCATCTCCCTCCCTCTCCCCACTCCCCCTCCCTGTTGACCTCCCCCCACTATGCTTCCCTTACCCACAGTTCCTTTTCCACTCTCGTTGCCTGTTTCGTTTGCCTTTGTTTCATCTCCCTATCTTCTGTTATTTAAACCAGTCCCTTTAACTTCTCATATAACAGTGGTTTGGATCTAATGAACTCTTTCAGTTTTATTTTGTCCTGGAAACACTTTCTCTGTCCTTCTATTCTGAATGACAATTTCGCTGGATAGAGTATTCGTGGTTGTAGGTTTTGGATTTTCATTACTTTGAATATTTCTTGCCAGTTCCTTCTTGCTTGTAGGGTTTCCCTTGAGAAGTCAGCTGATAGTCTAATTGGGACCCCTTTGTACATAATTCTTTTCTTCTCTCTTGCTGCTTTTAAGATTCTCTCTTTATCTTTAATTTTTGACATTTTGATTATAATGTGTCTTGGGGTGGTTCTCCCTGGGTCCAGTCTCTTGGGAACTCTCCTTGCTTCCTGGACCTGCAGGTCTATTCCCTTCCCCAAGTCTGGGAAGTTCTCCTTTATTATGTTTTCACTCAATTTTTCAAGTTCTAGTTCATCTTCCTCATTCTCTGGCAAACCAATGATTCTTATGTTGGGCCTTTTATAGCTGTCCCAGAGGTTTCTGATCGTCTCATTGTTGCTTCCTATTTCCTCTCGCTGCATTGGTTGACTGCTTCTTCCTTCTCCATATTCCAGTTTGTTGAAATGAACTCTGGATTCCTCACCATCTGTCTCGTACATGGTTTTGTTCCTTTCGTTATGAAAGTTTTTCGCTTCTTTCATATCTTTTTCCTGCTCTTTTGTGAATTCTGTAAGCCACCTGATAACAATGGCCCAGAACTGAGCCTCTGACAGGTTTCTTATCTGTTCATCTGTCAGGTTCTCTATCTGCTGCCTGGTGAGCTGCACCACCGGGATCTCTATAGTTGTCTGCCTCATTTTGACAGATGCGTTTTGTTTTCCTGGGCTGGCTGTCGGGGGCGGTGCCTGTGTACTCGTAATGACCCAGCGACCGGCGCCCTTTGGCGTCACAAGTCAGCGCCCGGCGCCTGTCTGCGACCTATTTCGCAGCCCTGTGGTGCTTTCTTTCTTTGGGGGCGGGGGTCCAAAATGGATACACACAGTTATTCCGCTAGGAGACCGGGATCCGTCCTCCCGCGCCCCTGGGCCTCACTGTTCAAGGCGATGCTGCGACTGCTCTCCCCAGCGCCCGGAGTCGCGCACCGGCAGGGGCTTGATTGGAGTCGCGCCAAGCCTCCGGGCTTTTTCGCCGCCCCGCCCCCGCCGCCGCTCCGCAGACAGCTTTGCCTTCTTTAACTCTTACCTGCCCAAATGGCACCGCTGGTTTATAACTTCATGTGTTGGGCTTCCGTGTAGCTTTATTTTCTGGAATTTCTAGTTATCCTTTGTTTTGAAGTAGTTGTATTCCTATCTGGTTGTAGAGGGAGACCTAGCGTGTCCGTCTAAGCCTCCATCTTGGCCGGAAGTCTCTTATATGAATTTTTTGATGTTGATCAGCATGCCAAGTAGTGCTAATGCATATTTTACTGAGATTCCATTTGTTTTTTCCACAGATTTCAGGAAACCTTACTGTGCCTTGGATTACAGGGTGTTCTAGAAAAAGAGCAGTAAGTAATCTTTCATTTAAAATGGCAAATGGGTTTTCCCGTGTTTTTAGTAGAAATGCCATTGAGAAACTGTAATGCTATTTATAAAGTTGGAAAATGGAACCTCAATAAGACCGCATTATCTCAGAGAATATATTTTGTGATCTAAATATACAGCAAAGGTAACCTTAAATAAGATGCAGTAACCAGCACACTGAAAAATCTTTGAGAAGGTATTTGCAGTTTTAAAAAGAATTCAGAGGTAATTAATAAAATATTATACTTTTTCTACATTTAATTAACCCAGGTAATTTGATCATGTAATTGAATCATGATTGATATAAACATCTCAGTCAAGATTAAATAATTTAATTTATGTTAATATTAGTGCATCTTTGTATTTAA
Organism: Furipterus horrens; assembly: GCF_987537825.1. Classification (NCBI taxonomy): domain Eukaryota; kingdom Metazoa; phylum Chordata; class Mammalia; order Chiroptera; family Furipteridae; genus Furipterus; species Furipterus horrens. Next base: position 3,872,503 of record NW_028327187.1, read on the forward strand.
CAGTGATGAGTGACTAATATTTTAACAATATTATTTTGTTTTTTGTTTTTATGCTAAAACTGTTGTAATGTTTATAGTGTTAATATAAGAGTTTCATTAAAATTGTGTTCTGTCAATGAATCCCATTCAGTTGGCCTGTGTAGAACCCATATATCTGCATTCTAAGAAGTACCTCAGGAGATTTTGATATAACTGGTCCATAGATGGGAAGAGTATTTTAATCATAAAATAGACAAATACAGTTTTGGAAATATAACTCAAATTATTCTATGTTAGATAGGTTTGGGTATAATAAAGTGGAAGCTAGGACTGTAGTACTAGACAGGATTATGTAGACTCATTTTTCCTTTCTCTTCTCCACAAAATAAAACTATATACCATGCAAGTAATACAGGAGACCTCCAAAGGAGAACTTCGAAAGATGGAAAGAAAGCAACTGGTTAGGGACTCCAAGACTTGGAGGAACTACAGGGTATTTTGTCCCCACATACCAACAGAAGATGACACAGGCTAGGCATCTCATAATCCCCAATCTATAAGAGAAAACAATTTGGGTAGCTCATTCCTCCCATTGATGAGACATGAAGTGAGCTTGGTTACATCAATCCAAGGCGATCAATTGTAAACATCAGTGACAATAAGTAGCCAAGAGAAGTGTTTTCTTTCCATGCTGGGCCTGAACTTATCCTCCCTTACTTGGAGACACCAGGAAGCAACCAACAAAATGCAACCTGGCTTGGGAAACTTCTTTATTCCTGTAGGTCAGAGAATTCTACTTCCCACTTAGATAACCAGTTGGCTTGGTTAGTACTAGCAAGAGTAATCAGGACACCATAAGTGTCCTGGAAGCCCAGGAAGTGTGTTATTTATCCCTGAAGGATGAAGAATCTAATGGAGAATATATTTTTTCCACCTAGAGACATTGATATGTAGGGTGGCACCAATAGGCAGTATCTCTCCACAGTAACTATTGGGCCAAAATGTTCTGAAAATAAAAATATAATTGGAACCACTACTCAACTGTAAAAAGGGAGGAAATCTTACCCTTTGCGACAGCATGGGTGGACCTGGAGAGCATTATGCTAAGTGAAATAAGCCAGGCAGAGAAGACAAATACCATATGATTTTACTAATATGTGGAGTCTAATGAACAAGCTGAACTAACAAGGAAAAAGGAGACAGACTCATAGATAGAGAACATGCTGATAGCTGTGTTTGCGGGGAGGGTTGTTAGGGGGTGGAAGAGAGTATGGAGGGGATAAATGGTGTTGGAAAATAAAATAAAAAGCAGTCCAAGACCTTCGTGCTAAACATAACTGGGTAACTGCCTGATAAAATAAAAAGATTGAAATAAGAAGAAAATTCTTCTATCATAATGGCCAAAGTGCTGAGGATATAATTGAAAGTCACCCATAACACCAAGAACCAGGAAAAGCACAGCTTGAATAATAGAAGAAAATCAACTGTAATAAACACTGAGGTGAATTAGGTAATGGAATTATCTGACAAGGATTTTAGAGCATCTATTATAAAAATGCTTCAACAAGCAATTACAAATTATTTTTAAGCAAGTAAAAATCTCAAAAGAGCAAAAAAAGTTATTTTAAAAATTAGAATTATAGAACTGAAAGGTAACTGAAAAATTTTTTAATTGCTGTATTGCTCAATATTTGAGTGGTGATTAAAAAATAGGACAGATTGATAGAATTTCCCAATTGGGACAACATAGAGAAAATACTGAAAAATAATAAACAGGACCTCAGAATTCTGTAGGGCAATAAAAAACCATTCAATATTTGCATTTGCATCAGTGGAATCACACAAAAAGAAAAGAAAGGGAATGGGATGCAAAAGATATTTAAAGAAATAATAGCTGAACACTTCTAAAGTTTGGGAAAAAATAACATAAACCTACAGATTCAAGAAACTTGGTGAACTCTAAGCAAGATAAATGTAAATACATCCACACCCAGACAAATCATAATTAAAGACAAGGAAAAATCTTTCCTTCAGCCAGAGAGCAATGATATATTATCTATAGGAAAACACCAATTTAAATAACAGTAATGGATTTTTCATTTGAAACACTGGGAGGAAAGGACCAATATTTTTCACATGTTTAAAGAAAATAACTTTCAGTCAATAATTCTGGTTGTAAAACTATCCTTTAGGAATCAAGGAAAAATAAAAGCATTCTTTAATGAAAGAAAATTAAAAGAATTTGTTGATAACTGAACTACTGGATATCAGGCATCTGTATTAGCATGGCTTAGCTTAGCTGGATTTCCTGCTTAGGGTCTCACAAAGATGCAATCAAGGTGTTAGCTAGGCTATATTCACATATGGAGGCTTGAATGAGGATGAATATGCTTGTAAACTCAGTTTGTTGAAACAGTTTATTTTCTGTGGCTGTAAGACTGAGATCCTGTCTTCTCACTTGTTGTTAGCTGAAGGTTACTCTCATGTCCTAGAAGATGCTGCCCACAGTTCTAGGGTCTAGAGACCCTCTTTAATTCCTAGAAGCTACCCACAGGTTCCAGATGCCTCCCACAATTTCTTGCCATGTAGGATCTTTAAAAAATGGCCATTAAAAGTCTCTAGACTGAGTCTGCTAGCAAGACAAACTCTTATAATGTAACCTAATCACAAGGGTGACACTTCATCATCTTTGTTATATTCTGTTGGTTAGAAGGAAGTCACAGGTCCCATCATACTCAGAAGGAAGAGATTATTAAAAAGCATGAAAACCAGGTGGTGGGATAATAAGGTTGCCACCTTAGTGACTCTTCACCAGGCAATGGATTACAGTGATGCTAAAGCTTCCTGGCCCATATTATGAGATTAAGGTGCAGAGAAAAGAAGCTCAGGTGGGGCCTGGAAAGGCTCTTTGAGTTGAAGAAATGGAGCTAAGAATCCAGGGAGAATAAGATGACTAGAGTTTGCAGCACAGAGTATTGAAGAAGTGAGAACTATGCAGAAAAAGAACCCAGGAAATCTGCAAAAGGTTTCTCTTGAAAGTCAACTGAATATGGATTACCCATGTGTATGGAGAAACTATGTCTGGAAAAAGAACCGTCTAAAATAGTAGAAATAACAGTACTCATATGGGCCAGTAATAGTACTTTTTCCAACCAACCAGAAAGAAAAACTGTATAGTTTATGGGCCACTGTGTAAAACACACAGAACGCTTATTATAGACTAAATACTGCTCTTATTCTGCCTAACAAATCTAAATCATAAAAGCAAGTTCAGAAAGGATCAATCAGTTTCTAAGTAACCTATTGGCATCAAAGAGCAAAACTAAGTCTTTTTTTTTTTAAGAAGCTATTCTTTTTTTTTTATTTTTATTTTTTTATTTTTATTTTATTTTTGGTTTTTCAATGACAGTTGTCCCATTTTCCCCCCATTGCTCCCCCTCCCAGCCCATCCCTTCTCCCACAATCATATCCCTCCCCGTTGTCCGTGTCCATGAGTCCTTCATACACGTTCCTTGACTAAACCCTTCCCTCACTTATCCCCCTTCTCTCCCTCCCCCCTCCCCCCTATTGACTAAGAAACTACTCTTTATTTTAGACAACCTCATACAATTCTTTTCATATTCCCCCCACCCCACTACCCACCCCCGACTTTTTGCCTATACGCCTCATCTTTTAGTTGAAAAATAAGGTTTGAGAGAGGTGAAGGGAAAAATCATAAAGGGCAAACTCTACAGTACTAACAAGGCACTTCTCTCATGCATAGCTAGTCAGTTCCTCAAACTGGCATTCTGTACAAGTCTTACAAAAAGCGATAGGTTTTCATAGGTGAGGTGTGGGGGCTAAGATGTCTACTCAAATAGTATGGCAAATTCTCAAGAGTCCCTAATATTCTAATATGGGTTGATCTCCAAGAGGAGAAAAGGGGTATGCAACATTCTCCCAGCTTTTTGAGCAAACAATCTTTTTCACAGAACACATCAGAAACAAGTTTGGAGTGTGCTGGTAAAATAGGATTTCTCCACACTTTTCCTCCCATTCCCTGCTAATGCCCACATCAGAGTGACTTTAGAATCAAGACCGCTAGTCATATTAAGAAAGGACAAGTTAATCAGGGATGGAATGAAAAAAACCAGCCGCCACCTCGTTTTTCCTTTCCAATTCTACATTTTCCACCACCACCACCACCACCACCACTCCCGCCCACCTCCATCTAAGTTAAGCAATACGTACACTTCCTCACTTCCTCCCTTAAGCAATCCAGTTGGGTGTCACTTCCCCCACTTTTGTGATAGAGCAACTAGTTTATCACTACCTGAGGACACAGAAAGTACTACTGAAGCAACACGGTGGGCTAGTGGAATCTAATTGCTAAGATATCACAGAAGACACCACACTCAAAGAGGAGGGCAGCCTCAGCTTATGCAGCAACATCCAAGCGACACTTTTCCGTGCACTGCTTAAATCCCCATCAGCAAAACCATATGTGAATACCTCAGGCCTGGATATTGGCCTTCTCTTGGCTTGGAACGTGGCTAGATTTTTGTGAGAAAGATGTTTGTCCTTAGAATCTATGTCATTGCTTTAGTCTGTTCAGCCTTTTCTGGACCTGGGCATGGTCCTGGCACTGACGTGCAGCAGACTGATTCCTAAGACCCTTTGACTACATCAAATGGTTGTAAAATAATCTCCATGGTTATTAACTAATTAAACTTGCATTCAACACCATATGCTGATAGAATGAGACAAAAGATAAGATTTGGATCTTAGATCTTTCCGAGCAGGGCATGTTAGACGATGACTAGAGCAAAACTAAGTCTTAATTGTAAGAACATACAATTATATAGCACCCAACAAGGTAAAATGTATAGCATCTGTCATCAATCAAAAATTACTACAACATAAAGAAGCAGGAAAATATGACCAATGATAAGGAGAAAAAATCATTAAATGAAAATGACCAGAGCTAACACATATGTTAGAATTAGCAGAAGAGGCTATTAAAACCATTGCTGTGACTGTATTTTAAATGTTTTAGAAGTTAAATGGCAACATGGAAGATATAAAGAGGCATAAATAACTTTTAAAGTTGAAAACTGCAATGTCTTCGGGGGAAACATAGTGGAAGGTACTAAAGGAATATTACTGTTGTAAAAGAAAAAAATAGTTAACTTGAAGGCACAGCAATAGAATATACCCAATATGACACAAAAAATAACTTTAAAAAAGTATCAGTGAGCTGTGGAACAATTTCAAGTGACCTAACATATATGTAACTGAAGTATGTCAAACAGTTTGAGGGAGGACAAAAATATTTGAATAAATAATGCATTAAAATATATCAAATTTGATGAACCTATAAACACACAGATCCAAGAAGCTCAATGAACTTCTAGTACAAGAACCACAAAAGCACTTCATAATAATTTTAAAATGCTCAATACTCTTGATTATGAAAAATTAAAAGCATCCTGATATATACATGTTATGACTAGAGAAACAAAGGTAAGGATGATATCAGGCTTTTCATCAGAAAAAATAAAAATGAGAAGACAGTGGCACAATATCTTCAAAGTACTGAAGAAAAACCATCAACCTGACTGTTATACTCAACTACAATATTGTTTAAAATTTACCATGAAATAAAGATTTTTTCATGTTCAATAAACTCACATGTAAATGTTAAAGAATTTCCTTCATGCAAAAAGAATATTGTGCTGGATGGGAATTTGGATCTACACAAAAGAACAAAGAGCACTGGAAATGTTAACAACATGGGTAAATATATAATATTTTCATATATTTAAAAATAATTGTTGAATGAAATAATCACAATATAATGTGAGATTAAGATCATAAATGTAAGTAAAATATATGACAGCAAAGGAATAAAGGCTGGGATGGAAGACAAGGAAATACACTACTATAAAGTTCTTACACTAATAACATGAAGTAGTTTATCATGTTAAAGTAAAATGTTAAAGATGTATACTATAAACCCTAAAGCAGTGGTTCTCACCTAGAAATTATTTTGCAGTACAGGGAACATTTAGCAACGTCTGGATAGATTTTTGCTTGTCACAACTTGGAGAGATACTACTGGCATCTACTGGCACAGACCATGGATGCAGCTAAGCATTCTTCGATGCATAGGACTGACTCCTACAACAAATAATTACCCAGCCTAAAAATGTCAATAATGCTGCTCTTGAGAAACCTTGCCCTAAAGCAACCAGAACAGCCAAACAGTTATAGCCAATACACCAAAAAATAAACAGATAGAATTAAATAATAAAAATAGTTCAATAGTTGTTTTTTAAAAATAAGAAAAATAGTAAGAAAAAATAAATAACAAATGGTAAAAAGATAAAACAAATAGCAAGATGACTGACCTATCATCTCTGTTAATAATCATTCACTGTAAATGACTCAAACATATCATTTAAATGTCATAGTCCAGTTGGATTAAAAACTACAAGACCCCCCTGTATACTTCCTACAAGAAAGACACATACTTTGTAAAAATACAGATAACTGGCTATATTGCTAACAGAGAAAAGATAACATCAAAGATTGTTAAGAAGGATAAAGATGGTCATTTGTTATTGACCAAGAAGTCAATCTATCAAAAGGACATAACAGTTGTAATCATTTATACACCTTATAACACAGCTTCAAAATATATGAAGCCAAAACTGATAGTACTATAAGGAGAAATAGACAAGTTACCAAGCATACTTAGAGTTTTCGGTACCTTTCTCTGGCATATTCTTAGTGGGTTTTGGCTAAGGGGCATTGACACTGGGGAGGTTTTCTTTGAAAGTGGTTGGAAAAATTTTGAGACAGTGGTTATATTTCATTTGTGGGTAGAGTGTGCTTCCAGAAGAAGATAGTAAGTGACCAACATGGTCATTTATCACAATGGCATTTTATATTTGATTATATGATTTTCATTAATAAATATCTTTCTATTAAATCTAAAGTATTAGTTCTATGAAAGCAAGGAAAATATCTAAGTATATGTTTTTCCTTACCATTGCATCCTTAAAATCAATCACAATGTGGACCAGTGTAGTACAATAAAAATATAATATGAGCCACATATATAAGCTTACATTTCCAAGTAGCAACATTAGTGAAAAGCTGCAGGTAAAATTAATTTTAATGATATACATTGACTCAATATCCAAAATCTATCATTTGAAGGTATAATTAGTACAAAAATTATTGAGATATTTTACCTGTTTTTTTTACCATTACAACCTTTAAAATCAATATATATTTCATACTTACACATCATTTAAATGCTAAATTTTTATCACACAAACTTGATCTACATGTAAATTTTGTAAGATTTACAGTTGAAAAAGTGGATTTAAATACCCAGCTTTTCTTTTTTCCTTTCTAAAATGTAAATATTTTTTAATTAAAGTATAGCAGACATACAGCATTATGATAGCTTCAGGTGCACGACATAGTGATTTGACATCTATATACCTTATGAAGTGATCACCATGAGAAGTCTAATAGTCATCTGTCATTGTACAATGTTATTGTGACATTACTGACTGTGTTCCCCATGCTGTACTTTACATCTTCATGATTTATTTATAAGTTTGTACCTCTTAATATCCTTCACCATTTTACCCATCCCCTCACTGCTAACCCTCTGGCAATTGTTTTCTGTATCTAAGAGTCTGTTTTGTTTGTTCATTTGTTCAGTTTTTAGATTCCACATATAAATGAAATAATATGTAATTTGTTTTTCTCTGACATATTTCTCTTAGCATAATACCCTTGAGGTATATCCATGTTGTCACAAATGGCAAGGTTTTATTCTTTTTCTTGGCAGAATAATATTTCATTATATATAATCCACATCTTCTTTATCCATTCATTTTTTGATGGATACCTAGGTTTCTTCTATATACTGGCTATTGAAAATAATGCTGCAGTGAACACACTGCTGCATATATCTTTTCAAATTAGTGTTTTGTTTTCTTCAGGTAAGTGCCCAAAAGTGGAATTGTTGGGTCTTTCTTTGTCTCCTGTTATAGCCTTTATTTAAAGTCTATTTTTTATGAGCCCTGGCCAGGTTACTCAGTTGGTTGCACTGTCATCCCATGCACCAAAAGGTTGTGGGGTTAAATCCTGGTCAGGGCACGTATCTAAGTTACATGTTCGATCTCCAGTCAGGGTACATACAAGAGGGAACCAAATCAATAAACATATCTTCAGGTGAGGATTAAAAATATTTTAAAAATAAAATTAATAATAATAATAATAATAATAATAATAATAATAATAATGTCTATTTTCTCTGGTGTAAGTATTTCTACCCTAGTTTTTTGTTTTGTGTTATTTCCAAGTTCTTGAAATATATTTTTCCATCCCTTTCAGTCTTTGTGTATTTTTCAATCTGAAGTGAGTCCAGCAAACTGAAAGGCTGTTGGTTTGATTCCTAATCAGGACACATACCTGGTTTGCAAGTTCAGTCTGCAGTCGGGGCACATATGGAAGGCAACTCAATTAATGTTCCTCTCTCACATCGATGTTCTTCTTCCTCTCTTTCTTCTTCACTTCCCCTTTCTCTAAAAATCAAAAATAAAAATAAAAATAAATTTAAAAATCTTTGATTTTACTCCTACATAACTTGTAGGATTTCTGTTGAAAAATATTATGATAATCAAATGGGGTCTCCTTTTACTTGGTTGCCTTGAGAATTTTTTGTTTGTCTTAATTTCTGACAGCTTTAATACAATGTGCCTTAGAGAAAGTCTGTTTGGATTGAGGTAATTAGGTGTCCTTTTAGTTTCTTGGACTCCAAAGTTCAGCCCTTTCCTTAGGTTTGGGATGTTATCATCAATTATTTGTTTCAATAAGCCCTCTCTTCTTTTCTTTTTCTCTTATCCTTTTGTTATAGCAATTATTCTTATGTTGTCTATCTAGTGGAGTCAGATAGTTCTTGTGGTGTTCTTGCATTTTTTAAATCTCAGGTCTCTTTTTTACGTCAGTTATTTCTAGATTTCTGTCTTTGATAGTACTAATTTTTTTGCTTCATCTAATTTGCTGTATTTCTTAACTTTCTAGTACATTCTTTTTCTCATTTACTGGATTTTTCAGATTCAGAATTTCTGTTTGTTTTTTTAATAGTTTTAATCTCTGATAAATTACTCCTTTTTTTTTCCATTGAGTTAATTTATGAGCTCGTTGGACTGTTTTTCTGAGCTTTTTGTATGCCATTGAGTTTTTTCAAAACTTCGGTCTTGAATTTTCTGTCATTTAAATCACAGTCTTCTACATCTTTTGTTTTTTTTCTGGGGAATTTTCATTTTCTTTCTGAACTCCCTTTTTACCATGGTTGTTCATTGTGCTTGATAGTCTGGACATTTGTGGGAATAATTTTTTTCTTTTTTAGCCTTAACTGTTCAGCAGGTTGATTAGTAGAGGTCTTTCTTTTGTTTCCTGTAGGTGGTGAAGATATGAAAATTCTTATTTTCTTTTAGCTTCAGTACTGGGGCTTCAGGAGTCTCTGTGGGGTGGTATCACCTACACAGTGAAAAACAGCTGAAATAGGCATCATCTTTATTGCACAGTTGCCATGAACTCCGGGCACCATTCTTGTGGTGGGATGTGGTGACTATGGATCTGCTGGCCAGAGTGAACCTCGTGTTGCCTTTGTGCAACCAGAAGCTGCCAGCCATGCCATTTTTTCTGAGGTATCCTAGCTGTTGCCATAAAGCTGCATCCTAATGGGTGGAAGAAGGGTAGTGAGGGAAAGGTGGTTTGGCACAACTGCAGCTCAGTGCTTTCCATTAGGTTCATCTGCAATAAGTACAGGCCAATTAGCCTGTAAAGTTCTTTCTGCCCTTTTGTAATCTTCTCCGTGATAATTGTTCTGCTGAGTGGGCCAGAATAGGATGGGTGGAAATTCCCACATCTGAAACTTTGTTTTACTGGTGGTGGTTGTTTTTGAAATGCTGGCCTCCTGTGCACCACTTCCCAACCCCAAAAATTAGGCTGAGCTTCAATATATACCAGTCACACAAAACCGATTGCCACTTTTACCCATCTAGTTTTGTCTATCTATTGGAGGCTGCACCCTGACACTTCAGCGCTATCATGGCTGCTTGGGCTGCAGCATGCACCAAACTGCATCTGTGACCATCTTTGTTTTTCCCAGTGTCCCATCTTCCCTGCTTGTTCCAATACTTCCACTTTCAGATGTGTCAATGTGCAGACCCCTCAGACATTCAGATGTGGAAGTCCTCTTGTGCCACCACTCTGAAAAACATCACCAGAATTTTTTTTTAAAGTCTGGAATTATTTTCTCCAATATGAATTTGGAAAAAAATTCGTAGTGACTAACACATTTTATTGATCACCTTAGAATATAGTATTTGATGTTGACATACAGAAAATCCTAGACACTGGTTAAATTTTCCAGTAACATTGACTTTAAAGCATCGAGCAATCCTTATCTAAATAAGTTGATTGAGAAACACTGATTCATCAAAATAAAGGTTAAGTGGAATGCCTGTGTACTTTGCTTATGTATCAATAAAAATGGTGGAAGGAATTTAATAAAGGTGGTCAAAAGATGCAACCTTCCAAAAATAAGGTAAGTACCAGGGTTGTAATGCACACATGATGACTATGATTAACATTGGCGTGCATTATATTTAAATGTTACTTAAAAATAGGTCCTAAGAGTTCTCATCACAAGACAAATATTTTCCTTATTTCTTTCTTTTGTATTAGGTTATGTATATAAACTATACTTATTGTGGTAATCATTTCCCAATAAATGTAAGTCAAATAATTATGCTGTATGCCTTAACCTTATACAGTGCCCTAAGTTATTCAATTCTATGAATGCTGAGAGAAGTAAGGAGCTGCAGAAGAAATATTTGAAGCTAGAAAAGGTTGGTTCATGAGGTTTAAGGAAAAAAAAAACCTCTACATAACACAAAATTGCAAGGTGAAGCAGCAAGTGTTGATGTGGAAGCTACAGGAAGTTATTTAGAAGGTCTAGCTAAGGCAATTAATGAAGGTAAGTACTCTAACCAATAGATTTTCAATGTAGATAAAACAGCCTTATATTGCAAGCGGATACCATGTAACACTGTCATAGCTAGGAAAGAGAAGTCAATGCCTAGTTTCAGAGCTTCAACAGACAGGTTGAATCTCTTCTTAGAGGCTAATGCAGCTGGTGACTTTAAGTTAAAGCAAATGCTTTCTTAAAATCTTAGGACCTTTAAGAATTACACTGAACCATTTCTCCCTATGCTCTATAAGTGAAACAAAGAAGCCTGGATGACAACATCTGTTTACAATATAGTTTATTGAATATTTTAAGCCACTGTTGAGAACTACTGCTAAGAAGAGAGATTTATTTCAAAATATTACTGCTCATTGACAATGCCACTGCTCACCCAAGAGCTCTGGTTGAGATGTGTAATGATATTAATGTTGTTTTCATACCTGCTAAAACAATATCCATTCCTTAACCCATGGATCAAGAAGTAATTTTGGTCTTCAAGTCTTATTATTTTAAAATGTATTTCATGAGGCTCTAGTGGCCATAGATAGTGATTCCTATAATGGAACTGGGCAAAGTAAGTGGAAAACCTTCTGATAAGGATTCACCATTTTAGATGCTAAAATAAGAACATTTGTGGTTCATGAGAAGGGGTCAAAATATCAAACTCAACAAGAGTTTGAAGAAAGTTTATTTTAGGCCTCAAAAATGACCTTAAGGAAGTTAAAATATCAGTAGAGGATGTAACTGCAGATGTGAAAATACCAAGAATACTATAATTAGAAGTAGAGCTTGTGAGTGCATTGCTGTAATCTAATGATAAATCTGTAATAAATGAGTTGCTTCCTATGAATGAGCAAAGAAAGTGGTATATTTTTAAGTTTTATATATTGATTTTGAGAGAAAAACATTTACCTATTGTTACATTAACCTGTCATTCCACTTATTTTGCATTCATTGGTTGATCCTTATCTGTACCCTGATGGGGGATCAAACTCGCAACCTTAGCATTTGGGGACGATGATCTAACCAACTGAGCTACCTGGCTAGGGCCTAAAAAGTGGTTTCTTGTAGGAAATCTGTTCTTGGTGAAGATGCTTTGAAGATTGTTGAATGAAAACAAAGGTTTTAGAATATTACATAAACTTAGTTGGTAAAATGATTGCAGGATTTGAGAAGATTGACTCCAAATTTGAAAGATGTTATATTATAGATAAAATGTTAACGAACAACATCACATTATACAGAGAAATCATTTGTGAAAGGAAGAGTCAATCAATGTGGCAAAGTTCATTGTTTTCTTATTTTAAGAAATTGTGACAGCCACCCCAACCTTCTGCAACCACCACACTGATCAGTCAGCAGCCATCAGCATCCAGGCAAGATCCTTCACTTGCAAAATGATTACAACTCAGTGAAAGCTCAGATGATGGTGAGCATTGTTTGCAGTAAAGTATTCTTAATTATGGCATGTACATTTTTAGATATGATGCTATTTCACTCTTAAAAGGTTACAGTACAGTGTAAACATAATTTTTATGTGCACTGGAAAACCAGGAGTTTTATGTGATTTTGTTTACAGCAATAATTGCTTAATTGTGGTAGTCTGAAAATGAACTTACAATATCTCTGAGATATGTTGTATATAAAACAAAGAAATATATCAAAATACTTGGTCTCGCTTAAATAAATACAAGTCAAAACCATAAGATAGGTACATACAGTACCCCTACTTACCTGAAGGGGTTAGGTTCAAAGACCCTCAGGTGGATGGTCCCGAAATTTCAACTTTTCACTTAATGGAAAGACTTAATGGATTCTCTTTGGCATATCTGAGTTGCCAGCATCACTATTCTGTTTGGAGGTCGTTATTAAGTAAAATAAGGTTTACTTGAACATGAGCACTTCTCTAGGCAATTTGATAAGCAAGACAACCAGTAAGTGACTAATGGGTGGGTAGTATATACAGCATGAGTATACAGCTAGAAAAAAAACGTTGATTTATATTCACGATGGAGCAGAATAGCACAGGATTTCATCATGCAACTCAAAACTGTGCACAATTTAAAACTTAGGAATTGTTTATTTCTGCAATTTTCTATTTAATATTTTCAGATCATGATTGACCATGGATAACTAGAACTGTGGAAAGTAAAACCACAGATAAGAGGGAACTCTTGTGCCATTTTTTACTAAAGTGGGAAAAATTACAAAGTTCACTAGCATTGATATAGATATAGGAAAATAAGGACTAGCATATATTTCAGCCTGCAGAATGATTCAAAAAGGCCAGTCACATACTCCTGTAGGAAAAAGGGGTTTTACCAACCTCAGGAGTTACACCACAGTCTCTTTTTATTCATTGTGTTTCCAGGTGGAATCCTTATGTCACCCTGTGTGTCATCCAGTGTTTTCCTCTTCCAGGCTATGAGTATAAGAAAATAATACACTGAGTTGATTGCATCTGTCTGGTGTTGGGAGCGATTTGTTCCACCATCCTTATAACTGTAGAGTAGAAATATCTTCTCCATCAATGGGAAGGAGTGGAGGTGATCAAAACACATGGTTAAGAATTTTTCATTACATATAATTGCAAATATAAAGCAAGATATATCTATAAAAAATACACTTCTGCATTGTTTTTAATAGCAATAACCTGAAACCACCTAAATGTCCATATTAGATAAATCTTTAAGTAAATCAGAGGTTGTCCATATGATGGAGCACAAAGTAGCAGTTAAAAGTTTTGAAGTAAGAGATCCAAGATGGCAGCAGAGTAGGCGGAAATTACACTCACCTCCTCTCAAGACCAAATGAGAATTACTTAATCATAGAACAAACAACCTGGATAACCAACTGAAGATTACCTGAACAGAAGAATAATAACCAAAGACTTCCAGAGGAAGCCACATCAAGACTGGTAGGAGAGAGGAGAGACACAGAAAGGGTTGGTCCAGCACGCATGCACAGTAGTTGACAAACTAGATAGATATTATCAGTTGCAAAGGTGCCTCTGAGGGGCAGGGGACCTCAACTCTATGCCAGGCTCTCTGGCCCAGAGCACCAGTGCTGGGAAAAGAAGCCCACATAACATATGGCTGTGAAAAATCAGCAGGGCTTCCATTCACCAAGGAGAGAAAGAAGAGTGCTAGAAACCCAGGCACCCTCTTCAAGGGCCATTTACTCTGGGCTCCGGTGGCAGGACAACAGCTCAGAGGCGACTGGAGTCCTACAGGCAGAGACTGGGTTGTGTGGTTTCTGGGAGAGAGCTGGAGGGACACTTGCTAATATTCTTATGTTTAATCCCTTTCCCACACTACCCACAGACATCATGTCTCTGGGTCAAGGGCTCCTTGCCATAGGGCATCAACCCCACCCTCCTGACTACTTGTGGGCCCATCCTGCAAAGATCAAGCCCTGCTGAGGAATCAGCTAGCTAGAGCCAGAGTGGGCCCATGGCAAAGTCTTTCTTGGAAATCTCTCAAAGATATCTGGGAAGATTCACAGAATATCAGAGATGCACAGGGAGAGATTGAACTGTGTGACTGTATGGGGTAGTTTTCCCTGAGTGCACTGATTGGTGCCACGATTCCTATGCAAAGTCCTCATTCCACATAGCCAATCTTAATCTGTTTTAGCTTGATTAACTCTACTGGCCTCACCCTTATGACTCCCTGAGAACCTGCTTAACTACAAAGGTTTGCAGGCCCCAAGTGGATGGTGGTTGGCCTTCCTGGACCCTGAAACTTTTGCTGAGTGCCTCAGACAGGGCACTAATGACCAAGTTAGATCTTCATCAACATGGTGCACATCACTTGTTCCGTTTACCTGGTGACTCACTAAGAACTGACCTCACACAAATTGTGTACTGACAGAAACTTTTAGTGATAGTGTATAAAGCACCTGACAGGAGGAGGCAGATCTCAGGGTGCCTTTGGCATTTTGCTGACCTTCCCCAAACTCAGTACTGGGAGAAACCAACTTTGGTACACAACTTGGCTCTCCCACAAGCATCCAAGCCCAGCAGAGGCAGCCACCAATTGTGAATCACTTTATAATTCCTAACAGGTAGCTCAGGGCTGGTCACAGTCAGGGTCTGACATTGATCTGCACTACAGTCCTTCGCAAAAGGATCAGACCCTGTTGGAACAAATTCCACCTAGTGAAATCAGCCCCCAGACAACACGTTGTACATTTTAGTCAGGGTTAATCTTCAGACAGATAGCCTAAAGGTCAAACCCAACCATGATTGAGCCAATAGTAAACACTTACCTACAACAGGTGGGTTCACATAAGCCACACAGGGACATTTTTGGAGCACCTAGCTCTGGCAATCAGGGAAACTGTACTACTGAGCCCCTTAGTACAGCTACTACATAAGGCTGCCACACCAAGACTGGGAGACATAGGAGATCAATCTAATGCACAGAAATAAATACAGAGAGGCAGCCAAGATGGGGAGACAAACATCCAAAATGAAATAACAGTAGAAATCCCCAGCAAAAAATCTAATTGAAATGGATGGAAGCAAGCTACCAAATACAGAATTCAAAGCAATTGTTATAATAATGCTCATGGAACTTATGTGAGTAAAGAATAAACTCAGAACTTAAACAAAAGATGGTAAGCATAAAAAGGGACATAGAAAACATTAAAAAGAACCAGTCAGAAATGAAGAATACAATATCTGAAATGAAAGGCACACTGGAAAGAAGCAAGAGCAGCCAGCATACATGGAGCAGAGGATTGAATCAATGATTTGGAAGACAAGGTAGCAGAAAACACCCAACTGTAGAATCAAAAAGAAAAGATAATTGTTTTAAAAATAAGGATAGTTTAAGGAACCTTTGGGAAAACATCAGGTGTAACAAAAAATTGGCATTACAGTGGTACAAGAAGGAAAAAAGAGCAAAAGATTGAGAATATGTTGGGATAAATAACGACTGAAAAGTTTCATAACCTGGTGAAAAAGAGACACAAGTCCAGGAAATGAAGACTCTCAAACAAGATGAACCCAAACAGGTCTGCACCAAGATACATCATAATTAAAATGGAAAAGGTTAAAGACAAAGAATCATAAGAGCAGCAAGAGAAAGACAGTTACCTACAAGGGAGCTCCCATGAGACTGTCAGCTGATTCCTGCATGGAAAATTTTCAGACCAGAAGAGGCTGGCACAAAAAATTCAAAGTGATGAAAAGCAAAGACTGCTCTACCCAGCAAAGCTATCATTTAAAATTTAAGGATCAATAGCTTCCCCTAAAACAAAAAATTTAAAGAAGTTCATCACCACCAAAACAATATTATAAGACATATTAAAGGGACTTTCTTAAAAAGGAGAAAGAAAAAAAGAAAAAGAAATATGTATAATAAAATGCCAATAAATATGTACCTATCAATAATTACTTTAAATGTAAAATGTATTAAATACTTCAATCAAAAGACTCAGGGTAGCTGAATGGATAAGAAAACAATATCCATTTATATTCTGTCTAAAAGACACCCACTTCAGATAGAAAGACACACACAAACTAAAGGTAAAGGGATGTAATAAGATATTCATGCAAATTGAAAGGAAAATAAAACAAGGTAGCAATGCTTATATGAGATAAAATATGCTTTAAACAAAAGCTATAATAAGAGACAAAGAGTTGACTTCTGGCCAAGATGGAGGCGTAGACAGACACACTGTGTCTCCTTCCACAACTAAGAAAGAATACAACTACTTCAAAACTAGAGACAACCAGAAAGACATGCTGCATCTCACTCCACAACTAAGAAGGAATACAAGTACATCAAAACTAGAAACAACCAGAAGTTCCAGAAAATCAAAAAACTGCATGGAAGTCCAGCAAACAAAGATATAAAGAAGAAATACTCATCCACACAGGTAAGAGGGGTGGAGCCAGGGCGGAGAGGACGTGGTGTGGTAGCGGCGGCAGTGGCATGCCGGTGGAAACCATAGTCACACCTTTTAAAAAGTCAGGAGGGACACCTGGGGAGCATTTCCAGCTCCTCACCGGACCTCGCAGCTCAAGGTCCCAGTACTGGGGAAAAGCAAGCCTCGTTGCTTCTGACTGTGCAGACCAGTGGGGGTTGGGGTGAAGGCAGAAACTGCCAGTCTCTCAGCAGAGTCTGCTTGTTTAAAAGGCCTCCATGGTCCTAGAACGTCCACAGACCCACCCGTTCTGGGAACAACGGCCAGAGCAGCAGCTAGAGGGACGCCAGTCCAGTGCAGAAGTGGGAAAAGTGCCTGGAAAAGGGGCGAGTGCTGGGCAGGCAGTATTGTTCCCTCTCGGACCCCCCCCCACATACAGCACCACAACGTGGTGAAACAGGTCACCCTGTACTGACAAATCCCTAAGGCTACAGCCCTTACATCATAACAGGAGTGACAGCTCTATCTGGGACATGGAGGCAAACAATCACAGGAGCCTGTCAGAGTGAGGAGACAGAGAAGTATGGCCCAAAAGGGGGAACGGATCAAGGTTCCAGTGGGAGAACTAAGCGACGAAAAGATAGCCAACCTAACAGATGAGGAGATAGACAACCTAACAGATGCAGAATTCAAAACACTGGTGATAAAGATGCTCACAGGCTTGACAGATATGGTTGAGTATGGCAAATGCATAAGAGAAGAAGTGAAGACTATGCTAAGTGAAACGAAGGAAAATCCACACAAAACCAATGGTGAAGGGAAGGAAACCGGGGTTCAAGGCAATAATTTGGAACATAAGGAAGAAAAAAGTCAACCAGTACAGAATGAGGAAGCAAGAATTGAAAAAAAATAGGAAAACTTCCCAAATCTTCGAAGGAGATGGACATTCAGGTCTGGGAAACATGGAGGGTCCCGGGCGAGCTGGACCCAGAGGGGACCACAGCAGGGCGCATCATGATTGAGATGCCAAAGGTGAAAGATAAAGACAGAGTCCCGGGGGCAGCAAGAGAGAGGCAGAGAGTTGTATACAGGGGGTGGTGCCTAGAGGACTATCAACTGATAGTCTTGTAAAGTGAAAATGGCTTTAAAGTTCAATAGGGAGACAAAATTAATTTCCCCTTCAGATTTCCTCAGGGAATAACTCATCTTTTCTTTTAAGTGTTCACCTTTTTTTCCTAGTCTAAATAGGTATTCAGTTTTAATGCTAATTAATTGTTATTATGTCATTGATTTTATTATTTAAAATATGCTTTTTAGGAGCTGTAAAAATAACTGCTTTTCCCCTCATAATCTTCTACTTAATAGGTGTTGTCATAAAAGGTCGCCTTCAGCATTACCATATTTGAGACCCCAGCACATTTCGAACAAATTAAATAAGGTTTTATTTAGTTCATTTTAAGAGATGAATGAGCTTTAGATGTCCTCTCAATGAATTACAAATTAATCGGCTGAGTGTGTTTCAGTTTTCTGTACATTATTCTTTTCATTTTTTTCAGTAATTTAGGCTTGCACTGAAGAATTTGGTGCAATGGCAATGGAAAAATATGAGCATATTTATGCTGGCAGTAATAATGGACTTAGAATCTTACCACCATTAATTTTGCTCGCAGTTTTATATTGAAAAATTTAGTTCCACAGCTATTGAGCAATCAATATAGGATGAGCACCTAATGAGATTTTATGTTGTAAATAACTTGAGG
Source organism: Furipterus horrens (assembly GCF_987537825.1). Lineage (NCBI taxonomy): Eukaryota > Metazoa > Chordata > Mammalia > Chiroptera > Furipteridae > Furipterus > Furipterus horrens. Next base: position 3,891,157 of record NW_028327187.1, read on the forward strand.
ATTATTCCACTTAATCGAAAAACTTAGGTGGCATGTTTTGATATATTTATTGGGAACATGTAATTTGTGCTAGTAAGAGAAATAAATGTCACTTATCAGGGTTTTTTAAGAAGTGAGAGAACAGATTTAGCAATCAGGAAATGAACACACACACAAAATGTACTGCATTTCTTATAAAGAGACACGTGAATTATACAATTTAACTTCACTATCATGGTAAAAAACTAAGAATTAATTTATTGATTTTCCTCCTGCGAGCTAAAATTCATTTTCAAAAACATGTAGCTTTAAAACAAGTTTGCTCCTATTGTTTAATATTAACATCGGTTTTAGCTATGGTAATTCTTTTATTTAAGTCATGTTATATATATATTACATACATTATTTTCCATTGTTAGCCAAATCTAATTTATGAAAGTGTTTGATTTTAAATTTCTATTAGAAAGGAAATGTTAAAAACAGTGTATGTCTAGGAAGGATTTGAAATCTAGCCCTCATGTGGGACCAGACCATATCTTCTTAGGCAAAGGCAGCAATAGGACCTTATGTCTCATGCCATGATTTGCAACATTTGCCCTCAACTCACTCACTTTCACAGGCTGTCTCTTGCTCTTTCTTTCATTACAAACACACACATGCACATATAGGGCTTGGCAGGATATATTTTTAATTAAATTTCATTTTTGGATTTTTTTTGCCACCCCTTGAGATAGCTGGAGACATCATAGGGATAAAGCTACTAGAAAAAAAATCAGATATATTTCTATTTCTAGCTGTGCCATGGATTCTCTGTGTCCTGTTGAATGTGTCCTTTGACCTTTCTTTTCCTGACTCCTTATCAGTAAAATGGAAGTTATTATTCTATCGTGCTTCTAATTTACCTTCTAGGGATGCTTCCAGGATTCATTGAATTAAAGCAATGTATAAGTTTGTAATATATTAGTTTAAGAAACCTAAGAACAGAAAGGATAGGCTTATTATCGAAACTTCTTCAAGCCATAAATATGATTGTTTTCTTAGAACTACATATCTTCTTACTTTTTATTTACCTTTTTAAGTAATTGTAAAATTAGTAGGAGACCTATGTGTATGGAAACCTAGATTAAGTTACCAAAGGCAGCACACTGGTGTAATCCTGACCCTGTTATGTTTTCAATATATGTAGCGTGAATGTGAATGTGTATATCATAGAAAAAAGGTGGAAAGAAAATACTTAAAATGTTAACAGGTGTTATTTCCAGGATTTTGTTTAGTTGAAATTCTCTTGTTTTAAAAATTTATCTATTTTTTACAATCACATGAATTATTTGTGTGATTATAACCATTTAAAAGCAACATTGCTTAACTGTTATCGGTTAAATTTTTAAAAATTTTGTTCAAGTATGCTTTCATGTTATAAAAATAAATATCATGAAAATGCCCATTTCAAAATTGGAGAACACAGAGTAAGAATTGTGAAATTAATGTAGCTACTCTTATGTGTTGAAAGTAACTTACCACATCCTACCATGATGATCCTCTCTATAATATTTTTTTAAATTTTTATTTATTTATTTATTGAGAGAGAGAGAGAGGGAAAGAGAGAGAGAGAAAGAGAGACGGAGAGACAGAGAATTTGGTTTCCAGTGATCTATCGATTAATTGGTTGATTCTTGTATGTGCCCTGACTTGGGATCAAACCTGCAACCTTGTTGTATTGGGATGATGCTCTAACTAGCTGAGCTCCCTGGCCTGGGCCTTATACTATTCTTTCTTTTTATTTTTCAATTTTTTTAAATTTGTTCTACAGCTACAAGACCGCACTCAGTTCAGTGACAGAGACTTAGCCACCCTTAAGAAATACTGGGACAACGGCATGACCAGCCTTGGCTCAATCTGTAGAGAGAAAATTGAAGCAGTTGCAACTGAATTAAACGTTGACTGTGAAATAGTTCGGGTAAGACATTTTCAATAATTTTCATGGTGTGGTTGATGAATGTCATAAGTGAAAGCTTTAAAAAGTATATTAAATGATGTTAATACGTAATACCATGAATATAGTGAGAAAACCTATATAACAGTAGGAAATATGTTCAAATCATATATTTGATAAGGAACCTGTATTTACAGTATGTCGAGACTCTTACATCTCAATAATAAAAGGCAAATAATGCCCATTTTTTAATGTGCAAAGAAATTGAATAAGCATTTATCTAAAGAAGATATACAAATAGCCAATAAACACAGAAAAAGTTGTTCAGCGTTACTTACTATTATGGAAATTAAAACCACAGTGAGATATCACTTAGCCCTTACTATGATGGCTAGAATCAAAAGAACAGCTAAGCACTGTTAGCTAGGATGTGGAGAAATTAGAAGCATTATACACTTCTGGTGAAAATGTGAAATGTTTCAGCCTCTTTGGAAAACAGTTCTCTACGTTAACAGATTATTATATGACCGAGAAATTCCACTCTTAGATATATACTCAAAAGAAATGGATCATATGTTCACTCAAAAACTTATAAATGGATGTTCTTAACAGCATTATTCGTAATACGAAAAAGTGGAAAAACTCAAATGTCCATCAAGTAAATGGGTAAACAAAATATGACATATGCATATAAGAAGGTGTTGTAGAGCTATGTCAATGAATTAAGTACTGAAATATGGTACAAAATAGATGACTTTTGAAAACATTATGGTAAATGAAAGAACGATTCACAGAAGACCACATACTATATGAATCCATTTAGATGAAATGTCCAGAATTGACACATCTACGGAGACAGATTAGTGGATTCCAAGACCTGGGTATAAGGAGGAACAGGGAGTGATTGTTAAAGAGTATATGTTTTCCTTTTTGTGATAGAAATATTATGGAATTAGATTGTGGTGATTGTTGCACAACTCTGTGATTATATTAAAAACATTTTAATTGTACATATTAAATAACTAAATTGTATGATATTTTAAATATTTCTCAGTTACATTGTTTCAAAATTCGTGTGAGGTGCTCTGAAATATATGTCAAATATCTAATGAATGACAGATTAAAAGTTATATTGATCAAACTTGGGAACAGCCATTTACATTCCATTTGAAAGATGTCAGTATAAGATTTAGATAGTGGCATAGTATACTGGTAAATAGTTAACAATCAAGCCTTTAAAGGAAACATTTGTTGATTTCCATGGTATGAAGATTACCACTATGTTTGATTCCATGGCTTATTCAATGTAGAGTTCAGAAGAGATGCCAAGAGTTGGCTTTAGTGAGCTCGTACTAAAGATGCATCCCAAAATATAAGAAGGAAGTACTATTAAAGAAATGACAAAACACAGAACTCTGGTATAGGAGGAAGTAAAGTATTTTCTCATACATACATGAAAAGGTACGGAGAAGTATAACAAGAAGTCATAGAGCACAGATTTATCAAAATAAATACTATTCTCAAAATATTGTCCTGTTCAGAGCCTTGCTTCTTATTTTGTTAGGATCCAGGTGGGAAATTGAAATAAATCTTGTATTTACTGAGCATACTACGTGTTACAATATAGTTACAAAGAATTACAAAAGCATTAGACACTTTTCCTATTTTTAAGGCACTCAGAGTCTAGCTTAGAAGGATGACATGAGAATACAAATGACTGAGGAAAAATTGGAGTGGAATTACAGTATGAGGATCCTAAGCAAAAGCTAAGAATAGGAAAATGTAAAGAAGTGTTTTTGTTGTAATTGTCAGTTTTTACTTTTTAAATCAGAGTTATGCATGCATATAGCTTAAGAAATCAAGTTCTATAGAACTTGATACAAAACAAACATTTCTCACTCTTTCCCTCTTACCATTTTCCAATAGCCAGTCAGCCACTTCCCACTATTTTAGGCAATTCCTTTGGTATTTACCTCTATCTATAAATAATGTGCTGTATTAATTAGAAGTAGCTTTGTAACAGAAAGACTCAAAATAACAGTGGCTTACACAAGATATTTCAATTTCATGTACAAACCCAGGGATATACAATTTAGAACTGGCATAACAATTCTGCACTATGAAGTCCTCAAAGACATTGATGCCTTACACCTTTCATTCTGCCATCCCTACAATGTGTCCCTTGTCCTCAAGGACGGAAATTGTGTAATTTATAGTCCAGGCAGCAATGGGGATAAAGGAGGAGCAACGGGTGTGTACCAGCTATCTTTTAAAGGGGATTTCCAGAAACGACAACAAGACACATTCACTTATGTATCACTGGCTAATGATTAGTCTCAGTCATAGCTAACTGACGGGAAGCTGCAAATATAGTTATACTATGGGAATCCAATATAATATTTATTATTCTGAAAGAGAGAGAAGACAGATATTGGAGAACAATTAGCAGTCTCTCTCAGATCTGTTTTGATTGCTACTTTTTGATTTTTCAGTGCTAGGCATTCTTGACAGATATTCTACTATGAAGTGCAAGGCTTTTAAAAACTCTCCTTCAAGACTTCTTCATTAATTCTTTCACCTACACATATACTTCTCTTCTTATTTTCCCAGTATAGGTTTTTTAATAATTTTTGTTAGTTTGGTATTTAATGTAAATGCTTTTTACATTTGCATCATGTTGTGTAGCATTATTTGTACTTTTCTGCATAACATTGTTTTGTTTCCTTGGAATTCATTATTTAATTAGTTTTTAGTTTTTGTATATTTGCTTGCTTAATTTTCTAGGTACCTGCTACTTATGTATCCTCAGACCCTTCCCAATTGTATATATCTCCTCTCAATACATTTGTACACATTTGGTAATGTAACAGTTTTATCATTTTGAAGAATCTTCTCCTGGAATCTTGTAATCTGCTCCAATCTGAATTGGTTACTCTGTACCTGGAGTAGAGCAGTTACCCTGAGATTTCCATTTTCAGTATTTTTGTCCATCTGCTATACTTTCAGTCAGATATCCTCAATTTTATCTTTCAACTTTTCTACAGTTTTTTTTTCACTTTTTTTTCTTTTTTTTGCATTCAATCTGCTACTCATACTAAAAAATATCATGCGCTATGATGGAAGCTTTTAAGCTCCATTGACTGTTACAAAAGAGAGAAGATAGACAACAGAATATTCCTTAAAACATATTTTTTCAAAATAAAAGATAAGATATGCACAGGGTTTCTAGCTATGATCCTCTTCAATGCCAATGGGTTTTAGGCATAATTGCTGTAAAAAATTGCCAAAGCCGATGATATTAGGACACTCACTCAGTGATTGCTATGTACACAGCCCTCAATCCCTGTAGAAAAAGTCCTAACATACATTTTAAAAAAGAAGTGTTACCATTATAATCTTGCTTCAGGCTAGTTAAACTTGTACTAAAAAAATTAACTGATTACTATCCTTTGTTTCTAGTTATTTCCACAAAATGCCAGTCTACCCACAGCAGAGAAAAAATTTGAAAAAGTGATGTATTGTAAGAGGATCTCTTATGCAATATTTAGTAGATGAACTCCAAAGAAGAATATGTTAACCATATAAATATATTTTTGAGATTTAGAAGAAATCATGTCGTTGTCTTTAAGTCTAAAAGAACTTGTAATTATTAATCACCAAGGTAAACTTTACCTCAGGATGTCTAGTTAACCATTACTTACATAATTTGGAAATTTCAGATGCATGTTTTCTTGCTATATCTTATGCTTTTAGAAAGGCTAGGAAGCAGACTTGACATATTTTTATTTTAAGCATATTGAGTGTTATTATGTGCACATATTTATTAAACTTAGAATGTTATTCTCAGGTTAATGCCTCTTACTTACTCCCTCATCAAAGGTAAACTGAACACCTGTTGTGTACCCAAAGTCTTCTAAGTGCTGTGGAAAAAATGCAGCTCTCCTAAGAACTTATAATTTAGCATGGTAAAAATTTTTAATGTGCTTCAGTTTACAGTAAATGGAGCTAATATAACAGAAGGTTATTTTTGAGGTAATATATGTGGATAATAAGTGTAAAGCACCAGAAGTTCTCAAAAATAATTTCTTCCCCTATCTCTCTACTATTCAGTTTAATGCCAATTCTTTCCATCTGTGTTTGGTTATAGTGGACGTATGTTAAAATGTACTCATATGCGGTCAAATTTCTGTGTAAACAACATATGTTTGTTTAAAATACATTTTGAAAGACTTAAATAAATTTCATGGAAAACAGATGTATGCCTTTACATTTTAGATTATGTTTATTTTCCAAAGAGCATGATTACATTTGAAATGTCTTTAAATAGAATGCTTTTCACTTATACTGTTTTTACTTTTTTTTGCATTATATATAACATTTCACCCCTAGCGCATGTGTAAAGTAATAATAATAATAAACTCTGTATTGTCTACATATATATTGACTCGAAGCTGGTGGGCACCTTGAGATTGAATTGCATGTTTTTATTTTATGTGAGGAAAAAGAGGATAGATATGGGAATGGCTTGCCAGATCTTTTTATTGCCAGTCTAACATTTCCATTTTCACTTCACCAGTGTATGCGTTATTATAAAATTAACTTGCATAATTCTTGAAATACATATCACCTCATCCCAGGCATACTAAATCACAATTTGCAAAGAAAGACCTAAGAATCTATATGTTTTCTTTCTAATAATTCTTATCATCAGGTAAATTTGGAAAAGACTTCACTTTGGGTAGTGGGGAAACTGCAACATATAGATGACATATCATAGAATTGTACATTTGAAACCTATATTATTTTATTAAGCAATGTTACCCCAACAAATTTAATTTAAAAAGATAAAATAAAATATGTCAGAGTGTTCTGTTCCTCTCAACAATGCCTGCACTGAAGGACAACAATTTTACCAGAGTCTAACCTTTTGGAAATTTGTCAGAGCCTAGCCAAACTGAATGAGTGAAATAACCAACTTTGGGTTGGGGCTGAGAAGCACTTGTGAAATTCACAGGCCAAGTTACAGATTCAAAATGAAAAACAGAGAAAAAATTCAATGAAAAATAAGTGGTTTCATTGAAAAGATCAGTGAAATTAATAAACACCTAGAAAGACTTGCCAATTAAAACATGAGAGAAGAAACAAATTACTAACATTGACTGTGTAGAAAACCCCAAGGAATCTACAAAAAACACTCTTACAACAAATAAATTCAACAAAGTATCTGGATACAAGATCAATATACAAAAATCAGTTCCATATTGTACAGTACAAATGAAGACACTGAAACTGAAATTAAAGATATAAATTTTTAAAAAGGTATGCTATTTGTAAAATACACAAAAATCAAATGTGTAAGTGTAAATCTTAACAATACATTACAGGACTTGTATGCTGAGAACTACAAAATACAGTTGAAAGAAACCACAAAATTCCTAAATAATGGAAAAACATTTCTGTGATTATGGACTGTAAAGCTCAACATAGCAAAAATGTAAGTTTTCCCCAAATTGATACACAGGTGTAATATAATTCTTATAAAAGTCTCAGCAGGATTTTTTTGTTGATGTAGATAATTCTAAAATTCATATGGAAAGGTAATATGCTCGAATAACTGAAACAATTTGGGGAAAACAAAGTAGAAGAAATCCATCTATTCAATTTCAACACATTATACAGCTACAGTAATCAAGACTGTGTGGTATTGACAGGATGATAAACATATAGATCAGTGGTACAGAATAGAGAACACAGAAATCGTCCTACACAAATATGGCCAGCTTCAGTTGATTTGTTTATTGTTATTCTATTAGCGCTGTCCAAATTTTTCCCTTTTGCTCTCCTCTCCCTGCCCACTCACCACTCCCACAGTCAGTCCCTACACCATTGATTTTTGACAGAGGTGCAAAAGTAATTCAGTAAAGGAAGTCTTTTTAAGAAATGGTGTAGGAATAATTCAATATCCGTAGGCAAACAAATGAACCTTAACCTAAAAATTACACCTTTAAAAAAAAAACTAAAAATGGATCATAGATTTAAAAGCAAAAAATAGGACTATTAAACTTTGAGAAGATAATAGGAAATTCTTTGAAAATGAGGTTTGGTGAAGAATTCTTAGAAATGTCACTAAAAGAAAAGAAAAAGTCCATAAAAGAAAAAAATGATCACTTGATCATCAAAACTAAAAATTTTTGTGTTGCAAAATACATGATGAAAATACAAGCTACAGGTTGGGAAGAAAATATTAGCAAACCACATATTTGACAAATAAGTTATACATAGACTATATAAAGAACTCCCAAAACTCAACATTAAAAAAAAAAAAAAGTCAATTAGAAAATAGGCAAAATACATAAACATTTTATTAAAGAGGATATATAGATGGTAAATAAGCACATGAAAAGATTTTCACTATCATTATGTATTGAAGAAATCAAATTAAGAACTCCGTCATTGATTACTTCATGCCCTAATGAGAACAGTTAAAATAATAATTTAAAAAATACTGACTCTCCAAATGCTGGTAAGAATGCCAAGAAACTGGATCTCTCATACATTGTTGGTAAGAATGTAAAATGGTACAGCTGCTCTGGAAACAATTTGGCAGTTTAGTTATAAAACTAAGCATATAATTATCATATGACCCAGCAATTGCATTCTTGGACATCTATCCTGGAGAAATGAAAATGTATATTTGCATAAAATCCTGTACATGACTATTCATAGAAGCTTAATATGTGAGAGACAAAATCGTGAACAACTCAAGTGTCCTTTGTAGAGTGAATGGTTAAATAATCATGGGGGGGGAGACATGAAAAATGGTACATAAATATCATGGAATAATATTTAGCAATAAAAAAGGAATGGACTATTAGTACATACAACTTAAATAAACCCAGGAAATCATGCTGAATGAAAAAAAGTCAATTTCAAAAATTACATACTATATGACTCCATTTATATAGAATTCTTGAAATGATGCAGATTAATGATTACCAGGTGTTGGAAATGGTGGGAAGGACAGGAAGAAGAATGGTGTGATAAAGGAACATGGAAGTGCGTACACATATTTATTAATAAGTTTCCTGTTTTTGTTATTGTGCTATAATTATGTAAAATGTTACTTGGAAGCAACTGGATGAAGGCCTATCTTTGCAACTTTCTGTGACTTTAAAATTATTTTAATATAAAAAGTTTTAAAAATGGTTCTAAATCCAATAAAATGAAATTTTAGAATACTAGAAATAAGCAAACAAGGTTGATGGAAGGCACATTTTCACCTAAAAAGAGCAAGATTCAAAATGGGAGATGAATTATAATTATAGCTGTATGCCTGGTCCCTTTAGAAAAAGAACCAATTCCTGTCATTTTTTAAAGATTTGTTGAATTATTTTCTCCATAAAAAACAAATAAAATAAAAGAGCATTCTACAATGGACTGAATGTTTCTTGAGAGTCTGAATATTTAAATAAATATTATCTTTCTGCTAATAAGATATGTATTTTTATTTTACCTTACTAATAATAAAATTTCATTATTCTAGGTACCTATTTATTCTTTTTAATCATATTTTATGCAGCACCTATTCATTATTTTGATGGCCAGTACTGCTAAGGTTTTTATGCTTACAAAGCTTCCTCTTGTATTTCTCTTCTGAAGACTTGGATTGGGAATCGAAGAAGGAAATACCGTTTAATGGGGATTGAAGTTCCACCTCCAAGAGGAGGGCCTGCTGATTTCTCTGAGCAGCCAGAGTCTGGATCTTTGTCTGCACTCACAACAGGAGAAGAAGCTGGTCCTGAAGCAGAAGAGGATAACGACAGAAATGATGAAGTATCCATCTGCTTGTCTGAAGGAAGCTCTCAAGGTATTTTATATTCTGTGCCTCCTAATAATACCTTTTGTAAAATTGATGTATTTTTACTTTCTTTTCAGCTTACTAAAGTCCTCAAAACATTTGGTCAAACATTTTAAAAGAAATGGATTTATTTGTATTTTATTTTTCAGTGATAAATATATATTTAAAGTATACAACATGATGTTTTGATATACACATACACAGTAAAATTATTACTACAGTCAAGCCAAGTAGCATGTCCTCTTCACATAGTTACCTTTCTTGTTTGTGGTAAGAACACCTGAAATTTATTATATTAGCAAATTTTCAGTATACAGTAGAGTATTAACTATGATCATTATGTTGTACATTAAATCTCTAGACTTAGTCTTCTTATGTAGTTGTAACTTTATACCCTTTAATAACTATATCTCCATTTTCCTCACCTCCGCATCCTATTAACTACCATTCTACTACTCTCTGATTCTATGCATTTGATTTTTTAAAACTCCACATATAAGTGAGATTATGTAGTAGTTTTCTTTCTGTGTCTGCCTTATTTCAATAAACATAATGTCCTCCAGTTTTGTTCATGTTGTCACAAACAACAGGGTCTCTTTTATAGGGCTGAATAATATTCCATTATGATATATATATATATATATATATATATATATCATATATACTAATCACAATTTCTTTATCCGTTCATCTGTCAACAGACACTTAGTTCATTTTCATATCTTGGCTATTGTAAATAATGCTGCAATGAACATGGAAGTGCAGATACCATTTTGAGGTACTGATTTAATTTTGTTTGCTTAGTTTTATTTTTAATATTTTGAGGAATCTTCATCCTGTTTTTCAGAATGCTTGCACAAATTTACATTCCCACCAATGGTGCACAAGGCTTCCCTTTTCTCCACATTAGCACCAACACTTGTTGTCTTTTATCTTTTTGATTTTTAATAACTGGACCTAAAAGTTCTCCCACGTCAATTCCTCAAAACAAAGAACATTCATCTACTACAATAATGATCTATCACATTTAGAAATGTTGGTTATTACAGTAATCCATACATGAAAATTAAGTACATGATTGTTTTTGTTTTATTGGAATTCTAGTCAATTTAGGTTAGAGCATTATAAATGCATTGTAATGAAAGATAATATGATATAATGTGGGAGAGCAATGGAGGAAAAATGGGACAACTATAATAGAAAAACAATAAAATCAATGAATAGAGAAAAATAAACCAATTCAGTGTTTTCCCAATGAGCTTAAGTATAGCTTTATATCAAATATATATATATATATTTGATACAAATGCATATGCACATTTATATATGCATACATGCACACCATGTGGGTCAAATTCTGGATTTCTTACTATGTTACATTGATCTGATTGTTTATAACTGTGGCTTTATAAAATATGTAAATATCTGGTAGGGTTCTTATTATTCCTAGCTCTTGCAGCACACTGATTCTTCTAGATAAACTTTAGAATTGCTCTCCGCAATCCTGTTCCACATAATAATGTCTAGCCATACAAATAGAAAAATTAGTTCAGTGAGAAAATGCAAAACAAGAGAGGAAGATAAACAAGGACTGTGAGTTGAAAAATATGCAGATTTGGGAGCCAAAGGAGAAAAGGCTGCCATTGAAAGAACATTCAGATAAAGGAGAATCAAGATACTGTATTATTACTAAAATCAAGGACAGAGAGAGATTTTAGAAGGAAGAGGGTCATTCTCTCAATGATTTCATAGAGATTGAGTAGAAATTCTCTCACATGAGGCATCTAAAATGTTCAAAGGTATATAAGTGCACAAAAAAATCATGGTACCAGGGAATTGGGGAAAAGGAATATGAGGAGTTGTTGTTTAAGGAGTATAAATTTAGTTATACAAGAGGAATAGGTTCCAGAGATCTGTTGAGCAGCATAGTGCCCATAGTTAGTAGTAAAGGATTGTATACAAAACTTAAGAGAGTTCTTAACACCAATAAAGAAACACAAGGAATATTTTGGAGGTGATGGATATGTTTCTGTTACCTGAATTGTGGTGATAGTAACAAGAGTGTATACGTTTGTCTAAATTCACCAAATTTTATATATTAATTATGTGCAGTTTTTTATATCAATTATACTTTAATAAAGTGAGAAAAAATAAAATAATTGGGAAGCCATTGAATTAGGTGTTTAAGGAGTTCTTTGAAAAGGCAATTGCATGGGCGAGAGAAGCAACCATATTGCAGTAGTTTGAGTAATGAAAGTTGTTAGTATTGTGAGGGCCGTGTATTTTTCCCTTGCTAACGTTTCTTACTGATTTCTATGAAGATCGTAACAGAGAATTTAGTGTACAGAAAAACTGTGAAGCAGAAAAAAACAAGAAGCTATTACATCCTTCCCAATCCCCTTGTTTCTAACCTAGTTGGTCCATGAAACCATTTTTGTCTAACAGTAGCCTTTACTTAATTGTATGTGCCTGGGAATACTTGAATATTTTCACTGATTCATAAACAGATCTTTAGAAAATGCGTGTTTCTATGAGTGGATGGGAGACTTATGAGGAAATAATCTGATAAAAGGAATTTACATAAACCCCTAAGGAGAGTTTCATTCCCCAACTCCCACTTCTCCACCTAAGAGGGAATTAAAAAAAAATAGACAATGGGAAAAAAGTGAATAAATGTTTAGGTTGGAAATGGACCACTGCTTCTACACTAGCATCCTTTGTCATTTAATAGTGTATTCTCTAGACAGCTGGCGCAGTAATCAAGATCTAATGAGAAAAAAGAGGGAGAGAATTTAATGCATGAATCAAAATACACTTGATGGGAAGTGAGAGTGCCTAGAATTCCTCTCAGTGGCTTATTTTTCACAGCTGCATGGTAAGCTTTTCATTCTCATCCAGAAGAGCATAAAAGAATTTTCAACTATTGAAAAGAGCCTTTTTTGTTCTGTTTTATACTAATTCTGTCATATTCACTTCCTCATTTTGCTGACGGAGAATAGTAATCTGAGTGATATAACTGTGTGATCTTTTTGTGATGATTAAGTGAATTATATCGTCAGGCCTAGATGAATATCACACCTTTAAAATAACCTAACCATATTCTCTTCCAGTTATGACTATGTAGTTATATCTATGTTTACTTTGAGATTTCCATTAATTACATGACATCTTAGAGACAGACAGAATAATGAGTAGTGACCATACTATTTCAAAAACCTAACAACTTTCAATTCAGTGTCCTTTATATTATGGCTATTGATTCAACAGGGTTAGTCATCCAAATGTTTAAGAAAAAAAAATGTCTTTAAATCAGACCTTACATTTTACATGCTAAAATCAATTGAAATCACATTAAAAGTTTCTGGGAAAATAATTCTACAAGCAAAAACAAGGATCATTTTTAAAACACGGTAAAAAGCAGATTTAGCCAAAGTCACCAGAAAGTGCTATTGATCTTTCAGCAGTTTCAGTTCCATTCTCTTGCCTCTGAGAGAACAGGTACTTTCCTGATACAGAGTTTCTGACTTAACTCTAACTTCCACCTTCTACCTCCTATCCTCACTTCTCCTATTTCCTTTTCCTTTCCCTTTCCCTGTATGGAGCACAAGAGAAAGGAGGTGTGGTTAGTATTGATTTGGAAAACAAGCTACCCAGCTTTACTCTCACTTAACTGAAAACCCTAGCAGAAGTTATAGACGACTTAGCTCCTTAATTTCAAGTTCTGTGTCTGCTAGGATATATTTACAGTTAAGCAATTTTAAAGCTTTCTACTACTCTCAGAAGCAAATTGTTTAACATATGGGAACAATTAGCATCTATAATGTTAAATTTCATAACAAAACCTTTTTTCAGCTGTATCTGTTGTGTGGGTGTGTGCATGAAAGATAAGTCTACATATGCTTACTATGGCCACCATATTGAGTGCCCTCTAGAGTTTTCACTGATTAATAATTCCACTTATTTAGTTTCCAATTAACAAGTCTGCTTCTCTTGAGGAATAACCAGACACATTAACAGGGTTTAGCTTTCAAATGTTCACTAATGTAAGCTGTAAGGAAAAGCAAAACAAAATTAAAAAAAAGAAACACCTTATTCAGCTGTATCGCCTTTTTATTCACTTCACACCTTTTTATTTTAGAAACCCTCAAAACAATTTTTGTTTACAATTTATAAAATAATTAACCATGTATAACTATGTTGCTAGTAAAGCAGAACTGTGTAAAAGTTATCAGCAAGTGAAAATAAAAATATAAGGCAAACCAATAAACAATGATTCCTGCAATGATCTTGTTGATGAGCAATGTAACCCCTGTTCTGAGGGTACCAGTACTAACACCAGCTCCGAACTAAACTTGGTGACAATTTTCCCTTCCTTCATTTTACTTAGTTTCTGATTACATAGGACTTGAAATGCCTGTGATTTGAAATGTCTAAGTAACGAAAGAGAGAACAGTTTCCTCTGTCTAGGAACCATTCTTTTATTTAAAAAATTAAATTGAACTTTGCATTAAAACTTCAGTAAAACTTCCCTGAGTACTTAAGCTGTAATTCTCTATTTATTCATATGTAAGTTCCTGGATCAACCATGTTTTCCTCCTAATCACCCCCATGTTCATGCAGAACACACCTATATGTCTTTCCATGAAAAGGAATGGACTTGAAAAATCTGAGGAGGGCTGATGCTTTTGTTATGCTTTATATGGTGAAATAAAATGTCCATTACCAAGGGGTTGAAAATTTCCTCTAGTATTTATGTAAATAATCTTTATGATATTGTTACTGAACAGGGACCTGGCCCTGAGTAGGTCTGCCCAGGGCCAGCTGTAGTGTGTGGGTTCTTGATTTTGTGTAAGAAAGATTTCACAACACCAGTCCAGATGACTATGAGGACACAGTCATTAAACCTGGGGACAGTGAAACAAGGAAGAGCTTAGCATAAAAGCAACAGGAGAGCCCAGGCTGGGTTGCCTTGGCTCACTGGGAAAGGGGGGCTTTCGGGACAGGGTCGAGAGGTAAATCTGAGACAAGATGGCAGCTGCCCATTGGTCCCCTGGTTGCAGGTCTTGGAGTCCCTTAGAGTTTAGGAAGTGCATGCTGTGGGGGAAGAAGTGAGGGGAGAAGAGGGGAAAAGGAATGGTATGCTGCTCCCCAGAGGGAGAGCATGAGCTGGGTCCTTTGTCTTGAGACTTTTATCTCTTTCTTGCAGGCTCTAATCTTAGGGGAGGTCTCAGAAGAGGGTTTCAGCAGAATATTCATCAGTTCCCCAGATGTGCTCTTTCAGGGTCTTGGTCTCCACTGGTAGGTCAGTGACAGGGCACAGGGCTTTTAGTCATTGAAGCTGGTCCTGACGTTGCACACCTGGTTTTGCTACTTTTCTGGGGTGGAGCTGAAATACAGCTAAGGCCTAGATGTTATCTCCTGGGAGGTGACCTTCTGTACCCGGCCGTAAACTGCCCAACCAGTTTGTTCAGTTGCTTCCATTTTTTAAAGTTATAAACAACACAGTGGTGGCCGTCCTTGTGTTTTTATCTATCCACATTTATTTCCTTAGAACACAGTTTAGAAGTAGAATAAAAGGAAGAAGCACTCACGGAAATAGACAACAGTCTGAGGATTGCTGGGGGGTGTATAAAGGGACTAAATGGTAATGAAAAATACAATAAAGACTAAATCAAAAGAGCATATATGAAGTGAATTTGCCATTTCTGTATTTTTAAAATAAATTATTTAATTGTTCTTGGAGAAACCATTCTCAATAAAGTTTTGAGGAATGCAAAATGAAATCAAGGCCTTTTTTTTTCTATAGAAGAATCCAATGAAATTGTTCCTAATGAAAGAAGGGCTGATAAGGAGGAGGATCACCAAGCAGTATCCGAAGAGAATGTGGTATGTACATTTTGAAATTATTTCCTCATTACATGATAACTTTCAAGGATATGTTTTCAGTTGATGACTATATTGGTATCGTCAGAATAAAGTCTTGCTCCACTTCACAAACTAAAACAAAACTGTTAGCAAAGAAATTATATATCTTTGCGGGTTTAATAAATGAAATTTAAAGCACTGTCAAATTTATCTCAGGTTTTTTTCTATTTAGGAGATTTGCAATTATAAAAACCTAATGCTTACTACACATAGGACATTTTATGCATAACAAGTTATTTTTCTTCAACACATTTAGCAAAGAGCAAATTTCTTCTCATTTGACAAATGGCAGAATTAAAACAGAGATTACCCTGATATTACAAAAGAAATAGTTAGTTCTGGAATGTGTATACAAATATTCCTTACTCCAAGTTGCTCTGTTCAGCCCACATCTATCTTATATACTATGTCTGGAACCTTTTCTTCTTTCCAGTTAATTGGACTCTTTATTAGTTATCATAAAAATTATACCAATGGAGGAAATACAGTATTAAGCAATTGAATGGCAGGCAGAGACAGGCTATGTGTAGATTAAAATAAGTTCTGTGAAAATATAAACATTATTGGTATGTAGAGATGGCTGTTTTAGTAGCATCTGTTTATGTTCTGACTCTATCAAGTAATACAGATATCAAGATGTTATTAAAGTCAGACATAAAAGTGAATGTTATTGTGCTTTGTTTTTACTTTTTAAACAGTGTTTTATGCTTAATTGCAACCTTTAAATAATGGTCCTTATAATGGATTTTTTTGTTACGAAATGGCTGTAACTTCCAGATTTACCCTAGCTTTCATTACAAACATTGTTTATCTGACCCCACAACCATGCCACATCTCCTTAGTAAAAGTTAAGCACATAAAATACAGTGTTGTCCTTTTTTGCTAAACATCAACAATATGTGTTTTCTACATGCAGAATATAGTTTAGAATTGCATTTTATTGATTTTACTCCTGATTTAAGTTGATGTTTGACCCTTCTAACACTAAATTCAATGAGCACATAGGAAAACTAGCTTTTATTTTGAGGGAAAGTCATGTTTTCATTATATAGCTGGTAATAATTGTTTTCCATAATTATTAATTGTGCCAATATACTTAAATCCCACCAAGTAATAATATTACTGCTATAGATTTGAGTTACATTATACGGTTACTTACAAATTAGAACCTCTTTTCCCCTAAAGACATGCTCATTTTAGCCTGAATTTCTCTGCGCTGGATCTCCTGTGCAACAGACGTTTGAGGATAATGAATGAAGTCATGGCATGGGATGATTCAGTCACGTAGGCACTTTATTCCTCAAGAACGATTGATTTTCAGAGAAAAAAGTCCAGACTTTTAAGAGCTGACCTGCTCTGCCTGTAACTTTTGAATGTCCCCAATTATTCATGGGTAACAAATCACAAAGATACATAAGACCCATTTATATGCACAAAGCTATACAGTGGCCTTTGGTGGCATCCTCCTTAGATTACTTAGCTACTTTTTCCCAGAACCAATCCAAATATATAGAGAATCTAAAAAACAACATCCAAAAATGTATCAAATCTGAGGTCTGGTGAGAGCTGACATGATTAAGACCTAAGTTTATAGTGATTATAATCGAAAACAAAACATTAGATTCCTCTCCAGGCAGCGATAGAAAGCAATTTCATTGCAGCTGTCCTTCTGACTCAGAAACCTGCAGGTCACAAACCCTGTTATGGTGTTGTACTCTCATAGAGAATATGTCAAATATGATCATTCCAAAATTGTTTGCAACTTTTAATCACCATATATATTGCTGGGTAGGAAGCTTGATTTCAAATTCTGCCCACAACATGTTGCTATTAATGTGCTTGTTTCTAAAAGATTGCTTAGTGACTAGCTCTAGCTTAGCTTTTCTCTTTTTAGAAATTCTTTTGAGTTGGTAGGGTTTAAACATTTAAAAGTGTTTTTCCTTAACTGTGTTTTTCATATGTAAAAGTAAAAAAAAATTTAAATAAATTAAAAATTAAAGCTGATTTTATCTTTTGGTTTTGCTTATTTTTTGTTTATCAATTTTATTATTCTTGTTCTATTACAGTTGTCCCATTTTTCCCCAGTTGCTGTTTATCCAAGGACATGCTCATTGATTTTAGAAAGGGGGAAGGGAAGGAGAGAGGGGGGAAAAGAAACAAACATCGATCGATTGCGCCCCGACCACAGACCAAACCCACTACCTAGCATGTTCCCTGAACGGGAATCAAACTCACGACTCTTTGGGTTATGGGATGATGATTCAACCAGCTGAGACACACTCATCAGGGCTTGGTTTCTGGTTTTTTTTTTTTTTTTTTTTTTTTTAAGGTCCTTGATTAGAGAACTTGCTTTGCTTGCCCCCGTGGTTGGAGCTGATTGGTCATTCTTTTCATCATTGCTAAGTTATTTTGTTTACTCTTTTGACATTTTTAATTTGTACCTTCTGTGTGCAAGATACTGTACAAACTATGCTGTACCTTAACTCTTAAAGCTAAGGACAGTTGAACATCGCTCTCACTCCTCCTTCTTACTGTCCAGTGAAGGAAACAAGTAACCATGCTATTTTGATCATTATGTCAGAAAAGTCTTCTTTCAATTGTCTAGCTAATGGAGTGTAGTAAATAAGTGAATTTAAAAAAAATGTATTTAACTTTAGAATGCATGTCTTTTATTGACATTTTACATTAGAAATTGCAAAAAATGTGTGGGGACTTAAAAAAAAACTTTAAAGCTATTAGGTATGGTTATCATTAAATACAGTAGTCCCTCTCTATATCGCGGTTCACTTATCGCAGCCTCTCTGTATCGCAGGATTTAAAAAAATATTATATTTAATTATTTATCACAGATTTTTTGCTCTATCGCGGAATTTTGCGGTGCTGTATACGTATGTTGTTAAAGTGACATAGGTTTAGGAGTGTAGAATATGTATAAGAATATAAGTAGTGTTTATAAAAGTGTGGAAAAGGTTAATAAGGGAGTGGGAAAGGTTAATAAGGGACTGTGAACGGTTTATAAGTGTGTGGGAAGGGTTTATAAAGTCTTAGAATATATATAAATACTAAAACAAATGTAAGGTTCCTACTTCGCGAATTTTCACCTATCGCGGAAGTGGGGTCTACAACGTAATATCAGCGATAAGTTGTTCCCTGTCACTGGAGGGCGCTATTTAAGCATAATTTGAATGCTTATTTTTTCAGGGATATTGTGAAAGGTTTTGTTTGTTTGTTTGTTTGTTTTTTCTTTTCTCTTTTAAAGTATAACCAGTCAGTTATCACAATTCATTCTAGATATCCTTGACTAGATCATCACATAACTAAAACTGAACATTGAATGTATATGCTCTACACATTGTTGAGTGTAGTGATAATGGTCAAATCTGTATTTATGAAAACTTTTCTACCTGTATTATAGAAAATAGAAATTATCGACGACGAAGAAAGTGACATGATGAGTAATTCTGAAGTAGAACAAGTGAATTCTTTCTTGGATTATAAGGTAAAAGTAATTTCCAATTGTGAGCTCATTAAGAGAAGGTATTAAATGAAGCAAATTGTTACAGTACTTATGCACTGCTTTATTTCGCTCTCATTTGATAAGTTAAACATCCTGAGGCTCCACATTGACTTTCTCAGACAACTTGGATATCAGTAAAGGTTCTAGGCATTTTAATTAATAACTGGCTGGTTCAGAGGGCATAGTTATAAGCATAAAGTTTGCTCAGTAGGAGTAGGTATTGATGGTGTGCAACAAAGTGATGCAGTACATAGTGGTAATTAATGTGAAATTTACAGCAGTGCTTTTTAAATCCAATATTCATTTTTAAATTATGATAAAAGGGAAATTTTTCTAGATTTTTTTTGCTAATTTTATCTTGACTTGCAAATTCTGAAGGCCATTTAAAAAAATATAATAGTATACTTGTTTTAGGAGAAGTTTAAAAACAATCCCTAAAGCAAATACTTAAAGAGTTTGAATAGAAATTACCTTTCCTTAATGTCACTTGTTACTAAGCTGAAAGTCTTTGGCAGCACGCCATACACAACCTTGTTTTTATTAGGTTTTGACATAAGCTATCAGTCCATATGTTAATATATTTTCTGCATATATGTATAATTGCTTTCTCTTTGTTAATCAGTATCATATCTTATGAGGTAATTCAGGGTCTTCTGAAATTTTTGCTACACAATCATTCTTTCCATACACAAAAGTTCTTTTTTTAGAATATCATAAAAGGTCAAAGCAGAGACTAGTATTTAGATATCAACAGACAATAATACCAAATCAGAAAAGGAAACAGCTGTCATTTTCTCAATTATTTTTGTTTTACTATAATTGAAAGTTACGCCATTCAACAGAGTGTTTTCCAAATGTTCATAACATGTCAGACTTTAAAATATTGAACACTGTAAACGCAAAAGGAAGTTATCTTCCGAAATTTATTTTCTAAGTGGTCAAAGAGCACAACACAATCCTGTATTTAAACTGCATTTCCAAATAACAAAATAAAGTTGTTAGTTCTGAAGTATAAGAGATCATTCTAATCTCTCCTACAAGATCATATATTTCTAAACACCCAGTTCAGGATTAAAATGGCTCTGCAAGCCACCGCTTGGCACAGGCTGTGGAAACTACAGACAAGAGGACTGGACCGCACAGCTGTTAAGTGTGCTCCGCTTAACACTCTCAAACAGTTCACATAGGGTTGGGCCCAGGACTCAGAGGATTCTTTCTAGGACCTTTCCCCTCTGGTGTTCCAGCAAACTTGAGAAGTTTTGGAGCTAAAAGCCATGGCAGGGCAAACTGTCCACTCCAGAAATCTTAATTAACGTTTTCATTGAACTCTAAAGAACATTCAACGATTCAGTGTTTTCCATTGTGGTAAATGCTGTGGGGAAAAGGAGGTCTTTAACTACCCTATTAAGGATGGCTTTTATAACACATTGCCATCCTATATAAACTTTTTTAACTCTCAAAAATTCAAACCTATAGAGAAATATATATTTTTATAATCATTATTAGAAACATTTCAGTCCACTTCATTCGTGAATTTTGTTACCTTAAAGTAAGGTAAGAGAAACCTCATATAACAGTTATTGCTGATTTCAGGATGTTGATTTAAAACATCCTTATCAGTTTAGAAATTTAATCTTCAGAGAACATTTGTACTTTATTTGCATACATGTTAGTGTTAGTTGTTTGGGAATCAAAATCACTTGCTGGTTTCTTAAGTATGTTCAGTATAAGATTCTTGAAGGCAGAGAGTTATTTATTTATCTATGTGTTATCTGATCTAGTGCTTAGAACATAGATGTCCAGTAACTAATTCCTGAGTGAATACATTAAAGTCCTTGGAATTAATTAAGACAGGAAGCTGGATCATGATAACTTTTCCTACACTAAATTAAACAGTCTCCTGTTATTCTTGAGATTCGTTGTAGCAAAATGAAAGATTATTTCTAATACGCATTTGATAACTGTTACTGTGCAACTGTTATTGCTCAGTTTGGGCATACTGGAGTTTTGGATTCAGATATATTCCTAGAAATATTGCTAGGAGTTCTAACTAACCCTAAATGCTTATGAGACAAGTTGGTCATCTCGGTCCCTGAGGAATGAGTTATATATCATAAAATAACACCTTGTATGTTCCCTACAGTCATGTTGGAGAAGAATTGACAGACCTTATTGGAATGTAGGGAAGATTTTGACAAGAAAAATGAGCTAGATCCTGCTTTCTGAAAGTCAGGGGCTGAATGTTACTAGTTCCTCTCACAAACACTCTATTTACTTAGAAAAATCTCAAAAGTACTACATGTAGTTACTGCCTGTAATCTTGGAAGTGTTCAATAGCCTTGCAAATTTCTGAAAAGAAAATGTCCGCAATATTAAATTATTTTAAAGCTGTTTATGTTTTTCAAGCATTGCATAAATACTGACAAGGAGGAGGCATATTCACATGAGAAATTAGAGCTCTGCATACCAACAGATGCTTCATGACTTTTTAAAATATGAATTAATGTTTTTTAAAAAAATTTAATAGACTATGAGTACAGCTCAGAAGGACTGTGCATTCAAAGGAGACACTAAGATAATGATGATAGATATGTCCTGTATTTGGAAAGACATCCTGGTGAGCACTTTACTAATACTATTGTTCTGACGATGAGCGCTAAAAATATATATATTTAGAATTAGTCAAATATATTATGGCAGGAGCATGTTGAATTTTATTATAGTGCTTTCTTGTAAATTAGATTGCTATAGAGTGCCTTTGGATAAGGAATTTAGCTTAAATCATCATTTGGGGATGATTCACTTGATATTAAAATGGTCTGAAAAGGAAGCAGTTTTATTAGGTAAAATAAGTTTGAAACTGAGCTGATAAAATAGTTGATGCAATAAAAATGTTCATTGATTGAATGTGTTTGATACAGTGCATCCCTTCATCTTAAACAACAAAAATGCCTGTAAAATTAATGAATTTTAATGTCTTTTATGAAAATATTTGAAAAATGCTCTTAAAGGTCTTGCTGTGAGACCAATTCTCCAGCTGTGAAGACTACTTATAGATTATTTTAATGTTTTTGGCAAAAAGGCTAGCCAATAATTTATTTTTTTATTTTTAATCGGGTTTTTTACATATAATTGCCATACAGTAAAATTCACCTCATTACAGATGAGTTTTTACAAGGATGCACTGTTGTGTGTCCATGACTACAATCTGTTTATTCATCTACTGATGATCACTTGTGTTGTTTCTAGTGCTATTAATATTATTGCATTCTTTTTCTAGATATACGTTTTCTTCTTCTTTTTTTTAATAAATGCTTAAGAGTAGAATTGCTGAGTCAGAAGGTAGAAAAGAGTATATTTAATTTTATAAGAAACTGCCAAAACATTTTTCAAAGTGGACGTACCCTTTTACACTTCCACCAGTGATGTGAATGAAACGCCTAATTGGTCCACATTTCTACCGGCATTTGCCATTATTGCCAGTCTCTTTAACTTTACCATTGTAGTATGTTAGTAGTATCATCTCTTTGTAGTTTTAATTTGCATTTCTTTAATGAGAAATTGTATTAAGCATTTTAATGTGTTTACTGCTCATTCATGCATCTTCTTCGATAGTGTGTTCAAATACTTGGCCTGCTTTTACTTTGTTTCTGATCTTATAGTTGTGTTATAAGTTCTTTATGTGTTCTGAATGCAAGTCCTTATCAGATATCTGATTTACTAATACTTTCTCCCAATATGTAGCTTGTATTTTTATTTTCTTAACAATGTCTTTGAAGACCAAACTTTTAAAAAACATTCCATGTTTGTTGTGTCTCCTTGAGGAATCTTTGTCTAACACAAGGACACAAAGATTTTCCCACCTGTTTTTCTCTAGAAGTTTTATAGTTTTAAGAGTTATGTTTAGGTTTATGATCAATTTCTTGTTAAATTTTGTATATGGTGTGAGGTAAGAGTTGATACCTTTTTTTAGATATACATTTACAATTGTTCAACCACTGTTCTTTGAAAGACTATCCTTTCTTTGTCCATTGAATTACTTCAGCACCTTTTTTTTTTTTTTAATCAACTAGATAAACATATGTGACCGTGTTTAGCACATATATTTATGGACTTCCCATTCTGTTCCTCTGACTTATATGTCCACCCTTTTGTCAATACTACATATTCCTGATTTCTTGATTACTGTAGCTTTAATAGTAAATCTATTCAAAGCACTTTTATGGCCATTTTCTTGAAGAATCTTATAACACACAAAGCTGAAAAAACCAAAGATTATTATTATTATATCCACTTCACTGATGAATAAACGAAGTCAAAGAAAAGTTAATTGGCTTGCCCACATTTACACAATTATTACTAGTGTTGGCACTAAAGTACTCCAAAATCCCCATCTATAGCTTTTATCCTACACAACTCACAAAAATAGTGAAGGGAGAATTGGTCTCAAATTAGTGGTATAAAGTGGTCTATTTGGAGGTATATTTTTTAAACTATATTTTATTGGTTATGTTGTTACAGTAGTTCCAATTTTTTCCCCTTTTCTCCCTTCTTCCCAGTACCCCCATCCCCTCCAGCAATCCCACCCACCTTAGTTCATGTCCATGGGTCGTGCATGTAAGTTCTTTGGCTTCACCTTTTCCTATATTATTATTAACTTCCCACTGTCTATTTTGTACCAACCAATTATGCTTCTTAATCCCTGCATCATTTCCCCATTTCTCCCCCTGTCCCCTCCCAGCTGATAACCCTCCAAATGATCCCCATACCTATGATTCTGTTCCTATTCTGGTTTCCTTAGTTGGATTTTGTTCTTATTTTTTAGATTTAGTTGTTGATATTTGTGAGTTTGTTCTCATCTTAATGTTCATAATTCTGATCTTTTTCTTGAGTAAGTCCCTTTAACATTTCATATAATAAGGGCTTCGTGATGATGAACTCTTTTAGCTTTACCTTGTCCGGGAAGCACTACATCTGTCCTTCCATTCTAAATGATAGCTTTGCTGGATGGAGTAATCATGGTTTAAGTCCTTGCTTTTCATCACATTGAATACTTCTTGCCAGTCCCTTCTTGCCTGCAAGGTTTCTTTTGAGAAATCAGCTGACAGTCTTATAGGCACCCCTTTGTAGGAAACGTTCTGCTTTCCTCTTGCTGCTTTTCAGATTCTCCCTTTATCTTGAACCTTTGGCATTTTAATGATGATGTGTCTTAGTGTGGTCCTCTTTGGGTCTAGTTTGTTTGGGACTCTGTGCTTCCTGGACTTGTCTATTTACTTTGCCAAATTTGGGGGATTTTCCTTCATTATTTTCAACCATAAACTTTCAATTTCTTGCTCTTCCTCTTCTCCTTCTGGCACCCCTATGGTTTCAATGTTGGCACGTTTAAATTTGTCCCAGAGGTTCCTAAGCCTCTCCTCATGTTTTTCAATTCTTGTTTCCTCATTCTGTACTGGTTAACTGTTTTTTTCTTCTGTATGTTCCAAATCATTGCTTTGAACCCTGGTTTTCTTCCCTTCACCATTGGTTTTGTGTGGATTTTCCTTCGTTTCACTTAGCATAGCCTTCACTTCTTCCCTTATGCGTTTGCCATACTCAAACATATCTGTCAGGCCTGTGAGCATCTTTATCACCAGTGTTTTGAACGCTACATCTGTTAGGTTGACTATCTCCTTGTCACTTAGTCTCCCACTGGAACTTTGATTCGTTCCCCATTCTGGGTCATACTTCTCTGTCTCCTCATCTCGACAGGCCCATGTGTTTGTTTGCCTCTGTGTCTTAGGGAGAGCTGTCGCACCTGTTATGTTGTAAGGGGCAGAGCCATTTCATCATGTTGTGGCGCTGTGTAGGGGGGAGGGGTCTGAAAGGGAACAACGCCACCTTCTCAGCACTTGCCCCTTTTCCAGGCACTTCTACCACTTCCTTATGAGACTGGCGCCTCTTTAGCTGTTGCCCTGGCCATGGTTCCCAGAGTGGGTGGGTCTGCGGACGTTCTAGGACCATGGGGCACGTTAAACAAGTAGACTCTACTGAGAGACTGACAGTTGCTTCTTACACCCCAACCCCCACTGGTTTGTACAGTCAGGAGCAATGAGGCTTTATTTTCCCTAGTGCTGGGA
This sequence comes from Furipterus horrens, assembly GCF_987537825.1. NCBI lineage: Eukaryota > Metazoa > Chordata > Mammalia > Chiroptera > Furipteridae > Furipterus > Furipterus horrens. Next base: position 3,916,485 of record NW_028327187.1, read on the forward strand.
CCACGAGCTGTGCAGTCTGGTCTGGGGCTGGGAGTGCTCCCCAGGTGTCCCTCCCTACTTTTTAAAACATGTGACTGTGATTTCCACTGACCTGCTGCTGCCACTGCTGCTGCCACCACCACACCACGTCCTCTTTACCCTGGCTCTGCCCCCGCTACCTGTTGAATGAGTATTTCTTCTTTATATCTTTGTTTGTTGGACTTCCATGCAGCTCAATTTTCTGGTTGTCTCTAGTTTTAAGGTAGTTTTATTCCTTCTTATTTGTGGAGGGAGACGCAGTGGGTCTGTCTAGACCTCCATCTTGGCCGGAAGTCCCTGGAGATGTTTTCTGAGTAACGGACTCCTACGTAAAGGCAGGGGTGCTCAGCAAACTACTTAAGACAGTTTTAGTAATAATTTTAGTGTCTAGTGTCTTCTTGTTGAAAAAAAAAATTTAATCTTTTTGGTTCTTAATATTTGGCTTTGTGTAGTGTACATTTAGCATTAATGCAGCTGCAATTGCTTTTTACTTGGGGTTAATTGGGCTTTGTCTATTCTTAATCTTAATCCAAATGCTAATTAGCTTTACTATAGGAGACGTCTTTCGAAGGAGAGAACTGCTTCTTGTTTTTTTTCTTACTGAAATTAATTTCATTGGATTTTTAACCTTGCAAATTATTTTTTTTTTTTTTTGGTGATTTGCTTAAAAAAAAGCCTTTGAGTAAAAGGACAATTTCCTTCTGTACTTTATATTTCTTTATGCTAAAGTTTTATCTTCTTTATTGCCCCTCTAATTTGATTGCTTTTTAATAACAGCAATGTATATTGTAGTCCTGTGTTTGCAAAGGTAATTATATTGTTTGATATTTCCTCCTTCAGAATAAAGAAGTCAGATTCGTTGAACATGAACTAGAAATTCAAAAGCAAAAATACTTTAAACTTCAGACGTTTGTTAGAAGCTTGATACTAGCTATGAAAGCTGAGGATAAAGAGCAACAACAGGTAGGTGCCAGAAGTGAATAGTAAGCTGTAATATATCATGTTGAATATCATACTTTAATTTTTCATATACATATATTTTTATACTTCATTTCTGCTTTCCATCAAGGAAAGATTTGTTACTTAGAACCTTTTACAGCAAAGATTTTTTGAGATTACATATTCAGCTGTTTGTGTGCTGCTTTAGTGGAAGATAAAAATAACTGACTAACATACTTTAATTCTACATTAACCTTGAATAGGCATTTTAAAAAGATTTTATTTACTTATGTTTAGAGAAAAGGAAGGGAAGGCGAAAAAGAGGGAGAGAAACATGATGTGTGAGAGAAACATCAATCTGTTTCCCTCAAGCACCCAACTGGGGACCTGGCCCACAACCCAAGCATGTGCCCTGACTGGGAATTGAATCAGGGAACTTTTGGTTTGTGGGACAATGCCCAACCCACTGAGCCACACCAGTCAGGGCTAAATTGTGATGGAAAAATAATAATTTTAAAGAAATTCTTAAAATGTTTGTAGAGACTGCTACGTTAAGCGGAGAGGCACATATTTTTGAATGCAATATAACAATTTATTAAGCTTGCTAAAAGGAATTACAGAACTATAATGTTCTATTCAATAATTAAATGGTACTAATTTTCCTCTGAGTTGTATACTGCCATGTTGATTGCTTGTCAGAAAAGTTCAGTATGGGTAGTATGTCTCAAAAGTAACCATTAATTAAGAAGCAGTCTAAGAGCTTTTTTTCAGCAAAGAATCTCAGGAGTACAAAAATTTATCCCTTATACCCTAACAAGACTGCACGTACAATCCCAGACATGTCCAGGGGAAAAGATTAGTTTTAGCATCTCAAAATTCTCCCTTTTTTAAAAAAGAAAAAGTGTTTATGTTTCACTGAAGCACAAAACCACAAAATATAAACTAAAATAATTTAGTCATTAGGTTCAAACCAGCGCACACTTTATGCGTCCAGTTTCATTAATTTTGCTCTCCCTGTGGAACACACACAGACATCCGAGGATGTTAATCTGTAGTTACCTTTTACAGCTTTATTTAAACAAGTTGATTTATTATATGAGTTATGCATATTCCATGGCATACCAAAAATGTGTTTGCTTTTTATGAACCTATAATAAAGATTTTACAGAATAAGTAGATAGCCTTGAACACAGTCCCATGGGTACTGTAACTTTTAAATAACTGTAAAAATATTAAGTCCAACAATAGGAATAACTTGGAGTCTGGTCCTGGTCCCAAAAGTCGTAGTATGGCTTTGAGTTCAGAGTTAGCCAGCTAAATGGCAGTTGTCTATGTGTCTTGCTATCTAGGAATAACATACAGATTGCATTATTTTCTTTGCTAATTCTAATCTAATCCCTAACTTACTTCTTTCCCTAAAACCACTAACAAATAAGAAAAGTAACTACTTTACATTTTACTTTTCTCCTTCTCTTATACTTCTCTTCTGATAAAGACGAATGAACTAAGATATGGACAAAATGTTGGCTAAGAAACAGAGGATGTTATACAAAAATTGTACTAAAAGTTGTAGCTTATATAATAAGCACTAAAATAGAAACTACTAATTTTCATAGTTGATATCAGGTATAATGGATCTCAAAATATGGTCTCAAAAATACAGAAGACACTAATAGTATCCCATAAAAGTTATTCAGATGATGTCTTAAATTACTGATTTAACACTATGAAATTCTTAGAGGTTTATTTCTGGAAGGAATGTGTTTCATTGGATTCCCAGTTTTAAAACAATCTGAAGTATTTTTCCATTAATCTTGATTTGGTTCAGTTGAGTGAGATGAGTGGTACACAGAATATTTGCCTCAATGAGGCAGCCTTGACTTTAAAACTATATGATACAGTCTGACTGCAATATTATATTACTCAAATGTTTTTTGTAATCAATGGCCATTTTAAGATAAAAAGATTGTTGCCAGCCCTGTTCTGTCATTATTTATGGTCTTTGGTCCCCTGATAATTGACTATGTGAACCTAGCCAGGTCAATTGCCTTTCTTGAACTTAAATTTCTCCACTTTGCAAGTAAGATGAGAATGATTAATATCATGGAACTTGGCATTCACTCCCTAGGGCCTAGAATAAGCGTTATAGAGACTGATGATATATTTGGGAAATGCTTTAACCTTTTGGGAAGAGTGGCCCTAGGTCGAACTCTGAAGATAAATTGATGAAGAACCTGTAGTAAGAAAAGTTAATCATGTTAGTACCTAAGAAAAAAGGTAGTTCTAGCAATTAGCATATTCCAAAGATTTGTTCAGTGTGCCAATGTTGCAATCTAGTAAGATACTGAAAATTTTTTTGAAGTAATCTTTATGCATTAGTGGTGCCTTATGTTGACTCAGATAGTGATGTTTTTCTATTTCATACTACACTCATTTTGTTGGCCAAGTATGTGAAATTTAATGACAAAACATAAATAATAGTGCTTCTTTGGTTTTAAGGTCTCTCCACTAAAATTTAGACTGTCACTAAGGTCTGTTCATCCACTTGATTTTTCAATACTCTAAGCACTTTGCCCTCTCTAATACAGCTTCTTCACAGTTACAAAGTGAACTATATCCAGTGATATATTCCTTATAAACTATGATCAGCCAATGTCAGCAAAGGCTTTGTTTCACCTAGACTGGGTTATTGGTAATCAACTGTTATAGAAGAAAACAGCGTTGTGTCTTATTTTTATGCTGCAACCCAGCACCTTAAAATACATGTAGTACTTTTAGGTGACTGCTTTCTAAATACTCTTAATTTCAGCAGGAAATTTAAGAACTATTTAATAATATAAAATAAATAACTTTTTTCAGACATGAGTTAGTCTTTCCATATGCAGCTTGAGAAAAAGGAGAAAGTGGTCAATCTTACCTCTCTGCTATGAGACAACAAGTATAGGATTTATAGTTCTCACTTGTTAAATAAGAGACTATGACAATACTATCATTTCCACAGTGGACTTGATACATTCTTCAATATGCTCTCTTTCTATTCCTTAATTTGGTAGTAGGAAGCTTGCATTTGTTTCTGTTCCCTTGGTCTTTGTTTACCGTTACATGCAAAGTCCACATTATAAACAATGCTGTCTAAAAACTGCCCAGATATGCTACATTATTTTTAGTATTGAGAGTAGCACATAAGTAATTTACTTCACAATTTCTTATAGTCAAGTAGGCATCAACACTGTCAACCACATATTGATTAATTATTTATTTCTCTAGTGTGGATGCATGTTCTGCAACTCTAAATGAAACAATTACACCATAGCAAAGCTTCATTCTTGGTTCTTGACTTATCCTAATTACTTCAGCAGAGAAATGACTAGCCTTCTAGATGCATCATTACACATCTAAATTCACTGGTTCAACTGTACCCTTGTGGGTGCTTGGCCATCTATAGATATATGGACATAGCCTAAGAAAAGAAAAAAAATATCACTTAGTCTTTTCAAGTTGTTAAAAGTTTAGCCTAAAGTAAAATAGCCGAACTTCTCTCATAATGGCTAAGTTCTTTCTCCAACTGAAGTACAAAATAGTCTTTTGTGAAATGTGTTTTTCTCTAAAAGACAGCATAACTAGGCAGGAATATTTTAATAAGGAATATAATTTTAAAGCCCTTTAGCAGTGATCAGTGAACACTCAAAACTAGTATAGAAATCACTTATCTCCAACACTTGAAAGCACTCAGTACAGAATAGTTGTTCATCACATTCCTGATTTCCCTTTTGTCCGAGGTTCTACTCTATATTATCCACACTCTCAAGATCTAGTACGTTGTTCCTTCCTTCACAGTGTATTAATTTTTTTTTCTTTTCGGTGACATATCATCATATAAGTTCTTGAAAGATAAATGCTCCTTTTTAAATCCATAAGAATAAATCAACATGAGTGGACTGTAACTATTAACATAAAATTGGAGAAAAAAATCTGTCCATATACTAATTAAAAATATTGATTTTTCTGACTCAGGCACTGCTGTCAGATTTACCTCCTGAATTAGAAGAGATGGATTTCAATCATGCCTCGCCGGAGCCTGATGATACCTCATTCAGTGTGTCTTCTTTATCAGAGAAAAATGCCTCAGACAGTGTGTGATTTGGGGGAAGCAGTATATTCTATAGCCTTTAGGCTGCCTAACAAGTGTGCTTTTTAAGATAACTGCATTCTGTTGCCCTGGAATTCTTCAGTTGTTAAAATATATTGTTGAAACCATTATATTCTGTGAAGGATGGACAAGATATAATGGCTACAGTTCAAAAACTGTATGCAAAATTTAAAAACATTGTTTGAAAGTTTTTCCCAAACTGATAGAAATCTGAAAAAAAAAAAAACTTTAGTTTTGAGCAATTTAACTATGAAATTTTGTTTAGTTTTGTAGAAGAATCTTAGTTTTAATAATAGCTTTGGCCAGGGGCACAAAAATAAAAGTGTTTCAACATTGCTTATCAAGTTACTGAATCTTATTGTTTTTGTAGCCATTATATCTTATATCTTTCTCTCTCTTTTTTCCTAACCTACACTTTTACTCAGGAAAGTGGACTGAAAATTGAAACAAAATTTTGAAAGTTATTTAACCTGGATGAGTCATCAGATTTATTTTTCAAACCCTATGAGAATTTGACTTCACATAATTATTGAAAATTGGAGTGATTACTAGTATATAATTGTAAATTATTGGTATTCTTCATTATCTAACCCAAGTATTTGGGGGGCGGGGGGAAAGCACTATGGAAAAGTAATTCACCAACATGAAGTCAAATAAATTAAGTGTACAGAAACAAAATGTTGTAAAAGATTAGTCTTCATGGAAATTCTTCATTGCTGCAAATGACAAATACTGATAAGATTCACATTCTACTAGTAAAATTATGTAACTGAGTTAGATGAAATGTTGCACAAATATTAGAAGTTTATCACCACCTTCATAATATTTTTTATTTTTTACATTTTATGAAACAAGAAGTCAAGGTAAGCCACTAAGATTTTTTTAATCTAATCATTCGGCTTTGCCACAAATTTTACCTCATTTCCATGTGAGGCTTGTACAGAGCCATCAGCCAAGGATAGTATCAAAAAAGTTATATTACTTTGTTAATTACAATCCTCTGGATTTCCTGGTTACTGTTCCATGGGCATGCTACCCACTTGTTCCATTGGCAGGTACCAGATGACAACACATTGTAGACAATTCTTTGAAGACTTTCCCTTCCTGGTACCAGATGGCATTACCAGGGCCCATAAAAAGGAAAGTGCAAGTATTATATATTTGTGGGTCAACAGTGTGGAATCGTGTTGTGTGGTTAAATTACTATCTATACATTTAAAAAGTTAATAAAGTAGCTTAGATGGCTCTTTTGGCCATCAAGTTTCTATGTCAGATATTTTTGTAATTTGTAGGAAAAAACAGTTTTGATCTTGGAATTCAGATACTAATTGACCAATGCAGAAACACAGTTATGAATGTCTTTGACCTTGAACTGTCCTCTCACCACACACACACAAATAGGTAAGGTTGATAATTCTTCATTCTGTCAGCTATTTGTTTAATTTAATATTGCTGCCATCTTACTATGGTTCTTTTGTTAGTAGAAGTATATCAATGGTTAGGTATGCTTCCTTTCATCTGACAGTCATATGGTTCATTGCAAACAATATTCAGTACTCTTTACTGACAAGTCAGATTTCATTCAGAAAAAAAGAGCGCTGAGTAACAATGGAACCTCAGATATTAGGATTAAATTTATCTGTTTCATCAGTTCCTCCAGGAGATAAATAGTCCTTACTATATACAGCAAATATAGAGATCATTTCTTAATGTGGCGTGAACAAATTCCAAACCTTCAAGACTCTCTTAAAATCTCCTTCCTAGTCATTGAGTTCATCTATGAACTCTAATTTTTCTGCTTCAATTTAAGCCCCTCTTATTTGGTTCTTGTTACAAAGTAAGGATAGATGATTCTCTCTACATCTTTCAACTGTATGGATTTTATTTGTCACATCTCGGCATTTAGTCATTAAATCGAATAATATTCACTTATCCTGCTATAAGAACATTGGATTTCAATTCCTCAGCAAGCCATAAACTTCAAAACAAATTACTTCTTTTACTTTTTTAGGGATATTAATAAAATTTATTTAATTAGAGAGTTTAATCAATTTAAGAGTTCAGCTAGGTATGATTCCTAGAAGGACTCTTCGTTTGCAATCTTGAGAGAAAGCATAGATGATTCTCTTGTCCCTGTTTAAAGTTCCGTTAAAATAGAAACGGCATCAACGACAGTACACTTAGGGACCCTTTTGTTTTCGTATGTGTGCTTCAACACCAGGATTCTTCATTTTACTATCACTGGAATTAAAACATTTCCGAAATGAAATATTGCTTGTTCTGTAACAAGAACCAAAGGAAATAGCTGTATCCAAAAAGAAAAAAACAGAATTGGCAGAATGAAAAATATACCAAGGTCAAAATTTAAAAATCTATTATGAAGGAAATACATATTTTTCACACATATATGTTGGAATTGGTTTTGAGGCATCTTACAGCAGGAAAAATATCAGTTCATGACTTTTTTGTGAACATCGTCATCACTGCGTGGAGGGAAAAACCACTAGTGTTTCCTTCTGCAGGGCTTTGACACCATATTAACACAGACCACACTATCTGAACCATCTTTCACAAAATCAGATGTCAACGTGAAAAGCCTCATTTCTTCTTTTACCTAACTTTGATATTTGCTTTCAGCTTAGGATAACCAACCGGTTTCTAAGCAGGAAATATGTATCTAAGAGCCCTTATCTTCCAAAATATATATTAAAATACAAAACAAAAATAAATTAAGATACCTCTCTCATTTCAGCAAAACTAAAATTGTTCACAAGAAAAGGAGAACTGCAGTTACCCTGACAAATAGAAAAATTAGCATATGCAGGAAAACTTAAAAGAAAATTGGCCTTTTCATGGAAGCTGGGAATGTTTTGTTGTAAGATCAGCTTAAACAGCAGAACTTTTGCACTACCATTGCAATCACATGATATAAATGTTTGTTATTGTTAGAGAATAATAATCTGCAGCCCAATCACATCCTGTGCTCTGCATACCACCAAGACTTCAAAAGATGTCCAAGAGGTCATTTTTCCAAACACAGCAACACCTATTTGAAGGCACTCTCATAGTAAGCAATCTGTAAATTTGTATGATAAAACATGAGATGTGTATTTAAAAGAATTCTAGACTCCGAGATTGACTTTGTTGCCTTTCTTGAGGGGAAAGGGCATTTTGCCCATTTCCAAGGAATAGTTTCCTCATCTTAGCCTGATAGCTTATGATAATTTTCTTAAGAGACATTCTGAAAACTTGAATTGCTGTCCCTCCACATTGCAGTGATGGTATACCAGGAATACCATTTATTTAAAAACTATGTGTATATAGTTTTAGGATCATTAAGATCCTAAAAATGTCAAATTCTAATAGATTAGCCTTTTAAGGGAGTTTTAAGAACCGTCGTGTCTAAATGATGAGTAAATAGGCTCATATTTGAAGTTGGCGTTATCCTTGGCAGACAGCACTGTATCATGCTGTTCACCATGCTGTGTTCTGGTGATGATAGAATGGAGGAGCTTATTAATTTGTGAGACTACAGTCAACATACCATTATCCAAAACAGATGTTTATTAATAGCAGATTTACTAAGGGCTAAAAGAGAATAAAGTGATATTTTCATGAAAATATAATTATGATTGTGCCATTAAAGTGTATACTGAGTATATATTGTTCCACACTGAAACTTTATTTTGCATTAACTTGTTAAGTAATTAATTTTAGAAATCTTGCATCCCATTTTACTGGTACTACCTCTGAAACATACTATCACTTTAAAACTGTATCAGACTGTAAGATGAACTTTTGTAGGGTTTTTATTTAAATTTTTATAGAGGCAATAAATGATTTCCAACTAATAGACATCTATTTCTTTATTTTAATGTTTATTTCCCCAACTTTTTGTTACAAGTACTGTATCCCTTTTAAGAATAATTTTCCCTTACAAAAATAAGGTTCTTATAAAAAGACCAAAAAAGAAAATACAGAGAATTAATAAGGTACCGGGGGTCTGGAACGGAAGAACATGGAGTACTCAAGTGAAAATTTGGTTGATTTCCAAGCTGACATGTTTATCATCCTTAATTGACTTAACAAAGAATAACTCCAACACCAATAGAATAGAGTCAATATTCTGTAATAGAGGAGAGATTTTTTCATGATAGTATATTTAAAAGGTTAAATCAGCAAGGAAGTCACCACAGTATAAACAAAGAATGGTATTTTTACAACAGATTTTTTAAAGTGGTGGTGTGGCATCTATCTTTTGGCTCTCTTTGGCACCAGTTGAGTGTGCTTTTTTTAAAAGGAGGAAAAGTATGTCTAAGACTTTAATATTTGTTTATTTATTTATTTAAACAGAAGGGAAGAGAGGGAAAAACAGAGGGAGAGAAATATTGATCAGTTGCTTTCTTTCCATACACGCCCCCAACTGAGGACCTGGCACACAACCCAAGCATGTGCCCTGACTGGGAATTGAACCAGGAACCTTTCGGTCTGCATGATGGTGCCCAACCCACTGAGCTACACCAGTCAAAACTGAGTATGCTTTTAATTTAGGTGAAATATGCCCATGCTTCTTTTTCAAAATCTCATGCCAATTAAAAATCTTCATATTACGTAATGGCGGAGGGCAAGGGGTAAGTTTTAAATAGCACACCAGCAATTTTCTTTTCCAATTGATACATTTTCAAGAATGTTGGAAGTACATTCTCTCTCTCACACACACACTCTCTCTCTCTCTCTCTCTCTCTCTCTCTCTCCCACCTGTGCATTTCCAGTCCCCCTCCTCTTCCCTCCAGGCATCCACATCCTCTTCCTCCGAAGTATGTTACCTTTACCCTTCTCTCTCTTTAGCTCCAAGGGACCCTTTTTCCTTTCTGTAACTAAAGAATGTTGCAAGGAGAGACACACATAAACATACACTTCAAATCACCCAAGTCTTTCTCAGATATGTAAAAACATTGACAAAGTGGTGAAACCTTTTGTTTTAAAAAATGAGTGGGAATCATTATAAATCTATTTATTTTTTATGTATTTTTAAATTTTATTGTTCAATTGCAGTTGTCCCAGTTTTTCCCTGATTGCTCTCCCCTGCCCTGCCCATCCTCTTTCCCACAGTCAATCCCCTTCTGTCTGTGCCCATGGGTTGTTTATACTTGTTCCTTAATTAGACCCTACCCCTTCTATTTAAGACAAGTCGATGGATGAGAATGTCCATAAGACTGAATGAAGTTTTCATATTTTTGTACATTTCTTGTTCATTGTAGACATTTTAGAAACTGTAGATAATATAAAGAAGGGGATAAGTAAGGGAAGTGTTTAGTCAAGGAACGTGTAAAAATGACTCATGGACAAGGACAACGGGGAGGGATATGATTGTGGGAGAAGGGGTAGGCTGGGGGGGAGCAATGGGGGAAAAATGGGACAACTGTAATTGAAAAACCAAAAAGTAAAATTTAAAAAAGAAAAAAGAAAAACAAAACCACTTGTAATCTTCCACCCAATAATAATCATTGTTAACATCTTAGTATATTGCATTCTATGTGCATATTACATATATTCAGCAAAACTGGGATTATACTGAATATGCAGTTATATGTCCAGCTTTTTCTCTTAATGATGTATTGAGAACATTTTCTCATATAAGCATTTGTCACCAAGGTATTTTACTCTCAATTACATTTGGACATAAAGGGAGTTTTTTTTTTTTTTTAATTTACAAGGGAAACAACTTTCTAATGATGAAAATACGTTTGTTCTAGAGAATTAACAAGTAACTGATTTACATACAAATTATATTTCTTGTGCTAGATTTAAAACAAATGGTGCTGCTTACTTACCTTCACAATAACAAAGTCCCTATACTTTATCTGCAAGTTTCAAGAAAGCTCTCCTTAACACTTTAGTCCAAGTAGTGTTTTTATTACTTATACCAGTAAACTGTTACAAACTTTAAAAATAAAACAAAAATTATTTTTGGGTATGAAAGGGCTCATATTATGTACAATATGAAATTGTAGTTGTAATTTTTTGAAATAAGTCAGAACACAGTTTCTATTTTTCTCTAAAGAATAAGACATTTTTTTTATTATAGTGTTCTGTTTCAGCCAGTTTGGAACTTTGGGAAATTTTGCCAATTCTGGAATTTGCTGTAAAATAACATTTTATGCTGTAATATAATGTATACCAAGACTTTTATAATTAAGTAACTCCTTTGTGACCTAAGCCACATGAAACTCTAATCTTTCCCAATACCTATATCCTTCTGTAGTTAAAAATTAGTTCTTCAGGGAAGCTTATTAAATATTTTTCTCAAGCTCTTAGGAGACTATTCAATGCACTCTTTCAATAGTGTTGGAAACTAGTATCAATAATGCTTGTTAGCTCAAATTGGGTAGAGCACAGTTTTTAAACTTGGGTCGCCAGTTTGGTCTCCATTCAAATAAGTTAGTTTAAAGAAGGGGGAAAACCTCTACTACAGGATCGTCATGCACCTGTATTTCTTGTGTTGCACTCCATTCCTAGTCACAGAGGGCCAGGGGGAAGATGTGGGTGGATACAGTCAACCTTATGGTTGCTTAAATGGTATAAAATAATGAACTCTGGGAAGGCTCTCCTGTCCATTTCCTCCAGCCTCCATACCTCTGTTAGAAGTTATTAGTAGTAATTTAATGGGGATAATTTGGTATAAAATGTAATCATTCCTGACAAAGATAAGGGGGTGTATAAAGTATTCATACCACAGTGGAATTTGCTTAATCAGCTGCATCCTTTTCATTATTGGGTGAAGAGCAGGGCACTGAAGACAGTTAGCAACGTGGGCCATTAAAACCAGAGACATAAATATAGAACCTGTAAAAGTCTAGAGGGAGTTATAACAATGGAGCACACTGAAGTGTCTGGTGGGCAAGCGAGAGGGAATTCTAGACTCTAAAATCTAGAAAGTTAAATGTATGTATAGTAACATAGTGTAAGGGTTAGGGTAAAATATTGTAGGAGTTAAGTCTCGGTATCAAATCTCAGTTTTAACACTGGCTGTATGATATTGGACAAGTTATTTGAATTCTAGGTTTAAGTTTCTTTGAAAACTGTGATAATGACAGTACTTATCTCAAGTTGTTGTGAGAAATGTAATGATCTATCATCAAGTGCTTAGCATAGTGCTTAGCACACAGTAAATGCTCAGTAAATGTTAGCCAATGCTATTATTATTTCTTACAGAAAAGGAGATGGAAAAGATTCAAAGAAAATTCCCACCTAACCAATTTTGTCTTGTGCAGAAATGGCTCAATGCAAACATCTTCAAAACACTACTTAAAAAAATTTCACCTACATTTTGTATCTTACTAGCAAGACTGTCACATTGAAAGGGCAGCAGAATTTTATCGGTAGTGCCGACAGTGATCTTCTTAATGCCTTAGAGAATAAATAGTCCTTCCTCTCTATCAAAGAGCTGCCATGAGACCTGAGGTCAATCAAACTCATTATCTTGCACTGAAAAGAATATTGATGTAGAACATATTCTGTCCACTTTTATTGATGTGTTATCTGTATGTATACAGGTTTACAATTTTTTATAAAGAAACTCACTGTGGAAAATGATATTTCTTTAAACATTCGACTGTTTATATATCAAATCTGGTCTCCAGCTTAATTTGTGTGTGTATGCAGGTAAATTTATGACAGATCTTTGAAATTATCTGCAGAAATGTTTTATTACTTGATCTGTTTTGGCTTACCTTTGGTTTCCAATCTAGTGAATCAAGGAACAAATTGCTGATACATATAACAACTTGGATGAACCTCAAAGGCATTAGGCTAAGTAAAAAAAGAAAAGAAAAGAAACACACAAAAGGCTAGGGACTTTATCATCCTATTCATATGAAATTTTGGAAGAGGCAAAGATACAAAAACAGAAATCAGATCAGTGATTGCCAGGGATTGGAATAGGGTCAGGGGATAAACTGTAAGCTAGCTCAAGGAAACGATTTAGAGCAACAGAAAGAAATGAATTCTAGCCAGTTATTACTGGTTCTGGAATATATAAACTAACCTATTCTGTTCAAGCATGTGTTATTATTTGAAACTGCATCATAGCTTTTCTAACTACATGTTTCATATTTACATGTGGTTTTCATTCCAGTCTATTCATGGGCACACATTTTACCTTCTAAGGTTTATTCTTTCTAACCATTCAAAATACTTAGTTCATGCACACTGTGCCAGAGGAAAGGGCTGTTTACTTTAGCTAAGTTTGCTTACTACATGCAAGGTTATTTTTCTTAATCTGATAATATAGATGCTGGATAAATTAGAAAAAGATTTAAGTGAATTTATTTTCCTATATAACCTCATATTTTTGTATTTATTTTCCATTTTCAAAGCATTAGCACACACATTAACTGGACTAATAACCACAATAACAAAAGTTTAAGACATTAAAAGCAAGAAACCTCAGGTTCTCTCAGATAAGTAACATTGAACCATTTGTACACAAACACTTACTGGAAACCACAAAAAAAAAAAAAAAAAAAAAAGAAAGGAAAGGAGCTTAAGTACAGAAATTTAGAAATCCTAAGAACCAAGACACCATCAAGGTAAAAATATAATAAAGCTAGTTATCCAATAGTTAATGTTTCCCCTCATCCTAGTTAGAAACTCACAATATTTTAGGCTTCTATTCCTTTTCCTCCCTTTTTGTCTTTTGGCTTTTTCCAGTACAAACATTTTTATTTGAAGGGATAAAATTCTTGAGTTCAAAAGTTCCCAGGTGTTAAACGGTATCCCTCAGTGTTTCCTTTCTCTAATAAGATACAGTGTAGTGTGATAGAGAAGAAAAAAACACTATGTGATTTTGCTCAAGCTGTGAATGATTTAAGCTCAATTTCTCCTTTAAAATATTTTTTAAAAATACCTGCTCTGATTGCCTCTCACAGTGTCATGAGAACCAAACTGACTAGTTTTCAAAGCACTTTACAACTTAGAAAGAGCTACAGAAATGCAGAATGTTAGCATTTATACAGTAGTTATTGATTACCTATATATTCAGCACTATGTAGACTCTAGGAGACATATGAAAGAGAGTATTTTCCCTGACTTCTGGGAGCTTGGTGTACATTGCAAAATTAGGCTTACACAGATTAAATGTAACTTACAAGACAGCATAGAGTTGAGTGTTCAATATCATGGTGTTGTTGCTATGGAGTTGGTGGAGTGTTGCTTGGAAGCAACAGAAATAAGGGGTAGTTGTCAAAAAGAAGCTTTGTGTGAAAGGATACGTTTAAGTTGAACTGTTCCAGCCAAGTTTTCATACCCAAAGACTACTAAGAGATAATGTAAACAAATAAGAAATATGAAAACATATATTTTTAAAATTAATTTATTTGCTTTTCTTTTTATTGAATTTATTGGAGTGACACTGGTTAACAAAACTATAGAGGTTTCCAGCGCACAATTTCACAACACATCATCTGTACATTGTATTGTATGTTCACCACCCCAAGTCAGGTCTCCTTCCATCACCATTTATTATCCCTTACCCTCTTCTATATCCTCACTCCCCCTCGCACAATCACCACACTGTTGTCTGTGTCCATGAATGTTTTCTTTTTTTCTTTTTTGCTCAATCTCTTCACCCCACAGCTAGTCTCCCCCTACAACAGCTGTCAGCCTATGCTATAAGACTGTCACTATTTTGTTTGTTAGTTCATTTAATTCCACATATAACTGAAATCATACGGCATTTGTCTTTCTCTGTCTGGCTTATTTCACTTAACATAACGCTCTCCAGTTCATCCATGCTGTTGGAAAGGGTAAGAGTTTCTTCTTTTTATGGCTGCGTAGTATTCCATTGTGTAAATGTACCACAGCTTTTTTATCCATTCATCCACTGAAGAAGAACACTTGGGCTCCTTCCAAATTGTTGCTATTGTAAATAATGCTGCAATAAACAGCGAGGTGCATATATTCTTTCAAATTATTGTTTTGGGTATTTTTGAATATGTACACAGAAGTGAAATTACTGGGTCATAAAACAGTTCCATTTTTAGTTTTTCGAGGTAACTCCATACTGTTTTCCATAGTGGCTGCCCCAGTCTGCATTCCCACCAACAGTGCAGTAGGGTTCCCTTTCTCCACATCTTCACCCGCATCTGTTGTTCGTTGATCTATTAATAAAAGCCATTCTGACAGATGTAAAGTGATATTGCATTGTGATTTTAATTTGTATTTCTCTTATGATTAGTGATGTTGAGCATCCCTTCATGTGCCTGTTGACCATCTGTATGTCCTCTTTGGGGAAGTGTCTATTCAGGCCCTTTGCTCATTTTTTAAAAATTCGATTACTTGCTTGTTTGGTATTGAGTTTTGTTAAGTTCTTTATAAATTTTGAATATTAACCCCTTATCAGATGTATTGGAAAATATGTTCCCCAATTCAATGGGTGGCCTTCTCATTTTGTTCATGGTTTTGTTTGCTGTGCAAAAACTTTTTAGTTTAGTATAGTCCCATTTGCTTAATTTTTATTTTTGTTTCCCTTGCTATGAGGTGACATATCAAAAAAAAAAAAAAAACTATTGCTATGAGAATTGTCCAAAATTTGACTACCAACGTTTTGTTCTAGGATTTTTATGATTCTCCATCTAACATTTAAGTCTTTAATCCATTTTGGATTTATTCTTGTGTGCGGTGTAAGAAGGTGGTCTAGTTTCATATGCTTATATGCATCTGTCCAATTTTCCCAACACCATCTATTGAATAGACTAGTCCATTGTATATTTTTGGTTCCTTTGTCAAATATTAATTGACTATAAATATGTGGGTTTTTTTTTCTGTGCTCTATATTTGGTTCCACTGATTTATATGTCTGTTTTTATGCCATTACCATGCTATTTTGATTACACTGGTTTTTAGTATAGTTTGATATCAGGTAGTGTGATTCCTCCAACTTTCTTCTTCCTTTTCAAGACCACTGTTGGTATTCAGGGTCATTTGTGGTTCCACATAAAATTTTGGATTATTTGTTTTAGTTCTTTGAAATATGCCATTGATATCTTAATAGGGATTGCACTGAATGCATATATTACTTTGGGTAGTATGGACACTTGAATTATGTAATTTATTTCTATCCATGAACACAGTATATACTTCCACTTATCTGTATCTTCCTCAGTTTCTTTCCTCAATGTCCTACGAGCAAGATGGGCACTATATTAATGCTTATGGATATTGTAGTTTAGTTACTCTATTGGAAAAGCTTATGGACTAGATTTAAGGCCCTTTTATTTTTTTGCATTTAAGTGCCATGTAAAAGAACCATCAACATCTCCCTTATCGTCTGCCTCTTTAAGTCACTCCTCAGTTCCTAGACTGAGTACCCCACACACACACAAATATCATGAGGCCTGGAGTGATAATCACCATCCCGTAAGAAACTGAAGCTCATAAAAGATTAAATGATTTGCCTATAGTTATAGAACGAAAAAATGACAGAAGTAAAAACTAAACCCAGGATACTCACTCTAAGTTCAGTGTTCTTTTTATTGACCATCATTATATCAATTAAAAACCAACAAAATATTTTATTACATATTTAACAACAAATATAATGGATATTCTTCTTGAAGAATGATAGGTAAAAGAGCCTTTTAGTGAACAAATTGGAAGGTTTCTTCTAAAATTCTTGGACTTCCTTATAAAAAGTCAGAAAGATTCAATTCGGTAAGTAATTACAACTCAAGTCAACTGACTTTAGAAAGAACATTTATCTTGAGGTAATCCATTCAATTACTGGGAATTAAAAATAAATAAGTGTATTGTTGAATGTTTTAAAGTTTTTAAATGGCTCCATCTACAGGTTAATACATTTCATTCCTAGATCCATTCTAAAATTTTCATGTGGATATATTGAAAATAAATGTGGACATCCTGATACACCTAGGTTGCACATTCAATCTATGGTCAGGGAACAAAGAAGAATTAACCAATGAGGCCCTGGCCAGGTAGCTCAGTTGGTTAAAGCATCATCCCTATACACCAAGGTCAGGGGTTCAATTCCTGGTCATGGTATATACAAAAATCAACCAATGAATGCATAAATAAGTGGAGCAACAAATCTATATTTCTCTCTCTCTCCCTTTCTCTCTCTCTTTCTCAAATCAATTTTATTAAAAAAACAGATCATTTTTTTAAAAAAGAATCAACCAATGAATGCATAAGTACAGCAACAAAATCAATGTTTCAGTCTCTATCCCTCTAAAAACTTATGAATAAAAATGTTTAAATAAATGTAAGTCACCTTGTTAAGAGAAAGAGAAAGCAAAAGCACAGTACCTCTAGTATCTGAAAATGAGTACATACCTTGTAAACACTAGTTTAATGGATGGATAGATGCACAGATAGATTGAAGAATGGATTGAGGATTAAGATGACAGACATAAAACACTTACTTCTACATAGGAGTGAGTGTACAAAGAAGAAACTATTCCAAGCAACTCGTTTGGTTGGCTTTTTTTCAGTTTTCAGTGGGAATGAAATAAAACAACTTCCACATTTCCTAAAATTTTACAGATAGGTGTGTGTGTGTGTATCGGTGTGTATGTGTGTGTGAATGAAGTGGAACTAGAATTAAGAAGTGAAATTCTAGTTAGTGAGATCTGAAAAAAATGAGAAAAAGTTCTCATGTTCACATGTAGTCCTATAAGAGAGTATCATTACTCTCCTTGGAATTGGGCAACCAGCAAAGAATGACTTTACTGACTTACTTTTTTAAAAAGATGCTGTTTATGTATTTTTAGAGAGAGGGGAAAGGAGTAAGAAAGCAGGGAAGAAAAATCAATGTGTGAGAGAAACATTGGTTAGTTGCCTCTCACATGGCCCCAACTGGGGACTTGGCCTGCTACCCAGGCATGTGCCTTAACTGGGAGTCAAACCTGTGACCTTTCAGTTTGCAGACCATTGCTCAACTCATGAAACCACACCAGTCAGGATCTGACTTACTTTTTTTTTTTTTTTCAGTATATTTTATTGATTATGTTGTTAGAGAATCACAATTTTTTCCCCTTTGCTCCCCTCTGCCCAGTACCCCCCTTCCCTCCAGCAATCCCACCCCCCTTAATTCATGTCCATGGGTTGTGCATATAAGTTCTTTGGCTTCACCCTTTCCTATACTATTCTTAACTTCCCCTGTCTATTTTGTACCAACCATTATGCTTCTTAGTCCCTGCACCATTTCCCCATTTCTCCCCCTCCCCCCTCCCAGCTGATAACCCTCCAAATGATCCCCACACCCATGATTCTGTTCCTGTTCTGATTGTTTGCTTAGTTTGTTTTTGTTTTTATTTTTTAGATTCAGTTGTTGATAGCTGTGTTTGTTGTCATTTTAATGTTGATAGTGTTGATCTTCTTTTTCTTAAATGAGTCCCTCTAACATTTCATATAATAAGGACTTGGTCATGATGAACTCCTTCAGCTTTACCTTGTCTGGGAAGCACTTCATCTGCCCTTCCATTCTAGATGATAGCTTTGCTGGATAGAGGAATCTTCGTTGTGGGTCCTTGCTTTCCATCGCATTGAATATTTCTTGCCAGTCCCTTCTTGCCTGCAAGGTTTCTTTTGAGAAATCAGCTGACAGTCTTATAGGCACTCCTTTGTAGGCAATTCTCTGCTTTTCTCTTGCTGCTTTTAAGATTCTCTCTTTATCTTTCATCTTTGATGTGTCTTGGTGTGGTCCACTTTGGGTCTAGTTTGTCTGGGACTCTCTGTGATTCCTGGACTTGTATGTCTACTTCTTTGCCAGATTTGGGGAGTTCTCCTTCATTATTTTCTCACATAGGTTTTCCATTTCTTGCTCTTCCTCTTCTCCTTCTGGCACTCTTATGGTTTCAATGTTGGCACATTTAAAGTTGTCCCAGAGGTTCCTAAGCCTCTCCTCATGTTTTTCCATTCTTGCTTCCTCATTCTGTACTGGTTGACTGTTTTTTTTTCTTCCTTATGTTCCAAATTATTGATCTGAACCCTGGTTTCCTTCCCTTCACCATTGGTTTTGTAAGAATTTTCCTTCGTTTCACTTAGCATAGCCTTCACTTCTTCCCTTATGCATTTGCCATATTTAAGAATATCTGTCAAGTCTCTGAGCATCTTTTTCACCAGTGTTTTGAACTCTGTGTATGTTAGGTTGGCTATCTCCTCATCTGTTAGGTTGGCTATCTCCTCATCACTTACTTCTCCCACTGGAACCTTGATCTGTTCCCTCTTTTGGGCCATAATTCTCTGTCTTCTCAACTTGACAGGCTCCTGTATTTGTTTGCCTCTGTGTCTTACTTAAAGCTGTCACACCTGTTATATTTAAGGGGCAGAGCCTTAGATAGTCGGCAACACAGGGTGACCCATTCCACCACCTTGTGGATCTGTATGTTGGGGAAGGGTCTGAGAGGGAGCTATGCCGCTTGCTCAGCACTTTCCCCTTTTCCAGGCACTTCTCCCACTTCCTTATGGAACTGGTGACTCTCTAGCTGTTGCCCTGGCCATCGTTCCCAGTGTGGGTGGGTCTGTGGATGTTCTAGGACTGTGGGGGCCCTTTAAACAAGTGGACTCTGCTGAGAGACTGGCAGTTTCTTCCCCCACCCTCACCCCCACTGGTTTGCACAGTTAGAAGCAGTGAGGCTTATTTTCCCTTGTGCTGGGACTGTGAGCTGTGCAGTCTGATCTGATGCTGGGAATGCTCCCCAGGTGTCCCTCCTGGCTTTTTAAAACGTGTGACTGCTTTCTGCTGGCCTACCACTGCCGCCGCTGCTGCTGCTGCTGCTGCCACCACACTGCATCGTCTCTGCCCCAGCTCCAGCCTTTCTCCTGTCTGGATGAGTATTTCTTCTTTATATCTTTGTTTGTTGGACTTCCATGCAGCTCAATTTTCTGGAACTTCTGGTTGTCTCTAGTTTTGATGTAGTTGTAGTCCTTCTTAGTTGTGGAGGGCGATGCAGCATGTCTGTCTAGGCTGCCGTCTTGGCCAGAAGTCAGGATCTGACTTTCTTATATTTTTCTTCTGGTGGTTAGTCTTTTGGAAAGCATTTGATCACAATCTCATTTAGATTTTCTTAGCCATAATTTACTACTGTTTGATTTTTACTGATTTATTGAAATTATAACAAAATAAAATGGAAGAAATCTCCGGTCAGAGGCATTAAACAAAAGAAAGTGTCTTATTTCTGCTGTTCCCTGTTTTACTTTAGATTTTTCATAACTGGGAAAAACATAAATTCTGTAAACATTGTAAAATTGTTTTCTATGGGATCAGAAAATATCTCTGAATAAAACTGACCTCTAGGATCCTGCCTTTATTATAATTGGATTTTAAACTAAAATAACACTGGCAACAGCATTAAAGGGTCAGGAAATAATGGGTCTAGGGTGAACTTCTCTAAGTCATCAAATCTGACCCCTGCTTCCTGGCAATATGTACAAAACTCCACTTCAGATGGAAATGTTTACCTGAATCATCTTGGTATGCAAAGCCCTCCATTGTATAGACTCAACCATTTTTTGCTTTTTCTGGATCCTGTGTTCCAGTTATATTGGACTCTTAGTTTCCCAAGTACACTTATACCTTCCTACCATCTACGGTTTTGTTTATGTTGTTACTTTTGCTTAGAATCTTTTCACCTCATCTCCATTTGCCCATATTCTACCTTCATACTGTGCCTTCTGTAACAGATGTCTGCATTTTCTGTTCACTTTTGCATCCTCTGGTGTCTTGCTTAGAATAGCAGTTCAGTAAATATTTGTCGAATATTTTCTAAACTTCTATATTTTCTACTAGGTATAACCATTCATTCATTCAACAAACATTTACTGGAGATACAGCACTAAACATGACAAGCAATACTTCTATCTTTTTAAAGACTTTATTTTAGTGGGAGAGACAGAAATCATTAACATAATTTAAGGAATAATAAAATTCTATGAAGAAGGTTGAAGAATTGAGAGCAGAAAAGGTGATAGATTAATCTGTATTTCACTACAGTGGCAATAAATATGTGTTTGACTGTTTAGTATACTTTCTATTTTAACCAATTAAAAGAATAAATAACCATACCTTAGGGCTTTATTTCATTTACTAATTTCACAGAACTTTTCAACTTTTCTAATTTGGTCCTCACAACATTCTTGTGGACTATGTATGATTGTTAGTGCTTTCATTTCATAAATGAGATACATAAGGCCTAGGAAGCTTATTTATTGTGTTAAAAAGTGGTTCTCTCTTGGTTATTCATTCATTTCAGAAATAGTTTTTTTTTTTCTCTCCTTTCTTTTATTTTTTGGTTTTTCAATTGCAGTTGTCCCATTTTCCCCCATTGCTCCCCCCACCCAGCCCATCTCTTCTCCCACAGTCATATCCCTCCCCGTTGTCCATGTCCATGAGTCATTCATACACGTTCCTTGACTAGACCCTTCCCTTACTTATCCCCCTTCTCTCCCTCCCCCCCCCTACTGACTACTATTCTACCCTTTGTCCTATTTAGTTTGTTTGTGTTGCTCTTTAGTTTCCTGTATTAGGTGATATCATATGGTATTTTGCTTTCTTTGCCTGGCTTATTTCACTAAGCAGAAATAGTTATTGATAGCCTACTCTGTGAGAGAGATATAAGTCTAAATAGCACATGTTCTTAAGGAATTTATGATTAAAAAGGGAGAAAAGTGTAGAATTAGCTGTTATTCAAGGTACTATGACCACAGTGCTCCAAGAAATGTGTCAATGTGACACTCTGGCTGAGGAAATCAGGTAAAGTTTTAGCAAGTAGCTGGGCATTTAAGCCAGGTCTGAATTTTCTCTCATTTACAATAGCAGTGTGGAGATAATCTAAGATGAGTTTCCACTGAGAGAAAAGGCCCTGCCATTTTGTTCAGTACATTACACAAGATGTGACTGTAAAGCAGTGGGACTCATTTCCTCACGTGGCTCATAAACTGGCTCTGCTTGCAGCTCCAAAAAAGGAAGCTCTTGTGCTGTTTAGAGGAAAAGCAACATCATTAGAACAAAATGTGTAGCTTCTCAATGTCATTACTTTAAAGGGAGCACCATTTATTTGACTGTGCAATCTTAATGCAATACTTTATAGTAAGTCAATGCCTTATTTTCAGATAGGGATTACTTCTGTTTAAGAAGGATGTTTTCCACCATGTAGTTGAATCATATACCAGGAACTGAGAAGGCATGCAATGATAGCATCCTAAGACTGTAATACAATCTTCTGTATCCTATCACCTTAAAGGAAAAAATAGAGAGGCTTAGGGGATGAATTGCTATAACACAGATGCTTAGAGATTCCTGGGAACCTCCTGAGTAAGATAAAGGGCTTGTGTTTTTAAAGACAGGAGATGAATATAATATTTAGGGTGACACTGCATAATTATAAATGTGATAATACAAAATGAAGAATTTTGAATGAACTACACTTCTTAGACTACAGTAGTTTAGAGAAAGAAAAGTTTTATACAGTTCATGTGACTATGCCAAATGTTACAATTAAGGCATACTTTAAAGATTGAAATACAATATCTTAGAAATGTATGCAAAGACATGAACCTTTTAAAGTACTAATTAAAATGACTTTGGGCACACATGACATTTAATAAAATGATTTTACATATAATTATTGACAAAAATATATTTTTAAATAAACTGATTATTTTTTTCTAGAACATTTTTAAAGTTGTAAAAAGACATGATATAAAATTTCTTAATCATTTTTAGGTATACAGTTCAGTATAATATTAATTATGTTCATATTGTTGTGTAACAAATCTTTAAAACTTTTCATTTTTCAAGATTGAAACTCTGTACCCAGAAAAGAATAACTCCCCATTTCTCTCTCTCCCAAGCCCTAGAAACCATTCTAATTTTGTGTTTGATTATTTTGGCTACTTCAGTTATCTCATTTAACTGGAATCATTCAGTATTTGTCTTTCTGTGACTAGATTGTTTCACTCAGAATAATATCCTAGAAGGTCATACATGTTATTGCATGGGACAGGATTTCCTTCTTTTTAAAGGCTGAATAATATTTCATAGTGTGTGTGTATCTCTACATTACTTTTTTAAAAAAAATTGTTATTCTATTACAGTTGTCTCCACGTTTGTTTGTTTTTTTTATCTATTCATCTGTCAATGACCATTTGGGCTGCTTCCACTTCTTGACTATAGTAAATAATGCTGTAATGAACATAAATGTGCTAATATTTCTTTTAGATCCTGCTTTCAATTTTTTGAATATATGAAGACTGGAAAAACTCCAACCATTGTTAATATAATGAGAATGGTTTGCATGACATTGATGTAACCTGGCAGCCAAGGGGAGTGAACTGGAATGTACAAGAGTGAACAATGATGACTTCACTGTACTGGTCAGTGGGTGCAGTAAACTCCCTTAGGTGAATATGTGTACTGTGTGGCCGTCACATTCAAAATGACTGAGTAGAGCAACGAATCTGCATCAAATTTTGCATTAAGCTTGAACATTCCTCTATGGAAACTATTTGGATGATTCAGAAAGCTGCAGCTATGGGCAACTGGTGACTGGCAGCTTCATCACAACAACATACCCACTCATGCACCACATCTTGTGCAGTTTTTTTGCAAAACATCAAATCACCCTCTACAGTCCAGATTTGGTGCTCTGCAACTTCTGGCTTTTCCCACAACTAAAATCACCTTTGAAAGGGAAGAAATTTCAGACTGACAATGAGATTTGGGAAAATATAACTGGGTAGCTGATGATGCCTGGGAGAACTGTGTGAGGTCGCAGGCTGCCTACTTTGAAGGGGACTGAGGTGTCATTGTCATATGTACAATGTTTCTTGTATCTTCTTCAATAAATGTCTTTATTTTTCATATTGCATGGCTGGATACCTTCTGGACAGATTTCGTATATCCAGGAATAGGATTGCCAGATCATATGCTAATTCTATTATTGGTTATCTGAGGATCCTCCACACCATTTTCCATAGTGGCTGCACCATTTTATATTCGTACCAGCAATGCACATGGGTTCACATCTTTCCACAACCTCATTAAAACTTTTTTTTACAATTATCATTCTAATAGGTGTGAACTGATTATCTCATTAGTTTGATTTGCATTTCTCTAATGACTGGTCATTTTGAACTTCTTTTCATATGTTCGTTGGCAATATGTATGTTGTCTTTGAAGAAATGCCTTTTCAGTGCCTTTGCCCAATTTTTAATTGGGTAACTTATTTTGGGGGGGGTGAAGTTGTAGCTGTTCTTTATATATTCGGGATACAAAACACGTATCCGATTTAATATTTTTCCATTATTTTCACCCATTCCATAGGTTGCCATATAAACAAGAGTTTATTTCTGGAATCTCTATGCTGTTCAATTGTTCTGTCTGTCTGTCTTAATGCCAATACCACAAGGTTTTGATTACTGTGGCTTTGTAATTTTTTTTTTCCAAGACTGTTTTGGAAATTGATATCCCTTTACATTCCATGTTAATTTTAGAACTTTTTTCCTATTTCAACAAAAAATGCCATTGGAATTTTGCTAGGGGTTGCATTGAATCAATGAATTGCTTTGGATAGTATGGACTGGAATATTATTTTTAAGACATTTCTATAGTACTTAATAACATAAATAATGTACATAGTTGGGATATGAAATACTGTTACACATGTTATTAACCTTATTTTACATATGTGTAATGTGAAAGGTAAGAGGGAGGTAGGTTTGACCACATTTTAAGCAGTGAGAAATAATACAGTCTTCTATTTCTTCAGAGAACTAGACAACACTTAACCAAGGTGTTCTCTCTTTCCAGTTTTAAGCAATAGGAAATTATTAATAATTCTTCCTGTGACATCATAAAGAATATAAGTAGATGATGTACATGAATTTGAGTCAAGAGATTGATCCTATAAATAAGCTAGTTCTCAATCTCTTTGTGTGAACTATGGTAGAATCCTTTTTATATATTAATCACCAGTTGCTCCAACAGTATGATCTCAGAGGAATGTTAGATGTAGGCGAAAGTCACAAGCCCTCTGCTGGGGGGCCTGCAAGCGGGTCCCCCTACCCAGGTGTCCTGTGATCTCAGCCTGCAAGAACTTGCAAGCGAGTCTTGCTGACGCCAGCAGCTGCACGTGGCCCCTGGTGACTGAATCACGAAAGCCAGGGAACAAAGAGGGCTGAAGACCTAAGCCTTTTTCCCATAGTGATAACGTCGGATGTGGTGCAGACCCTTGGACCCTCACCCGCACACAATTCTTGGGGGCCGGTTTACAAGTGTCTAGGAACAAAGAAGCTTGAAAATTAGTGTCTCCTCTCCCATAGCGACTATATCGGATGTGGAACAGACCCTTGGACCTTTGTGATTTACCGCTTTGCTCTGTAGCCCTATAGGTTAATGTATATCCCTTTTAGTGGAAAGAATGCTTGTTACTATGTAAGCCCTTTTAGTTTCTATTTAGTTTTACTTTAAAAAAAAATCTTTTCTGCAACCCAATAAAAGGAATGGTTGGGCTGTGAACAATCGCTGATTACCAGAGAGAGTTACAGCCCACCGTTCGTTGCTGGCCACTCATTCTGCTTGCTGGACTTAATCTCAGCGCCTCTTTCCACAAATACTCATGCAACAGTTGGATGAGTTGCAAGTGACCGTATTCAGGATTTGATGCTTGAACTGACATGGATACATAACAGATATTGAAAAATGCAACCATAAAATACAATTTGACATCATATTAAAGTGCTTATGTGATTTTATATTTTGTAAATGAAGAATATTAAAGCCTCTCTGAGGATATATGGCTTACTCAAAGTCGTGTTAAAAACAGAAAACTGTGCTTGGAATAATCCCCTAACATAAACAGCAGCCATTCATTCTCTAAAAGATTTTTTTCTCTACCTCTAATGAAATAAATTCTGTACAAGGTGCCCACTAGAAAGATTCCCTGAATATATTGAGGCTTAACCTACTTGATATCAAAATAACCAATCAATTCTGTCAGCTAGAAGAAAAGAATCTGTGAGCATAGTTGGCTGAATGACTCAATTAATCAATCAGCTCAGGCAAAGCAGCCAATGATAGTCCCATGTACCTGCAACCTTTAAAAAGACCAGCAAGATGATGGTGAGTGATTGATTGTTGTTCTATTTTTGGAAACCTAGAGTCTTACATCCCATTCATCTCAAGCATTGGATGAGGCTTGATTTGTGAAATGAAAAAGATGATACTGCTGTTCTTTTTAATCAGTTTTCTTATCTGCATTCACTACAAGGGGGCAGCACAGCAATACAGATTTACTAACATTGTTTCTCAAGAGCTCATAAACATTCAAGGTCATGTTTTCTTAAACCTTACTCTGGGCTTTCACTTCATAAGTGTGTAAAGTTTCTACTTGAACTTGAGCTAGGTGTGCAAAGATCAAACACATTTCCGGGATGACTTTCAGCCTGACCTTTAATGCAAAGACAGTCTGACTTTCTGAGAAACTCTTAGAAAATTACATTTTATTTAAAAATAAGGTCGTAGTGTGTGAGAAGGTTCAAGCAGAAACAATTTTTCATGCCTATATTTCTATTACTAGTGTTTGAACTAATAATGTACTGCTAAGGAAAGGTGAAAAACACAGCTATTGATCACAGCCTTAGCTTTCTCACTGCTGACTATTCTCTTTATAATAAAAAATTTGTACTCTTATTTTTATGATGATTGTATGGCTTATGAAGTTAGTGTTGTGGTGGTAAAGAACTTAGATTGAATTTTCTTTGGGCACTGATAATCCCTGATAACTTTGGGGTTCTTTTTGCTTCTTCCCTTACTCTTGAATCTCCTTGGCTTTCTTCACTTGCTTATTTCACTACTTATTTTACTATCTCCCTGAAATGTTTTCAATGGCCTGGACAGAAAGTGTGAATTTCAACAGTTTTACTCCTTTTAACCCTATATTCATTTGAGAGAGGTAGGAATGTAAGCTCATATAACTTGTTGGGATTTGGAAACTTACTAAAAATTCTATTTATCAGTAGATCCTTTCCCTGCATCTTCAACCTCCCTTCTTTATCATATACTAGTTCCTAGAACCAGCATCTTCAACAAGTAGATTACTTGGTTTATGAAATGCAAGCTGGATACTGTCACTATGCTACCATTCTACATTGTGTTAGAGAGCTTCTAAATTGGTGTACCAAGTAAGAGATAACTGGGAATAGGTTTCAGGTGTGCTAGGATATTGATTTTTTTTCCTCTCAGCTTGTGGGGTGGCCAGGAAGAGCCCATGGTAGCTAGATATCCTGAGCTAGGGTTACCTCTGACCACTCACAACCTCATCTATTTACTCTCATATGCTGTACAGAGTATTTCTATGTGTGCCATGATGTGAAAAACCTTACAAAGCACTGCCTATTGTAAAGAGATTGTCAGGAATGAAAGGATTCCCCTCAGGGACTTATGTTGTCAGTAACCTGTTCAATGTAATCAGCCTGCATAACACTTGAGGAAGTCAATATTATTCCTTATTAAGGTTTAATCACTGCTAGGTAGGATGACAAATTTTCTGGGCCTGAACCTGTGCTATAATGTTTATTTTCTAGAAACACATTAAGAAACTTTAGTTAGCTAGCATGCCAGGCAGGTTATTTTGGTAAAAGTATTTAGGCATATCTTTCTCTCCCCATTACATAATGATATGGAGCAGTCTAAGTCTTTGGGGAGCATACTGATTTGTGTAAAGCCGTTGTTGACTTTGTGGTTCCAGTAAGTCATGACCCCAAACTTGGTTAGCTCTAGGGAGATACACATTTGGCACAATTGGCCTATTTTTTTTTAAAGATTTTATTTATTTATTTTTAGAGAGAAAGGAAGGGAGAAAGAGAAACATCAGTGTGTTGTTGCCTCTCACACACCCCCAATTTGGGACCTGGCCCTCAACCCAAGTTCGTGCCTTGATTGGAAATCAAACCAGTGACCCTCTGGTTCACAGGCCAGCCCTAAATCCACTGAACCACACCAGCCAGGGCTGGCCTATATTTTTTCTTGAATTCAGCTCAACAAAAAATTCATAAAGCATTTTTTTTCTGTATATAGTGAAGCTTGACGCTCTGGGGAATGATAAATAAATAAATAAAGCATAGTCTCTGTCTTCAGGGTACTTTTGGTTCAGTAGAGGGATAAAGACAAAGACACTAACAATTATAAAACCAAGGACAGTAAGAAAAATAACATGTAAGAGTATCATGAATACTCAAAGGAGGCTATCATATTCATTTAGGAGGAATTAAGATAAGCTTCATGAAAAATATGGAGATTAAGATAGACACCAACAATTAATCAAATTGTAATTCACAGAGATGGAAAGTGATGGGATATGGTGCTTTACAAAGAACAAAAGCATGTGCAACATTAAGAAGTCAGTTTTGGCTGAATGGACGTTTCATGTAAGGAAGAACTGGAAGGCAAGGCTAGCCTGTTAGTACTAGCTGATTTTCTATGGAAAATATTTTGTGTGATAAGATACTGCAAAAATCATAAAAGGAAGTGGATCTTTATTGTATTATTCAAATTTCAGAGTCCTACTTGTAGCATTGCGATAACACATAGACATTCACCCAAGTAACTTTGTTAATCAAGCTTTTAACTGACTACCTTCCACCCTTACCTCTGCTCCAATATCTGAACATTTAAGAGCTTCACTTAAATGAACATCTTTATCTGAGAGGCAATGCTAAAGTTTTAGTGATATAAAGCCTTTAGCAGGAATTAGTGAGAATGCACTACAGAATAAACTCTGTGTGAACAAAAGGAAAGGTTATCAGTTAGAATTGGAAGGGGAAACCAAAAATTTGGTTTGCAAATTTCTCAGTATTATCATACATTTCTTGAATTAATAATACTGGTAAATGTCATGAAGACCCATCAATTCCAACATGTTATATTATCAATTAGTTATTTTTAAAGCTTTAAATGGCCCCTCTGAATAGAATACTAGTGTTGAAAGTGACTTTTTAAGAGCATCCAGTCAAGTGATTACCAAATATGAGACTTGTTTAACCTATGAGAGTTTTCCAAAAGAAATATAAACACAAGCTGAATTGTTCATAAAGCCAAATTCAATTAATTTCAAGAGCCGTTTTCCTAGTAACAATTTTACATCTTCATTTCCAATTTGGATGTCTTTTATTTCTTTTTATCATCTAATTTGTGTGTCTAGAACTTTGCATACTATATTGAACAATAGTGGTGACAGTGAACATCCTTGTTTTTTCCTTAATTTTAGAGAAAATTATTTCAGTTATTTTTACTAGTGAGTATGATGTCAACTATGAGTTTGTCATATGCCTTTGTCATTTTGATTTGTTTCTTCTATATCTTCTATACTCCCTTTCTTGAGAATTTTTATCATAAATGGATGTTGCATTTTGAAAAATGATTTTTCGGCATTTATTGAGATTATTTTTGTCCTTGGTTTTGTTGATCTGATGTGTCACATTGTTTTGCAAATATTGAATAACTTTTGCACCAGGTGCATCCCTGGTATAAGTTGCACTTGATCATAATGTATAACCTGTTTAATGTATTCTTGATTTTGGTTTGCAAATGTTTTGTTGAGAATGTTTATATCTATTTTAATCACAGATATTGGCTTGTAATTTTCTTCTTTTGTAGTGTCTTTCTCTGGATTTGGTATCAGGCTTAGTCTGAACTCATAGAATGAGTCTGAAAGTGTTCTTTTCTTTTCAATTTTTGGAATAGTTTGAGAAAGATAAGTATTACTTCTTTAAATGTTTGATAGAATTGACCTGTGAGGTTGTTTGGTCCAAGCCCTGTTTGTTGGGAGCTTTTTCATTACTTTTTAAATATTGTTGCTA
The DNA here is from genome assembly GCF_987537825.1 of Furipterus horrens. Classification (NCBI taxonomy): domain Eukaryota; kingdom Metazoa; phylum Chordata; class Mammalia; order Chiroptera; family Furipteridae; genus Furipterus; species Furipterus horrens. The sequence goes on from NW_028327187.1 coordinate 3,946,468, forward strand.
ATAATCAGGCTGTTCAGATTTTCTCTTTCTTTATGGTTTAGTATTGGAAATCTTTATATTTCTAATAACTTTTCCATTTCTTCTAGATAATCCAGTTCGTTGGCAAATAATTGTTCATAGTATTCTTTAATTATCCTTTTTATTTCTGCGCTGTCCATTGTTATTTCTCCTGTTTCATTTCTGATTTAATTTGGGCTCTTCTTTTTCTTGGAGAGTGTGGTTACCGGTGTGTCCTTTTAATTACCCTTTCTAAGAAGCAGTTTTTAGTTTCATTGATCTTTTACTTTATAGGCTGGTTATTCTGTTTATTTCTACCCTGAATTTTATTAATTCCTTCTTTCTCTTTTGGCTTTTGTTTTCTTTTGTTTTGTTGCGTTTCTAGTTCCTTTAGGTGTAATGTAAAGGTGCTTATTTGCGATTTTTCTTGTTTCTTGAGGTAAGCTTGTATAGCTACAGCTATGGAATTACCTCTTAGAACTGCTTTTGCTGCATCTCATACATTTTAGAAAGTTGTGTTTTCATTTTATTTTGTCCCAAGGAGGTTTTTGACTTTCTGTTTGATTTCCTCTTTGGTACATTGGTGTTTTAGTAGCATGATGTTTAACCTCCATATGTTTGTGGGGTTTTTTTTTCCAGTTTTCTTCCTGTAGTTTATCTTTAGTTTTATAAAATTGAGGTTGTAAAATGTGCTTGATATAATTTCAATGCTCTTGAATTTATTAAGGCTTATTTTGTGGACTAATATGTGGTCTATCTTGGGAAATGTTTCATGTGCACTTAAAAAAAGTGTATTCTGCAGTTTGGAATGCAATGTGTTATAAATTTCTATTAAGGCAATTTATATATTCTGGTATAATATGATATTTAAGGACTTTATTTTGTTATTAATTTTCTGTCTGAATGATCTATTCATTGAAGTAAGTGGGGTATTAAAGTTACCAACTATTATTGTATTACTATTAATTCCTGCCTTTATATTCATTAATATTTCCTTTATATACTTAGGTGCTCTTTCATTGGGTGCATAGATTTTTACAGTTGTTACATTCTCTTCTTGGATTGCTCCTTTGTCATTCTGTAAAGGCCTTCTTCGTTTATTTTTTCATTCTTTTTTTTTTTGAAAATCTATTTCAAAAAAGAGTATGGCTACACCACCTTTACTTTTGTTTCTTTTTGCATGAAATATCTTTATCCATCCCTTCACTTTTAGTCTGTATGTGCTTTTGATTTAAAGTGAACCTCTTGTGGGGGATGGACTCTCCCAAAGTATAAAGTGAATAAAATTTAAAAATTGGTTTTGTATTAACATAAGCATCTGTAAAGAGAAAATATTGAGGCTGATGTTTGAATCTCCAAGACAGGCTCTCATCTAGAAAGATTTCCCCTTTATGATAAGGTTCTGCACATCCCAACAATATTTTCAGATCTCCTAGTATGTTGAAGTTAAAAAGCCATGGTGGACCTTGGATGCCACCTGTTCCAACCTTTCAGAGTTGTTACATGCCTAATAATTTCACATGTAAGTAGTTGAACCTAACCCACCTGCACCATCTCCTGAAAACCATAACAGGAATATCATTTGCAGGAACTTCCTGTTAAGATGGAGGTGTAGGTAGACACACTTTGCCTCTTTGTACAACCATAAAAAGAATTACAAACAGATCTCAAAAACAAAACAAAACAAAACAAAAAAAAACAACCAGAACCATCAGGAAATTGAGATATATGGAAATTTGACAATCAAGGATTTAAAGAGTCCACATATAACCAGATAGAAACAAGCACAGGGAGGCTGCTAAATTGAGGAGAAAAAGAAATGTGGCCTAAATGAAAGAACAAAACAAAACCCTAGAAAAACAGCTAAATGAAAAAAAAAAAAAAAAAAAAGGAAGAGCAAAACAAGACAGTGATAATCAACCTATTAGATGCAGAGTTCAAAACACTGGTAACCAGGATGCTCAGAGAACTCTTAGAATATGCTAAAAAATAAAGAAATAAATGAAGCAAGAAAAATATATAGGGAACCAAAAGTGAAGAGAAGAAAGTCAGGATTAAAATCAATGATTTGGAACAAAGGAAAAAATAAACATTTAACCAGAACAGAAAGAAGAAACAAGAATGCAAAAAAGTGAAGACAGGCTTAGGAACATCTGGTACAACTTTAAACATACTAACATCTAAATCATAAGGGTGAGAGAAGGAGAAGAGGAAGAGTGAGAGTTTGAAAACTTATTTGAAAACAATAATGAAAATAAACTTCCTAACTTGGTGAAGGAAAGAGTCATACAAGTCCAGGAAGCACAGAGAGCACCAAACAAGTTGGACACAAAGAGGACCACACAGAGACACATCATAATTAATATACCAAAGGTTAAAAATTACGAGGGAATCTTAAAAGCAGCAAGAGAAGAGAGTTATCTACAAATGAGTTCCCATTAGACTATCAGCTAATTTCTCAAAAGAAAATTTGCAGGCAAGAAAGGACTGTGCTAAGTGAAAGGAAGGAAAATCCACACAAAACCAATAGTGAAGGGAAGGAAACTGGGACTCAAATCAATGATTTGGAACATAAGGAAGATAAAAACAGTCAACCAGTGCAGAATGAAGAAGCAAGAATTGAAAAAAATGAGGAAAACTTCCCAAAATTTGTGAAGGAGATGGACATACGGGTCTGGGAAGCATGGAGGGTCCCAGGTGAGCTGGACCCAGAGGAGACCACACCAGGATGCATCATAATTGAGATGCCAAAGGTGAAGGAGAAAGAGAGAATCCTAGGGGCAGCAAGAGAGAGGCGGAGAGTTGCCTACAGGGGGGTGCCTATAGGACTATCAGCTGATTTCTCAGAGGACACTTTGCAGGCAGGAAGGGACTGGCAAGCAGTATTCAATGTGATGAAAAGCAACCTACAACCAGGATTACTCTATCCAGCAAGGCTATCATTTGGAATGGAAAGGCAGCTGAAGTGCTTCCCAGACAAGGTGAAGCTAAAGGAGTTCATCATCACCAAGCCATTATGATATGAAATGTCAAAGGGACTTAATTAAGAAAAAGATCAAAACTATGAACACAGAAATGACAACAAACTAACAACTATCAACAACTGAATATAAAAAACAAAAACAAACCAAGCAAATAACCAGAATAGGAACAGAATCATAGGTATGGAGATCATTTGGAGAGTTATCGGCTGGGAGGGGGAAGGGAGAGGATAGGGAAAATGGTTCAGGGACTAAGAAGCATAATTGATAGAAACAAAATAGATGGGGAGGATGTTAAGAATGGTATAGGAGAGGGATAAGCCAAAGAACTTACACACGTGACCCATGGACATGAACTAAGGGAGGCATTGCTGGAGGGAAGGAGGATACTGGATAGAGGGGGCAAAGGGGAGAAATAGAGACAACTGTAACAGCATAATCAATCAAGTATACTTAGAAAATAAAGTGAACCTCTTATAAACAACATATAGATGGGTCTTGTTTATTTTTTTAATCCATTCAGTCAACCTATGTCTTTTGATTGAAGCATTTGGTTCACTTACATTTAAAGGAATTATTGATAAGTATGTGTTTATTGCCATTTTTATCATTGTTTTGGTTGTTTTGTAGTTCTTTGCCCCTTCTCTTTCTTTCATTTTGGTTTGCTAGTGTTCTTTACTGTTCTGTTTGCATTCCTTTCTCTTAATTTTTTGTATGCTTTGCAGGTTTTTGGTTGGTAGTTACCATGAGGTTCATATATAACCATTTATATATATCTATAACAGGCTATTTTAAGCTGATAGGCATTTAAGTTCAAGTGAGTTCTAAGTACACTACATTTTATGCTCTCATCCATACTTTACATTTTTGACATTATGTTTTATATATTTCTTTTTGTATATCCCTTGACTATTTATTGTTGTTATAGTTAATTTTGCTACATTTGTTTTTACCCTTCATATTCACTTTTCAATTGGCTGATTCACTGTGTTTATTACATATTAGCCTTTATCTCTGAGATATTTTTCTTTCCTATATTTTCATTTTTCTAGTTATGGCTTTTTCTTTTCTGCTTAAAAAAAATACCCTTTAACATTTCTTGTAAAGCCAGTTTACTAGTGCTGAGCTCTTTTAGTTTTTGCCTGTTTGGGAAAGTCTTTATCTCTCCTTCAAATCTGAATGATAACTTTGCCAGATATAGTATTGCTTTCTTTCAATACATTAAGTATTTTCTATCACTGCTTTCTTTTCTGAAGAGTCTCTGCTGAGAAATCAGCTGATAACCTTATGGAATTTTTCTTGTATGTGACTTATTTCCCTTTTTCTGCCTTGAAAATTGTCTCTTGCTTTGGCTGGGTAGCTCAGTTGGTTAGATCATCTCCTGTCAGGGCTCATATATGGTCAGGGCACATACCATAAGAAAAAATTTAATACATAAATCAGTGGAACAACAGACCTATATTTGCCTCCCCTCTCCCTCTCTTTCTCTGTCTCCCCATTCTCTCTCAAAATCAATTTTAAAAATTTAAAGAAAAAAGATTGTTTCTTTAACTTTTGCCATTCCGTTATAATATGTCCTACAGTGAGCCTCTTTGGGTTCTTTTTGTTTGGAACTCTGTGCATCCTGGACCTGGATATTTGTTTCATTCCCCAAGTTTAAAAAGTTTTCAGCCATTATTTTTCCAAATATACTTTTTGCTCCTTTTTCTTTCTCTCTTTTTTCCTTATGGAATCATTATAATGTGACTATTAGAATATTTGTAGTGCCCTGGCCAGTGTGGCTAAGTTGGTTGGAGTGGCACCCTGTAGAGCAAAATGTAGCAGGTTGATTCCTGATCAGGGTACATACCCAGGTTGTGGGTTCAATCCCTGGTTGGGGGTGTGTAGGAGAAGGCAGCCAATTGATGTTTCTTTTTTACATGGATCTCTCTCTCTCTTCTCTCTCTCTCTCTCTCTCTCTCTCTCTCTCTCTCTCTCTCTCTCTCTCTCTCTCTCTCTCTCTCTCTCTCCCCCCCAAACATTCCTCTCTCTCTAAAAGCAATGAAAAAATATCCTCAGGTGAAGATTAAAAAAAATAATATTTGCAGTTGTCCCTGAGGTCCCTTACATGATCCTCATTTTTTAAAATTATTTTTTATTTTTGCTGTTCTGATTGGGTGATTGACTATTCTGTCTTCCAGGTCACTAATCCATATTAACTACTGATAGTTCTACACCTTCTCCAGACAAGGAAGTCCTGTGCTCACACATCACAGCAGTTCTTGAGTCTGCCTTTGGAATTTCCTACTCCAAAAAAGAACTTTTTGCCTGAGACTTTGATCTTAGAGGACTGTGTAAGATGTATATTTTAGTCCAGCTTTTGCCTGAAACTGTTGTATTGAAAGATTTAGGTGAGAGTGCTGTGTCCTCAGCTTTCTTACCACATACATACTTTAGATATACACTCCTGCATTTATTTATGATTTGAGGTAAATCAGGAAAATCTTGTCATCTGTTTGATTTTATTGTACTCAAGACCTCAGTTGTTTTCTAAAAATGCTTCTCTGGATTATATTTTTATCTTTCAGTAAAGAGTTAAAGATAATTTCTTTTTGGAGAATGTCATGCTGCCCCTGGAGATAATTTGCTTCCCCAGGACTGGGACATGCAACTCGGTGCTTTTGAACCTATTACAGGAACAGTGGAACACAATGAATAACATATTGACTGTGGTGCTGTTTAATTTGTTTGAAGTGGCTTCCAATTTCTGATTTACCATGTTGAAAACTGTTCTGTAGCCAACATATAAAGCAGAAAATTCTATTCTTGTGATAGTATCTGAATTATGAAGACTTTCCCTGGCTCAGAATGGATAGAACCATTTACAAAGAAGTTTCATGACATAAAAATTAAAAACCATGTACCTCATGATTGTTTGCATCATATAATTCTCAAGATGATGGCCATCCATAAATGCAGCTAATTAGCAGCACCCAGACTGGGGTGGATTTAAACAAGCTAATAATAAATGCTATATTGGAAATTATTTAAGCTGTCTTAGGGGAGATAGAAGGGAAATGTATGTATGGGTAAAGTGGGGAGAATTCAAGAAAAGCTCAAATTAGTAACTCTCATTCTCACATATTAGAAACTCAGCTTGATATGTTTATATTGTACATTATTAACTCATTAGAAATATACTCATGGAATATAGAATAAAAAACTGGCTATAGTGTTTTTGCTGTTATCACTGTCCAGATGGCTCTCTATTATACTAAGCCAGTCATACCCATAGGATGAACTATGTGGCTGGCTCCATGCATTAATGTGAAAAGCAATAAAAGGCATCCAATTAGCAAAGTGCCACCTCTTCTTTAGCTCAGTAATCCTTGTCTTAAAAGGATTAAATGCCCTTGTTAGAATATAAATGTTATCTCAAATGGGGAACGTATTGCACATTCATGATTTTCAACCACCTCAATTAATTCTTCCTTCAGCAGTGTTCTCAAAATCAAACAGATCACTAAATTAGAAATAAATATAGGAGTATATATATAAATGGGAGATAAGATAGGCAAATTTTGACAGTAGGAGGAGAAAGATCAGACAGTAGTGGTAAGTAGAAAGAGAAAATTGAGAACAAGAACACCTTTCTTAGGCATTTTTTGCAATGGGGAATAACTGAAGTAAGGGGCATGAAAAATTTGGCAAATTTGGAAATATGCCAAAAACAAGAAAGGTAACATAATACTTTAATCTTCACTTCCTGCATCATATCAATCCCCAACTTACCTACTTAGACATACTAATTTTAAGGATACAAGACATCAGCTTAGAAGTCAGGACTTCATGATTCTCTGGCTGTGGTCCTGATCATAACAGCAACTGTTTGTAAATGAGAGTTACAGAGCTAGTTTTCTTTTTTTTCTTCCTTTACTAACCCACTTACAATAGAAACCTCAGTATTTCTTTTGATCAGCAGCTTTAACTGAAAACGCAGGTTTGGTTGCCTGCTGAATCAAAAGCCAAACTTGTGAGACAGGTGCTGGTGCAAAAGGAAAAAGGTGTATTCAGGTGCTGTGTGACCCGGGAGAATAAAGGACTCCCGTCTCAAAGTACATCTCCCCTTTCTGCTCAAGCCCACAGTTCTTATAGGGATGGGAAGGGAGAACTTTTTTCTATCCAGTTGTCTTGCTAGCTTTTGATGTGCCCAGTCTCTATCCATTCATCTTTCTAGCCTTTGGTGCTCTCAGTGTAAGAACTTCATCCTGTGCCATCTTGGCCAATGGGGGAGATGCTCTGATGCTCCATGAATATCTATGGTGTCAGGATCAGTAGGAAGAGGGTGCTATAGGACCCAAGATTAGGAATCCTGGAGGTGCCACATCCCTCAGCATACTTCCCACACTGGACATGGTGCCCACACATCCAGGGGAGCCAATTGCAGTAGGTAGGGTACCCCACGATCTCAGCATGCCCATGTCCTTGGTGCAGCCTCCCACACAGCCTGCCCCTCCAAAGTGGTCATATAGGCCATGTTCACCCTTCCACCCGGTGCCTGTGTTCTGTCTACAGTAACACAGCCACAAAATCTGCTTCTGTCCCTATCTTCTCTTTTTGCTTTGTGCTTTTCTAATTGTTATTCATGGCTAGCCTGGTTATTTGGATTTAAATTTAAATGGATTTAACCTTGGTTGTGGGCATGTCAGGGGCTAGTTCCAGTCTAATTTGAATCTTAAGATTTACCTGTAATCTTATTAAAATTCCAAAAGACCTCTAAACCTCCTGTTGACCCTGTAGGCTTAGTGAGCAGTGAGGTGAGAAAATGTCAAAGTCCCCGTTGCTTCCCTCTTGCAATTGCATAAATCTTGCCTAAATGCATATACATAAGAGAATGATATTTTGAGAATAATACATAGGTTTATACACCAAGGAGCAAATTGTCAGAATGAGCCTTTGGAGAAGTCACAGTCAGTTGCTTGTGTAAGGAGTAGAAAGTATTATTTCCCAGCCACTGACCTAATTCCCTCACTCTCCCTCTCTGGAGCTCTGTCCTGGCTTCATGCCTTCCAGAGACATTATTATTTCAGAAGATTCATTTTTAGAATTCATAAGTCATCTCTTGAAAAAGGAAAGCACATGACTCTGAGGGAAGCATGTGTGTGATGATTATGAAGGTTTTACCTGAAGAGATATTAATACAAATGACAGGATAATTTGGTTTTCTGTTGATTTGTTTCAGAGTAAGGAATCATTCATAAATCAATTACAGCTAGAAGAAATGAACACATCAGTGAACTTATAGGAGAATAAAACTTTATTCCCATCAAAGTTAGCTAAGGCCTGGCTACTTATTGCCTGTCAGAGAGTGCCTTGAGACTGCCTCTCTGCCCATTGTCAATATAAAGCTTTATAATGAAGATAGGAGGGGCATAAAAGGAGGACAGAACTGCAGTATAACTTGACTGTGGGGATAATAGAAATCTTCAGAAGCCAGTGTGAAGATTCCTTATCTGCAATCACATCACAATGCTTGGTTAAAAGTTTCACAGTGTTAGAGTAGATAGAGTACAAAATTGAGATAGGAGTTCTGGGTCCTAGTCTTACTATTGCCACTAAGTGTTTGAAGCCTTAGAAAGACCTATTTTTTTTCTCTAGTAGCAAAATGAGGTGGCTGGGTAAGAATGTCTCTATGGTATCTTCCAAACCTAATATTTTATGAGTATCAACCTGCAATTTTCATGAGCAACCAAAAATTATAATGACCAAATTATATTCCAATAATGTCACCCAAGACAAAATGTACCAGCATGTTGTTGGGGATTAGGGAGAGAGTAGTCTTTGAATTTTCTTCATTCTTCTGTGGTTAATTCATGCTATTCTCTTAGCTTTGGGTCTTCTTTTTTTAAATTTAATTTTTATTGCTTTTCTATTACAACTGTCCCATTTTTTCCCTCATTGCTACCCTCCACCCAGCCCACCCCTTCTCCCACAGTCAATCCCCACCTCATTGTCCATGTCCGTGGGTTATTTATACTGGTTCCTTTATTAAACCCTTTCCATACTTACCCCCTTTCCTCTCTCCCTCTTCCCCCCTGATAACTGTTACTCTGTTCCTTGTTCAATTTTGTTCATTTGTTTGTGTTGTTCATTGGTCTCATGTATCAGGTGATATCATATGGTATTTTTCTTTCTTTGCCTGGCTTATTTCACTAAGCATAATTCTCTCTAGTTCCATCCATGTTGTCGCAAATGGCAAGAGTCCCTTCTTTCTTTCTGCTGCATAGTATTCCATTGTGTAAATGTACCACAGTTTTTTAATCTACTCATCTACAGATGGGCACTTAAGCTATTTCCAGCACTTGGCTATTGTAAACAGGGCTGCTATGAACATTGGGGTGCATAGCTTCTTTTGAATTGGTGTTTCAAGATCCTTCGGGTATAATCCTAATAGTGGAGTCGCTGGTTCAAAAGGCAGTTCCATTTTTAATCTTTTGAGGTAATTCCATACTGTTCTCCATAGTGGCTGCACCAGTCTGCATTCCCACCAACAGTTCAGTAGGGTTCCCGTTTCTCCACATTCTCGCCAGCACTTGTTGTTTGTTGATTTGTTGATGATGACCATTCTGACTGGTATAAAGTGGTATCTCATTGTGGTGTTAATTTGCATCTCTCTGATGATTAGTGATGATGAGCATCTTTTCATATACCTATTGACTATCTATATATCCTCTTGGGAGAAGTGTCTGTTCAGGTCCTTTGTCCATTTTTTAAATTGCGCTGTCTGTCTTCTTTGTGTTGAGATATGTAAGTTCCTTATATATTTTGGAGATCAATCCCTTGTATGAGGTATCATTGGCAAATATGTTTTCCTATATGGTTAGTTCCCTCTTCATCATGCTGATGTTTTCTTTTGCTGAGCCATTGAATCAAAAAGCATGGTACTAGCATAAAAATAGATACATAGGTTAATGGAACAGAATAAAGAGTGTCCAAAATAAACCCATGTTTTTATAGTTAACTAATTTTTGATGAAGGAGGCAAAAACATATGATAGGTTAAAGATGCTTTCTTCAATAAATGGTGGGGAAATTGGACAGATATGTGCAAAAAATGAAACTAGACCACCTTCTTATGTCACACATAAGAATAAACTCAAAATGAATTAAAGACTTAAATGTTAGACTCAAAACCATAAAAATCCTGGAAGAAAACATAGGCAGTAAAACCTAAGACATTTTTCATAGCAACCTTTTTTTCTGTAATATCTCCTTGAAGAAGGGAAAGAATAGGAGAAAATTAACAAACAGCACTATATCAAACTCAAAAAATTTGCACAGCAAAGGAAATCACCAATAAAGTGAAAAGACAGCCAACTGAATGTGAAAACATATCTGGCAATACAACTGATAAGGGGCTAATATCCAAAATTTATAAAGAATTTTTAAAACTCAACACCAAAAAAAAAAAAAAAAAAAAAAAGCCACAAACAATACAGTTTTAAAAATGGGCAAAGGACCTGAACAGACACTTCTCCCAAGAGGATATATAGATAGTCAATAGGTATATGAAAAGATGCTCATCATCACTAATCATCAGAGAGATGCAAATTAACACCACAATGAGATATCACCTTACACCAGTCAGAATAGCCATCATCAACAAATCAACAAACAAGTGCTGGCGAGGATATGGAGAAACGAGAACCCTAATGCACTGTTGGTGGGAATGCAGACTGGTGCAGCCACTGTGGAAAGCAGTATGGAATTTCTGCAAAAAAATAAAAATGGAACTGCCTTATCACCCAGTGATTCCACTTTTGGGAATCAATCCAAAGAATCCTGAAACACTAATTTGAAAGAATGTTTGCATTCCTATGTTCACTGCAGCATTATTTACAATCACCAAGATTTAGAAGCAGCCCAAGTGCCCGTCAGTAGATGACTGGATAAAACAGCTGTGGGACATTTACACAAAGGAATGCTACTCATCCTTTAAAACGAAGAAAGTTTACCCTTTGCGACAGCATGGATGGATGTGGAGAACATTATGCTAAGTAAAATAAGCCTGTCGGAGAAAGATAATTACCATATGATTTTATTTATATATGGAATCTAATCTAACTGAACTAACAAGCAAAATAGAGACAGACTCAGATAAAAAGCAAGCTCAGGGGATTTGGGGTTGGAGGTGGTAGAGGAATGAATCAAAAAAATAAAAAAAAGAGAAAAAACTCATGGACACATACAACAGTGTGGTGATTGCCAGGGAAGGAGTGAGTGGAGGTGGAAGTGAGTATGGGGGGATAAATGGTAATGGGAAAAATGACAATAAGAAATACAATAGAAATTTAAAAATTAAAAGTACTGACAGCTATTTTTGAGAATGTTTCCCAATTTAAGTTTGTGCTCAGATTATGACTTCTGGTAGAAATACCATAGAAGTAATGTGCGTCTCTTAGTGCATCATATCAGGAATGATATTGAAACAGGCTAGTAAGCCAGGACAAGTAAGATAGAGAACCTGAGTCAGATAGTTAAACAGCCAAGCAACAGATAAACGGCCAAGCAGTTTACAACCACCAAGTAAATCACAAAATCCTATCCTCACTAACCAAGGACACTTAAGAGTAAATGGTTTACACTTCTCCTCCCCAACCAGGCGATAAATAGCTTAAATCACCCTACTCACGGAGATAGATAGTAGAAATCCAGTTAGTGCCAGTTGTATCGATCACACCCAAGGACAGATGAATTTAAAAGAATAAATATCATTTTGGTGCATCAGCATAAAGCTGATCAATATTCTATTGAGACCTTTCCCTAAGACCTCTCCTAAACTCCCAGACTCTAAAACCCTCAAGACAGAGAAGCCAACATGTGCCTTCTTTAGGGCATGCCCACTCTAGTCTCCTTTTTTTGAGTGAATTTTCTTTCTCCTAAACCTTAAGGGTTCCCACAAGACTTGCAAGCATGGGAGCAATGGGCAGCAGCAAACTGCTGTCCTGAGCTAACCCCTGAACCTGTCTCCAAGGCTCCCTTTTCTCTGACTTCCCACCTTGGCTCACTCTGTCACCGTGACTTTTACTTCCCAGTGAGCTAACAGCAGCCCTGCCTTGGCTCACTTCTTTCCTATATTGTCTCTAGAAAACCAAAGCAGCCAAGCCTAGGCTCTCCTATTCCTTCTGCTATGCTAAGCCCTTTCTTGTTTTATTGTCCCGGCTTTAATAAATGTATCCTCATAGTCATGTGGACTCGTGATGTGAAATCTTTCCTGCATGAAGTCAAAAATCCACACACGACAGGCTGGCCCAAAGCAGACCCACTCCAGGCCCTAGCAACATATCCATTTTTCCCATTAGTAATTCCTAATTATCTTCTGGGGGGATATTTTGAGAGCATGTTATTACTGCAGTGTTTGCCAAATAGTGGTTTTCTATTTCTATCATTTTTTCTACATTTATTAGCTGAAATTCTACTATTATATATATTACTTTCTATTCTCTTCTATTTTGTTACTTTTCAATTATTTGTTTATATCAATATGGTTGATAAATTCTTATTTTATATATACACCAGTGGTTATAATTCAACACCCTCATTCTTTATTAGGTTTGAGCCAACTTTTAAATAGAAAATTTTAATTCCAATTTAATTCTGTTTTGTTTTCTGACCTAGGAGTAGCCATGAAAAGCTCCAACTCTGAATTAGAGCTACGCAAAGAACAGGAAGCCCATTTTCCCTAAAGAGCATAAAGTCATAGGATCACCTAGTATCATAGCATGTATCCGGTGAATATTTAACACATGGTTTTTTGTTTGTTACTGAAGCAGGTAACTCTGAAGGCTTTACAGAATGAAAGCCCCCTTCTGTTTATTACAAGTAATTCTGCTTTGGGGCATATATTCGGGCACTGTTCTGTTCGTCATTATAAACATTGAGAACTGAATTACGTTCTTTGCGTGTAAACATTGTCCAAAGTCACCGCGCACAGAGCTAGAAGGTAAATAATGTTGGCATTGTTTCGAAATGAGACTGGAACACAGGTGTGTGTTACTGAGCTGAATTCAGCCTTGAAGGCAACTGATGTATTCATCTCTATGTAGATCTTGATTACATACTGATAACTAGGACAGAAAAGAAAACAGAGCTTGAGCCAGGGTCATGACCCTTACTGTTTGTAGGGAGGAAGCGTAGAAATAGGGAGTATGGTGAAATAGAGAACTATTTGCATGAGCCAGTTCTCTCCCTGCAACTCCAAAGGGCAAAAAACAACCTGTAGTTGGCTTCAAAGTAGTAAACGGAAGAAAATCATTCATTAAATGAAAAAAGAGGGAAGAAGATAGCTTCTTTCCTGTAGATTCTGGCTGACCTCAGAACTACAAGCTGGAGAGCTGCACTTCAGGTAAGGTTGTGCCCTCTAAGCAAGGTTTGGTACAGTGTGTCTATTAGGAACCAAGTCCACGGGGTTCTAACTGCTTAGGAGGTAGAAAATGCTTGTGACACGGTAGATCCAGAACTGGATGTAGGTTTTGTAGAGCCTAAAATGTATATAATATGGCATGCTCTATTTAAGAAAAATAATATAAACAGCTTTACTTTTGCAAAGTTTACACAAGCATGTGAGCCTGTGAGCACACTGTTAGTGTGCCTCTCAGAGTCTTGGAAGGAACCTATAAGCTCCAACTTCATTAACTTCACAGTAAATCTGCCTGCCTCTGGGAGATCCATAACCTGGATAACAGGCTGATATGAGGCTCTAATAACTTTTCTAGACTGCTGCAAGTCTATACTCTTTATTGCCATAGTTATAACCAGATCTAGAGATGCTGTGAAGACGCTATATTAGTTCTGTTGGGATTACAAGGCCACTGAATAGCTTTTGTGAAAGCTGACTGCACTGTGGAAACTGCTGTCCCAGAGCAATGATTTGGCAGATTTCCTGTGACAAAAAAGTAGTGCAGGAGAAAAAGCTAGATAAGTCAATGATATGGATGCATTATATTTAAAAGTGCACTAACAAATATAACTCTGTGGTATGTGAGTTATGGTATTATTTAAATGAATATTTAACAGGGAAGAATTAATTGCATCTCACAGGTTTTTTTTGCAACAGGTAGGATTTATTTCTGTATTGAAAGGATAGATTAGTATTAGACATTATCAAAACAATTATAACAAGAGGTAAAGATTTAAAATATTAATATCTCAATAGATGAAAAATCGTAAAGGCTAAGTTCAGCATCTATTCCTGATTTTTAAAAATACTCTTAGAAAAGCATGAAGAAGTGTTCTTTTTAACATAAAATATCTAAATCTAACTACTCACAATATATTCAATGGTGAAATATTTGAGGCACTACTAGTTAAATAACTGTTTTAAAACTAATGATCTATATAATAAAAAAAAAACACAATGACTGCAAATGACGTTATTGATTGCCAACCTGGAAAATCCAAGAGATTAAATGGAAAAATATGGTGTGCTAGTAAGAGTTCAAAATGGTGGGTCATTATAAAATAAATATATAAAAATCAGTACCTTCTCTATATTAAAAATAATATGATTCCATTCACAATTGGAACTAAAAAGTAAAGATAACTATTCATCTCAAACTTTTTGAGCTTTAACCTTGACTAAATCATCTCTTTCTGTCCTCACACGCCTGAGGTTTTCTGTTCCCCTGAAACACCTGTCATTGCAAATCCTTCATAGCTTTTAGGGGGGAAATGCTAAAAGTTAAGGTATAAACTCCTCTTTTAGTTTTAACTGATTGTTAACATTTTGAAGTTACAGCCCTTATAAAATATTGGGTTGGCCAAAGAGACCGTTTAGTTTTTTCCATAAAATAAAAGACACATTTTTTATTTTCACCAATGACTTCATTGATTTGGATATTTTGGGTATGTCAGCTATCTCCCACATGGTATAATATTGATTGTTTTCAATTACTGTCTTGATTGGATCACTATCAACTTCAATTGGTGTATCTTACCATGGAGCATTGTCTAATAATAAATCTCCAGCATGAAACTTTCCAACCACTTTTGACACATTTGTTCAGTCACAGAACCTTTACCATGCATTACATAGGCATTTATTCATACAGTCTTTGTTCCTTTTATGGGAGAGCAGTAATTAGTAACCAGGATCTGAAAACTAGGTGTACTCATTGTTCCTGGGCTTTATTGCTTCTATACGTTCTTTGTGGACTGCGATAAGAAGTATATATATATATATGCTATCTCACATACATGAACACAGATCTATTATTTATGCATCCATTCATCTGTATAAATGCCTAACAACTTTTTTGCATTTCAGTTGCATTTTTACCTTTCTTGAAATAATAATGAATAGTATGCCAAAAATGTTGCATATTTTCTTCCATCTTGAATATTAAAAGTGGCGACACAAAAATTCACCAATTTTGATTTTTTTTAATGCATGCTGATATGACAGCTGTCACAATACAGTCTAACAAAATTGTTTTGAATGAAGTTAAAGACAACTAAGCACCACTAGAGCCATCTTACAGGAAAAAGAAACAAACAAATGTTTGTCCAACCCAGTAATAAGAGTCAAAAGCATTTTACTTTACTTCATTTCAATGTTGCAAGAGCTTTGCGAAAAGGAAGTGATTAGACTTTCATTTATTTTCTGAGAGGCAATGGGTATTTCTTATATAATCTGATTCTGCCTGGTTTGCAGTTATGAGCTGATAAACCTGTGATACCGGATACTTCCTTCTGTTTAAGAAAGTACAGGGTGCAGTGTTCTGCACAAGGAAACTTGGTGTGTGTGTGACCAGATTGTATTGAACAAGCTACCAAGGGGGTCATAGTTTATACCGGTGGTTTGCAAACTGAAAAATCGCTTGGAATCCTTTTATAAACTACTGATTTACAGACACCACTGCTGACATACTGGAGTGGGAGTTCTGAAGTGGGGTCCAGGAAATTTCATTTTTTACAAACATCTTGGCTTGCTCTCATACAAGTGGTCCTTAGACAATAGTATGAAAAACACCAGCTAAGGCTATTGACAACCCTAGAATTGGTCTGTGGAAAGTTTGTTATTTGTAACCTCTAGTAACATCTTCTGCATTGCTGCTGAACTTTTTCTCACCAGCATTCTTTACTGTAGTGAGGCAATGTGACATAGTGGTTGAGCATTGACATAGGGATCGAAAAGATCGGTGTGATCATTTCTGTGTGTGATTCTGAGCATATTAATTCTCTGAGTCTCAGTTTTTTGTAAGTAAATTGGAAAAATTAATCTTACATTACTGTGAACTTCTGTGAAGATGAAATGAGCTAATGCAAATAAGAGCAATCAGCATAGTGCCTTGCACAAGAAATCAATCATGTGTTACTTTGTTAGCTGCTATTGTTATTGTTGTAATTATTTAGCCTAATCTTGCTGGTAGGCTGATTACCATGTAGATGAGTAGCAGATCAAGGAAACCAGAAAGAGACTTAACAATTGTCCCACTGTACGTAAAGGAGAGAATAGAGTCCACAACACATGGGATATTTGTCTATGTGATTCAAGCAGGCTTTACTCTCAATCTTGCTTCCCTTTACTAATCTTATTCTAAAGTAAACCATTCATTTTTTATGTTATTAATTAGACTTTTAAAAATTATCTATACAATAAAAAAGAAAGTCCAGAGAAATAAGTTACAAATAGTAAAAATTGGAGGGCTAGAATAACTCAGCTGTTTAGGATTAGAAAGGAGACAAAACAGACATCAGTGTGAATTTATGTTTATTATTTATGTAGATGAATGGATGCATAACTAATAGATCTGTGTTCATATATGTGAGATAGAATACCTACATATACTTCTTATCTCAGTCCACAAAGAGGGTGTAGAAGAATTAAACCCCAGGAACAATGTGTACACCTAGTTTCCAGATCTTGGTTATTAATTACTGATCTTCCATAAAAGGAACTAAGACTCCATGGAGAAATGCCTAATTATTGTCCTGGAGCAGCAAGTATAAAAGATGAATCTAGAGCATCTAGTATCAGTGAGTAATGAAGTGCTCAAAAAATAAGAGGACCTGTCAAAGGGACAGAGAAGTTAACCTGAAGGGGCTCCCAATGACCAAAACCAGAACAATTTCAACAACAGAATATAAGCCCCCCCCCGCCCAAAAAAAGTCAGAATTATCTTCTGGAGGGCAGCCCTCTTGAGTACAGGCTTCCCCTGCTAGGTGAGTGTTCTAGGAACCCATGTGTATCAATCAGTGCACCAGCTGGCATAGTTGTGAGAGTCTGCATCCGGCTTCAGCGAATTCTTTTTGAAGACTTTCAACCTGTTTGCCTGTTTCATGATGTGTGATTTATGAGCGTACCTCCTCACACTATGTTGAGTGTTCAGCAGTTTTTGACTCCAAATGGTATGAACCCCTCCCTATTCACCTGATCTCACCTTGAGCTACTTTTTTTTGTTTGTTTCCCGGATGAAAAAAGTTCTCAAAGGGAAATGTTTTGCTGATGTGGAAGAGGTGAAACAAAAACAGCAAAAGCACTAAAAGGCATCAAAATCAATGAGTTCAAACTCTTTTGAGCAGTGGAAAAAATATCTCCATAGGTATGTTGCATCAAATGGAGATTACTTTGAAGGTGACTGAAGTTTAAACATGTGAAAATGAATACACAATTTTTTATAAATAAATTCCAGTTTTTTGGGTCCCCCATCATAAATAATACTATGAATTATAATCTATAGAATAACATAAATATTCATGTCTATATTTATCTAAATAAATGACTAGATAAATAAATAAATGAGAAAGAAGAAACAATTCTTCCTTTTAGAAGAATTTCAGTAAATAAATATAGAAGAAATGAGGGAAATAGAAAAGTGCCTTTATGCAAACATCACAGTAATAATTGCTGCAAACAAAAATTATAAATGGGTATTAAAATCAGTAGGCAAATGTGTGATATTTACATAATTTTAATTTTTCCCCACAAGATATGTACTAATTACAAAAGGGGAAAATAGTTACCGTACAGTATAGAAATCTGTTGGTCACCACTCTAATCAAACAATCAAAGTTAACGTCACAAGTGTTAAGACATGTATATGATGAACTGAAAAGTATACGTCACTTCTGTGGTATTCACACAAAAATACAGATCTCAATTTAATCGTGACCAGCTCAGGAAAGACAAGGAGAGACTTAGGAACTGTGATCGACCAGGGGGACTCAGAAGGCATGGCAACTAAATGGAATGTAGGATCCAAAAGAAGAAAAAAAAAATGTGTATTCCTTTGAAAACGGGTGGAATTCAACTAGGGTTCATAAATGAGTGAATAGTATTGTATCGATGTTAATTTCTTAATTTCTCTAAACAAATATCATTTATTCAATAGAAATTAAAACCATTTGCTTTGTTTCCTATGCAAGTATTTCCCACTCAAAATTCAGTAAACAGGTTTCTCCCCTTATACAGTATAATCATTTTTCAAAGCAAATTATTTCAGTAGGTAATTATTTTTAAGAATGCTGATTGAGAACTCTCAAATATGTAAAACTTATTCTTATAAATTGATCTGGTCCACTAGTTTTTTTCTTGGATAGTGTGCCAGTAATAGACAACTTTTGCATCACTAAAATGTTATCACATAAAATGCACCACCTCTAGGATTTTTATTGTTATGTTAAATATCAATAGTACATTATACATAAACCAAGGTAATATTTTACAATGTAGAGAAATGTTTTATTGTGATTATGTTTTTAATATCTTTTGTATTTTTATAATATCAGTTCTACTAAGGAATTAATTGTTTATTTTTAAGGAGAAGAAGTCAATGTACTGTTTACTTAGGTAGAGAGTAGACATTAAGAAGGCAAATTTCTATCTTTGAATGTGAGCCATTTCTGACTGTGAGATTTCTGCTGCACAGTAGTTCTTATTTACTGAGTGGTCCAGGGTTATTATTGGTATTATTGCCTACTGGCCTCAAAAAGCACATAAAAAAATGCTCCCAAACCAGTGTTGGTACTTGTGGCAAACTGTCAGTGCTAACCATGTAAAAACAGTGATCTCTAAACATATTCGAAGTTGGCTTACAAAAAGCATATACACTAGAGTAATGTTTTCTCAAGATTTAGAAACAAATGACACTTAGAGAAAAACCTCAGTAAGCTATGCCAAAATATTTACCTGTTCATTCATGCTGAAAAGAAGAGTTCTGAACCACTTACATGCTAAGAGCATGGGTGAACATTTAATTACTGAATTAAAGTTTATTTAACTTAAATTAGTTTAAATTAATAAATTGTCTTCAACTATTATTCCAAAACTCTAAAAGTAAAGAAACAGAATCTAAACCACTGCAGAAGGAGGAAACGAGAAGTGAGGAAAATGAGGAGAGGCTCAGAAACTTATCAGACAGCTATAAACATGCCGACATCTGAATCATAGGGTTGCCAGAAAGTGAAGGAGAAGGACTAGAAATTGAAAAATTATGTGAAAAAATAATAAAGCAGAACTTCCCTAACTTGGGGAAAGAAATAGACTTACAGGACCAAGAAGCACAGAGAGTTCCAAAAAAAACTGGACCCAGGGAGAACCACACCAAGACACATTATAATCAAACTGTCAAAAATTAAGGATAAAGAGAGAATCTTAAAAGCAGCAAGAGAGAAGAGAAGTACATACAAAGGGGTCCCAATAAGACTATCAGTGGATTTCTCAAAAGAAACTCTGCAGGCAAGAAGGGACTGGCAAGAAATATTCAAAGGAATGAAAAGTAAAAACCTACAACCACGATTACTCTATCCAGTGAAGCTGTCATTCAGAATAGAAGGGCAGAGAAAGTGCTTCCAGGACAAAGGAAAACTGAAAAAGTTCATCAGATCCAAGCCACTGTTATGTGAAATGTTAAAGGGACTTGTTTAGGAGAAAGAGGATCAAAACTATGAACATTAAAATGAAAACTGCATCACAACAACCAACAACAGAAGCTAGGGAACTGAAACAAAGGCAAACTAAGTAGGCAACGAGAGGGGAAAAAGAACTATAGGTATGGGGAACATTATATGGGGAGGTCAGCAGGGAGGAGGAAGGAGGGAAAAGGAGGGAGATGGTACAGGAATTAAGAAGCATAGTAGGAGGGAGTGGAGTAGACAGGAAGAGGTTGAGAAGAACTATATGCACAACCAATGGGCATGGACTAAGGTGGGGGGACAACTGGAGGGAGGGGGTCACTGGGTGGAGGGGAGCAGAGGGAAAAGAAATTGGGACAACTGTAACAGCATAATCAATAAACCATATTTTTTAAAAAATAAAAGCAATCATTTCCCTAAAAAATAAAATAAAATAATAAAAATGAAATTTAAAAAGAAGAAAAGAAAAGAAACAGAGTCTGAATGTATAACATTACTTCTTGAAGAATAATTGTCTCCCATGACTAAGAAGGGTGTTAGCTGGTGAAAAGCTATGATTACCAATTGAGCTAACTGCAGTGCCTTTGGGACCACAGTTAAGAAATCAGGAAACTCTCTCTCTCCTTTCTTAACTTTTTTATTCTATTGGTGATTATCCTCTTCCCCTCCTCCTCCATTACCCACAGGTCAGATTCCAAGTGCTTTTTACATCGTCTCTTTTTCCCCATCTGAAGATTCCCTACACCTGTTTCGTGTTCTTGAGAATGTGCTTGGCACGTAGTAGACACTGTAAGTGTGTATTTAATGAAAGAATGGCCAATGTTGAGGCATTAGCAGTTTAAAAGAGGAAGATATTTTGTGACAAATGGTGCTTTCTCATTATAACCTGGTCACGTCATATAGTATCCTCCCTCTCTCCTTATTAGTACAGATCCTAAAGTTAGGAGAAACCAAAATCTACTTAAGTGCCCTTAATTTTATTTTGAATTTTCAATGGTTAATTTCCTTTCATATCATGGACTAGAGCAGTGGTTCTCAACCTTCCTGATGCCGCGATGCTTTAATGCAGTTCCTCATGTTGTGGTGACCCCCAACCATAAAATTATTTTCGTTGCTTCTTCCTAACTGTAATTTTGCTACTGTTATGAATCGTAATGTAAATATCTGATAGGCAGGATGTATTTTCATTGTTACAAATTGAACATAAAGCATAGTGATGAATCACAAAAACAATATGTAATTATATATGTGTTTTCCGATGGTCTTAGGCGACCCCTGTGAAAGGGTCGTTCGACCCCCAAAGGGGTCGTGACCCACAGGTTGAGAATCGCTGGACTAGACCAAAGATCATTTTGTGGAGGGAAAGGGTAACATTGCTGTTTTTGGTTCTTGGATCAGATGCAAAAACAAACTTCTTTTGGAAGAGCGGTGACATGTTAACAGATATTGATACTTTTTCACTGTCTCAAAGTCCATTTATTGGTGCATCCATTCCACTGGCCTAGGTTATTGTTGTTGTGGCCTGAATGAGGATAGAGAAAGACTTGGTTATACAAATCTATCTGACAAATTTGTAAGTTATACTAGGAACTGGAATGTCTAACTCTCAGGGGAAGTCACACTTTGCTGTAATGACAAAAGCAATGAGAAAGAGGCAAACAGACTTGGGGTGCCTACAAATTAAAACAAATAAAATGGTTGAATGTGAGCCACCTTTCCTCTCAATGCACAAACACTTCTCAAAATGCCTGCTGCTCTCTTTAGAGGAGTTGGAAGGGAGAACCTTTATATTTTAATACTTTAGTTAAATCTTTGACTGATCTCTGAGAATGTATAATGTGAGGAAATGTTACATCCAAGGCTCTTCTATTTCTGTATGCAGTCCATACTGACTGTCAGGGTAAGGCCTACCAATAGGCAGATGTGTGCGTGACGCCATTTGAAAGGTTCTGAGAAAGTCCATTCTTTTTAATGGGAATCATTGAAACCTCTAAAAATGAACAAAAATTCTAGCAATCCATGTAAGAATCAGAAACTTTATGAAAAGGAAGAAGGGTAGCATCTTACAGAATATGGAAATCCCAGACAAAATCTCACTTCAATTAAAAGTCCCTGGCTTGAAACTCACAGGGATGTTCCCTGTCTCCCACATGTGGTTTTCTCTGTGCACTTCTTTCACTCAGCTTCCATTTCTACCTCAGAATTAGACAAGCTGGACATTAGAACTCCCCCTTATTTTTACTGTTACTCGTGCCTAGATTTTCCAGAGAATTCTAGTTTAATTTTCTATATTCATTTTGAAATAATAGTACCAAGGTCCATTTGGTCATTTAAAAGCCTTAACTACGTGATTTGTTAAATAAGGTATTATTATACTCCTTGGAAGAGCAACACACTATTAAGCCACCAAGACCTTAAGAATATTGGTTTGCTAATATCCACAGGGTCAGTGATATTAAAAAGCAGCATGAATTGGCTAAGGAAAGTGGTAAAAGTGGCCACAGTGTTGCATAGGCTAGATTTGTTCTTTACTCTCCTACTCTTCTTAATTCCCTTCCTTTGTTTTACAAACCCCCTTCCCCATGGAGGTGCCCAACTCATCATCTTATGAATTTTTACCTGGGTTTCTGTCCTTAGTTTTCAAAGTTTGTAGGCTTCATCAACCCCAATTAAACTCTCAAGATTCTGACAATGAAGTCCTTGGTAAATAAGTAGTAGTAGCTAATTTGATTAGTCTGACTAAGGTGGTAATGGCCTGAGTGTTCTCCCTCCCAGATACATATTTGTATACCAATGTATGCTGCCAATAACTTTACTGAAACCCAGGACTCTATAAATATTGATGGTACACCACATTGCATGCCAGTGGGAAAAGTAGATATTATTGGGACCCCACCCTTGTCAACCCACTTTGACAATCAGAAAAAAAAGAAGTAATGAGGTGGAAGAGGTGGTGAGCAGGTGGAGGTGATGATGATAATAATAAGAGCTACCATCCATACTAATTTGCTATTATCAGATACTTCTATATGTAAATGTATGAGCTAAATACTATTATAACCTATATTTTACAAATGAGGAAACTGAAACATAGAGAAGTTAAGCGGTGGGGCATGATTCAAACCAAGACAATCTGGCTCCAAAATTCATGCTCTTAACTACTATGTTATAGTGTTTCTTGATATATGAATTAGAGATTATACATATTTATTATCCACATGAGAGCTCTACAAGAGAGATATTTCAATCCCCATTATATAGATGGAAAAAAAAAAACAAGGTTTAGAGAGGTTGAAGAGGTTGAGTAACTAATTTAAGGTCATATAGCTACTGAATGGTATTTTTGATGTTTTAACACATATCTTAAATTCACACTCTTACCATGATGGCACACTGCCTCTATTGGGCAGTCAGGAGACTTGCTTTGCATCTAAGTTTTGCCTTTAAACCACCGTGGTATCCTCACCAAGTCACCTTGACATTTTTAAAATGACAGGTTTGGGCTGAATGATCTCTGGTGACCTTCCAACTTTGAAAGTTTGAGACTAATTTTATTATCTCTGTAGGCAATAAGTTTTTGCCTTCCATATTAAAATAAGTAATTGAAGGTTACTAAGATTTTGCTTGCTTATGAACTCAGTGAAGGAAATTATGTTAAAGTACAACTAAATATTTTGAAAAAAACATCATTTTTAGATACGTTACTATAAGGACTGGGAGGGTTTTACTGAACATTACAAGTTATAAATATGTATATGTATATATGGCTTATTGAGAATTATGTCATGTATCGTATGATACATTTTTCATGTAATGCCAAAGCCATTTCTTCTAAATTTAGTGGATCTTGGTGAATCATCAAGAGACTGAAAATTTGTGAACCTTTTCTTTCCTTGACTGCCTGATCAAAGAGAGACATTACTGGGCAGGGGAGGAAGGGAAAGAAGGAAAATTGGAACAACTGTAATAGAATAAAATTTAAAAAACATATTTCCTTGGAAAACAAAGAAATCGGTCTTCAGAGCTTTTTCACTCTCCAAACTGCCTTCTCATCCCAAAATATTTTCTTGTGTCTATAACTTTTCCCAACATTTTCTTGTATCCTAGATGTTCAGTCCATGAATACTGGCTTTGGAGGAACCCATCTTGTATCTCCTCCTCCTGCTTGTTCTGGCCCTCATCACCCCTTCCAAGGTCAACCTTTAATGAAATCAACCGTTCAAGCAGCTTGTTTTCAGGTTTTTTTTCCCCAATACCTTTCTGCCCTCCTAACCACCTTCCCACCAAAAAGAACTAAACTCCTGGGGATTTATCTCATTCCCTCAGGGCCTTGCTCTAAGTAAACTTGCTAAAGTTAATCTGAGAAACTAATGAATGTTAATAGTGTGAACTCGTTAAAGTGTTACTTCTTCCTAGAATTACATTTGCATTTTAAAAGAGGCTATTGAGATAAAGTAAACCAGGGAACCAGAGTGACTCTTTCCTGGGAATTTCAGACCAAGATGGTGGGGAATAAGGTTCTGAATGTGAACCTTTTAACCTCAAATCACAAGATAGAGACTCTATCACTGTACCACTTCAGGCTAACATTTTTACCCATCTCTAAGGATGTGTCTGTCTGGCAAATTAGTATAAAAGTATCTGTAAAGGCATTTGAATGTTTGTCTTTAAAAAAAAAAACACTGTTCTTTAAAGATGTTTAAAGGCAGGAACAACCTTGAAACCTGCTCTCAACTTCAAGGGGAAAGTCATTTATATGGGGCACAAAGACCTTCAGTGGACCCTACACCAGGTTAGATACAGAATCAAACCAATTTCCTTTCATGTGACAAATTAGAGTTTTACCCAGTAAACCATTTACTAAGTTACTCTCTTCTTTCCCATTTCCAGTTTTGCTCAATATTCCAGTTTCTATTTGATATTTTACATTTTACATGGCATAGTTTTACCTTCTGCTTGTTTCCTCTAATCCCTGTCTTTCTCCCCCTCCCC
Organism: Furipterus horrens; assembly: GCF_987537825.1. Lineage (NCBI taxonomy): Eukaryota > Metazoa > Chordata > Mammalia > Chiroptera > Furipteridae > Furipterus > Furipterus horrens. The sequence continues at coordinate 3,971,330 of NW_028327187.1, forward strand.
CCATTAGTTCCTTCCCCTGACTCATCTGTCATTTTCCATAATCTTTCTCACATTTTCCTTTTCCTCTGGCTCTCTTCCCATTATATCTCCTGCTACCTTTGACACCTCAGAATGCAGAGAAGCCCCTGATGAATTGGCTTTTTTATTGTTTGGTTTTTCTAATTCATATTATTCTTCAATGGTTTTTAATGTTCTGTTCCATAAGCAGAGATTTTATTTGTCTTATACTGAGTGCCCTGACTACCTTCTCACCCACATTCTTCCCACCCTAACAAGCACTGTGTTCAAGGCACAATTTTCCTGTTTCTCCCTGTATCTGACATATGCTTGAATGAGTCTAACCTTGTGTTCCATGATCCTTAAACTTCAGTGGACATTCGAATCAGCTGAGGAGCTTTATAAGATGAAAATCCCCAGTCCTTGTATACTCAGGAGATTCTTACTCAGAAGGTTGAAATGGAACCCTGGAACATACATTCTGGGTGATTCTAATGAGGATGACCTCAGCTTACACTTTTTGAGATCTTGCTACATCAGAAAGGCCTTGTGCAGTGTCTAAAGCTGACACCCAGGACAGTACTTAGACATTGGTCTTCCATGATATTTTGCTAAGAGGCCCATATAACAATTACGCATAAAACCACCATATATGTCTGTCCTTTGACATCACTCACTTAGGTCAATGGGCAGAATTGTATCCTTATATTCTCAGACATGGAGATTCAATTGATGGAGGTAGAAGGAACCATAGATATCTTCTACTCCAGTAGTTCATTTTACGTATAGAGAAACTAGGTCCTGAAGGTGAAAGTGACTTGCCTAATGTAGTTAATATCTGGCCTAGGACTTAAACTCAGGTCTTCTAACTCAAATTTTATCATTTGCTCTTCCGGAAACTGAACTTTCCATAGGTAAATCTTACTTTTATCCTTATAGCTATGTCTGTTCCTTGACTTATGCCAGTACAGAAGAATTCATTTCTTCTTGGTGTGTCCAGCCAGGTTGGAATGTAGTTAAGGAAGCAGAGAACCAGGAGAAAAAATGAAGAGCTACAACCACTTCAAGCCCATTGTACCACAATGATCCTCAGGGGGCTTTCAAACACCTGGACCTATGTAGGCTCTACAAGATTGAGTATGACCTGAAGATCAGGGGAATACATTTCTACATTTAAAGACTTTAACACTTCCCCCTTCAAATTTAAACAAAGTCTTGGATGATCAAAGGGCTTCAACAAAAATAAATCCAGATAAGACTAAATCAATAACTCTTACCATAGTCCCCAAATTAAGTTTGTTCTGCCTGCAAGCTCTGGATAAAAAAATGCAGGACCAAGGTTTTACAGTAAAAAACCTAGTTTATTATAATTGGCCAATCTGGAGACAGAAAGCTTGTGTTCTGAAATACGTGACTCTGTGATGATGTGTAGGTTACAGATTATGTAGAACAAAATCACAAAACACCTTGGATTAGGGGTTCAGGGTCATGTTAAGAGCTGATTGGTCAGAGATGAGATAAGAGTAATAAATCATTTCTTTAGGTCTTGAGGACAACTCTGAGGTCAGCTCCAGCATCCAAAATCTGGTTTCAAGGGAAAAAAGGTAGCCAAGGGGGTCGTCCTTAACTTTCACGAGCTGAAACATAGTTTAGATTAAGGTGTTGTCTTTAGCTCACCAGTGGTTTAAACTTTGTAACCATTAGTCAGAATAGGGCTATTGTCCTCTGTTGCCTCAGGGGTTAAGGATCACCAAGGTGAGGGACTAAGGTCAGGTCAGTGAAGTGTGTTGAGAGAAGAAAAATATAACTGTTTTAAAACTACAGTTTAAATCAAATCAAAATTACAAGGACCCTTGGTTTCATAACTTGAATATAAAGCCTTAAGGGCAAAATAACTGGTCATTTTCTTATATTAAAGTTAAACAAAAGAAATTTCTTTAATAAATAAATTGTGTTTGGTTGCTTTTTAGAAGTTAAACCACACAGGGCAGTATTCTACACCTGTATTTAATTAGGAAGTAGTGATTGTCTGAAGCAAATTTGGACTTCAACTGCCTAGACATAAATTTTACAGAGGCTAAAGCAAAAGGAAAGTTAAATAATTGCTCTCTTTCAAGTTTCTCTGTATCTTCTAGAATGTAACTGAGCTTGAGCATGGACTACTTTTCCTTAGAAAGGACTTCTTTTGTCTTTTTGTTGTTGTTAGAGATTTTTAGCTCCATACAAGCCTGTGAAAATATGTTCAGTTATATAAATTCATTTCACTTTTAAACATTTTAGTAAGCACGTATGACAAAACACCCAGCTTTCTGCTTTGTGTTTGTGAGGAAAAGGGAAAACGACAATGATATTCACCTTTGCAAATACTGGTCTAGCATGTTATCATTTACAGAATTCTATACCAACTGCCATCTCGTCTGAGCCCCTGATTCCTTCACCTCGAGTCTATAAGTTAAGCAAAACAAGAATGATCCCCGTCTTACACATGTGAAAAGGAGATTATACGAAGTGATAAAACCAGAGCCTAATAAACGTGCGTTAGGTGTTTGAGTTTTCTTAGAGTTCTCAGGGTATCTTAAAATAAATACCTTTCCAGATCCTAAAAATATAATCTCTCATGATATGATTTCCAGGTAGCAGAAGAGACAGTTGTTCCTGGGCCGAAAGCCCTCTTCAACCACTATCCTTGGACCCAAGATCTAGCCGGGCACCCCAACAACTCTCAGTGCCCTTTTGTCTCCCAGCCCCACAGGCCCAGTGCTGCTCCTCTGCTGACTTCGATCTGGTCAGGGCCTCCTTGCAATATGCATTAAGGTACATCTTTTTCTCTGAACCTTCTTTTACCCACCTTTTCCTTCTTAATCAATATTGCTTGGTCCAGTCCTCGTGACCTAGTGCCTCGGGACACTGTGATCCTTGATTATGACTCTCTCTCTCTCTAAGGTGTTAATAAGTACTAGTGAAGTAATGCATTACCCACCCAGGAATATATTTGCATTTTAACTGAGAGTTTTTCTAGACCTGTGCTTCATCCTGTTCACTTCATGCCCTGGGAAAAAACCTTAAAAGACTCCCCACTGCAAATCAAATTAATTTCGAGTGCTTCAATCCTGAGGTACAAAGCCCCCCACAGTCTGATCCTAATATACCCTTTCTATCCCATCTCATGCAGAATTGTACCCAGTGTGTCCAGCAAAATCGACTACTCCTTTTGCCCCAAATATTCACACTTTAAATACTAACTTCTCCTCTTTATGAATGCTCCCGTACATAGTCCCTTCTCACTGCCTTGCCTTTTATGGTAATAAAAATACAATAAAAATACCTAAAAAACATTTTAAAAGACCCAAATGGCAAAATAAACAAACCAGTAAGAGCAAACCTTTGCATGACTTTAGATTAGCTGTATGGGAGGCAGTGAGGGAGGATTGAAACAAGTAGCAAAATGAGGAGTGCCTACAGAATTACGAAGATGGAAGAGTTTCAGAGATAAGCTTTTTCAACCTCATGGTTTTGCCACGGATTGTAACTGGAAGAGGATGTCTAGCAGTTACCAATTAGGAAACTTCATCCTAGATTTAATCTAGCCTGAAAACATAGTGGGCCCATGGGTATGAGAAACTTGGGAGTATCAACAATATCCCTAAAGAGAGAGAGGACAATTGAGGCCTCCAGAGACGAGATGACATGTCCAAGATCATGTAGCTGCTAAAGTGGCAAAGCTGACATTTCTCTCGTAGTTAACTGCCCTTGAAGCTCTCATTGGGAAGAACTTTGCCCTCGAAAGATATGCCTTGTCTAGTCTATGCACTAAAGCATTTGCTCATGTCACCACAACCCCCACCCGGTTTTGGCCTCTGCCCCAGAGTCCATCCTATAACCCTATGTTAAATGCTGTGTGGTCATTCTACTCACAATTCTGTAAATGTGGCACTGTCTTTTCTCTCTTGCATGCAGTAAGATTTTCTCAAATTCCCTCCCTGGTTAAAAGGCAGTGACACTTACAAGCCTTTCACTCGTGGCTTTAGTGCACCTAAAGCTCCAGTAAATCAGGTTTTTCATTTTTGTTCTTGCTTTTTAGGCCCTGATAAATCTATGAAGTTCTAGGGACTATCATAAACTAATGGCGATGATTAGTCAGTAGACGACCTTAACTTGGAATAACACAGATCTTACCTCTGTGTTCTAATGCGTTCTGTGTCCAGTTGCCTTCTTTATCTTTGAAGTTTAATTATGTGATTAAGATAGGACTTGATTTCTATCAATATCTATTTGATTTACTTTTAACATATATTGTAGTCTTTAGATTTGGAAATGTTGTTCTTCCATTATGTCAGGGACTTTGCATCTCCACTGTAGAACAGAAGTTACTCTATTTCAGCATTATCCTTGCTATATTGTCTTTGTTCATTACCCTTATTATTTTAATTGGTTTAATTTCTTTTCATCCTTTACATTCACTGTGACCCTCCCAGAATTTTCCTCTATTTTATTAATTTGATGTTTAGCCATTCTATTGAGTTCCTTGCTTTTTCCTTTATTTCTTAAATGATGTTTTTTAGGGTCTCAATTAGTTTTATTAAGTCTGTATGGATACCTGCTCAAATCCCTGATGTCAATAGTTTGGGATATAATCCTAGGAATGGAAATGTTAGGTCATATGTCAACCAAGAATTTGATGCCCAGAAAAAAAAAAAAATGATCCTTCAAAAACGAAGTACAAATTAAGATATTCTTGGAAAAGCAAAAGCTAAAAGACTGTGTTGCCAGTAGACCTCCCCTGCAAGAAATGCTAAAGGAAATCCTTCAGGCTGAAATGGAAGGAAACTATATGGTAACTCAAAGTCATATGAAGAAATAAAGATATCCAGTAAAGATAACTATGTAGGTAAAAATAAAAGCTACTATCATTGAATTTTTTATTTGTAAATCCTTTTTATGTTTTAAAACATGGTTTTAAAGACAAATGCATAAAATAATTATAAGCCTATGTTAGTGAGCATGCAGGGTAAAAAGATTTAATTTGTGACAATAATAATATAAAGAGAGGGACAGAATTAGATAGCAGAATTAATGCATGGTTCTTAAAGCTAATTTGGTGTCAATGTAAACTGAGTTGTTATAATTTTAGAATATTAACTATAATCTCCATGGAATTTACTAACATAATAACTAAAACATGCAGAAAAGAAAAAGAAGAGGAAGTAAAAATAGTACACAAGAAAAAGATAAACACAGGGGAAGGTAGTGTTGGAAGTGTTGAGGAACAAAAAAGATATGACATATTAAAATAGCAAAATGGCAGAAATAAGTTATTCATTATTAGTATCACTTAAAGTGTAAATGGATTAAACTTACCAATTAAATACATAGAATGGCAAAATGGATAGAAAACGTGATCCTACCTTATAGTGCTTACAAGGTAGTCACTTTAGACCCAAAGACACAAGTAAGTTAAAACTGAAAAGATTAAAAAAAAAAAAAAAGAAAGATATACCATGAAAATAGTAACCAAATGAGAGCTAAAATAGCTATACTAATATCAAACAAAACTGACTTTAAATCCAAAAACTTGCAAGAGACAAATGAGAACATTTATTATATATTAAGAGGTTTGGTTCAATACAGTCAGAAGATATAACAATTTTAAACATGTACTTATCTAATAACAAAAAATATATGAAGTAAAAATTGATAGACTGAAAGGGGGAAATAAACAGTTCTATAAGTATAGTTCAGACATGGCCAGGTAGCTCAGTTGGTTAGCATATTACCTCAATACACCAAGGTTGTGGGTTTGATCCCTGCTCAGGACACATACAAGAATCAACCCATGAATACATAAAATAAGTGGAACAAATCTCTCCTCTCTCTCTCTCTCTCTCTCTCTCTCAAATCAATAAATAAAAATTAAAAATGAATATTTGGAGACCTCAATACCACACTTTCAATAAAGGATAGAATATCTAGACAGAAATCAATAAGGAAATAGAGGAGCATTTTCCATGGACCATATATTAGGTCACAAAAAGTCTTAATAAATTTAAAAATATTGAAATTATACACAATATCTTCCACTGACAATGGGATGAACTTAGAAATCAATAATAGAAGGAAAACTGGAAAATTCACCATTACATGGAAATTAAGCAGTACATTCTTAAACAACCAATGGGTCACAGAAAAAACCTTACGGAAATTAGAAAGCACTTTAAGATTAATGAAAATGAAAATGCAACAAGACCAAAACGAATGTGACAACAAAAACAGTGCTCAGAAGAAAATTTATAGCTGTAGATGTTTACATTAAAAATAAAGAAATATCTCCAATGAACTGCCTAAATTACACCTTGAACTTGAAAAAGAAGAGCACACTAAACCAAACTTCAACAAGAAGAAGGAAATGATAAAGATTACAGTAGAAATAAATGAAATAAAAAAAGGAGCTATGTGTAATCCAATCGAGAGGGAACACATTTTTGAGAGGTTACTTTGTTGTCAAGACTGTACAAACAATAATCTCATTTAATCCAGAAAAACAACCTTGTGACTTAGGTAATGTCACCACCATTTTACAGAGGAAGAAACTTTCAAGGAAGTTAAACAATTTGCCCAAGATCACACAGTAAGTTGTCAAAATGCAGATTTAGGTATGTCTAAGTCAAAAGACCTTTCTTTAGACTGGTGGCTGTGATGACAGAGAACAAGATATATTGTAAAGAAATACCAGAGAGACGTGAGAAGTTACAGATACTAAGAAAGTGAAAAAATTCAAAATGCTAACCTAAAAATAAAAGGCCTTTCAAAATGAGAGGCAACAAACATTTCTTTGGTATCAATAAGGGCTATTCTGGAAGCATTGATTGAGGCAGAAGCCCAAATAATGCTCCTGTTAGGAGGGAAAAAAAAATGGGTGGGTATTTATGAGAAAGGGAAGGGGAACACTTACATCAATAGAAGGAAGACATTTGTATTAATGCAAATAACATAATATAGTGATGCTAATACTAAATAATGTGTTTAATTTTCAGTTTGGTAGCCATCAGTCCAGTAGTCATAATTCTGCTTTCTTATTATTTTTGCAAACAGTTCTTGGGCAGGGGACACAGTGATGCTTTAGGCCCAACCAAAAGATATTTTGCCCAAAATATTTGAGGCATAAAGCACTTAAGGCAGGTACTCTGGGATGGCAGCTCTGCCTCCATTTTAAAGTGGCTTTGCTTATTTGTTTATTTGTTTGTTTGTTTATACAAAAGAAAATTTGCTCCCAGATTTTTGACCTGAGTGAATAAACTATGGTGCTAATAATTAATATTGGTAAGTCAGGGGAAGCTCATTTAGGAAAGGAAATTTATTCTGAACTGAGTTTGAGATTCCGGAGGGATATGTTAGTAGTGCATGTCTAATATTTGAAAGTATATCTAACACTGTGTGCCAGATACTTTACATATTTACATTCACTTACATAATATAAAGATTTAGGTTTCATCAACCTGGAGGTGATGATGTTGAAAATGGTAGCAAAGGAACAGATATATGGGATCTCACAAGGGAACAATCTACTTGAGTTAGTAAATGTGTGTATTTGGAGAAGTCTCCAGTCTCACGCCTAGGTATCTGGAGAAACAATGTTGTTATTAGTATTGACTAAAAATAATAATAATACTTTACATTTGTACTTGTTCTTATAAATGTCAAAGCATTTTTCTCATTTTATTGGAAACTGGCTTGGAACGTAAAATAATGAATCTGGTTTGACGTTTGATGTGTTTGAAGTGGCGTCGAAATGTCGGTGTGGAAATGCCCAGGAGGCAGCTGTGATACAGATTTGGAATTAGTGTGATAGGATAGGACTGCAGATATAGATTTGGGAGTCATCCACATAGATGTGACAGTTGAAGCCATGTTAGTGGGCAAGATCTTAAATGAAGAGAATGTAGAGGGAGAATAACTCCCAGAATAAATCTTGGCCTCACCAGTGTTCCACGCCTTTTGGTATGTCAACCAAAAGCATAAATTTCTCTTCTGGAATATTACTCCCTGGTAGTAATTTGTTATTTAAGACTCTGAAAATTAATGTACCAAGGATTTTCCTTTTTGAAAGTCTAACCTTGCTGAATTGTCAGTAAATTTAGAGGCTTTTTGCTACTTTGTTATTGGTTACCAATTTGTTCAGGGCTGGTCTCCACTCTTGGAATAGTGCTCTTTTTTTTTTTTTTTTTTTTGGCAAATATATTAGATCTGAACTGAGAAGCCACACATTTCTTCTGGTTATTCAGTTTCCTGATAAAAATGCTAGGCTTTTCCCTTTGACCTATGACTTAAAACATTATTGATGGTACACATTCCTCCTTCCCAACACCAGCAAGAAAAGCATTGGCATGACCGGGCCCTTCCCATGTGATGTGAGAGAAATAATTTAATCAGAGTTTTGGGTTCTTATTTGCTATTTCAGCTGCCACTAGAGAGCTAAATATTCCTTTTATATAAATTTCTTAATCTGTTTGCACTAAAAGGGACCTTAGAGGTTTATCCAACCACCTTATGTTTATGAATGCAGAAAGTAAAGCTCGACAAAATGTTGCAAAGAACAATATTTCATACTAGTTAAAGGTGACATCTCTGGAGTCAGACAGATCTGAGATTGAATCCTGATTCTGATACTTTCTAGCTTCCTGGACTTCAATTCTAAAACTCACACAGTTCTTCGGTTATGTGCAACTTCTCTGAGTTTTACTTACATAATCTATAAACTGATGATTATAATAGTTTTTATCTTGTAGGGTGTAAAAATTAAATGGGATAGGACATATAATACACTTCTTTCATTACTTGACACATAGTAAATACGCACATTACTATTATTATTGCTGCTGTTATCCTGGGGAAGGAGAATAACTTGCCTAAAGTTACACAGGAATTAAATGACGCATCTGGGACTGGAATGCAGATCTCAGCTCCTAGTTCAGTGCTGTCCTCCATAGCAGACTGCTTCTCAATCAGGAGTTTCTTCTGTTTTCTTTGTCTTTCGCTGCCTGACTTATTTCACTTAGCATAATAGTCTCCAGTTCCATCCATGCTGTCACAAAAGGTAAGCGTTCTTTCTTTCTTGTGGTTTCACTTATAAGAGAAATCTCATGAACAAAATAAAGTAATGAGCAAAATAGAACCGGAGGCATAGAATCATGGAACAGGCTGACAGCTGTAAGAGGAGAGGGGTGAGGAGGGAGGAGACTGATTGAAAGAAGGTGAAGGGATTCTTTAAGGATCATATATGAAGGACCCATGGGCATAGACAACAGTGAGGGGGCAGTTTATGCAAGTAGGGGCAGGCTGGATGGAGGTGGTGAAGAGGGAAAAAGTGGAACACTGTCATAGCATAAACAACAAAATATGGAAAACCCACAGACACGGACAATAGTGTGGGAACTGACTGTGGAAGCGGGGGGGTGGGATGGGTGGTAGAGGACAAGGGGGGAAAAGTGGGACAACTGTAATATAATATCAATTAAGAAAAGAAAAAAAAAAAGGAAAAAAAGAGTTTCCTCAAGGCATCTCCAAGTCCTCCCCAAAACAACTAAATTACAGTATTTTGTGTCATTATTATTACTTGTAACATTCTGAGTGTATATATTTCTTACCAAGCAGTAAATAAAATACAGAAGAAATGCCCTGTAAATATTCATGATTTACAATTTGAATGAAGAAAACACATCATTAACAAACTAGAAAAATACTAAATAAGATGATGGAAAACTTTTCTCAACATTTGTATCTTATTTTGATTCTGCCCATACTTTCCTCTCCACTTGTTATTTATGAGTTTAGAAATGAAATATGGTCCCAGGGCATCAAGAAACATCCAGATTTAAAATAATTTTAAGAAAAGTCATTGGCAATACGTTTGTGAAGCCAATACATTTCAGCAAGCCAAGGAAAGGGCAAGAAATAAGAAGTTTGGGCAGAGGGGAGAAACAATAAAACAGCCGGTAGAAGAGGAACTGAAGCAAAGAAAGGGAAGTAAACTTGCAGAAACAAATAGACAAGGCTCAGCAAAGAGATGGACCACAAAGATTGGCACTTCTAAGTGACTACTATTTTCACTTTTAGGGAAGGAGCCAGGTAAAAAGAGATAATGATTCTACCATCTCTCTCCTTGGCTTTCTGATAAGGGGAGTATCCACATACAGGCTTCTTAATTCCTGTGTACAATTGCACCCAGAAAATAGGTTAAATCAAGCAGAAACAAATAGATGCCACCTTCGGATTAAAGTTACCTGACAATACAAAATGGAATATTACTCAGCCATAAAAAAGAATGAAATCTTACCATTTGCAACAACATGGATAGACTTAGAATGTATTACACTGGTGAAATATGCCAGACAGAGAAATACAGATACCATATAATTTCACTTACATGTGAAACCTAAAGAACAAAATAAACAAACAAAAATAGAAATAGACTCATAGATATAGAGAACAGAGTGATGGTTGCCAGATAGGAGGAGCATTGAGGGGAATGGGTGAGACAGGTAAAGGGAATAAGAGTACAAATTGGTTGTTACAGAATAGTCACAGGGGTGAGTGTGAATTACAGTAGAGGAGACATAGTTAATAATGTTTTAATAACTACGTATGGTGCCAGGTGGATACTAGATTTATTGGGAGAATCACGTAGCAAATTATATAAATGTCTAAACACTATGCTATACACTTTTAGCTAATATAAAATAATACTGAGTGTCAACTGTAACTGAAAATAATGATAAAAATAGCTAACTGACCCTGTACATCTTTGATCATCTTGACAGACCTCTAAACCTCCTGCTTTCCTCCATTCTTCAGCATATGTCTTGACTTTGGCCTGAACACTTGCTTAGCATTTTTTTTTTTTTTTACTTCATGTAACAAGGCATATTAAAGAATTAGAATATTATTGACCCAAAAGGGAAGTTGAATTGAACCAAGGAAGTTTTGAGAAGTAATTGTTGGCTAGAAATCCTTGGATATATTCTTTTTCTTAGCCATTAGTTCTCTGCAAAAACAAGCTTTTGTAGTCACATTAACAAGGTGAGCGATAGTTCTTTTCTGATCTAAGAAAGTTGGATTCTTTACTGCATTTGGTTGATTGCCTTCCTTTCCTCCTTAGCCCTCTAATATGGGTGGATCTTAGATGGTTTTGCCGTTACAATGAAGGAAATAATTTTAAATAACTGAGGCCTTTAAATCATGAGAGGAAAATGTAAGACTTCAGCTATGTAAAATTACTTCTCAAAGTAGTTGATTCATTGTGTGTGTGATGAAATTAACTATTACTCTGCATCCTCTTAATAGCTGTAATTAAAGAGCTTGGAAAATTTTGGTCAGTTGATTTGATGTGTAACATGATAAATCCAATCACAACCACTTATTGAGTACTTACTATGTGCTAGGCTCTGTGTTAAGTAGGTGCAATGCCAGTTACTACAAGGAAAATTCATGTGGGTATTATTTCAAATGGAGCTACTTGAGGACCAATTTTAGTTCATTTCCTATGATGCACTTTATTACACACTCTATTCCAAAATCTAGTCACCATTTCATACCTTCAGCTCTTGGCACAGTATCTTCCTACTTGGGCTCTACTCTGCTAAGTACTTTTCATCTGTTCCCATTCCATGATGTCCATATATGACTGTAGGTGTTTTTTGTGAATGATAAGCATGGTCTACATCAGACATAGTCCCTTGACATCTCTGGTATGGACCAGTTTTGCCATGGCAAGTCCTGCAAAGAGTTAATACCATTTTCCTTGTTGTTCTTGTACATTACGGCCATTGACATGTAGTGACAAGTAGGCTTACCATAGCATACCTTTTTCCTGGTATACCATCACATATCCTGAGTTTTATTCTGAAACAAACCAACCTAAGTGCGAAATATGTATGGAAGCAGATGAGCAAGAAACAGTAGAGAGCATGAAGAGAAGGAGAGAGAAGCAGTTTTCTTACAAGCCATTCAGGACTGAATATGAGTTGGGATACCTTACTCTTCAAACCCAAACATCAGTCTTTATATTCTATTTGGGTCCATCATTTGCACCAAGATTTAGTTGGACCCAGTATAATACCCATATCCTGCTTGAGCTTCAACTCTGAACCCTTATGCAGCCCTACTTCCTTATATAGGCTCTCTGTTTTCCTATACCATGTGAGCTGCTCCTTTAAAATTGTTATTCCCAGCCTAAGAATTTCAGACATATTATGAGTTCTGTACTGTGGGGACCTATTTGAGTGTATCAGAGCTTAGGGTGCTATTCTTAGCCTCAGTTTGTACTCTGTTTCCCCCTGTGTCTTATCTTTAGACTCTACTTCTGTCCATGCCAGTTAGGATGTCAAGTTACCAAATTCTGCTTGAATGTTAGGACCCTGCTTTGGTATGTGCTTTTGTGCCAAGCCTGGATCTGTTAGCATTAAACCCACTGCCTATTTTAACTCTGTCCATATCCTATTCCCTCTGTTTTAATATGACACCCAAGTCTCTGACCTTAGTTTTTCCCTTTGCATCCATTTTTCACTTGAACCCGTTGTTCTGTAAGACTTGACTTCTTTACTAGTCTTCTCATGTTGCTTATGAGTAGGACCTGTTCTGCCTTGCTGGCACACATAATTAGGGAACCCAGGCACAGGGTCTGGACAGCAGGCACGACACAGTAGCTTCTTGATTTTGAGTCCAAGTCCTGCCCTCGGTTATGAAGCTGACAACACTGCTGTAATGTGTACATAGAGAGGGTTAAATCAGACCTGACCAAAAATTTGGAAGTTCTAACTTATGATTGGTGGGTATAGAGATTCCTGGAGTCCTGCCACTGTTGGGTGTGTCTAAATGGGCAGCACTGAATTAGAATATTCGAGGTGGTAGAGAGAAGACAGAGTAGCCAGCAGAGACTCAGAAGCAGACAGCAGCAATCAAGTAAGAGTTCTGATTGCCATGGTATGACTAGCCTGAGTCTCTGACTAGAGAGAGGGGAGAGAGAGAGAGAGAGAGAGAGAGAGAGAGAGAGAAAAATTTCTGGGCACTGAGATGTTCTCAAGCAAGTTTCACTCAAATCAGAGATTTCTCCTCTTGAGCTGTAGATTGTTTCAGCTTTTTTCCTCCCTCACCTCACACCTACCACATGGGTAGTTTTTGCCTGAAGAGTTGTTGGTGTTTTTATAGATGAGTGGAGTCTTTTCCTGAGGAAGACTGGACCTTGCTAGGAGAGACTAGAGCCGATTAAATTACATTCAGCTGGCCTCATTAAGGAGGAAGCTGGAAAGACACAGAAGGGTTAAACTACTATTCCCAAGCCAGGTAGGACTTGGAGGGAGCAAATAGGGAGTTGGAAATCCTGAGCCACAGCTGAGAAGGCCTTGAGGGTAATACCAGAAGAATTAGCATGAAATCTATTTGGATAATAATCCCTCATACTTATACAGTGCTTTATGCTTTGCAAAGTGCCTTCACATCTGTGATTTCAGTGGGTTCTTCTAGCACCTCTGTGAGTTGGTTGGATCTGGCCTAGAGGTGAAGGAGGTCACAGAAGGAGTCAGTGGCAGAGGTGGAAGTGGAGACCAGGGCTCCTGCTTTCCTGTCCTGTGCACCCCCACAGGAACAGGCTGATTGCCTCTGGACCCATATGAAGGGCCAGCTTCTTTGTGGTGAGTAGCTTTTCAAGAATATGTTTGGAACAGGCATGGGAAACCCCAGAATGAGGGACAAAATTATCACTGATTATTCCTGAGGGCTAGGGCTCCTTTTTCTCAGTACATTTGAAGGGCATTCCAGAATTCAACTCTATTTAGCAGGCATTGTCTTTTCTTTTTTCCAATAGATAGTTGCTACTTACTGCTTTCTTAAGTAAGAAAAATGTCCATTTCTGCTGTTCAAGCTGATAATTTTGCCTAACTCGTTGGTTTTTCTTCCTGCAGAGCACTGGAGACAAACAGGGGTGTCTTACACACTTTGTGAAGACCAGTAGGCTATCTTCTGACCACAGCCAGCCATTCCAAGTGCGGTTTCTATTCTAGAGCAGGACACCAATATTTGTATTCAGAAAAAGAGTGACTCAGAGACTGAGCAGATAATCTCTCTTCAAATCATTATCTTCAAGCATTGTTGTGGTTGTTAAAATGAGCTGAAAAATGGACATCCCACCCCCCCAAGTGAGTGGGCAGTACTGTTCCTAGGATATGACAAATGGGACTGATCTCCCTGGGGCTGTAACTTTGAGGTACCCCTGTGGGCAGATGGAAAGTGAGGAAGGCATTTCATCAACTGATACTAAAAGACCTGAAACATACATATGCAAACATATAAGCATCCCTTCTCCACTCTGCAGTAAATCCCACCTGCTCCAAGGTACAGCAGCCAGGGCTGGCTTTTTCCCTCTCCTCTCTTTCAGACATGTACCCACAGGCTGACCTCTGAGTGACTGCCCTTTCACTCCCAGAATCCTTGTTATTGTTCCCTGTAATCCATGTTGAAGAGGGAGAAAAGGGTGCGATTTCCTTGGGGTCCTTTAGGCAAGTTACGGAGCACAGACGTACCTGAGGAGACTACCTACCCACTCTTCTTACTTTGTAATTATGATATAGCTTTTCTATCTATCCAAAAAGACAGGAATAGCTCAGCTTCTCTCTAGAATCAAGTAACTCCCTGGTTATAGAAGTCAATTTGGCAGCTACCGTAACTTTGAATTATTGTATCTCCTGAGATGTGTCACTATTTTTTAACACTAAATGACAGCATACAAGAATAATACCTAAATGAATAAGAGTAAATTTCAAAAGTACATCATGCATATAATCAGGTAGTGACACTGTGGAGGAATCTGATTTACATTACCCCTCATGGGTCTCATGTTTCAGTTATTAAAACACTGAGTGCTATTTGATGATTTACATGTTTGCTTTATCAAAAGGAGAAGAAATTGGTCTTCATTTCACATACTTTAAAACTTTTGAAACCTCCTTTGAAATTGCACTAGCTTTATCTTTTGGTGGTTGTGTTTTCTGTTTTTGGATTACTGTGACTGCGATCAACAAAAATATTTTTCCAGTGACCACTTTATGCATACTGTTGGTAAAGCAGACCTCTTTGTGCAGTTCATTTTATGAGCTAAATTAAGGTATTTTGTATACATTACTTTTTACATTTCATGTAGTTAGATTTTGCCCATCCTTTCTGATTGGCATAAGAATGATGTGCTCTTCCTTTAGGTTTTGTCATCTGCCAATTTAAAAATAATTTATTTTCTTTTATTTTAATTGAAGACCCTGATAGCAAGCAATGTGAATAAAATAGGACAGCATTATAATGCTCTACCATTGTCAACAATGAATTAATATATTTGGTGGAATGGTTGGTTACCCAACTATAAATCCTCTTATTACCTCAGTCCACATTTTGCCTTTCCTAACAACAGGAAAATGATGTTTTGGTTAATTCAGATATGCTAGCTATAAGATTGCCATCTTATCTTTCAGGGTATTCACACTATGAAAAAAGAAAATTAGGTTAGTTTGGCTCGACTTGTTCTCTGTGAACCTGTTCTAGCTTATTGAAGATGAAATGGTCTTTGTCTTGCTGTCACTTTTTCTACTCATTTTTAGTGGTCTCATTTCTTCTCTGTGGTTGGGTTAGAGAACAGGTGGAAAACTTAAAGAATGTGTATTGATAAGGAGAACTGAAACAACCTTGAAAAGGAAACAAGAAACAACAGGATTTAAGTCAACTGTGGTCGAGTAAAAAAGTGTAACTTGAGGTTAAAACTTGGACTCAAATCTGAGCTCTAGCACATATTAGCTAAGTGACCTTGAACAAGTCATCTAATTTTTTTGTAGCCCTGGTTTCTGGGTGTTTTGTTTTGTTTTGTTTTTTTCTTTTTTTTTTTTTCACATGAATGGTACTTCCTGAAGTTGGTGTGAATGTTAAATTTTTTCCTTCACAAAATATAAAAACAAAGAGAAACTGTACTAAACAGGGAGTCACTTTCATGTTATTCTATTTTGGGGGACTGTCTTTTCAGGAATTCTTAGCTTGCTATTTTGTCAGCTTTCATTAGTGCAAAATATACATGTGTTCACAGGAATCTCCCTGCCTTTTGAATTGATGCCAAAGCTTGAAAGATAGAGAACATTATTAATAATGAGAAATTTACTATTTTTTATTCCTTAGAAATGCAAAGTATGATTTCTCCTATAACCTGAAGTCCTTATCATTAACTTGGGTTAGACAAATCCATATTATCTTTTTTCAGTTTTGCAAATTAGAAAGATAAGTTACAACTACATTGTTTAGATGAGTAAGTTCCAACATGGGTTGTGCAAAACAAGCTATTGGGGTGTGGGAAGAAAACTAGTATAGTTATTTATAGTTATTTTTAACTCATTCTTTTACATTTTCTTATTTTTGTGTAGATTTTACAATATATGTAATAAGATGGATACATTAATATAATTGACCTACAAATTTTGAGGACATATCCAAAAGTTATTGATTGGGTGCAGAAAATTAAGAGAGCACTAGTTTGGAGAATGATAGAAATTAAGATCAGAGAACTTTTGCTAGAAGTTCATCATGCCTGAAATCAAATGCCTCCATTTTTGTTTTGATTTTGAAAATAAGTATATTGTGGATGAGAATACCACTCAGCTTTCCTATTGACTTATGTTTACCTATCAATGCTATGATTATTCTCCTAGTCATTCAAACTAGCTTGCGAGTCATTATTTGCCTTCTCTCTTCCATCATATAAAATTTGTTGCCAAGTATATTATTTCAGAAACATCTTTCATATCTATCTCTCCTTTCCCAATTCTGCTACCACTATACTAATTCATGATTTAGTTTTTATAACATGGGTTTCTATTGTATTGTAACAACTTCCTAACTGCCTCCTTTCTCCTGACCCAGTATTATCTACCAGTTTTTTGTATGTACATCTCATGACTATTGGTTTAAACATATGTGCTACTTAAAGGCAAGCAGGCATGAGCAGTATGTTCTATCTTTTCCTGCAATGCTTTCTTGCATATGGCAAGCAATCGAATGTTTCTAAGTGGGTGAAATTAGATTAAGATTTGTTTTGTGTCTGGACCTGGGAGTTAGGTTTCAGGCCTTGAAGTTCGGAGCTCATATAAATCTTTCCAATTTTTACAATCAAGTAAAGTTAAAGTTAATCTGGCAGACTGGAAAACAGTACTTCCTAAATTCATATTCAAATATTTATTTATTCTTGTTAGCTACTCAGAAGAAAAGCATTTTATGAAGAAAATAAGTATGCTGTGGATGAAATGCCACTTCTCTTTCTTAAAACATGCCCTCAGGGAGCATTCTCTGATTCTTTCTCCTTGTCTTTGGAGTCAGAGTTGAACTCTGGGTTATATCTTATTACCAACTTCCTGTGATTACCTGGGTGAATTGTTACAAATCATATAAGCTTTCTATGTTTATAGAAATAATCAGGCCTTGACCTCCCTACCCTCATGGAGATGAAAGAAATGTGATCCAACATCTGACATGATTTAAGATTCTTAGAAGACAAATTCCTTATAAATTCAGAGCAGTGTGATAAAGTTGCCTCTTGGGAAGAAAGGGGCATGAAAATAAGTTCTAACTGGCTCATTCCTGTGTAATTATGGACTTGTGTTGTTAGCTTGTTCGAAAACCTTCAGCAATGGTGTGTATGAAGTAGTCCTGAGGTAAAAGAGTTGTTTAATGAATAGATAGTAATGCCTATATTCTTTCCTATTTATATTACAAATACACTTGGTAAATTCTGCTCTTCCTCTCTGCACTACCCAGCCACCAGCTCTAGCATTTCCCCTTGAGTTACCATGACAATTCCAATTCACTTCTGTATGGTATTTAGCATATAAATCATGTTCCTTCCATAAATCTCTCCTGTTTTCATTTTAAGCACTAATTTACTATCATATTTAATATACACATTATTCACTTCTAGCTGTGTGTTTAAAGGCCTGAGGCTTCTTCCTTTTGTTTTTGCCAGGTTGTTACAGCACCAAAGAAACTGAGCACTCAATGCTGATATTGGCAGCAGTGGCTTTTCCTTGCTTCGGACGGATTATAACCAATTCCTCAAGGTCTGCATGACAAAGAGGCTGCTGACACAACCATTGATTGCTCTGTTTCTGCCATGCCAAAGCCATCTGTTAAATCATTGAAAAATTGAGTTTTGCAACTTGAAGCTACAAGGATACAATTGGTTTCTAAGCTTCCACATCAATCAGTTATTTAAAAAATTGTTAGTGAGCCTGGGTGTAATTCACGGATGTGCCCACCCACATGATTAAATGATGTGTTCTCTCTATTTACATACATTTTTAAAATTGAGGGTTATGTAATACGTTCAGAATAAAAAACTCAGGGAGGTATATTATACTGTGTAGGCTACTTCATGTAGCTTACTTGTGAATCATCTCAGAGCAGTTACTATAGCAAATTTCTAAGCAATACTTGACTGTTGACGAGAACGTGTTCTTTTGGTTATTTCAAGCAAATAAAATCCTAGAGGCATTTTCTTGACCGGCTTCTAATTTGGAAACTTAAATTTTGCTTAAGATCTACTGCTTTCAGTAGTTCCAGCTGAGTAAGATATTATTCTCTGCAGTTATTAGGGCTTCCACAGTTATCACCATTCTGCATCTCCTATTGAACCTATAATAGGTCACCAGATCTTTAACTCTCAAATGCACTCCACCACAGAATTAGCTTTGTTATAAAAATGTATGAATAAATTTCCATGTGTCATGTTATATAAATGTCTAATAACCATGTTGTACATCTGAAACTAATATAATATTGTATTTCAACTGTAATTGAAAAATTTAAAAAATATTTAAAAAAGAGTTTTTAGGCTTTGGACAGCACAGATAACTTCATAATATTGAGGAGGATGGAATTTTGGTTTTTTTTTTTTTTTTAGTACATTATCATACTGTTATCATGCATGTTGGAAATAAGAATTTATTGCTTTGTGGAGATTTTCCACATGTGCATAAATAAGAACTTGGAAAGATTCATATGATGGAAAACAAACTTTCAACAACTAGGAAGTGAAATTAATGTATTTCAAAATTTGGATCCCAAAACCTTATGAGAGCAGACTTAACTTGTGTGGCCAGTTTTGGAAAACATTAAACTAAAAGAACTAATGAAAGACATGTACACAAATTGGCTTCCTACTGATTTCTGCATGAGTTATTTTTTCTAATTAATTTACTTTTAATATTTTTATTGTGATATAATTGGTATAAATAGCAGAGAACATTGTATAAGGATATAATACTTCCTGGTATTTTAAGACCAACTGTACTCATTGCCATTATATTCACAAGGTGGGGAAATACCTTAGTTCTACTGAGAGACAGCTGTGGAAATACAGAGTGAGAGGGACTTGGAATCTGATGGTCAGAGTTCATGTTCTGTTGCTGTGACCTTAGAAAAGCTACTTTATAGGAAACCAAGCTCAAGTAGATGGTTATGATAACTTAGAGAGAGATAATGTTTGTGAAAGGCTTTGTAAACTGTGGAAGTATTATATAAAGTTTAAATAGTAAGCATAATAGCAATATCTGAATACTTCACTATGTTAGAGGGTTTACTTAATGGCCAAATTCTTTGTCTTGGCCAGATTTCATCAGTTTGTTATTATTCTTTCTCAGTGCATCTTGTCATGATAAGAAAAGCCATAGAATTATTTTATCAAGTTTGTTTGAGAGCTAATTGCTGCTGAATCAAAAGTGCTGAGGTTTTGTTTTAAATCAAACCTATGTTTTTCCTGTGTCAATTTCTCTCTCCTTTTTTTAAATTTTATTTTTTGGTTATTCAATTACGGTTGTCGCATTTTTCCCCCATTGCTCCCCCCTCCCAGCCCATCCCTTCTCCCACAATCATATCCCTCCCCGTTGTCCATGTCCATGAGTCATTTATACACGTTCTTTGACTAATCCCTTCCCTTACTTATCCCCCTTCTCTCCCTCCCCCCTCCCCCCTATTGACTACTATTCTAGTCTTTGCCTATTTAGTTCGTTTGTTTGTGTTGCTCTTTAGTTTCCTGTATTAGCTGATATCATACGGTATTTTGCTTTCTTTGCCTGGCTTATTTCACTAAGCATAATTCTCTCTAGTTCCATCCATGTTGTTGCAAATGGCAGCAGTTCCTTCTTTCTTTCTGCTGCATAGTATTCCATTGTGTAAATGTACCACAGTTTTTTGATCCACTCATCTACAGATGGGCACTTAGGCTGTTTCCAGCACTTAGCTATTGTAAACAGGGCTGCTATGAACACAGGGGTGCATAGGTTTTTTTGAATTAGAGTTTTAGGATTTTTCGGGTATAATCCTAGCAGTGGAAGCACTGGTTCAAAAGGCAGTTCCATTTTTAGTTTTTTGAGGTAATTCCATACTGTTTCCCACAGTGGCTGCACCAGTCTGTATTCCCACCAACAGTGCAGTAGGGCTCCTGTTTTTCCACATCCTCACCAGCACTTGTTGCTTGTTGATTTGTTGATGATGGCCATTCTGACAGGTGTAAAGTGGTATCTCATTGTGGTTCTTACTTGCATCTCTCTGATGGCCAATGATGTTGAGCATTTTTTCATGTGCCTATGGACCTTCTGTAAGTCCTCTTCGGAGAAGTGTCTGTTCAGGTCCTTTGCCCATTTTTTAATTGGGTTGTTTTCTTGATGTTGAGTCATATCAGCTCTTTATATATTTTGGAGATCAGTCCCCTGTCTGTGATATCATTGGCAAATATGTTTTCCCATATGGTTGGTTTCCTTTTCATCTTGCTGATGTTTTCTTTTGATGAGCAGAAACTTTTTGGTTTGATGTAGTCCCATTTGTTTATTTTTTCTTTTGTTTCCCTTGCCTGAGAAGATATATCTGACAAGATATTGCTACGAACTATGGCTGAGATTTTGCTGCCTGTATTTTCTTCTACCGTTTTTATGGTTTCAGGTCTAACATTTAAGTCTTTACTCCATTTTGAATTTATTTTTGTGTGTGATGTATGTTGGTGGTCTAGTTTCATTTTTCTGCACATATTTGTCCAATTTTCCCAACACCATTTTTTAAATAAACTATCTTTAGCCCATTGTGTTTTCTTGCTTCCTCTGTGAAATATTAATTGATTATGATGGTGTGGGTTTATTTCTGGGCTCTCTATTCTTTTCCATTGATCTATGTGTCTGTTCTTATGCCAGTACCAGACTGTTTTGATTACTATGGCCTTATAGTATAGTGTGATATTAGATAGTGTGAGTCCTCCAACTTTGTTCTTCTTTCTCAGAATCGCTGTTGCTATGGTGGGCCTTTTGTGGTTCCACGTAAATTTTTGAAATATTTATTCTAGTTCCGTGAAATATGTCATTGGAATCTTGATAAGAATTGCACTGAATCTATAGATTGCTTTGGATAGCACGGACATTTTAATGATGTTAATTCTTCCTGTTGATGGACATGGTATGTGCTTCCACCTATTTGTATCTTCTTCAATTTCTTTATTGTCTTATAATTTCCCAAATAAAGGTCTTTTATATTCTTGGTTAGGTTTATTCCTAGTTACTTTATTCTTTTGGAAGCAATTTTGAATGGGATTCTTTTTTTTTTAAATTATTTATTTATTTATTGTTTTTCTTAGGATTCTTTTCTTAATTTTCCTTTCTGTTAGTTCATTACTGGCATGTAAAAATGCAACTAATTTCTATATATTAATTTTGTATCCTGCTACTTTGCTGAATTTATTATCAGTTTTAATAGTTTCTTGGTGGAATCTTTGGGGTTCTCTATGTACAGTATCATCTCCCACTCATCATATTAGTGATGTAGAGCTAGTCATTTTCCCAACACTCTTTAAAGTTTTTTATTGTATTTTTTCCATTACCATTTAGTCTCCTTAGACCCCCTGCCCATCTCACCCCCAACACTTATATAGATTATAATCATACTTGCTCTAAATGATTTAGTTCAAATATGACAGTTTGGGAGTAATTTAAAATTTCAATATTCTCTGTTTTCATGTAAAATGCCAATGGTTCAACTGAAATTTTCAGGTGAGACATATGATATTTAGTCATTAGTAGTCTGAAACTTTGGTTGTATCCATTTTTTATAACTGGGTAGTCAAGTGTCACCAAAAGGAAGTTGAGGTTCTTAATAAATCTCTATCATATTTCTGAATGATTACTAGTGTCCTTAAGTCCTAAGTTCCAACTCCACCCTCATCACTTATCATCTCAACAGTCCTTACATTCACATTGCCAAGTAGATGTTTATATTAATGAACATTTTTTTCTTCTCTCCACCTCAAATCTCTACCTTTTCACTCTATCATTTCAACATTCTCTTCTATCATTGGATAAGTGCACTTTATTTACAATGCTAACCTCTATACCCATGTACTTAATTCTACTCATTATTTATAGGAATTTTGCTTCATATGTTATCCACGTCTGTAGACAAGACCAACTTTTAACCCAATTTTTTAAAAGTTAAGTAAAGTTCTCTTCCTATTTTATTTAAATATCTTCTCTCACCGCAGTCTTCCCTGATGGGCCCTTTCCTCCACAGACTGTTGTCCTCTCAACTAGTGGTTATATTTGCAAATGTAGCTGATATGAAGTACTATGGTGTTAATAACTGATAATTACAAAAAGACTGGCCCTTGGCCTTCTTCAGGAATAATTGCATTTTAATTTGGAGATGAGAGAGGTGCTAAAATCTACCAGCTTGAAGCCCTTAAATTAATGAATTTCTAAAGATGGAATTTTGACCATTAGTTAAGGAAGTAGTATGGGTCATATGCTTTTCCCAATGCCTTTTTAAATCATACCTTAAATCAAGTACCTGTTTTGGCTGCTTTAAAATCATCCTTGTTCACCATTCATTCCTGTAATTCCTGTCACAATTTGAGTGGGTAGTCTCTAGAATTATTTGGTAGATGTTAAAAGTCCACATGGTGGAATTTAAAACAATACTGTCTAGTGCTGTGTTTTACAATGTTACCAAGAAATATTTTGAAATAACATCCCATACTAAAAATTATGCAGCAGTCCAGAGACCAGTACTTTTAGATGGCCAATTGGTTTGGATAGCAAATGTTTGTTCATATAATCTAGAGGTAAAATTTCACTAATTATCTGTTAAATAATTTCCCATTTTGTTTAAAGCATGTTACTTCAGTGCTATGGTATTTTGTTGTTGTCCAAATGCTTGCCTAAAATTGAAAAATCTTATAATCAAGTGCCCATTCTCCTAATGTTCAGCATGGAGCAGTTGTAAATAGGTGACTGGTCTTCCTCTTCTGCCAAGCTCAGATTCTGTTCTTTGAGCCTAATGCTTGTGTAAAATCCCAGTTTTCATCAAAAGTTATTCAAGGTTATTCATTAATACTTTTTGCAGACAATGCTGTGATGTCCATAATAATTATTATGAGACACACCTTTCTATTTGTGGGCTTTAGGATAAGATGTTCTTTCTTCTTTAAAGGTATTACCTTTAAATAAATACATTAACAGGAATGAAATAGTTTAAAATAAATTCATTGTGCTTCCTTTGTTATAATTTATATATTTGACAAATTAGATGATATGTAGGTTTTGGAGGACAACAATGCTGGGATTTTCTCCAACAGAACTTTAGTATCTTTAAATAAGCTCATAGCAACATTAAGATGGATTTTATTATGTCATTTATAGATTATTTCATTCACAGACACCACTTGCTCTTTGTCTCCTTTCATCACTTAAAGCAATAGCTTTATCTTCTGATTTATCAGCTGCAGGGGCTCTTTATGTACTGTTTGGTTAAGTCTGTATTCTTTTGCAACCTCCTGTTTAATGGCATTGATTTTAGCTGTAGTTAGAGTGCTTTTTTTCCCCCCACAATGGCCTTATATCAATCTGCAATGCTGTGTTTCTTTTGCAAACTTTCCTTTTCTGAATGAGGATACAAGGGAGAAGTTAGAGGGATGCCATGGGAACCACCGCTAGCCTGTCCTTTGTTTTGTTAGTTTCCAGTCAAGTGACTTTATCAGAATAGCATAAATACATCCCCCTTGTCTATTTAATGTGAGTCCTAGGAAATGTGACTTGGTGATTGATTGACTTATATTTCAACCAATCATCTAGTAATTCTTAAACCCCTGAAACTGTTGTCTTGGTGGCTCTTGAAATCTTTTGTAGTGCCTAATCACTGGGTACTGACAATCCATTCTATTGTTCACAATTTGAGACTGACTTTAGTGAAGGCAAGACCTTCACTTTTGCTTTGCCTTTCTTATTTTGGTCACAGCAATCAAGACCTCCACAAATAAGCTTTCAAAATATTAATTTTATTTCTCTATTTTGTGATTATCAAAGTATCTTGAAAGGCAACTATTTCTTGATGAAGAGCCACTTGTATTTAACTCAAGTTTTATGATTGTTGCAGGTTTGCAAGGGAATTCAAGATTTTAAGTTAAAGGATTAATTCCCCTTTAATCACAATGTTGCATGCAACCTCCTTGCACTGGACTGGTCTGTAAGCCTTAGAAAAGAACATGTGGTTGGGGAAGGCCACCTACATGTCAACCTTTTAACGTTTAATCTACATGGCTTGGAGACCAACTAGGTAAGGCTTTGAGATCTACCAGTAGATCACCATCTAGTTGTTGGGGACAGCTGACCTAGGCTGACTGGACCATAAGATGTCATATTTTAGAAAGTTGTCATTATTAGTATTATTAATCACTAAACATCACACTAAGAAGTGAAAAGCAGAGGAAAAGCCATAGTGAAATAAAAGGGCATACTGACTCATCCTGTTCTACCTTAGCAGCTGCTCTTTTCAATAAGCGATTGTGATTGATGATGCAAGCTGAATGGTATAATATTCGCCTGTAAATAATGCCTAAGATAGTATCTCCAGAAACCTTTATCATTCTCTTCCTAACCAAGGGTTCAGCCAAAATTTATCCTTAAAAATATTTAAAAGTACTTTAAAAGATTGTCCTTGCGTTCTTTTTAAAAAAAAATTCTCGTTTCATCCAAAGTATAATGCCTAGATTGTGTCAGCGAAGGAATCATGAAACTTCCAAGTGGTAAACCATCAAAGCCTGAAATTGCAGATAGTAAAGTGGATTAAAATTATAGGACGATTTAAAGAGTAGAAAAACTTAATAAGAGAAAAAATGATTGTTGCAGAAAATGTAAAGATAATGATAATGATTTCAAAAACAAAAAAGGGAATGATGTGCTATAGAGGAAATAGAGATAGACATTTATTGCCAGTAGAGTTTTATATATATATGTATATATCTCCAAGAATAGATAGGAGGAAATGAAATAGTGATTTTTTTTCTCATCTACCCATCTTCCTGCAATTTTTTTTCTGGAAGATTGGAGAAGAAAAATGATTATTCAAAATGAGAAGAGAGGAAATGAAGTATCTTAAAGCTGTCAGAATTCAAGTATTATAGACTAGATTGCAAAGAGACTTTGCAATCATTTCTTTGAATGAGAAGATATTAAAATGGACAATTAAAGAAGTGGAGAGAAATATAAAAACTAAGGGACAGAGAATGGGATAAGCACAAAGCAATGGTAACTGGCATATCATGGGGCAACACTGTGGTGAGAGTAAGCAAGGAAAGATGAATTAACAGCTTCTAAATTATTGTTAGGTAAGGTGGATTTTTAAGTCATCTGAAATCTTTGGGCTGACTCAAAACTTTATACTGCTAAAAAGCTGAAAAAATTACTTCTGAAGTTTTGAGCTCTTGTTTTCGGCTCACACGAAAAATAAACTCTCAATTGGAATCTTATTAAAGGCAATCTACCCACCTCTGCAGTACTCATTTAGCAGAGCAGAGCAGAGCAAGCACTGAATATAGATTAAGTAACTTAGATAGTTTAACGATTCAACCCACTGTTAATGAAAATGTGTACCTTTTTATGACTTGCTTTAAATGATGAATAATGAACTGCTTTATCTACCTCTCTATTTACCTTCATATTTAGTTACAGTAAACTGATTTTAGGCACATTCAGACACAAGTGATTCTGGCTTGTGGACTGCTTTATCCTCAGGTCTTTTGTTATTACTGCTTCACAAGTATGAGCCATTTGATTTTTAACATAGCTGTAGAGGGGAGACTCTACTTGTAATTTGAGATGACAAAGCTAGAGTGGTGAAATGGCAGTGTGAGGATCCAGTTTGCAACTTGTGATTTCCTTTGAAAATTGACACTCTTGTCAACAACTATTTATTGAACACATAACGCAGATTAGACCTTTAAGAAGTGTGTAATTAAAGTTTTGTGTGTAATTTAAAAAATATAAAACACTTTCTTTTTTGCCAATTTATAGAGTGTGAAGTAGCAGACACAGTGCAGTTAAGTGATTTTCTTCTTTGATTCTGCAAGGAGAGGAAAGAAGTTAGGAGGTCAGGGTTATGAATAAACCAGGTGCCCTTATATTCAATCTAGTATTTCCTCTGATGCCTGCTTGTCTGCTAACTTCAGCATCCACTTTTTTAATCAGCTTAAGAACTATAGTCATGAAAAAGATAAGTAAAATCTAGAAACCAATTAAATATTATATCTATCCCCCAAACAACTATTCCTTCTAAAACCGCAGTAGTCTCTGCCAGTCTGGATACCCAAAGCCAACTAAAAGTAACATTTGAATCTCATCCATTACCCAAATAGAGAAACTGTTGTAATACATGTATGCACTGAGCTTATTGGGATAAAAGTTTGATTCAGGCAATTTATGTATTGTCAAATCAAAGCTTACACTAGACTTTCAATTTCTATTGAAAATCTAAGAGATTTGACCAATTGTGGGAATGTATCTTAAAAGAACACAGTAACATTTGCCTTCATGGCCATAATCTTCCCCAAGAATGTTGAATAAGTTATTAATTTTAAAGACTATTTGGATTTAAATCAGTACATGCATCAGTAAATGATTCCACATAGCCTGAGTTCAGTGGAGAAAAACATTACTCATGTGTGCATTAGCATTTTTATTTTTACTGCAGCAATACATCATTCCTTTTTCCAGGTGCTGAGAAATTCTGTTGCAAAATGCACTCCAGATCTCAGGTAAAAACCTATGGCAGGCTTTTAAGAAGCAACTCATTTAAGAATGAATATCAACTAAAAGCCAAGGGAAATATGTTTCATCATCTCTGCCTATTTGTTCACCTTCTCCCAAGATAATTGATACCTTTTGCTTCTTCTGTGTGATTGCTTATTGCAAATTTTGATGCAGTCTTTGGTCAGTAATTAGGCAGATTGGCAGGAAGAATTCTACCACCTGAAACTTACTTCTATGACTTAGAACAAACAAATGGTATTTGTTACAGGAGCTGCAAGGAACGTTTGTTCATTTAGTCTCTGACAAGGTGGACTGTGAATGAATATGTGGGTGTGAATATGAGGGAGAAAAGAGACTTAGAGACAGCAAGGGAGATGGAGAGTTCGCAGTGATTTATGGCAAGTATAAAGACAGAGGTAATTTTAAAAGCAATCGGTGGCAGTATATAATATGAGCCAATTAAGTTCCATTACTAAGGAGAAATTGTTGTGTTTAACATTACCAAATATTTTTCCTTCAAAAATCCTGTTTGGATGATTTGTATGATTTTTCATTTTTGAATTTCTATGATAGGTGGTATGTAAACCAGAGCCTAAGCTAGAAAAATATGATATAATAAAAATATAAATAAATGGAACCTTTTTCTTCTACCATTTGTGTTATTAACATCAGAGAGAAAATGGATTTTCTTCACTTGAACAACAACAAAAACAAGCTTTCAGAATGGTATTTCTGGAAAATAATTAAACGTACTTGAACTTTAGTGCTTTCAAATGAGCATATGAGTAACTCTCAAATGGGTTTGGATTTATCCATGGTATTAACATTTTAAAATGCCACCCCTAGCATGTATGTAAGTAAGTCACTGAATGTAGTCTAATGGTTTTATTAGTGTAGCAGGGAATGGATCACTGCTAAGGTTACGTGGAGAGACGTGGATAGGCATATACCCCTTTGGCTTTTCCTTGCAAAGCACTAATTGGGTAGTGCCAGGAGTGTGGGGTTTAAAGGGGCACCGAACCCAGTGTGCACTTGCCCCTAAGTGCTAACCAATGTGATCCTTTTACCGGATTACTTATTTTTTCAACTTATACAAAGAGCCTGTGACAGAGGCCTCTTGAGTATGTATAAATAATTAAGAAAACAGGCTACTTGGTCCAGGCACTTAAGCACTTTCCAAATTGGGAGAAGCACAAATTAAGGAGAGGAAGAAAGGGAAAAGATGCCCCCGCCAGGCAATATTTGATAAACTCTAGAGGTCCTTTACTTTCACTGATTGAATCTGATAGGGGATGGGGCTTGATAGGTAAGAATAAAAAGGAGAAAAAAGAGAAACCATGTGGCTGTTATCAGTCTGCAGCAGAAGCTCAAGGGATTCTGGTTAGCATCTACAGGATGATTTAAAGAGTACTAGACAAGGCCACAAATCTCTCTGTCAGAAAGCCTTCCATAATACCTGAAAGTGTCACACTTTCGGGTTAAGAAGATGTGGAAGTCTCTTATCACAGTCCCAATTTGCTACCTTACAGTAGAAACTCATTAGGCTTTTATCATCTATTAATATCTTAACATGGGCTATTTTCTCAGATCAGTTTCAAGTGCCTAGTAAGTCCTTGAGAGGAGAAAACACAATATTGTTGAGAGCTGCTAGTGAAAAACAGGAGGAGAAAGATTCAGAGCCTGGATGGAAACTCCAACCAAACACATATGGATAGAGAATTGGGCGTTTGAGGAGGTAATAGAAAGATAGCAGAGGTCTAGGCATCCTATGGGCAGGGGCTGGGAGAGAAGAGGTAGAGAAAGAAAACATAAGTAGAAAGCCAGAAAAATCTCCTTTCCCTGTCCTCTGTCTATGGCATCTTCCCCCACCCCCTCTTTTCTAGCCTTTGTTTAGCAGAAGATGGTCATGGTAATGAAAGAAGACATTTAATAACTAAAGGCTACACCTCCTCTACCTTTTTGGTCCTATTCTTTTCAGGTTCACAGAGAAGAAAGAAAAAAACCAGCCTGGCTAACATGAGGTCAGGGCACTGTCCTTTCCTGTGGACTTGGAGTATAGAGCTGAGGAGAAAAGTTTTGAAAAGAGTGGAGCATAATATCAATAAATGAGAAACAATTTTGTCAAAATGTTTTGGTTGGTTAACAGACTTCTTTGTGAAAAGCCACATATAAGAAAGTTTGTGGAGTGATGAGAAACTCTTTTTTCTCTTGTGTAGGTAGGTGTCTATGAAAGTTGAGGAGAAAAAATATTAACTTCAATCCAGGAAAATGAGTCAGTAGGAAATCAGCAACTTGCAGAAATCCTTTACATGGAATTTCGCTCTGAAGAACAGTAGCATCAATAAAGAACTAGAAATCATATATCATGAGATACATTAGTGTTTCTTAACACCCAAACACCCTCATTTTCAGGAATGAATTAATAAGTAAAAAAAAAAAAGACATTCCCTTCATGTGGTCTTGAATAGAGCATTAGAAAAGACAAAATTATTCCTAGTATTTTGTTAAGATGCAGGTCTTCATCCTCTATTAAAATGGCCCTTTAGCTTATTTTCTTTTTTGGAAATAGCATTTTGTTTGCTTCAAGACTTGGAGAGACTCTAATGAAAATGAACCTAAATAATCAACAAGATGAAGACTAGGCCCGAACACAATTAAGGCTATTCTGTCTGAAAAAGGAAGGATAAGGGACAATGTAATAACTGTTTGCAAAAAAAAAAAAAAAAGAAGGAAAACGAAAGAAAACGGTTTATGTAGAAGAAAGGGGAGATGCTGATCACTTGTCTCCTATGACTATAAAATAGTTTTCAGACAGAAAGATATCAACTTAATTTTAAAGCATGACAGATCTTGATTTTCCAAAAACAAGTTTTTGAACATTAGGTTTAAAAAAATCCATGGAGACTTCCAGCCAAGATGGAGGCATAAGCGGACATGCTGCGTCTCCCTCACAATTAAGAAGGAATTTACAACCACTTCAAAACAAAAAAATACCCCAGAAGATCCAGAAAATCAAACTACATAAAAGTTCAACAGAGAAATAAAGAAGAAATATTCATCCAGAAAGGTAGGATGGGCAGAGATGGGACAGAGACGGAGGTGCGCTGGCTGTGCAGCTGTGGGGGTGGAGCTTCGCAGCGGTAGTGGGGCTGGTGACAGCGACAGGAGCACAAGGACGGTAGCTGTGGCCAAAGGCAGAGTCACACATTTTAAACCTGGGAAGCAAGTCCAACCCCAGACCAGACCGATCCCAGACCCAAACCAGACTGTGCGGCTCACAGTTCCAGCACCTGGAAAAACAGTCACATTGCTTCTGACTGTGAAAGCCAGTGGGGGTCGGGGCAGAGGAAGAAACCGCCCGTCTCTCACCGGAGACAGCTGGCTTAGTACAGGAAGTGGGAGAAGTGCTTGGAAAACCTGTGGCTACGGGCACTGCTCCTTCTCAGACCACTCCCCCACATACATGGCAAAAATGTGGTGAAACGGTCGCCAGTACTAACAAATACCTAAGGCTCCTCCCCCTATAATGTAAGAGGCACCACAGCCGTACCCAAATCACAGAGGCAAACGCAGAAAACTGACAGGATGAGGAGACAGAGAAGTATGGCCCAAAAAGGGGGACAGATCAAGGTTCCAGTGAGAGAACTAAGTGATGAGGAAATAGCAAATCTAACAGATTCACAGCTTAAAGCACTGATGATGAAAATGCTCACAGATTCAACAGAAAAGATTAAGCATGACAGGAAGAAATGAAGGCTATACTAAGTGAAATGAAGGAAAATCCACATGAAACTAGTGGTGAAGGAAAGGAAACCAGGGTTCAAATCAACAAATTGGAATGTAAGGAAGAAATAAACAGTCAACCAGTACAGAAGAAGGAAAAGAGAATGTAAAAAAAAAAAAAAAATGAGGAGGAGCTTACAAACCTCTGGGATAACTTTAAACGTGCCAATATCAAAATCATAGGGGTGACAGAAGGAGAAGAGGAAGAGAAAGAAATTGAAAACTTAAGTGAAAAAATAATGAAGGAAAACTTCCTTAATTTTGGGAAGGAAATAGACATAAAGGTCCAGGAAGCACAGAGAGTCCCAAACAAAATAGACCCGGGGGGACCATAATTAAAATGCTAAAGATTAAGGATAAAGAGAGAATCGTAAAGGCAGCAAGAGAGGTAAGTTACCTATAAAGGGGTACCTATTGGACTATCAGCTGATTTCTCAAAAGAAACTTTGCAGGCAAAAAGGGACTGGCAAGCAGTATTCAATGTGATGAAAGGCAACAGAATCTAAAAAAATAAAAGCAAAACAAACTAAGCAAACAACAAGAGTGGAAACAGAATCATAGGTATGGGGAGCATGTGGAGGGGTGTCAGCTGGGAGGGAGGAGGGGGAGAAGGAGGAAATTGGTGCAGGGATTAAGAAGCATAGTAGGAAGGTGCAGAATAGATGAGGGGATGTTAAGAATAGTACAGGAAAGGGAAACGTCAAGGAACTTATATGCATGATCCATGGACATGAACTAAGGTTGGATGGGACTGATGTGGGGAGAGTTGGGAGGAGAGGGGCAAAGGGAAAAGAAATTGGGACAACTGTAACAGCATAATCAATAAAACATACAAAAAAATCTATGTGAATAAAAACTATGTGAGAAAGGTTGAAGCATCTCTAAGTAAGAGTTCTCGAGGAATAATCATGGACACACAGGAATTTGCTATATAACAGTCCTCATAACTTTTTATTATAAAGATATTTAAAAATAATTGAAAAAGAATAATGGTACCATTGCAGGACATATTTGCTTTTTAAAATTTATCTGTATTTTCTAATAATCCTATAATGAACAATGTATATTTTTCTTTTTTTTTTCTTTTTGGTTTTCCAATTACAGTTGTCCCATTTTCCCCCATTGCTGCCCCCTGCCCAGCCCACCCCTTCTCCCACAATCATATCCCTCCCCGTTGTCCATGTCCATGAGTCATTCATACACGTTCCTTGACTAGACCTTTCCCTTACTTATCCCCCTTCTCTCCCTCCCCCCTCCCCCCTATTGACTGCTATTCTGCTCCTTGTCCTATTTAGTTCGTTTGTTTATGTTGTTCTTTAGTTTCCTGTATTAGGTGAGATCATATGGTATTTTTCTTTCTTTGCCTGGCTTATTTCACTAAGCATAATTCTCTCTAGTTCCATCCATGTTGTTAATGAGATGAAAATTAGTTAAAGTGTTAATGTTGAGAAATGAAGGAATTGTCTTTATTTTCTATAGGTTAGACATTTCTATATTTTCCTACCAGAATCTGTTTTACATTTTTTTCTAGTT
Organism: Furipterus horrens; assembly: GCF_987537825.1. Taxonomy (NCBI): domain Eukaryota; kingdom Metazoa; phylum Chordata; class Mammalia; order Chiroptera; family Furipteridae; genus Furipterus; species Furipterus horrens. The sequence goes on from NW_028327187.1 coordinate 4,003,771, forward strand.
TTTCTTTCTGTCTGACTTTTTCATTCTACTTAGATTTTAGAGATATATTCAGTGAGCATTTTTAAGTGCCACTGTACTATATTAACTACATAGATATTAATATGACTAAGACACAGCATTTACCGTCACATTACTTAGTCTTACGGCAGACACAGAGAAATGAATGAAACAATGAGACAATTATTATAGCAAAGTTATGAATAGGCTGTTATGGAAGCTCAGAGGAATGAAATCTTGCAGGGGTACTTAAGATCAAATCTGCAATAGTCAATCTGGGTGAAATAAGTAAGAAATATCCTATGTAAAAAGAAAGAACCGAGAGCATTTTAGGCACAGGAAACACTATTTGCAAAAGCACAGAGTTGTGGAAGGACTGACCATGGCTAAGGAATTGTGAGAAGTTCAGTAAAAAACAAAGAGTCAAGGTTGACAACTAGGTTTCTGGTTTAGGACCACAAGGTAGTTGGTGAGTGTGTTCACTGTGAATATAAACAGGAGGAGAAGCAGTTCTAGTATTTTTGGGTCTGGAGAATGGAGGTTGATAAATTCAGTTTTGCATATGTTGAATTAAAGTAGCCTGAGGGAAGTTCAAGTGAATATATATAGTAGTTGAGAAGGGAGATCTGAATTAAAGGAAAAAAAATTGTGACATATTAGCATATAGGAATAAGATCACATGGAGAAGAAAGCGTAAAATGAGAAAGTCAGCAGCTGAAGGTAGAACACTAAGAAACAGCAATATTTAAGAAACTTTAGAAAGAAGTAGAGTCCCCCCCCCCCAAAAAAAGACAATGAAGCATTAACTACACAGATAGGAGGAAAAACAGGATAGTGTCTTAGAAACCAAAAGGATAAGAGGTATTTTGGTAAGAGGAGAGATCAATGTAACCATTGGATTTAGCAATAAATTAGTCATTGGAGACTGTAGCAATTTCCATAGATCAGTGGAGTGGAAACAAGATTATAGTAAGTTGAAGGATAAATAAGATGTGGACATTAAACCAATGAATGTAGACAACTCTTTAAAGAAACTCAGTTATTATGTAGAAGCCGATAATATTGCAATAACTAAAGTGGTCGTCCGATTAAAAAGACAATATTTGTTTTTTTCTAAATACAGACTTAAGCTTGTTTCATTGCTGCTGGGAAAAACTAATAGGGATGGAAAGATTTAAGATACAGGGGAGAGAGAAGGGGCAGGACACTTTTGAGGGAACTATGATTAGTTATGTTTTGAAATTGAGGAATCTATAGTAATGATTAATAGCCATGTAAACGTTTTCATAAGAATTATGAAACTGAATGTTGCCTGAAGATCTAGCTTTAACTGTAATCAGCACTAATGTGATAGAAACCATAAAAATGAATGAAATTCCTAAGGGAAAGAATGAAAAAAGAGCAAGAGCCTTAAAAAATAAGTTCACAGAAAGGTGTAGAAGGAAGAATAACCAGTGAAGTAAATAAAGAATGAATATCTGGGGAGAAAAGAAAGACTCAAGATTGATACTGTCATGGAGGTCAAAGGAAGAAAGAGTTTCGAGGAGGAGGTGGTGGACAGCAATGTGCTGTGAAGACAGAATGTGGATTTCTTAAAGAGGTCATGGGTGAACTCTGAGAAAGCAGCTGTCCTAGTGAGGTGGAACGTAAGTAAAAATATGTATGGAGAGAGAGAGAGACAGAGACAGAGAGAGATGGAGAGAGAGAGAGAGAGATGCAGAGACACAGAGAGACATTACGTAGAAATAAAAACAGGAGAAAACTTATGTAGATCATTCTAGAAGTTTGACCAAGAAAGGGGGAAAAAAGTAAAGTGGTAGCTAGAGGGAGCAGTAGGATTACATTAATAGTTGTTTTCAAAGTTGGGTATACCTGTACTTACAGAAAGTTGTTAAAAATTAAAATATTTAATTATGACATGTGTGTTCTGGTTATAAAATTTTCCAGTATATCACCAAATCCAAAAAACCTAATGTACAGAGCCAATGAAGATCTTTAGTTGATTGTGTATTCAGTGCTAGAATATCAATGTTACATCCATGTCAGCTCATTTTTAATCATTAATAATATACCCTGAAATGTGATTTTTGGAATGAATTCCCAAGAGTTTATACAGCAGTAAATGATTACATTATAAACACACAGTCTAAGTTTGGAGGCTTGAACTACTAATGGTGTTTAATGCTTAAAAATAAAGGCTCTAAGGATTAATCCTTAGAATTTATTTTTATTATTTCCTGAGTTCAGAAAAGCAAAAGTCTGCATCAATTTTCTAAACATAATTTATTTAGAAGAACCCTGCAAATATATTTTAGAACTAAATAGAGAAGCTATATTATTTTGTTTTATTGTTGGGGAAAGGAATGAGTAGCCACATTGTTGGAAATTAGCTTCTGTTTCTGTGCCTCACTTTTCATTATGTTCTCCCTTTACCAGAGTGGTAAGTAGTGAAAAATGCACAGCCTTTGGGTTCAGATTTCATTTTCAGTGTGAGTTATGCCACTAATTAGCTGTGGGCACTTAACTGATCTTCAGTTTTCTTAGCTGCAAAATGGGGATATTATATATTTTGTAGAATATTGAGAATTTAATGAGGTAACTTATGTAAAGCATCTAGCTTATTGCCTAGCCTACATTTGTTTCCTTTTCTCTTTGCATTTCTTCTTTAAACCTAACCAGTTTTGTCCAAAGATTCTATTTTCATTGTTTTTATTCACATCAGCTACAGTGTTTATAGACAACTATTAATTCCATCCAGGGTCACTAACAATCAAGAATTTGGTGATCTTGGTAATTGATTCTAAAAGCAAATGTGAAGCAATGTGTCAAAGGGTGCCTTTGAAGAATGAGAAATAAAAAGACTGTCAGGCAGTAGTCATAATATTTAACTCCAATGGGGCCAACTCTATCTTTTCTATCACAGTACATTACTGAAGAAATATTAAAAGGATGGAGATAGAGAAACATTAGTTTGATGAAGAAAAATGTTCTGTTACCTACCCATTCCTTAGAATAAAGATCTGTTTTTTACAGCAATACACTGTACAACCCTCATCATTAGTAAATGTTCTTGTTAAAAAGATAAAACCATCCTGGCCTGGTGGCTCAGTTGGTTGGAGTATCATCCTATACACCAGAAGATTGCAGGTTCAATCCCTGGTCAAGGCACATATGTGGGTTTGATCTCTGATTGAGGTACGTTCAGGAGGCAACCAACTGATCAATGTTTCTCTCTCTCTCTGTCTCTCTCTCTCTCTCTCTCTCTCTGTCTCGACATTGGGCCAACTCCAATTTCAGCCTGTACTGCTGTTTTCCATTCTTCAAACATCAGCAGAGACCTGAGAATCAGGTAAAGACATTTAGAAACAATAAGTATATCTTCAAGTGAGGATTTAAAAAAATAATAATAAAATAAAAGGATAAAACTTGGTTTTCAACCTAGTTATTTGGGGGTATTTAAATAAAATCAAGAAGATGTAAATATATATAATCTCTATAAAATATTTGAATGAAATACCTTAATAATTGACAATAGCACATCTCCAATTAATGTCAGCTGCCTTGAATCCTTTTTAGAAGTTGGCGGTGTAGAAATTATAAATAAATAAAATTTCAATGTCAGACTCCAGCTGTCATTTGTCCCACATAAATCCAAGTGCTTAAAATTGCAAAATAACATTACCTACATCTATACCAGAGAAATTGAAGTGCCAAGTATCTTTTCAATTGATAAATACTTTAATCTCCCCAAATCCTTAATGCTTGGTATAATCTATTTTGTTTCAGCACACTTACATTGATATAATAGTACACTAGTAACTTAATATATATTGAATATTCATGGCATAGTAGATGCTGTCAATCGGGTTCACAATCCAAGTTAATTACTCATGTTGATATTTGTAGCATCTAAATGCTGTATAATTAGGCACAATCTAATTATTGATAGAAGGGACATGGCCAGTTGGCTGGTGGCCAAGGAGGTCTGGGCTGAGGTAGAAGGGGATATTTATGTCAGGAACTAGCAGGGATAGAGACAGTTCTGAGATAAGAATGCCAGGAATTTAAGTGAGAAAGAGTAAGTGAAGATCCCAGAGGAAAATAGAGAAAAGGGAGTAACTCAGGCTATTTTCTCCTTCCATGCCTGTGGGATATGTAAAGCCTCAGCTTGGTAGGGGTGAAGTCTCATTAAACTTTTCTTATGCATTTTCTTCCTCTTGTCTAAGAGAACAGTTGACCCAAAGAGTTGCATTATTTATTATTATTATTATCATCATTATTACAACCAGCATAAACCCCTTTCTTCATCTCCAGAGAGCAAGGGTTAAGGTGAGATCTACTATTTTGGGAACTTCTTTCCCACTTCATCCCCTCCCCCTCCCCATGTATTGAATTGCCATGTTTCCCAGCTCCACCACTGTTCCACCCCGAGTCACATGTTGTTTTTTTTTTTGTTTTTTTTTTTTTCAGGCTGTACTCCAGGGGGAACACACTTATAGACAGTGTCTACTTTGAGGTGCAATGAGTTCTCGAAGGACACATCATAGAGTGTCTGGCCGTAGGGCCAACTCCAATTTCAGCCTGTGCTGTTGCTTTCCATTCTTTGAACATCAGCAGAGGCCTGAGAATCAGGTAAGAGCATCCAGAAACAAAGCTTTGAGTTTTATTGCACTGTGACTAAGGGGCAGAGGAGTGGAGAATGTTGAATGTTAGTGTTATAATTGTGTGTGGATAGTTGTGTCATATTGAGACTTGCTCTATGAAACTTATACAAGCCCCCAAATTTTCGCCTTCTCAGGTATAAGAGATTGGGGAAGTGGGATAAAATTGAAATTCCAAACAAGTGTAACAAGGCTGAAGTGAGTAAAAATAAACAAGATAAAGTCTATTAAAGATAAGTTCACTTAGGGAGGAATACCAAATTATAGAAATGAGTACAAGTTGATCCTGGATTGGTTACATGGAAGTATAGCAAATAATTGCCTTGAGACCGTGGGAGTCATAGATCAATAATGCCATTAATAGAATGTCATACGTAGTTGAAAATGGTGAATATTACCTCATTATATATATATATATATAATCAAGAAAGGAAGATGTAATATTCTGGGGATATTCTGTATCAGTTAGGTTTTTATCATGTCTTTCATGTGCAATAATATATTGTTTCAGTATCTATGGTTTAAATGAGATGTGGAATATTTAGAGAAGGGCAAAGGTAAGCTAGCCAAAGTGATTCCTTTGAAAGATGTAACAAAAATTCCTCCTGTAAATGAAGCCTAAGATAACTGGAGGGTTAGCTTACCCAAAAGTCTTCAAATATTTGGAAAGATATCATATGAGGAGTAAAAGGGGTGGATCAGGCAGCTGTTCAACATAATCCACCTAAGTCAGACCAGAGGAGAGATGAGCTTTAATTATAGTGGAGCAAGTCAGAACTTTGTTTTTATGTAACACCTCTCCTCACTTTACAGTATGAAAAAGTAGAATTCTTTAAAAGTAAATATAGACAAAAATCTTTCCTCTGAGATTTATCTGAGTAGGGTAAACAGCTAACTTTGTAAAATGACGATTGCAGATTGGCTCTATGGCAAAATGGGTCTATTAATAGATTTTTTGGAAAGCCTTTTAAGTAGTAGAAGTCTGTGAGATAAAGTTCATTCACCTTGGTATCAACAATTCAAAGGGGAAAATTGGATTCCTAAATGTCCATTTTGTTTCTCATTATAATTTTTATAGCATTTGCCCTCAGGGGTGTTTTTAAACAGTTCCATAGACTTTAAGCTTTCCAAGACCTCTTTTACATTTGTAAATATTTAACACCAAACTTTTTATCCAGTTCTCAAAGTGCCAACTAATTTGTCATTTGTTTATCCTGACTTCCTAGTCTGTGTTCTAGCAACATAAAAATGACATATGTAAAAATATTTCTATATAATCATCATATTTCTAGTTTTTCTGATTATTCTAGTTTTTACTTTTTTCTAGAATTTATCTCCATTTCTAAAGAAGATGTTTGTGAAAATTGGCTCAGATTGGTAGCTGCTAAGCTGTTCCTCAGCTCATAGTTTATTCTTTACTGACATAAGTTCTCATAGTATAAGCTTTTTTTTTCAAGATATAAAATGAGAAATTAAAGAAAATAATTTTAAACATGCTAACTCACTGAATATATATGATTGAGCACTGTGGTAGGCATGCTAAAGGGATGTTTATTTTGTCTTAATTCCAATTTCACCATGGTTATACCTAAATGCACCAAGACTCGATAACCAAACAACTGGTAATTTCATGCAATTACCAACTTGTTTGGGCTTAAAGATATTCAACACTGGTTTTTTGACTATTTTTTTTTCACTGAAATTGTCAGTGAAAATTTTACTCAATTAGTTGCTTCATGCAAAGTGAACTGGAGAATTGGAACAATTATACACATGATTTAAACAAAAAGTTGACCCCTTTGACCTCAATTATAGTAACTAAATGTTTTAAGCAAAATGTGAGTCTTGATGGAAATCCAGTAAGAATGTGTTAAATATTTACAAATGTAAAATTTGTTCAGCAAACTGCCTAAACTTCTGCATTGGTTTACATGTGTCTGAACACTGACTGCAATAGTGTTATTTAATGCAATGTATAATATACTGATTCCTGATAATAAAGGCATTGTTTAAAGACAAATAGCAATTCTAAATTATCCTTGTGAGAACAAACTTATTAGGAAAAGAGAAAAAGATGACAGAGATTCTAAGATGTGTCTTGCAGTCACTGCTGTGTGATTGTACCAAAAATGCGTCATGAGAAAAAAAGAGGGTCTAAAATTAAAAATTTAAATAACAGCAAGTCAGATGCTACAGAACATATTAAGAAGTGGCTACGAACAGTGGTGGCTGAATAATTACAGGGTCTTTTCTCTATATAAATGTGTAACTTTACTCCAACATCAGTTAATTGGAACTATGAGCAGAAACAAGGGAAACATAGTCATTTATTACTTAACAGTGCTTCAAAACAATAGAAAATGCGAGATAATTAATTAATCAACATTATTTGGCAAATCAGGAAAGCAGAAAAGTAAATCAACCCAGATAATGTGACTATGGAGCAAGTTGTAGAGTCAATAAATTTAGGATTTTGAAATTGAGGATCTTTGTGTAATCACAAAAACAAACCACATGACTATTTGCCTTTCGGTGCAGTGCGATCAATATAAATTAGTGACAGACTCGATGTACATTTGCAATAATTAACCATTAACATGGTACCCTCCAGTCTCATTTCCTTCCCTTCCAAATGTAGGCATTTTTATACATTACGTTTTATAATTCTCTATGAGATAGGTTTAAAAATTGATTAACTGGAAGTTAAGAGAGCTCAAAGTATCTTTCCTAAGATGACATACGTAATACATGGTACAAGCCATACTTTAAATCCAAGTCTGTCAGATGCTACATCACTCTACTACTTGGTTGATGAGAGAAAAGATATATAAATAGTCATTAAAACAATTGTCAGAGAATAGAGGCTACCATTTACAAATACATCTATTATATTATGAAGTTATATTTGAAATCCAATTTATAATATTTACGAGCTGTATGATTTCACAAATTTTTATATATGGGCCCAATTTTCCTCATTTATAGAAAAACATACAAATCTTTTAAGACTTTCTTTGGAGCTTTCATCTATATCACATATGTAATTTTATCAAAGCCTTTTTGCTCTCAAGTTAATAGAAATAGATATGTACACAGATAAGTACAATAAGAAAGATATGTACAAAATAAAGAGGTGACACAAAGGATCTATATTTATTCATCCAAATTATTTACTATATACTTAGAACTGTGATGGATAATGGAGTTATATAGTGCTGAGAAAAAGAAGACATGGCCCTGCCATCTTATAGCTTACCTTTTTAGTGGGAGAATCTGACTGTAATAAAATAATATCATAATCAATGTATGTATACAGACTGTAAGCGCTATGAAGTAAAGGTATGTGGTGCTATTAGAAAAAAAGAGAGGAATTTGACTTAATCTGTTGACTTAAGATTTCAGAGAGCAGGGGGTTGCTTAAATTAGGCTATGAGAGAAACTTATGAGTCATTTGGATAAAGAGGGGAATGCAGAGGTACAGAAATGATTTATAAAAAGACACATAAGCTTAGGCAACAGGGCAGAGTTAGGGAAATATAAGGTGTAAGTGAGGATTTATTAGATGATGAGGCTGGAGAGTGATACAGGTACCAGTTCTTAGGGGGTCTTATGTGCTACTATGTTTAGATTTAATTCTGAATTGATGGGCAGTCATTGAAAGTTTTTTAAGCCAGGAGATGATGTGATCAGATATACGTGTCAGATCATTGTATCCTTCCTTCAAAGTCCAACTTAAATGCTTTTAAAAAATAATTTACTTGTCTATTTATTTATTTATTTTTAGAGAAAGGGGAAAGGAGAAAGAGAGGGAAAGAAACATCACTGTGTGGTTGCCTCTCACTTGCGCCCCCAACTGGGGACCTGATGTGCAACCTAGTCATGTGCCCTGACTGGGAATCGAACCAGCGACACTTGGTTTGCAGGCCGATGCTCAATCCACTGAGCCACAGTAGCCAGGGCAAACTTAAATCTTAAATTCTAAAAAGCTTTCTTTGATTTTCCCATATTCTAGTAAGAAAATCTTTTTATTTTTTTAAACTGACAGTATACAATCTGCTTTCTATTAGTATTACTGACATATGAGTGTGTCTTCCACATTAAATTGTACACTTCTGAAGGTCAGGAAATACCTTGGTCTCCTCTGTAGCACATCTACAATGGAAAGGTATCTGTGAGGAGCCAGTGAGATGAAAGAGAAAAAGTCTCAGAGACCTTATAAACTAGACTCCCAGCATAGGTCTAAAATGCAATTAACAAGTCTACTTGGAAAGTCCTGAAATAGTCCATGTGAGATATGATGAGTGACTGAACTGGGACCAATAAAAGGAGAAATGGAGAGAACAGATCTAAGGGATTCATTCATACATAAACTAAATCTTTTACAAATAGTTAACTGAGAACCTTCTATGTGCCAGGAACCAACTTAGCTGTTGAAGACATAACATAGAACAAGACATATATTTATTGTCCTCCAAAATTTGGATGAAGTATAATGTGGTTCAGAACACTAGCCACCAGTGGGATTGCTAGGATTTGAACCCCGGTTCTACTACTTGTTAATTGTGTGAACTAGGACAAGTTACTTAACCTTTGGAAGCCTCCTTACGTATTAAATAGCAACACAAATATCACCTATCTCATAGTAAGTTCTCATATTAATAAACAATACAAAAGTAAAATAGAGTGTCTTGAAAATACTAGGAGGGAGATCCTAATCCAGTGAAAGGGATGGAGTCAGAAAAAGATTTCCTAAGGAAAGGAAAGGGGCAGTTGCATTGGGCTCTCATGGATTAGCTAAGCAAAATTTAAGACATGAGGAAGACGGTAGGAAAACAGTCAGTGTGGCTAGAATTTAGTATTAAAATGAGGGTGGAGAATTACAGCCTTATAGACCACTGGATGGAATTTGGATTTTGTTTTAGGTACATTCAAGGACCAATGAATATTTCTTGGAAAAGAGATAGAATGATCTCATTTGTACAAAACTGTCCAATTTTGACAATTGGATGTGGGAAATTAGGAACATGGAGGAATTAAAGATAATCACACTGTTTCTAGCATGAATCACTATGTGCAAGATGATACTTTAACAAAACTGGCAAAAAATACCACTAGTAGAATTTTTATGAGGGAAGAAATAATGACTTTGTTTTTTGACACATTGAATTTGAGGTGACTGAGGAAATTCATATAAAAATGTTTAGCAGCTATTCAGAGTTTATATTGAGAGCCCAGGAAAGTAATCTGACTAAAGATATTGATTTAGGAGTTATCGGTTTATAATAGGATGACTGAAGCCACAAGATGATGGATGGGATGGAGGGGATGAAAGGAAACACGTCTGCATTTTATAGGTCCTCATAGAAAGAGTAGTCATCATAGAAGACTGGCAAAGGGTCAGAAAGTTATGAGGGAATCTAAAGGGTACATTAGGAAAGAACCTAAAATTATATATAGTAAAGCCCGAATGTATTTTATAATCATTCAGACACATTCTGAAATGAGTTATCCTGTTGAATGTTTGGTGTAAGCCTTCTGCATAAACACTTATAGTGCATTTTTTTTCCTGATGTAATCTGTAATCTCTATTTCTGGAATCTATCAAAAGTCAGTTCAACTCCAAACCCACCTTTTATCTGTTGTATTCTTGGAAATGACCACTTGTCCTCAAGGAAATAATTTATGTCTATCCAGTGCTAAATATTGCTAATTTCCATCAGTTACCTACCTGGATAGATATATGTGGATGGAAGAATACAGTGAAAAGGTAGAACAGGTGACTTACAAAAGAAAATAGTCCAATTGCCAGAGTAAATTCAATGGATGAACAGAATGATGGCATCATAAATCCATATTTTTCAGAAATGTTATGAATCATGTATGTCAGAGTGCACACACAAAGTTACCTTCTGCTCCAACACAGAGAAACTCTATTTGGTTGCCCCAAAGCCACAGGCTTTCTCATGTCTCAGGACTTTTACACATACTGTTTCCTTTGCCTGGAATATCCTTGTCTCCACTAGTCTTCCTCTCTTCTTGCTTTCCCTTCTTGCATCCTCAGAGCATGCACAAAACAAGTCAAGCAAATTCTCATTTTCCTTTAATACATATCCTGGAAACTCTCCAAACATCTGTCAGTCAGTCCACCCACTGATTGCCACAACACTGATTTTGCACCTCTTTTCTGTTTTTTTTCAGTCACCTTATGTGTATTTAGATTATAAAATTTATCACAGAAATATGCTTTTATTTATCCACTCTTCAGTATTCTTTTCCCAATCTACTGTTTCTTTTTTAGTGAACTTTTTGTTCTAAAACCGTTTTAGATTTCCAGAAAAGTTTTAACAATAGTATGGAGTTCCTGTATACCCCACAATAATTTACTGTACTATTAACATTTTATATTAATAAGTATATTTAACAGAAATGATTGACACATAATTGCTAATTAAAGCCCATACTTTATTCAGATTCTTTAGTTTTTACCTAATGCTTATTTTGTCCCAGGTTCCCATCCAGTATATCACATTACTAGACTGTTTGTCGACATGAACTGCTATATTTTGTTCACTTTACTATCACCATTACCTAGTAGAGTGCCTGTAGATGTTTAGGAAATATTTGTTGGATTGATAGGAGAATGAATGAATACATACACTGGTGAATAATATTATGCAAAATACCAAGTATAGATTGATTTTCTCCCTTCATATATACATATGTATATATATAATTTATATATTATATATTTACTTCCAATTATATATATGCTATATATTATGTATGTGAGTATATATACATATATGCATATATATATATATATATAAAACCATATATATAGGGTTGGCCAAAACATCGTTTTTTTCTGTAAGATAGCTCTAGTAGCACTTAATTGTCTTTAACTTCATTTGAAACAATTTTGATAGATTGTGTTGTGACAGCTGTCATATCATTATGCATTTAAAAAACTTTTCAAAATTGGTGAATTTTTGTGAAGATGGAAGAAGATAAGTGGCATTTTCAGCATATTATACTTTATTATTTAAATAGAGGTAAAAATACAACTGAAACACAAAAATAGATTTGTGCAGTGTATGAAGAAATTGTCAACTGATTGAATGCATTGAAAATGGTTTGAAAAGTTTCATTCTGGATATTTCTTGCTGGGTGATGCTGCATGGTTGGGTAGAGCAGTTGAAGTTGATAACGATCAAATCGAGAAATTGAGAACAATCAATGTTTTAGGATGTGGGAGATAGCTGACATACTCAGAATATCCATATCAATAAGGTTATTGGTGAAGATAAAAAACGTGTATTTTGTTTTAAAGAAAAAACTAAACAGACTTTTTGACCAACCTTATGTGTGTGTATGTATATATCCATAACCATATGTATAAACTTATATATAACATATAAAAATATATATTTAACTTCAGAGAAGACAATCAAGAGGTAATATAGTCTCCATGTCTCCATTAAGGACAACTTTTATCTCTCCTAATAATGATATAAGTAGAAAATAGATTTGTGACTTCAACTACATCAAGATAAAAAATATTAGAGGTTTCATACTACGCTACACATTATTAAATCTTCAGTTACAAAGTCAGATATTTAGAATGACTATGAAGGTCAATATCAAAGATGATACATTGAAACAAAACTAAATAATTAAATGGCATTGTAATCCCTTGTAGTTTTATAATACTCTATTCTACAAGACTTTTACACATGGATTATTGTACTTGAGCTTCACAATATTGGGTGAGATATCTTAATACTAAATATTTTCAAACACCATTGCCAAGGCTAGTGCTGTGTCTGGCCGGCACAGCACTGCCCTACTGGGAGCTACTGAGTATCAATTATGCTGGCAAGGCTCAGGTTAGCAGAACAGAATTGAAGCGAAACTCTTGCAGATTCCCTACTTATGCACACTTAGGATACTGTGAAAGGAAGATTTAATAAACCATGCAGCCAACACAAAGCTGTTGGCAGCTAATTTCTATTTCTACACAGAACAACTGTGGATAAGACCAGCTTGCTCCCAGGATGAGGGCTAGGGTCTTCCCTGTGGAGCTGGTCCCAGGCTGGGTGAATTAAAAGGGTAACATAATTGCATAATCAGAAGTAGTAGGTTAGAGATTAGGACTGATAGAGACTAGGTCTGGAGGGAACAAACAATAAATGATTCTTCTGTAGCAATAAGGTTTCTTCTGGGGAAATGGGCAGAAAGTGAAATTAAAAGAATGGGTGGGGAGCTGGCAGAAATATCTTTGAGGTTTTTGCAGAAAGAGCAGCTGATTTTGGACCAAATGTTACAATGGGGGAATTTCCCAAGTGGAATAGTTGTGCTGACAGAAGTTCGTAGCCAAATATTTCTGGCAACAAGATGGTTAAGGCATTTCCTTGATATAATATGTGCAGTGAGTTATTCTGTCTTTAAAGACTCCCTGCCTTTGGGGACAAGAGTTTATGCTCTCTTTATTCTAGGAATTCCCGCTCTCCTCCCGTTCCCCCACCCCCAAATCTGTTTCAGAACAAAAGCATTTCGGAGATTCTGACAGGGACTGGTTGGAAGTTGAAGGAACTGAGAGTTGTCACCCTCTGAATTGTCCCCTGGAGTAACGCCAGCCTCCTGGCAGCACTGCATTTCACCGTGATACTGACAACCCCAGCTCAATGGGGAACAGTGCTGGCAATGTGAATAAGTTTTATATTATGGTATTTTACACATGATTTTTTCATACAAGTTATCCTTACTTATTTTATCCATTTACTTTTAAGAGAGACTAAAGCAGGAAACAACCATAAATATTTTAGCTAGAAACGAGTTTTTCCCAATGATTGAAAAAAGAAGACCTGCCAGAACATGTATCAGTGATGATACGAAGTTCATTTTTGTAACAGTTTTAAGATCAAGTTGATTAAATACTTTTCAGGAAGCTTGAAGTTTATCTCTGAAAACAAGATTGACTATTTATCATGATGAATGAATACAGTATTCTCTCACTTATGGTGGTTATTACGTTCTAGACCCCCTGCGATAGGTGAAAATCCACGAAGTAGGAACCTGACATTTATTCTAGTATTTTTATATCTTTTAAGGCTTTATAAACCCTTCCCACACACTTAGAAACCGTTCCTAGTTCCTTATTAACCTTTCCCACTCCCTTATTAACCTTTCCCACATTTTTATAAACACTACTTATGTTCTTAAACATATTATACACTCTTAAACCTACATAACTTTAACAACATATGCATACAGTACCGCAAAATCCTGCATTGTAGTGAAAAATCCGCTATGAATAATTAAATATAATATTTTTTAAAATTCTGCAACCCACTGAGGCCACGATAAGTGAACTGCAATATAGAGAGGGACTGCTGTATTTGTAAATCAAGTAAATGGGGCACACCGTATATAATGGGTCTAACACTAATTTATTCATCAGACATGTAATTCAAAATGCAGATTACTTTTAGAAGCACAGGTTGAAAACCTAAAGTAATCTGCTTTTTAAAATTCCAAGCATACTAGCTTTTATGCTAGATGGAGATAGTCTAATCTAAGCAGGGTCCTGTGCTTTTGATAAAGGTTTAGTGCTGGTTATAGTCAACTTGAGATCAATAGCGCATTGTTCTCTTTCTATAGTGCAGATGAAAAAGAATGGCGATGTTAATTCAGGCCTGAGTAGATGGACAGCCATATCAGAGTATGACAATTAGGATTGATAACATCATTATTTGAGGCCTTAACATAGATGCAAGGACTGAATAGACAAATTCTAAAGACTCCACTCACCTACCTAGCCATTTGTGTAGTTTATCAAAGTAACAACTGCCTGAAATCTCTGGGTAGTACCAGACAGAATCCACATGCTAGGAAGAAAAGCTCACTATGGGTTGGTAAATGAACTGAGAATGCCCTTTGCCGATAGCAAATGTAGGCCTAATAGTCTGATGGTCCTTACTTATTTGCTGATGGCAGGATTAAAGTTTTTACTGACTGCTTGGACTTTACTGACTCTTTCAGGTCATTGGGGCTCAATATTGCACAGACAGGTTATTTACTAGAGATTTTATAGCCACTACGTTTTCAGAGGTTTAGAGAATGTGGCCCCAAATTCTTTTTTTTTTTTTTAATTAAGACTTTATTTCTTTACTGCAGTTTCAGGTTTACAATCAAATGGAGAAGGAGGTCCAGAGATTTCCTGTATACTCCCTGCACACATACATGAATAGCCTTCCCTATTATCAACATCATTGACCACAATGGTACAGTTTTTGTACCAAGGATGAACCTACATTGACACATAATAATTACCCAAAGTTAATAGTTTATCTTAGAGTTCACTGTTGGTGTTGTAAATTCTATAGGTTTAAAAAAAACATATAATAACATGTCTGTTATTAAAATACCATACAGAGTATTTTCTCTGTCCCCAAAGTCCTCAGTCTTGTGTGCCCAAGTTCTTATTCCTTTTTTATAAATTACTGATGATATCTATTCTTTCTATAGTTTAGCTACCACCAGTTCTCCATCCCAGTCATTAAAGGAGAAATATATTTAGAAAGTCCTACCAAGAGATGTGATTTTTTTTCAAATTTCTTATATAAAAGCATGCCTGTTGGTCAGAAAGGGAATATTATTTCTACCATCTTAAAAAAATTGGAAATATGATTATTTAACATAAAATATGTTCTAAAATTCTCTTATCCATTTATTAGGCATACTCAGCTGTTCTAGTATTGCATATTTATATTATATTGTGTTGTGAGGATAATATCAATCAGAACATATGATTATCACTCTTTATGTGAAAATAGGAACTCAGTCAAGATCATGAAGGCCCACATGCCATGAGAGGTGAGTAACTGGAGTTTAACACGCCTGTTAGGATGACCACTTTGAAGTAAGTTTACCTGCAGATCATGAAAAGACATATGAAAAGGCAGGTGAAAGTGTTCAGAGGGCATAGTAGTAGCTAATAGATGGTAATCAAAGTAGTATTAACAAGGTAATTGATGAGTGGTCCTAAAAACAGATGAGGGCCTAGAGCATAAGGGCTGCAGGACAGAAGATCAGGAAGACAAAAAGGAATGAGAGAGAAGGTGACAATGTTAAGATATGGGTCTGGTGAGAAGATGATGAAGATATAAGGAGACAGTACAAAGTAGAGAGAACGAGTGTGTTGTTTTGGAGCAATAATGGAATAAGGAGGTGGAGAGAGTGCAAAGGGGTTGAGGGAGCCTGAACATACAATGGGGACAGAAGGAAGTGGGAAGGCAGAAATGAGAGGGGGCTGGGAAAAGAAGGAAGTGAAGTTGAAGGATGTGGGGTGCTGTGAAGGCTACCAGCTGGTTATTACAAATTTGATGTATTCAAAGCAAAGAGGATGGGTGGCATCTATGGATAATTTAACTTCTATTGATATGAGTCATTTATTTCATTCCCATTTCGTTGCTCCAGTGAGTATAAACAATCTGGTTCCTCAAATCATTTTGGGGAACAGGCAGGTTAAATAAATTACATGTAAAGTATATATTAATAAATAATTCCAACCCTTCGACTATTAATTTACCTTCTAAAAAAGACCTATAATTAAGATTGAGCAATGAGATAATTAACATGGCACACAGCCAACTGGTTGGGAGCGGTGTTAGTTACTGAACAGACTGGTATTGCGACTGTTTTTTCTCTTCAAAGAAGTTTCTATTTTTTTCTTTTTATGAAATACTTCTATCTTAAATTTGAGATAATGTGAAATGTGCTAATATAAAAATCAGAGTCAGTAGCATAGTCCTAAATGGCCATAAAACTATAAAAGTAAGTATGTAAGAAGTAGCATTACCTTTTACTTTAAGAGAGTATTTCCAACACCAGTATTTATGAAATCCATACATATAGCATATTTATTTCTGTGATATCAGGTATGAATGATACATTTTAAAGATGTTGTCTTTCCCATACACATTATTAACCATATATATTTTGAACAGATTCCAAAGAAAAATGAATCTAAGAGCACTAAAATAATTATTTCTTTTCCTCTTGTATCATGTTAACTAAATGTGAGTAAAATACATTTAGGAAAAGTAAGTAATTTCTCTGCCACCTAATAAAGTAATTTAATATCTACTGTAGCCACATTTTAAAAACATATATAAAGTTTAAAATATCTAAATTTGAATGTGCTCCCTTCTGAGGGTATCCATCAAACATCATTTAGGTGGGACAGTTGATCACAGGGTATAGCATATCAGAGCTATCCCTCTGGGGCTCCAATTTTAGGGTGTCCTGCACTATAGCAGGGAATATGTTGCTTGTGCTGCATAGATACTCTGGAAAAACAGTGACTCAGTATGTTAGTGGGAGGGAAAAATCAGGTGACATAACAGGCTATTGCTAAAAAGGATTTGATGTGTTCTTATGTAATCAGCACATAAACACCCACACCCATAACCAAGGTAACAAGGCTAGTTTGGTCACAAAGGTTTCCTATCCTTAATATACTCTTCTTTAGCCTCAAAATGCCCTGTTGCAACATCTATTCCTTGCCGTTCCAACACAATCCTCAACCCTCTTAACATTACCCTCCACTATTGTTTATATTTTGTATATCTACATGTGTGTATTTTCTTTCTCTTGGCCTATTTGATGCCTTTTTTATGTCAGGTTAATTGATTAATACTTTTAATACAATAAAACGACATTTTTAGAGTACACTTCTATAAGTTTTGATAAACATTTACGGTCATGTAACAACAACTACAGAACATTTCCAACAACCCCTTCAATCCTTTGACCCTTTGTACAAAACCCTTTCCTTCACCTCAGCTCTTGGAATCCTATGTTTTATACACCTATAGTTTTCTTTTCCCTAGATGTCATACAAATGGAATAATAGGGTATGAAGATTTTTAAGGCTGGCTTTTTTTTTTTTTCCAACTTGGAATAATGTAGTACTTGCAACTAATGCATGTTGTGACAGCTACCAACAGTTCCTTCATTTTTTTGTGGAGTAGTATTCCTTTCAATGAATGTACTACACTCTGTTTATCCATTCTCTAGTTGAAAGGGCATTTTGGTGGTTTCCAGTGTTTGGAGATTATGATTAAAGCTGCTATAAACATTCACATACAGGTTATTGTGTGAACATATATTTTCTTTTCCTTGGGTGCTAGATCATTTGGTAAGTGTATGTTTAACTTTGTAGAGAATAGTCAAACTCTTTTCAAAGTAGCTTTGAAATTCTGCATTCCAATCAGGAATGTAAGGGTCCCAGTTGCTGCACATTCTCTAAAACACTTGATATTGTCAAGTTTTTCTTGTTTGTTTTTTAGTCATTCTAATAGGCGTTGTCTTCATCCATTTGGGCTGCTATAACAAAATACCATAAAATAAGTGGCTTAAACAACAAACATTTATTTTTCACAGTTCTCAACTCAGGCGCTGGAAGCACTAGCTTCCTGGTTCTTAGTTGACCATCTTCTCGTTATGTACTCATATGACAGAAAGAGAGAGAAAGAGCTCTTTGGAATAACTGTTATAAGGGCACCAATCACATTCATGGTGCTCCATGTTCATTACCTAATTACCTCCCAAAGGCCTCACCTCCCAATACGATCACATTGGGTGTTAGAAATTCAAAATATAAAATTTGGGAGAAAACAATCAGTCCATAGCAGATATTCAGTGGTATCTTATTGCGGTTTTAATGTGGATTTCCCTAATGATTAATGTGTTTAGCATTTTCTCATGTGATTTTTTCCATCAGTATATCTTCTTTGGTGAGGTGTCCAAATCCATTTGTACTTTAAAGCATTGTTTTTCTTCTTTATATTATTTTTAACTTTATTTTTATCATTTACACTATTACAGATGTCCCCATTTACCCGCTTTGCCCACCTTCACCCGAACCCTCGCTCCCCTTCCCTCGGTCCATCACCACACTGTTGTCTGTGTCTGTGGATCATTCATATATGTTCTTTGGCTGATCCTTCACCTTCTTTCATCCAATCACCCCTCCCTCCTCCCATCTGACACTTGTCAGTCTGTTGCATGTGTCCCTGCCTCTATTTCTATTTTGTCCCTCAGTTTATTTTGTTTATTAGATTTCCCATACATCTAAGATCATATGGTATTTGTCTTTCACCAATGGGCTTATTTCACTAAGCATAACAATCTCCTGGTCCATCCATGCTGTTGCAAAAGGTAGGAGTTCTTTCCTTCTGCTGTGTAGTATTCCATTGTGTAAATGTACCACAGTTTTTTTTATCCACTCATCTACCAATGTGCACTTAGGCTGTTTTGAGATCTTACCTAGGTAAATAATGCTGTTATGAACATAGGGGTGCATATGTTCTCCTGAATTGGTCTTAGGATATATTCCCAGAAATGTGATTGCTGGGTCAAAAGGAAGTTCCATTTAAGTTCCTTATATGTTCTGGATACAAGTCCTTTGTCTGATACATGATTTGCAAATAATTTCTCCCATCCTGTGGTCTGTCTCTTCATTCTTTTAATAGTGTCTTAGAAGAGCAGACATTTAAATTTCTTTTAATCTGACTTTTTAAAATCATTTTTTATTTATCTGTTACAGTTGGCATGCATTATTACATTAGTTTCAGTGCATACCCCAGTGATTAGACATTACATAACTTACGAAATTATCATTCTGATAAATCTCACACCCATCTGACACCATACATAGTTATTAGAATATTATTGATTATATTCCCTATGCTGTACTTTACATCCTCATGACTCTTCTGTAACTATCAATTTGTACTTCTTAATCCCTTCACCTTTTCATCCATTCCCACAATCTGCCTCCCATCTGGCAACCATCATACTGTTCCTTTTATCTGAGTCTGTTTATATTCTGCTTCTTTGTTTTGTTTTTTAGATTCAACTGTTGTTAGATATGTATTTTTGCCATCTTACTGTTCATATTTCTCCTCCTCCTCCTCCTCTTCCTCCTCCTCCTTCTCCTCCTTGTCTTCTCCTCCTCCTCCTCCTTTCTTCTCTTCCTCCTCCTCCTCCTCCTCCTCCTTCTTCAACACTGTTTTAACATTTTATATAATACTGGTTTGGTGGTGATGAACACTAGCTTTTTCTTGTCTGAGAAGCACTTTACCTGCCCTTCCATTCTAAATGATAGCTTTGCTGGATAGATTAATCTTGGTTGTAGGTCCTTGTTTTTCATCACATTGAATACTTCTTGCCAGTCCTTTCTTGCCTGCAAAGTTTCTTTTGAGAAATCAGCTGATAGTCTTATAGGAAATCCTTTGTAGGTAACTCTCTTCTTTTCTCTTGCTACTTTTAAGATTATCTATCTTTAGCCTTTGGCATTTTAATTATGGTGTGTCTTGGTGTGGGCCTCTTTGAGTTGATTTTGTTTGGGAATCTCTGCACTTCCTGGAATTGTATGTCTATTTCATTCACCTAGTTAGGGAATATTTCTGTCATTATTTTTTCAAATAGGTTTCCAATTTCTTGCTCTCTTCTTCTTCTGCTTGTTCCCTTCCCCACGATGTTAATGTTGATATGCTGGAAGTTGTTCCAGAGGCTCCTTATGCTATCCTCATTTTGGGGGGATTTTTTTTTTTTTTTTTTTTTTTTTTGCTGTTTTGATTGGGTGCTTTTTTGCTTCCTTATATTGCAAATCACTGATTGGATTCTCAGCTTCATCTACTCCACTGTTGAGTCCCTGTAAGTTATTCTTTATTTTAACTAGTGTATCCTTCATTTTTGACTGATTTTTTTTTTTTTATGCTGTTGAGGTTCTTACTAAGTTCATTGAGCATCCTTAATAACTAATAGAGTGCTTATCTCCCTTTTGTTTAGCTCTTTTTCTGGAATTTTGTTTCTATTCTTTCATTTGGACCATATTTCTTTGTCTCCACATTTTTGCTGACTCCTTGTGTTTGTTTCTATGCATTAGGTAGAGCTGCTACCTCTCTCAAGCTTGGTAGCATGGCCTAATATAGTAGGTGTCCTGTAGGGCCCAGTGGCACAGCCTCCCCTATCACCAAAGTTGGGCACTCGAGGTGTGCCCCCTGCATGGGCTGTGTATACTCTCTTGTAGTTGTGCCTTGATTGCCATTGGCATATCATTGGGAAGAATTTACCCTCAGGCCAATCAGCTGCAAGGACTGGCTGCACCCTCCAAAGAGCAACCTCTGGCTATACTGACCTCTGACACAGTGGAAAATCAGCTGTGTAGGGGCCCACACCACAGACCAGGGCTTACTTCAGCAGGCTCTTTTGCCCACTGAGTCTGTCCCTTGAGTGTGTTGCTTGTGGAGGTGGTTGGGTGGTGCTTTGATATGGTCGGAAGCTTTCCACTGGGTGAGCTGACTCTAGGGCCTCTCAAGAGGTTTAGGCCAACGTCAGCCACAGCCTGTGTTCTTCCAGGAGCCACCCAGCATGAGCTACAGAGTGACCTCTAGATGGCTGCTACTTGTGCTGGCCTTGGATGTGCACAGGCAAAGCCAGTCTATGAACCAAAACCAGCTGCTGCTAGTGCTGAGCCTGGTGCCACCTATCAAGAGGCCAGATGCTGCTTGTTTGAGAAGTTTTAAGAAAATCTGAAGCGTGAGCCAAGACAGGCAATTTATATAGAAAAGCCAGTGGAAACAGCTTGGGTGAGCCCTAAAGTTGGGTAGGGTGGGGTCTAAGGGAATCACCAGAGTGAGGCAGGTCGATGGAGTCTCAGATATGACTGTGTCTGTTGGCTCCGTGGAGAGAGGGCTCATCAAAGGAACAATAGCCTCTGCCAACACTTCTATCTGGGAGAAAGTTTCCCCCTGGCTCTTGTCCTGATGCTGGACAATTTATTTCCTCCCTGTATATCTCTGGTGCCTTTCAAGCTGATGCCCCCAATGCTGGAGCTCAGAAGGAGTGAGTCCAAGTTAGTCTGTGTAGGCTTTAAGAGAAAATCTATGGGCATGTGCTCTCCCTACTGGGAGCACACCTATGCCTTTTTTGCCGCTCACACGTGCATCTCCTAAACTCTAAGGATCCCCACAAGACTTGCATCCAGGGAAGCAATGAACAACAGCAGCTCATCCTGGGCTAACCCCCTGAACCTGTCTCCAAGCTCCCCCTTTCTCTGGCTACTTTCTCTGTGAATCAAAGCATCCCCCTGTCTCCTGCTGATACTTCATGATACTTCAGCCCTAAACTCTTCCTTATTTCACTGTCCCCAGCTTTAATAAATGTACTCTCAAAATTAAAAAAAAAAAAAAAAAGTTCCTGCCTGGAACTGCAGAAGCCTCCTCATTCTCAATCTCCATTATTTTTTTACAGCCAGAAGTTATGGGGACTTCTTAGCACTGGAACAATGGGCTGGGGGGTCCTGTTGTGGGGATGGGACCCTTCCTTCCCCAGGGGGGACCTCCACAGCCAACATATCTCTTCCAATTTTTATGCATGCCATGTAGGTGTGGGGCCAGACCATTCTGTGTCTCCACCTCTCCTACCAGTCTCAATGTGACTTCTTTAATTTCCTAGTTGTAGGACTCCATTCAACTTGATTTCAGCCAGTTATGAATGATGATTGTTCTACAGTTTAGTTGTAATTTTGACGTGGTTAGTAAAAGAAGGCAAGCACTGTGTTTACTTCTGCTGCCATCTTCCACACATTTTAAATTTCGATGACTTCCACTTTTTCCTTTATATGGATAGTGTGTTTAGCATAAAATCTAAGAAAGATTTGCCTAACAAAAGGTCACAAAAATTTTCTTGCCTTTTATATTCATTCTTCTAGAAATTTTATAGTTTCAGGTTTTACATTTATGTTTATGATCCATTTTGGTTGCTCTTTGTGTATGCTGCAAGGAATGGACCTTAGTTCATTTTCTTCCAAATGTGTGCCCAGTTTTTACAACACTTATTGTTGAAAAGTCCATTCTTTCTTCAGCAAAATGCCTTTACAACTTTGTAAAAAATCAGTTGACCATGTATGTATGCCTTGATTTCTGAGTCTATATTGTGTTTCATTGATCTATTTGTCTTTTTTTAATAATACACTGTTTTGATTACTGTAGCTTTATATGTGTTGAAATCTGATACTGCAAATCTTCAACTTTGTTGTTTTAAAGAATTTTTTGGCTATTCTATGTCCTTTACCTTTCTATATCAATTGTAGAATCAGCTTATCAAATTCTACAAAAACCTAACTTTGATTTTCACTTGAATCTATAGATTATATTGGAGAGAATTGACATCTTAATGATATTGAGTCTTCAAATTAATCTATGAATTTAATACATCTCTCCATTTATATAGGTCTTCTTTGATGTTTGCATCAACTTTTTGTACTTTTATCATACAAATCTTGTACAAATTTGGTAGAATTATATCTAAGTATTTCATGTTTCATGCTGTTATAAATGGTGTAGTTTATTTAGTAGTAACTTTCATTATGAATGAATGTCAGATTTTGTCAAATACTTTTGCTACATCTATTGAAACAATTACACATGTTTTCCTTCTTTAGTCTCTTTTTTTTATTTTATTTTTTGGTTTTTCAATTACAGTTGTCCCATTTTTCCCCCATTGCTCCCCCACACCCAGCCCACCCCTTCTCCCACAATCATATCCCTCCCCGTTGTCCATGTCCATGAGTCATTTTTACACGTTCCTTGACTAAACCCTTCCCTTACTTATCCCCCTTCGCTAACACCCCCCTATTGACTGTTATTCTGCTCCTTGTCCTATTTAGTTCGTTTGTTTATGTTGTTCTTTAGTTTCCTGTATTAGGTGATATCATATGGTATTTTGCTTTCTTTGCCTGGCTTATTTCACTAAGCATAATTCTCTCTAGTTCCATCCATGTTGTCGCAAATGGCAGGAGTTCCTTCTTTCTTTCTGCTACATAGTATTCCATTGTGTAAATGTATCACAGTTTTGTGATCCACTCATCTACAGATGGGCACTTAGGTTGTTTCCAGCACTTAGCTATTGTAAACAGTGCTGCTATGAACATAGGGGTGCATAGGTTCTTTTGAATTAGGGTTTTAATATGATGAATTACATTGATTTATTTTCCAATTCTGGACTAACCTTTCATTTTCAAATCTCCATGGGCCTTAATGTATTCTCTTTTAAAAAAAATCTGTTTGTGGACTCTGCTTATATATTGGTTGAAATATTTAAATCTATGCTCTTGAAGTATATTGGTCTCTATTTTTCCTGTAATCTCGGTCCTTTTTAGTATTAGGTTAATATTGGAATTATAAACAACTTGTAAAGTGTTTCCTCCTTCGTTTTCTAGAAGAGCTTGTGTAGAATTGGTATTACTTTTTAATTAAATATTTGTTCAAATTGAACCATTACGCTATCTAGGCCTAAAATTTCATAGTATTACCCAAAGGTACAATTTCGGGATCATATGTTAAGTTTTGTTTTCCAAAGTTGTTGTGCCATTTTTCATTCCCACCAGCAATGGATAAAATTACCTGTTGCTCTCTCTCCTTGCTAGCATTTGGTATTTTCATTGTTGAATATCTTTACATGTTCTTGTTCACACATATCCTCTGTTTGTTGAAGTGTTTGTTTCAGTATTTTTCCTATTTTAAATTGGATTCTTTGGTTTCCCCCCCTTCTTGTTTACAGAATTCTTTATATATTCTGGAAATGAGGCCTTGTCAGGTATGTGATTTTTGGATATTTTTGTACATTTGTGATTTATTTTTCATACTCTTAAAAAGTCTTTTTGCATAATAAAGTATATTTGATTAAATTTGGGAGGGTGACATTTGTTAATAAGATTATATAGTTTTAAAGTGTATAATTCTAGCCTTGGCTGCTGTGGCTCAGTGGATTGAGCATCGGCCTGCGAGCCAAGTGTCGCTGGTTCAATTCCCAGTCAGGGCACATTACTAGGTTGCACGTCAGGTCCCCAGTTGGGAGCATGAGTGAGAGGCAACCACACAGAAAAAAAAAAAATAAAGTGTATAATTCTATGATATATCATCTGTATATTGGATTGTGTGCACACCATCTAAAGTCAAAGCATCTTCCATAACCATATATTTGACCCCATTTACCCTTTACTACCAACTGATCCCCTTCCCTCTGGTAACTACTGTAATATTCTCTATGTCTATGGGTTTTTGTTTGTTTGTTTGTTTGTTCATTTGTTGCTTTTAGTTTTATATCCCACAAATGAGTAAAATCATATGGTTCTTAACTTTTTCTGTCTGACTTGTTTTGCTTAGCATGGTATTCCAAAGATCCATCCACGTAGTCACAAATGGCAGTATTTCATCTTTTCCTATGACTGAGTAGTATTCCATTGTATATATGTACCACATCTTCTTTATCCGTCATCTATCAAAGGACTCTTCAGTTGCTTCCTTGTCTTGGCCAGCGTGAATAATGCCATAATGAGCAAAGGGGTGCATATATCTTTGTGAATAAATGTTTTCAAAAATTTCAGGTAGATACCCAGAAGAGGGGTTGCTGGATCATATGGTAACTCTACTGTTAATTTTTGGAGGAGCCTCCACAGTGGCTGTGTCAGTTTACACTTCCACCAACAGTGAATGAGTGTTCCTTTTTCTCCACATCCTCTCCTACACTTGTTATTGCCTGTTTTGTTGGTAATAGCCATTCTCACAGGCGTGAGGTAGTATCTCACTGTAGTTATGATTTGCATTTCCCTAATAGCTTGTGAAGTTGAGCATCTTTACCAATATCTGTTGGCCATTTGTAGGTTTTCTTGGGAGAGGTGTCTGTTTAATTGAATTGTTTACTTCTTTGTTTGGTGTTGAGCTGTATGAATTCTTTATATGTTTTGGATATTAACCCTTTGTAGAAGTTGTTGTTGGCAAATGTCTCCTCCCATTTGGTTGGTTGCCTTTTTGTTTTGTTGGTGGTTTCTTTTGCTGTGTAGAAGCTTTTTAGTTCGATATAACCCCATTCATTTATGTTTGCCTTTATTTCCCTTGCCTTTGGCTCAAATTTATAAAAACTTCTCTAAGACTAAAGCCCATAAATTTAGTGCCTATATTTTCTTCTATGTATTTTTTGTTTGTTTGTTTTAGGTCTTATATTTAGGTGTTTGATCCACGTTAAGTTAATTTTTATATAGGGGGACAAACAGTAGTCTAGTTTCATTGTTTTGCCTGTGGCTCTGAATAAAATATTTTAATTTGATGAGGTCTAATTTACCAATTTGTTCTTCCATGGATCACAAGTTTGGTGTCACATTTCAGAACTCTTCACTTAAGACTTGTGACCCTAAGTCACAAAGATTTCCCCTATGCTTTCTTCTAAAAGGTTTAGCTTTTCATTTTACAGTATGACCTATATTTGATTAATTTGTGTTGCTTTTTATTTTGTGCATCCTAGCATGGTGGCAGAATGCCTAGTTTTACCGCAGTCTTAGACATGCCCCATGTCCCTGATTTTCAGAGTGGAGTTTTGTTTTGTTTTTGTTTTTTGAGTGATACCGCCTGTCTTCCATATGGCAGCCAAATGTCACCTTGTGCATTTGGTGTGTCTTTGAAGGAAGGAGTTTTCTGCCCCTTCCAGTGGTAGGTAGCCTCTAATTGTCTGGGCCTAGGACAGCTTTCTGCCCCTTTCCTCCTTCTTCTCTCTCCTCTTCCTCCTCCTCCTTCTCCTTCTTCCACTTTTTCAGAAGAGGTATTCACACATTCCCTTAGGGGCAACAGTGAGTGCTGCCACCTCCTCCGCTCATCACCCAGTAACATTGTGCAGAATGTTTGCCTTTGCTCCAACAGTAGCTGGACCACTTTTGCATGCCTACAATGTTCAGGAAGGCTTTATCTGGTGTTTTGCCCTGGCACTCACCTCTCTCATGTTCACCCAATATAAGTCTGTGGAGGACAGCCTGAGAGCAGATGTCAACTTCTATCTGCAGCTCCAAGGACTTCTGTCATCTCATGCTTCTAGACATATGGCCTGTAGCAATTCATTAACACTTTAAATACAATTCTCCTTGTATCTTATGGTACCCTATGTCTGAAACCCTTGTGTTCTGCTATAGGTGAACCAGCACTTGCTTTCCTTTTCTCTTTACATTTTAGGCTACTCTATTACCCCATGACCTCAGCTATCTGATGGGTTTAAGAAATGTTATGATTTTGATTTGCATCTCTCTGGTCACTAGTGATGTTGAACATCTTTTCATATGTCTTAGGGCATTCTGTATGTCCTTAGAGAAGTATTTATTCAGGTCCTTTGCCCATTTTTAATTGGATATTTTGTCTTCCTGGTGTTGAAATGTATGAGTTCTTTATGTATTTTGGAGATCAAACCATTGTCCAATGTACCATTGGCAAATTGGTTCTCCCATACAGTCAGTTCCCTTTTCATTTTGATGATGGTTTCTTTAGACATGCAGAAGCTTTTTAAATTTGCTGTAGTCTCATTTGTTAATGTTTTCCTTTATTTCCCTTGCTCTAGGAAATATATCAGCAAAAATATGGCTACGTGGGATATATGAAATTTTCCTGCCTATGTTTTCCTCTAGGACTTCTTTGGCATCATAGCTTACATTTAAGTCTTTTATACATTTGACTTTATTCCGGTGTATGGTGTAAATTGGTGGTCTAATTTCATTTTTTTGCATGTACCAGTCCATTTCTCCCAATACCATTTACTGAATAGGCTATTTTTACCCCATTATGTGCAAATTAAACCACAATGAGCTATCACCTCACACCTGTCAGAAATGGCCATCATTAATAAATCAGTAAACAACAAGTGCTGGCGAGGATATGGAGAAAGAGGAACTCGAGTGTACTGTTACTGAGAATCCAGACTGGTGCAACCGCTATGGAAAACAGTATGGAGTTTCCTCAGAAAACTAAAAATTTAATAGCTTTTTGACCCAGAGATTCTCGTGCTGGGAATATACACTAAGAATCCTGAGTCACCAATTCAAAAGAACTTATGCACCCTTATGTTCATAGCTGTGCTGTTACAATAGCCAAGTGCTAGAAATAGCCTAAGTGCCCATCTATAGATGAATGGATTAAAAAACTGTGGTACATTTACACAATGGAATACTATGCAGCAGAAAGAAAGAAGGAACATCTACCTTTTGTGACAGCAAGGATGGAACTGGATAATATTATGCTAAGTAAAATAAGCTAGTCAGTAAAAGAGAAATACCATACAATCTCACCTATAAGAGGACCAAGACTTGGAAGGGACCCCTGGGCTTTGAGGCCTGTGCGTGGGCACAATGTTTCTGCTAAACAAAAATGCAGACCAGTGCTGCAGTTTGGAAGCCACATAGACACTTCTTTGAAAGAAGAGCTGAAACAAGACCAAAGACTTAGAAAGGACTCTGGGTGCACATGTCAGCTCACCAGCAAAACAATGTTTCTAAACAAAAACAAAGAGAACTAGAGGGTACCACAGGACCAGTCAGAGGGACCCAACCCAGTGCAGCTTACATCAGAGAGCTGTGGTAAGGGAAAAGGTCAGCAGACCCATGAGTGAGAGAACAGCAGCCTCAGCATCCAGCTAGATCTCCTTGCAGACAGACAGCCAGAAATGAAGATACAAAACCCACCAAACTTTGACCAAGGGTGGATACAGAAATAGAAAAAAATACTAAAATCCAGATATTACTGGGGCCAGTTCCACCATGCACCTCCACAAAAGAATTCAAGATGTGGTGGGTGGAGTGACTTTCAATCAGCTAGCCAGACAGAAGGTCCCACCAAAGAGCAACACAACAACAACCACAACTAAAATATAACCAGAGAGTCCAAATAAATGCCATAAAGGTCATCCCAAGAGCATCAAGCTCAGGAGATCAAAGAGATTGCACCACTGAATCCCACAGGTCTCCTATTACAGAAGGTCACACCATGAAGGCAGGAAATCAAAGCAGGCAAATCTAAAAGACAAAAACATACAATAAGAATCACCTAAAATGGGGAGACAAAGAAACAATCCCCCCAAAAAAGGAAAGGAGAAATTCCCAGAAGGGTTCCAGATGAAATAGAAGCAAGCAAACTATCAGATGTGGAATTCAAAAGAATGGTTATAAGGAAGCTCAATGAACTGAACAAACTCAGAGAAAACTACAAGAAACCCCAGGGAAACTACAGAGAACTCCAAGGAAACTACAAAGAACTCCAGGGAAGCTACAAGGAACTTACTGAGAGCTACACCAGCATTAAAAATGACATAAAAACTATCAATAAGAGCCAGGAAGAAATGAAGAATAAATTTCTGAACTGAAGAACACAGTAGAAGGAATCAAAAAGAGGCAAGATGAAGCAGAGGATCGGATCAGTGAGCTGGAGTACAACGTAGAAAAAAATCCCCAGACTGTATAACAAAAATAATGAAGACTGAAAAGAATGAAGATGGTATAAGAGAACTTCAGGACAACATGAAACATAATAATATCTCTATCATAGGGATACGAGAAAGAGAAGAAAGGGAGCAAGGGATAAAAAACCTGTTTGAAAAAGTAATGACAGAAAACTTCCCTGAATTGAGGGGAGAAAAACTCATACAAGTCCAAGAAGCACAGAGAGTGCCAATGAAGATGAACCCAAAGAGGCCTACTCAAGGCACATCATATGTAAAATGGCAAAATTCAAAAACAAAAAATGAATACTAAAGACAACAAGAGAAAAACAACAAATAACATACAAGGGAGCTCTGATAAGGCTGTTGGCATCTTTCTCAACAGAAACACTACAAGCCAGAAGGGAATGAAAAAAAAAATATTTCAAACAATGAAAAACAAAAGTCTACAACCAAGACTACTCTCCCCAGCAAAGATCTCATTCAAAATGGAAGGTGAAATAAGGAGTTTCGCAGACAAAAGAAGGTTAAAAGAATATATTTCCACCAAACCAGCATTGCAAGAGATGCTAAAGGGACTGCTTTAAGAAGATGAAGAAAAATAGAGAGAGAAGAACACAGGTACAAGAGGGGAGGAATGACAATGAATAAGTACCTGTCAATAATAACCTTAAATGTAAATGGATTAAATGCACCAATCAAAAGACATAGGGTTGCTGAATGGACTAGAAAGCATGACCCACATATATGCTATCCACAAGACACCCACCTCAGAACAAAAAATCTATACAAACTGAAAGCAAAGGGATAAAAAATAGTATTTCAAGCAGATGGACATGAAAAAAAGTAGGGGTGGCAATACTTATATCAGACAAAAATAGATTTCACAATAAATACCATAAAAAAGGAACAAGGAGGACACTTCATAATACTTAAGGGAGCAATCCATCAAGAAGATATAACCCTTATAAACATATATGCACCCAACATAGGAGCACCCAAATATATAAGAAAAATCTTGGAGGACTTCAAGAATGATATTAACAGCCACAGACTCATAGTAGGGGATTTTAACACTCCATTTTAAACAATGGACAGATCTTCCAAGCAAAGAAACACCAAGGATATACAGGCATTGAACCATTGAACAATAATCTAGATCAAATGGACTTAATTGATATATACAGAACCTTTCACACCAAAGAAGCAAAATGTACATTCTTTTCAAATTCACATAGAACATTTTCAAAGATAGACCACATGGTAGAATTCAAAACAAGCCTCAGGAAATTCAAGAAAGTTGAAATTATATCAAGCATCTTCTCAGATCACAATGGCGTGAAACTAGAAACCAACCTCAAGGAAAAAACTGAAAAACATTCAAATTCATGGAGAATGAATAACATGCTTTTAAATAATGAATGGGTTAACAATGACATCAAGGAAGAAATAAAAGAATTCTGGAAACAAATGATAATGAACACACAACAGCCTAAATCCTATAGGACACAGCGAATGCAGTCCTGAGAGGAAATCTCATAGCAACACAGGCCTACCTGAAAAGGATAGAAGAATCTCAAGTAAAAAGTCTAACCCTACAGCTACAGGAACTAGAACAACAACAACAAACAAAGACCAGGGCGAGTAGAAGGAAGGAAATCATCAAGATCAGAGCAGAATTAAATGACATAGAAACTATACAAACAATTCAAAAGATCAATAAAACTAGGTGGTAGTTCTTTGAAAAAAAACTGACAAGCCTTTAATCAGGCTTATCAAGAAAAGAAGAGAGAGGACCCAAATAAACAAAACCAGAAATGAAAGGAGAAATCACAACAAATACCACAGAAATACAAAGGACTATAAGAAATTACTACAAACAAGTATATGACAAGAAATTTGACAACCTGGGGGAAATGGACACATTTCTGGAAACATATAATCTTCCAAAACTGAATCAAGAAGAAACAAAAAGCCTGAATAGACTGATAACAACTAGTGAAATTGAAGCAGTAATAAAAAAAAACTTCC
This sequence comes from Furipterus horrens, assembly GCF_987537825.1. NCBI lineage: Eukaryota > Metazoa > Chordata > Mammalia > Chiroptera > Furipteridae > Furipterus > Furipterus horrens. The sequence continues at coordinate 4,034,778 of NW_028327187.1, forward strand.
GGCACACAAAAGCCCCGAACCAGAAGGCTTCACAGGTGTATTTCACAAAGCATTTAGGGAAGAATGAACTCTTAGCCTTCTCAAACTATTCCAAAAACTCCAAGAAGAGGGAAGACCCTCAAACTCTTTCTATGAGGCCAGTATTATCCTAATTCTAAAACCAGGTCAGACAAAACAAAGAAAGAAACTACAGGCCAGTATCACTGATGAACATAGATGCTAAAATCCCCAACAAAATATTGGCAAACCTGATCCAGCAACATATTAAAAAGATCATACACCATGATCAAGTGGGATATATCCCAGGGATGCAAGGATGATTTAATATTCACAAATCAATAAATGTAATACACCACATTAACAAAATGAAAGACAAAAACTACATGATCATATCCATAGAAGCTGAAAAGTATTTGATAAAGTACAACACACATTTATGATAAAAACTCTGAGCAAAGTGGGAATAGAGGAAGCATACCTCCACATAATAAAGATCTTATATGATAAACCTGAGTCCAACATCATACTCAATGGGCAAAAACTTAAAGCATTCCCCCTAAGATTAGGAAAAAGACAAGGATGTCCACTCTCTCCACTCCTGTTCAACATAGTCTTGGAAGTTCTAGCCACAGCAATCAGACAAGAAAGAGAAATAAAAGTAATCCAAATTGGAAAAGAGGAAGCAAAACTGTCATTATTTGCAGATGGCATGATAGTGTACACAGAAAACCCTATGGACTCCATGGAAAAAACCACTTGACATAGTAAGTGAATTTAGCAATATAGCAGGGTACAAAGTCAATATTCAGAAATCAAGGACATTTCTGTACACCAATAATAAAATATCAGAGATAGAATATAGAAAAAATCCCATTTACTATAACAACAAGAAAAATAAAGTACCTAGGAATAAACTTCACCAAAGAGATAAAAGACCTGTACTCGGAAAACTACATAACCTCGAGGAAAGAAACTGAGGAAGATACAAATAAGTGGAATCATATAGCATGTTCATGGATGGGAAGACTCAACATCATTAAAATGTCCCTACTACCCAAAGCAATGTATAGATTCAATGCAATCCCTATTAAAATACCAGTGACATATTTCGCCGACCTAGAACAAACATTTCAAAAATTTATATGGAACCAAAATAGACCCAAGTAGCCACAGCAATCTTGAGACAGAAAAACACAGCAGGAGAAATCATAATACCTGATACCAAACTATACTACAAGGCCATGGTAATCAAAACAGTCTGGTACTGGCATAAGAACAGACATATAGATCAGTGGAACAGAATAGAGAGCCCAGAAATAAACTCAGGCCTCTATGGTCAACTAATATTCAACAAAGTGGGGAGGAACATAAAATGGAGTGAAAAGAACCTCTTCAACAAATGGTGCTGGGAGAACCGGACAGGAACAGGCAAAAGAAATGAAACTAGACCAGAAACTTACACCACACACCAGAATAAACTCAAGATGGATCAAAGACTTAAATGTAAGCTGTGACACCATAAAAATCCTAGAGGAAAACACAGGCAGGAAGATTTCAGATATCCCGCATAGCAATATTTTCACTGAAACATCTCCTAAGTCAAGGGAAATAAAGGAAAAAAATAAACAAATGGGACTACATCAAACTAAAGAGTTTCTGCCCAGGAAAACATCAGCAAGATTAAAAGGGAACCAAGCATATGGGAAAACATATTGCCAATGATACCTCAGACAAGGGATTGATCTTTAGAATATATAAAGAACTTATACAACTCAACACCAGGAAGACACACAACCCAATTAAAAAATGGACAAAGGACCTAAACAAACACTTCTCCAAGTAGGACATATAGAAGGCCCATAGGCACATGAAAGTGCTCAACATCACTAGCCATCAGAGGGATGCAAATAAAAACCACAATGAGATACCACCTTACACCTGTCAGAATGGCCATCATCAACAAATCAACAAACAACAAGTGCTGACGAGGATGTGGAGAAATGGGAACCCTAGTGCACTGTTCGTGGGAATGCAGACTGGTGCAGCCACTCTGGAAAACAGTATGGAGTTTCCTTAGAAAACTAAAAATGGAACTGTCTTTTGATCCAGCGATTCCACTGCTAGGAATATACCTAAAGAATCTTGAAACACCAATTCAAAAGAACCTATGCACCCCTATGTTCATAGCAGCTCTATTTACAATAGCTAAGTGCTGGAAACAGCCTAAGTGCCCATCTGTAGATGAGTGGATCAAAAAACTGTGGTACATTTACACAATGGAATACTATGCAGCAGAAAGAAAGAAGGAACTCCTGCCATTTGTGACAACATGGATGGAACTGGAGAGTATTATGCTTAGCGAAAAAAGCCAGGCGGCGAAAGACAAATACCATATAGTCTCACCTAATACAGAAAACTAATGAATAAAATGAACAAACAAGCAAAATACAACCAGAGGCATGTAAACAATGAACAGACTGACAGTGACCAGTAGGGAGTGGGAAACGGGAAAAGAGAAGGAAGGCGAAAGGTCTAGTCAAGGAACTAGTGTGAATGACCCACGGACACGGACAACTAAATGCGGGTTGACTGTGGGAGAGGGGGGAGGTGAGAAGTGTAGGGGAGAGCAAAGGGGGGAAAATGGGACAACTGTAATATAAAAACAATAAAAAAAGAATATAAAAAATAACTTTTCATGGTTATATAGGATGCATTTTCTAGGAATTTTTAAAGGAGTTCCATGATTATTTGCATAATATTTATTTTAAAAACAGCTTGAAATAGAGTATAAGTCAATTCAGTAAATAATTTAGGAGCTAAACAAATTATTAATCTCTAAATGCAGAAAAATAATATAATAATTAGCTTTATGATGGAAATCTGATTCTTGGTTTTAAAAGTCTTGTTTTCTCTAAATATGTCAGGATCCTGACATAAGCCTACTTGGGATTATGAATGTCTCTGTTGCTCTAAATTAGATCAAAATGTGTACCTCTTTCATGTGACAGGATGTTCAAATGTTACTTGGAAAATTAAAATAATTATCCAACCCTTTGTTCCCAGAAATAGGGCTCTAAATAGAATTTAAAAAAAGGCTTACTTTGGTAAGGCCTGGCTTTGAAAGGAACTTCTTTTCCATGGAGCTATCCAGGGTACTGCACCACATGTACTTGAGATTGTCCTGATCCACTGGACGAGAACCCTATGCCCATACGCAAATCAGTATCTACCTATCTTCCTAATTATGATTTGTTTATCTCTGATTTTGACCACAAATAACCTAGAAGCTTGACACCTGCCCCTATCTGTGCCCAGTCTGAATGAACACACACACACACAAACGCGCGTGTGCGCGCGCACACACACACACACACACATATAGCCTGTTCAGAAGTTATGCAGCCATCTAATATGAAAAATGGAGACATTTATGGAATATACATGATACAATAAACATTGTACATGGGACAAGGACAACTCAGTCCTCTTCAAAGTAGGCACTCTGGGACCTCACACACTTGTCCCTGTCTCCATCTGCTGCCCCGTGGTATTTTCCTGAATCTCATCAGTAGTCTGAAATCTCTTCCTTTTCAAAGGTGATCTTAGTTTTGGGAAAAGCCAGAAGTCGCAGGGTGCCAAATCTGGACTGTAGGGGGGGCTGAGTCACTTGGCTGATTTGATATTTCACCAAAAAGTATGCACAAGACATGATGCATGAGTGGACATGCTGTCATGAGGAAGCTGTCAATCACTAGTTGCCCATAGCTGTGGCATTCTGAATCATCTTAATAGTTTCTGTGGAGGAAACTTAGCACAAAATTTCATGCAGAGTTGTTACTCACTTAGACATTTTGAATGCAACAGCCACACAGTACACATGCTCACTCAACACCATCTACCGCCCCCACTGACTAGTACAGTGAAGTCATCATTGTTCATGCATCTGCATTCCAGTCCACTCTCCTTGGCTGCCAGGTTACATCGATTTCACACAAACTGTTCTCATTATAATAACAATGGCTGGACTTTTTCTCAACAGACAGTGTGTATATATATATATATATATATACACACACACACACACATTTTCTTTTGTAGCCACCAAATTTGCCTATTTTCCCAGTTAAATTCCTAAAACAGGACATGAGTAAAAAGGCATTTTTATTACATTCAGCTATGTACATTAACAAGTAGTTTTTAGGATGCTGACTTTTTATATAAGGAGGTCTTAAAGTACGGCAATGAAGTTTGCATCTTATATAAGATTTCCTTTATAAATTCTTTTGTAGTTTAAATTTACATTTACCTTCCAAGTCCCTATTCATTGCTGATGTGAATTCAAAATATATAAAATTTGAATGAATCATCTAGGCTTTTTGAAAAAAAATCACTTTAAAAATATTTGTCTTTTACTTTTGCTAATTGTAACTTAAAGCAGTATTTCTAACAGTTTGGTCTCATACCAGCAACATTAGAATCACTCTCCTTAACAGAGCTCCCAGGTTTGCAAGGGACCCAAATGGGAAAGTGTGAGTTAGGGAAGAATAACCAATCACATTGGCTGACTCAACCTTGGTGAACCTGTGAAGAATGTGGGCAGGAAGATTATCTTCATATTTTGTATTACTGCTTTGGCTTATTAAAGTGCATCCTTATCTTTTTGTTAACTATGGCTAATTATTACATTTATGTATGTCATTCTTGAAATTCACATCCTGTTTAGTAAGTTCATCATTCTAACATTTTGGCAAGCCTGCTGATAATACCAACTGTGTTTTTCCCCCCTAGAAAATAACATTATAATCAACTATATTGAAATTATTTTAAAAGATTTGTAAATAAAAATAAAATTAAAATTTTATTATTTGATATTTTGCTCATACATAATAGAGCAAAACGCCTTTGTAATAGGTGCCATTGTTAAAATTTAATGAACTGGAGGTCTCCCTAAATCATGAACTGTATCTTTCATAAAATGTTAAAAGTTAGACTACAAACAATGGTTACTACTCTTCCTGCTCTCTATTTTTAAGGGATTTCACTCTCTATGTACTACAAAATTTACTGTTCAAAGAGGAAAAACTATTAAACTATGATCATAATTATTTATTATTTAATCTCATTCATTGCAACAAGAAGCCAATAACGAGTTATATTTCACAGGTATGTGTTAATTGTTCCCCCTCCTGAAATTGATTTTTAGGGGACCCAAAGTTACTTAATGTTTTAGAGAACAAAGTTTTCTGACACTCCTAAGGAATGAAAAATAATATGTATTTATTAAAACTTAAACACTTAAAAGTACTCTGGCTCTGTGCACAAATTCTATTTTTGTATTCTAAGTCAGAATATCTTCAAAATAAAGTAGTTGACTCTTTTCTAATAGTGCTTTTATGCCCTGCTTTGGCTCACTATTTCCCAGTTATTTGGATTATAAACTTTGGGGAAGTAGTCAGAGAATACTGACAGACTATATGACTCTCTATATAATTATACCCCAGATATGTATTATTTTGCATATGTCACAGTTTAGAAATCAGAACCACAGTGTAGGATCTGTGGGTGGTCTGTGAACTGCTGTTGATCAAAGGCCCTTGGTTCATATTTCACACTCCGTAAGCAGGGCAAGGTGAGTTGGTTTTTATCTCCATGTGGATCAGTTAACTTTTCCAGTTAAAATACATGACCACCCACTTTCACCCCTGACTCTGTTCATCCATAGTATATCACTTGTCCCAGGATAAAGAAGTCAGTGGGGAGGTTTAAGAATACCCTTCCCTAGTCCTAGAAATCCTCAGAACATATGTTATAATGGTGGTGGAGCCTATCTTATAATGTTTTATTATAAATAATATATTATTTTAAAACTAGATATAGTACATTCCCAGTTCCAGAACCAGCAAAATATTGCCAAACATTGTGTAATTTTAATGCAATACTACAATAACTGAAAATCCAGAGATACATAGGTTTGTAGAAAATTTTCCTGAAGACTGAAAAGCAGCAATTTCTTCTGTGTAGAATTTGCAGAAGATTGAGAAGCTCAAAGTGTTCTCTAATAATTGCTGCTGTGCAAAAATAAAGCCATCAATAACCCAAGGGCCTTCTCTGCAGGTTACTAGTAAATTAAAATCAAACAATATGTCTTTGATATGGGGAGTCAACACAGAACCAATAAGCATTGAACTCTGCAGAGTTAAGTACTGCCATACATTTCTATATAAGCTTTAATACAATGTCTGGCTAGAGTAGAGAAGTGTTGTTTGTCCATTTAATATATTTATTGAACACCTGCCATATGATGTAAATGCAGAGCTTAGTAGGTTTGTTCACCCACATTAAAAAAAATTCAAACTTTGCTGGTAAAGAAAGATAAAGACATGCTGAAATATGGATACAGAAAAGATGTTATTAAAGTACAAAGGAATGGGTGACTAATTTGCCCCAGAGATAAGTGAAATGAGAGTATGGAGTGGGATAAGATCAGAGGCTTCACAGAGCATCAAAGTGGGGTAGAACATTTGGCCTCCAGTCAGACCAAATTTTAATTCTAGATTTTCCATTTATTCTCTATAAGATCTTGGAAAAATCACTGAAACTTTTCCAGGCTCAGGCTCAGGTTCCTCGTATTTTTTACAAATTGTCATGAGGGCTAAATGACTTCACAAAGAGCATATGCCTGGGGCATAGCATGTTTTCAGTAAATAATAGTTGTTTCTATTGATTGCTATTAAGAATAAGTTGTCTAGTGAGACTAGGACAGGGAAAAGACAATAACATTTGCAAAAATTTGATTGGAATATGAGGTGGTAGATGAAGCTGGAAAGACAGTCAGAGGCTAGATGGTGAAAGCATTTGCATTCAGAGATGAAGGAGTTTGGATAATTCACTGGAGATGATGGAAAATCATTGAAGAATTTTGATCACTGAGGTGCCAGTGAAGAGGATGGATTGGACATTAAAAAAATATTTGAGATGAAAGTAAAAAGACTTGTTAACTAATTGAAACATTACAGAACCAGGAGTCTATTAAAATCATTGAGTTGAGGACAGGGTTTTAATAACATTTTTTAAAAATGAGAGATGTGTGCATTGTTTATATGGTAAGGGGAATGTTGAACGAATGAACATATATAAAGATTAACTTTAAAAAAAGTTTAGCTATATTTAGAGAGACGGGAAGGGAGGGAGGAAGAGAGGCAGAGAAACAGATGTGAGAGAGAAACACCAATTGGTTGCCTTTCGCATGCCCCCAACCAGGGACCTGGCCCACAACCCAGGCATGTGACCCGACTGGTAATTGACCCTTTGGTTCACAGGCTGGTACTCAATCCACTGAGCCACACCAGTCAGGGGTAAAGGTCAACTTTTATATAGAAGCAAAGTAATATATCCACAGTGAATAAGCTTCCTAAAATCGGTGATGTGGTATATTTACCAAATGCACAAACAAAAGAAATTTATTTATTCAGAAAATACTTACTGAGTACCATCATGTTCTGGGAATTATGCTAGGTGCTGTGGGAAATAAATTAAAACTATATTATAACCATATGTTGATTGGTGTTATGAAGAAAAAACAGGATGAGGCTAGAGAGGTATGAGGATGGTGTTTTAGAAAGTGTGGTTATAGAAAGACTTTGAAGTGACATTTGGGCAGTAAACTAGGTGGATGGTATAGGTCGTTCATTTCCCTGGAGAAGTCTGAAAATCAGGTTGGTTGGGGTTGAATCAAGAGTTTGGTTTGGAATAGGTTCAGTTTGAGGTACCTATTAATATCCAGGTAGAATAAGTAAGTTGCATATATAAGTATTGATTTTAAGAGTCTGTAGTTGAAGATAAACTTTAAGAGTCTTCAGCATACACATGGGATTTAAAGCAGTGGAACTGGATGGGATATGGGAATATCCCATATAGGATGTTGGGGGAGATAGAGGTGGAGGAGGGCTGAGACCTGTAGTCAACAACTTTTAGGGATTGAGAAGATGAGGCATGATCCAGAAAAGAAAGCTGAGAAGCAATGGCCAATGATGTAGGAGGAAAATGAATAAGAAAGATAGAGTCATGGACTGCAGCAAATCCTAATGCATTCAGTAAATTGAAATCAGTAACATCATGCTTCTTGCTGATGGGTGAAGTCCACTACAGGGACAAAAATAGTCGCTGTGAAGGAGAAGGGGGTGGAATCGCAGGACAAAGCCTTTGTATAGGCAAGAGGGGATGAAATCCAGTGCTCAAAAATGGTTAGTCTCAGTTAAGAACAGTGGCATTTCAACAAATATAACTTCGTGCATGTGTTGCATACACACGTTTTCACTGTTTATAGCCCATGCACCCACTATTTTTGAAACTTTCACTTTTACACAATCATAGTCATAAAACTTTGTCCCTGGGATTTTAAGCTGAGTAGTTGGGAGGGCAGCGTTAGTGATCTTTGTTTGCAAGTTATGGAGCCAACTTCTGTAGTCTGCTGGCAGCCACGTGGTGAAGTAAATGGAGAGCATAACTCATTGTTTTCCGGAAGCACAACCCAAAAGCCTTAGGTGTAGTAGGGGATAGACAGTGCTGTGTTGTATCTCCACCATTAGAAAACTCTCCAAGGTACTGAGCTGTTTAACCGCTGTTACCATTGCTCTTTTATGTGGGAACTGACTGCAGGAGCCGGGGTGGCATGGGATAGGGGGTGCAATGGGTGGAGGAGGGCAAAGAGGGAAAAACTGTGACAACTATAATAGAATAACAATTATAAATGGTAAAAATGTAAAAAAAAAAAAGGTCTAGTAACGTTACTTTGGGTTCTGAAGTGTTTTGATGAGAAGGGTCTTGATCATCTCCTGTGGATGATAATGTACTTTACCCCAGTTATATCACTAGCGCCTAGTACCATGTGGCTTTCAGTAGCAAAGCAGTAAAGCGGGGTTGGGGTAAGGTTATCTTTTATACAGGGGTAGGCAAAAGTAGGTTTTACAAGTCGTTTGAATGAAAGAGAATACAATGGTAAATAACAGTACAAGAATAAACTCGGTATTTTATGTTTTGACCATCATAAACCTACTTTTGCCCACCCGTGGATCAGTCCAGTAAGTGGAGTGTGTGTGTGTGTGTATGTGTGTGTGTGTACACTGCAAACATCGAGTCATCAACTGTCTGAAGCCAAACAGCAGAAACAGCCTGAGAGGGACAAGTGGGAGGGGAGGGGAGTTACGGACCACAGATACAGTAATTTGCTTTTAAATGCATTTTCTTCCTGCCTCCCGCTTCTTGTAGGCTAATGTCTAACAGACTAATACGTTGGCCCTAGAATTTGTGACTAAGTATTGAAATGGGCGTGGTTCGGTGCAGAGGACACCTGCTTTCGTGAGCCTTGCAAGTAGATATTCCTGGGGTCGTCCCCGGACACCGACTCCTTCGACGTTTAGAGGGGTCCCCAAGTTTCCGCATCTTTTTTGGGAATCCTCCCGCCGGCAAGGCTGCTTCGTAGACTTGAGAGGGCCTGCTGAGCATGTGTGAACAGCGCCGCGCATGCTCCGTGGAGTGGGCAGGTTTCTCCAGGCGCTCGCAGTGGCTTTTACTACTCCTCTCCCGCCTTCCCCGCCCAGCACGCCCCCCTCCCCTCCTCCCCGCCCCCCACCACGCGGTCCGCCGCATCCACCCCCTCCCTTCTTTCCCACACCCCCATCACCACAGGCTGGGGAATCTCCACTGACGTTCGGGTGACGCTGCTGTGCCGCCGCTGTGCCGCCGCTGTGGGGGGTGGCAGGCGCCGCACAGGTAACGCCGCTGCTGCCGCCATATTGACAGAGCTGGGAGCGGGGAGGGGGCCCCGGGAAGCAGGGTGGGGGCGGGGGGTAGTCAGAGCCAGCGACAGTCGCGGTGGCGGCAGTAGTGAGCGGAGCCCAGCGGCAGCTGCCGGAGAGACAGCGCAGAGTTGTCTTCTCTATGGGGAGCAGCAGCCTGCGGCGGGGGTGACCTCCTGCTCCCAGCCTGGGAGGGACTTTGTGGTGAGGGCAGCGGTCGCTGAAGGCGGGGCTGGGGGTCCCGCCTGCGGCGGCGGCGGCGGCGGCGGCGGCGCCTGGCAGCGTCCAAAGGCAGGATGCGCGGCGGTGCCGGCGGTCGGCAGCTCCTGTGTGAGCGCTCCTAAAGGGGCGATGCTGCCGTTCGCTCCTCCGGAGGAGCCCTGGGACCAAGACATGGAGGTGTTCGGTGGCAGCGCGAGCAGCGGCGAGGTCAGTGCGGTGGCCAACGGGCTGGAGCCACCCCCCTCCTCCCTGCAGACCGTGGCCGGGGCTCAAGAAAGAAGGGGCGTGGGCCCATGCTGGGGAGCGGGGTGCGCAGGCAAGCCCCCTGGAGGCTGCAGGGCGGTGAAACAAGCGTTACCCCAACTGCTTTCGCTCAGAGCAGGCAGGGACTACATAGCTGGGTCGGGCGTGGGGAGAGAGTGCCTGCCTCACGGGCTACGCCGGAGTTGTGACTAAGTTTCTGCACTTTGCGACCTAGATTGGGACTGGGGGGAGCGTCAGGTGTCGCTCCGGAGTCCGCACGTCCCTTTCTCTGCGCGTCCGGTTTTTCTCGCTGGGAACAATTTGGTGGACAGCTGCTAACTCCAGGTCGCTATTGAACCTTGGGTGCTGTAGGAATCCAGCACAACAAAAGCACGCCGAGGTGACTAAGTTACTCTGGGGACATTTGCATTTAGGGATGAGTGCTCCTTAGTTACTTCGCTTTCTCATTTCTGTGTGGCTTCCTGTACTTCTTCGTAACAACCCAGACGAGAATTAACTGCACGCCAGATTTCCTTATCTACATTCAGGTGATGTTCTCTTGCCTCCTCTGTGGTCCCCTCATTCTATCTCCCGCTTCCCTCCTCCCCTTCTTTCTGCCTTTCACAACTCTTGTCCCTGCCACGTTGCTCCATGAAAGACACAAAGTAAACCCTAGCCCTTATAAGATGTATCCTTGGTAAAGCAGCGAGGTTTAACCATGATAGTTTCTTTCTCTTCTCTTCCCGCTCTTCTTCTGAAACTGTTCTGCTGCAACTTTGACCAGCTGTGCAGTGAGAACGGAAATGTTTACAGGTGCTTTGCTTTATTGTTGTTTGTTGTTGCTATTAAAAGCAGGCAGCTTTGAAACACAATAAGGAGACTTTAGTTTAGAAAGTGTGGTCCTTTTCTCATGACCTAATCCATTGACAGCCTACTACTCCAGTAGAGGCCACCGTAATAAATCTCCTAAAAATACTTGAATGCCAAACTGATTCCCAGTACGATAGTCTGAGGTAGAACTCACAATCCTCAACGTCTCAAGGTGCAAATTTGTACTTTAGCATTGCTTCATCCTTTCTTTCTTCCTTTCAAATTTTCAACTGCACTGGGGTTAAAATTACCTGCCAGGATAACATTTAACAAGAAATGTACTGGAAACACATTCAGGAGTCTAAAGTTGAGCCCTCTGTACTTAATAGGAAATATTTCAAGACAACAATAAGTAATTCCAAAAATATATTTTAATGTTCTAAATCCCTTCAGAACAGGACGGATGAAGAGGAATTCATTTCTTCTTGGAATGTAGGAATGCTTTATACTTGCAAGAATTTTCTAGCAAGAGTACTCAAGAGGAGAGGAATTTTGTTTTATTCATGTCTATACTTTATTGACATAGACCCAGGCATCTTTATAAAAACAGTTAAATACTTCGATATAAGTATGGGATGGGAGGGGGGAGCCATTCGCATGCCTATTATTTTATTATTTTTCTTAACTTTGAATGTAGAAATGTTTTGTCTTATAATTACCATATATATTTTTTATTGTTTGCACTATGTTTTAGGTATTATAGAGATTTAAACAATGGGTGTTTCTACCTCAGCAATTTGGAAAACTACTCAAGTTGAAATTGTTAATCCCTATGAAGTAAGACAGAAGGTGAACATAATGTGGTGGAGATAGTATTTCTGCCTTCTTTGTCTAAAATACTTAATTATTGGTTATATTTAACCCTAAAAGTGATTTAATTAAAAATATTCTAGGTGAAAACTAAATACTACATATAACCAGACCTGCTTAGTACTTACAAGAGGTTTTTGTTGTTGTTGTTTGTTTATAATGTTATTCTTTTGATAAGAAGAAAACAATTTTACTTCCCATAATTTTTATTTATTTTGAATACATGTTTGTTGATGTTGTCTTTAGAAACATTAACCTTGGAGCATGAGCTTTGCAGCCCTCAATTGTGGTAGTATTTGGGACTTAGGGTGCTTTCATTGTAGAATATATATTTTGAAACTGTGTTGGAATCCTTAAAGAAAATTTAATTAAGAATATTAAATTTAATGTCAAATGAGATAATTTCTGTCAATTTCTGGTGTGTTGAATTATGGTAAAATTAAAGATTAGATACACTGCCATATATTGTGGAGTTTTTTCCAGTATCTTTTACCCATCTTGTTTCATGGGTCATTGTTAACTTTTGAATCATCATTCAGAAGCGGGAAAATTGGTTGTTTGAGACCCTTAACATGTTTTCCCACATGAAGAGTTATTAAGGGTAGTTACATTTTCAGACCAGTGGACACTACCAATGTATAATGATGAAGAGCCTAAACACTGTAAAATTGTCCTATGGTAAAATGTGTCAGAGGTTTCAAACAAGAACTAGCTTGGTTCTAGTGAAAGGAGGAGAATGGGCCTGAAAAGGGGAAATATGGCCTCTGTTGGCTACTGGGAAAAGGGTATTAGGAACAACGGAAATAGGATAAGCAAAAAGATTTGGTTCTGAGAGGTCTTGCAGGGACTGTCTCTGATAGGTCTACTGGGAATTGGGACTTCAAAGGGCATCATCCCTCGGGTAGCCACAATTTTAGCTCTTGTCTGGTACTGTCAGGATCATGGAAGAGGTATTACTTGAGATATGATGGGTATTGGCCGTCTGGGTGAGGGTTATAAAAGAACAGTCTGTTTTAACAAAGTGGACTTTTCATCAGTCAGTGCCATGTTCATTACAGTTTGTGCAGTGAGTTGTGTGTTTTGTTTGGTGAGTGTTTGTTTCCTGATGGAAGACTTAACTATATAGAGTTTTAAAATTGTGTATGTCATTATATTATATTATATGTTAACTTATATTATAACTGGTATTTTGATATTTATCAATACTACTTTTTTCTAACTAAGTTAGTTTTAAGTGTAATACAGTTAACTGATTAAAAAAAAAACAACAGTGTGGGATTAAGGCCTACATACTTAAAAAATTTAACCAGGATTGCAAATACATGGCAAATTAGAAAAAATACTAATTTTAATTAATTTCATGAGACCCTATAGTAATAGGGAAAATAACATGGGCTTTGGAAACTGAATAATCTGGGTTCCAATCTCAATTCCATTCATACTAGTCACTAGCTGTGCGACCCAGTGAAAGTTACCTAATCTCAGTGAGCCTCAGTTTCTTCATCTGTAAATGGGAGAAAAAACATCTTAAATATTTGTCATATAAACAAATGCCATAATGGGTTTCATATACTTTGTAAAGTGCTTTGCACATAGTAGGTCTCCAGTACATAGTAGCTTCTTCTCTTTTCCTACAGTCATCATCATGCCCCTTTCCCTGCCCATAAACTCTGAATTGTAACTTTCTCTATTATGAGCAATTTTTTAAAGACCATTTTGTTAGATCTGATCATTTCATCAGAATATAGTAATCATATTTCTAATCACAGATAGCGTGATTCAGGGATGAATGTGAGGTTATAGTTAGGAATACTTTGAGGGATAACAAGAGACAATTTCATTTGTTGTTATTGGCTAATGAGGTTGTTCACATTTAAATTTTACTTTTCTTTCCCTAGTCTGAAATTTTTGTCATGGTACGAATTAGTTTGGTTTGCCCATTGTTTATTGGGTACATGGCAGGTAGTCTACCCAACCCCTGTAAGGTTTACATTCAGGTAAGCAAGATATGCAGAAATTGTTATTATGCAAGTCATTAAACCAGCAACAATGAGGTAGTTATGGTGGTGCTTTAGGAATGGATGTGGTAAGGCCCTGCGAAAGTGGTGGAATTTGATCAGGGCATTAGAGAGTCTATATTTTTACAGACAGAAATGAAAGGAGATTATTTATGGTTGATAGGGACAATATGAGCAAAGGCATGGAAGTACTTTTAAAGGAAGGGAGGATCTGATATTGCTAGGATATAAGGCTGTGATGTGAGTGGGAATATAGTGAGTTAAGATAGGCAATGTATTGAAGGTTACGGTAGGCTAGGCTCTTATTGTGTGTGCTATTAAAGCCACTTAAAAGCTTCAGTGTTATAGTGTAACTGAAAGCTACTGACGTTTTTTGAAGACATGAGTGACATGACCAGATCTATGCTTTGAAAAATAACCAGTTAGTGTGTAGCATGGATTGGAGTTGGGGCGAGACTGAAGGTGGGAATACCAGGTAGGAGGCTATTGTATTAGTCAGTGGAAGTAGTAGTGAGCTTTCTGAACTAGGGCAGAAGGGCTAGAAAGGAGAGGACTAATGGTAGAGACCTTGCAAAAATAAAATAGTTATAATTTGCCAACTGATTAGATGGGGACTAAAACGAAAGAATTAAAAACCACAGAGATTGGGAATGTTGTGGTAGGACTTATTCAATTTGACAGATACTTAACGCCTTCCTGACAATATAAGTGTCTGTACTAGCCACTGGACTAATACAAAAATAAATCGGTCTTTGCAGCATAGGGAGATAGAAAGCTAAAATGAACTCCCTCATTCATATTGTCTTGAAAAAGACGAAAACATTCTAAGACATTCTAAAGATTTCTGGTCATGCTTGGTATGCTTACAATTTTTACAACCAGTGGTGGTTGCACTTATTACTATCTAAAAAGTTTTGCATGCTTTTAAAATAATCTTTAGACCTGTAATTCCTGCTTTATCAATATTCACCTTAAATAGTCAGCAGCCCCTGGGTGCAAAGGACTGTTCTGAAATAGTGATTGGTGCTTCTTTCTGTAATACGGAAAATAGAATAGGGACATCTGTATTTCTTACATGCTTTCACAAGGTTTCTTTCTAATAGAAAAGGTGCTATTAGCCCCTCCTCCCCTTGCTTGTCCCTTCCCAGTTCCTCCAAGACTATCTTCTTTAAACAAGTTTGGTCTGAAAATATTCAGGTCAATTCCTTCAGGGCAGGGCCTCTATGTTTTCCCTACCTTGATTATTTCATCAAGAGAGCTAATCATTACCTCATTCCATAGTAAGGCCTGTATTGGCACTGCTGCTTTCTTGGGCCATATTGTTTTAATACCATTCCTCTCATAGTCTCCCTAATCTATAATTTTGAGGAGGACATGCAAGATTTTTTTCCCTTCCTGTAATTTCTCTTTTGGTGGATGCTGCCATTTGTCTTTAGCAGCATTTCTGAAGATCTGGTGAGCACTTGGAATCTTGAGGTAAACCTTTTAGTACTTTATCAGAATTTCCTATACAATGTTTACACATTTGTGTAATTTCAAAAGACTATTTAATGTTCTTGCTGATAGGAAAGGAATTGAATATGAGATAGGTTTACAGCTAAGTTTAATTTGTCTTTTGTAAATAATAGAGATGTTTTCTGAGTGGCACTGAAGGCATTCTATGTAACTGATTTTGCTGCTAGATTTTAGCCTCCATCTGTATATTTGATGTCCTGCTATGTGCATGTGTGTGTGAGAGAGGGGATGAACAGTGTTTTATGTATGATTTGCTTCATTTCAGATATTTGAGGTGGCTTATAAGAAATACAATTAAGTATAGGTATACTTTGGAGATATTGCTGGTTTGGTTCTGGACCACTATAATAAAGCAAATATTGCCATAAAGAAAGTCACATGAATTTTTTTGGTTTTCCAGTGCATATGAAAGTTATGTTTATACTCTACTGTAGTCTACTAAGTGTGCAATAGCATTATGTCTAAAACTGTATATAAACTTAATTAAAATACTTTATTGCTAAGAAATGCTAACCGTCATTTGAGCCTTCAGTGAGTGGTAATCATTTTGCTGATGGAGAGTCTTACCTGGATGTTGATAGCTACTGACTGATCAGGGTGGTGTTTGCTGAACATTGGAGTGACTGTAGCAATTTCTTAAAATAAGACAGCAATGAAATTTGCCACATCGATTGACTCTTCCTCTTACAATTTCTCTGTAGCACGCAGTGATGCTCTTTGATAGCATTTTACAAACAGTAGAACTTTCAAAACTGGAGTCAATCCTAACAAATCCTGCAATTTGTTTTTCAATTAAGTTTATGTAATATCCTTTCCTATCAGTTCAACAGTGTTCCCTGCATCTTCACTAGAAGTTACTCCATCTCAAGAAACTACTTTCTTTGCTCATTCGTAACAAGCAACTCCTCATTAATTAAAGTTTTATTATGAGATTGCAACAGTTCAGTCACATCTTCAGCCTCTACTCCTAATTTAGTTCTCTTACTATTTGCACCACATCCTTAGTTACTTTCTCCACTAAAGTCTTGAACTCCTCAAAGCCATCCATGAGGGTTTGGACCAGCTTCTTCCAAATACCTGTTACTGTTGATATTCTGACCTCTTTTCATGAATCACTAATGTTCTTAATTGATTCTAGAATAGTGAATCCTTTCCAGAAGGTTTTCAGTTTACTTTGCTCAGATCCATCAGCAGAATCATTATCTACAGCAGCTATAGCCTTACAAAATATATTTTTTGGATAATAAGACTTAAAAGTCTAAATCACTCCTTGTTGCATGGTTTGCAGAATGGATGTTGTGTTTGCAGGCATGAAAACAACATTAATCTTGTTGTACATATTCAGCAGACCTATACATAGGGTGACCAGGTCGTTGTCAGTGAGTGGTAATATTTTGAAAGGAATCTTTAAAAAAAAAAAATCTGAGCAGTAGGTCTCAACAGTGGGCTTAAATTAATCCAGTGGGATTAAAGTAATCCATGTTTTGAACAGATGTGCTGTCATTCAGGCTTTTTATTTTCTTTACAGACCAGAGGCAGAATTTGATTCGGCATCATTTTTAAAGGCTCTGGGATTTTTAGGATGGTAAATGAGCACTGGCTTCAACTTCAAGTCACCCAGTGTATTAGTCCCTAACAAGAGAGTCAGCCTGTGCTTTGAAACTTTGAAGCCAGGCACTGACTTTCTCTATTTATGAAGTCGTAGATGGCATCTTCTTCCAATATAAGGCTGTTTCATCAACATTGAAAATCTGTTGTTTAGTGTAGCCACTTTCATTAATTATCTTAGCTGATCTTCTGGATAAGTTGCTGCATCTTGCACATCAGCACTTGCTGCTTCACCTTGTACTTTTATGGCTTCGCTCCTTAAACCTCATTTACAACTTGGCTAACTGTTAGTCTCAAGCAGACTAGATTTTGGCTTATCTAGGCTTTGATATGCCCTCCTCACTAAGCTTAATCATTTTTAGGTTTTTATTTAAAGTGAGAGACATGTGACTCTTCCTTTCACTTGAATGCTTAGAGGCCATTGTAGGGTTATTAACTGCACTAATAGTAATATCCGAGGAGAGGGAGAGAGACTGGAGAATCAGTGGTCAGTGTAGGGGTCAGAACACACACATTTATTGATTAAGTGCACCATATTTATATGGACACAGTTCGTGGCTCCCCCAAATAATTGCAATAGTAATATTGAAGATCACTGATCACAAATCATCATAACAACTATGATAATAATGACAAAGTTTGAAATAATTTTAGAATTAGTAAGATGACAGAGAGACAGAAAATGAGCAAATGCTGGTGGAAAATGACGCGAGTAGGTAGACTTTATGACGCGGAGTTGCCCCAAACCTTCAATTTGTAAAGAAAAAATGCAATATCTGCAAAACACAATAAACGAAAGCACAGTAAAATGAGGTATGACTCTACCGAACTATTTTCATATTGAAGACAAGGAACAATATAAATTAGGAAATGAATGGAAAGAATGGAGGATGGGTTTGTAGGGTGAAATAGAACAGAGGTAAGCAGATTCTGAAGGTATATTACACATTTGAAATATACTTGGGTTGCAAATTTGGCCTTGAATTTCCTCAAATTGGTGTTTCTCATCACTGTGACTGTATTTTAAATATACCTGGGAGTTTTAAAATTTCATGATAGTGCCTTACTCACTAAGATTCATAATTAACTTATCTGTTGGGGGCCTGAGCACCATTCCTCAGATTATGATGTATAGCCAAGGACACAGAATCACAATTTGAGGCCAAAGTAAAAAAGAGAAATAGTCATACAGTTCAGTTCTCATTACCCAAGAAAAAAGCAGTATCAGTTCCTAAGCAATTAGTTTTAAAATAAATTTTCTGTGAATTGTAATATTTTTCAGTATGTTTTATTGTGCTGTTTTCAGAGAGAGAGAGAGAGAGAGACAGAGAGAGAGAGAGACAGACAGAGAGAGAGAAACACACACATCTATTGGTTACCTCCACATGTGCCCCAACCGGAGATTGAACTGGCAACCTAGGTATGTGCCCTAACTGGGGATCGAACCCTCAACGTCTTCATGCAAGGCACAACACTCCAGCCAACCAAGGCACTGGCTAGGGCTCTATTCTTAATTATTTGAGGAATCTCCATGCTGTTTTCCACAGTGGCTGCACCAGCCTTGATTCCCACCAACAGTGAACTTGGGTTCCCTTTCCTCCACACACTCTGCAACTCTTACTACCTGTCTTGTTGACAGTAGCCATTCAAACAGGTGTGATGTGGTGTCTCTTGTAACTTTGATTTTCATTTCCCGAACAGCTAATGAAGTTGAGCATCTTTTCATTTACCTGGTAGCCATTTGTATGTCTTCTTGGGAAAGGTGTCCAGGTCCTCTGCCATTTTTTCAGTTGGACTGTTTGGATTTTTTTTTTTTTTTTTGGTGTTGGGTTGTATGAGTTCTTTGTAAATTAACCTCTTGTTGGAGCTGTTGTTTGCAAATATCATCTCCCATTTGTTTCGTTGTTGTTTTTGTTGTTGTTGTTGGCAGTTTCTTTTGCTGTGCAGAAGCTATTTTGTTTGATATAGTCACATTCATTTATTTTTACCTTTATTTCCCTTGCCTTTGGGGTCAAATTTATAAAATCTTCTCTAAGACCAAGGTCTGAAAGTTTAGTATCTGTTTTCTTCCTATGTAATTTATTGTTTCAGATCTTCTATTTTGAATTTTTGTACGTTGGGATACTGTAATCTAGTTTCATTCTTTTAATGAGGCTTTCCAGTCTTCTCAGTTCCATTTGTGGAGGCTTTCTTTTCTCCATTGTATGTTTTTGTCTACTTTGTTAAAGATTATTTGCCCGTATACATGTGGTTTTATTTCTGGGCTCTCAATTCTGTTCCATTGGTCTCTGTGTTTTTTTTTTCCAATACCATGTTGTGTTCATTATTGTTACTCTGTAGTATAATTTGAAGTCAGGTAATATGATACCTCTGCTGCCTTTTTTTTTTTCTTTCCTCAGAAATGCTTCAACAATTTGAGGTCTTTTGTGATTCCATATACATCAGATGATTTTTTGTTCTATTTCTTTTTAAAAATTGGGATTTTCATGAGGATTGCATTAAATCTGTATATTGCTTTGGGTAACATGACCATTTTAACTATGTTTGATTCCTCCAGTCCATGAACATGGAATATCTTCCCATTTTGTTGTGTCTTTTTCAATCTCTTTTAATAATGCTTTGTAGTTTTCAGTATTATAGGTGCTTCACATCCTTTGTTAAGTTTATTCATGTGTACTTCATTCTTTTGGTTGCAATGGTAAAATAAATTGCTTTGTTCATTTCTTTTTCTGGTTTTATTGTTAGTATATAGAAAAGCAGTGAATTTTTGTACTACCATTTTGTATCCTGCAAGTTTACCGTATCTGTTTATTGCTTCTAATAGTTTTTTGGTGGAGTCCTTAGAGTTTTCTGTATACAGGATCATGTCATTTTCAAAGAGTGACACTTTTACTTCTTTATTTCCAATTTGGATGACTTTTACTTATTTCTCTTGACTGATTGCTCTGGGTAGAACTTCCAGAACTGTGTTGAATAAGAGAGGTGAAAGTGGGCGTCCCTGTCTTGTTCCTGATCTTAGAGGAAAAGCTCTCAGTGTTTCACCATTGAGTATATTGTTGGCTGAGGGTTTGTCATACATGGCCTTTGTTAGGTTGAGGTATTTTCCTTCAATACCTATTTTATTGAGTGTTTTACATAAGTGGATGTTATATCTTATCAAGTGCTTTTTGATAAGATCATATGATTTTTATCTTTTGTTGTGTTGATGTGGTATATTACATTAGTATGTTTTCATATGGTGAGCCATCCTTGTGGCCCTGAAATGAACTCCACTTCATTGTGATATATATATATATATATATATATATATATATATATATATATATATATATATATATGTATTTTTAAAAATTATTTATTTGTTTTCTTGTTTATTTATGTATTTATTTGTAGAGAGAGGGGAGAGGAGAAAGAGAGGGAGAGAAAAATCACTGTGTGGTTGCCTCTCACTCGCCCCCAACTGGGGACCTGACGTGCAACCTAGTCATGTGCCCTGACTGGGAATCGATATTGTGTTATATTATTTTTTAATGTATTGTTGTATCTGATTTGTTAGTATTTGTTTAGGATTTTTGCATCCACATTCATCAGATATTGGTCTTTAGTTTTCTTTGTTTGTGTTATCCTTGCCAGCTTTTGGTATCAAGGTTATGTTAGCAACATAAAATGTGTTAGAAAGTATTATTGCCTCTTCAATTTTTTGGGAGGAGTTTGAGGTATTAAATCTTCTTTGAATGTTTGGTTGAATTCACTAGTGAAGCCATCTGACTCTGGACTTTTATTTTTGGGGAGGTTTTTAATTTTTTTTTCAATTTTCTCACTGTTTATCAGTCTATTTGGATTTTCCAGTTCTTCATGATTCAGTCTAAGAAGCTTATGTATTTCTAGAAACTTATCTATTTTTTCAAGGATATTGAGTTTGGTGGCACATAGCTTTTTCATAATATTTTAGTATTATCCTTTGGGTATCTATGATGTGTGTTCTAACTTATCCTCTTTCATTTCTTTCTTTTAGAGAGAGGGAAAGGGAGGGAGGGAAACATCAATGTGTGAGAGAAACACTGATTGGTTGCCTCTTGTATGTGCCCCGGTTGGGGACTGAACCTACAACCCAGGCATGTGACTTACTGGGAATCGAACCAGTGACCTTTCACTTTGTGGGATGATGCCCAACCTACTGAGCCACACTGACCAGGGCTTCTCTTTCATTTCTGATTTTGTTTATATGAGTCTTTTTCTTTTCTTAGTGAGTTTAGCCAGGGTTTTTCAGCTTTATTAATCTTTTCAAAGCACCAGATCTTTATTGTATTAATTTTATGTATGTTATTTTTGTTCACTATACATTCAATTCTCTAAATTTTTCTTATTTCCTTTTTTCCTGCTGATTTTGGGTTATCTTTGTTCTTCTTTTTCTAATTCTTTAAGAAGTAATGTTAGTTTGGCTATTTGGGATTTTTCTTGTTTCTTGACATAGGTCTGTAATAATATAAGCTTCCCTCTTATTACTGCTGCCGCTGAATCCCAGAAGTTTTTATATGTTGTATTGCCATTCTCATTTTTCTCTGTATATCTTTTGATCTCATGTTTTATTTCTCAGCCCTGTGATTTTTTAAGAAGTATGTTGTTTAATCTCCACATATTTGTGGGATTCTTTTTGCAGCTGATTTCTAATTACAAAGCATTGGATTCAGATTACATTTTTGGTATAACTTCAGTCTTTTAAAATTTCATCAGGCTAGTTTTGTGACCTGACATATGGTCTACTTTTTGAGAATGTTCCATGTGCACTGGAGAAGAGTGTATAATCTGATGTTCTGGGATGAAAGGGCTCTGTAAACCTCAATTATGTCCATTTGGTCTAATACATAATTTAAGGCCAATATTTCTTTATTGATTTTCTGTTTGGATGATGTATCTAGAGCTTTCAATGGAGTGTATAGCTCCCAACTGCAATTGTGTTTTGATCTGTTTCTCCCTTTAGCTCTGTGAGTAGTTGCTTCATATATTTCAAAATTCCCTGACTGGGTGCATATATGTTAAGAAGTGCATGTCTTCTTCATGTAGTCTCCCCTTTATCATTGTAAAATGTCCATTTTTGTCTTTTGTTACCTTTTTACCTTGAGATTATTTTTCAGATATAAGTATGGTTACACCTGCTTTTCTGTGTATGTCATTTGCTTGTAGAATCATTTCCCACCCTTTCTCTTTGAGTCTGTATTTGTCTTTTCAGCTTAGATGTGTCTCCTGAAGGCAGCATATGATTGGGTTTTGTTTTTTGATCCAGTCTGCTATTCTGTGCCTTTTTATGGGTGAATTCAGTCTGTTTGCATTTAGGGTAATTTTTGCTGTATGAGGATTTCCTACAGCCATTTTATCTTTTGTTTTCTGGTAGCTCTGTTCCTCCATTGGTTCTTTTCATTGTGTTTCTGTCTGTGGTTTTTGTTTGGTGGTATTCCATACTTCTTTTATGTTTCCTTTTTCTCTTAAACTATATATCTCAGTTTTGGTGCTTTTGTGTGTGGTTACCATTAAATTTATGAAAAAGAAAGTTTCATTAAAACGTCTTTTTCTTTTGAATGCATCTGATCTCCATCCTCCTTTGCAAATTTAGACCTTTACCCTCTCCCCTTTAGTGTGTATGTTGTCACAAATTATCTGTATTTTGTCCTTTATTTCAGGTAGAATAATCCCCTTGAGTATTTTTTGCATGGAGTTCTGGTGATGAGTTCCCTCAGCTTCTGCGTGTCTGGAAATGTGTTCATTCTCCTTCATATCTAAAGGATCTAGAGCAGTGGTTCTCAACCTTCCTAATGCCGCGACCCTTTAATACAGTTCCTCATGTTGTGGTGACCCCTAGCCATAAAATTATTTTCATTGCTACTTCATAACTGTCATTTTGCTACTGTTACGAATCGTAATGTAAGTATCTGATATGCAGGGTGGATTTTTATTGTTACAAATTGAACATAATTAAAGCATAGTGATTAATCACAAAAACAATATGTTATTGTATATGTATTTTCCGATGGTCTTAGGCGACCCTTGTGAAAGGGTCATTCAACCCCCAGGTTGAGAACGCTGATCTAAAGGGTAACTTTGGTCTACATATTATTGGTAATTTCTCTCTTTCAAGTAGTTTGAATATTTGGTTCCACTCTCTTCTAGCTTGTAGAGTTTCTGCGGAGAAGCCCAATGATAACCTAATGGACTTTCATTTACAGGCTACTTTCTTTGTTTCCCCGGCTGCTTTGAGAATTCTTTCTTTCTCATTAATTTTTGTCTTTTTTAATACAGTGTGCCTTGGAAAAGGCCTTTTTGGATTGAGGTAACTAGGTGTTCAGTTTGCTTCTTGGATGCGAAGATCTAGCTCTTTCCGTAGGTTTGGGAAGTCCTCATCAACTATTTGTTTGAATAGGCTCTCTGTTCCCTTCTCCCTCTCTTCTTTTTCTGGTGTGTCCATTTTCCTTATACTGCTCTTTCTGATGAAGTCAGTTCTTGTGAAGTTGTTTCATTTTTTTTATGCTCAAGTTTCTCTCTTCTTCCTTCTTCATAATTTCTAGATTTATATTTTTGATATCACTAATTCTTTCCTCCATCTGGTCGACTATTTCCTATGCTTGCTTATTCATTCTTGATCTTTTTTTATTGAGTTCTTCATCTCCAGAATTTCTGTTTGGTTCCTTTTTAAAGTTTAAATTCTTTGGAAAATACTCATTTTGTTCATTGATTTGTTTTCTGTGCTTATTAAATTGCCTGTCTGTACTTTTTATAACTGCATTCTTGAATTCTTTCATTTATATCAGATATTTCCGTGTCTTGATGTTTTGTTTTTTTCTAGAGGTTCTTCATTTCCTTTCTGAGCTGTCAGTTCGATTATTCATGTGATTTGATTAATTCCTTCTCTGTCTAGGCATCTATGTATGACTGGCACTTCTCTAGCAGATGAATATGAAGAGTTCTTTCTATTAATTTTTAGTAGGTGGCAGTGAATCACAAGTTTATAGCTCTCTTGTCTTCCCTGGCTCTTCAGATCTCCACCAGGTAGAGTTCCCTTGGTAGGTTGATTCCTTTCCTGCGGTCCAGTCAGTCCAGTCCCAGGGGACCCAAAACTGCAAGGGGAACGCAGTGGGTGTTGGAGTTCCAAATCCATGAAGTCCCAGGCTCTCTTTTGGAGCCAGGTGCTGTCATCAGTGTAGCAATGTGTAAGTTTGGGGTGGGGTGGACTGGGGGATCCCAGCTATCTTCTCTGTTGTTTTGCTCTCTTGAAAAAGGCAATCTTGGCCTCTGCGTGGTCCCCCCATGTCCTGACCCCAGGCCCAGTCACAGAGTGCACCCTTTGCTCAGGGAAAAGGTGATTTTGTAGTACCAGGGCTTGGGTTTGCAAATAATATGCCCAACAACCCGACACCAAGGGCAAAGGGAGTTGAGCTGTGGGAGCTTAGAGGGCAGTCATGTTCTGTGGGTTTGTTTCTCTGTCTGGAATGTGGACTGCCTGACAACCACGGCCCCAAGGTGCTGTGTCCCTGTCCGGGTCTCTGGGTTTAGCCCCCCAACTTGTACTGCTTACTCCTGCAGGAATGCCCACCAAATCTCCTTGCTCCTACCGGCTGAAGTGAATGCCAGCCACAACCTGATTCCTCCCCTCTCCAGGCAGAGCCCTGCCATAAGCTCCTGGCTGTCACACTGCACATGTGGCTCATCTCAACTTTTTTCACTTCTCGGCTCCCTGGTCTTCTCCCACTTGCCCACACTTAGATGATTCAAGGCACAGATCTCTCAGGTGTGTTTGTGCATTAGCAAGGAATCCTTTGTTGAGTTATAGCTGTTCAACTTGTTGAAACTTCAAGGGGAGAGACCAAGGGGATCTCTCATACTGCCATTCCTCTGTCATCCAAAATTTAATTAATTTATAAATGTTTAAAAATATACAGTTTAGACCAATGGCCAGATAAGTATTTTAGAGTTTTAGACTTCATTTGCTGCATTAACCTCTGTCACATATTCTTTTTTTAAGAAACAACTCTTTAAAAATATAAAATATATTCTCACACTATGGGCCCCAGTTTAGACTAATGGCTTCAGAATATGTTTTGCAAAGTTAAGTTTGTACTAAAGCTGCTGACAAGTTTTAGGGTTATGAATCCGACTGAAAAAATATAGCCTCTTGAATTAATTTGTATGTTGATATGAAATACTAAAAATGTGTAAGATAGTTTTAAAAAATCTTATGAATAACCCAATCTTTGTATGTGTATTTTTAAAATGACTTTGAAAGAGCTGACTTTCTGTTATCTACTAGAATTAAAAATTCAGAATTGATGAGCAAACTGACTTATAGGCAATACTTATGAAATTAGGTTTCAAAATGACTTTTAAATGTTTCAAGTAAGAAAATAATATCTAAGAAAAATCTATGGCAGTTTCTTCTTATTGAAGTTACTTTTATACTTATTTAGATTACAAATGCAGCCATTCCACACACATTTTTCTAGGCTCTGTTATGTTCCAGATAATATGCTATATACTGGGGTTACAGAGCATCAGTAGGTGTGATCCCTTCCCTCAGGGAGTCTGCAGTCTGTTAGAGTGGTGGAACAGAAATTTAATAAGTAAGACAGTACTTATGGATAGAAGTCTGTGTATGGTAAGATGGAAGGACAAGGGGAAGATATGACATTGAACCTTAGTAAAGATGAGTTGAAATTCAAAAACGCAGGTAACCCAGAATGGTAAATACTTCAAAGATCATCCTTATTTATTTATTTATTTATTTATTTTTTATGTTTTGGATTTTCAATTACAGTTGTCCCATTTTTCCCCCATTTTTCTCCCCCACCCAGCCCACCCCTTCCATATTTAAATGTGCACACTGTTTTTATAATTTGATTTGAACATGGATATGTTTTATCAACTAATTTTTTTAGCAGATTCTCATAATTGATTTTAAATAACCAACTAAATGAATAGCTTGATGGTGGTGCACACTTACCTTACCCATCCTGTGGCTCTTTTTTTTTTTTTTTTTTCCTTTCTTTTTTTCATTTTATTATTGTTTAATTGCAGTTGTCCCAATTTTCCCCCATTGATCTCCCATGCCCCATCCACAGCCCCCTACCACAGTCAATCTCCACCCTGTTTTCCATATCTATGGGTCCTTTTTACTTGTTCTTTGACCAGACCCTTCCCCTTTTTGCCCCCTTCTCCCCCTCCCCACTCCCCTCTGGTCACTGTCAGTCTGCTCCTTGTTTACATGCCTCTGGTTCTATTTTCCTTGTTTGTTTGTTTGTTTTGTTCATCAGGTTCTAGTATTAGGTGAGATCATATGGTATTTGTCTTACACCGACCGCCTGGCTTATTTCACTAAGCATAATTCTCTCTAGTTCTACCCATGTTGTCGCAAATGGCAGGAGTTCCTTCTTTCTCTCTGCTGCAGAGTACTCCACTGTGTATATGTACCACAGTTTTTTGATCCACTCATCTACAGATGGGCACTTAGGCTGCTGCCAGCACTTGGCTATAGTAAATAGCACTGCTATGAACATAGGGGTGCATAGGTCCTTTTGAATTGGGGTTTCAGGATTCTTCAGGTATAATCCTAGCAGTGGAATCACTGGTTCAAAAGGCAGTCCCATTTTTAGTTTTTTGAGGAAAGTCCATACTATTTTTCATAGTGGCTGCAGCAGTCTGCATTCCCACCAAGAGTGCACTAGGGTTCCCGTTTCTCCACATCCTCGCCAGCTAGGAATAAATTTAACCAAGGAGGTAAAAGACCTGTACTTATAAAACTACAGAACAATGAAGAAAGAAATTAAGGAAGACACAAATTGTCGGCAGCCGTCCATGTCGAGAGACGATGGTGTAGCTTCTTAAGAGTCTATCTGCACCGCCAAGAATGGTTGTGCAGTCCGACTCGGGAGTGACACGGTATCTGTCTCCTCCTGTGTTGAATCGACATCTTACGATGACGCTGGAGTGTCCTCTCCAGTGAAGCTGAAGCTACAGAGCCTGGGCAGGGTGATATGGAGGGTCTGCTGTTGCCCATGCAGCAGACCCCCCCTCTCTTCGCAGCTGAAGGGTCCAAGGGAAAGACGGAGTCAATACAGCTTGGCTTCAGGTGCGCCGCAGGAGTTGCCGGTGTTGACTACAACGTCAAACCGCCTTAGGGACTCCGGCTCCGGATTTTCTGTCGGGGTTTACTCCCTTAGCCTTTCCCCTGAAGAGGTATGCTGCAAGGCAGCGGAGGTTTTTTGGAGTCAGAGTTTTCCTTCTCTGATGTGCCCTGACTGGGAGATCGAACCAGCGACACTTAGCTCGCAGGCCGACGCTCAATCCACTGAGCCAAACCAGCCAGGGTAAGGAAGACACAAATAAATGGAAGCATATACCATGTTCATGGATGGGAAGAATCAGCATCATTAAAATGTCCATACCACCTAAAGCAATCCCATCCTGAGACTCTTTAAAAGACAATTCTTTCAGATCAATTTGATATAGAATTATTCTTTCTTATATCTTCAATGAAGCAATGACAGTTGTTAGGTGAGTAGGTTTCAAATGATTAACCTGTTGGGGTAAAAACTGCAGGAATATTATATAATTAGAAAGCCATAAAAGATTAAAACAAATAGTTTTACATGAATGTTGTAAGCCCTATCCAATTTTCCATAGGTACTATGGTGAATATAGAGTAAAAAGACAAAATGTCTACTGGGGAAATGGCCGTAACTATTAATAAACCTATGAATATATCTGGTATTTTAAAACTCAAGATACAAATTAAACCTTCTATAATGGAATGCAAAATAAAAAGACCCATAGTTTTGGAAATGCACCCCTCTGCCCCCCAAAAAGACTGTTAGTGAAATTTATCGTTTGTTATAGTAATATAGAAAGATGCTTTTTACTTTTCTCCAATTTGTGATTCTCTAAAGCAAGGTGTATGTGCATTAGTATGTACGTACCTTTTTGAGTTGGTTTGGAAGATTGTTTTAAAGTTGACCTAAAATAGTTCTATTGGTATTTTAAAAGTAATCATTCCACAATAATATGACATGTCAAAGCTAAAATTATTAAATCAATAGTGTATGATAAACGAGCAGTAAGGTTTTATTCACAGATGTTTTATTTTGTATACAGGTAACACTATTCACCTTTGGTGAATTATTAACTGAAATGTTTCATGTACTTTTTTCAGTATTTTGCATTGGCAGGAAAACATTCACACATCAGGCATGTATTAGGTATATATTACATACTGTGCCAGCTGCTTTAAGAACATTATATTAATCCTGAAAACAACCCTAAATTGCTTATTTTACAGACGAGGAAATAGAGACTAAGAAAGTTGAAACTTTTTCAAAGCAGTAAACGTACACTTTCGGAATTTGAATCTCCATCTGCTTAAAACCAAAGCTTTGCTCTTTTCATGATATTACTATTATGCCTGTCTCATGAATAAAGCATGGCATCTTTCCACAAGTAGCTTTAAGTTTAGATGATTATGACAAGAAATGTATTGAATATGGTAGAATTATTATTTTATAATTTGTATAGCATTTAAAATTGTTACACAACATAAAATTTGCTGACTTAGCCATTTTTAAGTGTACAGTTCAATAGTATCAAGTGCATTCACATTGTTGTACAGTGGTCAGAACTCTTTTAAAATTATTTATTTATTTATTTTTAGAGGGGGAAGGGAGGGAGAAGGAGAGGGAGAGAAACATTGCTCTCATATGCTCGACTTGGGACCAAACCTGCAATCCAGACATGTGTCCTGACTGGAAATTGAACCAGCGGCCTTTTGCTCTGTGGGACAACATCCAACCAACTGCACCACACCAGTCAAAGCCAGAACTCTTTTCATCATAGACAATAACTTTCTATCTTCCCTCTCTGCAGCCCCAGGGAACCAGTATTACACTTTCTGTCTCTATGAATTTGACTGCTCTAGGTATCTCACATAAGTGGAATTATACAGTATTTTCTTTTTGTGACTGGCTTATTTCAGTTATAATAATGTCTTTAAGGTTCATCCAAGTTGTAGCATGTGTCAGGATTCCCTTTTAAAGGTTGAATAATATTCCATTGTATGTATAGTAAGGGATGCCTCTTAAGACACTGCAATGTCCTTGATTGTTAAAGGAATATGACATTATGCTCTCTATGCTGTGTTTATGAACTTGTTAATTGATTTTCTCAGAAAATAGGATAAAGGATAAAATATAACTACTCAATCTTAAGTTAATTAAAACCAAAATTATTTAGGTACTCCTATGATTATTTTTTAACAGGAATTTGACTTTACTTGATTATTTTCCTAGTTCATTTACTAGTATGTAATTTATAGTTTCATGTCCACCAAATGAGAAGAAAGACATGAGTTTAATATGTGAAGATAATATTCTAAAAATATTAAATGACATAGAGACCAAACAAACAATTCAAAAGATCAACGAACCTAGGAGCTGGTTCTTTGAAAAAATAAACAAAATCGACAAAAAACCAAAAAATAGAAGAAAAAAAATATTAAACTTTAAATAGTTTTTACAAATTGTGTTTTAGAGGATAATTTTAAATCACATTTTTGTCTAATAATAATACTGATTATATTAATTATTGTTGCATAACTAATTACCACAACTTTAGCAGCTTAAATCAAGACATTTATTATTTTATAGTTCTTATGGGTCACAAGTTCAGACATTGCTCAACTAGATCTCCTTAGGGTCCCACAAGCTGTAATCAAGGTTTCAGCTGTCCTACATTTTTTTTTAAAAGACTTTATTTTATTTTTAGAGAGAGGGAAAGGGAGGGAGAAAGAGAGGGAGAGAAACATCAATGTGTGGTTGCCTCTCACATGTGCCCTGACTGGGAATCGAACCAGTGACCCTTTGGTTCACAGGCTGGTGCTCAATGCACTGAGCCACACCAGCCAGCACAGCTGGCCTACATTCTTATCTGGAGGAATGACTGGAGAAAGTATACTATACTTTCAGATTCTTGGCAGAATTGTTTTTCTTGCAGTGGTAGTACTAAAGACCCTGGCTTCTTTTTGGGTGTTTTCCGGGGGCTGCTGTCAGCACCTAGAGGCTGCTATGCTATGTAAACTTCTTCAACACAACTCCTTCAATCAAGCCAACAGAGTCTGTTGAGTCTTGTTATAACATAGCATAGAAATGAAATCCCATCACCTTTTCAATATTCTGTTGATTGGAAGCAAGACACAGGTGCTGTCCACACTCAAAGTGATGAGTGTTATGTAAGAGCATGAACACCAAGAGCTGAGGATTGTGGAGGCTCATCTTAGAATCCGTTTGCCTCATTGGTGAACTGGGAGGCTTCTTTCATTTTGTCATAGGCTAATTCAATATACAGGCATAGTCCTTTTTTCTAGGCAGATGAGGACCCACCTCTAAGTTTAGATGTAATTTGCTCTAGTTATTTAAAGGAAGTGAAAAAATTGAAGAACTCTTCTTTCCGTATCTGTCAGTGGCTAACCTGTAAATGTGAAGAGAGAAAATTTTCTCTAGATGTGAGCTTCTTAAACACTTTAACATTTGGTACTGTATAAATATAGTGCTTTTGTTTACTAGGTGGAATTTGAGGATCCTGCATAATACTTGAAAATTTATAATACTGTCAAATTTGTTGTGAAGATTAGTGTCTTATGTATGTTTTGTTGATAATTTGTCTGCCATACTTCTCACTTTCCTTTACCTTATTCTTCTTTACTTGTTTATTTCTCTGCATCTTCAGTATATCTCTCAGCGCCAACTCTTGAGCTTTGTTCATTGGTCTTGAGTCAACATGGAGGAACAGGTGTATACTCAACAGAGCTCTTGTGGCCAGATAAAAGCCCTTTTATAGAATTATATGTACTTATCTGTTCATTTCCCACACCACCTCCAATTATAAGGATCTGAGGGGGAAAATATATATTGTTCTTAGCTCAGTTTTCCACGCTGAGCTGCTTTTGTCATTACTGGTAAGAAAATGACAGGTTTGAGTGACCTATATGATTTTCTGAGACCAGGTGAGTACATTATCTCACTTTAGTACCTCTATTTGCCAAGAATTGTTTAAAGTGATCTATTTCATTATTTTATGAGCAGATGAAAGTAATATTAAAGAATTATACTAGGATAGTTTGTTTACTTGGGTTTCCAAGTATCTGAGTTAATTATTACTACCTTTATAATTGTTGATAAGTTTTCCAGAGTCTTCTGTAGGAAATTGTTTCTTCCTTATTTGGCACTTAATTGGGGGAAACAGCATGTCTGCTTGTCTTTTCAAATTGTAAATGTTATTTTTTAAATCAATGTTTAATGCCCTGTAGAATTCTGAAAATAGCTTTGTTTTCATACATTTTAGTACATGCCAGTGAATACTGAGGTCCTCTATAGGAATAAATACTCTTACAGTGACAACCTAGTACCTTGTTTAATGTAGATGAGGTGGGAGTAATGGAGTGTCTGTTTTTAAAGAATATTTCTGTAGACTGAATTGATTTTTAGGATACAGTGATTGATCTCTTTGGCTTAATTAAATTTATTTTATTTCTATTTCCTTCAGACCTACAGTTTTATGATAAATTAGTCATAAAATGGTATTAATAGGAAGTAACCAGTAACTAAGGTAACAGAGGAAAGCAGTATTATTTTTATATGGGTCATCCTGAGAGTCATTTTGTAGTCACATTTCAATGATCAGAATCCTATGTTAATATTGGTTTGTGGACTACTTTGTTGAATGTGCCTTTTCCTATATGTTAATGATAAATCCATCACCGTTTTTTTCATCCCCCATAGTCTATCTGTGCTTGTGAGATAAGACGGTAGACGGTGCTATGTATTGACATTGGTAACCCTGGAGGAAACCAGATTTAGGGGGTCACTAATTCCTTTTTGTATTGGTTATTTTTGAGAGGCATATGAGATAAGCATGTGGGAATGTCAAATAGGCAGTTGGGTGTATGGATCAAGTGCTGAGAAGAGTAGTCTCAGTAAATGTGAGTCTTGTCAGTAAATTAACTGTCTGGGGAAACAATTAGCTGTCTGGAGTGAGATGAGAAGGAGACCGAAGTCCATTTCCTGAGGATCTAAAATGTTTCAAGGATACTGAAAAAGAGCAAATAAATAGGAGTAAAAGAAAATGAAAGTGTTATCATACAAGACAAAGACTCAGCAGAGAATGGTCAACTTCAGCACGCTGCAGCAAGATCAAGTGAGATAAGGACTGATGCATCTATTTGCAAAATAGACATTATTGGTGACTTTATTCCTCATTTTTTTTAGAAGAAAGATGCTAGTCAAATAAACAATGCTTGGTAATTTACTTCTTAATACATTTATTTTAAAATTTACATAAAGTGAAATTCACTCTTTTTCTTGTATGGTTCTGAGGTTAGACAAGTGCACAGAGTTGTATAATCACCACCACAATAGAGATACAGAATAGTTTCATCACCTCCCCCCAACTGTTGCATCTTTGTTGTGCACCACTGTCCCTAGGGCCTACCCTCAGGAAACTGCAAATCTCTTCTCCATACCTTACAGTGTTACCTTTTTACAGAATGTCATATAAATGGACTCATACAGTATGTAGCTTTTAGGGGCTTTTTTTTTTTTTCATTTAAATACAATAATGTATTTGAGATTTATCCATGTTGTTGAATATATCAATAGATCATTCCTTTTCATTGATGACTACTATACCCCTTCTTCTACACCCTTCCCCTGGAAACCACTGATATGAATTCTTTCACTCTAGGATTGAATTGTTCGGAGGGTCATATACTTGTTGTCATACATATTATTCTTTTGGGTTTAAATTTCTTCAGTTAGTAAAATTCACTTAAGATTTATCCATTGCGTTACAAGTATCAATAATAGTTCTTTCCTTTTTATTGATGAATGGTTTTCTATTTCTCTACTTAACAGTTGAAGTACGTTGGAATGTTTCCAGTTTTTCATAATTATGAACAAAGCTTCTATACATATTCATGTATATTTTTGTGTTAACATAAATTTATATTTACTTCAGATAAATATTCTTCCACTGTTTTCTTACATTCATGACTTCTCATGTAGTTATTTTGATATTTATGTAATATGTTGTTTTTCTCTTGCTCATTTCAAGAGTTTTTCTCCTTCCTTTTGGTTTAGAGTACTTTATTAAGATATGTGTTGGGGTAGCTTTCTTTAATTATGTTCCTGTCGGTGTTGACTGAGCTTGTTGAAACTGTACATTTATATCTTTCACCAAATTTGGGAAATTCTCAACCATTTTTTAAAAGTGGCTTTATTGAAACATAATTTACATAAACATACAATTCACCCATTAAAAATGGACAACCTACCTGATTTTAGTATATTGTCAGATATATACAGTCAACACCATGGTCAGGTTTAAAACCTTCTTTATCACATCAAAAACAGTCTTTTTACTTTTTAACTGTCACTCACATCTACGCATCCCCCAGCTGTAAGCAACCACTAATTTATTTTCTGTCTCTATAATAGAATTTCCTCTTAACATTTTATATTAATGGAATTGACATTATTTTTGCATTTTTTTCTGTACCACCCTTTTCTTTTTCTGGGATGTTAATGATCATTGATTTTAGATATTTTGTTATTGTTCTACATGCCTCTGAGGCTCTGGTCATTTGCTTTGGATAATTTTTCACTTTCTTGTTCATGTTGGTTAATTTCTATTGATCTGTCTTCAAGTTTACTATTACAGTGGTACCTTGGTACTTGTTGTTAATTCGTTGTGGATCTTGTGACGAGTGCTGAAACAAACTTAACGAGTACCCAGCAATGAAGCATTTTCTCTTGTGGGGCAGCGTCATGACTCATACAAGTTCTAGCAAGTACAATGAGTCTTGAGCCAGCTCCTAGTACTGGAACATTTTTTTCTTGTCAAAATGCGATGAGTACAGGCTCTGACGAATTCTGAAGCTAATGGGTACTGCAGTGTGACTGTACTTCTGTAATTTCCATTTTTATTAAGCCCATCCAGTATTTATTAAATTGCATATATTATTATTTTTAGTCCTATAATTATTTACATTTGGTTCTTTTTATAGGTTCTATTTCTCTGCTTAGAACTTTTTATCATTCATTCAAGTATGTTTTTTTACCTAACAGAGCATATTTATATTATTTGTTTAAATCCTTGTTATATACTTCAATATTGGAGTTATCTAGAATTGAAGGCCGTTGATTTTGACTGGTTTTTTTTTTCAGCATACACTCTCCTTGGTTAGGTTGACACTTTCAAGTTTTATCTTCCCCTCTCTGGATGATGGTTCCCATGTTAATTATGATTTCAGAGTGTTTGTGTTAGCACCTTGCATGTGCCACTCAGTGCATGTGCTAATACAGTGGTTAGTCTGAGGCTTGACCAGTGCTTGATATTGCAGTTCAGTTTTCAAAGCTTCATTAGGTTTCTTTGGTTCTATTCCACAGTTTGTTGTTGACACCAGGACATCTATCTCTTCGTAGACAGAATTAGGGGATCTCCTTCTCCCATTCTACCCTCCCCATGATTTCTTCTGTGGATTCTCCGGTTACCATGGGCCCTTTATCATTGTTCATGTGCTCAGAAATGTGAGTTTCCCTCAGGGCCCTAGCCTTCATGCTGTCATATAGCTCTACACTTTCGGGGCTACCCTGGAAGTGAAGTGAAGGAGAGAATGAAAAAAAAAAAAAAGCAATTAGCTCCATACTTTTCTTATCATATGGGCCTCTTCTTCTGGTTCCTCTGACTAGAGAGATATAGGTCTTGTCTTGACTGGGACTTGCTTTGGAGCAGTACTGGAAGTCAGAAAAGGAATAAAAGGGAGATAAAAGAAAATTTGGGGTTCTTATCCTCAACTACCCAAAGTGCGTCTTTTCCTGGTACTCTCTTCAAAAAGTGGAATTTCTCTTGGAAATTTTTTTATGCCTATTGAATCAGTCTCTCTTCAGGTCAAAGTCAGAAGATAAAGGTGGAAAATAAATTCAGGGAACTCACTGCAGTACTGGTTATTCTTCAAATTTTGATCTCCCTCCATGAACTGCTTGTTATTGTTTAATTTTCAGAGTACTCTAGTTCATTTTTGTATTTTGTCTAAAGCTTTTAGTTTATAATCAGAGGAGAGATAGGCTTATTCCATCTTGGCTGTTTAATTTAGTTTCCTCTTTTTATTTTTTACTTTTCTGTAGACTCATAAATAGGCATTGGTGAAATTAATTTTTAGACCATCTTTTTTTTTTTACTTAATTTCAAACATCTTAGATCAGTGGTTGGTAGACTTTTTATGTAAAGAGCCAAATATTAAATATTTTAGGCTTTGCAGAAATAGGATATCTGTCAATTGCACAGCTCTGCTGTTGCAGTTCGAAAGCAGCCATAGATAATATGGAAACAAATGGATGTGTCTGCATTCCAGTTAAAATGTATTTACAAAAACAGATAGCAGGCCACATTAGGCCCA
The DNA here is from genome assembly GCF_987537825.1 of Furipterus horrens. Taxonomy (NCBI): domain Eukaryota; kingdom Metazoa; phylum Chordata; class Mammalia; order Chiroptera; family Furipteridae; genus Furipterus; species Furipterus horrens. The sequence continues at coordinate 4,070,345 of NW_028327187.1, forward strand.
TGGACCAGAGCTTGCAGACCCTTGATCTAAGTCCTCTACACTTGATCTTTCCTGAAATACTGCTTTAAGAATAAATATTGTTATCTACTGAGCTTTGTGTATTAAAATAATTTTTTCCACAGCCACTTATGTTTTTATCCTACAGTTTATTCTTCCATAGAGTAACTCAAAATTTACTAGAACTGAAAGCAAGGAAAATGATCAACAGCAGTGTAATTATGTAAAAGATCCTAACTTGCTTTGAATATATCCCCACAACAGATTTTTTCTGTGGCATTTTTCCCTAATCTCATATATTTGGTTAGGGGCAGTCTTAATGAAAGTACACATGTCATATGTTCATTCAACATAGCAAAGTTCTAAACAATATGAAACGAAAAATATAACTATGAAATTCAATGATTCTCAATGACAATCTAGAATGTCTATTAATATCTCTTTTCCAAATACCTTCTATGTGTCCCTTGTCCTTTTATGTTTCAGTAAGTGTGGATATTGTTAGATTGTGAAGGGAAATGCGTAGGGTTATATTTTTCTTAGTTATTACCCTTGTTCTGGTACTCTTGAACTTTAGTTTTTGAACATTATTTTGCAGGTAAATCATCTTAAAATGGTTGATGAGCCTATGGAAGAGGGAGAAGCAGATTCCTGCCAAGTAAGTATTCATGCTAACTTATTAAGCTGCATTTTTAGAATAAAAGGAAAGAGAGTAATGGCAAAGCAGAAAATCTTCTGTAAATTAAAAAAATTTACTCAGGTACATTAATAATAAGCAAATCCAATTAGTAATAAAACAATAGCAGGTCAAAATCTAAGACAGATTTCCTGTTAGAAACTCTTAAACATGAATTTTTTAAACAACCATATTGAGGTGTAATTTTTATGCCTTGAAATTCACTGATTTTAAGTGTAATGGATGAAATTTTTACTTGCCAGTATATGAGTAAATGTATTACTTAAATATATAGTTTTCCAAATTAAACTTTCATTAATATGTAGACTGTAAAAAAAAAAAAAAAAAAACCCAAATGAACAAACAAAACAAAGCAAAAACCGACTCATAAACAGAGATCAAACTTATGGTTGCCAGAGGGAGGTGGGTAGGAAGATGGGTAAAAAAAGTGAAGGGGAATATAGTCAATAATATTGTGATAAATTTGCACTGTGACAGATGATTACTAGATTCATATCATGGGGATGTAAAGTACAGCATAAAGAATATAGCTGATAATATTGTAATAAGTATGTACAGTGTAGGCAGACACTTGAAATATTGGGGGAAACACTTTGTAAAGGATAGGGTTCTCTAACCACTATGCTGTACACCTAAAACTAATAAAAAAATAATATTGACTGTAAACTGTGGTTGAAAAAATTTTAAAAAGGAAAGTACTTTCACTGTGTGATGATTCAGATACTTATGTAAATTAAGTCATATGGGTGATAAGAAACACTAAATATATAAATTTATCATTCCACTATCTTATGTTTTCATATGTAGGATTTTTTGGTTGTGGTTGCTTATTCAAAAGTAATTCTGGCAGCTGTGTGATTTTTGTGCTTGTCTTTTTTTAAAATAGAGGTTTTTAGAGACTGCTCTATGATGTAAAAACTTTTTTTAAAGTTTATTTATTTTTAGAGAGGGGTAGGGGAGGGAGAAAGAAAGGGAGAGAAACATTAATGTGTGGTTACCTCCTACATGCCCCCAGTTGGGTACCTGGCCCGCAACCCAGGCATGTGCCCTGACTGGGAATCGAACCGGTGACCCTTTGGTTCACAGGCTGGCACTCAATCCACTGAGCCACATCAACCAGGGATGATGTATACATTCTTCAAATAGTATTCTTTAAATTTGAACTTGAGGTATTGTGTATGAGGCCTAATGTTGTTTTTTAATTCACTGATTTGGACAGCCAATTCACTCCATCTCAATTAATGTAGTTTTAGATTTTCATGGTCATTTGCTCTCTTTTCTTCAGTTAAAATAAAATTAAATAAAATGTGTCCCAAATTGCATATATATCTAGCATAAGATTAGTAAAGGTGAATTATTGTTAGTATAATTTAATATGTCAAGATTTGCTATGAGGAATTGTTTCACTTCTCGAGACACCCTTCAGATTTGGAAAGTGTTCAGTAACAGTTCACTAATGAAAGGTATCTGATAACATATTTCATCACCTGGTCCCCTAGTGTTCCCAACAATGTATATGTTAGAAAAAATATGTTGAGTTTTTTTTTTTTTTTTTTTAGTAGATGACTGATAAGACTTAATTATTTATGTTGTTAAAACAAGAGTAGATATCTTCTGTTTCTTAGTCCATGGTCCATTTATATTTACTTTTAAAGTTTGTGTGGAATGATTGTTATTTCCTGAAATAAAGTACATGTTTTTAATGCTACCAATACTTTAGGAATTTGAAAAGAAGATTCACTTACCAATTAGATATTTGGTTGCTTCTATTAGCACAAACTCAACAATGTATCAAATCTCTAAATTGATTTATAATTTTATTAACCAGAAATGTAATGTAAATTTTATATTTAACTGAAAATGAACATAAAAAACTGATTTGTTGTTATTTTAAGCCCTAAGTTTCTAATTTTAGAAACTATTCTTGGCATATATTTCTCAAAAGGATCCTTTTAAAATATTCTTTCACAAGCGTGTTTTACTTAAACTCATGTGTAGCCATGAGTAGAGAGTATTTTAAGTGGGAGGTCCTGCTTCCTGTGTGGTAGATTTTTTCTTCTTCTTCTATTTATTTGTCTTTGCATTCTGATGAACATTAGCCTTGCTGTATTTCAGTATTTTTCTTTTGTTTCAAAGTTGGTGCTTGCTTCTGTTTTTTTGTTAGTTGTATGTTTTATTCTCTTTTTAAAAGATTTTATTTATTTTTAGAGAGAGGAAAAGAGAGGGAGAAGGAGTGAGAGAGAAACATCAATGCAAGAGAGAAACATCAATTAGTTGCCTCTCAAATGCACCCCAACTGGGGACCGAACCTGAAATCCAGCCATGTATCCCTAACTGGGAATTGAACTGGTGACCTTTTGCTTTTTGGGACCACACCCACCCAACTGAGACACACCGGTTAGAGCACTAAATGTTTTATTCTAAATAACTTTATTGAACTATAATACACGTAGCATACGATGACCTTTTAAAAAAGTTTTGGAACCTTTGTACTACAGATATACAAAATTCTTTGATATACAATTATTGTTCAACTAAATATTGACGGATAGCCACTATAAATTAGAGTGTATGCTATACCACAAGGGATGCAAAGATAAATGGTATAAATAAGTTTAATAACTTCAATTTTTATAGACATTTTGTGGTTGTCAAAATTCTCAGTTGACTTTTAAAACTGAGGTCTGAAATGTATAGGGCAGGTTTTATTCCCATTTTATAGATGAGGGAAGTAAAGAGCTGACCCTAGTAAGTGGAATAAACCAACCCAGGTGGGAACTTATTTGCCACCCTTGTTTAGTTTTCAGTCATCATACAAACTGAAACTATTTTGCAAACGTAAATATTTTGCAATTACTTTCCAATGTGTACATCATTTAATGTGTTTAGTTCACCCTAGTGGTATTTTGACAGTTATATTATTATTTCTGTTAGCCTTCTTTCAAAGTATGCTGATACTTGTCCTGGTTTTCAGTGACTCCGGGTCTCTCATTGCATAAAAAGTGTATATCAAGCTCCTTGTCCAGATCTCCACACGTATGTTTTAACAAGTCCATGACTTAATGCCTCTTGGAATCAAAGGGTGATCAAACTGGCCTATTTACCCACAAAAAAAGTGCACACGTTTGAACAGATGTTAAATAAGATGTGAAAAACAAAAAATAGACTTCAAAAATTTCTCTTCATTTGTTTTTACCTGTTTTTTGGTGATATCTATGCTTAGTTCCACAGTCCTCTGAAACTGTTTTAATAGTTCCATAATATGGTTTCCTAATAGATTGTCATCAGCTCTTTTTCCTTCTGATTAATAGGTGATTATTTTCCTTTTAATCAAATCAGTTGCCAAGTGAATGGAGCAGTAGTGTATTTGGCAGTGTGGTTTGTCTTTCATCATTGTGGTTTTCCAGTGTTACAGCATTGTTGGCCCTTGAATTAAAAAGATCACAGATTGTAGAGTTTAGACTGTTTTGGTTGTGATTTAGCCTCCATATTTCTGTTTATCATCATTTTCTATGAAGTTGAAAAATCATATAATCAGCCTTGCCTAAAATCAGTCATTTGATGTTGGAAAGAAAACTTCTGTCTATGAGTCTGTTTCTCTTTTATGTGTTTGTTTATATTGTTCTTTAGATTCCATGTATAAGTGAAATTATATGGTATTTGACTTTCTCTGAGTTATTTTACCTAGCATGTTTAAAGGATGGGACATATCAATTTTAATGAGAAGAAGAGGCATTGGACAGACATTTTTATTTACAATACTTGCTTGGGTTCAGTGAAATTAGCTGAAATAGAGTACAGTTGTTTCATAGCTCTGAACATTTTTCTAGTGATGATTCAGGTTTATAATCATGCTCTTCAACACAGCTGAAACTGAAGTGCCTTCTTAAACATAAAAATACTGCATTGTGCTCAATATAGAACCACAGACTTGGAGGGGACCTTAAAGACCCACCTAACATAACTAGTTTGTCATGTGAGAACACTGAAGTAGAGTAATTTCTGATTTGGTGAAGGCTGCTTAGCTTACACATGGCAAAGGTAGGACCAAAACTAATAAAGTGTATTGACTCTTCCAGCAAATTTCTTTTGGCTAGAAAAAACTTCCAATCAGTATGTTTTTGTTATGCTCCATTTTTCTGAAAACTAGTACTACATTAACAATATGTGATAAAAACTCAGTTAACTGTAATATTAGGAAGAGAATACAACCTGCTGTTGCTTTTGGTATACATATATTGCAAAGGTTTATACAAATATACCATACTTTAGAATAATCCGAAAATGTCAACTACAAAGCATATATATTTTCATTTAAAAGTTCATTTAAACTTTTTATTAAATCTATTGGAGTGACACTGGTTAGTTAATAAGATGACATAGGTTTCAAGTGCACATTTCTATAGCACATGATCTGTATATTGCACTGTGTGCCCACCACCCAAAGTCAGATCATCTTCTGTCACCATATATTTGCTACCCACCAATCCCCTTCCCTCTGGTAACTACCAGACTCTTGTCTATGCCTATGAGTTTTTGTTTGTTTTTCTTGTTTGTTCATTTGTTGCTTTCAGTTTTATATCCCACATATGAGTGAAATAATATGGTTCTTAACTTTTTGTCTGAATTATTTCACTTAGCATGATCTTCTCAAGATCCATCCATGTGGTCACAAATGGCAGTATTTCATCTTTTCTTATGGCTGAGTAGTATTCCACTGTATATATGTACCACATCTCTATCCAGTCATCTATTGAAGAACACTTTGGTTGTTTCCATGTCTTGGCCTCTGAATAATACTGCAATGAACATAGGAGTGCATACATCTTTGCAAATAAGTGTTTTCAAATTTTTCATGTAGATACTCAGAAGATGCATTGCTGGGTTATATGGTAACTGTATTCTTAATTTTTTGAGGAACCTCCATATTGTTTTCCATAGTGGTTGCACCGGTTTACATTCCCACCAGCGGTGAATGTGGGTTCCTTCTATGTAATTTATTATTCCAGATCTATATATATGTCTTGGATCCATTTTGAGTTAATTTTTGTATATGGGGACAAACTAATCTAATTTCATTCTTTTGCTCGTGGCTTTCCAATTTTCCCAGCACCATTTATTGAAGAGGCTTTCTTTTCTCCATTGTGTATTTTTGACTCTTTGTTGAAAAATTATTCACATAAGCATGGGTTTATTTTTGGGTTCTCAGTTCTGTTTTATTGGTCCGTGTGTCTCTTTTTCTGCCATCCCCATGCTGTTTTTATTATTGTTGCTTTGTAATATAATTTGAAGTTTGGGAGTGTGATACCTCTGGCCTCATTCTTTTTTTCTCAGGATTGCTTTAGCAATTTGGGTTTTTTTATAGTTCCATACAAATATGATGATCTTTGTTCTATTTCTTTAATAAATACCATTGGCTTTTGATGAGGATTACATTAAAATATCTTTCCATTTCACTGTGTTTTTTTTTTTTTCCATCTCATCATAATGCTTTGTAATTTTCAGTATGTAGGTCCTTCCCACCCTTTGTTAATTTTATTTCTAGGCATTTTATTCTTTTTAGTCAATTGCAAAAGGAATTCTTTTTCATTTCTTATTCTTAAATTTCTTTGCTAAGTATATAAAAAAGTGAATTTTTGTACACTGATTTTGTTTCCTGCGAATATACTGTATTTGTAAATTGTTTCTAATAGTTTCTTTGGTGGATTTTTAGAATTTTATATTTAAAGAATCATGTAGTCTGAAAAAAGTAACAGTTTTACTTCTTAATTTTTTTTGTTTTTTTTTTTAACTTTTTAATGTTTTTTGTTGATTATATTGTTACAACAGTTCCAATTTTCTCCCCCTTGCTCCCCTCCACCCAGCACCCCCCTCCCCCAGCAATCCCCCCCCAAGTCCATACCCCTGGTTGGTAAAAAATAACTATGCCTCCCTCTCAGATATTAAGACCCTTTGTAATCTTGTAAAGGACAATGGGCGAAGGTCTCGTGCTCCTCTAGCTGCTTCACGCTGGACATGGTCGTCGTCCTACCTACCCTTGGGTCCAGAAAACCCTAATAAGAGTGGGGGTGTGGAGGGGAGGGTGGCCTTCCCACATGGGGTTTACTTCTTAATTTTTTATTTGGATGCATTTTATTTCTCTTGCCTCTGCATTCTGGCTAGGACTTCCAGAGCCATGTTCATTAAGAGTGGTGAGAGTGGGCATCCTTGTATTTTTCCTGATCTTATAGGAAAAGCTCTCAGTGTTTCACCATTGAGTATGACATTGGCTAAGTGTTTTCATATATGGGCTTTATTATATTGAGGTACTTTTCTTCTATACCAATTTTATTGAGTGTTTTAATCATAAGCAAATAACTTATCAAGTACTTTCACTGCATCTAATGGTACAATCATATTGTTCTTCTAATTTATTTTATTAAACTGGTGTATTACAATGATCTAATTGCATATGCTGAACCATATTTGTGACCCCAGAATGAACCCCATTTGATCATAATGTATTAATTTTTTAGTGTATTATTGCATGCAATTTGCCAGTATTTTGTTTAGGATTTTTGTGTCTGTATTCATAAGAAGATAAGAAGATACTGGTCTGTAGTTTTCAGTGTGTGTGTGTGTGTGTGTGTGTGTGTGTGTGTGATCCTTTCCAGGGCCTGATACCAGGGTTATTTTTGGCCTCATAAAATATATTGGGAAGTATTGCCTCTTCTTCAGTTTACTGGAGAAGGAAAGGTGTCAGATCTTCTTTGACTGTTTTGTAGAATTCACTAGTGAAGCCATCTGGTCCTGGACTTTAACTTTTTGGGAGGTTTTTATGGTTGTTCCAATTTCTTCACTGTTGATAAATCTATTTATATTTTCAAATTCTTCATGATTCACTCTAGGAGGAGGGTTATATATTTCTAGGAACTTATGTATTTCTTCTAGGTTATTGAATTTGGTAACATATAGTCTTTCATAGTACTCTAGCATGATTCTTTGTATTTCTCTGATATCTGTGGTAACTTCTCTTTCATTTATAATTATTTATATAAGCTTTCTCTCTTTTTTTAAAGTGAGTCTAGCCAGGGGTTTGTCAATTTTATTAATCTTTTTGAAAAAAAGTTTCTCTTTGTTGTATTATTTTTTGTATAGTCTTTTTGTTCTCTATTTCATTTAATTCTGCTCCAATTTTATTATTTCCTTTCTTCTACTGACTTGGAGCTTCTTTTGTTTTTCTTTTCTAGTTCATTAAGATGTAATGTTAGTTTGTTTACTTGAGATTTTTCTTGTTTATGGAGGAGGTCTGTAGTGATAAAACTTTCTTCTTATTACTAATGCTTTTGCTGCATCCCTAGACTTTTGATATGTGTGTTGTCATTCTCATTTGTCTCTATAAAGGAGAAAGTAATGTATAAAGGAAAAGCCATTAGATTATCATCAGACTTATCAGCAGAAGCCCAACAAACCAGGAGAGTGGAACCAAATATTCAAACTACTGAAAGAGAGAAATTATCAGCCAAGAATAATATATCCAGAAAAGTTATTTTTGGATATGAGGGAGAAATGAAGACTTCTCAAAACATACAGAAACTGGGGGAATTACTCATGAGAGACCTCCAATGCAGGAAATACTCAAGGGGATTTATTCTACCTGAAACAAAGACCAAAAGGTCACAAAAGTATGAGTTGTCGGCAGCCGTCCATCTCGAGAGACGATGGTGTAGCTTCTTAAGTGTCTATCGGCACCGCCGAGAATGGCTGTGCAGTCCAACTCGGGAGTGACATGGTATCTGTCTCCTCCCGTGTTGAATCAACATCTTGCGATGACGCTGGAGTGTCCTCTCCAGTGGAGCTGAAGCTACAGAGCCTGGGCAGGGTGATATGGAGGGTCTGCTGTTGCCCATGCAGCAGACCCCCCCTCTCTTCGCAGCTGAAGGGTCCAAGGGAAAGACGGAGTCAATACAGCTTGGCCTCAGGTGCGCCGCAGGAGTTGCCGGTGTTGACTACAACATCAAACCGCCTTAGGGACTCCGGCTCCGGATTTTCTGTCGGGGTTTACTCCCTTAGCCTTTCCCCATAAGAGGTATGCCGCAAGGCAGCGGAGGTTTTTTGGAGTCAGAGTTTTCCTTCTCTGATGTACCCTGACTGGAAGATCGAACCAGCGACACTTAGCTCGCAGGCCGACGCTCAATCCACTGAGCTAAACCAGCCAGGGCATAAAAGTATGAGTAAGATCACCAAAAAACTCACATAAGTAGGAATAATTTATGACAACAAAAATATAAAAGGGATGGGGTAAAAGTCTGAATTTTCAAAGGGGGATGGAGATTAGATGCATTCAAAAGTAAAAGGACTACTGTATATATGTAACTTTTTCATAAACCTAATTACAACCACATTAAAAAAAATTGAGGAACATAAGTTAAAAAAAAAAAAAGAGGAAACAAGGAAGGTATGGAATACCACCAAACAAAAACCACGGACAGAAACACAATGAAAAGAACCAATGGAGGCACAGAGCTACGAGAAAACAACAGATAAAATGGCTGTAGGAAATCTTCATACAGCAAAAATTACCCTAAATGTAAATAGACTGAATTCACTAATAAAAAGGCACAGAGTAGCAGACTGTATCAAAAAACAAAACCCAACTATATGCTGCCTTCAGGAGACACATCTAAGCTGAAAAGACAAATAGTAACTCAAAGTAAAAGGGTGGAAAATTATTCTACAAGCAAATGGCATCCACAGAAAAGTAAGTGTAGCCATACTTATATCTGAAAAAAAAATGAATTTCAAGATAACAAAGGTAACAAGAGACAAAGATGGACATTTTATAATAATAAAGAGCATACTACATGAAGAAGACATGACACTTCTTAATATATATGCACCCAATCTAAGTACACCAAAATACATGAAGCAACTACTAACAGAACTAAAGGGAGAAACTGATAAAAACCCCATCATTTTAGGAGACCTAAATACTCCGTTGATAGCTATAGATAGAACATTCAAACATAGAATTTAAAAAATTGACATTAAATGACACAGTAGACTAAATGCACATAATTGACATTGACAGAGCCTTTCATACCAGAACATCAGATTATACATTCTTCTCCAGTGCACATGCAACATTCTGAAAGATGGACCATATGTTGGGTCACAAAACTAGGCTCAACAAATTTAAGAAGAGCATTTAAAATGCTCAATGTCACTAGCCATTGCAGAGATAGAGAAGTCAAAATGGCTGTCATCAACAAATCAACAAACAACAAGTGCTGGCGAGGACGTGGAGAAAGGGAACCCTCGTGCACTGTTGGTGGGAATGCAGACCGGGGCAGCCACTTTGGAGAACAATGTGGAGGATCGTCACAAAACTGAAAATGGAACTGCCTTTTGATCCAGAAATTCCAGTGCTAGGATTATACGCAAACAATCTTGAAACCCCAATTCAAGAAAACCTATGCACCCCTATGTTCACAGCAGCGCTGTTTACAATAGCTAAGTGCTGGAAACAGCCTAAGTGCCCCTCAGTAGATGAGTGGATGAAAAATCTATGGTACATTTACATAGTTGTAAAAAAGAAGGAACTCTTACCCTTTGTGACAGTGTGGATGGACCTGGAGAGCGTTATGCTAAGCAAAATAAGACACTTACAGAAAGACAAATACCATATGATGTCACTTTTGCATGGCATCTCATGAATAAAATAAACTCAGGTAAGCGGTGGGGGAGACTGGAAGAGATTAACCATAGAACAAATGCATATACCTATAGCCCATGGACACAGATAACAATATGGTAAAGGCCAGGGGGAGAAGCAGGGGCTGGGTGGAGGGGTCACAGTTTTGGAAAATGGGGGACATCTGTAATAGTGTCAACAATTAAAAAAACGTTTTAAATCATACCAAGCATACTTTCAGAATACAGTGCTTTGCAATTAGAAATCAACTGCAAAGAGAAGTAAAAAACCCCACAGATATGTGGAAATTAAACAACATACTACTAAAAAAAATGATCAAAGAAGAAATAAAAGGTGAAATCAAAAAAAGTTCTTGACTTTAAAAAAGGGGAAAATCAGTCTCATAGCTAGTTAAAAGGGTCCAGTGAAATGCTGTATTTATGTATAAAAACATCTAGTTATTATTTTAGAGTTGATTCTTTGTACCTGACTGATTAGTGATTCCTTCTACCTAAAGTTAACATTTCTCTGCCTAAGTGCCCTTCTTGAAAGAGTGAATGTCTGACTACGTCTGTAACACGGAAGTTATTTTAGGTGTCATGAAGCCTAGCTTACTTGGGACTGTGCTCTTGGTTGCTTTGGTGAGTCACCTTTGATGACATTCTTGCCATCCAGCCCACAATAATATGGTATAGGGTGTGTCAAAAGTAGGTGCACAGTTTTGAGCACATGAAACACAGAGTTTATTTTTGTATTATTATTTATTTGTTGTATTATTTTTCATATGAATGAGTATAAACCCACTTTTGCAACACCTTGTATAATACAAAGCTATCCAAGCTTCTAGGCATTGTGATAAACTAGTCATGTGAGCTTAAACTCTAGATATCAGTTTTCTCCTCTATACAGTGAGAAGGCTGGATAATATAACCCAGCTTTTATTTTGTGATATGTAATACAGGTGAAGTGTTTTTGTTTTGTTTTGTTTTTATTGTAGCTACTGTGCTTCTCTAGGGACAAGCATTACACCTTGCTTGAGTGTAGTCTTCACAAAGGAGTAGAGTGCTGCATCCAAGGGAAGAAACACTCTCTGGGTGGTTTCCTTTCTGCCTCAACCAAGTGTTAGGAAATCTGGCATATAACTAATATACAATGTTTTAATAAAAAGTGTTGTTTTGGCCTAACAGATTCTGTGTTATGCCAGTCTCTTTTCCAATGATGTGGCTAATTGGACATTTAAATATTTATATATCACTTAAAAGGTATAGAAAATACTATTTAACAGAGATTCTGAGGTTCATATTTATTTGCCATGCTCTCCACCTTACAAAATTTTATTTATCTCTTGACTTTCTCTGTTTCCACCTTCTAAGTTACATGCCAGTGAGGGACTTAAGACACTCTGCTGTTTGTTTTTGTTATAGCTAGGTGGAAAGGAAGGCTGAAGCATAGATTTCATATGCTTTTATTTACGTGAAATTATATAATAGGGATGGTGGTGGCAGTGTATCTGTTTGTGTTCGGAAACAGGGAAATGGGGATGCCAATGGGTTGCAAAACTGCTAGATTGAAGGAGTTGCATTTTCAGTTATTTGTGGTATGTTTTCTGACTCTAAACTAGCTTATCATAAGATGCTGCAACTGCATATGAGTATTCTTTGGATTTCATTTTTCAGGATGAAGGAGTTGTTAAAGAAATTCCTATTACTCATCATGTTAAGGAAGGATATGAGAAAGCAGACCCTGCACAGTTTGAGTTGCTGAAGGTTCTTGGTCAGGGATCCTTTGGAAAGGTAATGAATGCTTTTTCCCACATTTGTTTTACTTCTAAACACTTAGCAAAAAAGTGTACACATACATAGAAATCTGCATGTGCCACTTCTATACTTATCAAAAGATACACACAATGATGACTTCCTAATTTTATTCACTTTATTTCTGTTGTATTTTTGGTTCCATTAATCTATACTTCTTTATAACAATCAAAGTTTTCCAATCCGTTGGGCTCACTTATTTCTCTAGAACAAAATATAGCATGCTATTTATTAGCTGCCTAAATCAGGGTAGTTTCATTTTTGTAAAAAAAAAAAAAAAGAAAAAAAGGTCGTTTCCCTGTCCACATGCTAACATGATCACAGCTTGTTCTCCCCTGGTGATTTTACCGATATTCCTTATCTCTATCACAGAAGTCAGAATATACATATCAAATCATGTATAAATGCATAACTTTATCTATCCTCTGCTAAAGTAATATGTGTGTAAAGTATAGCAAGGGTAGGTACTGAGTGATACATGAATTATGTGAATGTCCTTTCAAGAAGCTTGAATTTCATGGGAGAAAGCAAAATTGAGAAACATTATCTGTGACACTTGTTATTAAAATTGCTTATTAAGTGTTCAATGGCATATGATATTTGAAACAGAAGAATGTAGGTCTGGTTCCTGACTTCTGTGTGCCTAACATCTAATACATGAAAATACACAGTAACAACCTTTAGGAAAACAGCAACAACAACAATTTACAAAATTGTTTATTGTTTATGCTATTACAGCTGTTCCCACCTTTTCTGCATTTCCCCGCCTCCACCCAGCCCCCCTCCCCCCCTTAAGTCAGTCCCCATATATTGTTGTCCATGTAACAATAACAATTTAAGGGAGAAAGATAAGGAGAACCTACTAATTTTTGTGTGTCAGAGATTTAATTTCAAAGGGAAAAGTAAAATAATTGAGTAGTGGTGATTTATTATGCTCTGAGACATTTTAAAGGAAAGATACTTGTTGAATACCCAGTGCATGTCCAACAGTTGCAAAAGCAATGTTGGTGAATATTAAATAAAGATTAATTGTCTTAAAGTAGCCCAGTGTCTGTATGCCATTAATATAACAGTTAAAGCATAGAGAAAATTTTCCAGGACACAAAAAGGACAAGTTAAAGTGTATTATAATTTAACAGTGAATTGGTACAGGAGCTATATGAAGAGAAAGAGATAGGACTTGAATAGTTGTTCTGGGGAGAGTAAAACTAGAAGGAGCTTTTAAAAGATTGTATGTGTTGGGGATGTTTATAGAATTGATCTGTAGAGTAGGTATGTGCATTCTGCACACCTTTATTTTTAAAAGTTTTTAAAAATACAATACTCATTTAACTATTTACATTATATTTTATGATGTTAATTTTAGAAAACAAAGATGAAGTTCTTTCACATCACAAATCTATAGATGTTTAAATATCAACTTAAATAAAATCATACCAGACAAACATTTTAAGCCATTAAAAGTAATTGTATATATTTATTTATATGTGCATTTATTTGTATCCAGTTTTGTTCCTGAAAGCATTTAAAACTTTTATAGGTGAATGGTAAATAAAATAAGTGGAGATGATGATGGAAACAGAAAATTTAGAGCAGGAAAGATTAGATGAAGCCAGGAATATAATCTGTTATTCACAAATGCATGGCACAAGGGCCTATACGTCTTCTAGAAGTGAGACAAAAATGAAGACTTAAAATTTTTGGCAGCCATTATAAAGAAGCTGATACATTTAATTGTATGATTTTGTGACAGTATCTTCAGTGTAGAAGCAGGTCACACAAACCAGATAAGTTTTTCTTATACAGTATACCATAATGAAATTCCTCAATAACATCTTCACTTTAAATACAGCAACACTCTGACTAGATGTCAGTGTAGTCCCGAAATTCAGGGAACACTCAGCTTTGTCTCTGCTTTCACAAGCTTATGGTAGAAGCCTTTGTAAAATCCCTAATACTAAAATACAGAATACTGATCTTTATGCAGTGCATCAACCAAAGAAATATTAAGGAGGTAGCTTATTTGTTTCCTTCCTAGCATGTGAACATGCTTGCTCGTCAGTATTACATCATTTGTGTAGGCATTGTGTGGGTGTGACTTGTTATATGCTGAACCTATTTAGGAATTTGGCCAAGGCTGTGAATCAGAAAAGTGTGGGAGCAATTCCAAGAAATGTTGGGCTGCAGCCTTATTTAAGTTTTTATGTAAAAGTTCATTGTGAAAATGCAATAAAAGGAAGTTTAGCCTATAGAAAGTCTTGAAGCATTAAATATCTTTATAGTCCATTTAATAGGGAAAAACCCTACTATAGTCATTTGTAAAATTGTACTTCGAGGAACCATGCGTTGTCATCATGAAAGATGAATACAGAATTCTGTACTAAGCACACCAAGTATAATGCTATTAGTTATCATTAATGTTGAATGGATTGAAATGTAGTATACCAAACAACTTACATTAATTATTTTAAAACACAATGAAATAACACACATGAGCACATGTTTGAAATTGTAAGACTAACCTTCCTTATATTTCACATGCCAGCACATATGTATACAAAGCATACATTTTAACATCCTAGGAATATAAATTTTTTTGGCTTTTCTGATAGTAAAACCTTTAACAATATGATTAAAATGAATTTTTGAGAATATTAAACCCTTGTCCTGTTAAGTAATCGATTATTGAATACTAGTTAAAAAATACATGTTTATATCTTAATATTTCTTGCACTTGGTACTTTGTCTTTAATCATTGTTAAAGCTGGGTGATTTTTTTCAATTGTCTTCAACAAACACTGAGTAATTCTTTTTTTTTTAATGTCAATGGCTTTTTTTTTAAATTATTTTTTTATTTTTAGAGAGAGGGGAAAGAAGAAAGAGAGGGAGCGCAACATCACTGTGTGGTTGCCTCTCACTTGTGCCCCCAACTGGGGACCTGACGTGCAACCTTGTCATGGGCCCTGACTGGGAATCGAACCAGTGACACTTGGTTCACAGGCTGACGCTCAATCCACTGAGCCACAGCAGCCAGCGCTTCACTGAGTAATTCTTAATGGAAAATATAAAAGTCCATATCACCAAGAGAAAAGTATATTGCAGTAATTCACTCACTTATTTCTCCTCGGGACAGTTTCTGATAATTGGATTAGGATGAATGAAAATAAACCTCTCTGACCAGGATAGATATGTTTTTAGATACAGTAGTGTGAAGCCATGCAACTTCTGTAGTTGGTCATGGCAAAGAGAGCTGAGTGACATGTTTTCTTTTGCTAGGGAAGTTCATGCATAAGACCTGAAAAGAACAAATCATGTGATGAACAAATAAACAGTTCTCTAGACTGTGAATGATGGCAACACATGAATAGAGCTTGCTAGAGTTGGAGCTCTGGCCGGTCTGGCTGAGATGGCTGGAGCATTGTCCCATAAACTGAAAGGTTGTGAGTTAGGTTCCCAGTTTAGGTACCTATGAGAGGCAACTGATCAATATTTCTCTCTCCCATTGAAATTTCTCTCCCTCTCTTTCTCCCTCCCTTCCCTTTTGTCTAAAATCAATAAGCATGTCCTCAGGTGAGGATTAAAAAAAGAAATTGCTAGAGTTGAGAATGGCATGTTGAAGCCGTGAACAGGATATACTGTTTTTTAAAATTTCATTTTCCTAATAACTCTTATAAAACTTCACTTTGTTCATATTTATCATTATAACACACTTTTAAGAACTTAAGTTTTAATGAGTCATAATATTATTAAACTTGATTGGCAACTTTGAAGAGTTTAACTTTCATTTGTTTATTGAGGTAATTTGTCACCATGATTCTTTTACCAGGCAGACAGATAAGAATTGCACCTGACTTATTACTAGAAATTAAAATGCATGGTAACTTCTAAAATGGACTAATAAGACAAAAGATTTATACGCTCTGAAGAGACTCCTGCCATTTGCGACAACATGGATGGAACTAGAGAGAATTATGCTTAGTGAAATAAGCCAGGCAAAGAAAGCAAAATACCATATGATATCACCCAATACAGGAAACTAAAGAGCAACACAAACGAACGAACTAAATAGGCAAAGACTAGAATTGTAGTCAGTAGGGAGGAGGGGGAGGGAGAGAAGGGGGATAAGTAAGGAAAGGGTCAGGTCAAGGAACGTGTATAAAAGACTCATGGACATGGACAATGGGGAGGGATATGATTGTGGGAGAAGGGATGGGCTGGGTGGGGGGAGCAATGGGGGAAAATGGGACAACTGTAATTGAATAACCAAACAATAAAATTTAAAAAAAAATTAAAATAAAATAAAATGGACTAATAAGGAAGTTGAAATAGGGGTATCAAATTAACTCATCACAGTGGTTTCTCTTTATGAAGATAACAAAAAGGAGCTCCCTTAGCTTAAATTATTGTTTGTTATTTATTTTTTACATCAAGAACTTCTCAAAGTCCGTGACCATATCATCTATTTAAAATTTTTTTCACAGTAGTATGTATGAAAGTGTGATATATTAAATGAATGGGAGTGAGAAAGTATTAACTGAAGAGTATATAATTTATAGGGGAAGGTATATATCTTTATGAAATTAAAAAAATGTAAGGACATATGTTGCACTAATATATGTGTATAGCAAAAATGCCTTGAAAGTGAATTTTACTTTTTTCAAATTTCCCTGTTAGGTTTTTCTTGTTAGAAAGAAGACCGGTCCTGATGCTGGGCAGCTCTATGCAATGAAGGTGTTAAAAAAAGCTTCTTTAAAAGGTAGAAAATGAGAAAGCTTATTAAAATGGAATTTGGTAAAGCTTGTTTGAAGAAATATGCTATGTATTGCTTGTATTGTTTCAGTAGATTTAGCTTTTTTTTAATTTTTACATTAAATTTATTGGGTTGAGATTGGTTAATAAAATTATATAGGTTTCAAGTCTACAATTCTGTGATACATCACCCAAAGTCAGATCTTCTTCCATCACCATATATTGACCCCTCTACCCTTTACTTCCCCCTACTCTCCTGTCCTCTGGTAACCACCACACTGTTGTCTGTGTCTGTGAGCTTTTGTTTGTTTCTCTTGTTTGTTCATTTGTTGCTTTCAATTTTATACCCCACATATGAGTGAAATCATATGGTACTTATCTTTTTGGTCTTAGTTTTTTTTTTTCAGTTAGTAATCATTGCAGTTTTCTAGGTAATTGATATTTCTAAGGTTGGTATTTGCACATGTCCTAATTTTGTGAGAGTATACCTTGATAAAAATTTTATGGTATAAAAAGTGACACATTTTATTTAATATGGATATATTTAATTAAGCTATATTCTTTTCTTTTTTCTTTTCCATCTGTGTGGGTATCACATATTGACTATGCACAACTGCCTGCATACACTTTTATACACCATCTTCTAGGTTCTGATAACAATAACACTGTACACAGTTTTAATCAAACTCATTTGAACAATTAGACATTAATTCATAATAAATACATATTAGCTGGATACTTGTGTATGTCAGTTTAACCCATCTTGAGGTGTAAACTGAATTATTGGCTTTCTGAGAATATGGTAATTACTGTTAAGGAATATAGCGACTACAAATTTAGGTACTTATAAAGTTATATTTTATATTTTTGTTTGATGAATTTTTATGAGATCTCTATGGAAATTATATACAAAGGTAATATATTCTAATCTGTAATTTTTAGTTCGAGATAGAGTTCGGACAAAGATGGAGAGGGATATACTGGTGGAAGTAAATCATCCATTTATTGTCAAATTGCATTATGGTATGTAATGTCTTTTTTAAATTTATTAAATTACAAAGTTAAGATCACCTTTGGACAATAACAGGAAATAAATGCCTCAAACTTATTTAATATTCTTAACTATATGAAAAAACGCATCCAAAGAAAGAATCAATATCCAGCTTTTAGTTGTATTTTCTATATTTGTTGATTAACTTGTCTAAGGTAATAAGATAGTATCTTCTGATGATTTGTTAATATTTCTGTACTCTACTAGGCTCAACCTCCTAGTGATCTTAGTCTATAAAATACTGTGATAACTTATTCAAAATATTTTGGTGTTTGTGCTCCTCTTACATGTTCATAATGAGCATATTTATCTTATTTTCTGGTTCTATTTAAGAGAATCATGTAGTTTTATTAATCTATTTGAGTTATTTTTCTCTTATATTTTTGGGAAGGGATTAGTAGTGAGAAGTAGTAAGTATTATGGAAAGAATATGAATTGGGGTGAGACAGTTCTGAGATCAAATCATGGTTCCATGGCTAATTTAATGTGTGCATGATATTGTTCAGTTTGGCTTCCCTGGGAACCTCAAAGGTATATATATATCATTAAATTACTAATACAGTCTGCCATGTCCCTTTCAATTTTTGAAATTTTAAGAAGTGTCAGCTATTGATTTTATTCTTAGATAATGTTGACAAATAATACATTAAAACATATACCCCATTATCACTATTAAAAAAACCTTCAAGAAATCCTCACCCATTCTTCTTTTACTCCCTTGTTACCCTAATGGAGTAAAACTAGTATTACCTAAAGACTTCCTTGAATGTCCAGGATGTCATTAGTTTAACCAGTAAATACCAACTGTGTGCAAAACACTATTATATATAGTGAGCTCTAAAGGTGAAACAATTTCTGCTTTCGAGAAATTTATAATTATACAGAATACAGACATGTAAACAAATTATACAAATCAAATTGGAGTACTATAAGAGAAACATAAATAAAGTACAATGAGATCTCAAAAGCTGTAGCAAGTAATGCTAATGGGGAAGAGGGTAAGGATACTGTAGGGAAGTGTGAAAACGGGTATATCCTTAATAGTGGAAAGTTCAGTAGATAAAGGAGGTGGCATTTTGGCTGAGCTTAAAAGAATGAGTACATTCTCAGTAGGTGGGGATGCAGAGTTTAGGCATGGCAGTATAACATGATGTTCAATAAATTAGGAAAATGAGGGTGGTAGAAGTTTCTTTGTAAAGCCACATCCAAGGTTGATTATATTCTGGGAAGGGTTTTATAGCTATTTTAACACCAGATTTAAATTTGAGATAATGTTATCCAATAATAGATCATATGAATGAATACGTAATTGCTATATAGTGTTTAGTGATACAATTCTAAACATATATGGTAATTTAAAAGTATACTAAGCTTTTTAAGACTTTAAGATTGTTCTGTTACTACATTCTATTTTCTGATTAGCCTTTCAGACTGAAGGGAAGCTGTATTTAATATTGGATTTTCTCAGGGGAGGAGATGTCTTCACAAGATTATCCAAAGAGGTATCTGTTTGTAAATCTTTACTATATCCTCTTGAAACAAAACTAAAAAAATCATTTTTATTTTTTTTCTATAGAAATGTTAACTGATATTCTGTTTGTTTCATTATATAGTATTTAGTGGATATGCCAATTAATGGCATTTTCTGTGTGCCTGTCATTTAGATCATCTCAATGTACTACTCATTATTCTCTTAGGCACAAGATCAGTTAAATAACTGGATGAAACATAAGGGCAAACCTAGGTCTTTGGCTACACAGGCTACCAAAGTGCGTCTGGGAGTAGTATTTAAATTATTTATGTTTAAAACAGTTTTATGGTGGTATAGTTGGCATACAATAAACTGAGTATATTAAAGCACACACTTTCATAAATTTTGACATTTGTATATACCTATGAAAACCATCATCACAATCAAAATAATTAGTTTATCCATCATGCCAATAGTTTTCTTGTGCCTCATTATAAAGCTTTCTGTTTGCTTTGCATTTTCTAGAGCATTATATAAGTGGAATCCTACAATATGTGTTTTTTGTTTGACTTATTTCATTCAGCATGATTATTTTGAGATTCATCTATGTTGTTTCATGTGCCAATAGTTTACTCATGTTTATTGCTTAGTAATATTCCACTGTGTGGATACATCATGATTTCTTGATTCATTCTCTTGTTAAGGGATGTCAGAGTTGTTTGCAATTTTGGGGTATTACTAATAAAGCTCCTGCAAACATTCACATACAAGTAATTGTATGGACATATATTTTCATTTTTCATGGTTAAATATCTAGAGTATAATGACTAGGTTATATTTATATTTATATATAAGTAAATTTATTAAAATATTTATATAAATATATTTTCATAGTTTACGTTAGGTTTTATTCTTGGTGTTGTATATTCTGTGGGTTTAGACAAATGCTTAATGACATGTATCTATCATTATACTATCAAATAGAGTAGTTTCATTGTCCTAAAGATCTTCCATGCTCTGCTTATTCATCCTCTTTCTCCCCGACCGTGACTGGGTTATAAAGTAGATGTATGTCTTAACTTATTTTAAAGACACTGGTAAACTGGTTTCCAAAGTGGTTATATAATTTATACATTCCCACCAGCAGCATTATGAGTCTCAGTTGCTCCACATCCTTGCCAACATTTGGTGTGGTCAGTCTTGTTTTAATTATGGACATCTCATAAGTGTGTGCCGGTACCTTGTGGTTATGAATATTATTACCCTAAAGACAAAGATGTTGAGCATCTCTTTGTGCACTTATTTGACATCTGTATATTCTCTTTGATAAAATATCTGTTTCAGTCTTTGGCCCATTTTTTTTCAAGCCAAAGTTTTATTTAAAATGTAAAAGAAATGGTTCTTGAAAATGCTGATGCATAAAGCAAAAGGATACAGTGTTCTCTTCCTACTAGTCAGCCAGCCTATCCAAGTATGGGGTAGCGTACAGTGTGTGAGTGCTGGTAGAATTTCACAGTAGTTTAGTGTTAGATTATCTGTGCCTAGATTATGTAGAGATTCTCAGTGCACGATCTCGGTCTGGGTTTACCCCTTTACTGAGTATGAACAAGGGCCCCTGCTCCTTGGCCATAGCCGAATCCCTTGGGCCCAAAGTTCTTTGCATAGTATCCTTTACAGGAGATTTCACCTTCTTTCTCAGTCAGAGTTGTTGATTCGAGACTCTTTCCCATTTTTATTGGATTGTTTTTTACTAAGTTTTGAGAGTCTTCATGTACTTTGGATGGTAAGTCCTTCATCATACATGTTGTTTGCAAATATCTTCCTCTGGTCCTTGGTTTGTCTTTTTATTCTCTTTAACAGTGTCTCTCTAAAAGCAGAAGTTCTTAACTTTGATGAAGTCTGATTTATATATTTTTATTTGAAAAAAAAAATGAATACAAGTATACATGTAGGAAAATGTGACTGTCCTCCTCAGCCCCTAATTCATTTTTATTCCCACTTCTCAGGGCTTTTCCTGCTTTACTGTTTTTGTTGTTGTTGTTGTTGTTATTGACACTATTACAGATGTCTCACATTTTCCTCCCCTGTACCCACTTCCACCCAGCCCCCCACTTCCTAGCCTTCACCACACTATTGTCTGTGTCCACGGGCTATGAATATATGGGTTTTTTTTTATAATGATTTGTGTTTTGGTGTCCTGTTTAAGGGATATTTGCCTAATACCAGGTCATAAAGATTTTCTCCTCTTTTGTAGTTTTAGGTTTTACATTTATATACCATTTGAGTTCATTTTAGTGTTGGTGATATGTATGTGTTGTAGCCAAAGTCCTTTTTGTTTTATACAAGGTGGGGCAAAAGTAGGTTTAGAGTTGCTCAAATGGAAAATAACAATAATTAATAAATAATAATACAAGAATACGCTTTGTGTTTTGCATACTTACAACTGTAAACTTACTTTTGCCCATTCATTTTTCTACCATCATGATTGGAAAAAACTATGCTTTCTTCACTGAATTACCTAGCATTTTTGTTTGAGGTGTACAGTTCTATAACACATCTCTGTATATTATATTGTCAGTTCACCACCCAAAGTCATATCTCCTTCCCATCACCATTTATGCCCCATTTACCATCTTCAACCTCCTCCCACCCCCTTTCTGTCTAGTAATAACCACACTGTTGTCTGTGTCTATGAGTGTTTTATTTTGCTTAATCCCTTCAGCCTTTTCAGCAAGCCCCCCAACCTCCCTCCCCTCTGACAGCTGTCAGTCTGTTCTCTATCTCCAAGTCTGTTTCTATTTTCTTATTTTGTTTATTAGAGTCCATATGTGAATGAAATTGTATGGTATTTGCTATTTTCCAACTGGCTTATTTCACTTAGCTTAATGCTCTTAAGGTCCATTCATGCAGTTGCAAAGGATAAAATGTCCTTCTTTTTATGGCTGAGTAATATTCCATTGTGTAAATGCACCATAGTTGTTTTTAACCTACTCATCTACTGATGGACATTGGTGCTGCTTCCAAATCTTGGCTATTGTCAATTATGCTGCAATGATCATAGCAGTGCGTATATTCTTTTGAGTTAATGTTTTGGGTTTCTTCAGATATATTCACAGATGTAGACTTTCTGGATTGTAAGGCAATTCAACTTTTAATTTTTTGAGATAACTCCATACTGTCTTCCACAGTGGTTGCACCAGCCTGCATTCCCACCAACAATACACTAGGGTTCCCTTTTCTCCACGTCCTCACCAGCACTTGTTTGTTGATTTGTTGATGATAGGTGTGAGATGATATCTCGTTATGGTTTTAACTTTAATTTTTCTGATGATTAGTGATATTGAGCATCTTTTCATATGTCTACTGGCCATTTGTCCTCTGTGAAGAAGTGTCTATTCAGGTCCTTTGTATATATTTTATAGTTGGGTTGTTTGTTTTCTTGGTGTTGAGCTGTATAAGTTTTTAAATATATTTTGGAACTTAATTCCTTATCAGGTGTATCATTGGCAAACATATTCTCCCATTCAGCGGGTTTTCTTTTAATTTTGTTAATGGTTTCCTTTGCTGTGCAAAAGTTTTTTGGATTGATGTAGTCCCATTTGTTTATTATTTTCTTTTGTTTCCATTGAGTGAGAAGATATATCATAAAAAATATATCTACCAGAAATGTCCAAGATTTTATTGCCTGTTTTCTTCTAGGACTTTTATGGTTTTGAGTTTAACATTTAAGTCTTCAATCCGTTTTGAGTTTACACTTGTGTGTTGTGTAAGAAGGTGGTCTAGTTTCATTTTTTTGCAAGAATCTGTCATATTATCCCAACCGCATTTATTGAATAGACTGTTTTTACCCCATTGTACATTTTTGTCCTCTTTCTCAAATATTAATTGACCATAAAGGTGTAGGTTTATTTATGGTCTCTTTATTCTCTTCCATCGATCTATATGTCTGTTTTTATGCCAGTACCATGTTCTTTTGGTTACTATATCCTTGTAGTATAGTTTGATAGCAGATAGCATGATTTTTCCATCTTTGTTCTTCTTTTTCAAGATCGCTATGGCTATTCAGGGTCTTTTGTTGTTCTATATAAATATTTGGAAGATTTTATGTAGTTCTGTGAAATAAACCATTGGTATCTTGATAGGAATTATGTTGATTCTCTCAATTGCTTTGCATTGTATGGACATTCATATGATGTATAGTCTTCCTTTCCATACATATAGTTAATACTTCCACTTATTTGTATCTTATTCAGTATCTCTCTTCACTGTCTTATAATTTTCCAAGTATGGGTATTTTACATCCTTGTTTAAATCAGTTGCTAGGTAATTTATTTTTTGATGCAATTGGGATTGTTTTCTTCATTTTTCTTTGTGATATTTCATTATTAGTATATAAAAAAGCAACTGATCTCTGGGTATTTATTTTGTATCCTGCTACTTAATAGAATTCATTGATTAGTTCTAGTAGTTCCTTGGTGGAATCTTTAGGGTTCTCTATGTACAATATCATGTCATCTGCAAATTATGTCTTACCCTCCCTACACTGCTGCTTGCAAAGTCTTTCCAGGTAGTACAGCTAGGGCAGATGCAGGACTTGTCTTGTTTGTTTCCCATCTGTCGGTATTCACTATCCTTTTGTTGCCTGATATTTAATGTCTTGAAATGTGTCATTTCATAAAATTTGTCCCGTGTTTCACTGGTTTTAGGTGGGAAAGTAAATCCTGCCCTTGTCTACTTCATTTTGTTTTAAAGTGGTAGTCTTGGGTAGCACTTTAATTGGGTGAATGTGGTTCAACATCTAAGTTGCAGAATTAAACTGTTGAGTGTGGGAGAGCTAACTGTTGATTCCCAGAGCTTTGGAACTTGCTGTTAAAAAAGGAAGTGTGCTTCTGGGATGCTAGCCAGTGTTAAGTGGCTAAGATCTCTGCTTTAGATATGTCTCCCTCCAGTGCAGACCATGCCATGCATGCACATAGACTGTGATCTTGGTATATTGTTTACTATAGAACAGAATTCAGTATATGGTAGAGTCTGTGTAGGACCCCCTTCCAAGGAGGGTCTTTAAAGGACCTTGTTAAAAGCTGGTCCCAAGACACATAGGGACAAACAGTTATAACAAGGCTCCAATATTCATGAACTCTTTAGTTAGAGTATAGAACTATCAATAATGTGTTTGAGAATTCTTGTAGTCATTTCTAATTTTCTTTTAAACTCTTCAGACCTCCATTCTTGATGTGGGACTATCTAAACTCATACTAGCACAGAGATGCAGTCAGTAAGTTTTGATTCCTAAATCTGGAATATTAGGTAAGAGCAAGCATTTTAAATGCATTTCCCAAAAGACCATAAATTAGTATATTCATTGAACAGGCTTTGAAAAATGATTTAATGGTTACCTCTACAGACAGCTTATTAATAAGTTGCTTATTGGTTATACTTCACTTATGTGTTCAAAAAACTGTTACATCATCCAAAACAAGGACTTATTATTTATGCCTTAGAAAAAGACTTTAAAAATTACATGTTTTACATGTTAAAGAAATTTATAATGTGCCTCATGCATATTTTAAAGTGAACAGTATCTCCTTAAATTTCTGTTATCCAAAATACATATGCACATGAACACACAAAACTTTTAGATCATGCCCTAGTTTGCTAATATAAAGAAAGTATATTGGGACAAGTGACTGATAATGGTAATGTTGCCAATTCTTTAGTTTATAGGCTTAAGAAATTCCAAATGAACTCCCAGTAGGAATTTTTATTTGTTTGAAATTGACGGAATGATTTTGCCAGCTCTTCTGGAGAAGTAAACAAATGAAAAGAACTAAGACATTTTAAAAATAAAGAATACCCTTTTCTATCTCTACCTTTTGTTTTGAACTTTATAAAGCTGCTTTTATAAACAAATCATAGTATCAACAGAAGTGTAAACATATACTGTGTAGCCCAGGAATATTCTGGTATATATGACTTACCATATGTTATTAAGATAGAAAGAACCAGAAGTTAATGGCAAAGAGATGGATTGTTCAGTAAACGGTATATGAGAAATTGGTTAGATATTACAGAAATATCATTTTATTTATTTATTACTTTATTTTTATTCTTGACACTATTACACAAGAAAAAATGATTTTAAATTGTCATCTCTACCCAAAGTTAAATTTTACTTAGGTTAAAATGCTAAATCTGGGGAAATAATTATCCTAAAAGAAAATGTAGCTGAGTGTGTAGTAGACCATTGAATGGAGGTCACTTTAATCATTAAAATAATGAAGGAAAATCACACAGAAATGATATATAAATTTGACTACATAAAATTGTGAATTATTGAGCATCATAAACCATAACAAACTGGGAAAAATACTAACAAGTAATGTATAATGGAGAACTGACATTTTTAGTATTTAAAGGCCTTACAATAATTGGAAAAACATTTAAGTCAATAATGGAAAATATGCAAAAACATTACTGATAATTCATTAAAATAATAGTCCGCTAGATGCGAAGAAAGTGTGTAGCTTAACAATAAAAATTTAAATTAAAACAATTGATGCCATTTAAAAAATAAAATTAGAAAATATTTTTAAAAGGGCAATATTCAGTACTATTATGGATGTGGTAAGACAAATGCTTTTATAAACTGCTGATGGGAGTGGGAATTATTGTAACCTTCTTGGAAAATAATTCTGTTGTGTTTGTTAAGAACCTTGGACTATTTAGTCTCCTTGACCCAGTATTTCTTGTTTTTTTCTTGTTTTATTGGAAACATAATCACAAATATAAATATATATGTGCATATTGAATAATTATTTAAAATAATAAAAAACTGTATATAACCTAAATTTAGATAAATTATGAAAAATTAGTATGTCTATATTATAACACTATTGAAACCGCTATAAGTTTTAAAGACATGGAACAGTGTTTACAATACAATAAGTAGGTAGTTCTTAGGAAGAAGTTTTCCTGAGTTCAAATCCTGGGCCTACTCTTTCATCTGGCAAGTTAGTTTCATCACTGAGTCTTTCTCCATAAGTAAAATTGATGATAATACCTACTTCATAGCATTGTTTGGAAGACTCTAATAACCTAATGAATGTAAAATGACTGGCAAATAATTTCTACTTAGTAACTTTCTTATTTGCATGCGTCATGAGGCTTTCCACAGAGACACCTTTGTGACAGGATAGTATGCTTGCCATAAACTTTAACCTAGGCATAGTTTCTTGAATTTAGAGTTTGAAAGATTTTTGTTTAGGTCTTTCTTATATGTTAAAAGTCAATGAGCATTTCATTAGCTTTCCTCAGAAGTTAAATGAGTAATGAATATTGTTATTCTTAATAAAACCTCAAGTGAAATGATGGTCTCATAGTTTTAGCATTATATTAAATGAACTTTTTTGAAACTTAGATAATGAACAATCTTCTTTTATAAATCATTTTTAAAAATAGATGGAGTATCAAAATTGATATTTAACTGCTCCCTTTCTGCAAATTTACTAGTAACCTGAGTCTGTATTGTGTAATTCAGTGGCCATAACTCTAAATGGGCAAGCCACTTATAACATATTTATATTTCTTTCAAGTTTTACCCTTTCCTAATAATATATAAATTAATGAAAATAACCAATTTTTAGACAAGTTACTTGTTTTGCCAATTGGAATCCCTTGATACATTTAAAAATTACACCTAATGCTTGAGTAGTGCCAAATTTTGTGTGTAAATTAACACTCACTTGTGAAAGAATACATATAGACATAAATCTGTAATAATAGTTCATGGTTGCACACATAGCATTTTACAATTTATGAAGATTTTTCCCACATAAACTAATTTGACACAACAACCTTGTTAGATAGATGTAGCAGACATTATTCTTGTTTATCGGGTTTAGAAACTGAAGGCCAGAGGTCTAAGTGAAATGTCAAACATTAAACTATTAATTTGATCCCAAGTCTAGTTGCTCTTTTCATTTCATCATAGCAGCTCTATTCCCAGTCACAAAAGATTGAGGAATACGTTTCCTTTAAAAAGTCTTCCATTTTACTAGTAGAACAAGCCTGGAACTAACCCTGAGGTCAGAGATTTGCTTTACACCTATGTTTAATATGAGTTACTAATTTAATACCTCTTGTTGATATAGTAGAAGCTTTCACTTAATAAAACTGCTCAGAGAACTTTCTGAGAAGTAATAGACAGTGAAAGAAAAACTTGTAGAAATTGTGGAATTGCCAATGCTAAACCAAAATATCCTGTATACTTCAAAGATCTTGCAGGTATCACTGTACTATAGCAGAGTACTAAAATTAATAATCATATTATGACACTATGTCATGAAAAGAAAGGGTAAATACTGTGTAGTATATCCAGTGTAGAAGATATGCCAACTACACAATATGTTTTAGGAAGTTTAACATTAAAATAGTTAATATTGAAGAGAAGGGTTTTAAAGGGGGTTAATTTCATCTATCTACTCATATTTTCCTTTTTTTGTTAGATTTGTCTGTTGGTTTGTAAAGAAGTAAATTTTAAGAAATTCAACATTGAAAACAATGATCAAATAGTAAATTATTATTTTATTTTAGGTTCTGTTTACAGAGGAAGATGTGAAATTCTACCTTGCAGAACTAGCCCTTGCTTTGGATCATCTGCACCGATTAGGAATTGTGTATAGAGACCTGAAGCCTGAAAAGTACTGTTATAGTCTCCTTATATATCCTATTACCAATGTTATAAAAGATTTTTTTCTCCATTAAGTTTTTTATTTTAAAGATTACATGAAAATATATATGAATTTTACAATTATATGAAATTTATAAAACTTAATCTTCACAAGATACTCGTTGATTTTAAATTAATCATTTAATTTATTTTTAGTATTTCAAATAAATATTGACCTATTTTAAGTTTGTGATGATTTTTATGTAATATTTGATATAAACTATTTTATTCTATCTTGTTGAATGTGGATTTTGATTTACAGCATTTTGCTTGATGAAATAGGACATATCAAGTTAACAGGTATGCAAATTTTATTATTCTACCCTGTTTGTTTTAGATTTTTTATTATTTTAGTATATATTTATCTAAGCCTGTTCTCTTTTTTCCTCTTTTTTAATCTTTTTTGTGAACTAAAGTTCATTTAAAAGGTAGATAAGATAGCTTTCAATATGTTCTAATTATAATACCAAATAATACCCTAATTCAGAAATGGCTTTGGTTTTCTAAGTAAAAACACATCATCTTAGTTTCAGTTCAGATTGAAATATTGTCATAAGTAGTTATCACATTTGAAATACAGTGAATTATAGACTTTTAAACCAAGTGTTTACAATCAAAGGATCATTTTCTTCTTTATTTGCAAAATCATGTTTTATTTTACTTTATTTTTAATTTTGAGGGTTTATATACTGTGCTAATCCTCACATCCTTCTTAGGTATAAAGTATCCTTTTATATTATTTTTAAAAACTTTTTATTTTTAAATAGTTATAGATTTACAGTAAGTTGCAAAAAAATAGTATTGACAGACCCTGTGTACCCATCACCCAGCTTCCCTCAGTGGTGACATCTTACATATCAAACTCAGGAAATTGAAACAAGTTGCTGGACTATATACTTTACTTGAATTTTACTAGTTTTGTGTACATTTGTTTTTGTTTGTCTTTGTGTATAATTCTGTGACACTTTATCACATATATAGATTTGAATACCACCAACACAATCAATATGCAGAACTGTCCTACAGGCACTAAAGAATGCTCTTGTGCTCTCCATTTATTATCACTCACTCCTTACCTTTTCTCTAACTCCTGGCAACCACTTATCAGTTCTACATCTCTAATTTTGTTATTTTGAGAATATTATATAAATAAAATCATACCTTAGTCACACATCTGGGCCTTTGTCCTAGAGAAATAAAAACTTATGTGCATTCAGAAACCTACACATGCATTTTCAGAACACCTCTATTTGTAATAGCCCAACACTGGAAATGTCCTAAATGTCCTTTAAAGCGTGAATGAATGAACAAACTGTGATACAACTATGCAGTGGAATACTGCTACCCAGCTATGAAAAGGAAAGAATTCTTGTTATGTACAGCAACTTAGATGAACTCAGGGCATTCTGCTCACTGAGCCAATCTCAAAAGATTGCTTATGTTTTAAATAGATAGTAAATTATGTATTTAATTATCAGAGTGTTAAAACACATAAAATTAAGATGTGGTTTTACAGAGAATTGTGGACTGGTTTACTTTAAAGGTAAGTTGCTTTAAAATTCCTAAGGATAGTGCTTCACTGTAAAGTATGAAGCTGTGGAAATTTTTTATCATTACTTCTTCAATCAGGTTTTCTATCCCATTCTCCTCTTCACCTCCTTGTATCCCTGTGATATGAATATTTTTTCGTTTCATGTTGTCCAGCAGTTCTCTTATACCCTCTTCATTCTTTTCCAGTCTTTTTTCATTTTGTTGTATTGTCTGGAAAATTTTTCCTACATTGTCCTCTAACTTACTGATCCAGTTGTCTGCTTCATTTAGCCTACTTTTGATTCCTTCTACTGTGTTCTTCAGTACAGAAATTGTATTCTTCATTTCTTCATGGTTCATATTGAGAGTTTCTATGTCCTTTTTTGTGCTGGTGTAGTTCAAAGTAAGTTCCTTG
Organism: Furipterus horrens; assembly: GCF_987537825.1. Lineage (NCBI taxonomy): Eukaryota > Metazoa > Chordata > Mammalia > Chiroptera > Furipteridae > Furipterus > Furipterus horrens. The sequence continues at coordinate 4,100,470 of NW_028327187.1, forward strand.
TAGCTTTCCTGGAGTTCTTTGTAGTTTCCCTGGAGTTCTTTGTCATTCCCCTGGAGTTCATTGTCGTTTTCTCTGAGCTTGACAAGTTCATTGAACTTCCTTATAAGCATTCTTTTGAATTCCATGTCTGACAGTTTGCTTGCCTCTGTTTCATCTAGCTCTCTTTGTGGGGATTTCTCTTTTCATTTCATTGGGAGGTTGTTTCTGTGTCTCCCCATGTTGCACACTTTTTGTGTTTTTTTTGTTTCTTAGATTTGTCTGCTTTGATTTCTCACCTTCGTGGTATGAGATTCTGTATAGGAGACCTCAGGGATTCAGTGGTGCAGTCTCTTTGATCTCCTGAGCCTGATGCTCTTGGGATGCCCTTTATCCCATTTGTTTAAGCTGTTTGGTTGTATTTCAGTTACTCTTTGGTGGATCATTCCCTCTGGATAGTTGGTTGAGAGCCACTCTGCCCACCTTGTCTTGAGTTCTTCTGTGGAGATGCTTTAGGCGCTGTCTTCTTTTTCTGGATCCACCCCTGGGCAAAGTTCCATGGGTTTCAAATCTTTTCTGGCTGGCTGGTCGTGAGGAAATCCAGCTTGATTCTGGGGTTGCTAGTCTGTCACTCGTGGGCCTGCCGCCGCTCTGCTGTTAGCCACACTTAGTTGAGTCCTCTTCCCCCTGGTTCTGGGGTACCCTCCAGCCCTCCTCAGGCTTGTCTAGCAATGCTGTTCTGCTGGTGGGCCAGTGCGCATGCCAATAGTTCCTTCCCAGCTTCGGGTCCTGTCTCCATTTTTTCCTCCAAAAATGTCTCTGTGTTGCCTCCAAGCTGCAGCACTGGCCTGTGTCCCTGCCTGTACACCTGCATCCCTGCCTCTATGCCTGCGTGTGCCACTTGCCTGCCTGGGGTCCCTGACAAGTCTGTAGTTCCACTGCAGTTTTCCTGTATGGGCCCCTCTCCCTCGCTCAGTTCTGCCCCTTTGTTTGGTGGAGCCTTGGTGCGAGCACACGGGGCGCAGAGTTGTCAGCCCAGGGTTGCCAGCCAAGGGAGTCCCCACCTAGACTCAGTTCATACAGTTTCTCACATCTGGGCTGTTCACTGTCTTCCCACGCCTCCGGCTGTTTCATCTAAACCTTCTCACTGACTCCCTCCGGGACTTTGCTGGTCAGTGCGCCTATGGCAGGGGGAAGTTTCCAAGCAGATCCTGGCTAATGAGCTGGTCTGCAGCTTCCCCTTTCGGGTGCAGTACAGCAGAGGCGCCAGGCTGGGAAGCCCAGCATCTCCACTTGGATAGCTCAAGCCGAGCTTTCTGCTCTCTTTCATGTTGTTCCCACATTCCCTTCCCTGTTTGCCCTATCTGAAATCTCCACTCACTCACTCCACTCTGTGTTTCTACTCCAAGTCCTTCCACGATCGGAGCAAGCAGACAACACTGCTACTTACTCCACTGCCATCTTCCACCTCTCTGATATATTTTTACTGAATTTATTGGGGTAACATTGGTTGAAAAATCTATACAGGTTTGAAGTGTACAACTCAGCAAAACATCACCTGCACACTGTATCTTGTGCTCATTGCCAAAATCAAAGTCTTTTTGTCCCCATTTCCCACACCTTTGCCCACCACCTACCCCACTCCCATTTTTGCCCTGGTTAACACCACATTGTTTTGTGTGTGTGTGTGTGTGTGTGTGTGTGTTGCATAATTCTTCACATTTTTTTCACCCAGCTTCCCAACCTCCCTTCCCTCTGACAGCTGTAAGTCTGTCCCATGTGTCCACATCTCTGTTTCTATTTTGTTCATCAGTGTATTTGGTCCATTAGATTCCACATATGAGTGAAGTCATATGGTGTTTGTCTTTCTCTGACTGGCTTATTTCACTTAGCAAAATAATCTCCAGGTCTATCTATAGTGTCTCGAAAGGTAAGATTTCATTCTTTTTTATGTCCAAATAGTATTCCATTGTGTAGATGTATCACAGCTTTATTGTCCACTCATCTATTGATGGGCACTTGGACTGTTTACAGCACTTGGTTATTGTAAATAATGCTGCAGCGAACTAGGTGTGCATAGATTCTTTCAAATTAGTGTTTGGGGTTTATTTGGGTATATTCCCAGGAGTGGAATTGCTGGGTCAAAAGACAGTTCCAACCCTGTCCTGGTGGCTCAATTGGTTGGAGTCATCCCATACAGCAAAACGTTGTGGGTTTGATTCCCAGTCCCATTCAGGCCACATTCCTGGGTTGTTGGTTCAATCCTAAGTAAGTCTGGGCAAGTACCGGAGGCAGATGATTGATGATTCTCTCTCTCCCTCTCTCCCTCTCTTCCTCTCTTCGTCCCTCTCTCCCTCTCCCTCCCTGCCTCTATAAAATCAATAAAGATATACTCAGGTGAGGATTTTTTTTTAAAGGCAGTTCCATTTTTAGTTTTTTGAGGAAACTCCATACTGTTTCCCACAGTGACTGCACCAGTCTGCATTCCCACCAACAGTGCACTAGGGTTCCCTTTTCTCCACATCCTTGCTGTCTTTACCCTATTGTATGCTCTTGACTCCTTTGTCATAGATTAATTGACCACATAGGCATGGGTTTATTTCTGGGCTCCATGTTCTCTTCCATTGATCTATATGCTTCATTAAGGCATGGTCCTCTCCCACATTCTGTGTTTCCCTATAATAATCTTAGGAGACAGCAATATCTTTATTTTTACAAGTCCACTTTAAAATTGCTCCAGATACAAAAATGAACCCAATGTTTAACAGGTTGCTCTGAATGGCAGTGGACTATAGAAAGTTGCCTTGGTATAAATGTACTTTGACTTTGATTTACCTCATAGTGAGATTATGATTGTATAACAGAAGATCAGTTGAATGAGAGTGTATACCACCAATATATCTCCATATTTTCTATTATATTATTTACATTGTCTTTGTCTTAATTTTTTCTGTAACACCCACCACTAGTCTATATAAAAACTATTTAATATGACTTCCCTGGTTTATAAAAAGTTTACTCATAATTTGCTATTAAAAATTATATATTGAACACACAATTGATTTTAACTTTCTGTGGTTGCAGTTGTATATTTTCTGAGGGACATAATTCAGAGATAATTTCTATAAAGAGCAGAAATAAATATATACAGTGTCAGAAATTTAAATCACACCACGTGAGTTAAATATTTAAGAGAAAATGTATATATACGAAAATAATTTCTAAGTAATTTTATGGTTATCTGCAAATTAATCACTGATATTTTGGTAATAGTAAATACTTATTAAATTATTGTGTTCTGGGCATGTTTTTAAATTTTCAAAATCTCATAAAAGAGTCATTTATGATTACACAAATATACTGCCCCCAACACCCAAAAAATCTTTATATGGCTGATTTCTACATTTTATTTTTATTTCAAATTAGTGAATTGGAAAAACCACTGGTTAACATACATCTTTTTAAATCCTGTAGCTAACCCTTAATATTGTACAATAAATGTTCATTTCATAACTGAGCAAATTCTAGTGTTAAATGTCAGTTTTGTCAGAAATAGTACAGCAAAGGACCTCTATGGAGTGTTATAAATCTCTGAAAAGTAATTGTGGATAAGAAAATTCTCTTCCCTTTCTTCTTGTCACTGGAATGTCCAAAGATGTCAGTATTCTTCTCTACAATGTTGTTACATTCGGCTCAACTGACCTTGAAGAATATCCTTTATTACATTTACTATTGAAATAGGATGTGCAGAGTTTAAAAGTTTCAAAGGGTAGAGAAATAATATAGTAGGATATTCAAAATATTTTTTAAAATATGCTGAAAATCATAATGCATTGTTATGTAAGGATAAGTGACTTTTAAAATATTGAGCATGATGAGAAAATCAGTTTCTAGGGCTCTAAAATTAAGTATTAAAGTTGATATTTTATTTAAAAAACAGTTTAGAGCTTATAGCTTTCTTCATTTGTAGAATTAAGGTAAATTTATGTAGAGTAAAACTTATCCTTTGGATCCTTATGGTGATGGAGTTATTCTGTATCTTGACAGCATCATTGTTAATATTGTGGTTAGGATGTTGTAATATAGTTTTTGTAAGATGCTACGAAACTGGATGAAGGGTAAAGAGCATTTGTGTAGTATTTCATATAACTTCATTACATTTTTAGTAGTCTGAAAATATAAAGTTTAAGAACTTGCAAGCTTGCACACAATCTTAAAACCACCACCAGTATCAAGATATAAGAGTTCCATCACACCCCACCCCAAATTTTGCCATTGTAAGTCAATCCTCCCTTTACCCATAGATAACCACCAATCTGCTTTCTGGCCCTATGGTTCTGCCTTTCCCACATGTATTATAGACTTACTGTATATATAGTCTTTTGAGTCTGGCTTCATTTATTTAGTATAGTCCATTTGGGATTCATCTATATTGTTGCATGTATCAATATTTGATTTTTTAATTGCTGAGTAATGTTCTATTTCATAATGGTACCATGGTTTGTTTATCTAATCCACAATTAAGGGGCATTTAGGTTGTTTCCCATTTAATTCAGCAGTGAGGAATAAAGCCACCATAAATATTCATATACAGGTTTCACATGAACATAAACTTATTTCCCTTGAGTAAATCACAGAGGAGTGGGATTGCTGGCCATGTTGTAAGTGTATGCTTCACTTGATGAGAAAACTCCGAAGTGTTTTCTAACGTGGCTGTGCCATTTTGCATAGCCACTAACAATGTACAAGAGCTCCATTTGCTCTGCATCCTCACCATTACTGGTACTGCCAGCAAGTTTTAGTTTAGCTCTACTAATGGGCATGGAGGATAGTATCTCACTGTGGTTTTAATTTTCGTTTCCCTTAACAGGTAATGACATTTCATGTCTTTTCATGTATTTATTTCTTTGGAGAAGTGTCTGTTCAGATCTTTCTCCCATTCAAAAAAGTGCATTATTTTCTTATTAGTTAATTTTTTAGTCTTTTTTAATATACTATGAATACAAAACTCCTTTATCAGATATGTGATTTGCAAATATTTTCTTTCAGACTATAGCCTCTTTTTCATTTTCTCAATAGTATGTTTTGAAAAGCAGTTTTTGATTTTGATAAAGTTTAGTTACCAACATTTTTATTTTAGCGATTGCACTTTTGATGTTATATCTAAGAAGTTCTTGCCAAATCCAAAATCACAAATATAGTCTCTTATACTTCTTTGGCAATTTTACAATTTTAGGTTTTACTTTTTACATTTAGTTCTATGATTTATATTGATTTAATGTTTATTTATAGTATGAATATGGATTTTTATATCAATATTCTATTGTTCTGGCATCATTTGTTAAAATGACTGACCTTTCTTCATGGAATTGCTTTTAGGCCTTTGTCAGAAATCAATTGACAATATATAGCCAGTTTTATTATAATGTAATACATTTGATCTTAAAAATCATTGCACTATGCAGTATTGCATAATAGAAAGCATAGGACTTATGGCAAATATGGCTTAGGGGTTTAGCAGTAACCATGTAATCAGTGACACATTAGAGCAAGATGAGAAACTGATAAAAAAATGGTATCATTGTTTTAATTATTAAGAGTATATAAATGCTACAATAAATATGGTACCTTACCTTGAAAAATTCTTAAATTTGTTTGTAGAATTAGTGTCATGAAGTTTGTAGTTTTTAAGTTATTGTGAAGTAGTGGAAGGTAGATTATCTGGAATTGGGAGGAAAGTATAATACTACCGGTGGACAAGAGTGGCTCGTAACACACATGGTGCACTGAAATAGTTGGTAGATGTTTAAGGTGCATACATGTATGTACTTCTACTTGGCTTGGTTCAGCTAGGTGCAGTTTTCTGGCGTTTCATCTGGTGTTTCTTGCACTAAAATTGAACATAACCCAACGTGAAACTTGATATTCAAATTTGTGTTATCCTCAAGTTGTTTCCCAATGTATCAGTTGCATTGGGAAAATTTGTGTTTTCAAAACAAACATTATAACAGAACTGTCAGTCTATTCTTGGAGACTGTCCTGTTCATTTATTTGTATGTATACGTGTAGCTTTTCTTCAGTACCACATTGTCTTGATTTCTGTAGGTTTATAGTAAGTATTGAAGTCAGGTTGTGTAAGTTCTTCAATTTTTTTCTTCTTTTTCTAAATTGTTTTGGCTATTCCATTGCCTTTTTCTTTATGTATTAATTTTATTTACTTTATTTGTTTCAGCTTATTGATTTCTGCAAAAAAAAAATTCTTGCTGGGGATTTTACTAAAGTTTAATTGAATCTTTAGATTGGTTTTGGAGGAATTGACATCTTTGACAACACCAAATTTTCCAAACCATACACACAATATATCTCTCCATTTACTTGGATCTACTGTAAATTCTTTCATCAGTGTTCTTAGTTTTTAGCATACAGGTCTTGCATATACTTTGTATGTTTATACCTATGGATTTCAAGGGTATTTTGGTGTTATTATAAATGGTAATTTTTTAAATGTCAACTTCCAAATTTTCATTGCTATTACATAGAAATAAGATTAAGTTTTATATATTGATACCCTTAGCTTTTTGAAGGCCTTAAACAAAAGTGGAAACTCACCAAAGCTAAAGCAAAATAAGCTTTTTCAATATTTTTAAAAGTGTAAGTTACTATCTCTTTTTTGTGTTAGTCCACTTAAAAAACAGACTACTATGACAGATTTGATTTAATTGTCTCAAAATTGTTGAATGATATTGTAGTATAGACATGCAAACATATTTTGATATGAGATTTAACTGAGAAATCTATAAATGCTCTGAAAGAGTATCATTATTAAATACAGGCTATTTTCTATTATTGGTTTCACAGCTTTCTTAACAGTAATTATAGGCCATCCATGAAAATTTTTAAGTGCACAATTTTGTTTCTTTTGGTATTCTCTATTTTCTGAAAATCTTCAGATATATTTTCATGTAACATTGTTATTATAGATTTTGGACTCAGCAAAGAATCAGTAGATCAAGAAAAGAAGGCCTACTCATTTTGTGGTACAGTGGAGTATATGGCTCCTGAAGTAGTAAATAGGAGAGGTCATTCCCAGAGTGCTGATTGGTGGTCATATGGTGTACTTATGGTAAGTAGTAGTATTTTTAAAAATTATAATAATATAAAATTTGTAGTATTCAGAATTTTAATTTAAATTTTGGGAGGTGTCAGGTGAGAATAGGGTTTTAATAATTCATGATTATTATTTAAAAACTTGTGCTTGAGTAGCTGTTTACAATAAGAATTAGGATTTTGGTGTTTTGATATCTTTTAAAGTTACTAGATGAAAAGAAAAATGTCAGAATCTTTTTGAAACCATAAAGTTCCTAGAAGAAAACATAGGCAGTAAACTCTGACATTGGTCTTAGCAATATATATATTTTTTTGATATGTCTTCCAAGCAAGGGCAACAAAAGCGAAAATAATCAAATGAGACTACATCAAACTAAAAAAGCTTTTACACACTAAGGAAAACCATCAACAAGATGAAAAGACCCCTTGATGGGAAAAGATATTTGCAAATGATATATATAATAAGTTATATCCAAAATATATAAAGAACTCATACATGTCAACATAAAAAATATCTGATTAAAAGATGGGCAGATAAACTGAATAGATTTGTATACAAAGAAGATAGCAGATCCTAACAGATGCATGACAATATTCTCAACATCACTATCCATCAGGGAAATGCAAATCAAAAACACAATGAGATGTCATCTCACACCTGTCAGAATGGCTACTATCAAAAAGTCAACAAATAGCAAGTGTTGGAGAGGTGGAGAAAAGGGAACCCTCCTGTGCTGTTGGTGAGATTTTAAATTGTTGCAGCCACTGTGGAAAACAGTATGAAGTTACCTCAAAAAGTTAAAAATGGATTGCTGTATGATCCAGCAACTTCATTTCTGGGTATTTATCCAAAGAAAATAAAAACACTGATTTGAAAAGATATATGCACCCCTGGGTTCATCTCATTATTATTTACAATGGCCAAGCTATGGAAAAAACTTAGGTGACCACTGATACATGAATGCATAAAGAAGATGTGGTACATTTACACAATGGAATGTTACTTAGCCATAAATAAGAATGAAATCTTGCCATTTGTGACTATATAGATGGATCTAGAGGCTAGGCTAAGTGAAATAAGTCAGAGAAAGACAAATTTCAAATATCATTTGTATGTGGAATCTAAAAACCAAAAAATAAAAAAATAAATAAAACAAGCAAAACAGAAACAAACTCACATACAGAGAACAAACTGAATGGACTGACAGTTGCCTCAGGTGAGGTTAGTGGGGGATGGGTGGAAAAGGTAAAAGGGATTAAGAGGTCCAAACTTTTAGTTATAAAATAAGTCACAAGTGTGTTACAACATGTACAGCATAGGAAGTGTAGTCAATAATATTAGAATAATTCTGTACAGTGACAGATGGCTACTTGTAAGGTACATAAATGTTTTATTTTTGTGTGATACTCCTGAAACTAATTTAATATTATATTTCAATTATAATAAAAAATAGAAAAGAGGTCTACCAGGTTTTAGTAGTTATATAGTATTTTAATTAGTCGTCATAGAATTTAACACCTTACCATATATTGCCTTATGATCAAATGGTTTCAGGCATGTCCCTAGTAAGATTTTAAACCTCTTGAGGAGTGAAATATAATATTAAATTAGTTTCAGGAGTAACACATAATAATAAAACATTTATGTACCTACTATAGTTGACATATTGATTAACTAACTCGGTATAAGATTAAGCATATAAGTTGCAGTGTTAATTAGGATGACAAATGAGTAGGTCTTGAATTCGGTAGTTTGCTTTTGAAGCCTAATAATCTGTTTTGCCTATTTATGACTGAACGACACTCAATTGACACATCAGTATAGCGAGTGCCTTTTATAAGACTGGCATTTTGGGGGAAGGCAGTAGGGTTGGAGCTAACTGAAAGTACAATGTTTTGCATTTCCCATGACGAAAGAAGGCATGCGGTCTGGTTGAGAAAACAATTGGGACAGCTAAGTAAACTGAGTGGAAGTACCTTAGGGATTCACGCTGGAATTAACATAAGTTCATGTATGGAAAGTGGAGGAAGGAACTTGAATGAAGCCGTGAAAGATGGATAAAGTTTAAATAGCTACATGTCAAGAAGGATAATATTGTGATCATACCAGCAAGGACCTGGAGAATAAGTTGACTGTAGAATAGTAGTGAAGAATGAGGGTGACAGTGGAGGAAATGGGGCTATAAATCTTAAGCAGTTGCATGCAGTTTTCTGGGTAGCAGGAAACTTTTTCCGATTCTTAAACAGGATAGTAATTATAGAAAAATGTATTTTAGGAAGATTAGCCTTGACAAAAGTGTATAAATGGATTGTAAATGGAGGAAAGTCGAAGTAGAAAGATCAACAAGGTCTCCTTACAAAACAATTATAAGATTATAAAATATAGCTCTAGCTGGTGTGACTCGGTGGATTGAGCACCAGCCTGCAAACCAAAGGGTCACTGGTTCCAGTCCCGGTCAGGGCACATGGCTGGGTTGTGGGCCAGGTACCCAGTTGCGGGAGCATGAGAGGCAACCACACATTTATATTTCTCTCCTTTTCTCTCTCTAAAAATAAATAAATCTAAAAAGAAAAAATATTATAGAATATAAAAGAGGAAATCTTAAAAACATTTCAAAGGTTAGGGGGTGGGAGACTGGAGCTTGAGAGAGATGATTCCCGTACATCATAATTCTCTTCTTTTTTCCGTTTCTTTGACTTCCATAGCTACCTCTTTGGTCTCCAGTTGAGAACCGTCACTATCAATTTGGTAGGGAAGACTGGGGCTTGAGAGAGATTGAGGCTGGATCAAATTTGAGAGTCATTAGGCTCTAGGACAGAGCTGAATGGATAAACTAATCACTAAGGTTATGAGTTCATAAATGAACAGAGGGCTGAGGCCAAAGCCATTCTTGAATCAAAGTGTAAGATTTTAATATTAAGGATATAAAAACATTTTAATGTAGCATGGTGAACATTTTTAGACATAGTCTTTTTTATACCATTAATTAATGTTCTAGTTATTTGCATTGCAATTAAATCTTTTAGGGAACACATTTTCCTCATAATTTGTACAACTATCTAAATTTTTTTCTTTCTAAAGAAGTTATTGGTGAGTGTGCATGCAGTGTGTGTGTATGTATGTATAGCTTCTACTTTTTGTTCCTGTTTTTAGAGGAGAATGATAATGGTTAAGTCTTTCTGGATAATTTATAAATTTGATATGGTTTAATGCTTATTTTTACTTTCCTTTATTAAATTGCTTGCTTTAAAAGTGTCTCTTTGAAAAGAAAATGCCTTGTGTCTATTTCCAAATTTCTTTGGTAACTTTACCAAATCTGACAGTACTGGAAAAAATTGGTTGGTTTCATTTGCTATATGTCACCTATCAGTTGAGTTATATAGAGTGGGGTACCAGAAGTGTATTTCCTAAAGTGATCTAGTTTTTGTCTCCTATTTTGCCATACTGTCATGCATAATAGAATCTTTATGATATTTGATGACCATGTATTACAAGTATCCGTTTTTTTCCTAAAGAATTTCATTGTATATTCTAAGTTGTACTAAATTGATTGTGTTATTTTTTGTTTGTTTCAGTTTGAAATGCTTACTGGTACACTGCCATTTCAAGGTAAAGACAGAAATGAAACAATGAATATGATATTAAAGTAAGTGTAAACACTATTTTTTTTTCTTTTGGGAAAAATTTTTTGCTTTCAGTTTTGAGAAATTTGTTGTGGGTTTAAATTGACCCCAAAGAATATTTTCACACTGTTGTATTTTCTTCTCCTATCATATAGGGAACATTATTTACCACAGTGAAAGCATTCTTTAAAGTTCTTTTTGAGATTTGTAAATTTAGAAGTTTAGCTAGACTTAAATGAAATTTTCTAAAATCATCTTTTCCAGAGCAAAACTTGGAATGCCTCAGTTTCTTAGTGCTGAAGCACAAAGTCTTCTAAGGATGTTATTCAAAAGGAATCCAGCAAATAGATTGGGTATCGTTTATTTTCGTAGTTTTTATAATAATACACTGCATGCTTTGGGAGGATAATTATAACTTTATGTATTCTGGCTTAAGTTCTTTACTGCTGTTATACATTTTATACCTAGAACTTTGCAGTTTGTACATGAAAATATTCCAGTAAATTCTGTTATATCTATAATTAAAAATGGAGCGACCTAGCTATTCAGTACTTCTGTTTAATATACATTATTATATATATCATATGGATTTCCTCTTTTGAAATAATTCACAGAACTGTGTAGGTAATCCTTTTAGATATTTGAAGGTGATTATTTTCTCCTCCTAAAGTTCTTCAAGGTAAATACTATGTTTTCATAACTGGTTATTATTTGGCCACTTTCAGGTAAACCTATTATCTATCCTATTTATGCCCTTATGTTAAAATTGCAGTCACTTTATTATGCTGTCCTTTTTAACTTGGCATATAGATGTGAGGTCATAACTTTATTATAAAGGAAAGAACATTTACTTAAATTTTAATGTTATATCAAGCATGATCTTGATTTGCTTTGGAAAGTATTTATATTTTAGAAGTTCATGGTATTCTATGTGGCTAATATGTATATCATTTTTTCATATTAAATTGAAAGTACCAATTAATACAATACCAAATGAGAAATCATAAACTTTTCACTACAAGGAATCTATGTAATATGTGTCCTCCTATATAGATAACAGCCTGAAAGCCAAGTATAAATATTGAAGAAAATCACACCATTAAAAAAGTCTTTCTGTTTTTATAGGTTCAGAAGGAGTTGAGGAAATCAAAAGACATCATTTTTTTGCAAATATTGACTGGAATGTAAGTTCAGTAGAAAGTTTCTTATTGAATAACCTTAATATGATTCAAAGCTGAAGAGTAAATGGTAATATATGGACTTTGCTGGTAAACTAAATTCATTTGTTTTACTAGTATGAGAATTTTTTATTGGGGTAACATTGGTTGATAACATAAGTTTCAGGTATCCGACATTATAATTCGATATATGTATACACTATAGCATGCTCACCACCAAAAGTCTAGTTTTCATCTGTCACCATATATGTGACCCTGTTTACCTATTTCACCCTCCCCCCACTTTCCTTCCCTCTGGTAACTACCAATCTGTTGTCTGTATCTATAAGCTTGCTTTTTTTTTTCTTTTGTTTGTTCATTTGTTTCTTTTTTCTTTATATTTCACATGTGAATTAAATCATATGGTTTTGTCCTTTCACGCCTCATTTACTTCAGTTAGTATAACACCCTCAAGATCCATCTATGTTGTTGCCAATTCATCCACACATCTTCTGGTTCAAGGTAACTGCCATGATATGCTACACCTGTAAATAAAAATACCTTGAATCAGTAAATGTTTGGAAAATGTTTAGTAAATTTTTGTTTCTCATTTGTTTTACCTGTTAAGTATGGTTAATATTCTTCCCTGTTCTAGGTTGGAGAATGTGGAGGAAGAAGAGAAAGGGGAAAATGGATGAATGATAGGGCACATTACTATAGAAAATGAGTTCTAAAGAATCTAAGATGTTGCTTGATTTCACATGGTTCTTTATCATGTATTAGAACAAATTAAATTTCTTAAGGAGTGCATATCTTCGTACAGCTATTTCACTAAATTTTGAGAGGATGTGAAAACAGAAACATTGTGAAATTCTGCTAAGTCTTGTATGTATGTATGTTTGTATGTATGTATATATTAAGTTGCAACTCCTAGGCTAGTAAACTTTTCTTAGAGAAACCCATTTTTGTTATCTGTTTTGCAACCTGGATTTAAGTATTTTATATACTATCAATTATCATAGGTAAGTGTTTTTGATTTTCTAGTTCTGGTATTGGTATTGAAAATTTTTTCAAAAGAAAATATCTCTTGAATTCTAGGGCAGAGGTAGAGAGCTGCTCTTCACTGATCAAATCATTTTTTTTTCTTAAATAATCTGGCTTACAGAGCACATTTTAGATGGTAATATTTTGATTTATTTTTGTAAATCATTAGTATTAATACCCTAAAAGGCCACTCAATTGACATGGTACATGGGAGTTCCCTTTGTCATATGAATGTACATCCCTTTTTTGGTGTCCCTGTATATACTTGTCATTTTTTAGTAATGCTTCTCTACTCTTCCCTTAACTAGACAAATCAGAACCTCTTATTTTCCATCATTCTGATATCTAAACAGTTTATGTTCATTGCTCTTAACTTAAATAAAACAAACAATGGAATGTTTATGTAAATATAAATGAAAACTACTTTAATTTTCTATTAACAGAGCCCTACTGTGGGTCTGTTAGATTTTTAAAAATGTAGATTTACCCAAAAAGGTAGATGTTCTTATACTGCAATATTTTATGTCTTTCATAAATATAATTTTTAAGAAGTTAGATTGTTAGGCAAGAGTAGAATTCTAAATTCTATAATAAGAGCCCTAGACAATACCTTTAATGCATATTTTTATGGGAAAACAAAATATTTTAGGTGAAATATGAGGTCTGTCCAGAAGGTATCTAGCCATGTAATATGAGCAAGAGACATTTATTGAAGAAGATACAAGATACCAGAAACTTTGTATGTAGGACAAGGACGCCTCAGTCCCCTTCAAAGTAGGCAGCTTGGGACCTCACAGTTTTCCCAGTCACCATAAGCTGTCCCATCATATTTTCCTGAATCTCAATCACAGTCTGAAATCTCATCCTTTTCACAGATGATTTTAGTTTTGGGAAAAGCCAGAAGTAGCAGGGTGCCAAACCTGGGCTGTAGGGGTGCTGAGTCACCTCGATGATTTGATGTTTTGCCAAAAAACTGCCTGAGACGTGATGGATGAGTGGGCACATTGTCGTGATCAAGCTGCCAGTCACCAGTTTCCCATAGCTGCGGCCTTCTGAGTCATCCCAATAGCTTCTGTGGAGGAATGTTCAAGCTTAACACAAAATTGATTCAGATTCATTGCTCTACTCACTCAATCACTTAGAATGCGGCGGCCACACAGTACACATGCTCACTCAACGGCATCTACTGCCCCACTGACTAGTACAGTGAAGCCGTCATTGTTCACGCATGCGCATTCCAGTCCCCTCTCCTTGGCTGCCAGGTTGCATATTGATTTCACTCAAACTGTTAGCGTGATATTAACAATGGCTGGACTGTTTCTAGACAGACCATGTATATAGTTATTGCAGATAGTCTAACTATTAATTTGGAAATTCTTGAGTGTTGTTAGTTATTTCTCCATGGTAACATTGTGACATATTCTGTATGATTATTTTACTAGCAGAAATTCAAAACAGTTTTTGATATCCAAAATCCAACACCATTATTCTTTTAAATGCAATGTGTAGCATCGGTACTTGTTCGTGGAGTCACTTGATTCTGTACAATGGCTCTCAAAATTTTAGTTTTTGGTTAACAGGTGTCTGAATCTTGTTGAAATATCATTTATAAAATTGTGATTTTTCTGTTAAGGATTGTGAGTATATTTTCTAGTTTCCCTTACAAAGTATAATAATTTTAAGTGTTAATATGTTTTTGTGTTATCCTGTTGCTTCTAGAAATTATATAAAAGAGAAGTTCAACCTCCTTTCAAACCTGCTTCTGGAAAACCAGATGATACTTTCTGTTTTGATCCAGAATTTACTGCAAAAACACCTAAAGGTAATGCATGTTTATGTGTAATACCAGGGCTTTTATTCAATTAGATGGTTAAAAAGTAAACTAGCTTCTTAAGTAAAAACTAAAAGAATTATATATGTGCATAGGGTTGGTTTGCTCTTTATGGAAATGTGGATTCTACATACAGATTTGCTTGGGTAACTTTCAAGTACAGGCTCTAAATGGGAAATATTTGTCAAAGAAACAGGGACTAGATCGAAGAGTGAAGTGGTTTTTTGTTGTTTTTTTTTTTTTTTTTGCTTTAAAAGTCTTTTGACATGCTAATTAATGTATTAGATGGTAGGGGATAGGAGGCAAAATATGAAATATATTTTTCTAACTCTTACAGTTTAGAATTTAATGAGGTTTACTTTTAATAGAATCTGCTTCATACACTAACTCTACAAATACTGAGTATCCATAATGTATTCACCAGTGAGGATGCAGCAGTGAACAGAACAAACAAAAATTTCAGTCCACATGAACTTTCATAGTAGTTTGGGGAAGCAGATAATAATATAGAATAAGTCAAATTAATAATATAGTATGTCTGATGGTAACACTTAATGGTTTTATTTATATTCAAAGAAATGCTGACATTTTATATCATATAAGTCTTTGTAATTCTAATTAAATATAATTATTTGGACATTAGATTCTCCTGGTTTGCCAGCCAGTGCTAATGCTCATCAACTCTTCAAAGGATTCAGCTTTGTTGCAACTTCTATTGCAGAAGAATATAAGATTACTCCTATCACAAGTGCAAATGTATTACCAATTGTGCAGGTAAATTCCATTTAATAAGATTGTTTATTTAGGGATAATTATTTCTTTCAGTTATTTTTAATGGATTTATAATAATTTTAAGTGATATTTAACTTCATATATTTTTACGTATGAGGTGAGAGGGACCCCCCCCACCCCGCAAAAGGAATTTGTTTATAAAAAACTGTGTATTTATTCTTACATGTTTAAACTTCAGTCACCTTCAAAGTACTCTCCATTTGGTGCAATACACCTATTAAGGCATTTTTTCCACTGCTCAAAACAGTTTTTGAACTCATTGGTTTTGCTGCCTTTTAGTGTTTTTGCCATTTTATGTTTCACCTCTTACACATCGGCAAAATGTTTCCCTTTGATGGCTTTTTACATCCAGGGAAACAAAAAAAAAAAAAGTTGCTTGAGGTGAGATTGGATGAATAGGGAAGGGGGAGCATGGGGGTCACGCCATTTTTGGTAAAAAAAACTGCTGAATACTCAGCACAGTATGGGAAGGTGCACTCATAAATCACCCTCCATTAAGTGGACAAACGAGTTGAAAAAGTCTTCAGAAAAAATTAACTGAAGTCCAATGCAGCCTCTCACAACAATGCCAGCTGGTACACAGATACAGATGGGTTCCTAGGACACTCATGTAGTGGGAGAAGTATGTACTACAAGGGACCTGCCCTCCAGAAGGTAATTCCAGTTTTTGGAGGATTCCCCCTCATATAATAATGAATTAAAGATGTTGCCATATGTTTTGAAATAAGGCAGACAGTAATAATCTTTAATTATAATTATGTACTCTTTTGACAAGAAATAGTAATGGTGATACATAAACCAGTTGATTTGTTTTGTTGGCTTTGGGGATCTAGAAAGCCTATAATTTAGGATCAGCTCAGATCTGGTTAAGCCATTTATATATACTGATAAAACTTTTCTAGAGGGAATTATTCATGATTTTTTTTAAAGATTTAAGATGAATATAGCATGGGAAAAAAAGTAGGTTTACAATTGTAAGTACACAAAACAGAATTTATTCTAGTATTTTTATTTACTTATTATTGTATTATTTTCCAAATGAACAACTGTAAACCTACTTTTGCCTAACCCTGTACATATTAGGAGAAATGGTAAAAATGTGAAAATATTTAATTCTAAGTATTTTACTTTGAAAAAAAAAACAGATAAATGGAAATGCTGCACAATTTGGTGAAGTATATGAATTGAAAGAAGATATAGGTGTTGGCTCGTATTCTGTTTGCAAGCGATGCATACATACAGTTACCAACATGGAATTTGCTGTTAAGGTATTGTCCCTGAACATAACGTTTTTTGTCTTATGTGCAAGTTAAATGACAGTGGGGCTAGTGAAGAATTGCAAAGATAAGATAATGAGGAAGAACTATTAAGACAATATTTTCATTTTGAATTTCTTTCTAAGACATTAATTTTGGGAAATATATTTTGTGAATGTCTTGATTCTGAATAGTTTTATTTTAGTCTGTTAAGATTAAGTAATTGTGAAAATTATTATTACATTTGGATCACATTATGAGTTAGTATAGGTTCAATTAAATGGAATATAATGTTAAAGAAAGTGGTCTCTTTTATTATTGTTTTAGTTATAGGACATTTTTAAGTGTTAAAGTAATATGAGACAAGCATCACTCTTGAGTTTTAAGCATTTGCTTAAAATATAACCATATTGTAATAAATCATTAATTTTTAGGCAAAGAAAATAATTTCTTTTCATCTGACATTTTTCTTGTCTCATGGCTTAGATCATTGACAAAAATAAGAGAGATCCCTCGGAAGAAATTGAAATTTTGATGCGCTATGGACAACACCCCAACATAATCACTTTAAAGGATGTAGGTGTTTGAACTCTAATCTAATTCAAGAGCTAAGCTAATAAAGTTATGACTTGGCACTTAATTTTCTCTTTGAAACTTTTTGTGTATATGGAATATTTACTGTCATGCAACAAAATCTCAAGATTCTTAAATTTGCTACTTGAACCTCCCCTCCCCCCCATAATTCTGTATTCCTACCCTTCTTATAGAACATCAGAAAGGAACTATATTTGTTGGTAACTGAGAGTGTCCTGATTATGTGAGTATACTTTGGCTACTTAATTATACAGTGAACATTATAATCAGCAGCATTTATTATTCTGTGGTACTATAAATATAGACCTTGGGAACCTGCCACATTCTAGATTTTAGTTTCTTGACTGTACGGAAATGGTCTGTTGCATTGTGGATTGTTTTTGTTTGTTTGCTGTCCTAAAGGATCTCATTGTTTTTATTTTATTGTTTAAATTTAATCTTCATTGTGTTTTTGCGTTGCATTAACAACTAGTCCCTCTATACCCCCTCCCCCAAGCAATCACCACAGTGTTGTCCATGAGTCCTTTCTCCTTTTTGCTCAATCTCTGCACCCTGTACTCTATAGTTTTGTAAAATGAACATATAACTCAGGTTTGGACCAGGTAAGCTGTGAAAGAGCCAGAAGAGAACCAGCCTCTAGGTTCCTGCTTAGGGGAAGAGGGGGTGCTGCTGGGGTGGACTAGACTGGGCTGAGGCTGGCTGTGTTTCTTCTCTCATTTTCTCTCCACTCTGTAGTTTTAATTTATGGAATGTTTGCCACTCCAAGGTACTTGGTGTCCTCAGTGGTAAGGCCATTAAGGAGCATGCAGCCACCATCTCTCAGCTCTGCGTGTAGATTAATAGATGTAACTGAATTGGTGCCCAAGGCCATTAGAGTCACAGCTGACACAACACGAATCACACCATGGCTTCGGTCCTGACTTCAGCACAACCTCTAGAGAGATGTGGCTCCTTGTAGCCTATTTAGTGCTGAAGCTCAGACTGCAGGAAGCTTCACAGCAGTGAAACAGAACCTTTGGAATGAATGGACTCTTCCCAAGCAGCGTAGCTGATTTGTAATATTTAGACAATGTTTGTCATTAATATCTATCTGTGAGTTTAATCATCACATCATTTCACTGCAGTGGCAGGGATTCAGCAGGGAGGCCAGTGTGTCCTCCCCTTCCATTATCCTGTCATTGACCATTGACAGTATGGACAAGGTCCCTGTGGTGAAGGCTAAAGCCACCCATGTCATCATGAATTCTCTGATCACAAAACAAACACAGGAGAGCATTCAGCATTTTGAACAACAGGTAGAGCTGAGAGATGGTGGCTGCATGCTCTGCAATGGCCTTACCACCAAAGACACAAAGTACCTTCAGGTGGCAAAGTGGAGAGATAATGAGAGAAGAGAAGCAGCCAGCCTCAGCCTAGTCCACCCCCACTTCCCCTAAGCAGGAGCCTAGAAGCTGGTCCTCTTCTGACTCTTCCACAGCTTATCTGGCCCAAATCTTAGCACCATGGATTCTGGAATGGGGGATAAAGACATAAATCAGCAGATAAATGGAGCCTCTTTGGACCAAGATCCCTCTGGAAGGCCGATTCAGGAGGTTTTCCCACCCAGTCTTACAGAAGAGCACAGAAGCCTTCTCCAATGGAGCCGATCCTTATTCAGGCCATCCAGATGGAAGAAGATCCAGCAGCCTTCAAGCTTCCCAAGATGGACATACCAGTAACCAAAGGGAAGAAACAGCTGCCATGGACCCCCATAGTCTCAAACCCTGTGACTTGGATAGGCTCTCACCCACCAGCTTCTAGAACTTCCTCTTCCAATGATTCTGGATAGAAGGTGTCTTGCACCCACTCCCCTATTATCCTGGCTCTGACATAGGAAGGGTTTTGTTTTGTCTTTTTAAACCTCTTAAACTGAGGCTAGAGCTGGAGACATAATCGGTTTTTGAGAAACATTAGATCCAAGCCTGTCCTTGTGAGGAAGAAGCCATTGTGTATTGCTTTCATTTAAAGTTAGACTAAATAATTTTAGCAGTGATATATGGGGCCCTCATCACCTATTTTTGCATCATTTAGCCTAGACAAGAACTTGATCATTGTTTACAAGGTGGATATGTTTGTATTGTTCCTTTACTATGGTCAGTGTAAGTGAGTGCTCCAGCCCTGTCAGTCTGTTTGGGATCTGCGCACGAAGAAAAGCCGAACTTGCAGGGACTCTCCTCCTTCATGGAGGCTGGAGCCCTTGCTATCAGTAATAATAAAAAGAGCCAATTCTTTTAATTATTTTTTTAAATTTTTTACATTTGTATTGTTTTTTCATTACCATTTATCCCCGTTATACCCTCTTCCACTTCCACCTGTTCCCATCCTTCCACAGTTTTTTTCTTTCTTTTTCGCTCAATCCGTCCACCCCCCCCCCACCCCACCTCCAGACCTGTCAACCTGCTCCATGTCTTTACTGCAGTGCCGCTGGGGCGGTTCTGCTGGGCAGTGCTTCTTTTTCATGTCAACAAACACAAGTCTTGCATGTCCCTTGTTGCACTTTAAAGTGAGATTAAGTTAACTCTAATTTGGTGGAAAGCTTTCTGAGGGAGAACATTCAGCCTACTGCTTTGGTATGTATCAATAAATGTTAAGCATTTTAAAAGTAAAGACGGTGGTAAGTATACATAGATTATAGTCTGAACATTCATGTGAAACAAGTGGCACCAGGGCCTGAAACGTTTTCTGAGAGCTGGAAGGATGACAAAATTTCCTACATGTAATCATTTCCCCCCAAATGAGCCTCAGACCTGTGTAAACGCAGAGCTTCCTGAGGGAAGGAACCAGGAGAAGCCCCAGTTCCTTTCTCCTTGCTGAGGACATGTTCGGTCATTGTCCTCGACACTCTCAAATCCCTGCTGTTCTCATTTGGAAGGATTGAGTCTGCATAGCTAGCTGGGCTGACCTTTCCGTAGAGAGGCCCTAAAGTCTCAAATGATAAGAAAAATTAATTTATTTGTGCCTTCTGGTATGTTTGTATATCTTACTTGTTTTGACAATAAACTCTGCTGCTTTCAAAAAACAGTTGTTACTGAATGCTGACTTTTCACATAACAAAATAATGCTCTTTTTCTGTTTAGGGAAGGCTAGTATGTCAGCCATCACCTCGATCAGTTTGTTTTGGATAATATGATATATCTTTTGATTAGTAATCTTTAAATAGTAGTTTGCACTTATCTATTTATCTAATCTACCTCAGAAGCTCTGAGTGAAAGTGTACACATATTTTTCCTATTTATTCCCCTTGATATGGTATTTGACTTCAAAAAACACTTCAGACACCATATCAGAAATAGACTGTATGGGAGATATTAAAAGGCTAATTCAGAAGGAAGCATACTATGAGTAAGGAACATAAGTGTCTATAGTACAGTCCAAAAATGAGACAGATGCCATTTGAGGGGCACAGAGTTCCACTTTTCCATTTATATCCTTGGGTGAAGTATACAACCTGAAAAGTTAATAAAATTATATGTTTAGCATGATCTCATAGGACTGTATAAAAGGTTGTTTAGCTAATTTAATCTTCACTCTGGCCTGTACTCTATTAACAATGAAAAAATGTCTCTTTTTAACACTAAAGGTTCAGTAGAAAGGCAAAGTAAATGTAATTTAAACATTTCTGAATTGTAAATAACATTTTTTAAATGTGTTCTTTTTTAGGTTTATGATGACGGTAGATATGTTTATCTTGTTACTGATTTGATGAAAGGAGGAGAGCTACTTGACCGTATTCTCAAACAAAAATGTTTCTCAGAACAGGAGGCTAGTGATGTGCTGTTTGTAATAACTAAGGCAGTTGACTATCTTCATTGTCAAGGAGTAAGTTGTAGTTATATTCTGCCCTTCAATTCTGGGACTTATATATTCATAAAAATATATTTAACGGATGCCACTTAAAATGAATTACATTTTCTATGACATACATTTTATAGAGAGTATCCTAATAAAACTCATAAAGTAGTGAATGTTGTAGATTTAGGAAATTGGAAAATGCTTTATTAATTCTCTTCACTCTGCCTGTTGGCCCTAATTTAATATCATATTAGTTTTTAAAGTTATTTGGATTATATAAATGTATGTGACACTGCCTTTGAAATTATTAAACCTAATCAAATTTTAAAATGAAACAGAAAACCATTCAAGAACATGTGCATATAATGCAATTTATTTTATACCTAACATAAAGTTTTGGCAGTAAGAGGACTATATATCATTTTTTTAAATGTTATTTATTTATTTTTAGAGAGAAGGGAAGGGAGGGAGAAAGAGAGGGAGAGAAACATCAATGTGTGGTTGCCTCTCACGTGCCCCCAACTGGGGACCTGGCCCACAACCCAGGCATGTGCCCTGACTGGGAATCGAACCAGTGACCCTTTGCTTCACAGGCTGGTGCTCAATCCACTGAGCGACACCAGCCAGGGCAGGACTGTATATCTTGATCCTTGCCAACCCCTCCTCCAAATACAATAAGAACTTTGTATCCCAAACATTTGAGGTATTAATCTAATAAAATGTGTAGTAATGGAGCAGGCCTGTTACTCTGTTCATAAAGAAAGCAAATGTTACCAAAAAGGTCAGCTTTTATTATATACACCTCTACAAGGAAACAAAGTCCTAAATTAAAAATTTAAGTTCGAATAAGTTGTAATGGTGGATATGTATGCACGTAAGTATAAACAGTAAAATTCTGGACAACTCAGAATTGGCACAGTGAAAATTCTACATGGTTCCTTTTCATGAATAAGAAAAACAAGCCAGTACTCAGTTTCGTGTTTGCTTTAATAGAGTATATTTTTAGTATTATAAAATATGAACTGTTTAAGGATAAAGGAGTAGTTCTGTTATAATTTAATTTCATCATTGTCTTTATCAACACTGTAAAATAAAGGAAAACCAGAAGTTTTGAGAAGAGGAAAAGTATAAGCATCTTTTCTTTTCTGTTTATTTTTATTTTTAATTAAATTTATTGGGGTGACATTGGTTAATAAGATCATACAGGTTTCAAGTGTACATTTCTATGATACATGATCTGTATATTGCAAGGGGCCTGAATGTATAGTGATAGAAGATGATTTAACTTTGGGTGGTGGGCACACTAAGCATCTTTTCTTTGGGTTATTATTTTAGAAACCTTCCAGTTCTTATATCAATTAAGTACATTAATGACAGAGATGTATTGAGCATTTCTATACACCAGGCATTATAAAAGGTATTGCAGATTCAAAAATGAACAAGACTAGGTCTTTATCTTTGAAGATCTCTCAGTGTAGTAAACTGCTGATTAAAGACAGGACTAGATTAGATGAAGTGGATAATAATCAGTAGGAAAGTTATCATATACAGAATTTTACCACAACGGCGTGCCATATACACTGCAGGTATCCTAACCTAAAAGCCATTCATATAGCAATACCTTTGGGTAGTTGATTTTTTAAATATCTTTAGTTTTAATAATTGTTTACATGTTAAGTAGGGTCTTAGTCCATTAGGATCAGAGTGGAAATGAGGATTGAGTGTTGATACTTTGAGATTGTAAATTGTTAATGAAACTGGTGGCTTGAATAGAAACTGGAGCATTTACCTGATAGAGATTATTCCATCTCTATACTTCAGGTTGTCAAGGCTGTCAAGGTTGGAGAGAGTATCATTGTCAAAATTTCATGATTAAGAACTTTTTTTTTCATGGAAATAAATTTAAATATTGTATTTCACAGATATTTATTTAGCTATAGAAATATAATGCTTTTTTCCTTATGTTCCAGGTTGTTCATCGTGATCTTAAACCTAGTAATATTTTATACATGGATGAATCAGCCAATGCAGAGTCCATTAAGATCTGTGATTTTGGGTTTGCAAAACAGCTTCGAGGAGAAAATGGACTTCTCTTAACTCCATGCTACACAGCAAACTTTGTAGCACCTGAGGTATTCTTTAAAACTTCAGTTTTTTTCTTTTCACTCTTTTTCTTTAGTTGAATGAATTTGATGGCATGCATGTGCTATAGTAGGTAGGTAAAAGCTGAGTTATCTTGTCCATTCTCAACTATAAAGCGCTTTAAATCAGTGAATTTGATAACCCCTAATATAAAATTCAGACTAGGAGCTAACATCTGAAACCAACTTGAATATAATGATCAGACTATTTCATTTTGTGAGGTGATGTACCAGTTTTAGAATTATATCCTTTTAGAGCTTGAAGAGTAGAGATAACTCCCCCTTCGCCATATGAAATATTATAAATGAGGAAACTGAGGCTTAAAGTACCTAAATAATATTTTCAAGACCCAGCATTCACTTAGTAACAAAGACAAGATAGACTTTCAGATATTTTGCTTTGTGCTAAACATGAGGTAATTTATATTATTTAGCATTATACATAACATATAAAGGCAAAGCCATCCCTGATTGGTTTTAGGATCTTCCAATTTCTGGAGAGAACAGCTTCATGGGAGTTTTTATAAGCAGTCAATTTTTCCTTGGCAGATAATATTGATACATAGATCTTGAAGGGAAAACTAAGGAAAGGTGAGGCTGGGAGGTCCTGATCATGAAGTGTTTTGATAGTACCAACTCTCATAGCAATTGAAAGTATTGTTGATAAAAGAATTAATCCAGGAGGGCACTGGTTATATAAATCTGAGTTTTGTTTGTAAGTCAGGAACTGTTCTTATGTGTTATTAGTAATACTAGCACATATGAATCATTATATGTTCAACACAAATCAAAATACAAAAAAAATCTTCACGTTCGGAAAATTAACATTTCCAAGTCATACAAAAAGAATAAAATAATTTGAAGATGACTTCCTATCTCATGTGCATGTTTTCTGATATTTTTATATCAAATTCTAGCCCTTTTAGGATAATATGACACATCAGATTAGCATCAGCCATTTGTATTTAAATATCAACAAATACGTATTTTAATATAGCTATTACAAAATAAATAATATTTCTAATAATGAAAATACACATGTAGGAAAAATTTCCCATGTTAAAATTTGTTAAATATTTAAGATGTTGATGTTGAGGAAGAAGCATAACACCTACTTTACAGGGTTTTTATAAGAGATTTGCCCTATAAGAAATTATGCACATATACAGAAAATGTGCTTTAATCTGTATTTTAATTAAGTTCATCATATAATGAATGTACAAATTTTATCAAACTAAAATATATAGAAACTATATTTCCCCAAATACAAATTGGAACACATGCGTTATCCAAGAAGGGATTATTGTATTTACCCCTGGTGTAAAAGACATAACTTAGACATTAAAAAATTAGCCTTTCTCAGGCATTTCAATGATTTTATACAGGACAGATGGACAGAATATTTCCTATTAGGGCTCTTCTGTTAAATATAACATATACAGTCATCATAAATATTCTAACATATTTATTCATTTGACATAACAGAAGAATAAAGAATAACTTTTTAATAGCCAAATTCTTAATACTGACTTAATCTTATGGACCTGGACCCCTCAGTATGATGGAAATATATCATTGGGAAAAGGTTAGGGGTGAATGTGTTCCAAATGAACATCTCAAAAACAGACATTAAAATGAAAAATATATGGTATGTCTGTTTAGATTAATGGCTAGGTAAACATTTTTAGATTAATGGCTAGGTAAACATTTTTAAATGAGTGCAAGCCCACAGACTAGAATATAGCCCATTGATAATTTTTATCCTAACAGACTTCCATTGTAGTAAGACACTGTCACCATTGTAACAGTGAAGTTTTTTAGGTGGGCATGTGGATACCATGTCTCTGTAACTAGTGCCTCAACTACCTTTGGCTAGTATTTATATTTTCAAAATGCTCTAAGGGGGAATCCAAGATGGTGACAGAGAAGGTGGATGTTACACTCACCTTTCCCAGGACAAAACGGGATTTAAAATTAAAATATAGAGTAATCAACCCAAATAATTTATAAGCAAAGATTTACAAAGATCATCACTGCTAGGAAGAGCAGAGAGGTGAAATGGGCTAGCCCCACACCCATGGACAGTGGCTGAGATTCTGGAGGGATATCTCAGTTGTGGGGGATTCATGCTGAGAAGTGTGGGGTCTCAACTCCAAACCAGGATTTCCAGCCCAAATGCACCAGAACCAGTAAGAAGTGCCCTCCTATCTGCTGTGAAAACCAGCAAGGATTCTGTCTGCCAAGGTAGACAGTTGTCTGCTAGAGACATAGCATCCTTTTAAATGGCCAATGCACAAATTTTCATTTGCAATTACTGGAGTGGCATGAAGAGACTGCGTTTTGTGGTTCTGGGGAGAGAGCTGAAGGTACAGCCACCAGGATCCCTGTGCTGAGTCACTGTCCCACATTGCAGACATCATCTTTCTTGGGTGGAGCTCTCCCCTCCATATGGCATTAGTCTGGGTGAATGCAATGGCCCCACCCTCTGGACTCCCAGTTATTCCACACTGCAGAGGTTGTACCCTGCTGAGGAGTCAGCTGCCTGGGCCAGGGTGTGGAGGTCTGGGCAGACTCAGGGGCTGTCAGTGATTAAGTGCTGTAGCATTTGGGTGGGGGCCATTCCCCTCACTTTCCCTTCAACTTAACTGGAAGCTTCCCCTCATGGAAGATCTGCAAGCCCCACTCTCTGGGCTACTGGCTGCCCCACCCTCCCAACACCTGAGGGACCCACCCTGCCAAGCTCTGGGCATAATCTGGGGCAGACTGAATTGTGTGAATCAGGGGTGGAGACTATTCTCTCAGTGAGTGAGTTGAACAGACAGTCATCAGGCAGAGGCTGGTAGAAGTGGATCTTGTGATGCCTTGGGACTTTTGTTGACATGCCCCTGAGCCCAGTGCTAGTAAAAGTTGGCCTTGCTGTGTGTGTAGCTTTGTCCTTCCTGGGAAAACTCAGGTCCACCAGAGGCAGCCACAAACTTTGAATTACTTTGTAGCCCAGAACAGGTTGCCCAGGGTCAGTCACAGGCAGTGTCTGACATTGGTCAGGACCAGAGTCCCTCCCAAGAGGTCCCAGTGGCCAACTTCAGACATCAGAGCAGGATCCAGTTAGCTTCACAAATGGCATATCCCAAAGGAGATCTCGACAAGCACCAGAGCCTGATGAGGTTCCCATTTGTGTGGTTGGCACCTGCAAAGCAGCTCATAAACTGAGGTACAGATTGAGCCTTACAGTCATCCAGCATGACAGTCAACACCATACACGTATAGGCCAATAGAAATCAACAGTGAGTTACAGAATGAGGACCCACATAACCCACACAAAGGACATTTCTGGATCACCCACCTCAGGTGATCAAGGAGATTGCACCACTGTGTCCCACAGGACACCTACTATATAAGGTCACCCTACCAAAACTGGCAGTCATGGCAGATATACCTAATAAGGTAAGCCAATCAGATAAAGACAAGTACCATATGATTTCACTCATATGTGGAATCTAATGAACAAAATAAAGTAACAAAATAGAAACAGAAGCACAGATTCATGGAACAGACTGACAGCTGTCAGAAGGGAGGGAGGTCAGAGGGCTGAATGAAGAAGTTGAAGGGATTAAGCAGAGAAAAATATCATAAGACAAAGAGAACAGTATGGTGATGACCAGACGGAAAGGGTGGGGGAAGATAGAAGAAGGTCAAGGGGGGATAAATGGTGACAAAAGGAGACTTGACTTGGGGTGGAGACCTGCCTTGGGGTGGTGAACACACAATATAATATATAGATTGTTCATTATGGAATTGTACACTTGAAACCTAGGTAATTCTATTAACCAATGTCACTCCAATAAATTCAATAAAAATTAAGAAGAATGCTCTGAAAAGTTTTATTATCATGTGCTGAAGCCTCTGCTAGCAAACAATGGATATATGTAAATCGTTATGAATGAGGTTTTAGGTAAGATTTATTTCTGAAATTTCAGGTCCTTTAAAAAATTAGTAATGAAGTATGTGGAATGCATTACCTTTTAAACTAGAATTAGAAATACTCGACTACCCATGTAGATATTTGAATATATAGTAGCATTATAGGGGTATATATTTATTGTTTTGTTACAGTGTGTAAAGAGTCCTTTTATAAACTAATTACAATTTCATCATAATAAGGAATGAACTTTTTTATATGCATCAGTTCAATCAACCTCTTAAGATTTACATACTTGATGTGATTTCCTACAATGCCTGTGTCACAAAATTAATGTCTCCAAAAGTATTTTATTATTTTATCAAATAAATTCTTTATAGCATGCAACTGATATTTAATGTCTCCAGAGGTCTAAGATTTATCCTGAACTAAAGGAACTTACAATATATTGGATGGATGTGATTCCTGCAGCTCTGCCTTGCTTTCCTCTGGGCTGTCATATGTTTTGCTCCAAATATGAATTAAGTGGAACTTTAGAGCAAAGGAATGAGAATCTTTGTCTATGAGCAAAAATCAAATGAGTAAATGAGCAAACAGTAATGGCATTAACTACTTTAATTCTAACTTCTCTCTTCCTATATTTCACTGGATGTAAATAGGAAGGCACTGAGCCCACGTTATGTACTGCACTCATGATTTTGTTCATTTCACTACCTTGCCTTGTTTCTTTTATGCCTGTATGTTCTTAATATTGTAGGTCATTGAGGCCCACTCTAGAGCAAGAGTGGACTGCCTCTTCTTTACCCCCCAAAATGGGTTTAAGTGTGTGGCAGATGTGTAAACAAGTTTTTCATGGTTGGTCCTAATTAAATGAAGCAATATGACACATCCTATGCCCCTTTTCTCATTAAGTAGGAAGGTAATGGGAATATGAAACACCTATAGCTGACTCAGTGATTAACCCCCACCTGTCCTATGAGTTCCTGGGATGTCCCTTAACCTTGGCTGTAAATTGGGACACTAAAACTGCTGTCCTAAGGGAACCAGGGGAAACATGGTGATGCCCAAAACTGTAAGAGTTGACGAGAAAATAAATAGAGTGGGAAAAGAAACAGGAGAGGTTTATATTTTACTAAAGTATGCCAGCTTAGGTTTACCATGATTTCAGTGGTTTAGCTGTTCCTCTTTATTTATTAGGGCTTTTGTAGTCCCTACTTGTGTTATTTACATATGCCAGTTACATAAGTATTTCGATATCCTCTTCAGCTTTTCAAGTTTGCACATATGTGTGTTCTTAAAAATTCAGTATAACTAAGAAAAAATTATATCTTGAATTTTAAGTTAGATACTCATTATTCATGTCTGACAATTGTCAAAGCCAAACATTAATATATCTAGCCTTTTATAAATGAAATGTTCATGCTGGTAGTTTATACAGTCCCCACTGTTAATGCATTAATAATGTTTCTATTTTGTTCCTATGCCTAAAGGCCTTAGCAATGGGCTTATTTTTCCAAATAAAAAGGCTACATTTCATCTGCTTTTCTACAAACTCTATTAACCTCATGGAGAAAACTCACATGAATATATAATAAATATATTATTTGATTCTTATTAATACTAGTGCCAAGAGCAAAAGCACGAGCTACCTAAATTATTGTTGGAAAATTAATGAAACCATTCAGAATTTATCAAATGTGTATTTGTGTTCCAGAAATATACTGGTCTTTTCAAGACATAAGCTTTGTATATAAAACATAAATTCATCTTCCTTTCAAGAGCTCCTATGTTATCTTACCATCTCTTATGTAGTAATGAGGCAGTTATCATAGATATTAAAAGTACAAGCTCTAGAGTAAGAATACTCCACTACTTACTTGTTTTGTGGTGTTGGGAAAATGACTGAACATTTCCCTCACTTTCCTTGTCTTCAAAATGGAAATAATATCTACCTCATAGAGTCAGTGTCAGGATTAAAGACAGTACTGTGCGTTGTGTATATTAAGATTTCTGTATATATTAATCTTAAATGTTGATGTCTGTATTTGTTTTTCCTAACAGAAGTGAAGGCTCGTTAAGGTTAGGGGTCATATTTTACAAGGGTGTTTTTTGTATGACCCATGTTACTTACTTTATTAATACTTATTTATTCAATACTTGCTAATAGCAAAAGATTTTTACTTTTAACATTGTGTGAATCTATTTTTCAAAAGATTAAAATAATTAGGTTTTAAGTTGTGAGCATTCATGAGATTATAAGAAGCACAACTTTCAGATGAAAGAATGGAGTTTATGCTGGGTAATACCATCTAAGTATTTCTTTTTCAGGTTCTTATGCAACAGGGCTACGATGCTGCTTGTGATATTTGGAGTCTGGGAGTCCTTTTTTACACAATGTTGGCTGGGTAAGAAACCTTATATACTCAAAATAATTCACGCCATTATTTAAATTTCTCCTGTACATTTTCTAAAATGAGAACAGATGAAAATTACCTAAAGGACAACTCTATTAACATTTTAAAATATTATAAATTACTAAATATATTATTTACTTATAAAATTGAAAAACATTTAATGAGGCAATATTCAGATACATAATTAAAAGTTTTTAATTGAAATTGAAGAAATTTTTTTGAAGTGCTTGAATTCTGGCTCTCCTGGCACTAGGATTAAGCTTTATAACAAATCTGTATAGTAACAACATGCTATATTACAGAAATGCACATGGTTGCCTTCTCTCAAAGGGATAAGAAAAATACTTTAAAAAGGTAATAATTAGATGTTAACATTGATAATTTATGTGTTGTTTTACTTTTAATATTTTTATTTTTAAGTAAAATTTTACTTAAAAGTAAAAATATTTCTGTAGAAAAAGGCTAATTTTAACAAAATCTAATGCATAGGATGGAATTTGAAGAATTATAAATACAATTATAATGTATTTTTCACTTTTTAGAAAAGGCATTTAGTGTAATCTAAATATGCTTGATAAAACAGAAGATTTATAAATATGTTATAAAAATGGTGATTAAATTATTATCTTGGCAGTGGTTACATATGTCAGTGTATTCCACATAGTTTTAAGATATACTAGTCAACTTTTGCAAAATATTTAGTTACAGCCCAAAGCAAGTACCAAAGCTAAGGATAGCTAAAGTTTCCAAATGAACTATGGGACACCATTTCTGGATTGCTGCTTCCCAATATTTACTTTATGACTAAACAAAACATGACTGTTAGTGTATATGTGCATGTTTAGTATTATATCAACTTAAATATTACATGATGGAATTAAGGCATTAACATGTTAAGATATATTTCTCATACTTTTTAACGGTAAGTATTTTTGTTCCTAACTTCGAATACCATTTTAAGTTCCATCTGTTGAAATGGTACAAATCTGATCACTTTTTGTCATTCTGTAATTAATTTTTAAACTACTTTACCTTTATACAATGTATTTGTCTTCCTGGCTATGAATATGGATCCACATAATAATTTTAATGGCTTTGAGGGTTTCTTATTATATTGATATAAATATTTAACTCATTTCATGGACATTAATTTAAATTATTGTTAATCTCTTCTCACTGATAATGTTTTTAAAACACTAATGAATACATTTGAACCAATATAATAAATGCACTTCTATGAATATATAAAATTAACAGTTTCCTCAAAGTAGGTATATGTGTTTTACTAATGCTTCAGAGAATACAAAATTTGTGTGTTTTATTCTGTTCTGATTTTAATACTTGCTTTACATGAAAAGCCACATTTATTTTATTTTACATTGATCAATCAAAGGCAAAAAACATTGATATAGATAAGACTTTTTATTAAATAATTAGGATTGAGTTCATTGTTTGAAGTATCAAATTTGATATGCACAGTGAAGGGAAATATTAGATGATATTCTTAATTTACTATAGTAAATATTTGCATGTACTCTTATATTCACCATTTTCAATTAGATTTAGTATGTATACTAGGCCCTTATGTTTATTAAAATCTATGTTATTGATAGCTACACTCCATTTGCTAATGGCCCCAATGATACTCCTGAAGAGATACTGCTGCGTATAGGCAATGGAAAGCTCTCTTTGAGTGGTGGAAACTGGGACAGTGTTTCAGATGGAGCAAAGGTATAAATTATAAATTTTTTAAAATTGTTTTTCTGTTACAGTTGTCCGATTTTCCCCCTTTTCTCTCCCCTGCGCCACCCACCTCCCTCTCCCACAGTCTATCCCCGCCCTGTTGTCCATGTCTGTGGGTCATTTATACATGTTCCTTAACTAGACTCTTTCTCTTCTTTCCCCCCTTTTCCCCCTCCCCCTTCCCCTCTGGTCACTGTCAGTCTGTTCCCTGTTTACATGCCCCTGGTTCCATTTTGTTCATTAGCTTGTTTTGTTCATTAGTTTCCTGTATTAGGTGAGATCATACGGTATTTGTCTTTCGCTGCCTGGCTTATTTCACTAAGCATAATACTCTCCAGTTCCATCCATCTTGTCACAAATGGCAGGAGTTCCTTCTTTCTCTCTGCTGCGTAGTATTCCATTGTGCAAATGTACCACAGTTTTTTGATCCACTCACCTGTTGATGGGCACTTAGCATTTTAAAGTTATAGTCTAGTCTATATTTGCAGAGTGTATGATGGTGTTATATGTCAGTTTTTGTTTTTAAGTTAATTCAAATGTATATGTGGATTGAACAAGACAATGGCTGACTTTTTCTGTCATGCTTTTGGGCAACATACCTCTCTTATTGATTTCCACATATTCAGGGAATATAAACTAGTTTTAGTATTAACAAAAACTAAAAATGTAAATCCACTGAGAGAGAAATGCATTACTTAAGCCAACTAAAGTTGCTTTCTGCATGTGGTGTGTTTTTACACATCATTTATTCTTTAGCACATTGACTAGCATTATGTAGGCAATTTTTATAATGTTAAATTATTCTTAAGAGGATACACATACTTCTTATCAGTAGCATCTAGATATTTATTATTGATGGCTTAGAGTGATCTAATAGAAACATAACATAAGCCACATGTGGAATTTTAAAATTTCTCCTAGCCACATTAAAAAGAAAGCAGGTGAAATTAATTAAATAACATAACTTATTTAACTGACCTATTTAAAATATTGTACCATCTAATCAACATAAAAATTAGTGAAATATTTTACATTCTGTTTTTCATTCTAAGTCTTCAATATTTGGTATGCATTTTATACTTACAGCTTATCTCCATTTGGAGTATGCACATTTTAAAAGCGCTTAGTAGCCAAATGTAGCTTGTGGCTGTTGTATTAGTGCAGTTTCAGAGTAACTGCCCTTTTAGGAAAAAAACTGATCAAGCTTTGATTATGAATTCTTACATGTATAATTTAATTTTTTAAATTTTTATTTATTGGTTTTTGGAGATGGGAAGGAGAGAGAGCGAGAGCGAGAGCAAGAAAGAGAGATCAATTTGTTTAATTTGTTCCACTTATTTATGCATTCATTGGTTGTTGAATGTGCCCTGACCCAAAATCAAACCCACAACCTTGGCTTATCAGGACGATGCTCTAACCAACTGAGCTGCCTGGCCAGGGCTTGAAAATGTTAAGTTTTAAAACAAAAGCCCAAAGTAGGTCAGCATGTGGCTTATAGGGACCTGAGGCTTTTTTGATATGGAAAACATTTTTTTATTTATTAAAAATGGTGTATTTATTCTTACATGTTTGAAGTTAAGTCACCTCCAAAGTACTCTCCATTTGATGCAATACACCTATGGAGATGTTTTTTCCACTGCTTGGAACAGTTTTTTTTTTGTTTTTTACATTTTTAATTATATTTTATTGATTATGCTATTACAGTTGTCCTGATTTTCCTCCTTTGCCCGCACTCCACCCAGCCCCCACTCCCTCAGGCAGTCTCCCCACCATTGTTCATGTCCATGGGTCATGTGTATAAGCTCTCTGGCAACTCCATTCCCTGTGCTGTACTTTACGTCCCCGTGGCTGTTCTGTGACTACCTGTTTGTACTTCTTAGTCCCCTCACCTCTTCACCTGTCCCCCACACCCTCTCCCATCTGGCAACCATTGAAACGCTCTCTGTATCCATGATTCTGTCTCTGTTCTTGTTTGCTTAGCTGGTTTTTTACATTCAATTGTTGATAGTGTTAAATACATATGGAACTCACTCTTTTATGCTAAGGAATTGTAACGCATTTGACCAAATGAAGTGCTTATAGTATAATTAGTAATAAGTGTGATAAAATGGTTTCCTTTGGTCACATCATTAAAATTGAAAGAGCAATGATGAGCGATTAATTAGTAGTTTCTAAACCTAAATTGAATTTGCCACCTGAGTACCGTGAGAATAGAAAAATTGCTATTCTCCTGTATTCATATATGTTTCACAAATGTGGAGTTTTGCTGGGTCTTACTTAAAATGAGTATAAAAAAAGAAAGCATTGAGGTCTGGGTTAAATTATATCAATCATTTTTATCAGTAATGGTTCTCTTACAATTAGGTTATCTAACTAAATACCCAAGTGATTATATATAAGTGATCCTTCTTGTCATAGCTCAGTATCTTTTTTAACTGGCCAGCACTACTATACCCGTTTTGAAAAAATGGAAAATTATTCTTATGGAAGTGACAGATTTTTGTGAACTGTGGGTAAGTTCATTTTCCTCTTAGCTATCAAGAACATTCAGTGAATATTACTTAAGATAATGACACTTCAGCTCTTTCATTTGTCATCCAGCATCTATCTACCTGTCATTCTGTCAAGGAGATCTTGCTACTTATTTCTAAGGAAGGTTAAAAAGAAATAAGATTAAGTCCTATTACAATTACTTCAATTTCTTTAAAAGAACGTAGCAAAACGTTGTACTTCTGCTATGATGCAATTTGATAGCATAAACCGATCAGCGTTCTGTTCATATCTTTCCTAGGAAACAATAATTATAATGTATTGTAAGCAGTTAGGATATGGCCAAACTTAAACATTTTTTTTTTCTATTACAGTTGTCCCATTTTCCCCCCGTTGTTCTCCCCGGCCCTGCCCACCTCCCCCTCCCCCACAGTCAGTCCCCATTTAGTTGTCCATGTCCGTGGTTCATTTATACCTGTTCCTTGATTAGAATCTTCCCTTCTTTCCCCCCTTTTCCCCTTACCCCATCCCATCTGGTCACTGTGGATATAGCCATGTTTTTGTGTTAATTTTCATTTTAGGAGAATCTACTTTGCTTTTGGAAATCAGCCTTTGTTTCCAAATATAAATTGACCATTTTGTATGTTTAAACACTTGTGAAACATTTATAAAAGTACATTGGTCTTATACAACTTAGCTGAATTTTATCCCAGGAGTAATTACATATTTTTTGCTTTAACTAGGTTGATTATTATCCCAATTTGCCTGGGACAGTCCTGACTTATACCTTTCACTCTCAAGTGCCCTGGTTTGGATAATGAATTATATAACTACTCTAACTTTAACCGTCTTTAATTTCAGTTAACTTTTAATGAATATGTAATACAATAATGTTTTTTGCATTTCATGATGAAAACCAACATTTTTGAAATAGGGGTTTTGATATGTTCCATGAATGTTTATGTAATGCCATAAACATTGAGCACTTACTCTGTGTACATGATAGTTATTACCTTAAAAAGAAAGCTGCAATAATTATATAAATTCAAGCATCAGTACTGAGTTAAATGGGAAAGAATGAGAAGTAGTAGAGTTGAATAGTTACGAGCCAGACACTGCCAGCACACCACATCCGCTCCACTCCAGCTCGCCAGCTCCGCCCCTCCTTTCAATCTGGATGAGTATTACTTCTTTATATCTTTGTTTGTTGGACTTCCGTGCAGTTTAATATTCTGGTAGTTCTGGTTGTTTCTTGTTTTGAGGTAGATGTAATCCTTCTTATGGTTGTGCAAGGAGGTGAAGCGTGTCTACCTATGCCTCCATCTTAGCCAGAAGAGTCATATTTTTTTTTTCATTTAATTTAGGATTTGCTTTCCCATATGCTACATATGGACCCACATCAGCGGTACACTACAGAACAAGTATTAAAACACTCATGGATAACCCACAGAGACCAGTTGCCAAATGATCAGTCAAATAGAAATGATACATCACATGTTGTTAAGGTAAAACATACTTTTATGTACCTTCCAAATGCTTGATACCTAATAAAGCCATTGCATGCCATCAGCTGATGACACTTACAATAATTACCTTATAGTATCTTTATTTTTTAGAGATATATGTATATATTTGTTTTATTCCGTTTTTTAAAATAGCAACCATGGACTCTGCTTAACCTTCTTTACCTATAGCCTTTCTGATGATAAATACAAGTTTCTTGATTTTAATTGACTAGCTCTTAGAAAACATTAGGGCTAGTAGTAGACTAAATGCAAGTTTCATATGGAAACAAATGATTGCTATTGGTTCCTAAATTAATAATCATTGGTGCATGTTCCTATATTTATAGACATTAAACCTAGATTTTTAATTTTAGTGATTTATGCATTCATCTCTTTATGGACACTTAGATTGTTCCCATATCTTAACCACTGGGACTAATGGGAGCACAGATAATCTCTTTGAGGATAAAGGTATTGTGTGATACACACACACACACACACACACACGGACACAGAATGGAATACTATTCAGCTTTAAAAAGTAAAGAGGACCTGCCATTCACAACATGGATGGTGTACCTGGAAGACATTATGTTAAGTGAAATAAGACAGAAACAGAAAGAAAGAAACTATATCATCTCTCTTATATGTGGAATCCAAAAAATTCAAATATATAGAAGCATAAAGTAGAATGGTGGTTTCCAGGGTGGAGGGACAAATGGAGAGATGTTGGCCAAAGCATATAACATTGAAGTTATTCAGGATGAATAAGTCTAGATGTCTAATGTACAGCATGATGACTGT
The DNA here is from genome assembly GCF_987537825.1 of Furipterus horrens. Taxonomy (NCBI): domain Eukaryota; kingdom Metazoa; phylum Chordata; class Mammalia; order Chiroptera; family Furipteridae; genus Furipterus; species Furipterus horrens. Next base: position 4,136,698 of record NW_028327187.1, read on the forward strand.
ATTTATTAATACCTTATTGAATACTAAAATTTTATAAGAGTAGATTTCAGGTACTCTCATCACACACACAAAAAATGGTAACTATATGAGGATATGTTGACTAGCCTGACTGGTAATCATTTACTGTGTATATGTATATCACAATATCATGTTTATATACCTTAAATATGTACAATCCCTATTAAAAATAAAATTAAAAGCAAATTAAATTAGTGATCAAAGATTGATAGTGATATATTGTAAAACACATAGTTATTGAAATAAAAAATATACAAGTAATCAGGTATTAATTCATCAAGGGAACATCAGTATACAAATCAAGTATTCTCAATTATTTTCCTGGATTAAAAAGATTGTATTCTAGTGAAATCTCTCATGATACACTTAGAAGTTTTTCTTTCACGTCCAGAGATTTTTATTCCACTTTGTGATATTTCTTATTATTTTAGGGAGCAGTGGTTGCCACATATTCAGCCCTGACTCACAAGACCTTCCAAACAGTCCTAGAGCCTGTTGCTGCCTCAAGCTTAGCGCAGAGACGGAGCATGAAGAAACGCACCTCAACTGGCTTGTAAGATTTCAAGTGTTCCTCAGCCAAACTGGATGAAGAGAAAATTAAGTGTGTGGCTTTTGCCTAATCTTATATCAAGGCATTGTTTTCAGCTACATTACTTGAATATTCTGTGTAAGCCTCCTTATTTTAGGGGGAGTCAGATTACAAATTAAACATACACAGGTTCACAATATTCATAATACATTGTTTTGCAGTGGTGTGCAAGATTTAAGTGTATAATTGGTGTTCATGAGGTCCTAACAACTTTCTCTGCACACTAACTTCAATAGTTCCTTTTAAATAAATTTACTTTAATCATTTTTCTGGTTTTATAAAATAATGGTTTGGGGAATCATTACCAATAATCAAGATGCAAATATAATAGTATAATGCCAGTCAATTTCAGTATTTTTTTTAAATATCAGATCCTGAATGATAGATTAAAAAAAAATTGAAAATGTATTGTAGAAGCTTGTTATTGTGCACAACCAAAGGACTCCATTCATTTGGCAGTAACTCCTCTGTAGTTACTGGAATGTAGACATAGTAGTTTGGTGCCAGAGAAAACCTTATTTGTGCTAATACGTGAACTGATATGATTGTTGCCAAAGTTTTTACAGAAGAATTAAATCACAGATAATGTGTGTGGTCAGACCTGTATATTGTCCATCAGTGGACTCACCTAGGAATAAAGGTTTCCATGAGGCTTCTGTAAATTTCACGTCTAATGGAATTGTAGGACAAGTGAAGAATTTTTTTAGTCAAAGGCTTTGTATTGATGTTGTGACCTACTAAAGAAGTCATAATTAAGCCTTTGAAAACAAAGTACATGGTGTTCACACTACCTTGGTGTTATGTAAGCTAACTTTCAAGTGAACCAATTGGATTTAGTCATTATTTGTCCCTCCTTATAAGGAACTACACTTTTGTTTTTTGGGCTTCCATGTGCTTTGAATCACAGTGTAGCATATTGGTCTATCTTGAATCCTATGGCAACATAGCTGAAATTTTACTGTAGTGAACTTGTGAGCTTAGCACACATGATATAGTATATTGCAGTTCAGTAAACTTTAGACAATGCTACATGATAGTTATACTTCAAAAAGATAAACTGACATTTTAAGTAGGAAGTAATATTAATGATCTACATAAAATTTAAATACATTTTAAATTTATAATATAAAAGAAATCTGGCCAAATTGGTCTGGTCTTATTAAATTTATGATTCAGAACCACTGTGTATTATGTATTGTATTATCTAAATGATGAAATTTTAAAGAATCTTTTGTGTTGTTGAATAAAATACCATTACTACTACTACTATTACTACTACTACTACTACTACTACTGCTACTACTGACAGAAAGAACACATGAATGTATACTTGGAGGATTTTACAGTTTTGTTTAATGAATATAAATGAACTACTTGTGTGTGCTAGGTGTACTTTTTGCTGTGTATTTTATTTTGCTTAGTTCAGAGAGAGAGTTGAATTCCAACTGAAGTATACAATTTAGCCTAGGAGTCATAACTTTGGTATTTAATAAAAGGAAGTATACATATTCTCTATAAAGTAAGTGATATATATTCCATGCACAAAGATCTGTTTCTTGGGTGTGATGTATAAAGTATGTGTCTTTATTTTGAGATGCTTTTTTGCAGTAATTCAAGGACATTAAAGAACATCTAATGTCACATGGAAAACAGTACTTAGGTATCATATTTGTTAGATTTTTATGCCCCAATGTAGCTTTTTCTTTCCTCGTTTGGCTTTATTACTAGATGTAATTGCACGTACAATGTGTGTCCATGCACTTAGTTTCCTCTTGCCATTATCTTCTTTGTGCTATTATGCCTTCCTATCAAAATTAATATGACAAACTCAGACGTATGGTTTTGATGTTGAACTTTTCAGAACAGAGATACTATTTCTATGTGTGCTTTTCTAGTAATAGAATTAGGGTTAGTGAAATTGGAAAATGAAAAATAAAAAACTTTCAGTCTTTCCATAATCAATAGTTTAGAGATGATCTTAATTAATTTGTCAGTGAATTTGCACAGAATGGTCATGCCATGCAGTCCTTCATGAAAGGCACACAATCAGAATTAAGCAGTGAGCAGCATGATTCCTCATCAGTAAGTGAGGATTGACAATGTGTAAAAGAAACAGATAGGCTAGTGGATTTTTCTCAGAATTGTGCAAGAGTTTTCTGGTGGAAAACTCAAACATGGTAGCTTAACAGTTGTAGGGGGCAACCTAATTATAAGGGAAAGCTTTAAACTATACCCTCATTTTGTAGAAGGAACCCCGGTAGTGATGCCTAATCATGTCCATTTGGCTACAATTCTAGAGCAACAAACGCAGGCGTAAATGGGATATTTTTTGATGGGGCTTCTATAAATGCTTAAACAGTAAAAAATCCTTTCTGTAAAACTTTAGAATTCTTGGTTTCTAATGGATTCATGTACAATGATTTTGCATTGCTTTTCCTTCTAGTTGATGTTTCTTGGCAATATTTAATGATAGCACAGTTTGGGATTTTTATTGTTGTCTGGAAGGGAGAAGATACTGTACTTTTTTTTTTCCTCAAAGGGAAAATACCAATTTTACCCAGATAGACTAACAGTCTAATGTCCTAAAGCACATAGTATCATGAATAAACTCAGGAAACCAATTGCAAGAAAATTAAAATCTATTGCCAGAGATGGTGATTTTGTGGGGAAGAAAACCTCCGGTTTTTTTTTTTTTTTTTCATGCAAATTGAACTTTAGCCTATTTTGTTAGACCCAGTAATACCTAAACATAGATTTTTATAATTTATTGCCTTTAGTAATTAAAGATAGTAAGACATTTTGATAGCAACTCTGATAGGCAGCCCACAAACTTAAGGACAGATGCTTGGTGTTTTTTTAAAAACATCGTGCTAAAATTATACTGACCACAGAAACTTGTTTATATTTATTGAATAGTATTTTCCTGACAATAAGAGACCCTTTATATATGAAGAAGGAAAAGAATCACTTATCTTGGCCTTAAGGTTACTAAAAACTTAGGCTTTAAACTAGGCAAAGCATGTCTCTGGCATTCTCTACATTCTCTTTCTCTGGCTATGCAGCCCCTGCGTGCTATCCTATTTGATTACCTCACAGAGGACTCTATGATTAAATTATTCCTGAAAGATTCTGTAACACAAAAGGACCTCACACCCTTCTCCTTCCTCGAATCCTAACTTCCATTCTTACAGAGCAGCTATTTTCAGTGAAAAAGGTGAAAGGAGAGCTATTTTCATTGAATTAATTCACATTTTTCTGTCAGTGGCTAGTAAATAATTGGCATTTTTCAAGAAGTATGTCTTAATCAAACTTGTTTCTACTTGCTGGGTTTTCAGGCAATCTAACCAAATGACAATAATTTAAATTTTAATTATTATCAGGGAAGATATTTGGGGGCAAGGCATTTACACAGTATGCCCCAAGGCCAGATTATCCAATAAATTGCCATTTGTTTATTTATTATTATTATTTGCACAGCTCCTTTCTTCCTACTTCTCAATTCACAGTTTCTCTTAAAACGTTCCATGCTTTTTAATCACAATGAATTTCTATGACAGAATGGTATAGAGGGAGACAGTTGTTAAACCCATATTTATCTGTGGTCTCGTTTCTCATAGTATATGACCTATAACATAAGGAGCCTCCCCCTGCCCCCAGGCTCTTATTTCTATTGTATTTATAGAGAAAAGAAGGCACAGAAGGGTTAAATAAAAACTGTCAGTGGGGGTCAAAATCTCCGGATCCTTTGTCTACATTTCAGGACACAGAGATCCTATTTATAACAATATTTCTCAACAAGAATGCAAGCCATATTAGGTAAAAATTGATCAACTGCAATTAAACTTTTAGAATAATTTCTTACATTTTCAGCTTATTCAAGTTATTTTGGCATGTATCACAGAATGAATGATTGCTATAATTACTAGAACAATCCAATAGTGTGTTTTCTGCATTCCTATGCAAGAGTATAGTAGCACTTGATAGTGATTATTCACAAAGACATTTTAATCATGGATGCACTGTTCCTGGTTTTAGCCTTACAATAAGGTGAAGTCCATCATATTATGTTAATAAAATGCTCGATTACTTAAAGTTCAAGTTGGTTGCTAACACTTGAAAGTATAGTAACTCCTAAATTAGAGACATAAGTTTCTTTGAGCTATGAAGAAAAACAGAAAGGAAAAGTATCTTTAGAATACAGAAATCCAAGCTTGCTTACTTATATTCTATGGCACAAATCATGTATCTTAGTGTGTTGACCAGCAAGAAATCTTAGCTAAATTCTTAGAAAAAATACATATATGATTGCCAAGTTACGATTTGCTCTATATTTACATTTCTAAACCTTGGACAATAGAGCATCTGTTTTGCTTTTATTCTATTTGTCTAATTACATAAATCAGTGTCTTCGAAAGGTATTTATTAGGCATATAATTTTAGGTGGGACAGTTCTAGAGATTGTACTAAGTGCTTTAGTTTCTTAATAAATTGTCATAATGTGATCAGTTAGGTTTATTTGCTTTTTTTTGTATCAACTAATATTGTTCAGGTCACATTTGAGTTTTGTTTTCAAATTCACTCTTTATGAAGTTGAGGCCATTTGTAGCAAAAAAGAAAAGTAATTTTTTTTAATATGATAAATATTTTTTTAACATCACAAAAGTGTTCTAACAAGAAACAGCCATTTTAACAGTTATATAATAAATCCTAATTAAATATTCAAATGCCAGCATGGTTTGCAAATGAGAATTTATCTTGCGTTAAATTCCACAGTACAACAAAAGAATATGGTGTTTCTGTGTTTAATTTTTCAAAAACCTTATGTAATATTAGTTAACATTGCATTGATGCAGAATGAATAGTTTGCTGTAAGCCACAATTTAAAAAACCACAAAACATTGTCTTGCCAACAGTTCCCAGGCACTTTGGGATTCCTACACCTATTTTATGATACAGAAAATGTGATATTCACTGGCATTTTGTTGCACTCTTAAGCCAGAAATGGCATTAAATAACAGTTGTGTGTAAATTTGATTCACATGTACTTAAAAACTTAAATGCGGTTATCGAAAGAAAAGGTCTCCAGTGTTGAGATAACTGTATTTTCTTTTTCTGACTACATTATGGAGTTTATACCATCATTTATTTTATAAATGTTTTCTAAAAGCATTGCTCCTTTTGACATGAATGTTTTCATTGTACTACATTTTTCATGTAAGACCCAATCCAGTAGTGCATTTTATAGCGCTTTTTTTCCTCACAGTGCTGCTAAAGAAATGGCTAGAATTTTGAATTTACAACATGCCAAAGATGACATAGAAATTATGTTTATTTTGTTTTTGTCAAAACTGTGTGAGCAACATTTATCAACATATCATGTTAAATTACTAGCATTCTCTGGGTACTAAATAAAAAGGCTGCAACTTTTTAACATTTACAGTTAAATGCTTGATCATTTATGGATATAAAACGGTATCTGCTTTGATAAACACAGCTACTTGCAGATTTCATTGAAAGTAGCTGTACATTGTTCAGGAGCCAGTTGTAAAAAAGTGTTTCAAGATATTTGTTATGCATATACCTTGGTACTTTTGAGACTAATATTTTTCTCACTTTAGGAGCACTCTTCTAATGTGCGTATAAGGGAAGAGGATTTAAGAAAATGAAGATGATGTGGGGACTGACTTAGGGAGGGGAGAGGGTGAGGCTGGGTGGAGGTTGGGAAAGGTAGAAGTGGGAACAACTGTAATTGCATAAACAATTTTAAAAACAGGAAAAAAAGAAATGAAGAGTTACAATAATTTTAGAACTTATCAGGAAATGCATTTGTCTGAAAATTATTTAAAGTGGCAACTTAACCTTTTATGCGTTAAAGACAAATTAAAACCTTAGGGTCTAACTATTGGAAAATCATTTTAAGACTGGAATCAAATAAAATAAAAAAAGATTGGAATCAAGTAGAATAATAAGTTCTGCCCCCACAACATCACTCATTCATTTATAGACCATATTAGGTTATAACAGCTATTTGTACACGTAAAACAATTTCACTTAAGGTTCAGAAATACATTTAGAACCCAGCAATCAAGATCTCCATGCTCCTCTTATATTTTTCTCAACTTCTTAAAGGTAAACAGCAGAGACCCTAGGGCAACTTTGGGAAGTCTGCAAAAATTGCTTTCCCATTGATCACCTATTTTTCATCTCTCTTTTGCTGTTGCTTGTTTTATGTTCTCCATGCCCCCAACCATTTAGTAAACTATCTGATCACCATTTCTAATTATAATACTTTATAAGCAGCTTATCCCCACTAAAATATTACTTCATTCTACATTTGTCTTCTAAGTAGTAGCTACCAAGATAATGCATTTCTGGTCACTGGGGCCCTGAAATTATTTAGGCCTACCAGGCTATACCTGATTTAGGTTGGCTTGTAGGGCAGGGTGAGGAAGTAAAAGTTGACCACAGTTTGTTTCTCCCATGATTCTCCCAATAGCCTCCTTTTTAGTTTGAGAGAGCGATTACCTGAAAATGTTGGACACAACACATTATATATGAATATGTGTGTGTATGTGTGTAATCCTCACCTGAGGATATATTTTAGGAAGGGAGAGAGAAACATCAATTGGTTGCCTCTCGGATGCGCGCTGACGGAGAATCAAAACCACAACCTACGTATGTGCCCTGACTGGGAATTGAATTCACAACCTTTTGGTGTATGGGACGATTCTCCAGCCAACTGAGCCACCTGATCAGGACTGGAGACATATTTTTGACTTTTACTGCTGGCTTCTTCTAGAATTAGAACCTGCTCTGTTAAGGCTGACAACAGCCTGTCCTTCTGTACGTCTCCTTCCCTTTTCCTTGTGCTAGGACCCAGGCCTAAATATTGAAAAGTAAGCCACTATATTTGACTTCTTATGATTATTCAGAGTCTGACAAAGACATTTCCTTTGTTAATAGATGTATTTTTAACTTAACAGATGTACGAGCATATTGATTTGTGTGTGTGTGTGTGTGTGACAGGCACTGTCACTGATTTATTCTCTTCTAAAACAGATTCAAGGATGTTATAGTAACAAACATATACAATAAGGCTGTTAAAGTTAAAACAATCGAAATAATAAAAATGGAAAGAAAAGCATGCTGACAGTAAGGGCTAATAGGTAATTCAATTGAACATTAAATTTAGCTTCCTGAAAGGAAAGGTAAGAAGAGAAACTGAGCAGGTTACATTATAATTATTTGCCAAGGGCACATCTATTTTGCAAGACATACTAATCCTCAACAAAACATTAGCAAATGGAATAGAGACATACATCAAAATAATCATACAACAGGATCAAGTGGGATTTATTCCGAAGATGCAAGGTTAGTACAATACCTGCAAGTCAATAATAGTGGTATACCATGTAAACAAAATGAAGACTAAAAAGCACATGATTGTATTAATAGATACAGAAAATCATTTGATAAAATCCAGCACCTATTAAAATAAAAACTCACAACAAAGTGGGAATAGAGGGTAGATGATGTAATAAAGGCCATATATGACAAAGCCACTGCCAGCATCACACTCAATGGGCAAACACTATGAGTGCTCCCCTTAAGACCGGGAACAACACAGGGATATCCACTCTCACCACTCTTATTCAACATATTATGGAAGTCCTAGCCACAGCAATCATAAAAGGAGGAAATAAAAGGCATCTAAATTGGAATGGAAGAAGTATAACTCATTATTTACAGATGACAGGATACTGTATATAGAGGACCCTAAAGATTCCACTAAAAACTACTAGAACTGATAAGTGAATTCAGTAAAGTAGTAGAATACAGAAATCAGTTGCATTTTTATATGCCAATAATCTATCAGAAAGAAAAATTAAGAAAAAAAAAACTCAAAATTGCTTCAAAAAGAATAAAATAGCTAGGAGTAAGTTTGACCAATGATGTAAAAGACCTGCACTTGGAAACTCATAAGACAATGGAAGAAAGACATTAATGAAGATACAAATAAATGGGAGCATACACCATGTTCATAGATTGGAAGAACTGACATTATTAAAATGGCCATACTACCCAAAGCAATCCGTAGATTCAATGCAATCACACTATTAAAATACCAGTGACATGTTCCCCAGACCTAGAACAAATATGTCAAAAATTTATATGGAACCAGAACTGACCCCGAATAGCTGTAGCAGTCTTGAGGAAGAAGAACACAGTAGGAGGGATCGCAGTACCTGACATAAAACTATATTACAAGGCCACTGTAATCAAAAAAGTTTGGAATTGGCATAAGAATAGACATATAGATCAGTGGAGCAGAATAGAGAGTACAGATATAAACCCAGGTCTATATGGTCAACTAATCTTTGACAAAGTGGGCAGAAGCACAAAATAGAGTAAAAATAGCCTCTTCAATAAATGTTGTTGGGAGATCTGGACAGGACATGCAAAAAAATGAAACTAGACCACCAACTTATATCACACACCAGAATAAGATCAAGATGGATACAAAACTTAAATATAACCTCTGACACCATGGAAGTCCTAAAGAAAAACATAGGCAGGAAATTTTCAGATATGCCATCTAGCAATATTTTTAATAATATATGTCCTAGGGCAAGAGAAATAAAGGAAAGAATAAACAAATGGGACTACATCAAATTTAAAAGCTTGTGTACAGTTAAAGGCAACGTCACCAAAATGAAAAGGGATCCCAGGACACAGGAAAATGTATTTGCCAATGATACATACCTCAGATAAGGGATTGATCTCCATAATATATAAAGAACTTACATGACTCAACACCAGGAAGACAATCCAATTTAAAAATGGGCAAAGGACCTGAACAAACACTTCTCCAAGGACATACAGAGGGCCCATAGGCACATGAAAGAATGCTCAACACCACTAGCCATCAGAGAAACCCAAATTAGAAGCACGATGTGACACCACCTCACACCGATCAGAATAGCCATCATCAACAAATTAATAAACAAGTGCTAGCGAGGATGCAGAGAAGAGGGAATCCCAGTACACTGTTGGTGGGAATGCAGACTGGGGCAGCCACTATGGAAAACAGTATGGTGTTTCCTCAAAAAACTAAAAATGGAACTGCCTTTTGAACCAGAGATTCCACTGCTAGGATTATACCTGAAAAACCCTAAAACCCTAATTCAAAAGAACTTATGCACCCCTATGTGCATTGCAGCCCTGTTTACAATAGCTAAGTGCTGGAAACAGCCTAAGTGCCCATCTGTAGATGAGTGGATCAGAAAACGGCGGTACATTTACATGATGGAATATTACACAGCAGAGAGAAAGAAGGAACTCCCGCCCTTTGCGACAACATGGATGGAACTAGAGAGAATTATGCTTAGTGAAATAAGCCAGGCAAAGAAAGCAAAATACCGTATGATATTACCTAATACAGGAAACTAAAGAGCAACAGAAACAAAGGAACTAAATAGGCAAAGACTAGAATAGTAGTCAGTAGGGGGAGGGGGGAGGGAGAGAAGGGGGATAAGTAAGGGAAGGGTCTAGTCAAGGAACGTGTATGAATGACTCATGGACATGGACAACGGGGAGGGATATGATTGCGGGAGAAGGGATGGGCTGAGGGGGGAGCAATGGGGGAAAAATGGGACAACTGTAATTGAAAAACCAAAAAATAAAAATATATATAAAATAAAATAAAATAAAATAATGGAACTTCTTCTTGTTCCAGCGATCCCACTGCTGGGATTACACCCTAAGAATCCAGAAACCCCAATTCAGAAGCACCTGTGCACCGCTGTGTTCACAGCAGCGCTGTTCACAACAGCCGAGTGCTGGGAGCAGCCTAAGTGCCCGTGGACATGGACAACAGTGGGGACTGACTGTGGGAGCGGGCAGGAGGGGCGGTGAGGTCGGGCACCGGAGAGCAACGGGAGAAAAACCGGGACAACTGGAATAGAACAGCAGCTGTTTTAATACAGGAACCTCTAACATGTATGATAACATGAAAGGGCTTCGAGGGCATTATGCTACGTGAAATAAGTACAATAGTGGGAGACAAATATTTGATCTCTGTTTTACATGGAATTTAAAACAACCCACCCAAACTCATAGAAACAGCAGAAAAATGGCTTCTAGGGACTGGGGGTTGCAACAAATACGTGGTTGGCAGTCAAATTGGTACAAACTTCCAGTTCAAAAAAGTATAAGTTCTGGGAATCTAATACTCAGCATGGTGACTAGAGCTTATAATACTGTCTTATATACTTGAAACTTGGTAAGACAAAAGACCTTAAATGTTTTTAGCACAAAAATAAATGTAATATGAGGTGTTGAATTTATTAATTAACCTTATTGTATCTAATCCTCACGTTGTACACCTTAAACGTATACAATGTTATATGCCAATTAGATGTCAATAAACTCTGGGATCTGGAAGGAAAGGAGAGAAGACGACAGACACTGTAGCAAGCTATAATAAATCCATTTAAAGGGATAATAAATAGATTTAAAGAGAATCACAACGTTTGAATAATATCATTAAGTTCCTGTTATTTTTTTGTTGATAATAGCTCTTTAAAAATTTACTGCTCATATGTAGTACTATTTTATTAGGGAGGCATTGAGTTACCATTGGCATTCTGGCTTGAACCTACATTAAAGACATGTTAAACAGAAAAGAATTATGTAATGGAAAATATTCTTACAAAAAAATAAACATAAGAGACGACTTGGGGTGGTGAACATACAATACAATATACAGATGATGTATTATAGAATTGTACACCTGAAAGTAACATAATTCTATTAACCAATGTCACCCCCCAAAATTCCAAAAATATAAACATAACAAAATACATGTTTAAATGTTCATAAAAGCAATCACACATGAAACAGACAGTATTTGTTTTATGGACTATGCTACACGATTTCATTACATATAATATGCTTAATATTTCATCATAATATGAGGGTGTGAAGTACCAACTGAGATAAACTGAAAAGAGGCTTGCTTTCCAATAACCACCTAGTACTTTTTAGAATTAAAATAAGATACAAATGAAGTGTAAGATTTAGACACCCAGGGTTTCTTGGCCAAGAATAATGTGTGTAGTTTTGAAAATAAAGTGAGCTGCTTCCTCTCTGCACATATTGGAGTGGTGATTGTTTAATCAAAAATGTCAATTTTTTTGAAACATTTTATTCTCAATAATAGTTGTCTGTGATTCCCAAGAATAACTGTACAGCTTAAGTACACAGTGAGTCAATGCATTTGTACATGAAATTGAATTATTACTTGGAATCCACAGCAGCATTTTTTTTAATGTAGGGCTTTTCTGACCTCTAGTGGTGACAAAGAGGAATGCCTCCAAGTTCCCCAAATAAAGGAATTTAAGACTGAGCCCTATTTTAAAAAGTACAGATACTGGAAATAGACCTCACAAACATATAATTTTGTTTTGGAAGGACGAGTGCACACAATATTTTGTTTGTTTATTTTTTATTTAGTTATTTTTAAGTATATTTTACTGATTATGTTACATTAGTTCCAATTTTTCCCCTTTGCTCCTCTCTACCCAGTACCTCCCTTCCCTCCAGCAATCCCACCCCATTTAGTTCATGTCCATGGGTCGTGCATATAAGTTCTGTGGCTTCACCCTTTCCTATACTATTCTTAACATCCCCCTGTCTGTTTTGTACCAACTGATTATGCTTCTTAGTCCCTGAACCACTTCCCCATTGCTCCCCCTTCCCCCTCCCAGCTGATAACCCTCCAAATGATCCCCATATCTATGATTCTCTTCCTATTTCTGGTGTGCTTAGTTGGATTTTGTTTCTATTTTTCAGATTCAGTTGTTGATAGTTGTGAGTTTGTTGTCATTTTAGTGTTCATAGTTTTGACCTTCTTTTCTTAAGTAAGTCCCTTTGACATTTCATATACTAATGGCTTGGTGATGATGAACTCCTTTAGCTTCACCTTGTCTGGGGAGCACTTCACCTGCCCTTCCATTCCAAATGATAGCTTTGCTGGATAGAGTAATCCTGGTTGTGGGTTGCTTTTCATCACATTGAATACTGCTTGCCAGTCCCTTCCTGCCTGCAAAGTGTCCTCTGAGAAATCAGCTGATAGTCCTGTAGGCAGCCCCCTGTAGGCAACTCTCTGCCTCTTTTGCTGTCCCCAGGACTGTGTCTTTACTTTTCACCTTTGGCATCTCAATCATGATGTGTCCTGGTGTGGTCCCCTCTGGGTCCAGCTCGCCCAGGACCTTCCGTGCTTCCCGGATCTGTATGTCCATCTCCTTCGCAATATTTGGGAAGTTTTCCTCATTTTTTTCAATTATTGCTTCCTCATTCTGCACTGGTTGGCTGTTCTTTTCTTTCTTATGTTCCAAATCATTGATTTGAACCCCAGTTTCCTTCCCTTCACCATTGGTTTTGTGTGGATTTTCCTTTGTTTCACTTAGCATAGCCTTCACTTCTCTGATGCGTTTGCCGTAGTCAAGCATATCTGTCAAGCCTGTGAGCATCTTTATCACCAGTGTTTTGAATTCTACATCTGTTAGGTTGTCTAGCTCCTCATCTGTGAGGTTGGCTATCTCCTCATCACTTAGTTCTCCCACTGGAAGCTTGATCCACTCCTCCTTTCGGGTCATACTTTTCTGTGTCCTCATTCTGACAGTCTCCTGTGTTTGTTTGCCTCCGCGTCCCAGGTAGACCTCTCGCTCTTGTTACTTTGTAAGGGGCGGAGCCTTAGGGATTTGTCGGTACGGGGCAACCTGTTTCACCACGTTGTGGCGCTGTATGTGGGGGAGGGGTCTGAGAGGGAACAATGCCGCCCACCCAGCACTCGTCCCTTTTCTAGGCAGCTCTTCCCACTTCTACACTGAACTGGCACCCCTCTAGCTGCTGCCCTGGCTGTGGTTCCCAGAGTGGGTGGGTCTGCAGATGGTCTAGGACCATGGGGGCCCTTTAAACAAGCGGATTCTGCTGAGACAGGCAGTTTCTTCCTCCACCCCCACCCCCACTGGTCTGCACAGTCAGAAGCAATGAGGCTTGATTTTCCCTGGTGCTGGGACCATGAGCTTCGAGGTCTGGTGAGGACCAGGGAATGCTCCCCAGGTATCTATCTGACTTTTTAAAATGTATGACTGCACTTTCTGCTGGCCTGCCACTGCTGCCACTGCTGTCACTGCTGCTACCGCCACCACACCGCGTCCTCTCTGCCCCGGCTCCACCCCTCCTACCTGTCTGGATGAGTATTTCTTCTTTACATCTTTGTTTGTTGGACTTTCATGCAGTTTGATTTTCTGGAACTTATGGTTGTCTCTAGTTTTGAGGCAGTTGTATTCCTTCTTAGTTGTGGAGGGAGACGCAGCGTGTCTGTCTATGTCTCCATCTTGGCCAGAAGTTCACACATTATTTTATTTTAGAGATGGTTCAGTACTGAGATGCAAAATATTTCAGGCATCCCAACAGGAAGGTTTACAAAGAGGAGACATTAAAATATCAGAGGCCCCAAGAAACTCACTCATGATGTTGGAGGAGGTCTCAATGAAGAAGCAACTGGGATCTCATTTCTTGTTGAATGAGAACTTTAGTATAGAAACACCAAGTTTTGAGAAGTGAATTTAGGGCAAAGTGATAAAACTAATTGAAAGAAGGCAACTTCCTCTCTCCCCACAGTTTCCTGTGGATGTGAGTCAGGCATAGCCAAAATTACTCAGTTTACCATGAGTCTAAGGTTGTAGAAAAAGAGGAAGGTAGGATCAACTTGGCGTAACAAGTAGATTTATGAACTGGCAACTGGGGAACATGTGGAAAGAGACCACCAGAAATGAACCCTGAAAGTGTCCCTTTCCTTTAAAGGTTCCTAAAGGTATAAAAACTATGGAGATTTAGATGAATAGACTAATAAAATAGAGTAGACCAAAAGAAGACATTCATATATGAACACTTTGTGACAGCGCTTACACCTGCATTGCAAGGGAAAAACACTCTTTATCAATTATTGATGCTTGATCAGTTGGATACCCACAGATTAAAAAAATTAAAATTTTGACTCTATCTTGCATATACATGGAAGTCCACCCCAAGTTAGTTAACATAACAGAGTATATTTATGATTTTTTGGGTAGGCAATGGCCATATTTATCAATAGTTCTTTGAATAACTTTGTCTATTTATTTTATATCTGTGTCATTTTTGGGAGTTTTTATTGATTGATTTTTCTCCTCATGGTGGGTTATATTTTCCTGCTTCTTTGCTTGCCTGGTACTTTTGATTGGATGCCAGACATTGTGAATTTTATGTTGGGAGCTATATTTTTTAATATTACTTTGTTTTTAAACTTTGCTCTTTGACACCATTAAGGTACTCGGAAGAAGTTTAGTTTGAAGTTTGCTTTGTTATCTTTTTTTTTTTTTAATTAAGAGTGTTTAGGTGGTATCAGAAGTTGCCAGAGTATTTTGGTCTAAAAAGAATTTGCCCTCTATACTGAGATAATATTCCTTAGAGTACTTTATCTGATGTCCCACTCATTAGGAGATTTTTTGACTTTGGCTTTTGGGAATGTGAACTCTTTATGGCCCTGTTTTACCTCCAAGAGTTTTTCTGCCTGCTTCTTTCTGATAGTCTGAGCTTAGGTTTCTTCACATACAGGATCAGAACTTAGTGGAAGACTGGAGGGGAAGTCTATAGAAGTCTCCAGAGTTCTAACTCTGCATAGACTTCTCCTCTCTAGTACTCTACTCTGTATATTCTATGTCTTGGCTTTGTCAAACCTGGCACTCTCTTTCATAAATGTAGTAAGGATAACAGACTTTTTTTAGGTTCTTGCTTCTTGCATTTTGTCCTGGTAACTTTTCAGGCAGTAAGCTAGGGTGATTATTGGGTGCACCTTCTTTTCTTTCTATTTTCTTTTCTTTTAAAAAATATTTTCTAGTACTTTGTTTATTTATGTTATTACATTTGTCCCTGGTTTTTCTTCTTTTCCCACCTTCAGCCAGCCCCTCTCCATCCCCTCCCTCAGTCAATCCCTATATCAGTCCCTTTCCATGAGTTGGGCATTAATGTTCTTTGGCTAACCCCTTCACCATCTTTCATCCAGTTCTCCCTCCCCTCTGGCAACCGTCAGTCTGCTCCATGTATCTATGCTTCTGTTTCTATTTTGTTCGTTAGTTTATTTTGTTCATTAGGTCTATGTATAAGTGAGATTATATGGCATTTGTCTTTCTCTGACTGAATTTTTTCATTTAGCGTTATACTCTCCAGCTCCATCCATGCTGTTGCAAAGGATAATATTTCCTTATTTTTATGGCTGCATAGTATTCCATTGTGTAAATGTACCACAGCTTTTGTATCTACTCATCTATGATGGGCACTTGGGCTGCTTCCAACACTTAGCTGTTGTAAATAGTGCTGCTATGAACATAGGAGTGCATATGTTTTTTTTCGTATTGGTGTTCAAGATTCTTAGGATATATTCCCAGATGTGAGATCACTGGGTCAAAAGGGAGTTCTGCTTTCTGAGCTCCTCATTGGCCTGATTGAGACCTTCTCTGACCTGCAGCATATCTGAGGCTCTTCTTACCCAATATTCCATTCTTTCTTCTTTTACACAGATCAGAACTGCTTAGGGGTCTCAAGGATATCTCCAGCTACTCTTGCTTCCTTCCTACTTTACTTTTCACAAGTGTTTCCTTTAATAAGCCTTTTAGGATCCAGCCATGGTGGTGTAGGCAGACATGGCTCACCTCTTTGCACAACCACATCAAAAATACAACTAAAGGTCTTATAACCATGGAGAGACAGAAAAGGCCACTTCATCATAACATGACTGGTAGGAAGGATATTGAGGCATTGAACAACACTCTAGATCAAATGGACTGGATATATATAGTACTTCTCACCCCAAAGAAGCAAAATATATGTTCTTTTCAAGTGCACATGAAACATTTTCAAGGATAGACTACATGGTAGGACACAAAACAAGCCTCAACAAATTCAAGAAAATTGAAATTATATCGAGCATCTTCTCAGAACACAATGGGTTGAAACTGGAAATCAACTTCAAGGGAATAATCTCAAAAACATTCAAACTCATGGAGAATGAATAACATGCTACTAAGTAATGAATGGATTAACAATGACATCTAGGAAGAAATCAAAAAGTTTCTGGAAACAAATGATAATAAACACACAAAAGCCCTAAACCTATGGGACACAGCAAATGCAGTCCTAAGAAGAAAGTTCATAGCAATACAGGCCTACCTGAAAAGGATAGAAGAATCTCAAATAAAAAAAATCTAACCCTACAGCTACAAGAACTAGAGGAACAACAGCAAACAAAGCCCACAGTGAGAAGGAAGGAAATCATCAAGGTAAGAGCAGAATCAAATGACATAGAGACTAAACAAACAATTCAAAAGACCAATAAAACCAGGAGATGGTTCTTTGAAAAGATAAACAAAATTGACAACCTTTAACCAGGTTCATCAAGAAAAAAAAAAAAAAGAGAGAGAGAGAGAGAGAGAACCCAAATAAACAAAGTTAGAAATGAAAGAGGAGAAATCATAACCAAAACCACAGAAATACAAAGGATTGTAAGAAATTACTACAAACAACTATCACAAGAAATTTGACAACCTAGATAAAATGGACAAATTTCTGGATGCACATAATCTTCTAAAACTGAATCAAGAGGAAGCAGAAAGCCTGAACAGACCGATAACAATGAGTGAAATTGAAGCAGTGATAAAAAACCTCCAGCACACAAAAGCCCTGGACCTGAAGGCTTCAAAGGTGAATTTTACAAGACATTTAGGAAAGAACTAACTCCTGCCCTTCTCAAACTACTCCAAAAAATCCAAGAAGAGGGAAGACTCCCAAACTCTATGAAGCAGTATTATCCTAATCCCAAAACCAGGTCAAGACACAACAAAGAAAAAAAATTACAGGCCAATATCACTGATGAACATAGATGCTAAAATCCTCAACAAAATATTCACAGACTGGATCCAGCAACACATTAGAAAGATCACACACCATGATTAAGTGAGATTCATCCCAGGGATGCAAGGATGTTTTAATATTTGCAAATCAATAAATGTAATAGACCAGATAAACAAAATGAAAAACAAAACTCACACGATCATATCAATAGAAGCAGAAAAAGCATTTGATAAACTACAACACCCATTTATGATAAAAAAAAAAAAACAGTGAGCAAAGTGGGAATAGAGGGAGCATACCTTAACATAATAAAGGCCATATATGAAAAACCTGAAGCCAGCATCATATTCAATGGGCAAAAACTAAAAGCATTCCCCCTAAG
Organism: Furipterus horrens; assembly: GCF_987537825.1. NCBI lineage: Eukaryota > Metazoa > Chordata > Mammalia > Chiroptera > Furipteridae > Furipterus > Furipterus horrens. The sequence goes on from NW_028327187.1 coordinate 4,154,643, forward strand.
AACAGGAGCAAGACAAGGATGTCCACTCTCTCCACTCCTATTTAACATAGTGTTGGAAGTTCTAGCCACAGCAATCAGACAAGAAAAAGAAATAAAAGGCATCCAATTTGGAAAAGAGGAAGTAAAACTGTCATTATTTGCAGATGACATGATAGTGTACATAGAAAATCCACTAAAAAACTACTCAATATAATAAGCGAATTTGGCAAAATAGCAGGGTACAAAGTCAATATTCAGAAATTGAAGGCATTTCTGTACACGAACAGTGAAATATCAGAGATAGAAACTAGAAAAATAATCCCATTTACTATAACAACAAGAAAAATAAAGTACCTAGGAATAAACTTAACCAAAAATATAAAAGACCTGTACTCAGAAAACTACACAACACTGAAGAAGTAAATTAAGGAAGATAGAAATAAATGGAAGCATATACCATGTTCATGAATGGGAAGAATCAACATCGTTAAAATGGCTGTACTACCCAAAGCAATTTATAGATTCAACACAATCCCTATTAAAATACCAATGACATTTTTCACAGACCTTAGAACAAATACTTCAAAACTTTATATGAAACCTAAAAAGACCCAGAATAGCCACAGCAATCTTGACGAAGAAGAACACAGTAGGAGGAATCACAATACCTGATACCACACTATACTACAAGGCACTGTAATCAAAACAGCCTGGTACTGGCATAAGAACAGACATGTAGATCAATGGAACAGAATAGAGAGCCCATAAATAAACCCAGGTTTATATGGTCAACTAATATTTGCAGAACCTGAAGCTGCAGAACATGGGGTAAAATGCTGCAGTATTTTGGTTCAGACATTTAATAAATAAAGCACACATCTCTATAAAGGACCACTATAAATTACATGAAAAAGACCAGATCCTGGTATTCACAGAAGGCTTGTTTTTATTTGTTACAGCCCCACAGAAGTAGAAAGGCTCATTTGACAGTAGCTTTAGTGTTTACCGTGGTAAGGCCATTCTGTGGAACGAAGCACTCCGTTGTTCTTTAAAGCAGCTTATGAATCCACTTTGCTTCAGGCTGAGAAATAAAGTAGAAAAAAAAGAAGAAAATAAAAAGTAAAACGTTATTTAACTATTATAGAAAGTTTCTGGTGTTTTAAGAACCACATCGAATCACAGAATGTTACAGGTAAAAAATAAGGTGGCTATAAGTTTTGATTATTTATTAAAAATACAGGTCCATGGATTTCTCCCCAGACAAACCAACTTAACTTCTGAAATGAAGTTAGAAATGTGCATGTTCAACAACTTTCCTGGGTGATTTTAATATTCACTGAAAGATGGCAAATACTGAATTTCAGTCCATTGACCAGCATTTGTATAGGAACCAAGTCTTAGGAATGCTATATTATGAGTCTAAGTTTTCACAACTATTTTAATAATAGACCAGAACTTTTAAAATTCATAATCAACTATAAAAACACATAAATACATTAAAAGTCACTCCAAGTTACACCACACTAAATACAAATATTTTTATATTTGCATACTTTCATCTACTCTTTGTCCACAAGTATGCAGATTTTTGCTTAGTTGCAACATCATTGTATGAACTTTACACTTGAATTCTCAAGGTTTCATAATTATTGTTTCAATGAATACATACTATTCTGTTTTATGTTTTACTAAACCATTCTATTAACTTTTAAAGATTTTTTTATAAACAGTATTGCACTCATCATTTTTATGCCATTTGTTTTTCCTTCTGCTACTTTTTTTCATTACAATTTCTAGTAGTGTAGTAGTGTGATTACTAAGTCAAATAGGCAAAGCACACTGTATGAGAAAGCAAAGAAACTCATATTGACACACAAAAACCATGCAAATGAACTACACCTCAACCAAAGACCAGAGAAACTCATAAAGGGAGGACAACAGGGGAGACAGGAGCTCCTTCACTCAAGGTGAGATATCTACTTAAGTTTCCCCTTATAGCCAGATTTTGGATGAAGGAGGATGGAGGAGGAGATCCCCTGGAGGACAGGTTATCAGTAAGAATAATGTCCCATGAAGAAGTTTAGTTCAGATATATATTAAATAATTTAATATTTTGCCTATCTGAATCCTCATATATTGTATTTCCAACTAGCTCTGTCTGGATTTTGGTTATGTTTATACTATACTCAGCAACTTCCTAGGAAATGTATTTATATCTTACTTAAATATACCCCTGTACAAGTGTTAGTCAATTTTCACGTTTGTTTTTTTCTTAATCATAGAACAGTTAACCACTTTTGTAATATGACTCCCTTTACAAATAATTTTAAATTTTTTCTTAAGTCACAAGTTAGTTCTCTATGCTCCAGTCTAAATGTTATTTACTTTTTGACATTTGTTTTGCAACTGTTTTTGAGTCATTTTCAAGTATCCTTTATCTTTCTTACCTGATAGTCCCAAACTCATCAATATTCCAGTAAAAGAGAACTATCCTTTACAGAAAATAGAAACTCAAATATTTAAAATATCTTTCATTTTCAATATAATTGCCTCTAAAATAAAACAGAGTAAACATACCAAAGGAGCATATCTTGGTTTTGGAGGTGGAGGACGTGTCTTGCACTCACAGGGACGTTTGATCTTAGGTGATAATACCATAGTCTCATAAGGAAATACTGGTAGTGGTGGACTTTCTCTTGGTAGAAAAACTCCATCTCTAATGGTTTTCCCTTTTCCTTTGAATGAAGTCTTTCTGAATGATGGTTCAACACCTCTTTTCAGTTCCAGTGCTCCCTTCTTTGAATCTGTAGATGCGGCATCTGATTCATCAGCTCCTTTCTTTTTAGTCCCATATTTAGGCACTGAATCTTCAGATTCAGTAGCTGAACTTTTGATCAGTCCATGCTTCTTTGGGTCTTTCCTGGAAGCCTCATCAGATTCAGCATTCTGCTTCTTGGCATTTTTCTTTGAATATCTCTTAGGCTTTTTTGAATCAAAATCAGATCCAGTTTCAGTAGACTCTTCAGACTTTACTGCAAACTTCTTTTTGTCACCTTTCTTTGACACTCTCCTATCCATCTTTTCATGTTTTTCACTATTTTTTGAAAATTTTTCAGATTCAGGATCAGTATCAGTTGACTCCATGTCCTTCTTGGCATCCCTTTCCTTGTCATACTTCTTTGAACCTTTCTTATTCTTCTTTGAATCTTTCTTACCCTTTTTTGGCTCCAATTCAGACTCAGATTCTGCATCAGTAGTCTGTGCGTTCTTCTTTAAATTTTTCTTAGCCTTCTTTGAATATTTCTTTGCATCTGTTGAGTCTACATATTCTTCAGTAGACTCTGTGTCCTTCTTTGCATCTTTCTTCTTGCTGCCTTTCTTTGTACCTTTATTACCCTTCTTTCCATCTTTTGAATCTAAAGAGTCAGTATCAGAGCTTTTATTTGCTTCCTTCTTTTTAGGCTTCTTTGAACTATTCTGTGAACAATTCTTTAACCACATATCAAGTTCGATGGATTCAGCACAAGACTCCTCTAAAGAGATCAATGAATCTATACTTGACCTATCTTTTGAACAAGCCTCAGATTTGGCATCAGAATTGTTCCCTGAGCTCGTCAAATCCTTTTTTGTATATATGGATTCAATACTTGTCTCCTTGAAATTTTTAAAATCTCTCTTACTTTTTCTTGGATGCTTCATCAAGACTGCCTTAGAATATTTGGATTCTAGGCTTATTTCTGAATTGTACTTTGACTTCTTAAATAGTACGCTTTCAAGTGATAATTTTGATAGAGTTTTATCTGTTTTACCTCCTTTTTTAGTTTTTTTATCATTTGCTGTTTTCCTTGGTTCTGGAGTTTTTTCACGTGAGCCAGTATTTTTCTTGAAATCTTCTGACTTTTTAGATTCTGCCTTTTCAGGATCAGTTTTAGGAGTATAGGGAAGTCTAAATGGAGCCTGTCTTCTGACAGTGAAGGAATTAGATGGCTTTTGGAAAAATTTTCTTAAAAAGTGCCTTATCCATATCTGAACTGGCTTATGGACTTCCTCTGATTTTCTTTTGTCATATATCTAAAATGGTTGGTTAGAATAATAAGAAAAATGTTTGAAAATGCAATATACAGATGACATATACAATTGTATACTTAAAACCTATAATTTTATAAGAAAATGTCACCCCAATAAATTTTAAATATTTTATAAAATAAAAAACAGCTTTTAAATGAGGTATACTTTTCTATATGGAAAGTAGAAAATAGTCTGTCTTGTTTTTTAACCATCCATTTAAAGCTGGTTTTTGTTTTATTTTTCAATGGCCTATGTATGTTTGTGTGCTTTTGTGAGATAACTCTACTCTACTTTAAAAATATAATTACTTTAAGAGAAACCTAAGGATTTTCTCAATGATTCATATTGGGGTTGAAGCAGTCCCATAGTGATCCGTATCCATGGTTTTTCACAGCCTGTACTTAAAATATGTAATGGGCTCCTTTTGGACCTCAAAATGAGAGAGATCTTTTGTAATATTTAGTATACCCTTCACCCTCAAATTAGTTAAAAAATAAGCTTATGCCGATCAAGTTTGTCAACAATTCTTGTGACAGCTATTGACTTCAGGCCTAAACTAGTTTCTACTGCTGCTTTCAAGGTCTCTGATCAAATTTTAAAAACCTGCAAGCCCTTCTGTGAAGTACTGCAAAAAACAAGGACATAAAATGAAACAAATGTTTGATCCACAATAATTTGTGTTGCAGTAGTGTAATTTTTAAACTCCCACCCAAACATTTGACAAATCTGAATGTCATAGTGGCCACACAGGTTAATTTTACATTTACTTTTTCTATTCCTTCAACTATTCAGTACAGACATCACCAGTCAATGAAATGGTCATGTGGAATTAAAGGAATATCATGAAGAGAAGGCTGTACTTGGATCGCTATAGATATAATGAAGGACCCTTAGATAAATTCACTAAATGTAACTCTGCTTTGGGAGATGCTTTTAAAATATATTTTGATATCAGCGTGGGTTGACCTGTGAGTGCTAGTCTTTATTTTTTTTTTTTACTTTTTTTCTTTATTTTTTGTAAAAAAACACTTGTGTTTATTAACTGCCAGTGCTGTACACTGATGGCCAAGAGTTCACAGCCTTGCTCACATACATAAAAGGCCACCAGGTTTTGCTTCTTATCATGGGCATTTGTCAAATGCATAGTCTTCCTTTTTGCTAGTTGATAACTCAATTTTTTAAATCAGTAGAGAACTTGAATCTCCCAGTATCTAGTATCCTTAGCACCAGATCCCAAATAATGGAGAAATCTCATCAAGATCAGCTCATGTTCTAAGTTTCGAATTTTATGTTTTTGCAGCTGGTAAAAATTTTCTGAGTGATCTCACCATTTGCAGATTAGGTTCTCTAGCTTGCCTATTCTATTTGCTATATAATGTATTTGAAATGGAGGAACACATATAAATAAAAGCTTAATCTGAAGTAGGTGAGGGCAACTTGTCTTATGAAAAATTATAAATTTTAAAATATCTGCTTCCAAGAAGTAGTAAAATTCAAATTATATATACCTATATTTATATATTGTATAATCTTAGATTTAGTTTTAAGATGACCTTTCCATTACTTACAGGAACTTTAATTTGTAATTCTGAAAGTCTCGCTGCCTTTTTTCTGCCTGGTTGAGGTGGTTTAGGAAGTGTCAGAGAGAAGTATTCTTGATTACACAATTTTCTGTTTAATTTGCTCACTAACGTAAGAGAAGACAATAAACAATTTGCAATTAGTAGTCATACTTTAAAAAGCACTGAAATATTTATGCATAAGAAATGGATTGTTTATATTTAATGAACTTATAACTCAAAATATCCCTTTTCCCCTGGAAACTGTAGTTTATTTGCATATCATTTAGGGATTTCAATGAGATTTTCCCATAAAAACTAATCTCCCCATTTAGCAATAATTATGTTTTAAAATGACAGTTGTAATTTTTAAAAATTTTAATTAAATGTATTGGGGGGCAATGATTAATAAGATTATAAACAATGTGACTTCTTTAATATTCCCTATAATAGCTAGTACAATGCTGAGAATAAAGTAATTAGTAAGTCTCAATTGATTAAATCTGAATGTTTCTTTTAGCACTCCTCTGACCTCAATGACATTTCAAGACATAAAATTAGGGCCACAGTCTCAAATACTATATTCAGTTTGGTAAACTCTATTTTAAAAAGGGAAGGAGACTTGACTTTGGGTGGTGAACATCCAGTGCAATATACAGATCATGTATCATAGAATTATACACTTGAAACCTATATAATTTTATGAACTAATATCACCCTAATGAATTCAATAAAATTTATTTAAGGAACATATACACACTTGAGTGTATCCAAAATACAGTGGTCAGGAGGATCACCATATCTGGCAGCTATGTAAAAAAAAAGGAACTGGTGAGGTAACTAAGGACAATTCTCCAGGAGATGAGAAGACTAATAAAAAATTTGATCACTCCATTTAAATATTCAAGGAGATATTATATGGCATAATAGTAATAACATTTATAAAATAGCTGCAACTGCTAACAGTAACTTAGTGCTTACTGTATGCCAGAGAGTGTTTTAAGCACTTTATACATAAAAGCTTATTTAATCCTTAACAAAACTTTTAATTAGATAATATAATTTATAATTGCCTCCATTTTACAGATGTAGAAAAATAAAGCACTGAGAGAGATTATATTATTTGCCCAAAATTCATAAATTAAGTAGAAGAATTAAAATTCAAACAAAGAGAGTTTGGTTCCCATGTCCATTCTCTTAATCACAAAGTTAGAGACTTAGGTTGTGTTTCCAAAAGAGGAACTAGAACCAATGGGTAAATATTATAACAGTGAAGACAGATTTAAGCTCAATTTATTAAGGAGAACTTTTCTAAACTTGGATCTGTGCAACAAATAGACCATCCACTTTCATCCTTTTAACTACATTTTCATTTTCTACGCTTGGATTTGTTATTGTGGATTTTAAACCCAAGGAAACCTTATGAAATCAGAGTTGGTTTTGATAATGAGAAAGAACAAATGAAATATTTCCTTTTAACATAATGAGTACAAACCCGCAGCAAGACCAGAAATATTTTACACATACACGTATACCAATAAATATACACACACACACACACAAATGATTCTAAATTTTAACAAAAATTCAAGGCATTCTATCCTTTATCATATTGAATGGAAGATACTAGTAATTTGTCCCTAAATGTTTTTTCAAATATAATGTAAGCAATATTGAACTCCAAAGAGACTAAATTCTTACTTGGCAAGGAATTATCATATGCTTTGATGTTTACTTCTTGTCTGTTAAAAAAAAGAAAGTATTTTCATCGAATGTGTCCTTTGGCTAATAAAAGATTAATAATAATAATAATAATAATAATAATAATAAATATTTATAAGCCATCAATAGTAAAACTAAGAAGCCTTATGCTTTCTCTGAACTCCATTATCTAAAAATGTATACTTATAATTCATATCACAGTTCCTTTCCTCTAACTCAAGTTATAGATGAACAAAAGTATATTTTCAAAAGTGTACTTTCACCAGTGCTTAAATAAAGTCAAACCACTAATGATGTGTGATAGTGGCATATGTAATTGTTGGTCTGGATTTTGAATTATTCTTACACACAGGGAAAATTGGTCCATGATATGTTTCATTTGGAAAATGCTGATTTGATCTGGTGATAATCAGATTGTCTACTGAATATATACATGGTATAATTTATTCTTAAAATAATATTTCCTTATTGTTAACAGGGACAGTGAGTTGTGCCAATTTCAATTCCTGAGATTATATTTACATACATATATGCTGTAGAGCTTTTTTTAAATACTTTTCTAAACCATCAAATTAGTAAATAAAAACAAATATAAGTAAAAAATGGTCACAAGTATTTATGTTTCACTCAAGTGTATTTTCATTTCCTAAATAAAGCTCTAGTGTCCAGCACAAAGCCTGGTCTAAACTCATCATTAAATTACTGACTGACTTAGGAAAGATTCTGGAGACACTGAGTAATAAAAATATGGAGTCCAGTGGTTCTCAACTGAATTAACTTTGGAATTTTTAAAAAGGTAAACACCCCTATGTTCATAGCAGCACTATTTACAAAAGCCTAAGTGCCCATCTTAGATGAGTAGATCAAAAAACTGTGGTATGGGACTTCTGGCCAAGATGGAGGCATAAACAGACACACTGCATCTCCCTCCACAACTAAGAAGGAATACAACTACCTCAAAACTAGAAACAACCAGAAGTTCCAGAAAATCAAACTGCATGGAAGTCCAGCAAACAAAGACATAAAAGAGAAATACTCATCCAGACAGGAGTGACAGCTCTACCTGGGACACAGAGGCAAACAAACACAGGAGCCTGTCAGAATGAGGACACAGAGAAGTGTGGCCCAAAAGGGGAAATGGATAAAGGTTCCAATGGGAGAATTAAGCGACCAGGAGATAGCCAACTTAACAGATGAGGAGATAGACGACCTAACAGATGCAGAATTCAAAACACTGGTGATAAAGATGCTCACAGGCTTGAGAGATATGCTCGACTACAGCAAACGCATAAGAGAAGAAGTAAAGGCTATGCTAAGTGAAACAAAGGAAAATCCACACGAAACCAATGGTGAAGGGAAGGAAACTGGGGTTCAAATCAATGATTTGGAACATAAGGGAAAAAAAGTCAACCAGTGCAGAATGAAAGAGCAAGAATTGAAAAAAATGAGGAAAACTTCCCAAATTTTGTGAAGGAGATGGACATACAGGTCCGGGAAGCATAGAGGGCCCAGGGTGAGCTGGACCCAGAGGGGACCACCACACAAGGACGCACCATGATTGAGATGCCAAAGGTGAAAGATAAAGACAGAGTCCTGGGGACAGCAAGAGAGAGGCAGAGAGTTGCCTACAGGGGGCTGCCTACAGGACTATCAGCTGATTTCTCAGAGGACACTTTGCAGGCAGGAAGGGACTGGCAAGCAGTATTCAATGTGATGAAAAGCAACCCACAACGAGGATTACTCTATCCAGCAAAGCTATCATTTGGAATGGAAGGGCAGATGAAGTGCTTCCCAGACAAGGTGAAGCTAAAGGAGTTCACCATCACCTAGCCCTTATTATATGAAATGTCAAAGGGACTTACTTAAGAAAAAGAAGGTCAAAACTATGAACACTAAAATGACAACAAACTCACAACTATCAACAACTGAATCTAAAACATAAAAACAAAATCCAACTAAGCAAACCAGAATAGGAACAGAATCATAGGTATGGGGATCATTTGAAGGGTTATCAGCTGGGTGGGGGAAGGGGGAGAAATAGGAAAATGGTGCAGGGACTAAGAAGCATAATTGATTGGTACAAAATAGACAGGGGGATGTTAAGAATAATATATGAAATAGTGAAACCAAAGAACAAATATGCACGACCCATGGACATGAACTAATATGTTTGGGATTGCTAGAGGGAAGAGGTTACTGGACAGAGGGGAGCAAAGGGGGAAAATTGGAACTACTGTAACAACATAATCAATAAAATATACTTTTTATAAAACTGTGGTACATTTACACAGTGGAGTACTATGTAGCAGAAAGAAGGAAGAAACTCCTACCATTTGCGACAACATGGATGGAACTAGAGAGAATTATGCTTAGCAAAATAAGCCAAGCAATGAAAGACAAATACCATATGATATCACCTAATACAAGAAACTAATTAACAACACAAACAAATGAGCAATATAGAACCAGAGGCATGTAAACAAGGAGCAGACTGATAGTGACCAGAGGGAGGGGAGAGGAAAGGGAATTGGGATAACTAGAGGAAGGGTTTAGTTAAAGAACTAGTATAAATGACCTATGGACATGTACAACGAGGTAGGGATTGACTGTGGGAGAGGGGGTGGGCTGGGAGCAATGGGGGGGGAATGGGACAATTGTAATATAAAAACAATAAATAAAACAAAAATTTTTTTTTTAAAGGTAAAAATTCCTTAAGACTCCTGGACCCATGAAGCAGAATTTGTGGCTGTGCTTAATTAAGTACGTATTTAAATTTTTTCTCTGAGTATTTGGATGTTCGGTTCTGGTTAACAACCAATGGTCTGAGGATCCAAGACGGCGATGGAGTAGATGGAAGCTACACTAACCTCCTCCCAGGACCAATGCAGAATTACAACTTAATTGTGAAGAAATAATCCAGAATAACCAACTGAGCACTAGCTGGAGAGAAGCCTTACAATCACGGGCAGACAGAAAAGGCTGCTTCATCACAATGTGACTGGTAGGAAGTGTGGAGATGCAAGAGTGTTGGCTGGGTTCCCATGGGTGGCAGCTGAGGGACTGAGAAACAGCTCAGCAGTCAGGGGTTCCCCCTGAGAAGGGCAGGGTCTAAACCCCCAGCTGGACTTCCCAGCCTACAGCAACAGAGCGGAAAGTAAAATATTATCCAGCTGTGAAAAGCAAAAAGCCGCGGTTTTTTTGCTGGCCTGAAACAAATATCTGCAGACAAAGAGCTCTTAAAGAGACCATATATGAAAACACATTGGCACCCACTTATCCTGGGCTCCAGCAGAGGGAGGGCAGAGTGGACTAGAGATGCATAAGGAGAGTTTGGAGTGGTGGCTTTGGGGGAAAGAACTGAGGGAGAAGCTGACTGGGCCTCAGTGCTGACTCATTCCCCATACTTCAGGCAGAGCACTCCCCTCCAAGTAGCATCAACCTGAGGGGAAGCAATAGCTCCACCCTCAGGAATTAATCTGCCCCACCCTCGATCCTTAAACCTAACTGCTGATCATAGGTTGACTAGATTAACAACTAAAGGAGACAGAAAAAGGCAGTAAGTCTCTGGTAGTCTCCAACAGGCTGCCTAGGCCCAATTGAGACACGATCTGGCACCACCAGGGGAAGATCCAGAAGGTAAAGAAAGTGCAGCTCTACAACAGTATACAACGTGGTGGGAGGAGTGACTCTCAGTCAGCTAACTGGAGGGAAGGACCCACCAAAGAGCAATACAATAGCAACCAAAACCCAAGGACAACCGGACAGCCCGAATAGACAACTTAAAGGGCATCCCAAGAGCATCAGGCTCAGGAGATCAAGGAGGTTGCAACACTGAATACACAAGTTTCTACCAAAAAAAAAAAGGTCACAACATGAGGACAGGAAGTCAAAGCAGGTCAATCTAAGAAGCAGAAACAAACAAGAAGAGTCACAAAAAAAGGGGAGACAAAGAAACAACCCCCCATTGAAAGGAGAAATCCCCAGAAAGAGTGCTAAATGAAATAGAGACAAGCAAACTATCAGACATGGAATTCAAAATAATGATTATAGGTAAGTTCAATGAGTTCAGCGAGCTCAGAGAAAACTACAAAAACTCTAGGAGAACTACAAAGAAATCCAGGGAAGCTACAAGGAACTTACTGAGACTATGCCAGCATGAAAAATGAAGTAGAAACTATTGATAAGAGCCAGGAATAAATGAAGAATACAATTTCTGAATTGAAGAACACTGTAAAAGGAATCAAAAAGAGGCCAGATGAAGCAGAGGATCGAATCAGTCAGTTAGAGGACAATGTAGACAAAAATTCCCAGCCAGGGCAACAAAATGAAAAAAGACTGAAAAAAGAATGAAGAGGTTTTAAGAGAGCTCCTGGACAACATGAAACATAATAATATCCATAACATAGGAATACCAGAGGCGAAGAAGAGGAACAAGGGATAGAAAACCTATTTGAAAAAGTAATAGCAGAAAACTTCCTACACTTGATGACAGAGAAAAAGTCATGCCAGTCCAGGAAGCACAGAGGGTCCCAATGAACATGAACCCAAAGAGGCCTACTCCAAAGCACATCACATGTAAAATGGCAAAACTCAAAGACAAAGGGAGAATCCTAAAAGCAGCAATAGAGAAACAGATAGTAACATACAAGGGAACTCTGATAAGGCTATCGGCTGATTTCTCAAGAGAAACATTACAAGCCAGAAGGGAATGGCAAAAAAATATTCCAAGAAATGAAAAACAGAGGCCTAAAACCAAGACTACTCTATCCATCAAGACTCTCTTTCAAAATGGAAGGTGAAATAGTTTTCCAGACAAAAGAAAGCTAAAAGAACACATCTCCACCAAACCAGCATTGCAAGGGATACCATTAAGAAGATGAAGAAACAGAGAGAGACAGAGAGGAACACAGGTACAAAGGGGAAAAAATGACAATGAATAAGTACCTATCAATAATAACCTTAATGTAAATGGAGTAAATGCTCCAATCAAAAGACATAGGGCAGCTGAATGGATTAGAAAGCATGACCCACATATATGCTGTCCACAAGACACCCACCTCAGAACAAAAGGTACACACAGACTGAAAGTGAAAGGAGGGGAAAAATAGTTCAAGCAAATGGACATGAAAAAAAAAAGCTGGGGTAGCAATACTCATATCAGACAAGACAGATTTCACAGCAAAACCATAAAAAGAGACAAAGAAGGACATTTCGTAATACTTAAGGGAACAAACCATCAAGAAGATAAAACCCTTGTAAACATACATGCACCAAACACAGGAGCATCCAAATATAAAGGCAGAAACTTGGAGGACTTCAAGAAGGATATTGACAGCAACACACTCATAGTAGGGGACATAGTCAACAATGGACAGATCTTCCAAGCACAGAAACTCCAAAGATACTGAGGCATTGAGCAACAATCTAGATCAAATGGACTTAATTGATATATACAGAACCTCAGAACCTTTCGCCCCAAAGAAGCAAAATATATTCTTTTGAATGCACATGGAATATTTTCAAAGATAGACCACATGGTAGACCACAAAACAAGTCTCAAGAAATTCAATAAATTCAAGAAAATTGAAATCACATCAAGCATCTTCTCAGATCACAAATGGCTTGAAACTAGAAACCAACCTCAAGGAAAAAACTCAAAAACATTCAAATCATGGAGAATTAATGACATGCTATTAAATAATGAATGAGTTAACAATGACATCAAGGAAGAAATCAAAAAGTTTCTGGAAACAAATGAAAATGAACACACAACATCCCAAAACTTATGGGGCACAGTGAAGGAAGTCCTGAAAGGGGAGTTCATAGCAATTCAAGCATACCTAAAAAAGATAGAAGAATCGCAGATAAATAACCTAACCCTAAGAACTAGAAGAACAACTACAAACAAAGCCCAGAATGAAGGAAATTATCAAGATCAGAGCAGAATTAAATGACATAGAGAGTAAAAGAACAATTCGAAGGATCAATAAAACCAGGAGCTGGTTCTTTGAAAAGATAAACAAAATTAACAAACCTTTAACCAGACTCGTCAAGAAAAAAAAAAAAGAGAAGAACCAAATAAAATCAGAAATGAACGAAGAGAAATCACAACTGATACCACAGAAATACAAAGGATTGTAAGAAATTACTATGAACAACTATATGACAGGAAATCTGACACCTGATTGAAATGGAAAAATTTCTGGAAACATATAATTTTCCAAAACTGAATCAAGAAGCAGCAGAAAACCTGAATAAACTGATAACAACTAGTGAAATTGAAGCAGTAATAAAAAAAAAAAAAAAAAAAAACTCGTGGCACCCAAAAGCCCTGGACTGAATGGCTTCACAGGCAAATTTTACAAAACATTTATGGAAGAACTACTCAACCTAATAAGGAACTTAGCCAAATAGCAGGGTACAAAGACAATATTAAGAAACTGAAGGCATTTCTGTACACCAACAATGAAATATCAGAGATAGAAACTAGAAAAAAAAATCCCTTTTACTATAGCAACAAGAAAAATAAATTGCTTAGGAATAAACTTAAACAAGGAGGTAAAAGACTTGTACTCAGAAAACCACAGAACACTGAAGAAAGAAATTAAGGAAGATAGAAATAAATGGAAGCATATACCATGTTCATGGATGGGAAGAATTAACATCATTAAAATGTCCATACTACCCAAAGCAATGTATAGATTCAACGCAACCCCTATTAAAACACCAATGACATATTTCACAGATCTAGAATACTTCAAAAATTTATATGGAACAAAAAATGACCCCAAATAGCCTCAGCAATATTGAGAAAGAAGAAAAAAGTAGGAGGAATCACAATACTTGATATCAAACTACATTACAAAGCCACAGTAATCAAAACAGTCTGGTACTGGCATAAGGACAGACATATAGATTAATGGAATAGAACAGAAAGTCCAGAAATAAACCCAGACCTCTATGGTCAATTCATATTTGACAAAGGGGACAGGAGCATAAAATGGAATGAAACTAGCCTCTTCAACAAATGGCGTTGGGAGAACTGTACAGGGACATGCAAAAAGAAAAAAGAAAAAGAAAGAAAGAAAGAGAAAGAAAGAAATTAGAGCACCAACTTACACCATACACCAGAATAAAGTCAAGATGGATCAAAGACTTAAATGTAAGTGTGACACCATAAAAGTAATAGAAGAAAAAATAGGCAGGAAAATTTCAGATATCCCATGCAGCAATATTTTTCCAGATATATCTCCCAGGGCAGGGGAAATAAAAGAATTAAGAAATAAGACTACATCAAACTAAAGACTTTCTGTTCTGCTAAAGAAAACATCAGCAAGATGAAAAGGAAACCAACCATATGGGAAAACATTGACTAATGATACCTCAGACAAGGGCTTGATCTCCAAAAAATATAAAGGACTTATATGACTCAACACCAAGAAGAAACAATCAATTCAAAAATGGGCAAAAGACCTGAACAGACATTTATCCAAGGAGGATATACAGCGGGCCCACAGGCATATGAAAGAATGCTCAACATCACTAGCCATCAGAGAGATGCAAATTAAAACCACAATGAGTGTAAGGGACTGCTCCTTGTGGTTTCAGGAACTGTAGCCCAAGCCATGATCCAGCCCCCACCCCCACCCCGCCCGCCCCAGCCCCAGGAGGCCTCTAAGTCTCAACAGAAAACTGGAAGGCTGAGGCAAACAGGACGGAAGGCCACTCAGAGGGTTCCCATGAGAATTGGATTTAAAGAAAGTATATTATGCTTTAGAGTTTGCTTTTCTTATCTTTTAGTTCACTACAAACAATCTGTAGCTAAAAATGTATGAAACCTTGCGCCTAATGCCAGTATGGTGTCAAGATGTTTAATAGACCCTAACACAGACTGGTCACTGTGCCCTCTATATTGATATCTGCAATCTGTAACTATCAACTTTAATCCAGGCACCTAAAAGCTAACTGATGATTTATAAATTTTTACCTTGTATCTTCCATGCATACCCTTCTCAATAAAAGGCATGAGGAACAGAGTTCTTGTGCTTTTTCCACTAGAAAGAACAGCCACCTCCTCCCCCACCCCCAGACAAAATACAGTGTCCTGGATAAGTCTGTTCCACCGTGGTCATGTAACCTCTACTGGACAGAGAGTTTCCAACCAAGCCAGGGCAGTGGAGGCAGCTCAGCCTCAAATGAGAAACCATCTAACACCTGTCAGAATGGCCATCATCAATAAATCATCAAACAACAAGTGCTGTCAAGGATGGGGAGAAAAAGGAACCCTCGTGCACTGTTGGTGGGAATGCAGACTGGTATAGCCACTGTGGAAAGCAATATAGAGATAACTGAAAAATTTTTTAAAAATGGCTGGGATGGAGAGGATGGGGTGTGGTGGTGGTGGCAGCAGCAGTGGCATCAGCGGTGGCAGTGGCAGGCCGGCAGAAAGCACAGTCTCACCTTTTAAAACCTAGGGAAGGATACCTGGGGAGCACTCTCAGCACCAGACCAGACTGCGTGGCTCACGGTTCCAGTGCTGGTTAAAATAAAGCTTCACTGCTTCTGACTGCAAACCAGTGGGGGCTGGGGTGGAGGAAGAGACTGCTGGTCTCTCAGCAGAGTCCACTTGTTTAAAGGGCCCCCATGGTCCTAGAATGTCTGCAGACCAACCCACTCTGGGAAGGACGGCCAGGGCAACAGCTAGAGAGGTGCCAGTCTCTTACAGAAGTGGGAGAAGTGCCTGGAAAAGGAGCGAATGCTGAGCAAGTGGCATTGTTCCCTCTCAGAGCCCTCCCCCTCCCACAGCACCACAACATGGTGAAATGGGTTGCCCTGTACTGATGAATACCTAATGCTCTGCCCCTCAAATGTAACAGGTGTGACAGCTCTACCTAAGATACAAAGGCAAACAAACACAGGAATCTGTCATGGTGAGGAGACAGAAAAGTATGGCCCAAAAGAGGGAATAGATCAAGGTGCCAATGGGAGAACTAAGTGACAAGAAACTAGCCAACCTAACAGATGATGAGTTCAAAACACTGGTGATAATGATGCTCACAGGCTTGACAGCTATGCTTAAGTATAGC
Source organism: Furipterus horrens (assembly GCF_987537825.1). Classification (NCBI taxonomy): domain Eukaryota; kingdom Metazoa; phylum Chordata; class Mammalia; order Chiroptera; family Furipteridae; genus Furipterus; species Furipterus horrens. The sequence goes on from NW_028327187.1 coordinate 4,171,057, forward strand.
AAATGCATAAGGGAAGAAGTGATGGTTATGCTGAATGAAACATAGAAAAATCCACGTGAAACCGATGATGAAGGGAAAAAAATTGGGGTTCAAATAAATGATTTGGAATATAAGGAAGAAAAAAATAGTCAACCAGTACAGAATGAGGAAACAAGAGTTGAAAATAATGAGAGGCATAGGAACCTCTGGGACAACTTTAAACATGCCAACATCCAAATCATTGGGGTGCCAGAAGAAGAAGAGGAAGAGCAAGAAATTGAAAGCTTATGTGAAAAAACAGTGAAGAAAATCTTCCCAAATTTGGCAAAGGAAATAAACATACAAGTCCAGGAAGCACAGGGTCCCAAACAAGCCAGACCCAAGGATGACCACACCAAGACACATCATAATTAAAATGCCAAAGGTTCAAGATAAAGAGGAGAAAATCTTAACAACTGCAAGAGAAAAGAAGAGAGTTACCTACAAACGGGTGCCTATAAGACTATCACCTGATTTCTCAAAAGGAACTTTGCAGGCAAGAAGGGACTGGCAAGTAGTATTCAATGTGATGAAAAGCAAGATTCCACAACCAAGATTCCTCTACCCAGCAAAGCTATCATTTAGAATGGAAAGGGCAGATGAAGTGTTTCCCAGACAAGGTGAAGCTAAAGGAGTTCATCATCACCGAGCCCTTATTACATGAAATGTCAAAGGAACTTAAGAAAAAGAAGATCAAGACTATGAACGCTAAAATGACAACAAACTCACAACTATCAACAACTGAATCTAAAAAAATAAAAACAAAATCCAACTAAGCAAACCAGAATAGGAACAGAATCATAGGTATGGGGATCATTTGGAGGTTTACCAGCTAGGAGGGGGAAGGGGAAGAAATGGGGACATTGTACAGGAACTAAGAAGTATAATTGGTTGGTACAAAATAGACAGGGGGGGAGTTAATAATAATATAGAAAAGGATAAGCCAAAGAACTTATCTGTGTGAGCCATGGACATGAACTAAGCGGGGTGGGATTGCTGGAGGGAAGCGGGTACTGGGCGGAGGGGACCAAAGAGGAAAAATGGGACATAATCAATAAAATATACTTAAAAATGGCAATAAAGAACACGAAGACTGCTGAAGGTTGCACAGACACACACATACAATAAAATTAAATTAAAAAATGGACTTGCCATTTGACCCAACGATCCCACTTCTGGGAATTTAACTGAAGAAACCTGAAACACTAATTTGAATGACTATATGCACTCCTATGTTCACTGTAATTTTATTTACAATATCAAACATATGGAAACAGCCCAAGTGCCCATTAGTAGATGAGTGGATAAAACTATGGGGCATTTACATAGTAGAATACTATTCAGCTATAAAAAGAAGAAATTTTTACCCTTTGTGACAGCATGGATAGACATTATGCTGAGTGAAATAAGCCAGTCAGACAAGGACAAGTACCATATGATCTCACTTATATGTGGAATCTAATGAAGAAACTGAACTAACAAACAAAATAAAGACAGACGTATAGATGGAGAGCAGGATGATACCTAAGATGGGGGAGGCAGTTAGGGGGTTTCGGAGGCTGACAGCTTTGGGGGGAGGGTTGGTGTGGTGGAGGAATTGAGCAAACAAGGGAAAAAAAGAGAAAGAACTTATGAAGATGGACAACATGGTGGTGACTGTGCGGTGGGGGCACAGGGATGGGTGGAGGTGGAAGAAGGTATGGGGGGATAAATGGTGACAGAAAAAATAAAATTAAATGTAAAATTTTGAGAAAAAAAAAGGTAGCGGGTGACATAATCTGGAGACAGATTCATAGCGGCCTAATTTTAGAAAACAAAGGAGAAGATTGACTTAGAAATGGTATTGGGTAACCAAGCAGACACCTAATTCATGTTTGGTCCAGAGATAAGAGGGGATGTCGGAAGGAAAACAGCCCCCACTAGAACAGGTGTTAAGAAAATAGTGTATTTGAGGAGAGGCAAGTTTTAGATAATGAAAGTGGAGGTATTCAGATAGGAGGCAGAGAATTTTGCTGATGACAGTGTGTTTCTTTTTTTTTTTTCTTCACTTTTAAAATTTTATTGTTGTTCAATTCCAGTTGTTCCAATTTGTTCCCTCTTGCTCTCCCCTGCCCCACCCATCCCCATTTCCACAGTCAATCCCCACCCCGCTGTCCATGCCCATGGGTCCTTTATACCAGTTCCTTGACTAGACCCTTCCCATTCTTTCCCCCCTTTTCCTCCTCCCCCTCCTGTCTGTTCGCTGTCAGTTTGTTCCTTGTTTCCATGATAGTGTGTCTTGGAGAGCTTTGAGATGTAAGCAGGAAGATCAGGTGTGGGCAGCATCAAATTAAAGATATCTTTATGAAAACATTAGGAAGTTCAATTTTAATTTGTAGATGAAATAATTCTTTTTCTTTTTTTCAAAGTTACTGAATTTCCTTATTCCAAAAGTGATACATACAGATAAAAAAAAAAACAAATATTACAGGGTGCATTATTTAAGAAGAAAAAGACTTGTAGACTATTAAAATTTTCATTTTAGAGTAAATGATTTTCTAAATTTCCTCTTCTTTATTGAGTTTACACACCATTTCATGTGTTTACTGGTCATCCACATATCTTTTTCTATAAATTACTTGTTCATATCCTTTAGTTTTATGCCCCATTAATTGTATCTCTATTGATTTTTATTTACAAGCTTTTTTTACATTAGATTGTACCATAGTAAATTTCCCTTTTTATTAAAAATTGTTTACTATTAATAATCTCATATGGTTCATCTTAACTCATATGCATATTATTTGGTAGCTCCAAGTGAATGTGGCCTATATGGTTCTATTTTTTTGTATTAATTTTTAAGTATTTTAGAGTACATTGTCTTTTAAATTATTAACCAACATTGAAAGATACAGCCACTAAAGCGTGCAGAAAGTGTTAATTCTCTCTGAATAATATTTTATTATCCACTTAATGACTTCCTTTAAAAAGTGAAGTCAGTATAGTTTCTCCTTCATTAGAAATAATGCTAAGTTTTTGTTTTTATCAGAACATGGCATGATATAGTTTTCTTTACACATACAATTAAGTGTATTATATAATAAAGTCTTAGTATGGTTTATCCTGCTGTACATTCAAAGTGCTTTCACACACATTAATTAATTCTCTTTGTTGTACAATAAGATGTGGTTATAAGTACACACATACACACAGATCAAATAATCGAGGCTGTTGCAGGTATATTGTGAAGAAGTTTAAAGTAGCCAAATGTGAAACCAAAAGACTCAAGATATTGATAGGGACATTTCATTTGTGTGTTTAAAATAGAAATTTTAATTTATAAATCAAACTGTCATAAGAGAAACATTATTTAACAATATATTAAACAATATAAATCTGTAGTTAACTTGAGAATGTCAGTTATTAAAAACACTAAAAAAGTATTAAAAAGAGTACTTACAATCCTAGAAGAGATATTTCCACTGCCTATATGTGGGGAGGACTTCAAGAAACTGAGCTTGAACTGGCGAAGTTTAGTGATGACGTCATAAAGGGGTTGTGAACAATAGGGAGTTAAAGGGGCCAGCGTGACTTTATTTCACGGTACATAGGGGCTTCTGAAATATCCTCTAAACTTGTAGCTCTTTTTACACAGAATGTGGTACAATTTGAATGAGAGAATCAGTTTTTCATTGAGTGAATCTGGTTGTATAATAAACATGTTTGATGATCTATTTTAATAGTAGTTTGGAGCATTTATATTTGCACATAATGTAATTTTGTACATTATCTTCACATTAGGGCTCTTCCTTTAAAAAGTATGTACATGTTCACAATGATTTTTCCCTCAAAATAACTTCAATATAGTTTGTTCTTAGACTTTTACATAAAGCGAAGGTAACATGTATAAGTAACGGCTGATGATGTGTAATAGACTTGTACACTTGAAACGTCTGTGGCTTTATTAAACAATGTGACCCCGAAAATTCAACAACAATTAAAAAAACAAACAAACAGAAAAGAAAGTCGTCGGTTAGGCCTTAGCTGCTGCTGCCGCGGCCAGCGTCGTCATGAATCTGGCCCCTGTGAGGTCTTCCCAGCCATCGCTGAGGCGGCCATTAAGCGGCCACCGGAGCCGCTGCGGCTGAGACTTCACACAAGTTTCTGCCGCCAAAGAGACAGGAGGCGAAGATGGTGAATGACAGACGGTAGAAGAAGGCACCTCCAGCCCACCCAACCCTCCTGTCTGCGATGTGGGGGCACTTCCTGACCTCGCAGGTCGTCGACAGGGACAGCCTGAGTGAAGTTGGGGTAAGAGGAAAATCAGACAACTCTGATTCAGAAACGCTGTGTAGTATAATCTCTCAATAACCTTCCATTGGCCAAAAACTAAGTTCACAAACCTGTCTCACAGTACTGGCTTCTGAAGGAAACTAATCCAAACCCATTCAATCTTTAACTAAAAAATAACTCATGATCATATAAAGAAATAACTATGTGTAAAGAGCCTTGAAAAATTTTCCTACTGTCACACCCAGGTTTTTCACTCCTAAGAATGAGTCCTCAGTAACTTATTATTTCAGCATAAAAAATGTTCACTATAGTTTTACATAAAACATTAACATTTAGAAATACTGTAAATTTCTAAGATTAGGGAATGGTTTCAATAATGACTAGATTAAAATTCTATGAGGGCAGGAATCATGTCTGTTTTATACTCACTTTATCCCTAACATTTGAATAAAAAAACAGGACCATAAAATTGTGCATACAGCTCAGCATCTACCATATAAAGCCAACATATTTATTATACAAAGAAACAAAGTAAACACATGAAAATTTTAATAATACAATGATAGTTTTCATTTCTCCATGTTTTGCAATTAAAAATTTCTACAAGTTATGTATATATCAAGAAGGAAAAATAATATTAACAATATATGTGAAACATTGCAACTGAAAATACAAATAATATTCAGAACATTTCCATTCTTGGATTATTTCCACTGATAAAAAAAAAATAAGCATTGCCTTTAAAAGCTACTGGGGTAAACCAAACTAAAAATCTTGATAAAAAAACTACTTTGATCTTTTAAACTTACCTGGTAAATCAATTAAAAGTGAAAATGATATAAATGTAAACACAGATTTAATGAACAAAAATTTCATCAAAATTTCTAAGGATTAGTTAAGGGATACTGACTAAATAATAACTAGAAAAATATAAAGCTCTAAATTGATTATTCTAATTCTTGTGCAGAGTAAGATCAGACTTTTGATTTTTTATTTGTATGTATTGTTATTGATTTGAAGTTTGAATCAGAAGGAAAAAATGAGTAGGAAAAGGAACCAGAGAAGACCCTGTAGAGGCACTGGGAAACTTCTTGGGCTCAAATAGAGTACATGCTTTATAAAACCCCAACACCAAGTCAATACCAAGGAAAAACCAGGACTGCTTGTCTCCTCCTCTGTTTCTATTTTGTGCCGCCTGTTCTCTCTTTTCTTTCACCTCAAAGCTTTCCCAGATTAATTTTAATGACGTTTTACCTGTATACAAATTAGGGAACAGTGCTAGGATATAGACATATACTGATATTTGTCATAGGCCCTGGGCTTATTCAAGGATAACTTTGAGTTTTGAGGAAGAAGAAGACCCCCCCCATTTTATCTACCTGAACTTTCACCTTACTTTTATTTATAATAAACAAAACTAGAAACAAACCAAAAGTCCATTAACAGTTTACTGGATAAACAAATCCAGTCTACAGAATACACATATGCACAATATAATATCCTTATAATACAACACCACTTAGCAATAAAAAGGAATGAACCACTTATATACACAGTAACATGGATGGATCTCAAAAGTATTATGTTAAACAGACGAAGCCATAAATTTTCCCATCTTTAGTTAGTTGGACCCTGTTCAAATTGGTTCCTAAGTTGTTTTGACATAATTAAACATTGTTCTGCTTTCCGCTACTTTTAGTTTGTTTTTTCTATAATTCCATATAAATAGAATCATACAGTAGGTACATTCCCCCTTGTCGACACTTTCAATCTTTAACAACATTTACAAACAGACTGGCAGGAGATCACAACTTCAATTGTACATAAAGCCCCCTTTACATCTTCTGCCCTATTCTGGTCCTCCCTCTCACCCTGTTATTAATTTTTCCCTAACTCTTATTGCCTTCTACATAACTTACTTGTTTATCTTCTACCAATAAAATATAAAGTCCATCAGGGAAAAGATTTTTCTCTATTTTATATACTGATCTATCTCCATTCCCTGGGAAAGAGATGGCACTCAGAAATTTTAATTGAATACACACATAAATGCCATAATTTAATCTATTATTATGTAAGAAAATATTGCCTATCTCAGGGATTTGTTTTCTCTAAGGAAGCATCATTGATATCAATAGCCACTAAAAAATAAGATTGAAATGATAAGTCTGCCACCTACTAGTTATAGGACAAAGTTGGGAATTAATTTTGAGCCAGAATTTATGACTATGTTGCATTTTCATTTTGCACTGGTCCCCTGCTGGCCCTCATGGTGCCAATGGAGTGATTTGAATGGATATGCTTGGAAATAAAAACATATTGAACTGGGATTCAGGAAACCAATATTCAAATGTTGACTTTGTCACTAATTATATGGCCCTGGACAAAGCAGTTAAACTTCCCTTAGTGCCTCAATCTACAATAGGGATGGGCTAAATGACTAGTTTACCAGAGGTGATATAAAATGTCAAATATCTAGGAGGGTAGTAATAGATTGATCCAGAGCTATCTTCCATTAAAAAATGGTTACATTCTGTGTAGGTATGTTCCATATAAAGCAAAGAAATTTGAATTCTTTTGCAGATAGTGTATTTATCCCCTAAAGTAACACTGCCATTTCATACTAACCAGATATTCTGTCTGGCAATCATATGAGAATAATTGTTAATACTACAAATTCAAGGATGTTAGTGTTTAAGTTAAAAAATAAAATCTGAAATGGCCCTTCCAGCCCTATTTTCACCATTACCCAGGAAGGTCGAGCAAGGTAAACAAAGTTGTTGTTTTTTTGTTTGTTTGTTTTTTGTTTGTTTTTTTAAGCAAGGAATCTTTCCTGCTTTTTTAAAACAATTTATTTATTTATTATTTATTTGTTTATTTATTTATTTATTTTTAGAGAGAGGGAAGGAGAAAGAGAGGGAGAGAAACACCAATGTATGGGTGCCTCTCACACGGCCCCAACTGGGGACCTGACGTGCAACCTAGTCATATGCCCTGCCTGGGAATCGAACCGGCGACACTTGGTTCACAGGTCGACGCTCAATCCATTGAGCCACAGCAGCTAGGGCAAGTTAAACAAAGTTTGATGTATCGCCATCTACTTAGAACAATGGTTCTCAACTGTAATATTTTAATCATTCATAAGTGTACTATCAAACATTGATCAATAGATATTATAAATGATTGTTACATATGAGTATGGACACATCAGGCTTATTAAAAGGATACTTGAGGTGACTGACATTGAGTAGGATGAAACTTTCAACAAATTTAAAAAGACAAAATGGGATGTCAGACTTGAGCCAGCAATCTTATGTTTCCTGGAAGTAGCAAGGCAAACCCAACATGAAGGTACAGCAATTTCCACTTTTGGGTTTCTTTGTTTGTTTTTGTTGTTGCTCATAATTTAATCACTCATGCTTATCAGAGTACTGCTTCAAAATAGGCACTCAATAAACATTTGTTGAATGCCTAAATAATGTAAGAGAGTGCATGATAAAAATAGTTGTACTCAAGTAGACATAAAGAGCTCACAGGCAACAACTTAAATACTACAAAAGTGGATGTTCTATAGATCGTGAATGATACTTAATATTGCAATAGTTATTGTATTGCAAACATTACAGCCTTGTATAGTTTTTGTTAGAATATTTTACTTCAAGTATGTGCCCGTAAGCTCTTTTTCAAACATATGCTATAATCACATGCTCACACAAAATTGTGTGAATCAGAAGAACTTGCCATTTGAAAATGGCAATTGTCTAAAACATATGAGAAAATTTTACTAAATGTTGTATTTCTATGTAAGGCCCGTAACAACTAAATGGTGAGTAAACTTTGAGAAGACAACTGAAGATCAGTGACAGAGTTCATTAGGTATCTATTCTGATTGTTTATATGGTGAAATTTTTAAAAGAAGAGGGAATCAGAAGAATAGAGAGGTAACACACATGCACTGCCTTTTTGTTGTTCTTTACAAAGATAAGTACTACACATGAAACTCCCTTATTTTAGTAGGTGGACATATGAATTCAATTCATTCTCCATTTTTTGCCATTCCCCTCATACCCTTGATACCCACACCCACTGAAAAATGCTGTGATAAGCCTTATTGGTTGCTTACCCAATGTTTTCCCTTCCTCTGTCTTCCTTGCTTATCATCACCATAGAAACTAGGGAGTCCATGCACATACTTTCTAAGTCTTCCTTGAAGCTAGGATTGGCCACCTGACCTATAATGAGGCAATAATAAATAAAAATACTTCTAGTAGGTGTCTGAGATGCTATTTTGTGATAAAATCCCTACTTTCTTCCTGTTCTGTGTATTGTTAGATAATGGTATAATGCTTGAAAGTTCAGTAACCAGTTTGCAAACATAAGGGGGCATATTGACAATACGAAAGATAGCTGAGAAGAAAGATAGTAGGATTCTAGGTCTTGATGGCATTATTAAGCCACTGAATGAATTATAGAAACATTCCTTTCAGAAATCCTGTTAAGAAAACAATAGTATCCTTATGCTTTAAGCTGTTGTCAAGGGGGGGTTTCTGTTCTTTTTTCAGAAAATAATAACTAACCTAATTTTCCATGTCAAGTTATGAGGCGGAGTTGCTTCCAACACCCTAGGCTCGATTGGAAACTACTCTGTCCAGCAGAGGTTTCACGACCATGGCAGAAAAAATCTATCCAAGACACTATATTATATCTGAGGAGTAGGAAGGTGGCTGCTCTCTCTAGGGGAGAACAGCAATCAGACCTCCGTCCCTCCTGCTTTTTATTGAGAAGAGTATGCATGGGAGATACAAGGTCAAAGGTTATGAATCATCGATAGCTTTTAGGCGCTTGGATTACAGTTGACAATAACAGATGACAAGTACCAGTGCAGAGGGCACAGTGATCAGTCTGTGTCAGGGTCTATTAAACATCTTGATGCCACACTGGCATTAGGTGTAAGGTTTCATACATTCCTTGCTAGAGATTGTTTATAGTTAACTAAGAGATAAGGAAAGCAGAGCAAGTTTCAAAGCATAATAAGCATTCATTAAATCCAATTCCCATGGAAACCCTCTGAGTGGCTTTCGGTTATGTCTCCCATGCAGCCTTTTGTTGAGACTTAAAGACAAGACAAGTCAGGGTGGTGGCACGTCAGGCTCAGGCCAGGGCTACTTCCCTAAACCACAAGGAGTGGTTCCCCACAAATTTATGTTTTTGTGTCTTTTTCTAGTGTCTGTATCTTTGTTAAAAATAGTATTCTACCTGTTTTCTGTACCATTTTAAAAATCAAGAGCCAGATCAAATATCACTTTTTCTGTTAAGTCTTTCTCCATTATTCAAAGTTAGTTGCTTACCAGGCAGAATTAAAAATCAATTCAAAAAGTAATTATGGAAGAACTATTTTATGCCAGATATTGTACTAGATGCTAATAATTTAATGTAAAAAAAAAAAAAGGCTCTTCTGGAGCTTACAGGTCCATAGTATGTATAATGGGTTATATACCAACATACATTTGCCCATTTTTCATTAGTAACAAACCCCTAATTTTGTTCTATTACTTTTACTTTCCCCATATAACTTAAAAGAGGACAAACTTATCTAGAGCTCTAAATATAAATCACTGTTGCTTTCAGCCATTGTTCAATACTTTTTGTTACTGACTGATCTAGGGATAGGCATATCCAATTTGAGCCAATGGTATATGAGGGAAGCATTCTGGAAAGGGTTTCCATAGTCTAAAGTAAGAATTACCAGAAAAGACAGTCCACTTTCATCTCTTAGAAATGTTCTTGTGTGGTTTTAATTATTGAAACTAATACAATAATCATCTTGTAACCTTAAAGAGAGACAGACATAAAGTAAAGCTAAACATCTAAGGTGGTATAATTTAGAGATATAAATTATGTTCTTTATGACATTAGTGATCTCTTGAATTAACCAAGCCTAAAACTTACATTGCCTTTAAACATCCTGCTATATAACATAATAAATGCCTTTGATGTATAAGCTTATTTGTGTTAAGATTTTTTAGTAACTGCAGCTAAAACCATAATAACTAGCAGTCTAATTGAGAAAATACAAAACAAGGTGGTAAATGATGAAGAAACCAGAGAAAATTTATTTGAATCTATTTATTAACAAATGTCAGTCTCAGAATAACTAGGTAGCTCATTCATGAGCATATAAATGCACCACAAAAATTATTCTTGTTGATTATTTGTAGATCAAAAACTTCACTGATACATTGTTTTTAGTGCATGAAATTTTTTCACTGGCAAAAGTTTGATTCAATTTTATTACCCCAGTTCCTTTGTGTCTATCTGAAAAACAGCTGGTCAATATTAGAGATATTGTCTGTGATCATAAGAGAGTAGATGACTAATTATATAGAATTGAGAGTCTTGGACCTTGGTCTATTTTTATTGAACTCTAATCTATCAGCTAACTTTCTATGGTATTTGTATTTCAATTAACATTCTAGGAATAGGCAACATATGTTACAAAATGAACACCATTTTTAAAAAACAAGTCATGGCTTTTCCATCCCATTTCCTCTGTGTCTTTTAAGCTATTCTGGTGCACTGGTAATTGGCATTAGCTTTAAGCAATTTTTTTTTTTTTATTTTCAAGCATCCTGGTAATAACAGTGTGATATTTTCATATAAAAATTGGGCTGCTCAGACAAACCACCACAGTTTTCATTTAAAAGGTTATATCCATAGAGACATATTCATAAACACCATTTTTCTGACAGATAAAATTGTTTTATGTTCAGGGGTTTTGTTATGATAATTCAAAGGTCAAGGCAACTACTTACATATTGGCTTAATCTACTTGGAAATTAGTACTGTCTAAAATTTTAGTTATATTAATGCTCTTAGGCCAATAATTTAAAAGCCACCTGGATATTTCCAAGTTCATAAAGATTACACTCACATTTGGGAACTTGGTTAGATAAAAGGAAACATGTGAAAGAAACAAAAAGTATCCAACATACTAGAATGGAGTAGGTCAAGGCAGTCATTAACAAATAAGGTAGTTATAGAAGAAAGCATAAGGAAAAACTCTTTGACATTGGTCGCGACAATATTTTTATATGACACCAAAAACACAAGCAACGAAATAAAAAATAAATAAATGGGACTATATCAAACTAAAAAGATTCTGTACAGCAAAAGAAGCATAGAACAAAATGAAGAGGCAACCAATGGAATGAGAGAAAAATATTTTTAAGCCATATATCCGATAAAGGGTTAATATCCAAGATATATGACATGTGTAGAACTGAATAGTTTTTTTCTTTTTTTAACCCAGCCAAAAACGAGGATAGGACCTAGAATTTTCCAAAGAAAACATTTCAATGGCCGGTTGCTGCAGAAAAAGATGTCAGCATTACCGATCATCAGGAAAATGCAAATGAAAACCTAAATGAGATACTACTTCAAACCTGTTGGAATGGCTATTACTAAAAACATAAGAGACAACATGCGTTGGTGAGGATTTGAAGAAAAGGGAGTCCCGTACACTCTTGGTGGGAATGTAAATAGGCATAGCCACTAGGGACAACCATATGGAAGTGTTTTTATTTAATTAAAAATAGAACTATGATATCATTTAACAATGCCACTTTTGGGTATTCATATGAAGGAAATGAAATCACTATCTTAAAGAGATATCTGCATCTTCATATTCTTTGGAGAATTATTTACAGTAGCCCATAATTGAAAACAACCTAAGTGTCCATCAGTGAATGAATGGTCTTATAGAACAAACTACAACTGAGTAAATTTGAATATATTATTGGTTTTAGTGATTCATAAATCAGGCAGAATTCCATCTAGCCACTAGAAGGGCACTCAAAAGGGCTGTACAAAATGCCAGGTTTTTATAGAAAGATGGTTGGGGCAAGTGAGCTATTAGCAAAAGGGGAAAAAACATGATTACGTTTAGGCCAGAACATTTTCTTTTGGAGGAGAACAAAATGGCAAGGATTTCATTATGCAGATTCCCTCTTCTTCCTATGGGGGATGGAGGGGGCCCAAGTGGCACATTATATTATTTTTGTTGACCAAAATATTCCAAACTGGTTGATTAAGATTGCATTTCTGGTGAAGGTTGAAATTGCAATTAGGTCAGTTATTAAGTCTAGATTTAGCATCACAGGTGTTAACAGAAGTGATGCCATTTGGGTAGATGAAGCAGAAAAAGAGGAAGACAAGGTAGCAGAAAACACTCAATAGGGGCAACAAAAAGAAAAAAGAATTTTAAAAAACGAGGATAGTCTAAGGGACCTTGGGACAACAGGAAGTGTAACCACATTTACATCATAGAGGTAATAGGAGATGAAGAGAAAGAGAAAGGGAATAGATACTGTTTAAAGAACTAATGACTGAAAAACCCCTAATCTGATGAAGAAAAAAAAAAAAACACAAGTCCAACAAATGCAGAGAGTCCTGACAATGATGAACCCCAAAAAGCCCAAAAACATTCCATAATTAAGATGACATAGCTTAAAGACAAATAGAGAATCTTAAAAGCAGCAAGAGAAAAGAAGTTAGATATCTACAAGGGAGTTCGCATAAGACTGTCAGCTGAATCTCAACAGAAACATTTCAGGCCAGAAAGATTGGCATGATTATTTAAAGTGATAAAAAGCAAAGACCTACAACCAAGACTTCTCTAATCAGGAAGGCTATTATTTAAAATTAAAAAGGAAATAAAGAGTTACCGCCCCACAAAAAACCTGAAGGATTTCATTACCATCAAACCAGTATTACAAGATATGTTAAAGGATGTTCTTTAAGAAGAAAGAGGAAAAACATAGTTATAAAGATAAAATGGCAATAAATACATATCTACCAATAATCACTAGAAGTATAAATGCTCCAATCAAAAGATATAAGGAAATGATTAGATAAGCAGAAAGACCCACAGGTATGCTGTCAAAAGAGATTAAGCCCAGAAGAAAAGACACATACAGACTGAAAGTAAAGATATAGAAGTACATATTCAATGAAAATTAAATTTAAAAACTGGGGTACTAATAATTATATAAGGCCAAAAAAATTTATTTTTTAAACATTTTACTTTATTTTTGTTGTTTACATTATTACAGATGTCCCCACTCCCCTGCTGTTGTAAACCTTCACCCAGGCCCCAACCCCCTTCCCTCAGGCCATCACCACATGTTGTCCAAGTCCATGGGTCATGTATACATGTTCTTTGGCTAATACGACACCTTCTTTCACCCAGTCCCCCCTCCCACTCCCCTCTCACAGCTGTCAGTCTGTTCCATGTATCCACGTTTATGTCTCTATTTTGTTCCTCAGTTTATTTTGTTCATTAGATTCCACATATAACTGAAATAATACGGTATTTGTCTCTCACTGACTGGCTTACTTCACTTAGCATAATACTCTCCAGGTTCATCCATTGTGTCACAAAAAGGTAGGAGTTCCTTCTTTCTTTCTTTCTTTTTTACAGTTTCCATGAATACTTTTATTATTTATTTCACAGGTCTCCAACTTCATCTCCCTCCCCCTCTCCAACTGGGGTTGCATCTTGTTTTCATGCCCAGTAGCAAAACAATGACAGAGCTAATTGGAGCAAGCTACTCCAAGAACAGAATTAAGCTAACAGTTTACTTTAACAGGCAAAATATAAATATCTGCGCTCTAGAATGCACAACGGTTTAGCCACTAAGAAATTCAGCTGGGATCCTGAAGAACGTAGTCAAATCCAGGCTGCAGGAAAGGTGAGCTGATACGCTGCTGGGCAACTGTGTTAAGTTTTCCCGCGCTGCATCTCTGGGCCACTGGCTGAATCTTGCAATGGGGGAAGATCTGAGCTAACACCAAGTATGGATACTAAGTTGAGTGAGGGGATGCGCACAGGAACCAAAAGGCAGGAAAGTACTAAACATTGCTGAGACCGTCCACCCCTGGCAGGACTTTACCTTCCAGGAGCTCTAAGCTGGCACCACCCCCAGTGCTGATATGGCTGACTTTGTCCTCCATGTTCCATTTGGCACAGCAAGTGGCAGTGTCTCCCCCACCTATGATGGTGATGCAGCCCTGGGAAGTGGCTTTCACCACCTCGTCCATGAGGGCTTTGGTCCCTTGGACAAAAGCTTCCCACTTAAATACACCCACAGACCTATTCCACACGATCTGCTTGGCCCTGGCGACAGCCTCGGCGTACTTCTTGCTGCTGTCAGGCCCGCAGTCCAAGCCCATCCAGCCAGCGGGTATGCCGGAGGCCACGGTGGCTTGGCCAGTCTTGGCATTCTCATCAAACTTGTCAGCGGTGACAAAGTCCACCGGCAAGGTAATGTTCACACCGTTCTTCTCAGCTTTGGACATCAGATCTTTGACAATCTTGGCTCCCTCTTCATCAAACAGAGAGGTGCCAATCTATGCAGAGGACGGAGATGATGAAGATCAGCCTCTGTACTAAGAACGTGCTGAACTCACAACAATACAGCCCAAAGGAACAACTCCAAGGCAAAAGGAGAACAACTTGGCAAAATAAATAAAAATGGGTTTTTTTCAGGGCTCATGCCAAAAGTTGGTTTTCTTTTTAAATCTACATAAATTTCTGTCTTGTCAAGAGCTATTCCACATCCACGTGGCATTGCTTTCCTACCTCCATGTTGTTGAGCACCTTAAGGAAGGTAAAAGCCATTCCACCGCCAATAATCATCTCATTGACTTTGTCCACCATATTATTGATAAGCTGGGTCTTGTCTGCAACTTTAGCTCTGCCCAGGATGGCCAGAAAGGGTCGCTCTAGGCTTTCCAAGGCCTTGGCAAAGTAGTTCAGCTCCTTCTTCATCAGAAAGCCTCCAGCTTTCTGTGACAGATTGACTCCCACCATAAAGCTGTGGGCTCGGTGAGCAGTGCTGGATGCGTCATTGACATAGACATCCCCTAGCTTGGAAAGCAAAGCTTGGAAAGCTTCTATTTTAGCTGGCTCAGCTTTAACCTTATTCCTGGAAGCACCTTTTCCTTTCCATTCTTCTTCCACATGAAAGCGCAGGTTCTCCAGCAAGATGACAGACTCTGTGGCTGGGTCAGCATAGGCTTTCTCCACTTTAGGGCCCACGCAGTCCTTCAAGAACAAAACATACCTGCCCAGCAGAGATTTGGGCTCCACAGCAACGGGCTGCAAGGAGTACTTGTCAGGCATGGGGACACCGTCAGGCCGGCCCAGGTGGCTCATGAGAACAACGGACTTGGCTCCATTGTCCAAGCAGAATTTGATGCTTGGGATGGTGGCCTTGGTCCTCTGGTTGTTCTTCATAGGCACATTGAAGTCCACACTCATGATGACCCGCTTCCCCTTCACATCCAGCTTGCCCAGAGTCAGCCTGTTAGAAAGCCACATATTGGCAATAGAGCAGCAGAGAGAGGCCAAAGGATCACACAGCGATGCAGACTGCAGTGAATTTCCTTTCTCTCTGCTGCATAGTACTCCATTGTGTAAATGTACCACAGTTTTTTGATCCACTCATCTACAGATGGGCACTTAGGCTGTTTCCAGCACTTGGCTATTGTAAATAGTGCTGCGATGAATATAGAGCTGTATATACTCTTTTGAATTGGTGATTCAGTATTCTTAGGATATATTTGCAGCAGTGGAATCACTGGATCAAAAGGCAGTTCCGTTTTTAGTTTTTTGAGGAAATCCCATACTTCTCTCCACAGTCTGCATTCCCACCAGCAGTGCACTAGGGTCCACTCTTCCCCACATCCTTGCCAACACTTGTTTGTTGATTTATTGATGGTAATTATTCTGACCAGTGTGAGGTGGTATCTCACTGTGGTTTTAATTGGCATCTCTCTGATGATTAGTGATGTTGAGCATCCTTTCATGTGGCTGTGGGCCCTCTGTATGTCCTCCTTGGAGAAATGTCTTATTTAGGTTCTTTGCCAAGTTTTAAGTCGGATTGTTTGTGTTCTAGGTGTTGAGTTGTACAAGTTCTTTGTATGTTTTGGACATTAAACATTCTCAGAAGCAGCCCCACAGGTCGAGGGGCCGGGGCACTGCTTGTGCGCTACAGGTCCTTCTCCCCAAGCCACGCAGTTAAGTCACTGTCTGGGTCTCTGCTCAAAGCCTCCCCAGAGAAAAGACAGCCCCTGAAAGCCTCTGCCAGCAGACACCTCACCTGTGCAAGACCTGAGTGTGGCAGCGTGCCCTGTCCAGCGGTCAGAGCTTCAGCTGGTACTGTGAGCTGTCCAGGCTGGTGCCGCTACAATAGGAGTGCTCTAGGCTGGGAGGGCACCCTCTTAGTCTCACAAGCGTGGTGGGTCCCTGCTGACTCACTGCCACTGACAGACGATACACCACCTCTTCTTCCCTTCTCTGTTGCTGTGTGCTGAGGATCCCCCGGCTCCTGGGAGGAAAGAGCTCTGCAGCAGCAACGTCTGTCTGGTGTCTCAGCTGGCACTGCAGCTCTGTGCGGGAGCTGTCCCTCTCTGTGTCTCAGCCCCTTACAGGTCTCTGTGGAGCATCTTCTGTACTCCTGGGTTGTAATATTGCCTTTCGGCTAGGTTTCACTTGATTGTTCACGTTGATTGCTCAGAAGTTCAACTGTAAATCCGGTTTCGTGGCAGGAGCCAGTGGGCACAGCTTCCATCCATCTGCAGCCCAGAAACTTTAGCTTCTTCCTGAGATCTGCAGAATCTGAACAAGTTCTTATGGATATTATGTCCTGAGTGATAGTGTGCTGCTTGTGGGTTTATCACTTCAGGTCTTTTTGCCCCAAGTCATTCAAACCCTCTCATGTGTCTCAGTTTTTCTGTCCAGCAACTTAATGCATCATGCAGACTTGGGGTGCTGGATAAAAGGTCCTTATGTATTTGCCTAGATGAGTCAATTATTTAACTAAAATATAATGGAATTCCCTATGGGGCCACTTTATACCTTGAAAGTTCTCCCATGCACCTCCACAAAGGTTCTTAGTCACTTAAGAACACCCAAAATGCAGGCTGGAGGTAGTAGGTGCCCCTTTTGTTTGAAGCTGAATGCGTTAAGCTTTCATTTAATTAGCAAAGATTATTTGTTTCTCTGTTTAGACTTTCAGAAAGCAATCCAAATAGAAAGACTGAAACAAAAACAGCCACCTTTCTTCCTTTCCTTTATCCTTTACTGCCATCTTGAGGATTTTTTAAGAAAAACTCAAATAAAGTCAGGGCCAGAAACTAAAACAAAGGTCTTGAATTCCAAAAAAGGAATTCACCCAAGTTCACCTTGAGCAAAGTGGGAAGACAGTTGGCCACAGTGGGCCTCTGCCAGTATATTACACCATGTCTGGGGCCACAGGTTGGTCCTAAGTGGTCTTTGGAGTCATATTTGACTCACTAAAATAGATGTTGATAAAAGAAATTCCAAACCAAAATGTTTAAAGGTATTATTTCAGTCAAAGTGTTGAAGTCTAGTCCCTGAAGCAAAAACTCAAAGGACTGAAACAATACTCTTAAGAATAGCAGTTCTGCAGTTTATTTTATACATTATAATAACACAATAAGACATAAGGAAGATTACATGAAATCCATTGGTGGTAAATGGAGAAAGTAAAGTAGAGACGTCTCTAGGATCAGATAAACAGTAAAATGAAGGATTTTCTTTTTTACATTGGTGGGGCCAGATTTGTTAATATTTAACATACATAATTTACGGAGCTATGTGGGTAAAATACAATAATGAGGAATATTGGGGTTCTTTTGCCTCAGTATCAGAAGTGTTTATTTCAGAAGGCCTGGAGAAGAAACTATTCTGATCTTTTAAGTATGTAATCCTAGATGCACAAAAACAATGGATAGGGCTTTCTTGATGTAAAGATGAATCTATCATATAGGCCTTAGGATGTGACTTTCCATTATAAATGGCTCAGAATATTTGTGTGATAACATCCTATATAGTTACTTTCAGTTATTGAATCTGTCAGGCTTATCAAGGTAACCCTTGTTTTTTTGTTCATAATGTCACACATAGAACTTCAAAGCTATACATTTTGTTTCTTATTGCAGCATAGATTTTTCATGGTTTAGAAAAACATACATACACTATTGAACCATGAAACATGTTCTGCTTGCTCTGATATGCAACCATGAACATTGTTACTAACATCATTATTAATGTAATATTTAAAATTTTTAGTCCTGGATTTCTTTATAATTTTTATTAAAAGCAACTTTGGCTAGATAGAAAAAATGTTTTTCACTTTAAGTTTAATTAAATGGACAGTTGCTGAGTGTGTCTTATGTACTAGGCACTGTAGAGGAATACACAAATGAACATAAAATGACTTCATCCTTCAAGTAGCGGTGACAGAGAATACATAAAATATGTATGATTAAGTGTAACAGAGAGCAGAATATAATAATTTAAGAGTGGTCTAAAAATGCACTGGCAGCAATTGTGAAAGTACTGTTTAAATTAAATCCAGAAGAATAGTGGGATTTTAAGAAGCTGAGAGGAAAATATTTCAGAAGAAAAGAATATTAAGAACAAATGATTGCCTGTAGGAGAAGGGGTGGGTTGGGTGGGGAGGAGCAATGGGGGAAAAAGTGAGACAACTGTAATAGAAAAATAATAAATAATAAAAAAGAACAGATGTAAATTCAGTGAAGTTGTGAAGCAGGAGTCATAAGATGGCAAACTTATTTGACTTGACTAAAACCTAAGGTAAGAATGCAATATGCAATAATTCTGGGGTGATAATATGTTTAGAACCAAAAGTGGAGTAATTTGAATTTTGTGTGAAGTAGTTTCAATGTGATTCTGTGGGCAGTAGGTATATTGCGTAATTTCAAATACATGAATGGCATTATTTTTTTAAGTATATTTTATTGATTATGGTGTTACAGTAGTTCCAATTTTTTCCCCTTTGCCCAGTACCCCCTTCTCTCCTGCAATCCCATCCCCATTAGTTCATGTCCATGGGTCGTGGATATTAGTTCTTTGGATTCACCTTCTCCTATACTATTCTTAACATCCCCCTGTCTACTTTGTACCAACCGATTATGCTTCTTAGTCCCTGCACCATTTCCCTATTTCTCCCCCTTCCCCCTCCCAGCTGATAACTCTCCAAATGATCCCAATACCTATGATTCTGTTCCTATTCTGGTGTGCTTAGTTGGATTTTGTTTCTATTTTTTAGATTCAGTTGTTGATAGTTGTGAGTTTGTTGTCATTTTAGCGTTCATAGTTTTGATCTTCTTTTTCTTAAGTAAGTCCCTTTGACAATTCATATAATAAATGCTTGGTGATGATGAGTTCCTTTAGCTTTACCTTGTCTGAGAAGCACTTCATCTGCCCTTTCATTCCAAATGATAGCTTTGCTGGATAGAGTGATCTTGGTTGTGGGTTGCTTTTCATCACATTGAATACTGCTTGCCAGTCCCTTCCTGCCTGCAAAGTGTCCTCTGAGAAATCAGCTGATAGTCCTATAGGCACCACCCTGTAGGCAACTCTCCGCCTCTCTCTTGCTGTCCCCAGGACTCTGTCTTTATCTTTCACCTTTGGCATCTCAATCATGATGCGTCCTGTTGTGGCCCGCTCTGGGTCCAGCTCGCCTGGGACCCTCCATGCTTCCCGGACCTGTATGTCCATCACCTTTGCAAAGTTTGGGAAGTTTTCCTCATTTTTTTCAATTCTTGCTTCCTCATTCTGCACTGGTTGACTGTTTTTTCTTCCTTATGTTCCAAATCATTAATGTGAACCCCGGTTTCCTTCCCTTCACCATTGGTTTTGTGTGGATTTTCCTTCATTTCACTTAACATAGCCTTCACTTCTTCTCTTATGCATTTGCCGTACTCAAGCACATCTGTCAAGCCTGTGAGCATCTTTATTCCCAGTGTTTTGAACTCTGCATCTGTTAGGTTGTCTATCTTCTCATCTGTGAGGTTGGCTATCTCCTCGCCGCTTAATTCTCCCACCGGAACCTTGATCCGTTCCCCCTTTTGGGCCATACTTCTCTGTCTCCTCATTCTGACAGGCTCCTGTGTTTGTTTGCCTCTGTGTCTTAGGTAGAGCTGTCACTCCTGTTACGTTGTAAGAGGCAGAGACTTAGGGATTCGTTAGTACAGGGCGACCTGTTTCACCACGTTGTGGTGCTTTATGTGGGGGAGGGGTCCGAGAGGGAACAATGCCGCCTGCCCAGAACTCGCCCCTTTTCCAGGCACGTCTACCACTTCCACACCAGACTGGGGCCCCTTTAGCCGCTTCCCTGTCAGTGGTTCCCAGAGTGGGTGGGTCTGTGGATGTTCTAGCACCATGGGGGCCCTTTAAACAAGTGGACTCTGCTAAGAATGGCATTTTCTGCCTCCACCCCAACCCCCACTGGTCAACACAGTCAGAAGCAATGGGGCTTGATTTTCGCTGATGCTGGGGCCATGGGCTGTGAGGTCCAGTGAGGAGCTGGGAACACTCCCCAGGTGTCCCTCCTGACTTTTTAAAATGTGTGCCTGTACTTTCTGTCAGCCTGCCACTGCCACTGCCACTGCTACTGCCACCACACTGCGTCCTCTCTGCCCCAGCTCTGCCCCTCCTACCTGTCTGGATGAGTATTTCTTCTTTACATCTTTGTTTGCTGGACTTTCATGCAGTTTGATTTTCTGGAACTTCTGGTTGTTTCTAGTTTTGAGGTAGTTGTATTGCTTCTTAGTTGTGGAGGGAGACATAGTGTGTCTGTCTACACCTCCATCTTGGCCAGAAGTGTCTCGTGAATGGCATTATTTACAAAAATGTTTTAGAAACATTATTCTGACTCCACCAAAACTGTTAGAATTAATAAACTATAAAAATAAAATTGAGTAAAGCTGCAGGATACAAAATCAACAGACAAAAATCAGTTGTGTTTGCATACACTAAAAGCAAACTCTATGAAAGATATATTTTTAAACAATTTTATTTAAATTAGCATCAAGCTTTGGCCACGTGGCTCAGCTAGTTGTCTATACACCAAACAGTTGAGGGTTTTATACCTGGTCAGGGCATATACATAGGTTGTGAGTTCAAGCCCTGGTCAGGGCATGTATGGAAGGCAATCAGTTTATGTTTCTCTACCACATAGATATTTCTCATATTGATGTGTCTCTCTCACCTCCCCCCGTCTGTCTGTCTCTCTCTCTCTCTCTTGCTCTCTCATCAATAAACATGTCCTCAGGTGAGGATTTAAAGAAAAAGAACGCAGAAATGAACCCGTGCATATGTGACCAACTAACTAATTGTTTACAAGGACACCAAGAATATACAATAAAGAAATGAAATCTCTTCAATAAATTGTTCTGAAAAAATTAGATACTCATATGTTAAAGAATAAAATTGGATCCCTATATTAACAACTCATAAAAACTGACTTAAATAAGTTATAAACTTAAACATAAGCAGTGAAATTATACACCTCTTAGGGGAAAACATAGGGAAAAGTTTCTTGATATTCTCTTGACATTGAGTTTTTTTCAGATATGACAGCAAAAGCACAAGCAAATAGAGACTTGTGAGACTAAATTATTTAACTTCTGTGCAGCAAAAAAATCCTCAATAAAATGAAAAAACAACTACAGAATGGGAAAATATTTTTAAAAAATTTTTTATGATAAGGCAATAACATCCAAAATACTTAAAGAACTTATACAGCTTAATAGTAAAATAATAACTTAATTAAAACGGGCAAAGAACTTGAATGGACACTTTCAAAGAAGATGTACAAATGGCCTACAGGTATATGAAAAATGCACCAAATGTGCAACCAGCAAAAAATTAATAAGAGGGAGTACATTAAACTGAAAACCTTTTGTCTAGCAAAAGAAGCAATCATCAAAATAAAAAGGAGTGCTACTGAATAGGAAAAAGTATAGTAGCCCCTCTCTTTATTGCACCTTCACTGTACCGGGAAATTTAAAAATATATATTTAATTATTTTTTGCAGATTTTTCGCTATATCTTGGGGTTTTGCAGTACTGTATATGTGTGTTGTTAAAGTTATGTAGGTTTAAGAGTGTAGAATAAATGTAAGGTTTCTACTTTGCAGGGTGTCTAGAAGGTAATACCCGCGGTAAGTGAGGGAATATTGTATTTGCAAACCATCTGTCTAAGAAAAAATTGATATTTGCCTCACACCTGCCAGAAGGGCTACCATTAATAAATCAACAAACAACAGATGCTTGTGAGGATGTGGAAAAAAAGGAAACCTCATGCACTGTTGGTGGAAATGCAGACTGGGGCAGCCACTGTGGAAAGCAGTATGGAGGTACCTCAAATAATTAAAAATAAAACTCCTTTTTGACCCAACAATCCCACTTCTGGGAATATATGCTAATAATTCTGAAACACCAATTAAAAGGAATAAATGCACCGCTATGTTCATAGCAGCATTATTTGCAATAGCCAAGATATGGAAGCAGCCCAAGTGCCCATCAGTAGATGAGTGGATAAAAAAGCTGTGGTACAATTACACAATAGAATATTATGTGGCCATAAAAATAAGGAACTCTTACCTTTTGGACCTGGAGTGTATTATGTTAAGTGAAATAAGGCACTCAGAAAAAGACAAACACCATATCATCTCACTTATATGTGGAATCTAATGAACAAAATTAACAAACAAAATAGAAACAGAGACATGGACACATGGAACAGACTGGCAGCTGTCAGAGGGGAGTAGGGAGAAGGTAACTGGACAAAAGAAGGTGAAGGGATTAACTAAAGAACATATATGCATGACCCATAGACACAGACAACAGTGTTGTGAAGGCTGGAATGAAGTGGGAGTGGGAGCTAGGTGGAGATGGGCAAAGAGGAGGAAAAGGGCAGCATCTGTCATAGTGTCTACAATGAAAATAAAGTTAAAAGTGTCATTGGTTCGATTCCCAGTCAGGGCACATGACTATCTTGCACACCAGATCCCCAGTTGGGGGCGCGTGAGAGGCAACCACACAGTGATGATTCTCTCCTTCTCTTTCTCCTTTCCCCTCTCTCTAAAAACAGATAAATAAAATAACATAAATTTTTTTAAAAAAATAGAGCACTTCCGGCCAAGATGGAGGCTTAGACTGACACGCTCTGTCTCCCTCCACAACTAAGTAGGAATACAACTACCTCAAACCAAAGATAACCAGAAATTCCAGAAAATAAAACTACATGGAAGCCCAACGTGTGAAGTTATAAACCAGCGGTGCTTGTCTGGATGGGTAGTAGGTGAAATCGGAATTGGGATGGAAAAGTCGGGCTGTGCTATCTGCGGTAGCAGCGGGGATAGCAGCGGGACTGTGAGGGATGCCAGGGAAGCAATCCCAGGTGCAGTTGAGACCTGGCAGCTTACGATTCCAATGCTGGGGAAGGCAGACCCCCCATTGCCTTGGACGGTGAGGCCATGGGGAAGGAGCCTCCTGGTCTCTCAGTGGAGAGTAATGGCAGGAATCCATCTTGGACCCCCGCCCCAACACAAAGCGCCACAGAGCAGTGAGAAGGGTCGCTGGTCGCTGGGTAGTGACCAGTGCATGGGGCGCCACCTCCTACAACCCACCCAGGAAACAAAGGTAAACAGAAAACTGTCAGGGTGAAGCAGACAACTATTGAAATCCCAGTGACACAGCTCACCAGGCAGCAGATGAGGGACCTAACCGATGAGCAAATAGGAAATCTTTCTGAGGCTCAGTTCAGAGCTATAGTTATAAGGTGGCTTACAGAATTAACAAAAGATTTGGAACAAGACAGAAAAGAAATGAAAGACAGTCTCACTGAAATTAACGAAAACACATATGAGACAAGTGGTGAGGAAAGGAAAACCAGGGATCAAATCAACAAACCGGAACATAGGGAAGGAACAAACAGTCAACCAGTGCAGAAGGAGGAAACAAAAGGGAGGAACATGAGGAGAGGCTCAGAAACCTCTGGGACAGCTGTAAGCGAATGAACATTCGGATTATAGGATTGTTAGAGGGCGAAGAAGAAGAACTAGAAATTGAAAAATTATGTGAAAAATAATGAAGCAGAACTTACCAAACTTGGGGAAGGAAATAGACGTACAGGTCCAGGAAGCACAGAGAGTTCCAAAAAAACTGGACCCAGGGAGAACCACACCAAGACACGTTATAATCAAAATGTCAAAAGTTAAAGATAAAGAGAGAATCTTAAAAGCAGCAAGAGAGAAGAAAAAAGTCATGTACAAAGGGGTCCCAATTAGACTATCAGCTGATTTCTCAAAGGAGACTCTGCAGGCAAGAAGGGACTGGCAAGAAATATTCAAAGTAATGAAAATCCAAAACCTACAGCCACGAATACTCTATCCAGCGAAGCTGTCATTCAGAATAGAAGATCAGAGAAAGTGCTTCCAGGACAAAGTAAAACTGAAGTTCATTAGATCCAAACCACTGTTATATGAGGTGTTAAAGGGACTGGTTTAGAAAAAGGAGGATCACAACTATGAACACTAAAATGAAAACTGCATCACAAGAAACAACAACAGAAGCCAGGGAATTGAAACAAAGGCAAACTAAACAGGCAACGAGAGTGGGGAAAAAAGTATAGGTGTGGGGAACATTATGAGGGGAGGTCAGAAGGGAGGGGGGAGGGGGAAAAGGGAGGGAGATGGTACAGGAATTAAGAAGCATAGTAGGAGGGAGTGGAGTAGACAGGAAGAGGTTGAGAAGAACCATATGCACAACCAATGGGCATGGACTAAAAGGGGGGACAACTGGAGGGGGGTCACTGGGTGGAGGGGAGCAGAGGGAAAAGAAATTGGGACAACTGTAACAGTATAATCAATAAAAGATATTAAATTTTTTTTAAATAAAATAAATATTTTTAAAAAATAAATAAATTTTAAAAAGAATTGATATTCAAAGTATATAAGGAACTCCATACAATTCAATATAAAAACTGATTTAAAAATGGGCAGAGAAACTAAATAGATATTTTTCCAAAGACAACATACAAATGGTCAACATGAACATAAAAAAAGATGTTCAACATACTTAATCATCAGGGAAATATATATCAAAACCAAAGTGAGATATCACCTCAAACCTATCAGAATGGCTCTTACAAAAAAAAAAAAAAAAAAAAAAAGAGACAAGTGTTGGAGAGGCTGTAGAGAAAAGGGAAACCTTGTGCTCTCTTGGCAGAAATGTAAATTGGTACAGCTCCTGTGAACAAAAGAGTGGAGGTTCTTCAAAGGTTAGAAATGGAACTGTTACATGACCTAGCAAACCCTCTTCTGGGTATATATCCAAAAAATATTCTTTCATTGAAGAGTTATCTGCAGTCCCACATTCACTGCAGCATTTTCACAATAGCAAAGATGTGGAAGCCTCGTATATATTAGCCTAAGGATAAATGGATAAAGAAAATGTATTATATAATGGAATATTATTCTTCCATGAGAAAGAAAGAAATCATGCCATTTGTAACAAGATATTTACTTTGAGGGTATATGCTAAGTGAAATAAGTCAGAAGGAGAAAAAAATGTATGATCTCACTTATATGTGAAATGAAAAAAAGTCATAGAAACATGTTTTCCAGGACCTGAAGGCATGGGAAATGTGGAGATGTCAAAGACTGTAAACTTTTAATTATAAGATGAATAAGGTCTTGGGATCTAATATACAGTGTGGCAAATAGAGTTAACAATATTGTATTAAATACCTGTAAGTTGCAAAGGGAGTAGGCATTAAATGTTATCACCACACACACACACACACACACACACACACAAACACACACAAAGGAATGGTAATTATGTTCTGTGATTAAGGTGCTAACTAACCATACTGTGCTAATCATTTTTCAATATATACATATAACAAATCATTGCATTGTACACCTTAAATTATGTATCTTACATAATGTTATATGTTAGTTATGTCTCAATGAAGGTGGGAAATATAAAGAAAATGATGATATACAAGAGGATTTAATTATAGAAGCTATATCTTTAAGTAGTGAAGAAAATCCAGTACCCAGTTTTGTGAATTGAGTCATGTCCCACATAAAGATATATACAAGTCCTATCATCTGGTACCTGTGATCTTGACCTAATTTGGAAGTAGGGTCTTTGCAGATGTAATCACATTAAGATAAGTTCATACAGGATAAATTGGGCCCTAATACAATGAGTGATGTCTTTATGTGAAGAGCAAAATTTGGACATGTGCACACACATAGCTTCTAGTGCATGAAGGCAACTTTGGTCAGAAATAAAGCTGAAAATGTGAATTAAAGTCAGTGTCTCATTATCCTGATTTATATTTTATTTTTCAAATAAATTGTTTAGAGTTTTCATCTGATTCATCCTAAGCACATGTGATCTTCCTCTGAGAACTGCAGAGGGCAGTCTGAGACTTGCTACTGGAGATCAGAAACTAAAATGCAATTTCATTTATTGTAAATAGTGTCACTTCATATAACTTACTGGGGTTGCACTACAAGTCACCAAAAGCAGCTAGTCAACTTTGTTAAATCATTAACGAAAGCTGTTTTTACTGGTATCATATTGAGAAAAATTGGTTGACAACATTTTTACATTGGAGACTGATCCTTTAGTATCATACAATCTACTCTCTGAGATCTCATTGTGAAATCTACAATATTATTTGGTTTCAAGGATATTGAAGACACATGCCCCTTGCAAATCAAACCATTAGTTTCTTCTATAAATAATAACAAATAATTATATACACATAAGTGCTTCCACATGTACTACCTCATTTAATCCTCATAGCATAACCATATTATAGATACTAAACATATTAGTATCCTCATTTTACATACTAGTAAACTCAAACTCAGATAGAGTAAATTGGTTTCTCAAAATTATAAAGCCAAGGTTGAACAAATTTGGGACTAAAGCTTGTCACTGCCTAGTCCTTTGCTGTTTATACTCTGCCCGCTACATTCCTTAGTTGATTATCATTGAATACTTTTCATTAAGTTTAAGAAAGACCTACTACAGCTTTAAAAGTATTTGTCGTTATATACATCCTCACTGAAAATGAAAGACATTGACATTGAACATAAAGTACACTATAAATTTTCTTTAATATTTTGGTCATTAATCTGAGTTTTCTCTGAAATTCAGGAGAAAACTGTATAATGGTATAAATATTATTATTATTATTATTATTATTATTATTATTATTATTAAGGCTGGTGGGTTAACTAAATAAAGGCAGTCTTTTAGTTGTAGCTCTGGGTCATTTTCTTCCTAGTTATAACATGTAGCACTGAGCATTCAGCCACAAATTATTGGAGCCAAGTGTGTCACTGGGAAGGAAAGGTTGTTAAAAAGAAAAGATGATATGTTTATTGTTGGAAGTTATGATGCTTACTTCATAACTTCTGATTATTGTCCTTGCCAGCACTTTTTAAAAAATATTGATGATAGGAATACCATCTCAGGATGGATTGTATATAGTTCTATTTAAATTCTTCTCTGTTCAGCAATCTCCTTCATTCTGGGAAAGAGTCCAATTCTGACAATCTCATGTGTTATAGAGTGTAGAATCTTTCATTTGAGGAGCATCAAAGCAGTCCTAAGGGGCTCCTAAAAAAAGAACAGAAGCCTAGAAGGGAGACTTCAAAATGTTGGCTAGGAGACAAATAAAATACACTTCTCTTTTAAATGAATGCAAAATGTTGTGAAACTGTGTCTTAGAGATTATTCCCAATGTGTAATTTTAAAAGCATTGGCTTGTGTTCACAAAAAAGAGGGCATGCTTATCCCTAACCTTCAAATAATAAGTATTCAAAGTGTCCTTTTCATGAAGACTCTCATTCATAAGTTTAGACTTGTCGCTTTTATTAATCAGATGACATTAGAATATCTTGGGAAGAGGGAAAAACAAAACTGTTTTCCTCTTCCATCCTCTTTTAAGTGAAATAATTGAAATGATTATCTTCCATTCATAACTGTCTAGACATTTTATATATTTTAGTAACCTAAATATGCACACTTAAATATCAGTCTTGTTTTTAAAAACATTAAAAAATTACCTAATATTACACTCACGGTTCTGCAACCTGAATTTTTCTACCTAAAAGTGCATCTTAGAAATCTCTTCATGTCACACATGGACTCCTCCACTCCTTTATCACATTCCATAGCATGGATGTACCAGAATTATTTCACCATCTCTCTAGTAATGGACATTTGGTGGTTCCCAATCTTTTGCTATTACTAATAATGCTGCTGCAAATATCCTGGGACATACATCTTGTGTGCACATGCAGTGTTTCTGAGGCTAAATTTCCCAAGGGGAACCTCAGAGTGAAAGGGAATGCGCATTTACAATTGTGAAGGCTACCCTGTGGGCATCTTTAAAGTTTGCTGATACAATCCCCCATGTGTGTACCTGCACGTTCAGGGACCCAAAGAACCATGTTGTGTAGGAGGCTCCAATCATAATTTTAAGTTTTGTAGAATGGGAGATGATATTTACATTTCTAAAGAAGTCCACTTGAAATATGAATATGTAGCTTGTAGTTCAAAGTTTATTTTTATTCAGAGTAAAAATTAGAGAAACGTAGATCCTCTTTTGTGCCTAAGATCTCCACTTGTAATTTTCCTCTCCTCACGTCCACGGTATTGTCTTGCATACTAAAGATTTTGCATTTGTTATAACTCTCCTCGGTTCATCAGTGATAATATCTCACTGGTCCAATATGTATCATATATGGCCAGTCATAAAAAAAATTCATTGTTTCTCCTAGAAATGACTGTGTTACTGACTCAGTCCCCTCAGAAAGTTAGAACTGGATTTAGAAATGTTGGCTACAGATTCTTATAACCCCAGAGTTACAACATAAGCTTACGCTTCTGAATGTTCCTGTGGCTATAATCTCATTTATACAAGTGAATTACTGAGAGAAAAGAAAAGATCCTTAAAACTAAAAAGCAGAACATGTAGTACAAAAAGATAAATGAGTTAATAACAATGAATATAAGAGAAACCTTAATATTAAAATGCTAGATATAATAGATGGCTGGCCTGTTTCTATAACTATACTAATAATATATATCTTTAGCAAGACTTTAAGTCTCTTTCTCTGACATAATATGACCTAATTTATTCATTTCAAACCTAAATTTGGCAACAGTTCACCATGGAAAAGAGTATGGAGGTTCCTCAAAAATTAAGAAGAGAGTTACCATATGATCCAGCAGTCCCTTGATTGTGCATCTACTCAAAAAATTTTAAAACATTTCTTTCTAAATAGATATGTACCCTTATGTTCATTGTGGCATTATTTATGGTGGCCAAGATGTGGAAACAATTGAAATGTCCTTTTATAGAATATTAGATAAAGAAGATGCAGTACATATATACAATGGAATACTACTTAGTAATAAGAAGATGAAATACTACCATTTGCAACAATATTCATGGACCTTCAGAATATCATTCTAAGTGAAATAAGTCAGACAGAAAAAGTCAAGAACCATATGATTTCACTCATATATGGGATGTAAAACTGAAAACAAGAAATGAACAAGGAAGACAAACAAACAAAAGTATGGTGGTTACCAGAGAAAAGGGTGTTGGGGTAGTTAAGGGTAAAGGAGATAAAATATTTGGTGATGAAAGGAGATTTGACTTTGGATGATAAACACACAATGAAATATGCAGATGATGTATTATAGAATAGTACACTTAAAACCTATATAACTTTATTAATTGAATAAAACTTTATATTAACTTTATTAATTTAATAAAAATAAAATTAGCTGTGTCATATAACACAACCTAGTCATGGGATCAAGAGTCACCATAGTCTCAGGGATTATGCAGGTTATGTATATAATGGAGAAAAGATTTTGGGTGCCATCTTAGCATTTCATAGTGGCATAGTATAAAATGTTAAATTCTTGTAAATGTGTCTCCTAGTTACTACTACTTCCTCCTCCTCCACCTCCTCATGCTAATAATAACAACTAACATTTTATTTGAGCCTTATGGATTCAAGTACCGTTGTAAACACTTTGCATGCATTAAATTACTCAGCCCTCACAAAAAACTTATGAACAGTGATGTGCTGGTAAATCTTTAACAACCAGCTCTGAGGAGAAAAAAGAAACCTAATGTGTAGTGCTCTGATTTATGTGGTAATAAATACTCCCCTATAGTCATTTTCAAGCTAGCAGCATGATATTGCTAAACGCAGAGTTGGGAAAAGGTGCGCAGCAGCAAATCATTATGTAGTTGTTTCCGTCACATAGCTAACATAGGTGTAAATAACCTCAAGAACATAGATAACAGTAAAATACACAAAATGATTAGAAAGTATAGGAAATAAAAATTAACTTGGACTGTAAAAATTTTCCCTGCCAATCATCATGTTGGACTAAAAGATGAGATAAAGCCAGCTGCTATGTAAACAAGAAACAATATTTTTCCCTTAGGCATTTGCAACTGTAAAATGTCATAGTATCCACCCTTTGAGTGGCTACTGCTTTCTTACTCACTAGAGAACACTGCTTCCTAAAATATTTTAGAAACCTTGCTGTTTTAAAGTATAGTGATAAGAATGAAATATTCCCCACCTGTCTATAAAATCTGAGTCACTTTGGTCTAGGGAAGCAATCTTGATTTCCAGCTCAGGTTCAGGCTTTAAGATAAAGTTTCTAGACACAACATCCATATGGATCTTAAACTAGCAGTTCCAAGGAAACAAGACTCTGAGTTAACTCTGCAGTCCATACATGATGTTGGTTCCTTTATACACCGCCCTGCTTTGCTTTGACCCTATCAAAAACAGTCATTTAAGTTTCACCTGTCTTCACTCTTCTCCAAAATTCTATAACTCCATCTTCTTCTTTGTCTGGGAGATGTGCCATGATTCCTCTGGTGTCTAATATCTCTCATTGCAATGGGTTAGGAAACCTGATTTTGTCAGACAACAGGTGTGTTCCTGGTGTTCTTAAGCTAATTAGGTGAGGCCGGTTAGTAAGAAGGAAAATTCCCTGGCAAGTAGAATGAGGAAACTGAGACAAAAGTTTGAATGAAGGGCCAGAACGGCTAAGCAATTAATATCCAGCTAACAATCACAAGACCTAACCTCCCTAACTGAAGAGGCCTAAGAGCAGGTGGTTTAAATCACCACGGTGAAGGAGGGAGATAACAAACACCAGTTAGAGCCAGACTCTTCCAAGATGGAGCAAAAACTGGCCAGAGAACCCCAAAGCTCATCATACATCATTGTAATAAAAATTGGCATCACAAGTAGAAAAGGGACAGAGATTGAAGAACTCCATGCCATCTCTGAACAGACCATGTTTAGAACAAGACCCCTTCTCAACCAGAAGATGGAGTCAGAATTTGGCACCACAAAGCTTCCAGACAACCACCCCCATGGAAACATAAATTTCCAAGAACTAACTGACCACCTGTGCAACTCACTAGTGAGCTGGCTTGCATCCACTCAGATACATACTTCTTGCTTCTTTCACAGCAGTACTTGCACTCTGTCCTCTTTCCTTTTCCTTACCTGAGTAAAACTTGCCTTGTTCTCACTTGGAATCAAGTGAATTATTTTCCTGAGTGAATCAAGAACCTGGAGGTTACCTGACACATGAAATTTCCTGGACCAAGCTGGGGCAGGGCTAGGTGCCAGCACAGAAGTTTGATTCAATCATCCACTTATTTTGCTTGAGTTGCTCTGCCATAGACTGGTTTTGCGTGTCTGATTCAGTCATTGATTTGCACTGCCTGGATGGGTCATATACTTGTTTTGCCTGCGATTCAGTCATCGATTATGCTGCCTGGATGGCTCAGTGATCGACTTCTACTGCCTGGCTGTCTTGGTCATTGCCTTGTCATGCCTGTCACAGTCATCGACTTATACTGCCTGCCTTGCTGGGTCATTGGCTTATACTGCCTGTCTGACTCGGCCATCAGCTTATTCCTACCCGGCTCAGTCATCAGGTTATTTCCTCTGCCCTCACTTGGCCTGCAGTTCTTCCCAGGAGGGACTCAGTCATTATTTTCTTGGACTGACTGCGTCATCAACTATTTTTCACAAGTTCGGGGGATCATTGACCGCCTGCCATCACGTTACTAATGCTTCTCTTGGAGTCATGTCCTCGTAGCCTCTTTTCACTCACCTGACATTTCAGTCATCTCGATCCTCAACTATTTCTGCTGACCGGCTTGGTCATCGACCGTTCCTCCTGGGCTAACTCGGTCATCAACATTTTCCCCGGATGTGTCCATCATCACTATGTGCCCTGGGGCTAAGTCTGTCATCAGTGCTTTCCCTTAGGTTGATTTAGTCACTATGCCATGGGACTGTTTTCCACAGATTCAGGAGTTCACTCACGCGGTGCCATCTCATTATTAACTTTTTCTTGGAGTGATGTGCTCATAGGTGATCTTCTCTGAGCTGAGAGTGCAGTCATCACTATCAGCTATTTTCAGTAGCCGACTCTGTGATCCATCTGTTTCCTCTGACGGTCGTCAATTTTTATATATGTTTTACTCTACAACTTGGTCATTATTCTTCCTGACTCAGTCATCAACTTACTTTGCCAGTTTGATTCAATCATGCACTTATTTTGCTTTAGTAGCTCTGTCATAGACTCGTTTTTCATGTCTGATTCAGTCATTGATTTGCACTGCCTGGATCAGTCATCTACTTGTTTTGCCTGTGATTCGGCCATCGACTTATGCTGCATGGATGGCTCGGTCATCAACATATACTGTATTTTTTTATAATTGCATTCTTGAATTCTTTCATTTATGTCAGATATTTCCATGTCTTGATGTTTTGGTTTTTTCTAGAGATTCTTCATTTCCTTTCTGAGCTGTCAGTTCGATTATTCATGTGATTTGATTAATTCCTTTTCTGTCTAGGCATCTGTGTATGACTGGCACTTCTCTAGCAGATGAATATGAAGAGTTCTTTCTATTAATTTTTAGTAGGTGGCAGTGAATCACAAGTTTATAGCTCTCTTGTCTTCCCTGGCTCTTCAGATCTCCACCAGGTAGAGTTCCCTTGGTAGGTTGATTCCTTTCCTGCGGTCCAGTCAGTCCAGTCCCAGGGGACCCAAAACTGCAAGGGGAACGCAGTGGGTGTTGGAGTTCCAAATCCATGAAATCCCAGGCTCTCTTTTGGAGCCAGGTGCTGTCATCAGTGTAGCAATGTGTAAGTTTGGGGTGGGGTGGACTGGGGGATCCCAGCTATCTTCTCTGTTGTTTTGCTCTCTTGAAAAAGGCAATCTTGGCCTCTGCGTGGTCCCCCCATGTCCTGACCCCAGGCCCAGTCACAGAGTGCACCCTTTGCTCAGGGAAAAGGTGATTTTGTAGTACCAGGGCTTGGGTTTGCAAATAATATGCCCAACAACCCGACACCAAGGGCAAAGGGAGTTGAGCTGTGGGAGGTTAGAGGGCAGTCATGTTCTGTGGGTTTGTTTCTCTGTCTGGAATGTGGACTGCCTGACAACCACGGCCCCAAGGTGCTGTGTCCCTGTCCGGGTCTCTGGGTTTAGCCCCCCAACTTGTACTGCTTACTCCTGCAGCAATGCCCACCAAATCTCCTTGCTCCTACCGGCTGAAGTGAGTGCCAGCCACAACCTGATTCCTCCCCTCTCCAGGCAGAACCCTGCCATAGGCTCCTGGCTGTCACACTGCACGTGTGGCTCATCTCAACTTTTTTCACTTCTCGGCTCCCTGGTTTGCTCCCACTTGCCCACACTTAGATGATTCAAGGCACAGATCTCTCAGGTGTGTTTGTGCATTAGCAAGGAATCCTTTGTTGAGTTATAGCTGTTCAACTTGTTGAAACTTCAAGGGGAGAGACCAAGGGGATCTCTCATACTGCCATTCCTCTGTCATCCAAAATTTAATTAATTTATAAATGTTTAAAAATATACAGTTTAGACCAATGGTCAGATAAGTATTTTAGAGTTTTAGACTTGATTTGCTGCATTAACCTCTGTCACATATTCTTTTTTTAAGAAACAACTCTTTAAAAATATAAAATATATTCTTAGACTATGGGTCCCAGTTTAGACTAATGGCTTCAGAATATGTTTTGCAAAGTTAAGTTTGTACTAAAGCTGCTGACAAGTTTTAGGGTTATGAATCCGACTGAAGAAATATAACCTCTTGAATTAATTTGTATGTTGATATGAAATACTAAAAATGTGTAAGATAGTTTTAAAAAATCTTATGAATAACCCAATCTTTGTATGTGTATTTTTAAAATGACTTTGAAAGAGCTGACTTTCTGTTATCTACTAGAATTTAAAATTCAGAATTGATGAGCAAACTGACTTATAGGCAATACTTATGAAATTAGGTTTCAAAATGACTTTTAAATGTTTCAAGTAAGAAAATAATATCTAAGAAAAATCTATGGCAGTTTCTTCTTATTGAAGTTACTTTTATACTTATTTAGATTACAAATGCGGCCATTCCACACACATTTTTCTAGGCTCTGTTATGTTCCAGATAATATGCTATATGCTGGGGTTACAGAGCATCAGTAGGTGTGATCCCTTCCCTCAGGGAGTCTGCAGTCTGTTAGAGTTATGGAACAGATATTTAATAAGTAAGACAGTACTTATGGATAGAAGTCTGTGTATGGTAAGATGGAAGGACAAGGGGAAGATATGACATTGAACCTTAGTAAAGATGAGTTGAAATTCAAAAGCGCAGGTAACCTAGAATGGTAAATACTTCAAAGATCATCCATATTTAAATGTGCACTCTGTTTTTATAATTTGATTTAAACATGGATATGTTTTTATCATCGTCGTCGTCGTCGTCGGCAGCCGTCCGTCTCGAGAGATGATGGCGTAGCTTCTTGAGAGTCTATCTGCACCGCCGAGAATGGCTGTGCAGTCCGACTCGGGAGTGACAATCCCTGCTGCACTTGTTACAGGTGAAGGCAGATGGCTGTTGTTGCTGCTGCTGACGCTGCTTCCGCCTCGATCTTTTCTGGACCGCCTCCTCGTTGCGCGCAGCCTCTGCGCGTGATGTACCTTGCCTGACCGCGAGCCTCCAGGCTAGGCGGTCGTCTGCTTGAACTTCCCATGTGTTGAGATTGATGGAGCATTGTGTCATGTCCTTTTTGCAGATGTCTTTGAACCGCAGTTTTGGGCGCCCTGTCATCCTCTTGCCTTCTGCTAGCTCGCCGTAGAGGAGGTCTTTGGGGATACGGCCTGCATCCATTCTTTTGACATGGCCGAGCCACCTGAGGCGTCTCTCGCTAAGAACTGCATGCAAACTGCTCATATTGGCTCGCTTCAGCACCTCGGTGTTGGGGACCTTATCCTGCCAGGCGATATGCAGGACGCGTCGCAGGCACCTCATGTGGAAGCTGTTGAGTTTCCTTTCGTGCCTTGCGTAGGTGGTCCACGTCTCGCTGCCATAGAGGAGAGTGCTGAGTACGCAGGCTTGGTAGATGCGCAGTCTGGTTTTCTCAGTGAGGCTGGAATTGTTCCACGCTCGCCGGTTCAGTCTGGCCATAACTGTGGCTGCCCTGGCGATTCTCCGGTTGACCTCCAAGTCGACTGACAGAGAGCTCGAGATGGTGGACCCGAGGTAAGTGAAGTCGTTGACAACCTCCAGGGTGTATCCGTCGATGGTGATGCATGGGGGAGTCCCCGTGCCTTGAGCCATAACATTCGTCTTTGTCAGGCTGATGGCTAGTCCGAACTCCTTGCATGCGTGGGAAAGGCAAGTGACTAGCTGCTGAAGTCCCTCTTCGGAGTGTGATGTCAAAGCTGCGTCGTCGGCGAAGAGCATCTCACGGATGAGCACCTCTTTGACTTTGGTCTTGGCTCGTAGACGGGCCAGGTTGTAGAGCTTGCCATCGGATCTGGTGTGAATGAAGACACCCTCGCTGCAGTCCTTAAAGGCGTATTGGAGGAGCATGGAGAAGAAGATTCCGAACAGTGTAGGCGCGAGGACGCAGCCCTGCTTTACTCCGCTGCTGACTGGGAAGGCCTCAGAGGTTGCGCCGTTGTAGGACACCGTGCTGTGCATGTTGTCGTGAAAGGACATGACCACAGGCAAGCAGATGTGGTGGACAGCCAATCTTCCGTAGCAAGCTGAAGAGTCCGCTTCGACTGACCAGATCAAACGCCTTCGTGAGGTCGATAAAGGCGAGGTAGAGTGGTTTATGCTGCTCGTGACACTTCTCCTGCAGTTGGCGTAGGGAGAAGATCATGTCCACTGTTGATCAGCCAGCTCTGAAGCCACACTGGGACTCTGGGTAGACGCGGGAAGCAAGGGTCTGCAGGCGGGCAAGAGCGACCCGGGCGAATACTTTGCCGACGACGCTGAGGAGAGAGATGCCCCGGTAGTTGTTGCAGTCGCTGCGGTCTCCTTTGTTCTTGTACATGGTGATAATGTTGGCGTCTCTCATATCCTGGGGGATGTAACCCTCCTTCCAGCAGCGACAGAGTAGATGGTGGAGCGGCTGTAGCAGGACTGGTTTCCCGCTCTTTAGGATTTCTGGAGGGATTCCGTCGCTTCCTGGTGCTTTCCCGCAAGCGAGGCGGTCGATGGCTTTGCCGAGCTCTGCCGCAGTAGGTGGGGTGTCTAGCTCCTCCATGACTGGTAGGTCTGGGATGGCGTTAAGAGCAGTGTCTGTTACGGTGTTCTTCGTCGCGTACAGCTCGAGGTAGTGCTCGGTCCACCGCCGCATTTGCTGTTCCTGGTCAGTGATGACCTCACCTGTCTTGGACTTAAGGGGGGCGATCTTGGAGGGGATTGGGCCTGTTGCCTTCTTGATACCCTCATACATTCCTCGTGCGTTGCCTATATCGGCGGCT
Source organism: Furipterus horrens (assembly GCF_987537825.1). Classification (NCBI taxonomy): domain Eukaryota; kingdom Metazoa; phylum Chordata; class Mammalia; order Chiroptera; family Furipteridae; genus Furipterus; species Furipterus horrens. The sequence goes on from NW_028327187.1 coordinate 4,208,125, forward strand.
TCCTGAATGCTTCTGCACAGGTTTAGCCAATAGGTGTTGGCACAGTGGCGGGCGGTCTTCTGGACTTTGTTCCTGGCAGCCCGTAGAGCTTGAAGTGTACTGGGAGTGGGCGTGACCTTGTAAGCCAGTAGGGCCTTCCTCTTAGCCTCGATCACGGGTTCCATTTCTTCCCAGTGAGCCTCGTACCAGTCAGCGTTCTTCCGCTCTTTCTTCCCGTAAGCAATAATGGCGGAGTTGTATATGGCGTCGCGGAGACGTGGCCAATTGGATTCGATAAAGTCATCTGCCGCCACTCCCTTGCCGAGTGCATCTTCCATCTTGTTGATGAATTGCTGGGTCTTAACTGGGTTGCTGGCACAACTGGTGTTGATGCGTGGGCGACCCTTCATCTTGGAGTGGTGCAACCTCTTCGGCATTATGCGCACCTTGCTTACCACGAGGGCATGATCCGTGTCACAGTCTGCACTGTGGTAGCTGCGAGTGAGGAGGGTGCTGCCAATATCCGTTCTTCTGGTGATGACGAGGTCAAGCTGGTGCCAATGGCGGGAGCGGGGGTGCCTCCATGACACCTGGTGGATCTCTTTGCACTTGAAGAATGTGTTTGTCACGCACAGGCCGTGGTGACACGAAAGCTCAAGCAGTCGCTGACCATTCTCATTGATCTTTCCTCTCCCAAAGTTTCCAAGGCAGGTGGGCCAGACCATGTGGTCAGCTCCTACTCTTGCGTTGAAGTCTCCAAGGAGATAGAGAGCGTTACTTCTGGGGATCTTGGATAACGCTTCGTCCAGTGCATGGTAGAACTGTTCTTTCTCTTCGGTGGTGGCGCAGAGGGTTGGGGCATACGCGCTAAGAATGCTGACTGGACCGAAAGTTGTTGACAATCGGAGGGTAAGTAATCTCTCTGTGCCTCCTGTGGGTGGCTCTATGGAGTTAACAAGCGTGTTCTTCACAGCGAACCCAACACCATGCTGTCTTGGTTGGTCCGGAGACTTCCCTTGCCAGTAGAAGGTGTAGTTGGTTTCTCTGATAGTTCCGTTGTCGGCCAACCGGGTCTCCTGTAGAGCCGCAATGTCGATGTTTAGTCGTGCCAGTTCCCTATTGATGACAGCGGTTTTCCTGGCACCATTGATCCACGGAAGGTCTGCAGTAAGTCCAGGGCACATGGTCCTGATGTTCCAGCTAGCGAGGCGAAGAGCCGGAGGCTTCTTTCTTGTTGTTTGCTTGGAATTAACTGGTGCGGGTGTTTTGTGGCCCACTTTTCTGATCCCCACGCACCCAGTGGGGCAGGCGAGCCATGGCGAGACGGTAGCTGTCCAGTGAGGTGCGATGACCTCTCCGACCATCAGAGGAGACCCCTGGCGCTCGTTTCCTTCGCCAATCGGATGAGCTTATAACCGGTATCTGTCTCCTCCCGTGTTGAGTCGACATCTTGCGATGACGCTGGAGTGTCCTCTCCAGTGAAACTGAAGCTACAGAGCCTGGGCAGGGTGATATGGAGGGTCTGCTGTTGCCCATGCAGCAGACCCCCCCTCTCTTTGCAGCTGAAGGGTCCAAGGGAAAGACAAAGTCAATACAGCTTGGCTTCAGGTGCGCCGCAGGAGTTGCCGGTGTTGACTACAATGTCAAACCGCCTTAGGGACTCCGGCTCCGGATTTTCTGTCGGGGTTTACTCCCTTAGCCTTTCCCCTGAAGAGGTGTGCCGCAAGGCAGCGGAGGTTTTTTGGAGTCAGAGTTTTCCTTCTGTGGTATCAGTTGTCATATCTCATCTTTCATTTCTGATTTTGTTTATTTGGGTCCTCTTTCTATTTTTCGTGATACGTCTGGCTAAAGGCTTGTCAATTTTGTTTATCTTTTCAAAGAACCAGCTCCTAGTTTTATTGGCATTTTGAATTGTTTGTTTAGTCTTTATGTCATTTAATTCTGCTCTGATCATGATGATTTTATTCCTTCGACTTGCTGTGGGCTTTGTTTTTGTTCCTCTAGTTCTTGTAGCTGTAGGGTTAGATTTTTTATTTGAGATTCCTCTATCCTTTTTAAGTAGGCCTGTATTGCTATGAACTTTTTTCTCAGGACTGCTTTTGCTGTGTCCCACAAGTTTGGGGCTGTTGTGTGTTGATTATCATTTGTTTCCAGAAACTTTTTGATTTCTTCCTTTACGTCATTGTTAACCCATTCATTATTTAATAGCATGTTATCCATTCTCCATGAGTTTGAATGCTTTTGAGTTTTCTCCTTGGAGTTGATTTCCAGTTTCAAGACATTGTGATCTGGAAAGATGCTTGATATAATTTCAGTTTTCTTGAATTTTTTGAGGCATGTTTTGTATCCTATATGTAGTCTATCTTTGAATATGTTCCATGTGCACTTGAAAAGAATGTATATTTTCTTTCTTTGGGGTGAAAAGTTCTATATATATCAACTAAGTCCATTTGATCTAGAGGGTTGTTCAATGTCTTTGCTTTGAAGAACTGTTCATTGTTGACAACAGGATGTTAAAGTCCTCTACTATGAGTGTGTTGCTGTTGATATCCTTCTTGTAGTCTTCCAGGATTTTCATTATATATTTGGGTGCATATATGTTTCCCAGGGTTACATCTTCTTGATGGATTGTTCCTTTAAGGATTATGAAATGTCCTTCTTTGTCACTTTTTATGGTCTTTGCTGTGAAATCTGTTTTGTCTGAGATAAGTATTGCAATCCCACCTTTTTTTTCATGTCCATTTGCTTGGAATACTTTTTTCCATCCCTTCAGTTTCAGTTGTGTAGATCTATTGTTTTGAGGTATGTCTCTTGTAGACAGCATATATGTGGGTCATGTTTTCATTTCCATTCTGCTACCCTATGTCTTTTGATGGGAGCATTTAATCCATTTACATTTAAGGTTATTATTGGCAGGTATTTATTCATTTCTCTTTGTACCTGTGTTCCTCTCTCTCTCTCTCTCTCTCTCTCTCTTTTTCTTCTTTTTACTAAAGCATCCCCTTTAGCATCTCTTGCAATGCTGTTTGGTGGAGATGTATTCTTTTCATCTTCCTTGTCTGCAAAACTTTTTATTTCACCTTACATTTTGAAAGAGCCTAGCTGGGTAGAGTAGTCTTTGTTGTAGGCCTTTGTTTTTCATTGCTTGAAATATATTTTGCCATTCCCTTCCTGCTTGTAGTGTTTCTGTTGAGAAATCAATTGATAGTCTTATCAGAGCTCTCTTGTGTGTTATTTGCTGTTTTTCTCTTATTGCCTTTAGGATTCTCTCTTTGTCTTTGAGTTTTTGCCATTTTAATTATGATGTGCCTTGGAGTGAGCCTTCTTGGGTTCATTTTCATTGGGACCCTCTGTGCTTCCTGTACTTGTGAGACATTTTCTCTCCTCATGTTCAGGAAGTTTTCTGTCATTACTTTTTCAATCAAGTTTTCTGTCCCTTGCTCCTTTTCTTCTCCTTTCTGCATCCCTGTGATATGGATATTATTGCATTTCATGTTGTCCTCCAATTCTCTTAAACCCTCTTCCTTCTTTTTAAGTCTTTTTTCATTTTTCTGCATTGTCTGGGAATTTTTTTCTCAGTTGTCCTCTATCTCACTGACCTGATTCTCTGCTTTATTTAGCCTGTTTTTGATTGCTTCTATTGTGTTCTTCAGTTCAGAAATCATATTCTTCAGTTCTTCCTGGTTCTTATTGATTGTTTCTATGTCCTTTTTCATGCTGGTGTAGTTCTCAGTAAGTTCCTTGTAGCTTCCCTGGAGTTCTTTTCAGTTCCCCTGGAGTTTGTTGTAGTTTTCTTTGAGTTTGTTGAGTTCATTGAGCTTCATTGCCATTGTTTTGAATTACATGTCTGATAGTTTGCTTTCCTCTATTTCATCTAACCCTCCTTCTGGGGATTCCTCCTTTTCCTTTGGTGGAGTACAACGTTGTTTCTTCTCCTCACTATTATAGGCGTCTGTTCTTGTTTGTGTTTGCTTCTTAGATTGATCTGCTTTTATTTTCTGCCTTTGTGGTGTGACCTTCTGTGGTAGGAATCCTGTGTGATTCAGTGGTGCAGACTCCTTGATCTCCTTAACTTGATGCTCTTGGGATGCCCTTTATGCCTCTTATTTGGACTCTCTAGTACTATTTTGGTTTTGGTGGTTGTGTTGCTCTTTGGTGGGTCCTTCCCTTACATTAGCTGACTGAAAGTCACTCTGCCCACTTCCGACAGTTGTTGAGCTGCGTCTGGCTGATGCTACTTGGAGGGGAGTAGTCTGCTTATGAGATTTCTCCCGTAGTACTGGGGTTGAGTCTGCCCTGGGATCTGGTCTGCTGCTGCCCCAGCTGTTTCTCCAGTCCAGTGCCCAAAGTTTTTCAAAGCTCCTCTAGTTCACTTCACCCTCTTTTGGATGCAGCCCAGGTTGAGCATGGCAAGTGTGCTTTTGCTCACTAGCCAGTAGGCGGGCTGGGGCGGCAGGTCGGTGCAAGGGCCGGAGGGTGTTCCCCTGTGCCCACAGGTGCACTGGGGGCATTCCCCAAGCTGGTGGGTGGGCCCTCAGGCCAGGGGCATTCTTCTGCGCTGGCACATGGGCAAGCCAAGGACATTAACTTGCACTGGCAGGCAGTAGGCAGGGGTGCCGAAAGCGCCCCTGTGAGTGGGCTCCTGTCCATGGGATTCTCAAGGAGCTCACCCTGCCCCTAGCCTTTTATCCCCAATACGAAAATAAAATCAATAAGTTAAAAAAAGAAACAAACAAACAAACAAAAAAGAACACTGCTCGCAGCCTCCCAGAGTCAGGCACCACCTGGCCAACTCCTGGCTCTGTTAGCAGGCACAGCCTGGATCTCCACTTCCAACTGCTCTCAGTGGAGACCCAGGGGCATTGAAAAAACTTTGTGCTCCACCAGCCACTGCCCGGGGAAGCAAACCAACCAGAACTCGCATCTCTCTGGTGTCTCCTCTGCGAACCTCACCAAGCAGGTCTCTCAGAGGTGGCTTCCTCTGCTGCCAGCAGTTCCAAGGTTCAACTTTTGCCACTATCCAGATGTTAACTGAGTTTCTATGTCCAAATTTAGCTGAAACTATAGACCAGTCTCAGGAGCAAGCAAGGGCAGCCTCTCCTCACTTATCCACCAGCTTCCTTTTATATAATTCAATTTTAATAATGGCTATGTTTAACATCCAGTTCAAAAAATAGCTGAAAATTAAAAATGATTCTTTATGAGCAAGTGTGATCCAGCTATAGCACACTATGAGGTAGACTCTATCACCTCCATTTTACAAATGAAGAAACTGAGACCAAGACAAGTTAAGTAATGTGATCTGTGACCTAAATCATACAACTAGTAAGGGGCAGAGTTGAGACTTAAATCCAAAATTTTGGTTTTAGTCTCCACACTCCTAATTATCTGTTTCCTCTGATATGTTAAGTTGTATGATGATTTTTCCCCTGGTTTTCATTTGTGAGAGTGGAGCCTGCTGACATCATGACCCCCCTTTTCCAGGAAAAATCTACTGTAGACTGTGTAGTCCAAATATGCAATTCCTGAATAATGCTACATATATTCTTTGCCACAAGTTAGTGGTTTCTTAATGCTAGGCCATTGTCAGGTTCAAAATAATACTTCCTAGAAATTACTGCCACTCTAAGTATCAATTTTTTTTTATTTGTAAAAGGTAGGTAATAATGCTAAGCCAGACAGAACCTTGCTTCTGAAAGGGTATACTTTTCAAGGCTCACTGAATGCCATGTGTTTTCTGTATTGTACATTATATAAGAGAAACATATTATACTCTCATTTAAAAGTTACAAAACTTAGGAATGACTGAGAAGTGTATTTAAGATTGTCCCTTTAAATCTTTAATTTTTAAAAATTCTCACCCAAGGACATGCTTATTGACTTTTTTAAAGTGAGAGAAAGGGAGAAAGGGAGGGAGGGAGAGAGAGAGAGAGAGAGAGAGAGAGAGAGAGAGAGAGAGAGAGAGAGAGAGAGAGAGAGAGAGAAACATGCCCCAACCAGACTGAACCAACAATCCAGGTATGTGCTCTGACCGAGGATTAAATCTGCAACCTTTTAGTGTATGGGATAATGCTTAACCAGCTGAGCCACCCAGCCAGGTCAATATCTGTAAATATTTTGCAGTAAGAAATTATGTATTATACTTACAATCAATCAATCAATCAATAAAAAGGATTAAAACATTCAGGATCTTCCCTAATATCAACCAATTAGAAAAATGGGGAAACTAGGATACACACTTAGGTCTATGTAACTCCAAAGCTCATGTTCTTTCCACTAGTTCAGATTTAGAAATATGCTATCTTCCTTTCAGCAATATATGCTATAAGAAAAAATAAGAAAAAAAAATCTGATCCTTCCTGAAACTCTAGGACTGTTCTTCAAATGTAAACTGTGCCTAGAGATGGAATTAGTCATTTGGTTAAACTTTAGCACTGGTCCACTTGAATCACACTCATCATTTGCCTTCTCTCTTTTGTCTGCAGCCTGAACCTTAGCCTTAAGAAAGAAAAAGATAGAATTGGACTTGCCCTTCATTGCAATGTGAATTTGAACATGTATTAGTCCCATTCATCTTCTCAACATATTTAGGCCCTTGAAATAGGAAGCAATCATTTTTTAAGTTGAGCACATATTCTGTTTACAAAGTTTTGGCCCAAGCAAGGAAAAATGGAATGTTAACTATTGAATGCTGGTTGCTTTCCCAAGGTGCAATTGCCTATATATCTTTTTGTATTCTGGAATGATTCTGAGCTGATAGTTAAATTTAGCTTGCCCTATCAAAGTTCTAGAGAAGAACACTCTTAAAAAATAATTCATTAAATTTTAATATTAAAGCACCCAAGCCTCAACCATGATCATCTTAGCTTGATGGAATTCTGGGCAAACACTCTCATCGCTGCCTTCCACTTCTTCTGAAAGGTTTGTTGCTCAGAATTCAAATATAACACACTGCTGCCTGGATACTTAAGTAATAACATATTTTAAACTTGTCTGAAAGCTTAGTAATGTTAATGATCTCATTTATTACTCAGCATTGTGCTGTATTAGGGTATGAGGTTAATATAATCCAAAAGGTGGTGATTTGTGGTCTGTCACCATTGCATTTTAATAAGAAAGAAATATAAAAGTGAGCTTTTGCATTCCTCTATCTGATCTCCTCCATAAGTCTCCTCAAAGTGTTGCCTTCAGTGTTTATCTCCTTTGAGAATCTCAAGACTTATGAATGAAGTTACTTCTGCTTGCAGTTTGCTGTTGGTCACTTTAACATCCTTTTCTTCTGCCAGTAGCAAGTTACTGTGGTCAACGATTTTAGCTAAACAGGAATGTATAATATAATTATTACTGGTTTGACTGAGAAATCTAAGACTAAAATCCTTGGCTGTAGCCTTGATTGGTAAAAGCAAAGTTTGCTTGTTAATAATTGTCTTGCTTCCCATTTTTCTAAGTTGACAATAATTATGCACCTACAGTGTCAGGATTATTTTTAGGATATTAGAGAGTGGGCTTATAAAGTTCACTGAGATCATACATTGCTAGAAATGTTCTATGTGTGAAATATTTTTAAATTGTCTGATGGAGAAAACCCAAGCAACAGATGGATTCTATTTGTAACCCAAATATTTTATCTTGAGCAGCCTCATAATTCATGTGTGGTTGAAGCTTTGGTTGAGGTAATGTGTCATGAGACCAAGACCATAAGGCCCTCAATTCTCTGAGCTGCATGCTGCTTTGCAGTTCCTGAAGCCAACTTTTTACAAAGTCTAAGAGTCCTGGTGAGGCTTCTCAGATATGTGTTAAAACAAATGTGTTACTGATCTTTATAAATGAAAAAAAAAAAAAAAAAAGAACACTGCAAATTGGATTTCTACATCTACCTAATTCTAAGCTAATGGTTGAAACATTCATAAATTTGCAACCTAAATGCAGAAATAAATATTGATAAATGTCCACAGAAGGGTGAACTATGAGTCAACATTATGGGGAGGTAAAGCTCAATGGATTATTCCCAGATAGTAGTTCTAGGAGCAAAGGTCACCTACAGCATGGTTTATCAACCTTAGTACTACTAACATCTTATATTGGATACTTCTTTGTTGTAGGGGCTGTCCTGTGCATCCTACTATGTTTAGCAGTATCCCTACTCTCTGTTGACTTGGTGCATAGTGTAAGCTTCAATAAATATTAGTTCTGATCTTATTACTCTTTTTTAAATATGTTTTATTGATTATGCTGTTACAGTTGTCCCAATTTCTTTTCCCTCTTTTCCCCTCCACCCAGTTGTCCCCCCCCTTAGTCCATGCCCATTGGTTGTGCATACAGTTCTTTTCAACCTCTTCCTGTCTACTCCACTCCCTCCTACTATGCTTAATTCCTGTACCATCTCCCTCCCTTTCCTCCCTCCCCATTCCCCACTGAACTCGCCCCAATATGTTCCCCATACCTATAGTTCTTTTTCCACTCTCGTTGCCCACTTAGTTTGCCTTTGTTTCGATTCCCAAGCTTCTTTTGTTGGTTGTTGTGATACAGTTTTCATTTTAATGTTCATAGTTTTGATCCTCCTTCTTCTAAACAAATCCCTTTCATATTTCATATAACAGTGGTTTGGATCTGAGGAACTCCTTCTGGTTTACTTTGTCCTGGAAACACTTTCTCTGCCCTTCTATTCTGAATGACAGCTTCACTGGATAGAGTAATTGTGGCTGTAGGTTTTTGCTTTTTATTACTTTGAATATTTCTTGCCAGTCCCTTCTTGCCTGCAGAGTCTCCTTTGAGAAATCAGCTGATAGTCTAATTGGGACTCCTTTATACATAATTGTTTTGTTCTCTCTTGCTTCTTTTAAGATTCTCTCTTTATCTTTAATTTTTGACATTTTGATGATAATGTGTCTTGGTGTGGTTCTCCCTGGGTCCAGCTTTTTTGGAACTCTCTGTGCTTCCTGGACCTGTAAGTCTGTTTCCTTCCCCAAGTTAGGGAAGTTCTGCTTCATTATTTTTGCTCATAATTTTTCAATTTCTAGTTCCTCTTCTTCACCTTCTGGCAACCCTATGATTCTGATGTTGGCCAGCTGACAGCTGTCCCAGAGGTTTCTGAGCCTCTCCTCATTTTCCTCACTTTTTGTTTCCTCTTTCTGCACTGGTTGACTGTTTCTTCCTTTCCTATGTTCCAATTTGTTGATTTGATCCCTGGTTTTCCTTTCTTCACCACTTGTTTTGTATGTGTTTTTGTTCATTTCAACAGGACTTGCCTTCACCTTCCACGTCTTGATTAAGTACCGCTGTTATTTCTGTAAGCTGTCATATAACTATAGCTCTGTTAATTCATGTATTTGCTTTCTGGTCAGCTGAGTGATTGGGATCTCTATCATGCTCCCTGCCATCCTGACAGGTTTGTTTATCTTTCCTTCTTTGGTGGGGCTGTCACACCTCCTACGCTATAGGGGATGGAGCCCCGTGCACTTGTCACTACCAGGTGATCCTTCTCACCACACTGTGGTGCTTTGTGTGGGAACGGGGGTCCAAGGTGGATTCCTGCCATTCACTCTCTGCTGAGAGATGGGGAGCCTCCTCCTCCATCCCCTTGCCCTCTGGGCCTCACAGTCTGAGGAAATGGGGGTCTGCCTTCCCTGGCGTTGGAATCGCGAGCTGACAGGTCTGGACTGCAGCCGGGGGTGCTCCCCAGGCTCTTCTCATCTCCCCTTAAATATGGGTGTCTGTGCTTATCACAATCCCGCTGCTCATCACTGCAGCTGCCGCCCGCAGCACAGCTTGATCTCTCCACCCTGGCTTCGCCCCTCCTACCTGTCCGGACGGGCACCATTTGTTTATAACTTCATATTTTGGACTTCCGTGTAGCTTTGTTTTCTGGAACTTCTGATTATTTCTGGTTTCGCAGTAGTTGTAGTCCTTCTTAGTTGTGGAGGGAGATGGGGCGTGTCAGTCTAGGCCTCCATCTTGGCCAGAAGTCTGATGTTATTATTCTTATATTTAATAAGAAACTTGTGAAGAAGATATTATTATTATGCCCATTTGATAGATATCAAACATGATTTTACAGGTTGGGTCAAAGGTAGGTTTACAATTGTGAGTGCCCAAAACAGAGTTTATTCTTGCATTATTATTTATTGATAATTGTATTATTTTTCATATTAACAACTGCAAAACTACTTTTGCATCACCCTGTACACTGAAAATACTTTGCACATAGTATGTTATCAGTTAGAGAGGTAAAGTGACTTATTCAAGTTTACAGTTAACTACGAATATGGGCTAAAATGTATTGACAGTTCTTCTAATTTCAAATCCTTTTTTCCTTCATAACAGAATTCAGAGTTCTAAATATAAAATTTGACTCATAGAAATGGAGAAAAATGGAGGTATAATTTTTTTTTTTGTTAGATCTGACAGAGGTCTAGGTAAGGCTGTACTGTTCAGAGCCTGGGACAGTGGGAAGAAAAGCAATGGGGAGCTCCGAAAAACCAAATTAGGTATCCTAAGAAGATGGACCAATGAAACATATTTTGCATTTGAGCCAAGCCAATTCTCTTTCTTCTGATTGGTTAACCAAACTACACTGGCTTCTTACAGCCCCTCCTTTGACATTTTCCAGGTCTAGAGAAAGAATATAAATGAAGAAACCTTGAGGCATACATTTCACCTTTCTTCTGTTCCCAACTTTATTTCTTTCCTGCACCACAAAGGCCTCTTGGGTATGTGGATGTACACACTTGTCCATATATTCAAGCTTCATCCACCCCTTTCAATTAGAAAACAATTGTCTCTTGGGAACCTCCAGGCAGAGGAGAAACACACCTGTGAATCAGTCTGTTCTTAGAAGGATGTCAATAAGCAAGAGACCCCTTTGGTCCTGGACAGAAGATTCTGGAATATTTGAATAGGAAATTATACAAATTTGTGTATCTGAAGTATAGTTTTAAAAAGGGAATTTAGCCCTATCTGTTGTGGCTCAGTGGACTGAACACAGGCCTGTGAACCAAAGGGTTACCACACTGGTTCAATCCCCAGTCAGGGCACATGCCTGGGTTGTGGGCCAGGTCTCCAGTTGGGGGTGTGCAAGAGACAACCACACACTGATGTTTCTCTCCCTCTCTTTCTCCCTCTTCCCTTTCTCTAAAAGTAAATAAATTAATTTAAAATATTTAAAGTGAGTTTAAGTCTTCAAGTGGAGTACATATCCTTGGTCTTGTAGAGGCAAGTGCTAGACGAAAATAGAAAGTACAAGGTCTGGTTATCTAGCACAAGGGTGATATTGAGCTACCGTGTCTGGAGTTTTATGCCAGTCTAAGCTTACCTCAGTAAATTTTGCATATTTGTTAATGCCATACAGTCTCTTGCTATATCTAACTACTCTTAAGAATTAACTTTTATTTTTTAGGGGAAGGTTATTGCTAAATGTTTATTGAGACTGTCAGTCATTAGGGATGGTATTAGAACTAGAACCTTCTGGGGCCCAAATGAGTGATTCAGATAGAAGACATCTAAATATCTTTTCAAGTTCAAGAGAAAGAGAGTATGGGGAAGAAGAGAGTAGCTAATGATCTGACAAAATAAAACCAATTAAACCACAGATATTGATATTCATAAGCCTACTTACTTAATTCAACAAATATGTATTAAGAATCTTATTTATTTTCAAATACTGTTCTGGGTATTGGTACCACATAAGATAACAGAAAAGTTTTAAGTGAAGTGAGGAAAGAGTGTCACAGTTTCCAAAGGATATTTGTCTAAACATGGTTTGTTAATGAATTAGCCAAAGGGTATGTGTGCATGTATGTTAAATAAGAGAAATGATAAGGTGTTCTAAGTAAGTGGGCCTTAACTTCAAATATTAATATCAATAAAAATAATTTAGTTTCCATTTTACATATGGGGAAATCAAGGTTAAAGAGATTAAGTGACTTTCTCAAGACCACATAGCTACTACATTTTGGAACCTTAAACCAAGCCAAGCAGGTCTACTTGGTATTGGGTTGGCCAAAATATTCGTTTGTTTTTTTTTTTCCATATGATGGCTCTAATAGCACTTAGTTGTCTTTAACATCATTTGAAACAATTTTGTTAGATTGTACTGTGACAGCTGTCATATCAACATGCATTAAAAAAACTTACCGAAATTGGTGAATTTTAATATTGAAGATGGAAGAAAATAAGCAACATTTTCAGCATATTATGCTTTATTATTTCAAGGGAGGTAAAAATGCAAAAGAAGATTTGTGCAGTGTATAGAGAAGGTGCTGTGACTGATTGAATGTGTCAAAAATGGTTTGCAAGGTTTTGTGCTGGAGATTTCTCGCTGGACTATGTTCCACAGTTGGGTATCTTGATTTCTTCTTTTAATTCTTCTTTGACCCAATAGTTGTTCAGTAGAATGTTGTTTATTCTCCACATATTTATAATTTTTCCAGCTTGCTTTCTTAATTAAATTTATTAAGGCGATGTTGGTTTAAGATTATACAAGTTTCAAGTATACATTTTTATAATACATGATCTGTATATTGCATTGTGTGCCCACCACTCAAATTCACCACATCTCCTGTCACCATATATTTGACCCTCTTTACCCTTTAGTACTCTCCCACCCTCTTTCACTCTGTAATTGTACTGTTGTCTGTGTCTATGAGGTTTGGTTTGTCTTTTCTGTTCATTTCTTGATTTCAGTTTTGTATCCCATATATAAATGAAATTATAAGGAAAATTTGATGCATACATACAATTAAACACTGCTCAGCCATAAGGAAAGATGAAATACTGTCATTTGTGACAACATAGATGGACCTTAGAATATCATGCTAAGCAAAATAAGTCAGATAGAAAAAGTTAAGATACAGTTTTCTTCTCATCAATTTCCAGTTTTATACATGTGGTCAGAAAAGATGCTTGTTATTATTTCAATCTCTTTAAATTTATTAAGACTTGTTTTTCTTCCCAACATATGTTCTATTTTTGAGAAGTTCCATTTGCACTTGAGAAGGATGTATATTCTGTCATTTAGGAATGAAAATTTCTATAAATATTAACTATGTTCATTTGATGTCATTTAAGGCTGCTATTTCCTTGCTCACTTTTTGTCTAGATGATCTATCCATTGCACTATGTTGGGTATTAAAATCACTGTTATTATTGTAATATTTTCCATTCCTCTCTTTAAGTCTGTTAATAATTGCTTTGTATATTTTGGTACTCCCAGGTTGAGTGCATATATATTAATAATTGTACATCTTCCTGATAGTTTATCTTCATTATCATTATTAATATTCATCTATGTCTCCTGTTTCTTTTTTTGTTTGAACTCAATTTTGTCTAATATAAATATTAGTATGGCTATGCCCACTTTTCTCTAGATGCCTTGCTTCTAGTATTATCTTCCACCACTTCACTTTTTTAATTAAATTTATTGGTGTGACATTGGTTAATAAGATCATATAGGTTTCAAGTATACGTTTTTACTATGTTTATCTTTGGAGCTGAGATTTGTCTCCTAAAGGCAACATATAGTATGATCCTGTTTTTTAATCCATCCTGCTACAGTGTGCCTTTTGGGAGTACAGTGCATTTATACTTAGGGTGATTACTGATATATGAGGATTTACTACAACCATTTTAGCTTTTGTTTTGTGGTTGCTATAGATCTGCAGGGTTTTTTGGGTTTTTTTTCTTTCACTTCTTTGTTTCTCTCTGTTATTTTAGTTTGGTCAGTTTTCTTCGCTCCTTTCTCCATTTGATTTTATAAAAATGTTTTGTGAAGCAGTTCTCAATTTCTGTTTTGTAGTTACCATTAGTTTGTATAGTGTCTCATAAATACATTAGTCCATCCCACCTTACGTTTTTGTCACATATTAGCCCTTTTTATGTTGTAATTTGTTACCAAATTGCAATATAGTGATTTTTAACATTTTCTCCTTTAACCTTTATGTTACATGTTCAATACTTTATTCTGAAAATAGGGTTGCAATTACCTGCTTCTGACTATCTATCTGTTTGTCATCTCACCTAAAGTTCTGTATACTTTTGTGTTTTTGTTTTAGGTAGAAGATGCTATTTCAACATTTCTTGTAATGTCAGTCTTGTGGTGGTAAATTCCCCCAGCTTTTGTCTGGGAAAGCCTTTTTTTTTTTTTTCCTTTATATCTAAAGAATAACTCGGTTCTATATATTATTATTGTTTAGTGGTTTCTTTCTTTTAGTATTTTGAATACATCATTCCACTATCTCTTTGCTTGTAGGATTGCTACTGAAAAATCTGATGATGGTCTGATAGAATGTATAATGTAGTTTACTGTCTCCTCCCCACCCCCGGCTCCCTTGAGAATTCTTTCTTTGTCATTAACTTTTCATAATTTTAACACAATATATCTTGAAGAACATCTTTTTGTATTGAGATAATTAGGTGCTCTGCTAACTTATTGGATTTGAATGTCCAGCTTTTTCCATAGGTTTGGGAAGTTCTCATCAATTATTCCTTTGACTAAGAGCTCTGTTCCATTCCTCCTCTCTTCTTTTATCCTATGTTTCTCTTTCTAATGAAATTAGACAGTTATTTTAGAGTACTTTAATTTTTTTAACTCTTAGTTTGCTTGCTTTTTCTACCTGAATCATTTCTAGGTTTCTATCTTCAAACTCTATGTCCAATGCTCTTTAATGTATTCTTTATCTCACTTATTAAGCTCTTCAGCTCCAAAATTTCTGGGATTTTTTAATAGATTGAGTCTATATTTTATGGTTTCATTCATTTTGCTCATTAATTTTATTCCTGAGTTAATTGAACTTTTTTTTCTGAGTTTTCTTTTATCTCATTGATTTTGTTCATAAACACAATATTAACTCTGATTTAGTTCTGAAGACTTTTAATTTTCTTTCTGTCCTACATACTACCTTGGATATTCATGGTACTTGATGAATTCTTCTGCCTCTGCATTTAGGCTAGTTAACTTTTACTTGTTTACCTACAGTTTTGCTTTTAACAATTCGCAGGATGGTAAGTAACAGGTGTTGTTTCCCCATCCATTTATTGTACTCTCCTTTGGTAACCATGTGCTGGTCATCGTATCTAAAGGTCTATTTGTTTTATCTATTTGTTTTAGTTTTAGATTCAACATATAAATGAAATATATTTGTCTTTCCCTGTTTTTTTTTTCCACTTAGCACAATACCTCTAGGTATTTTGCATCCATACCTGGAGTATATAGAGTTCTAGTTTTTTCACATCCTTGTCAATACATTGTATGGTCAGTCTTTTTAATTTTAACCATTCTAGTGAGCGTGTAGTAGTATCTCTATATGGGTTCAAGTTTATTTCCCTAATTACTTCTTGAGACTATAATATATTGTAAACATAAAGAATATAGCCTTTTGACACAGGCTTCTTTCGTTCAGCATAATGTCTTAGAAATTCATTATCATTTTATGGGTATCAAAAGTGCATTATTTAATACTTGCTTTTATGATCACCCATTGAAGAACATTTAAATTGTTTATAATTTTTTCCCAAGTATTACAAGAGCTAATATAAAAAAATATGTACAAGTTTTTGTGTGACTCCATAGACAGTAGTGGAATTTATTGGAGCACATGTTAAAAGCAGTCTAAATTTATGAAGAATTACAAATCTGCTTTCCAGATTAGTGTATCATTTAGCATTTCTACCAGAAATTCCTCTGCATATTCACCAATACTTTGCATTGCCAAGTTTTTATTAAAAAGGTATTATTTTAAAAATTGTAATAAATGTGTGTAAGAATATCATTTTGCTGTTTTAATCTACATTTCTTTATAATGTTGAACAACTTCTCATGTACTAATTTCCCTCCGAAAATTTTCTTTGCCAATATATCTTTTCATGATTTTTGCTTTTTTATGTTTAGTATTAAATTTTAAGTTATTTATTTTGGATTCACATCCTTTATTCAAATACGTGAATTACAGAGCCTTCTAACCTTTTAATTAATACATTTATTTTGCTAAATAAAATATACACATTTCTACGAAGTCCAATATACCTTTTTTCTTATTTGATCTGGCTCTGTATCATGTCCATGACTTCTTTGCCCAGCCTAAAGATATGAGAATTTTCTCTCATGTTTTCTTCTAAAAAGTTTATTTTTACATTTTACATTAGGTGTCATCTATTTTACAGTAAATTTTGTATGATGTGTAAGATTTTAGCTAATGTTTGTTTGTTTGTTTGTTTTGTGTAAGGCTGTCTGATGGTTTCAACCCTAATTGTTAAAAGTACTATCCTTATGCTATTGAATTGTATTTGCAGAAGGGATAAGCCATAGAACATACATGTATAACCCATGGACACAGGCAACAGTGTGGTGATGGCCAGAGGGAAGGAAGAGCAGGGACTGGAAAGAAAAGGGCAAAAAAGGGGGAAATGGGGACATGTGCAACAATGTCAATAATAAAAATAAAGGAAAAAATTGGCCATATTTGTATGGATCTATTTCTGGACTCTATACTATTCCATAAATTTACATGTTTAGACCTCCATTAATACCACATTAACTTTTTTCTATATCTCTAAAGATAGTATTATAATCAGGTAGTGTGAGAGTTCTAAATTTATTTCTTTTTAAATTCATACTTATTTATTTATTTAAAAATGTTTATTTATTTTGAGTTATTTTAATTATTAATAAATTATTATAATCTACTTGTATGAATATTCAAAATATTATCTTGGGATTCTGATTGAAATTACATTAAATAAATATGTCAGTGTATTCATTACCCAAGTCAAGTGTCCTTCCATTACTCTATCCCCCTATATCCTCCTAACCTCCCCCTACTCCCCTTTCCTTCTGGTAATCACCATACTGTTGTCTGTGTATGAGGGTTTTTTGTTATGCCAATATATCTAATTTAAAACATTTGTCAATTTGAGTGGAATTGATATAATAACTTATTTAATCTACCAGTGAATGAGCACAGTATGTCTTTCATTTTTGTATTTTCTTTCATTTCTATTATCAGAACATTCTAATTTTAGTATATTGCTCCTTCAAATGTTTTGTTCATTTATTACGTAAATATTTCATTTTTATAAAGCTATTGCGCATAACACTTTTAAATTTTTAATTTCTGATTGTTCATTTCTAGCATTAAAATATGATTGATTTTTGAATGCTGACTGTATCTTGTGTCTTTACTAAATTCACTTTTACTTTCAAATACCAGTTATGGTTGAATCTTGTGAATTTTCTATGTAGACAATTATGGTATCTGCAAATCAAAACAGTTTTACTTCTTTGTCTCTAATGTGTGTGTTATTTCACTTTTTTCTTCAATTGCACCAGCCATGACAAACAGAAAAATATTGAATAAAAGTGGCAAGAACATACTTCCTCTTCTTGTTGCTCATTATAAGAAAATAGTATTCTGTCTTGCCTCATTGACATTGATATAAGCAATAGGTTATACATAAGCACACTTTATGAGGTAAAAGAAGTTTTATTCTATTTCCAGTTTTTTGAGTTTTAATCTAAAATAGACACTGACATTTTAACCCTTAAAACATTTTATTGTAGTAAGATACATATAACCTATGCATTTTTAAATTAAATTTACGGAGTTGACATTGGTTAATAAAATTATATAGTTTTCAAGGAGACTTGATTTTGGGTGGTGGACACTGAAAACAGTATACAAATTGATGCATTATAGAATTGTACACTTAAAACTTATAAAATTTTGTTAACCAATGCCACGCCAAAAAAATCAATAAAATGTTTTAAAAATGAAAACAACATTTACTGTAAATTAGGAGGTATTAGAATTGATATTACAGAAATGCAAATAATAATGAGATTACTGTGAATAATTATGTACATTGGAATCCTTAGGGGAGATGGATTACTTCTAGAAATATAAAACCTACTAAGACTGAATCATGAAGAAATGGAAAATATGAACAAGTTATTAACAAATAAGGAGTTAGAAGTAATCATATACCTCCTAAAAAATAAAGGCCCAATTCAAATGACTTTAAGTGTAAGATCTAACAAATTATTTTAAAAATTAATACTATTTCCTATCAATTTCTTCCCAAAATCAGTACACATAAATACATCCAAACTTATTTTATGTGAGCAGCATGACCCTGATAGCAAAGCCAGAGAAGGACACTATAAAAAATAAAATTATAGGTTGCTATCATTGATAAAATTAGATGCAAAATTTTTCAATAATATAGTAGCAAATATAATTCAACAGCACAGTAAAATGATTATACATCATTAAGTGGGATAGTCCCTGGGAATAGATAAAAACTCCCTTAGCATAATAAATAGCATTTAGGATAAACCCACAGCTAACATAACACTCAATGGTGAAAGATAAAAAGCTTTCCCACTAAGATCAAGAACAAGAAAAAGATGTTCACTTGTATCATGCTATTCAAGATTGTACTGAAAGTTAGCCAAAGGAATTAGAAAAGAAAAAAGAAAAATATTTTGGAAAGAAGAAATAAACTATACATATTTGCAGATGAGATGATCCTGTGTATAAGAAACCACCAAAATCCAAAGAAAATTCTAAGGTTAATGAATAAATCCAATGAAGTTTCAGGGTACAAAATCAACACACAAAAATCAGTTATGTTTCTATACCATCAATGAACAATTTGAAAAGAAAATTAAGAAATTTCATTTACAATAACAGAAAGAAGTTAAAGGCATCAAAGCAGTATATTAGCAGCATAAATATATGTATATTGACCAATGGAATAGAATTGAAAGTCCAGAAATTAATCCTAACATCTATGGGTAATTGATTATTGACAAGAATTCCAGGACAATTCAATGTGGAAAGAATAATAGTCTTTTTGACAAATCTTATTAGACAACTGGATAACTACACATTAAAAAAAAAAAAAGAAGTTGAACTCCTACCTCACTTGATATGAAGACTAACTCATAAGGGAGCAATGACTTATGAATAAAAGTTACTGTAAAACTATTAGAAAATACAGGGGTAAATCATCATGATTTTGGATTTGACAGTGGGTTTTTAGATTTGACATTGAAAGCACAAATGACAAAAGAAAAATGGATAAACTGGATTTCATCAAAATTAAAAGCTTTTGTGTAGCAGAACACATTACTAAGGATATAAAAAAGGTAACCTACAGAATAAGAGAAATGCTTGAAAATCATATATCTGATAAGGTTTGTTGTCTGGAATATATAAAGAACTCTTACAACTCAACATAAAGAAGACAACCCAATTACAAATGGATAAAGGACTTGAATATCCATTTCTACAAACAAGATATAAAAATGTCCAAGAAGCACACAGAGAGATGCTTATCATTGGTCATTAAGAAAATGCAAATCAATATTATAATGAGATACTACTTACATGCATTAAAATGGCTACAATGGGAAAAAAACAAATTAACAAGCAAGTATGTAGAGAAATAAGACTTCATACATTGATGGTGACAATGTAAAGTGATAAAAGTTCTTTGAAGAACAGTTTACGACTTCCAGCCAAGATGGGGGCATAGGTAGAAACACTGCATCTTCCTCACAACTAAGAAAGAATTCACAACTACCGCAAAACTACAAAAAAGGCAACAACAAGGAGATTCATAAAATCAAATTACATGGAAGTTCAACAAATGAAGAAATAAGGAAGAAATTCTCAGCTAGACAGGTAGAAGGGGTGGAGTCAGGGTAGAGAGAATGCGGTGTGGCAGCAGTGGTGTGGTGGCAGCTGGTGGCAGCAGAGGTGTAAGGGCTGGAGCCTCAGTGGAAAGTATCATACATTTTAAAAGTAGAGAGGGGAACCTGGGAAGCATTTCCAGCTCCAGACCAGACTGTGCAGCTCATGATTCCAGCATCCGGGAAAATAGAGCCACATTGCTTCTGACTGTGAAAACCAGTGGGGGTTGGGGTGGAGGAAGAAACTGCCAATCTCTTAACAGAATCAGCTTCTTTAGTGCGGGAAGTGGAAGAAGTACCTGGAAAAGGGGCGAGTGCTGGGCAAGTGGCATTATTCCCTCTCGCACCCCTCCCATACATACAGCACCACAACATGGTGAAACAGGTCAACCATTACTGATGAATACTTAAGGCTCCTCCCCATACAACATAAAAGGTACCGTAGCTCTACCTAAGACACAGAGGCAAACACAGAAAGCTGGCAAGCTTAGGAGACAGAGAAGTATGGACAGAAAGGGGCAGGGAGATCAAGGTTCCAGTGGGAGAACTAAGTGATGAGGAGATAGCCAACTTAACAGATGAAGAGTTCAAAACACTGGTGATAATAATGTTCACAGACTTGACAGACAAGATTAAGTATGACAAATGCATAAGGGAAGAAATGAAGGCTATGCTAAGTGAAACAAAGGAAAACCCACACAAAGCCAGTCATAAAGAGAAGAAAACCAGGGTTCAAATAAACAAATTGAAACATAAGGAAGAAATAAATAGTTAACCAGTACAAAATGAGGAAACAAGAATTGAAAAAAATGAGGAGAGGCTTAGGAACCTCTGGGACAACTTTAAACATGCCAACATCCGAGCCATAAGGATGCTAGAAGGAGAAGAGGAAGAGCAAGAAATTGAAAGCTTATGTGAGAAAATAATGAAGAAAAACTCCAAATTTGGTGAAGGAAATATACAAGTCCAGAAAGCACAAAGAGTCCCAAAGAAGCTATACCCAAAGAGGACCACAGCAAGACACATCATAATTAAAATGCCAAACGTTCAAGATAAAGAGAGAATCTTAAAAGCAGCAAGAGAAAAGCAGAGTTTCCTACAAAGGGGTGTCTATAAGACTATGAGCAGATTTCTCAAAAGGAATTTTGCAGGCAAGAAGGGACTGACAAGAAGTATTCAAGGTGATCAAAAGCAAGGACTTACAACCAAGATTCCTCTATCCAGCAAAGCTATCATTTAAGATGGGAGGGCAGATGATGTGCTTCTCAGACAAGGTAAAGCTAAAAGACTTATTTAAGAAAAAGAAGATCAACACTAGGAACATTAAAATGACAACAAACTCACAACTATCAACAACTGAATCTAAAAAACAAAAACAAACAAACAAAAAAAACTAAGCAAACAACCAAACCAGAACAGGAACATAATCAGATATAGGGATCATTTGGAGGGTTATCAGCTAGGAGGGGGATGAGGAAGAAATGGGAAAATGGTGCAAGGATTAAGAAACGTAATCAATTGGTACAAAATAGACAGGGGGAAGTTAAGAATAATATAGGAAGGGTGAAGCCGAAGAACTTATATGCATGACCCATGGACATGAACTAAGTGGGGTTGGATTGCTGGGGGAAGGGGGTTGCTGGGCAGAGGGAAGCAAAAGGATAAGAAATTGGGACAACTGTAACAGCATAATCAAAATATTTTCAAAAACAGTTTAGCTGTTTTTAGAAAGTAAAATAGAATTGCCATATGACCCAGCACTTCTACCTCCTAGCTATATACCCAAGAAAAATGAAAACATATGTTCACACAGAAAGTTGTACATGAATGTTTATAGCAACGTTATTCATTATAGCCCAAAGGTGGAAACAACCCAAATATCCATCAACGAGTGAATGGTTAAACAAATGGTGGTATATACATACAGTGAAATATTATTCAGCCTTAAGAATAAATGAAGTACTGATACATGTTAAAACTTGGATGAACCTCAGAAACTTTATGCTAAGTGAAAGAAGCCAGATGCAAAATGTCACATATTATATGATTTTTATATGAAATATTCAGAATAGCAAAATCCATACAGGCAGAAAGCAGTTTCGTGGTTGCAAAAGAATGAGGTAAGAGAATGGAGAGTGATTCCTTATTGGGTACCGTGGGATCTTCTAGCACAATGAAGTTTGATAATAAAAAGAGATAGCATTTGAGAAACATTGTGATTATTACTAAATTGTTTACTTTAAAATGGTTAGTTGTATGGTATGTGAATTTCACTTTAGTTTTTTTAAAGGAGCCATTTGGATGGGACAGTACCCAGATTTTTCTACTGTCATCAGCTTTGAAATTCATAGTATGAAGATATAAAAAAAAATAATATGTAAAATTGTATTATTTATTTTATTTTTATTTTTACTAGTTTTGTTGGATATTGAGAAAGAGATGTTGTTGTCTAATTTTGTCCTACCACCTCTGTATGGAAGTCCTAAATAATATTTTTGGATAACAGTTTGACAATATGTAGCAAGAGCATTTTCTTTGAACAGTAATTTTACATCTGGAAATATATCATAAGCATATGCTATATAATGAGAGTATAGATAGTCTTTACAGTATCATTTAAAGTAGAAACATATTAGAAATAACTCAAATGCCCAATGAGAGAGGAAATGATTATGTATACATGTGAATGGAGATTATATATAATCTCTCCTTCTCCCTCCCACCTTGTCTCTCTCTCTCATTAAAATAATGCTTATGAATAGGTTTTAGAAAAATGAAGAAATAACACATATAAGAAAAAAATCAGGATATATGGTTAATAGTCAATATGATTATAACTACACAACATATTAATAGTAGGGTAGAAATATACAAAATTGTTAATAGTGTGAAGCAGTGTTATAGTAAATTTTAAATTATTTTAAAATTTTATTATTTAAGTTTCCTGCTATAAACATATTTGCTTATGTTGCTTTTCATATTGAACTGTCAATTCTTATAGTAAACAGAAAATACAACTGAACTTGATGTTGAGTTTGAAATAAAGTAAAATTTTACCAATTAAGTATTAAAAAATTAAAATTCATTTTAGTTCTGAGTCACATTCTTTGACTTTTTAAGGCATTATAAATAGTGGTGCTGATTATTAATTTATGGAATAATTGTAGTGAAGAAATATGATCTTTGGGGTAGTTAAAATCCAACTTACATATGTAACTATTATTAACATAATTCATAAATATACATCACCTTGCCTAGAAGTGAATATTTTAAAAGCTGTCTTCCTATTGTTTGATATTTATCTCATTGTCGTATTTAGTTACTCACAACTTTTCTATGAATTATATTTTACTGAAGATGCAAGCTTTAGAAATCATTGGTGTTTTGAAATTTCAAAGCTGAGGTGATATGTGCTCAGGTGCTAATTTATTTACGTCAATTAATTTCAGGCCTCTGATGTAAACCAATTAGTATTCAACACTTAATGGAATCATTATCTGTCAGATTAGCTTCTAGGAATGCTTGTCACTACTACAGGACCAGGCACCAAAACTTTGCTGATATATGTAGCAGAATTAGTGGGGTGAACTGCATAGATAATTACTTAATGTGGTTCATACTGTATAGAAAGAGTCTGACCAGCTGTCTCCAAGAAATGAAGATATCAGAGAGGCAGCTACCTTATCCAGCCCGCCCCCCAAATGAGTTTAAACAATGGTATTCAAACATCAAAGGTGTTTGTAGTCATTGCAAAATCCTGTCATAATAAGTCACGTCCAAACTTCTTGTCTGGTGGTTAAGTGACATAGTATGCAAATAGCAATGAGTTATTTTCTATTAGAATTTCAAATGGCTATTTTAAACAGCATGAAAAGCCAAGAAGGAGATGATTTGGGGGTTTGATAACCTTGTATTAATCAGAGAAAAGAGCAAATGGTGCTCATAATAAAGTATAATGCTACCAACTTCCAGATTTCTCACTAGCAGTGAAAGAAGTAATCTCAGAGGTAGACTAGTGGTTAAAAAATGAATTATGGTTTAGAAGAAACTTACTAAAGGTTAAATATTCATCAGCAGGACACGTAGGAAGATCCATCCCTTTTATAAATGCACAACAAGACACAATGGCACACTTATCAATGATCAGTAAATGCTAGAAAGTTTTGCTTGGGGTGCTAGAGCAATTGAATTAACATGCAATTTGATCTCCTAGTAAATGCATGCTTTTGTCAGAATACACTAGAAAATTTTCTTTCAAATTTGGACTGTTATCTTTTGATATCAAAATTCTTTCTACTTTAGCAGTATCAGGCACAATGAAGAGTCCATTATGAGGTTTGATTTGAAAGTCTAGGAATCAGTTATAAGGACCATCACAGAGAGCTGTGATTTAATAATTTAGAAGTCTTATCAGTAAATTGATAATGTCTTTGTAGGTAGAAGTGAGCATGCCAGGCATTTGGTTTTTTGTCTTTCAATTGTCCTATTATGGGCCATGAAGAAGTTTACGTTTAAGATATGTTGTTAGTTGGTTATCATTGATTAACTACCTTTGGCCAAATAACACTTAGGAAGTTAGCAACTATTGACAAGTGTTGAACTTAATTTATCTTAAGTAGTGCAATCCAGATCATAGACTATCATTTTTAGGATGTATCTGTAGATATTTTTAAAGTTCATAATTACCTAGTATGTTTGTTTATAATGCAGTTTCTTGGCCCAAATTCACACTTTAAAGCATCAGATTCTCTGGGGTTGGGCCCAGAAACTTCCAAATTAAACAGTTATAGCAGATAATTTTGACATAAAGTACAATTTGAAAGCTATTATATGTTAATGAATTCCAAATTCACATTGGTAGTAGGACATCTATCTGGTAATGTATTCCCACCCTTAAGGCAAATAGCACTTGAGATAAAAGGTTGACTCTTACTCTTGTAAGATTAGTCCAGGTATCTTATTATACAAACCAAGAATTAATAATCACTTAATTAATTGCCTAAATTATTAGCAGAAATATTGAGTCAAGACTCTGACTGATTTGGTTCTCTGTTTAATGTTCTTCCCATGACAGTGATGAAAAGTAAATGGAAATGAAGTTTGAAAATACTAAGTGTTCAAATAAGACAAAATAGTTGCAGAATGACAGAATATCAGCTTTACAAATTTTATTCAAAAGCTTTTTCTTTTCCAAAATGTGTACTGTAAATAAATAATTTATATACTCTGAGATTTCCAGATTTATCTTGACATAGTTTAGGGGCCATACTGTAAATTAAAATAACCTTGAAGTCTTAAATTTAAACATGTTTGGTGATAGAATTTCACAAGTATAAATTTTTTTGTATGTCTTATTGATTATGTTGTTACTGTTGTCCCAATTTCTTTCCCATTTGTTCCCCTCCACCCAGAAACCCCCATCCCTCCAGCAGTCCCCCACCCTTAGTCCATGTCCATGGGTTGTGCATAAAGCTCTTCTCAACATCCCCCTGTCCATTCCCCACCCTCCTACCTTGCTTCTTAGTTCCTGCACCATTTCCCTTCCTCTCCCTCTTCCCCCTCCCAAATGCCCTCCCCCCACTTGTTCATCATACATATGATTCTGTTCCCACTCTAGTTGTCTGCTTAGTTTACTTTTGTTCCATTCCCTAGCTTCTGTTGTTGAGAGTTGTGATACTATTTTCATTTTAATGTTCATAGTTTTGATATTCTTTTTCTTAAATAAGTCCCTTTAACATTTCATATAATAATGGTTTGGCTTGGTGATGATGAACTCCTTCAGCTTTACTTTATCTGGGAAGCACTTTATCTGCCTTTCCATTTTGAATAATATCTGCTGGATAGAGTAATCTTGGTTGTAGGGCCTTGCTTTTCATCACATTGAATATTTTCTGCCAGTCCCTTCTTGCCTGCAAAGTTTCTTTTGAGAAATCAGCTGACAGTCTTATAGGTACTCCTTTGTAAGTACTTCTCCTCTTCTCTCTTGCTGCTTTTAAAATTATCTCTTTATTCTTAACCTTTGGCATTTTGATTATGATGCGTCTTGGTGTGGTCCTCCCTGGGTCTAGTTTGTTTGGGGCTCTCTGTGCTTCCTGGACCCGTATGTCCATTTCCTTCCCCAAATTAGGGAAGTTTTCCTTAATTATATTTTCACATAATTTTTCAACTTCTTGTTCTCCCTTTTCACCTTCTGGCACCCCTATGATTCGGATGTTGGCACATTTATATCTGTCCCAGAGGTTTCTAAGCCTCTCTTCATTTTTTTAAATTCTCATTTCCTCCTTTTGTACTGGTTGGCTGTTTGTTTCTTCATTATGTTCCAATTTGTTGATTTGACCCTGGTTCCCTTTCCTTCACCACTTGCTTCATATGGATTTCCC
This sequence comes from Furipterus horrens, assembly GCF_987537825.1. Lineage (NCBI taxonomy): Eukaryota > Metazoa > Chordata > Mammalia > Chiroptera > Furipteridae > Furipterus > Furipterus horrens. Next base: position 4,234,171 of record NW_028327187.1, read on the forward strand.
TTCATTTCAGCCAGGATAGCCTTCATTCTTTCCCCGTGCTGTTTAATCTTTGTTGTCCGAGCTGTGAGCATCCTAATCACCAATGCCTTAAACTGTCCCTCTGTTAAGTTGTCTGTCTCCTCATCTGTTAGGCCTGCTATCTACTCACTGCTTAGGTGTGCCCCTGGAACCTTGACCTGCCCCTGCTTCTGGGCCGAGCTTCTCTGTCTGCTCATCTTTCTGTGTTTGCCTCTGTGATTTGGGTAAGGGCTGTTGCACCTCTTATATTATAGGGGGCAGAGCCTCAGATATTGGTCAGTACAGGGCGACCTGTTTCACCACGTTGTGGCACTGTATGTGGAGGAGGGGTCTGAGAGGGAACAATGCTGCCTGCCCAGCACTTGCCCCTTTTCCAGGCACTTCTCCCACTTTCGTATTGGACTGGTGCCTCTCTAGCTGCTGCCCTGGCTGTCATTTCCAGAATGGGTGGGTCTACTGAGAGATTGGCAGTTTCTTCCTCCACCCCAATCCCCTCTGGTCTGCACAGTCAGAAACAACGAGGCTTGATTTTCTCTGGCACTGGGACCATGACCTGTGGGGTCTGGTCAGGAGCTGTGAATGCTCCCCAGGTGTCCCTCCCAACTTTTAAAAATGTGTAACTGTGCTTTCTGCCAGCCTGCCACTGCCACCACTGCTGCTGCCACCACACTGCATCCTCTCTGCCCTGGCTTCGCTCCTCTTACTTGTTTGGATGAGCATTTCTTCTTTATATGTTTATTTGATGGACTTTCATGCGGCTTGATTTTCTGGAACTTCTGGTTTTCTCTAGTTTTGAGATAGTTGTATTCCTTCTTAGTTGTGGAGGGAGACACAGCATGTCTGTCTAGGCCTTCATCTTGGCCAGAAATCTGAATGTTTTAAGTGACTTTTATTTTAAGCATATTTTGCTATTTTTATACTGTGACACTTTATGTATGGCATTCTTATTCAGGAACTTGTGAAAAAGACACCAACTAGTCATACACACATTTTAATATTAACCAAATACTGTTATGCATTCTTTCCATAATTATGTACTGCAAAGACAATGATTTATAAGTAAATTATGGTAATCTGGTTGTCAGTTTTATCCTCTATATTCTTGAAAATACCACACTGCACAATCTAATTAGATTGAAACCAGAACAGATCTTACCAATGAGACATGAAGTTTGGCTTTTTGTCCAAAGGCAACTAAAACTGGATGTTTCCCTAAAAATCATACCTCACCCCACCAGAATGAATCTGTGAGATACTATACCAAGGTAGAAAGTGTCTTTCTGATTCAGCTGATGATCAGCATAAAAACTAAAGCATAAAGATTAATAGTACCTGTGTTTTTATCCTAGGCAGTGTGCCAACAGAACATATTCTAATTCATATATATCTCACCCTCTTTTAAAAGTCTGGTTAAGATACAAGAATATCTTATAGAAACCATTTCCATGGGTTATAGAAAATTTCCCAGCACCACAAAAAATAGAATATTTTTGTTCTCTTTGGGAAAAAATTAAATATTAAAAGACCTTTTAAGTATTTTAAATGCAGCAGAAACAACAAGAAAAATATGAGCTATTTTCTCGATCACTTAGAAAAAAATGCTATTTGATTGTATTCAGAAAGTATTAAGCCTTAGAATTTTTGTACTTAAAGAAGATTATTACTTAATAGAGGACTTTTGTTTGATAATAATCAGTGCAATGTTCAAGGACTTTTCCCCAAGCATGCAAGGTTTTATGATACAATACAGAATGTTGCCTAAAGATTTGGAAATCCTCTAATTTTAATGTTATTTTCCTAAATCGTTCTTTCCCCTAACAAGGAAATGGTCCATAGCTATTTCCTTTTTATTACAAATTTTGGGCATTATTTCTTGACAAGGAACTATGGCCTCTATAATAAAAATATTGAAAGCAACAAGTGTTAACAAGGATGTGATGGAATTGGAATCCTTGTACATTACCAGTAGAAATGTATAATGGAGCAGCTACTATGGAAACAGTTATGTGGGTCCTCAAATAGCATAACAGGATTATCATATCAACCATCAATTCCACTCTTAGATATTTACTCAAGGAAATTTAAAACAGTATTCAAATAGATATGTGTATGCCAAAGTTTATGACAGCCTTACTTACAATAGCCAAAAGTTAGGAACAACCCAAGATTCTGTCATCAGATGAGTGCATAAACAAAATATGATATATACATCTAATGGACCATTATTCAGATGTAAAAGGGAATAAAGTTCTGACAATCTTACAATATTAATGAACCTTGAATAGATTATGCTAAATGAAATATGCCAGGAATAAAAAGATGAACATTGATTGACCCCACTTACATGAATTATCTAAAATACACAGGTTCATAAGGACAGAATATATATTAGAGGTTACCAGAGACAACAGGAAAGGAAGAATAAGGATTTATTGTTAAATGGTGCAGAGTCTGTTTGGAGTGATAAAAAAAAGTTTTGGATATAGGTAGTGGTCACAACTGTACAGTATTGTGAATATAATCTGTGCTACTGAATTGTATGCTTAAAATATTTAAAATAGAAAATTTTAAGTTAAATATATTTTACTACAAAAATTTCAAATTTGGGACTTCCGGCCAAGATGGAAGCCTAGACAGACATGCTGCATCTCCCTCCATAACTAAGAAGGAATACAACTACCACAAAACTAGAGACCACCAGAAGTTCCAAAAAATCAAGCTGCATAGAAGTCCAACAAACAAAGCTATTAAGAAGAAATACTCATCCAGACAGGTAGGAGTGGCAGAGCCGGGGCGGAGAGGATGCAGTGTGGTGGTGGCAGCAGCTGTGGCAGCAGCAGGCTGGCAGAAAGTGCAGTCACATGTTTTAAAAAGTCAGGAGGGACACCTGGGGAGCACTCCCAGCAGCAGACCAGACCACGTAGCTCACGGTTCCAGCACCGGGGAAAATAAAGTCTCATGGTTTCTGACTGTGCAAACCAGAGGGGGTTGGGGCAGAAGAAGAAACTGTCGGTCTCTCAGTAGAGTCCGCTTGTTTAAAGGACCCCCATGGTCCTAGAACATCCTCAAACCCACCCACTCTTGGAACAATGGTCAGGGCAATAGCCAGAGAGGCACCAGTCCCATACAGAAGTAGGAGAAGTGCCTGCAAAAGGGGCAATTGCTGAGCAAGCGGCATCGTTCACTCTCAGGCCCCACCTCCCACAGCACCACAACATGCTGAAATGGGTGGCCCTGTACTGACGCATATATAAGGCTCCACCCGTTACAATGTAACAGGTGTGACAGCTCTACCTAAGACACAGAGGCAAACAAACTCAGGAGCCTGTCAAGATGAGGGGACAGGGAAGTATGGCCCAAAAGAGGGAACAGATCAAGGTTCCAGTGGGAGAATCAAGTGACTGACAAGGAGATAGCCAACCTAACAGATACAGAGTTCAAAACACTGGTCATAAACATGCTCACAAGCTTGACAGATATGTTTAAGTATGACAGACATATAAGGGAAGAAGTGAAGGCTATGCTAAATGAAATGTAGAAAAATCCACACAAAACCAATTGCAAAGGGAAGGAAACCAGGGTTCAAATAAATGATTTGGAACATAAGGAAGAAAAAAACAGTCAGCCAGCACAGAATGAGGAAACAATTGAAAAAAATGAGGAGAGGCTTAGAAACCTCTGGGACAACTTTAAATGTGCTAACATCTGAATCGTAGGGGTATCAGAAGGATGTAAGGAGAGCAAGAAATTGAAAGCTTATGTGAAGAAATAATGAAAGAAAACTTCCCAAATTTAGCGAAGGAAATAGACAAGTCCAGGAAAAACAGAGAGTCCCAAACAAGCTAGACACAAAGAGGACCACACCAAGACACATCCTAATTAAAATGCCCAAAGTGAAAGATAAAGAGAGAATCCTAAAAGCAGAAAGAGAAAAACAGTTACCTACAAAGGGATGCCTATAAGACTATCAGCTGATTTCTCAAAAGAAGCTTTGCAGGCAAGAAGGGACTGGCAAGAAGTATTTAGGTGATGAAAAGCAAGGACTTACAACCAAGATTACTCTATCCAGCAAAGCTATCATTTATAATGGAAGGTCAGATGAAGTGCTTCCCAGACAAGGTAAAGCTAAAGGATTCATCATCACTAAGCCCTTATTATATGAAATGTTAAAGGGACTTAAGAAAAAGGTCAAAACTATGAACATTAAAATGGCAATAAATTCACAACCATCAATCATTGAATTTTAAAAACAATCTAAGCAAACAAGGAAAACAGAAACAGAAGCATGGATATTGGAGATCATTTGGAGAGTTACCAGCTGGGAAGGGGAAGGGGGAGAGTGGGGGGGAAATGTGCAGCGATTAAGAAGTACAAATTGGTAGTTACAAAACAGACGGGGATAAGAACAGTATAGGAAATAAAGAAGTCAAAGAACTTATATGCATGACTTGTGGACATGAACTAAGAGGGTATTATTGAAGGGAATTGGGGGTGCTTGGTATAGGGGGAGAAAGGGAGAAAAATTAGGACACCAGTACTAGCATAATCAATAAAATATATTTTAACTGCCCCCCAAAATTTCATATTTGTTCTATAACCAATTGTTATTATTAGTCTTAAGAAATTTGTAAAAATCTAATTATAGGATCAATTATATGATTGAAATATGTGTTAAAATTTCTACATATTGAAATTCTGCTAAGTGAAAACATTTGCGTTTATAAATCAAATGATATGAATATTGTATTGTCAACATATTTATCATTAGGCCATATGAAATTACTCTTAAGATACAGAAAACATTTTACTGATATTCCACTCTATTTTTTCTTACAGTGCCCTCAATTTATTGTGGCTTTAAAAAAATTTTGTTTTTCAATTATAGTTGTCGCAGTTCGCCCCCCACCTTGCTCTCCCCTGCTCCGCCCTCCCAGCCCCTTTACCACAGTCATTCCCCACCCGGTTGTCCATGTCCATGGGTCATCTATACTAGTTCCTTGACAAAACACTTCCCCTTCTTTCCCCCCTTCTCTTCCTCCTTCCTCTCCTCTGGTCACTGTCAGTCTGTTCCTTATTTCCATGTCTCTGGTTCTGTTCTGCTCATTTGTTTGTTTTGTTCATTAGGTTCCTCTTATAGGTGAGTTCATATGGTATTTGTCTTTCACCGTCTGGCTTATTTTACTTAGCATAATACTCTCCAGTTCCACTCTCTAAAGGAAATAATACAATTCTACCATTAGTGTTATAATCTTTTAAAAAATTAAAATAATAGATTTGAAAATATAAGATTTTAAATAATAATGAACAGAAACCAAAAATTAAAGGAGAATTTTTGCTACACTAAGTTTTGGGGACAGAAAAATAGCTCTAAGCATTTTAATAGTGATAAATAGAGAAACATGATACTGTAAACTTCAGTGTATCTGAGACTCAGTACATATTTAAAGTATATCTAACCTGTGTGTGTGTGTATGTGTAGTCTTCCATAATGAAAATTAATTTTTCAAAATAATACTCCTAAGGGCTTGTAAATCTGTAATTACAAAGAAACATTTAATTATATTCATTAGACTACTCAATAAGTTTGGAAAGGAGACTGACTCACAGGTTTTGGAAAGTTTCAATAACAGGAACTGAGATAATTTGGGTTTGCTGTTAATTCTGATGCTTATAAATTAACTTCAAATACATCTTTCTCTTCTTTTCTTCTTTCACTTGTATCATTCATTCCATCAGACAATTAGTCCTGTAATTCTTTCTTCAGATTTTCTTATATTGACCCCTCTGGTTTCCACTTCCACTGCCATTACTGTTAGTTTATGTCCTCATTGTCACTTCCCTAGATTATCACAATATCTTCCTTCTCCTCTCATTATGATCCATTAGTCCCAATGGAATACTTTATCTTCATAAAGCATCAGTCCAGATATGTTGCTCTGATTCTCAAGAATCTGCAGTACTCAAATGTCTAACATTGTATTCAGATGTGGACAGTTTCATCTGAACACTGTTCATGTCTTCAGTGGTATGTCTCTGTTCATGTCTCCCACTTCCAATTCATATGTTGATGTCCAGTATAATGGTATTTGGAAGTGAGACCTTTGGGTAGTAGATTGGTTTCTATGTGGTCATTAAGATGGGGCCTTCCTGATAAGATTAGTGCTCTCATAACAAGAAACACCAGAGAACTTCTCTCTCTCTCTCTCTCTCTCTCTCTCCTATTCCCCAAAACAAAACACCAAGTGAGGGCACAGTGAAAAATAAATCATTCCTCATTTACAATTAAATTAGCCAGCATTTGATCTTGGACTTCACAGCCCCCAAAACTGTGATAAAATAAATTTCTGTTAGTTAAGCCACCCCATCTATTGCATTTTTTATGGTTGATATGACTAATACATATTTTGATATTGAGAAGTGAGGTGCTGCTGTAATGGATACTTCAAAATAATGAAGCATCTTTGGAACTAGAAATAATTAAATGCTGGAAGGATTTTGAGGTGCCTGCTAGAAATATGGATATCAAGGGCACTTCTGTTGAAGTCTCAGATGCAAATGAGGAACATGTTTTGGAAACTGTGGGAAAGGCAATCCTTGTTATAAGGTGGCAGATAACCTGGCTGAACTATTTTCTAGCTTTGTGTGAAAGACAGAAACTGTGAGCAATGAAAGTGGATATTTAGCCGAAAAGATTTGTAAGCAAAATGTTGAAAGAGTGTATCGGTTTTTTGTGACTGCTTATAGTAAAATATGAAAGGAGAGAGATGAGTTAAAGGAGGAATTGCTAAGCAAATAGAATCTAAAACCTGAAGGTTTGGAAAATTTTCAGCTTATTCATAGTGTAAGAAAACGAGAGACCTTTTTCTCAAAAGCACCCCAAGAGTGTAGCTGTACAACCATTGGATGAAAAAATCATGGGTATGACTCACGGACTTAGCCATCTTAACAGAAGCCAGGAACAGAGATGGAATTGCACAAGCAAAGACACTACCTGTTTGAAGTACAGGGCACAGAGGAAACAGCACAGAATTAAAAGGGTATTTCAGAGACCATCGTTGCTGTCACTCCCTCCACAGGCACAGGGGGAAGGTTGTTTCTCCCTTGGTTTCAAAATGTGGGGCCACCTGTCCTGTTTCCGTGGGCTGGGAAGACATCACCCCATGCCCCAGGAGTGGGGCCTTCCTGGAAGATAGCCCCTTGGGTAAGGTCCGTGCAGAGGGCAGAGAGAATGGAGCCTCCCCCATGGGCATGGAGGGCAGAACATCAAATCAAAGAGGATTATCCTTCAGCCTGAAGACCTAATGAGATTTTCCTGGCTAAGTTTTCAACTTGCTTAGGACCCATCATCCTTTGCTTCCTTTCAAATTTTTCCTTTTGGAATGGAAATGTGTAACCTAAGTCTTAACTTGTCAGGTTTCACAGTATCATAGCTAAAAAGGAATTTTACCTCAGGATGAATCATACCTCTAACTTTCACCCATATCTGGTTTAGATAATACTTCAATGAGACTTTGGGCCTTAGATTTTTGTGTTGATGTTGGAATAAGTTAAGGCTGATGAGATAGAATTAATGCTTTGTTTTTTTAATATGTGAGAAGCATGTAAATTTGGGGGGACCAGGAGTAGAATGTTATGGACTGAATGTTTGTGACCCTGAAAAATTCTCATGTTAAAACCCTGTTCCCAATATGATGGTATTTGGAGATGGGGTCTTTGGAGGTAATTAGGGTTACACAACATCATGAGGGCAAGACCTTCGGAATTACTGCCTAATAAGGAGAGACAACAGACAAGTTGCTCTACTTCTCCCTCTTTCTGCCATGTGAGGAATAGCGTAGAAAAGAAGGCAAGTGTATACTAGTCAGAAAGACAGCTCTCACCAGAAATTAAATCAGCTGTCACGTTGATTAGGACTTTACAGCCTTCAGAATTGTGAGAAAATAAGTTTCTCTTCTTTAAGCTACCTTTCTACAGTGTTTTGTTATGGCAACCTGAGCTGACTAGTATGCTCCCCTAATTAATCCCTTGAACTATATATATTGAATACCTTTAGTCACATGAATTGATGTTCTTCTGTCAGCCAGAAATGCCCTCCACTGACTAAGTTTATTAAAATTCTCTTTTAATCCCACCTCAAACATTGCCACCTCCTCCATGGAACTTTGCCAATTCGCAAACTCAGAATTGATTTATTTATTCGTGTAATCCTTTCAGTTGGTCATATCTCTAGAGTAACTCTCAGTTCTCTTTTATATCCAAGATGATTTAAAGAGGTCTGTCTGGACCCATTAAACTATATGCACCTAAAGGGCAGAATGTTATGTATTTGTGTTTCCCTGTAATTTCTAGCATAGAGCATATATATATATATATATATATATATATATATATATATATATGTAGTCAAATTATAAGATAAAGTTTGTTTAGAAAGTTACAGAGGTAGTAGATGTGAGCCAGCTAGGCTATATAGGCTCAGGAAACAAGTTACAGAGACAGAAGCAAAAACAGGGCACTTGGAGATTAGGAGAGAGAAAGGCAAATCTAACATGCCTGGGAGGAAGAAAAGGTGGAGGGAAAGGCACAGGCATGCTCCCAAGAGTGACTATATATTTTTATAACCTTGTGTCCTCTTTCCAGCAAAGAAGTTGGGGTTCTGAATAATAAATCCTTAAAGATTTCCAACCCTGATTGATGGCTTCTAAGGAAAAGCTCTTTCTCATGGGTGTATTCATACACACAAGGCTGGCACCATGCATGTGCAATTGTACAGGGCCTCATGCACAGACGAGCCCTACAGTTGATTTAAAGCTCAACTGTAAGTGTCTTGGAATTCTTAATTTTGTCTTACTACTTTCTAAGTAAAGTCTAGTACCAACGGAGCATGTTTGTGAGCAGAGGAAATATGTACAATGTGCAAATCTACTATTTCTTGCCACCCCTTTTGCATATATGGCTTTTATGACTCATCAAAAGTATAGAATGCTATTGGTTCCACAATATGTGGGAGGTCAGGAAGATTCAAAGCAACTACAAGTTAATTGAATTATGTCACTATGAATAAGCCTGACCCTAAGACAATCCTCAATAAAATGATATGGAGAATGAAGCAGATCTTTCTTAATCTGAGTCAAAAGCCATATATATAATCATAAGGTTATAGATAGAATTTCCCTGTGGTAACAAATAACATTACATAGTTCTGGTATGGAGCACTACAAAAAAAGATGAATATGTGACCTGAAGAAAGCATCCTAACAAAAATAGGTTTTATATATAATATATTATGCCCTGAACTTCCGGTATGTGAAGTTGATAGAAGTACTATACTGCATAGTAGGGGACTAGGCATAAAATACAAAAGGCCAATTTGTCTTTGTGAGTATGTGTGTGTGTGTGTGTGTGTAGGCAGTTGAAGATTAATGATGCATAATTCATTTGGGTCCATCAGTTACTCTTTAAAATGGGAAAATCACATCTTTTTAAAAAATTTATCATTTTTTCATTGATTTTTTTCTAGAGGCATTGGGGGAGTGGAAAAAGTCACATATTAATGAATCAAAGTTCTATTCATCTGGAAAATCAAGCCTTACAGGGATCAAAAGGGTTTTGGGGGTGGTAGTTTGGGGAAGAAATGGAGGGAAAAATCTTCTGAAGTAGAGTTGAGTTGTATGTGAGGGAAAGAGGCAACAGGGTAAATTGGTGTTGGTCAGGATAGAATTCTGACAGCCAGAGTAAAATTTAAGGAGGACTGAGGTGAGAAATGGTCACAGAAAGTGAAGTGGGGATATATTGTTGCAAGTTTACCAAAGGCTCTTGTGACAGGAAACCTGTAGGTGCCCTCTTAGCGCTGCTTCTATGACTTACTGTTATCCAAATATAACTGCTGCCCTAATTAAAGAGCATTACAAAAATACATGGAAATCACCACCAAATAAAAAGGCAACCAACCAAATGGGAGAAGATATTTGCAAACAACAGCTCTGATAAGAGGTTAATATTCAATATATATGAATTGCTTATACAACTCAACACCAAAAGAAAAAAATCCAATTTAAAAAATGTATAGAGAACTTGAAGAGAACTTGAATTTCTCCTAAGAAGACATACTAATGGCCAACAGATATTTGAAAGGATGCTCAAATTCACTAGGGAAATGCAAGTCAAAACTATAATGAGATACCACCTCACACCTGTTAAAATGACTATTGTCAACAAAGCAGGTAATAAGTGTTGGAGAGGCTGTGGAAAAAAAGAAGCCCTCATTCACTGCTGGTGGGAGTGTAAACTGGTACTGTCACTTTGGAAAACAGTCTGGAGGTGCCTCAAAATATTAAGAATAGAGCCACCACACGAACCAGCAACTACTCGTTTGGGTGTCTACATCAAAAATTTGAAAACATTTATTTGTAAAGACATATACACCCCTTTGTTCATTGCATCATTATTCACGGTGACAGATATTGAAACAACCAAACTGTCCCTCAGTACATGACTGGATAAAGAAGATGTGATACATATATATCGTGGAATACTACTCAGCCATAAGAAAAAATGAAATACTGCCATTTGTGACAACATGGATGGATTTTGAGAAGATTATGTTAAGCCAAATAAGTCAGACAGAAAAAGTTAAGAGCCACATGATTTCACTTACGTGTGGGATATACTCATAAAACTGAAAGCAACAGATGAACAAGACAAGCAAACAAAAACTCATAGACACAGGCAACAGTGTGGTGGTTACCAGAGGGAAGGGAGGTGGGGAGTAATAAAAGGTAAAGGGGGTCAAATGTATGGTAGTGGGCACACAATGCAATATGCAGATGATACATCATAAAATTATTCACTTGAATACTATCTAATCTTATTAACCAATGTCACCCCAATAATTTTAATAAAATTAAATAAAAAATTTAAAAACCTACATAAAGATTAATAAACATGTACTAAATGTAAGGGAAAAAAGGAACACATGGAGTACTTAATTGTGCCTGATCTTACTTTCTAATATTTCAATATTTTTTATTATTATGGTCCCAAAAATTTCATTATTTATTATTAATATTTATTTAATAATTTCAAATTGAAAACATTGTGAAGGTTTGGTTTCAGTATTAAATAATTTTACCAATTTGTCTTGTTCTTCTTGCTGTTCTGTTAGTTTCCCAGTTATTTTATCTCTCCTGCATCTACACTCTCAGGGTGGGGTAATCAAACCTGATCACCAATCAATAGATCAACATCTCAAACAAGTAGAAACCCGCAGCTTAATTGTAACTGCACATTCTTTGTGTAGAAGAGCAACGAGATGATATTTTGAATATTTCCCTATGGTACACTTCTGTCTCAAACATCAAGTGGGCTGGTCAGCTACATAAAAAGGAACTGTCATTTCGATACTGCCTCTTTTGCATTCTATTTCATATGAAAAACTTATTTTAATGCTCACCTGAGGTTATGTTTATTGACTTTTAGAGGGAGAGGAAGAGAGAGAGAGAGAGAGAGAGAGAGAGAGAGAGAGAGTGAGAGAGAGAGATGTGAGAGAAACAACCATTGGTTGCACCCTGACCAGAGATTGAACAGGTCACCTAAGTATGTGCCCTGACCTGGACTGAAACCTGGAAACTTTTGATGTATGGGACAACACTCCAATTAACTGGGCCACCTTGACAGGGATATGCTAAAAACTTTTTGATCATATTTTTTCTCATAATGTAAATAAATATAAGCCTTCTCATTTAAAATATTGCCTGAGATTATGGCAATACATTAAAGGAAATAATTCAGAATCACTGAGGCTGATCTCTGTCCAAGTTTGTAATTGAGATGCTCAATATTAAAGGGATCAGGAAAATGCCCTATCTTATAAATTAGTAGGATGGGTCCCAGGTTAAGGAATAATTCCTTCAAGGGAAATTTAAAAGTGAAGCATGTAAAATGGACATTTTTAGGATTTTGCAGTAATGTTGCTATTAAAATTTCTTGATTTCTAGAGGTACTGAGTTATTTCTCTGAAAGACTTAGAAACACAGAAAACTAAAGGACTTTAAATGTTAAATAGTAATACAAGCATATGTTTATCATTATGAATTTTAAAGATTTAAAAGAAAATGCCTGATGGCTTTGGAAAGTCATATTATATTTGTATCTCTTTGCAGGGGGGAGGAGTGATGTTAATATTGGTTTCAGATTTGTGTCCTTATCCCCATTGCTCCTCTTCCCACCACACTGTTTTTTTGGATACAAGGAAAGGAAAGCTGGCGAGACATAATTTACGTGTACCTGATGTTACTTTAGTGTTTTTTTAAATTAATGTTTGACCAGTTAGCTATGTTATCCTTCCCGTCAGATTTATTTGTGGTCCATCTATGTTGCAAAGCCATGGAAATTTTAAGATTTCTTGAGTGACAAGTTGGGAGTGATATTTCCTTTTGTATTACTTCTTGAAGAGTCAGGAGAAATTGCTTTCATTATGACGTATACTGTGTAAGAATAACACATTTTTCTTCTTTTTATTTCTCACTTGCCCTGTTTCTTCCCCTTCCCCCCTCTTCTTCTCCTTCCTCTTCCCATTCCCTGCACTTCCCCTTTTCCTCCCCCTCCCTCCTCCTCTCTTCATATCTCCCACCCTGCCTCCCTTCCTTTTTCCTTTTTCCTGTCTTTTATTTCTGCTTTTTCTTCTCTTTTTTAAATTATATTTATTGGGGTGACATTGTTTAATAAGATCAAATAGGTTTCCAGTGCCCATTTCTATGATACATCATCTGTATATTGCATTGTGTGCCCACCACACAAAGTCAAATCATCTTCTGTCACCATATATTTGACCCCCTTTACCTATCCCTACTCCCACCCCCTTCCCTCTGGTGACCAGCATACTGTTGTCTGTGTCTGTGAGTTTCTGTTTGTTTGTCTTGTTTGTTCATTTGTTATTTTCAGTTTTATATTCCATGTATGAGTGTAATCACGTGGTTCTTAACTTTCTCTGAATGTCTTTTCTTTTTTTTCTGGAGGCACTTCTATGTGCCATCAACACATGACAGTCACGAAAAATCAATAGGTAAGAAATAGAAATTGGCTTTACATTGAGTGTTCTCAAACATGATGTCCTATTTTTGCATGAGACTGCCCTTCCTAATCATTTCTTCTACCTTTTTTATTTAATTACTCTTTGATTTAACACATCATTTACAATATCATTAGGGACAGGCAGGGGATGAAACTTGATGGTGAAAGCATGCAGAATTCCAGTGTGGGAGAAAGGTCCTTTGCAATTATTTTGGGAGAAAGAGAGATTCAGAGATCTATGGATTATGGTTTCCCATTTTGAACAGACTTTCTACCTTTTGGGGGAGGGGATATCTATTTACCCACTTCCATTTTTTCTCCTTTCTGTGTTGATTTTATTTTCATTGTAATAATTTCAAAATATCAATGGAGGGAAACAGGGTTGCTCTCTCTGTTATTTATTTCTCCTTTTGCAATCAGATGGCTTGGATTTCAGAGGCATATGTAATGCATCCTTTTCCTTGATGCACTTTTGAGTACTATGGTCCCAAATGCCAATCTCTCACCAGATCTTTTGCTCTGAGGAAAAACTACATTCAGTTAAATATTAAAAGGTGTCCTAAAGTCTTTCCATATGTATGCTTTTCAATCATTTTGATATGGAAATATGATCTCTTGGTTTCAGAAGTGTCTCTTTGCAAATTAGCAAAAAGGAGCTGCCATGGTGATTTTGCCAGTATCCCATTAGTGAAACTGAAAAAAAAAAAAAAAAAGAATGGAACAAAAAAATTCATGTAGTTTGATCAATTTTGCCCAAAAGAAGTACATCTCCAATCAGTAATTATCCTTTAGTCTCACCTTTTCCAAGAAGCCTTCCCTAACTACATTAGCCTTCACTGATCTCTGCTTCCTCCAAGTTCCTGTGTTGCCAGATGTTTATGTAAAGCAATTTTAAGACAACGTAATTTGCCCGGGGTTGCATAGAAATTGACAGAGCTGGAATTTTAACTCATGGCCTGCCTGAACCCTTAGTTACCGTTATATGCGTCTTTCCTCTGCCAGGCCCTCTGACATAAGGAAAGGCATCGATTAAATAAATCTATAGCTCTGAAAGAAAAAAAAAAGTGATGCTATACATATTGGTTTGCTTTCTTTGCATAATTTCCTTTAAATCAAAATATGCAATGTTTCTGAAATGTCTTCAGGATTGTAAAAGACCTAAAAGATCTTTGGGTTTCTAGCAAGATAAAAAGCAGTGAAAAATTGCAGATTTAAATAAAAGGAACGTGAAGGAAATGACCATATACAAATTAATGTTTATATATGCTAGGTGACATAAGAAAAAGCATACCTCTTTTAGAAGGTTCAAGCTGATCACTTGACTTTAAGCTTTCCTAGGGCCCAACTATCTGGTCAAGCTCTGTTGCTTCATAGTTGTTTAACTGTGAACACCCACTCTTTTTAGGCCCGTGTCCTCATTGATGAATGAGGTGATTAAAACAGCCAATAAAAGAGTCCCTTAAATGCACTGATGTCATAGTTCTTTGAGGTAAACTCAAGCTGGGAATTAATTACCCTTGAGTATCTCTAAGTTGTACTGACTTTCACCTTCTAATGTCAATCTGTGCCCTTACATACATATCACCAAGGAAAATGAAATCATACTGATAGTTAATGCTTAGAGTGGTCCTCACTATGTAGCATGTACAATTTTAATTAACTTCTGAGCATTTGGTCATCAAAACAACACGAGGAGATAGCATCATTTACCTTCAGTTTACAGCTAAGGCCACTTAACCCTCTACCATAAGAGAGGTTAAAACACTTGGCCAAATTCACATAACTAGTAAGTGGCAGTTAAAATTTGAACTCAGCCAACCTGGCTCTAGATACAATGCACTCGACTACTATTTTACATTGACAACACTTCTTGATAGTAGTGGGAAAAACAATAAAAGTTCACTTACATTTTTTAAGATAAAAAATGAGATGTCAAATAACGAATATTTACAAGCCCTCTTCCCCCGCCCCCAGAACACGGGATTTATGTACAAATATCCAGCTATTTCTGCATTTTGCTCTTTTTCCCAAAGTTAAAAACAAGCAAATTTTATTGAACTTTTTGTTTCTTTAACATTTTCAAATTTACTTTAATGAGATTACAGTAAAAACTCACAAAGATTGGATTGTACACGGTAAAGTCCATCCATCCATTTGTTAAATAGTTACATCCTTGTAGGGAAAAGAGGTTTACTATCTAGACATAGCTGATCTGCCTATCTGAATTGAGATATTATCTAAAAATAGACCATAAAGTATCATGTGTAATGTGTAGAAGTCATGTAAGTTTAACCTCTTCTAAAAAGCTATTGACCTTGGTTATTCATAATAGAAAAGTATATATAATGTATATATTTGCAACTAAATTTAGTTCCTTCAATCAGAGGACATGAAAAGTCCTTTTGCTCTCTTGTACTTAGGTAATGCTCAATTTCTGATGGCTGATTTTTATGACAAGTGAAATTTGTTAATTCAAAATGATTTCATACACACACACACACAACTGACACACTCCATTTCACTATTTCCATTCCTTCTGGAGATACTTAAAGGGCACTGCAATGTCTTTCTCACATGGTCTCCAAGTTGCCTTTAGGTTCACATTCGCTGGTGTTACAGTAGGTAGTTAGTTAGATATTAATGAAAGGGAAGGAAGCCAGACATCTGATTAAGTTAGATCAACTAAGAAGGGGCATCTTCACCGACACCCCAGTGGACAACTGCATTCTCTGCCAAATGGGTGCTAGTCCTGAAATAAGCAGTAAAGTCCAGCTTTCCCATCTCCTTTGGGCACAACCAGCCCCTTCCCATAAATTACCCAGAGGAAGGGTTAAGCATTAAGGGGGAAATTCCTTTGGTGGGCACATGCATGTTAGAAGCCAAAATAGCATAAGGGGAGGTCCTTCTACTAAGGCATGCATATTACAAGCTGGATGACAAAAGAAAACTTTGACGCATGTGCAGTAGGAACCAAAATGGTGACCGTAACAGAGAGGAGTCTAGCCTGGGAATATCTGGGGAAAGGATCAGATAGGATAAGAGCACAAAATCCCATAAGATTCAGGAAAGAGTTTGGATAGGGATAGGGTCCAGCAAAAGCCCATGAAGAATTAGGAATACATTAGATAGTTTGAAAGAAAGCCTGCTCTCAACCAAGCCCAAAGGAATATAATAAAAGCTTAACAAAAACTGAAGGTTCTTTCATGTAGCTGTCTCTGTAACAGCCGTGCAGGTCTGGGTGTGGCGCCAAATGTGGGCTGGATGGGAACAGAGGCTGTGCTGGACTATAATAGCTTCAGATGGCAGGCTAATGGCATGGCAGCTCTGGGTCCAGGCCTTCCTGCTGGGATGGGGATGACAAGTACAGGCTTGCAGTACCAGCAGGTGGGCTTCTTTCACAGCAAAATGGAGCTAAGCCACCTGGTCATGGATGAGGCAGTGAAGCAGCTTCTTCAGGGTCATCTATGCCCTCCATGCCTTTCCATTAAATCTTGCCACTATGCCTTAAATCTTCCTATGTGGGAGTCCCCAAAAGGCTTTTCTTGTGACTTTGCAAGAACACATTTCCAGCAGGCCAGACTTGGTTTCTGTCCATCTCTGACTATACTGGTAACTATTTTACAAGAGAAAAGATCAGATTAAGGTCAAGTAGTTATAATTATAATCACTCTGTCGGAGTCTACACACACTGTGGAGTGGATAATTGATACAACTATTGAGATAATTCAAGGCAAAAATTATTGCTTCAATTATCTGACTATTTCAAATGAGTGTGTTTGAACTCAATGACTTACCTAATTGCTTCAATTTTCCACTGCACTTTGGGTGGGATGCCCCCAAGTTGCTAGGGTGCTGAGCTGATGAATATTCCTGCTCAAATCTACTATTTATCCCCTTCCCTTTCCTGATTTTTACACTAGCTTGACTTTTCAAAAATCAAGTCTCCAGCCAGAATTTTAGGTTGTGTCAGACTTAGAGATTTGAATTCCAGTGTGACCTTGGGTGGTTAATGGTACCTTTCATGATCCTCTGGAAAATTCAAAAACCTCATAAAACTTTTCAAGCTCTGACATTCTGTGGATTTTTTTCTCAAATGTAAAGTGTAGTGTCAGGCCACTTATAGCCAGACAGATGACATCCATGCTAATGATGCTAGACACTGATAGTCTGTGGTTGGACCCTCATCTAGAGAGCTGCAGTCCCAGAAACAATCTTCCCTTTGCTACAGAACCTTTCTGGCTATGCCCTGTTCTGAAAATTTGGCTGGGAAATTGCCATAATTTTCAAAAGAAAAATATACCTTGTGTTAGTGCATACATACATTAGAGTGTCTGCTGCTGGATCTCCTGTAAAGCATTTCCTCTTCATAGCAATGACTGTTAACAGGCAGCACAGACTGACTGAAAGGAACACCAAGAGGAAAGTAAAAGGTGAAAGAGTCTAGTAGAGTTGCCTGGAAGTGTCCAATACATATTAAATGACTGTCATGATGATTTTCAAAGGGTTCTGTTTCACAGACCTTTTAATGAGTTGAATTCATTTTCCATGCCAATTACTTGGAATTCAAGTTTCTACACTAGCCTGCTGTTAGCCTGTCATGTAAACACTATCAACTGATTATGTTGCTCTTCTTATAGAATCAAGCAGACTCAATGGCTGAGCTAGATTTCACTTGCAAATAGGAGACTATTGGTAGGTTTTTCACCCTTGTTCTGGAAAAGTAGTTATCAAACAAACTCTGTCTCCTAAGTTCACCTTGTCCAAATCATATGTTAAGGAACTACTTGATAACCTATAGTCATATTAGTAGAATTTCCCAAACTGAGTTGACAGCCATATCTGTAAGTATTGTCTTAGCCATCTTGGTATCATTTGAATGGAGAGAGAAAATTAATGGAACATTCCCAGACTACATTCAAATGATTTATAATGCTGTCTAAACAGATAGTTGAATATATGATCACATTTTCCAAACTTTTTTTGTTTGTATTTTCTCTAAGTTTACATAAGTTGAAGTGCAGAGGTTAAGTGCCAGATTTTTAGAAAACCAAAAATACAGAGTCTACTATTCCCTGCCCTACTCTGAACCATGAGACCCAAAATTTGAAATATTTCTTCTTATTACAAATTCATGTAGTTATGTAATGAATAGTTACCACTTCTCTGTAATTTCACTTTTCATAGTTTTAGCTACCCATGGTCAACCATGGCTTGAAACTATTAAATAAAAAATTCCAAAAATAAACAATTCAGAAGTTTCATTTATGTATTTTTATTTTTGTTGTTTATGCTATTACAGTTGTCCCCACTTTTTTCCCATTGCTCACTTCCACCCAGACCCAGCCCCACCTCCCTCAGTCGATCCCAATACCATTGTCCATGTCTATGGGTCATGCATAAATGTTCTTTGCTTAACCCCTTCACATCTTTCATCCAATCCCCCTTTCCCCTATGGCAGCTGTCAGTCTGTTCCATATATCCATATCTCTACTATTTTGTTCATCAGTTTATTTTGTTCATTAGATTCCACATATATGTGAGAACATATGCTATTTGTCTTTCACAGACTGGCTTATTTTATTTAGCATAATATTCTCTAGGTCCATCTATGCCATCACAAACGGTAAGGGTTCCTCCTTTTATGGCTGAGTAGTATTCCATTGTGTAAATGTACTAGAGTTTTTTTATCCTCTCCCCTATTGATGGGCACTTAGGGTGTTTCCAGATCTTGGCCATTATAAATAACACAACAATGGACACAGGGGTGTATATATTCTTTCAAATTGGTCTTTTGGCATTCTTAGGATATATTCCCAGAAGTGCAATCACTAAGTCAAAAGGCAGTTCCATTTTTAGTTTTTTGAGGTAATTCCATATTGTTTTCCACAGTGGCTGCCCCAGTCCGCATTCCCACCAACAGTGCACTAGGGTTCCCATTTTTCCACATCTTCGCCAGCACTTGTTGTTTGTTGATTTGTTGATGATGGCCATTCTGACTGGTGTGGAGTGATAACTCATTAGGGTTTTAGTTTGTATCTCTCTGATGATTAGTGACATTGAACATTTTTTCACATTTCTATGGGCCATCTCTATGTCCTATTAGGAGTAATGTCTATTCAGGTCCTTTGCTCAGTTTTTAATTGTTTTTCTTTCTGGTGTTGAGTTGTACTAGTTCTTTATATATTTTGGAAATTAACCCCATATCAGATGTATCATTGGAAAATATGTCTTCACATACAATGGGTCCATTTTCATTTTGTTGATGGTTTTTTTGGCTGTGCAGAAGCTTTTTAATTTAATGTAGTCCCGTTTGTTTATTTTCTTTTGTTTACCTTGCCCTGAAATATCTACCTGAAAAAAAATTCTTACATGAAATTTCTGAGATTTCATGCCTGTATTTTCTTCTAGCATTTTTATGGTTTTGTGACTTACCTTTAAGTCTTTTATCCATTTTGAGTTTTCTCTTTTATATAGTGTAAGTTGGTCTAGTTTCAGGGATATCACAATACCTGATATAAGTCTATACTATAAAGCCACTATAATCAAACCAACCTGGTACTGGCATAGAAACAATTTATAAGTTTTAAATTGCATGCCATTCTGAGTAACATAATGAAACTTCATGTCACCCCAATGCATCTGCCTGGGATATTATCATTCATTCTTCCAGCATATTCAGCTGTATATGCTACCTGCCCTTTAGTCACCAGTTATCAGATTGCTTATCAGAGAGAAATAGAGAGACCATATTCACACACATTTTATTAGAGTATATTGTTATAATTGTTGTATTTTCTTCATAGTTATTATTGTTTATCTCTTACTTGCTTAATTTATAAATTACATTTTATCGTAGATATGTATCTATAGGAAAAACAAAGCACATATAAGGTTTGGTATTATTTGAGGTTTTGGCAATCACTGGGCACCTTTAAAGGGTGCTCCATGGATAAGGGGGCACAGGTGCATTTCTTTTCTACTGGATACAATGAAGACATCCAGAACCGTGTGTGATTTATAGTTGCATTTGGTGTATTTACTCAGAGTTCAAAAACTTGCAAGGAATCATCAATGACATAGTACAATTTGCTTTTCAAAGAATCCTCCCAAATTCTTTAAATAATCAACATGACTGCAGACTGGATCATGATAATAAAAGTGGCAATAATAATTTTCTTTTAATGAAATATAATATAGACGAATTTGCTTTTTATTGTCTTTTTAGACAGCTGTGTATTGGTAAATTTTACATTCTGATTTTGGTGAGCAAGGCAGGCAGGCATCATGGGCATGTTACCAGTGAAGTGCTACAGGGCACCATGCTCAGAAGGGGGAGCAGTGGTTAGAGTTTAATATTCTGAAGTCATCATCTTAAAATTCTTAGTAATTGTATATTTAAGTGTCCTTTTTCTTACATAAAGCCCCAAAAGACAATGGAGCATGTGACAGGAGTTTGGAGCCTAGCCTCATAAAATACTTTTTCTCATTGCATCTTTGCCTCCTAAGATAAGTTCCCGGTACCCATGTCTGCATAGCAACCACTGATTCCTTCCCTCCCTTGTGAAAAAGGTGAGAGGCCCCTGTGAGTCGTGGACTGGGGCATGGTTTTGGCCTTTCCTTCCCTGGGATGACAATATCATGACCTTGGTGAGAGTGAGCCTCTGCTCATCCACCACTTTCAGTGAATACACTTGGTCACTTTCTGGGTGCCTTCTTTCACTGTGGATGTGTTTGTGGGAAGGAAAACAATGTTTTGCCCAACATCTCTTCAACCTCTGAAAGGGCATGGTATGCCTATCCTGTGGCTGGCAAGACAGAAAACGCATCAGCTGATGGACATGCATGAAGTAGGGGGCCAGGCTCCTGGCCTGTATCCCCATCCTTGAGGGATTGCAACACTAAAAATTAAATAAAATACACTATAGCAGATCAAGAGAGTAACAATGAAAATGAACAAAAATAAAAACTTTAACAACACCTTTCCCTGCTTTTAAAACAGAGCTCTCACATTTTAATTTGGTACTGGGACATACAAATTATGAAGCCAATCCTGATAGGGGGTTAGTCAACCAACCAATTTTAGTTGGCAATCCAAGTGGCCCACTGGCAAACTATGACAATATTGAAAGGATTTTCTAATCTGAACATGCTATAGTAGCTCAAACACTAAGTACAGTGCAAGAAGTTTGGATATAAAATAACTCTGTCAATTACCTCACTCTTTGTGAAGAAGTCTCCATATTCTCTGACCTTCAGTTTCTTCATTAAGAAATGAGAGGGTTATCTTCTGTATGTTTCATGGCCTTCCAATGTTAAAACTCTGTGATTTAGGTGATTTTATTAGAAATAATTTTTCCTGTCAGAGCTGCAATAGAGTATAATAAATATGTTATTTTTATACCACTTGTTCCCAACAGGGGTAAATTTTCTTCCCTGGGAATATCTGACAATATTTTGCTTGTCACATGGTGGGGAGTCCTACTGGTGTCTAGTAGACAGAAGTTACGAATGCCAGTAAATGTCTTACAATGCACAGCGCAACAACCCCCCCCAACAAATAGTTTTCCAGTTTAAAATGTCAATCATGCCAAAGTTGAAAACTTCAGTAAGACATACTGTGTTATGTTGATTTTCCATTTTTCTCTAATAATGTGTTAAGGCTTCATAGTGTTAGAATTAAGGCTCAATAACCAAATCGAAACACAAAAGATGTTGACTAAAGTTGGTATTGGAGCCTGGTATATGGAAACAGGAGCATCTTTCTTCTATAATATTTTGTTTTCCAAGGTAGAAAAAGAATGAGTAAATGTAGTTATAAAGTCTCTTACACAAATGTATGTAGAAGCATAAAATGTTGGGACTGCATTCTTGGGCTAATGATTGAGCAATTTTTTCACGGGTAAAGTTATTGTGTTGGTGGAATGTTGAAGGTAAATATTTCGTTGCAGCCACCATATTTTTACACAGTAAATGAACAGAGAACTTTCTAACAGAGCTAGTCATCACTATCACTAATAACATGTGGAAATATAAGAAGGATGCTACAGGCTAACTCCAAGACTTATTTATCCATTAATTCATTAATGTATTCATTTATTTGATAATTTTTATTAAAATCCTACCATTGGCCATGCTTTCAAAGAATAAACTAATTATTATTAATATTAAAACCATAGATAGATCCTCATTTGCATTCTAATAATTATAGTAAGACATGTACAAGGAACTAAACCAAAATTTTAACTAATATTGTGATAGTTACCAAAAAAAAGAGTATGGAGTAAGTGTCATAGGTTATAAAACAAAAGAGAGAGAAAATTCTTTAGGAGTTTGGGGAAGAGAGATCTTGTTTTTGACTAGGATGTTGAGAAAATCTTTGTGTAATTGGTGATTATTGATCTGGATTTTATTCACATGATAAAATTTGGATAGCTGTATTATCTGTAATATAGTAAATACCCAAGTGAGGAAGGTTAAAAAATGCAAATGCATTCTTTGAATCAGAATTCTGTAATGGGATGGTATATAGGTAGGGCTTTTTTGATTCTAAGTATTGGATGCCCAACTCAAAACAATTTGAGCCTAAAGAGTAGTTTATATTAAGGGTCCTATAGTATCTCATAGAAATCAAAGACAGATGATTAAAGCAGGTATATTAGGCCCTGTTATCTAACTTTCCAAATGCATTATAGCATAGTGATTTTCAGAGAATATTCTAGAACCAGTTGCCTTAGTTCACATCCTATTCTTTTTTTAAAATGTGTGCCTTTTATCAAGTTTATTAGCATCTCTGTTTTCACTTTCTTATCTATAAGAAGGATGAAGACAATAATACATATTTATGGGACTGTTATGAAGATTAAATGAGCCAATGTACTACGTAAATATATGTGATTTATGTAAAATATGCATTGAACATTGCCAGTACTTAATAAGTGCTAAGTTGTTATTCTGTATAGATATGGACTAAACTTATGGGAACAATTCTATAGTGTAATTAATAAATGTTATCACAAATTCTGTGATAACATTCGTTAATCTCAAATTTGAACTTTATATATCTCAAATCTAAAGGTTTACTAATAATGTTATTTTCCCAGAAAATGTTTCCAATGATTTAGTAAGTAATGGAATACACAGTTCAAGGTAATAAAATTTCATTTCATGAAGAAATTATAATGAAGGAACTCTGTGGAGTATGTTCAATTTTGAAAATTATTTGGACTTCAAGGAAAAATATTTAAATTAAGTTGAACTTCTGTAGCAGGTTTGGCACACAGGATTTTAATAATTGTGTTTATTCTTGCAACCCAAGTGGTCATGACTATAAATACGCACAGAAGAAATAAGGGCTTAAGTAAAATTACACATGTAAAGCATTTAACATAGTTCCTGGCATAAAATAGATGCTCAATAAAGTATAGCTATTATCATCAATATTGAAGTCTGTTGAAACCTTAGTAACTAAGTTGTAATTCAGCTCTCCGACCACTGGGTCATCTCCTGAGAGTGATTGAAGCTGAAGCTCTTTTAAAGGATTTCAGATCATCCATTACCATTCTGTGTTTTATGGCTGAATAAATCAATGGCTATTACCTTTTGGGAAAGAAAGTGAAGAAAGGAATTATGAGAAAAGTCACAGATATGAATTTTATAAACAGTTTTACGAAAATGCCATTAGATGGCAACATTTGTTCACAAAGTTGTTCTGCTATTTAGTACTGTTATCTACAGGTGGTAACTTGCAGCGTAAAATAATAAGAACAAAGACTCTTAGAGCCTGTGAAAACATAAAACACGGTGTAAGGCACATATAAGTTATTAAATAATTGCTAACATACTTTTCTCTTTCTTTTGAGATTGTATAGTTCAACCCCCAAGTTTGCAAATGAAAAAAATGAGAGAGGATGATCTGCTAAGATTATACAGGTAATTTTCTAGTTAAATAGGAACTGAAATGTCTATAAAATGTGTCAGAAAATTCAGCTTATGTTCTTCTTCATTTTGAAGGAAACCACTGAACCCTGAGATCAAAATATCCAGCCATGTAATGTGACAAATAGAGGCATTTATTGAAGAAGATACAAGATACAAGAAACATTGTACATAGGACAATGACACCTCCGTCCCCTTCAAAGTAGGCACCTTGGGATCTCACACAGTTCTCCCAGTCACCATCAGCTGCCCCATTGTATTCTCCTTAATCTCATGAATGGTCTGAAATCTCTTCACTTTCCAAAGTGATTTTAGTTTTGGGAAAAATCCAGAAGCCAAATCTGGGCTGTAGGGGGGCTGAGTCATCTTGATGGTTTGATGTTTCACTAGAAAACTCTGCACAAGACATGATGCATGGGCCATTGCATTGTCATGATGGAGCTGCCAATCACCAGTTGACCATAGCTCCAGATTTCTGAATTATTTGAATAGTTTCCATTGAGGAATGTTCAAGCTTAATGCAACATTGGATGCAGATTCATTGCTCTACTTGCTCAGTCATTTTGAATGTGATGACCACACAGTACACATGCTCATTCAATGGTGTCATCTGCTCCCACTGACTGGTACAGAAGTCATTGTTCATGCATGCTCATTCCAGTCCACTCTCCTTGTCTGCCAGGTTACATCAATGTCACACAAATGGCTGAACTTTTTGCGGACAGACCTCGTATATAGCAACATGAATAATGAGATGTCCTTTTCTATTAAAAGCAACACAACCACAAGCAACTGATATAACTTATAGAAACCCCACCTTGTGAACAAAGTCTCTGCTTCAGCAGCTCTACTCCACTTCTCTCCAGTCTACTAAGCAATATTCCATGCATACAAATGTCTAAAATAATCACAAACTCTCCTAGAGCTAGAAGACACTTTATCCAAACTTTTCCCCCAAACAAGAACTTCTTTTCTATCATCTTTGACAGGTTTTATCTTCTGCAGGATAAAAATTTCTTGCTCTCTCAGCAGTCCTTTTTCTGATAGATTTCTGAAATTACTAGAGGCACTGTAATTAACCAGAGTCAGCGTTGATGTACCAACTGTAATAAATTGTGTTATTGGTCCTAATTTTTCACTTCCTTGTTAATAGAACTATACATGCACACACTTTGACAGGTACATTTGTAGTACCCTCCAAATATTGGTGTAATATACCTGACTTTGTGACTTGCATTGGCCAATGAAAGGTTACTGGAAATGATGCCAGTAAATGTTTAAAATACATGGGCATTATTTGGCCTGCCCTCCTGTGATCTGTCATAATAAATGTATGCCCTACTGGTTCAAGAAAAAAAAAAGTAAAATAAGGAACAGATTTAAACTCAGTCATGGTGTGTTAAAGTTCGATCAACCCAGAATTTAAGTCAGAAGCTTGGCAAATGAGTCAAAGATCCATGTGTGAGAATTATGAATTCTTGGGTTGTAATTCACTGTGGTTTGGGGGTAGTTTAGTACATAGTATTATTGAAACACCAGCCAAAAAAGACCCCCTCTTGTTGACTACTGAGCAGAGCCACAGTTGCTCAAAATCTAAGAATGATGTGGGCCCTTAGATGTCTTCATTCTTTTTATTTAATACTTTTTCTTTTACAGAAGTCACTCTTAATGTATGCCAGACTTTAGTTTCACATATTTCTTTTTATAGAGGTATGCTTGACATACAAAAACTGTACGTATGTAATGTATACATCATGATGAGTTTAAAGATAAGTATCTGTGTTGTCACAAATGGCAGTATTTTTCTTCTTCTTACTGTATACAATCTTCTTTTGTGTTTACATACCACATGCCCTTCATCCATTCATCTGTTTATGGGTATTTAGGGTATGTCCATGTCCTTGCTATTGTAAACAATTCTGCAGTCAACATTGGTGGGTACGCGTCTCTTCAAGATACCCATTTTATATTTTTAGATATAAATCCAAAAGTGCTACAGTATATGGTAGTTTTATTTTTAATTCTTTGTGGAACGTCTAAAATACTGTTAATAGCTGTGTCAAATTTCATTTCCACCAACAGTATACAAGTATTCTCTCTTTCCACATCTTTTCCAACTCTTGCTTTCTTTATCTTTCTTCTTCTTCTTCTTCTTTTTTTACAATAACCATCCTAATAAGTGCAAGGAGGTATCTCATTGTGGCTTTGATTTACATTTCCCTGATGATTAGTAAAGTTGACCACATTTTCATAAAACTGTGAAATATTTAGAAAAATATTTATTCAGTTATTTTGCCTGTTTTAAAAAGTACTTAAAAATAGACTTAACCAAGGAAGTTAAATGCTTACATAAAAATTGGTGAACAAACTTGAAAAAAATACCAAATAAATGAAAAGACATACTGTGTTCATGGGTTGCAATTAATGATGTTAAAACGTTAGTAGTATCTAAAGTAATCTAGATATTTAAAGAAATCTCTTTCAAAATTTCAATCACCTTTTTTTTACAGACATAGAAAAATACTATTCGAAATTTCATGTGGAACTACAAGAGACCCCAACTAGCCAAATCAATCTTGAACAAAGCAGAAGGTATTACACCTGTTGATTTCAAAATATATTAGAAAGCTATGGTGCTGTCATAAAAAAATACATTGACCAATGGGACAAAATGAATAGATCAGAAATAAATCCATATATTTATGGCAAACTTATCTTTGACAAGAGAAGAAATAATACGCAACAGGGAAGTGAAAATGTCTTCAATAAATTGTGTTGGGGAACCTATATATATACATGCAAAAGAATAAAACTGAACATTTATCTTATGTTGTACACTAAAATCAAATCAAAATAGATTAAAGACTTAAACATAATACCTGAAACTGTAAATACCCTAGAAGAAAATAGGGATAAAGATTCTTGATATTGGTCTTGACAATGTTTTCTTGAATGTGACCCTAAAAGCACAGGCAGCAAAAGCAAAAATAGACAAGTGAGACTACAGAAACTACAAAATTCTGTACAAGAAGGAGAGCAATCAACAAAGTTAAAAAGGAAGCCTACAGAACAGAAGAAAATATTTGCAAACCACATGTCTGATAAATTGTTAATATCCAAGATATACAAGAAACTCCATAACTCAATAGCAAAAAGTAAGTATCTAAATTATATTTTCCTTTTGATAAGCTTCCATCATATGGATCTTTAGGTTGACCGAAAGGACCTGGTAGTGGGCTCCTGAATTCATTTTGCAAAATTTGTCCTAATATTGTACAGAATGTGAATTCACTCAAATAAGAGTGTTCTGTAGAAGAAAAAAGTGGTTTATAAAATGGAGATTTTGTTCAAGTCTACTTTCACTTTTTCCAATGCCCCTTGATAGTTTCTGCAGAAATTGGTTTCAATATATTTTTTCATTGTTTCCTTTTTCACTTACATGCTCCAGTTTTATTTTAGAACAAATCACCTTTTTCAAACTTGCATAACATCCCTGACAATGGAACTGAAGAAAAAATATTAAAGATTTGATGACTGCTAGAGGTAGAACACTAAGAGACAAATTATCAAGAAATCACAATTAAGCTTCTAAATTTTTTGCATTTCTTTTTCATCTGCAACTAGTAATGGGTCCCAAAGGTGCACCTGTGCTTTGCCATTGAATCTCCTAAAAAAGAAGGGCAAGTGACCAATTATGTTAGCAAGTGTCTAATTATGCACACAAGGAGCCAATTACAGAAGTGAAAATGCACCTACCAAGACTGAAATAACTCTTTAGCACATTTAGCACTTAGGGTAGCTTATACATACTGTGTGTTTATAATTTAATAAAGGAAGCATCAATCATGATTAGAAATCAACAAACATTTATGTAAATGTATAGGTATTTTTGACTTTTTAAAAATTAATCACTGTTCTATGTGATAGGAATGATATACCAAGATGAAATAGACTCTAAGTTTTCAAGAAACCAAACAAAATTTAAAAAGAAACATGAAGTTTTGCTGAGATATTACATATATGTGAAACAAAACTAATAATTAAAGACAGTATATCATAGGTTGGCTCTTTACAAAATGTGTTTAAAATGAGATACAATAAACTGCAATATCCTAAACCAGCAGCTTCCAGTGCCCATTATTAGTGTAATGTTAATACACTTCTCAAATTCATGCATAGGTCCCTTCAGTAAACTGTAAAATAAATTGAAGCACTTCTGAGGAAGGAAGGCCCAAAAGGGATTTGGGTTAGCCAGAGGTGAGTGTGAGACTGGAAGATGATATGGAGAATGATGGTCTTGAGTGGGGAATTAGAGAAAGAGAGAAATCAAGATGTTAAATGCAGACTTTAAAATACTACTTTAAAAACACTTGTGTGTCTCCTAGACTATAAACTGAGTGAGACTAAATCTGTTAGTGTTATTTGTGTAACGCGTTCAATAGAATGTGAGGGAAGATTTCCATTTTATCTCTAGGGCCTAGTCCAATATGTACACATAGCAGACACTCAAAAACTACTTGCTGAATGGAAAAGATTTCAGACATCTTTTCAAATCATAGATAACTGATTTTTCCTATCCATTTCCACTTATACTTAAGTCCTTGGGGACCAGAGTCTTATACTTCTCCCTCTCTTAGGCAGATCCAGCTTAGAAACAAAATTGCTTAGCTAATATCTAGTTTTAATGTTCTTTCTTTATATGTCTTTAGAAGTAGCATGTGTTCTCCAGTTCACCTCAGTCACTGCTACTCTAGTACTAAAGTCTAATGTTCAGCCTGCATCACTCCCTTAAATTACTTGGTTAGCTTGAAGGCATTTGAGTTTGTGAGCCTATCAGGTACATGTCTATCCCCATTTCAGCTCTTTGCTCCTGTTTTTTGTGCTTCTTCCTCTCCTTTTTTCTCCCCAATTTCCTCTTCTCTCATTTATTCCACAAACATTTTTGTCCATTTAGTATGTACCAGATCCTGCAGTAGGCAAACTTATAATGAATAAAAGACACTTTCCCTGGCCTAGGTGAACTCACAACTCACAGTGTAGTTGGAGAGAGACAGACAAGTAAATAGCCTATTATAATACAGCATGAATAGAATTATAGATAACATGCTGTAAAGATATAAACTTACTCATCCTTTTTACTTATTTTATATTCCGTTTTAATGGTGTATTTTTATCCTTTTATTTTTCTTTTTTTGGCTCTAAGAAATATTTTTAACTCAGAACAGAGATAAGAACCTGGATTAAAATTTTCCTTCATCCAGAATGAGAGAAAATTGACCATCTACCCATCCATTCCTCCTTGCAAAATGATGTCATAAGAAACCCATAGTCTTTGGAATACAACATAGGTTTAAATGATGCTTCTGTCAATAAGTAATTGTACAAATGAATTAAAAATCCCTGAACCTCAATTTTCCAATGTGTGAAATCATGATAATAATACCTATATTATATTTGGGTTGTTAAAGTATTAAACATAAGATAGTTAAACCATGAAGCACAGTGCCTTCTACTGGGTAAGTAATCAGTACTAGTCACTCTTGTTCACATATCTAATGTACTTATTGAATATCAATTATGTGTATCTATTATGTTCATATACTATGACTCACTCCCTGGCTGGTTTGGCTCAGTGGATTGAGCGTCGGCCTGCGAGCTAAGTGTCGCTGGTTCGATCTTCCAGTCAGGGCACATCAGAGAAGGAAAACTCTGACTCCAAAAAACCTCCGCTGCCTTGCGGCATACCTCTTCAGGGGAAAGGCTAAGGGAGTAAACCCCGACAGAAAATCCGGAGCCGGAGTCCCTAAGGCGGTTTGACGTCGTAGTCAACACCGGCAACTCCTGCGGCGCACCTGAAGCCAAGCTGTATCGACTCCGTCTTTCCCTTGGACCCTTCAGCTGCGAAGAGAGGGGGGGTCTGCTGCATGGGCAACAGCAGACCCTCCATATCACCCTGCCCAGGCTCTGTAGCTTCAGCTTCACTGGAGAGGACACTCCAGCGTCATCGCAAGATGTCGATTCAACACGGGAGGAGACAGATACCGTGTCACTCCCGAGTCGGACTGCACAGCCATTCTCGGCGGTGCAGATAGACTCTTAAGAAGCTACACCATCGTCTCTCGAGACGGACGGCTGCCGACTACTATGACTACGACTACTATGACTCAGCCTTGCCTCTAGGTTTTGGGGAACTACGGTACAGTCCTTGAATTCAGGATCAAATAGTGACTATTTAATCCAAGACAAATACTGAAACTGTTGTTTTAACATCTGATCATAAGATGAAAATAATTGTTGAACAAAATAAAATTAGATATTTAACTAATCATTATTATAGAAATCAAAAGTGATTTATTATATGTTCTAATATTGTAGTTTCCAAAACAAGAAATTCAAAAGGAAGCTTTAAATTTGTTAAATTAAAGATATAATACAAACAGACTTTGGGGAAACCCGCAGCTCATAGGTATGATTTACTCTTATCATGGGTCTCAGGCACTGGAACTTCCTGATTTTTAATTTATTACCATATTTCTTAATCTTGGAAAACAAAGATACATTATTATGGGGAATGCAGACATGCATAAAATATACATAAATGAGGAAAATACCACCACACAAAGAAAAAATCAACAGCGACAATTGAAAACCCAAATTAAATTGTTTTAGATACATTAACTGTAGGGAGGCAGTATAATAGAATGCTTAAGAGCGTAGACTCTAGTGCTTGATGTCCAAGTTTGAAGGTCACTAACATTTATTATTTATATGACCTTAGGCAATTTCTACAGCCTCTGACCTAAGTTTTCTCGTCTGTAAAATGAGGATGAAAATAATGATACCTACATTTTAGGATGGTTATGTGAATTAAATTACTTAATATATGTAAAATACTTAGAATAATAGTACATGGGTAAGTGCTACATAAGTAGTACCTGTTATTGTTTATATAAAGCCACAACTCTCTGATGAACATCTGATATTAAAATAGGGAAACTAAGAATCATTTCTGTGAATATTATTAATTGGAGAGCAGGTGGGCTTCTGGGGCAGGGACAGAAAGATATAGGTAATCTCTCTCTCTTTTTTTTTACATTTTTAAAAAAGATTGTTTAGATTTATTTTTAGAAAGAAGGGAAGAGAGGGAGAAAGAGAGGGAGAGAAACATCAATGTGTGGTTGCCTCTTGCATGTCCCTAAACTGGCGACCAGGCCTGCAACCCAGGCATGAGTCCTAACAGGGAATCAAACCAGCGACCCTTTGGCTCACAGGCCAGCACTCAATATACTGAGCTATATCAGCCAGGGTTATTTCTTTACATTTTTTAAATTATATTTTATTGATTATGCTATTACAGTTGTGTTGATATTTCCCCTTTTACTCCCCTCCACACAGCACCCCCCACTCCCTCAGGGAATCCTCACACCATAGTTCATGTCCATGGGTCATACATATAAGTTCTTTCGCTTCTCCATTTCCTAAACTGTACTTTACATCCCCATGGCTATTCTGCAACTACCTATTTTGTACATCTTAATCTCCTCACTTCTTCATTCATTCCCTTACACCCCCCTCTCACCTGGAAAACATCAAAAAGCTCTTCATATCCATGATTCTGTCTCTGTTATTCTTGTTTGTTTACTTTGTTTTTTAGATTCAATTGATAGATATGTATTTTTTTTTTTGCCATTTTATTGCTCATAGTTTTGATCTTCTTCTTTTTCTTAAATAAACCCCTTTAACATTTCATATAATAATGACTTGGTGACAATCCTTTACGTTTTTGTTGTCTGGGAAGCACTTCATCTGCCCTTCCATTCTAAATGTTAGCTTTGCTGGATAGAGTAATCTTGGCTCTACGTCCTTGGTTTTCATGACTTTGAATATTTCTTGCAATCCCTTCTAGCTTGCAAAGTTTCTTTCGAGAAATCAGCTGACAGTCTTATGGGAACTCCCTTGTAAGTAACTAACTTTTCTCCTGCTGCTTTTTAGATTCTCTCTTTATATTTAACCTTTGACATTTTAATTATGATGTGTCTTGGAGTGGGCCTGTCTGCATCCATCTTGTCTGTGATGCTGTGTGCTTCCTGGACTTGCATGTCTATTTCCTTCCCCAAATTAGGGAAGTTTTCTTTCATTATTTTTTCAAATAGATCTCCAATTTTTTGATTTTCCTCTTCACTTTCTGGCTTCCCTGCTATTCGAATGTTGGTATGTTTAAAGTTGTACCAGAAATTCCTAAACCTCTCTTCATTTTTTTCAATTCTTGTTTCTTATTTCTGTTCTGGGTGAATGTTTATTTCTTCCTTTTGTTCCAAATCACTGATTTGAATCCCAGCTCCTTTCCCATCACGCTTGGTTCTGTGTTTATTTGTCTTTGTTTCACTTTGTATAACTTTCACTTCTTTTATTTTGTGGCTATATTCAATAATTTCTCCGAGCATCTTGATCACCACTGTTTTGAACTCTGCACCTGATAGGTTAGCTATCTCAATTTCACTTAGTTCTTTTTCTGGAGATTTATTCTGTTCTTTCATTTGGGCCATGTTTCTTTGTCTCCTCATTTTGGCAGCCTCCCTGTGTTTGTTTCTATGTATTAGGTAGAGCTGCTTTGACTCTGTGTCTTAATAGTGTGGCCTAATGTAGTAGGTGTCCTGTAGGGTCCAGTGGCAAGGCCTTCCCTATCACCTAAGTTGGTACTTGAGGTGCATCCTTCGTGTGGGCTGAGTACACACTCCTCTTGTAATTGAGCCTTGGTTGCTGTTGGCAGGTCAGTGGGAAGGATTTACCCAGGCCAGTCTGCTGCAAGAATTGGCTGTGACCACTTTCTGCTGACATCATTCATCCATGGAGGATCAGCTGGGTCATCATCTTTTAAAGTGGGAGATATAATAAGAAATTATTTCGTCCAAAGATGGTGAGTACATTCAATGAGGGAATAGTCTTCCCATGGAGTGGGGAGGAGAAAGTAAGAAACATTTAGGTGATAGCTAGGCTTTGGTACAAGGATACAGGGCTTGGGCAGCAAAGAGTACCTGTGCAACAAACCCAGAGATAAGTGCCTAAGATAACTTTTATCCTCTTCAAAATGTTTTTCAGAGGAACCTACAGGCCTTTATAAAATTCTTGTTACTCACTCATTCGATAAACTAAATGTTATTCTGTTAGAATTAAGTATCTAGATTCACAAGGACTCTAGAAAACCACTATGTGTAAAAATTAGGCCATTATGATAGTTTTAGATACATTTTTATTTTATTTCCAACTTCTATTTATTTGAGTAGCTGCTTTCTCCAAAAATTGCGGAAACAGAAAAAGATGATTTATGTAATCTAAAGGCAGCTTAGAATTGTATCTTTCAAATTAAATTATGTATTAATTATTAGATCTTATTGTGTTAGTTGATCAGTAATTAATTTACTAATAATATTCTCAAAATAATATATTTTTAAATGTAGGTATTATCAAACTGCTAACTGATATTTTTTATTAGCTTTATATAATACAAGTCACAGTTTCAGAGAACCTAAAATGTCCCTTCATTCCTCTCTGGTACAAGAAAACATACTTATAAGAGGAGTGTTCTATTGCTCTTTTTGCTATGAATGTAGTACAGTTGAGAAATTTGACTAAATTCACTTTCAAAACAAAAGAGATAAATTAATATGTTTTAACCAAGGTCAGTGTAACTGCATTTGATATATAGCAATCTATTTGATTTACACTGACATATTTTATATTTCCTTAAAGGAGAAGTTCTAAACAGAGTTAATTTAGGTGATGATAATATACAGAAGATTTTCTTGACTTATAATAAGTACTAATATCTGACCTAATGATTAGACAAAAACAACATTTCTATATAACATAATTATTCTATGAAACTTTAGATGTTTCAAGATATTATGCAGGCAAATAATGATGTTGCAAATATAAAAGACATGTAATAATAACACTGAAGCTATATTGGGTACCTAATAAATGAAAATCAAATTGGTGACCAGCCTTTGACTAGAAAGGCTAGAAAAAAGCCTTGATTCATGATTATGCATTTATGGAAGTCCCCAAGTTCCTTAACTTTCTCTAATGCATCAAACATAAGTTGTTACTGTAAGGACTATATTGTTTGTTTCTTATGTTTTCTTTTTTTGAAATATGCTTTATTGATTATGCTGTTACAGTTGTCCTAATTTCTTTTCCCTTTGTTCCCCTCTACCCAGTGACCCCCCCTCCCTCCAGCTGTGCCCCCCCTTAGTCCATGCCCATTGGTTGTGCATATAGTTCTTCTCAACATCTTCTTATCTACTCCCTCCTACTATGCTTCTTAATTCCTGTAACACCTCCCTCCCTTTCCTCCTTCCCCCTCCCCTCTGACTTCCCCCCAAAATGTTCCCCAT
The DNA here is from genome assembly GCF_987537825.1 of Furipterus horrens. Lineage (NCBI taxonomy): Eukaryota > Metazoa > Chordata > Mammalia > Chiroptera > Furipteridae > Furipterus > Furipterus horrens. The sequence continues at coordinate 4,268,592 of NW_028327187.1, forward strand.
ACCTATCATTTTTTTCCCACTCTCATTGCCTACTTAGTTTGGCTTTGTCTCGGTTCTCGAGACTCTGTTGTTGATTGTCGTGATACAGTTTTCATTTTAATGTTCATAGTTTTGATTCTCCTTCTAAACAAGTCCTTTTAACATCTCATATAATAGTGGTTTGGAGCTGATGAACGCCTTCAGTTTTACTTTGTCCTGGAAGCACTTTCTCTGCCCTTCTATTCTGAATGACAGCTTCATTGGATAAAGTAATTGTGGTTGTAGGTTTTTGCTTTTCATTACTTTGAATATTTCTTGCCAGTCCCTTCTTGCCTGTAGAGTTTCTTTTGAGAAATCTGCTGATAGTCTTATTGGGACCCTTTTGTATGTAATTCTCTTCTCTCTTGCTTCTTTTAAGATTCTCTCTTTATCTTTAATTTTTGAGATTTTGATTATAATGTGTCTTGGTGTAGTTCTCCCTAGGTCCAGTTTTTTTTGGAACTCTCTGTGCTTCATGGACCTGTAAGTCTATTTCCTTCCCCAAGTTAGGGAAGTTCTGCTTCATTATTTTTTCACATAATTTTTCAATTTCTAGTTCTTCTTCTTCACCTTCTGGCAACCCTATGATTTGGATGTTGGCCCATTTATAGCTGTCCCATAGGTTTCTGAGCCTCTCCTCATTTTCCTCACTTTTTGTTTCCTCTTTCTGCACTGCTTGACTGTTTGTTCCTTCCCTATGTTCTGATTTGTTGATTTGATCCCTGGTTTTCTTGCCCTCGCCACTAGTTTTGTATGTGTTTTCATTCATTTCAGCAGGACTAGCCTTCATCCCTTCCCCATCTTGTTTAAGATCTGCTGTTAGGTCTGTAAGCATTCTTATAACCAAAGCTCTGAACTGTGCCTCAGAAAGATTTCTTATCTGCTGCTTCGTTAGATTAGATATTTTGCTGGCTGGTCAGCTGCGTCACTGGGATCTCTATCATGATTTGTGCCATCCTGACAGTTTTGTGTTTACCTTTGCTTCCTGGGTGGGGCAGTCACACCTCCTATGCTATAGGGGTCAGAGCCTGATGCACTCCTCACAACTGGCGACCCTTCTCACCATGCTGTGGCATTTCCTGTGAGGGTGGGGGTCCAAGATGGCTTCCTGCCATTCACTCTCTGCTGAGAGACCAGGATCCTCCTTCTCCATCCCCACCTCCTCCGGACCTCACAGTCCAAGACAATGGGGATCTGCCTTCCCCAGCATTGTAATCACAAGCTGATGGGTCTGGTCTGCAGCCAGGGGTGCTTCCCAAGCACTTCTCTCCTCCCCTTAAACATGGGTGTCTGTGCTTACCACTGTCCCACTGCTGTTGCCACAGCTGCCGCCGCCAGCACAGCTTGACCTCTCCGCCCCAGCTTCGCCCCTCCTACCCGTTCAAACAAACACCACTTGTTTATAACTTCATACGTTGGAATTCCATTTATTTTCTGGAACTTCTGGTTATTTCTGGTTTTGTGGTAGTTGTATTCCTTCTTAGTTGTGGAGAGAGATGGAGTGTGTCAGTCTAGGCCTCTATCTTGGCTGGAAGTCTCCTTATGTTTTCTTAATGATTCCTGTCTCCATCATGATTAGTGCTTAAGTTTATATCAACTTCTATTTTTTTCTTGCAGTTATTGCCATGGGAACAAATTAACACATATTATGCCATTTTGTAGTGTCATTACAATTTTTTCCTTAAGAATGGAATTGCTTTACCCACTTTTTCCTTGTTGCAATAGTTTTAATGCCCAGTGCAGCCTGTGGAAGACTATAAAGATTTAATGCACTCATAAACACAGACTTTAACCTTTTCAATATTCTGCATTTTGATAGGCTGCTCATAATGATTGATTCCTACAGTTTACCAAGACTGTAAACAGAAAAAATAGGAATTGGTTGTGAATCAAACTGCAGAGATCCTGTAAAGGTCAAAATTATTCTTTCACCTAGAGCAGTGATTTTCAACCTTTTTCATCTCATGGCACACATAAAAGTAATTACTAAAATTCTGTGACACACAAAGGATATATTCTTATTTTTTGCTGATCTGACAATAAAATAGGTATAATTTGATTGATTTACAAAAAAATAATAGTAGTAATTACCTACCCTTTTTTTATCCAAAGTGTCTTTTTAAAAATCAAGCTCCTATATTTGTATAATATAATAAAGATTTCTGGTACCAAGAATTAACCAATCAGATGCAAATTTATTATTTGATGTGACCAATAAGATGAAACTCTATTATATGACATATACATTTATGGTTCAAGACAGGACATTGACACTGGATGGCTATTGTTGTGTTGACTGTTGTCATTTTTTTTTATTTAACAATCCAAAGGAAAAGAGGTCAGTGCCTCCGACTAAATAGTCAACTATTGCATATTTTAAAAATTCTTGTGGTACTCTGGTTGAAAATCGCAAGCCTAGAATATGTAAGGTTTCACAATTTCAGGAAAAGTTTCTTGGATTTAAGTTAGAAATGTGTACATAATAGAATAGTTTAAATTTTTTAAGTGATGGTGAACACAAAAGTGATATTAAACCCTCTTTTCTAGGAATTCCTACATTATTATAGTGTGATTACTTTTGAATTCTCTTTCTTAATAGGAATAAAATATATTAGTTGTTAAAATGCTTAACCCAGAGAATATAAGTGTTAGTAGGCCATGCTTTAGGTTAGGAAATCTATGGACATCCCTGTGTGCAAGCAATTTTGAAAGTTGTTGTGATAACACACAATTGTGTTTAATGTGAGGTGTGTCACAAAGTATGTGTTACTAATCATAGTTTTAAGAGCAAAATATATGAATTATTTGCATTTTAAAAATTAAATCAGAATAGGTTCCAGATTGTCTTTGTGATACAATTCTTAAGCTTCTCTGCATTACAATTAACATCCAGGAAAATTAAAAAAAAATTTTTTTCTATTATAGTTGTCCCATTTTTCCCCCATTGCTCCCCCCTACTCCACCCACCCTTCCCCCACAGTCCATCCCCACCGCGTTACCCCACTGTCCATGCCCATGGGTCATTTATACTAGTTCCTTTACTAGACCCTTCCCCTTCTTTCTCCCCATCTCCCCTCTTCCCTCCCCACTGGTCACTGTCAGTCTGTTCCTTGTTTACATGCCTCTGGTTCTATTTTACTCACTTGTTTGTGTTGATCATTAGTGTCCTGTGTTAGGTGATATCATATGATATTTGTCTTTTGCTGCCTGGCTTATTTCACTAAGGATAATACTCTCCAGTTCCATCCATGTTGTCGCAAATGGTAGGAGTTCCTTCTTTCTTTCTGCTGTGTAGTATTCCATTGTGTAAATGTACCACGGTTTTTTGATCCACTCATCTACAGATGGATACTTAAGCTACTATGAACATAGGGGTACACAAGTTCCTTTGAATTGGGGTTTCAGGATTCTTCAGGTATAATGTTAGCAATGGAATCACTGGATCAAAAGGCAGCTCTATTTTTAGTTTTTGAGGAAATTCCATAATGTTTTCCATAGTGGGTGCCCCAGTCTGCATTCCCACCAACAGTGCAGTAGGGTTCTCATTTCTCCGCATCCTCGCCAGCACTTGTTGTCTGTTGATTTGTTGAAGATGGCCATTCTGACTGGTGTGAGGTGGTATCTCAATGTGCTTTTTATTTGCATCTCTCTGATGGCTAGTGATGTTGAGCATTCTTTCATGTGCCTATGGGCCTTCTATATGTCCTTCTTGGAGAAGTGTCTGTTCAAGTCCTTTGCCCATTTTTTGATTGGTTTGTCTGTCTTCCTGGTGTTGAGTTGTATAAGTTCTTTATATGGTTTGGAGATCAAACCCTTGTCTGAAGTCTCATTGGCAAATATGTTTTCCCATACTAACATCCAGGGAATTTGATGTAACCCCGGGAAAAGCCATCAAGTGTGTTGCTGCTATAAATGTCAACTCTCATGTGTATTACAGTGGAGGGAGATGCTGTGAAACACTACAGTAGTAAATACTAAAAAAAGGTATTTTCTTTTTATTGTATTTAGATCAATTTCAACCATATTTCAATGTTTCTTATATCTATAGAACATAGATAAAGAGGAGAAATGAGTAGAGCAATAAGAGCCAATATCAAATGAATAGTTACTATGTGTCAGGCACTAAATTAAGCATTTGGCATGGATTATATTTTAAATTTCTACAACAACCTTATTAGTTAGATGCAATTATTATTCTTTCTGTTTTACAGATGAAAAAATTAAACCCAGAATTTAAAGGACTTGTTCAATGTCCCACAGGTAGTTAAACTGCAGAACTAGAATTCAAGAGGTATTGCGGAAAAAAATGAAAGAAAGAAAGAAAGAGAAAGAGAACTCATAGACATAGACAACAGTGTGTTGATTGCTGGCAGGGAGGAGGTGGGTGGAGATGAAAGAATGTATAAAGGGAGATAAATGGTAATAGAAAGGATGCAGTAAAAAATAATGTAAAAAAATAAGTCAAGATTCAGAGTAAAAAATATATATACCTAAAAGCTGTACTGATTATAAAATTTTGGGATATGACAGATGCTCAATAATGTTTGTTGAATTAGTGAATGATTCTTCAATCTTTAAAACCATATCTCCCCAGGAAGTCCATACCTAGTTTTTGAGGGATTATTCCTTGAGTACCCAGTAAATTGTGTTGCTTTCCCTGAGTTAGAGCTAAGACCGGTTTTGTAAACAGTCAACTCAGTTAAGAACAAACTAAAAACCAATCAGAAAGCATTTCAGGTAAATCACCGGGGTTTCCAGAGTCAGAGTGTGTTTGAGGGCTCGGTAAGCACCAATAGACAGAAGCTTATTTCTAGGTCAGGAAGACCTCAGAGCCAGGTTGGTTTTATTCAGACACTGCTCTCCAACACCATCTCTCTCCCCTACAAAACGAAAAACCCAGAAAAAATGAATGATCAATGTTTACAGTCTTAAAAATTACTGAATGACAAGAAAAGAATTTGTACCAGCTATTTTTTTAATTGCTAAATTTGTGGCATGGTTTTTTAAATGAAATTTTTATGGAGATAATTTGAGATTACATAAAGTCATAGAGGAAAATAAGAGAGGCTTGTGTACCCTTTACCAGGTTTCACCCAATGGCAACATCTTGCAAAAGTATAATACAATATCACAACCAAGATATTGACATAGATACATCTGGATTAGCTTTTGACAAACTCAAATGCATTTGCTCACCCAATTAAGGTCCCATTGGCCCACTGCTTGTTATTGCACTATGTGACTCTACCCAAAGTTTATCTCTGTTCCCTGAAGAGTGTGGCTAACAGCAGTGACAGTCTGCCTTAGAAGGTTTAGCTAAGAAGACAGCACAGTCATGAATTTTCCACTGTGTGTGTAGCCCATTCCTATAAGATCAGCATGCCCTTGAGTCCTATTACTTATGCTTATTTAAGAGTGCAAATACAGGCCCATTTGGAATGATTTTCTTATTTCTCTGATTATTTCTTTTACCAGTGTTAGGGAATATATTTCACACTGACTATATACCCCCCCTCACATAATTGCAATTTTGAAATATTGCTACAAGGCTCACTTTGTTGAATGCATTCAGAAAAGGGAAAAACACATAAAAAGAATAAAAAGGACAGAATGCATTCCACACTTAATGCCTTTTTGTTAGAAATATAGTTGTTTTCAATATGTAAGAATCATCCTAACAAGTAAACTAAACAGTTGCACTTTAAATATCAGTGTCATTTCCCCACAGGTTGGCTTTTATCTGGGAACAGTTTGATTACAAAAAGTGCTTGCCAGACTTGTGTTTTTCTTCTTTAAAAAAAAAAAAAAGATTTAAATCACAATACCTTTAAATTTTCCAACAGGAATTTTTGCCTCCTGCTTTTACAATGTCATATATGTCATACAATGACATCCACAGTGAGAGCAGAACACTTGCACAGAATCTAGTTGTTTTGGAGTATGATGCTCACCATATGCCGGTGAGGCTTTCATGCCTCCTAAACTCAAGCACAACTTAATAGTTACAGAGCTGTGGAATGAACTAATTCTCTCATGGGGAAGGAGATGAAAATAGGGGTGAAAAATATTTTTCATTGCTCATCTTACCTGACATTTATCCCAAGTTTTCAAGGTGCAAAAGATAGACAGGAAGTAAGCTTGAAAAGCTTGCAATGTGTTTATCCTTCTACACTTTATCGCTTTTTAGAAATTTTCCTATAAAAATAATTCAAGTTCATCAATGTTAAATTCAATTTTAGAAGTTCATACATCATGTTATATATAATTGTAGCGTGTATACATATAAGTTAACTAACAATTGCATATATGTGGAGATCAACAAAGATGCACGACATTATGGAAGTAGCACAAATAAATGCTGTTTTCAGTATAAAAGTATGTTATAAAAATTAATAATAAAAATATGGAGTAGGGGCACTCGAATTGTCAACAGTACATATCTTCATCATGCTCCAGCTCTCATTTAATTAACAGTTAGTTGTGTACATTTCTCTTATTTGTATTTTCACTAAGGATTGTTGGCTACTAAAAGCAAAGTTCATACCTTACTCCACATTCTTCACATCCCACTCCAACAATGTCTTCCAAATACTATGCATTCAATAACTAGTGTTTGTTACACTCAATGTTGTTGCCATTTTTATTCTACCAATTTATATAATCTGGACATATTTTTCAGCTAAAAATTACTTGGTTTTGAAATTCATCTGTGTGTATGTGGAAAGGTGGAGAATAGCTTTAAGCTATTATTATGCTTCCCCATTCTTGTCACTTTTTAATTTGACATTGAGCTTTGAGCAGGCGCTGCACAATTCTGACAGCCAGAGGCATGCAGTAGGGTCAGGGCAGGCACAAAGAGTTTAGAGCAACAAACAGTTTCCAGTAAATACTGTGCTTCATTGCAAGTAGGATGAGATTGGATGTATTTTTCAGAAAAATTTTAAAAATGTTTGCATACTGGCAGAAGGGAATGATAGCATAGTTTGCACTGCTTTCACTAAAAAAGTTGCCATTTGTATCACATATCTCATTGTCAAAAGGGTTAAAAGTGAGACAGAAAATAAATCACACTCTATTAAAGTATTAAGGGCCTTTGCCCTGAAAGACCCCTTCACCTTAATACATTTAAAACATATCAGATCCACCCCCCTTCATCTGAACAGCTTTGTCATTTTCACAAAATACAGACCAAAATGTGGTTCTGTTAGTGGAAGGGGGTGAGGGAGTTACTCCCATGGTGATTATTAGCTTAAGAACTGTTTCAATGATTACTTTAAAAATAATTAGTTCAAAGTGTGTGTTATAATTTTGTGTGTCTTTGTATAATTAGAAGTACTGAGAGACTGTGATTTTAAAATTGACTACTTACCCTTTTAAGCTTTTTTCTACGGTTTATAACAATTTTAATTTACAATATTGCACAATACTTTTTTAGTATCACTGGTTTTTCATTTACCAAATAACTTTTTTTTTCTCCAAAAGGCTCAAAACATGAATTTAACCAACAATTAATGAATGTGTGTGAGTTCTATTTGTCTTTATTCCTCCTATATGGCATGAGTTTAAAATGTAAGACTTTATTTCTTTGCAATGTGAGTCCTTGTACTTTTACACTCTCACACAGCAATGAATGTGACCCATTGCATATGCTGCTGTTCAATTGTGCACAGAATTCCTATTGATATTAATGAGTTTTTGCCTGGACTGAGTGTGGTCATTTTATGTGACCTGACGTGGTCATTTTGTTGTGATTTTCATATTGGTTGTTGCAAAGTATAGAGTATACATCATTTCTAAAGTGCCTAAATTTTTTAGCAGAAGAAAGGTGGGTGCATAAGTTTAAAAGACTATTGTTGCTTTTACTTTAAATTATTTTATTTGTGAATTCTCTAAAGTATGCAGAAACACAGTACAAAGTGCAAATGCAGTGCAAGAGAAAGCTCCAGAAAATAAAATTATTTCTGATCAGCAATTTTGAAATTTCCACTTTTAGACATATTTTCAACCCATTGAAAACAAAGCTAGTTAGCTTTCTAATTCTACAGAAGGTATTACAGCAGGACATGCAGAATTAGAGCACTAAGCTGTAGCCATGAACTTCCACTGTAGATGAGAGACTGAAGCCCTCAGAGTGGGCAGCAGGCCGTTTGTCCTTCTATCCCTTCCATACCAAGTTTCTTAGACCTGCCCTAACAAGGCCAATGGGGAACCCCTGTAGAGCTCACACTGTCCACTCGTTGATGGACAGTGATGGAAGGAGAACTCAAGGTAGGTGAAAGAGCTACTTTGAAATAATACTGTAGTTTCAACTTTCTTTTCCGTTGTATTGAATTTATTTCGGTGACACTGGTTATCAAAATTACCCAGGTTTCAGATGCACAATTCTACAACACACCATCTTTACACTGTATTGTGTGTTCACCACCCCAAGTGAAGTCTCCCTTTATCACCATTTCTCCCCCCAGACCCTCCTCCACCTCCCTCCCCACCTCACCTCCTTCCAGAAATCACCACACTGTTGTCTGTGTCCATGAGTTTTTTCTCTTAAAAATATTTTTTTTCTCAATATCTTCACTTCCCACACCCATCGCCAAAAACACCATCCCCTGGCAGCTGCCAGCCTGCTCTTTGTCTATGAGTCTGTCTATGTTTTGCTTGTTAGTTCATTTTGTTCATTAGATTCCACATATGAATGAAACCATATGGTATTTGTCTTTCTCTGACTGGCTTATTTCACTTAGCGTAATGCTCTCCAGGTCCATCCAAACTGGCATAAAGGGTGAGATTTCCCTCTTTTTTACAGCTGAGTAGTATCCCATTGTGTAAATGTACCACAGCTTTTTTATCCACTCATCCACTGATGGATACATGCATTGTTTCCATAGCTAAGCTATTGTAAATAATGTTGCAATGAGCATAAGGGTGCATATATTCTTTTGAATTAGTGTTTCAGGTTTCTTTGATATATTTCCAGAAATGGAATTGCTGTGTCATAAGGGAGTTCCATTTTTAATTAAAAATTAATTAAAAGAGCAAAAAGAAAAAGAAAAAATTAATTAAAAGTAGTTTCACTTTTAATGTAAAATCTGGAGAAGTTTGGGTTGTCTCTCTCAGGATATAACATGAAAATTGAAGTGATTATGGAAAACACATTTATAATTTTAACCAATCTCTCGCAAATAGCTCAAAATTCAGAATTTTAGGTTAAACACATGTCACTACCCTTCCTATATGAAAGGAATTCATTTGTAGAAAATTATTCTTTATTGTTGAGCAAGTCAATCCTTAACCCTTAACAGTGACTATTGTGATTGTACACTGTTCTAGGCAAACATAGTCCTTGGTTATGCCAACAGATCTCACAAATATGATTTTTTCTAGGCAACAACAGGTTTAAGGCAGACCACTTTCTTTGATTCTGACCTTTTCTATATGTGAATACATGTACTCCTGTTGCAATTAAAAAAATCTGTTGTTAATTAAGCATTAATACCACCAACACCTCCACAAATAGACTCTGAATAATAAAACATTAAGGAAAATAATACTTCCCTGTGCATTAAGTTCACCCTGTGCATTGTTTCTGCAGTCTGAAATTATGTGCCATTTAAAGCCCAGTAAACTACTGCCCTCATCCATAGCCTTCTATTTTTGGTCTTTTAAAAATATGACATCAAGCAGTAATCTTAGCACATGGTATGTGTATATGTGTGGTTTTCTGTTCTCAGGTAGCAAGTATTAGGTAAAGGAAAATCTTTTACCAGATATAAATTCTGTGGAAGAAAAGTTTTTAATGCTGGTCTGGTGGGGGGAAACTAAAACCCAATTTACATGCTTGCTTTGATAGCAGACTTTTCCATGCTTGTGAAAAGGAGGGGGCAGAGCAAAAGCTGGTTTCTGGTCTGGTCAAATCTGAGAGATAATCAGCCATATTATAATGAAAAATAACTGGAAAGACAAGAAAACCTGGTTTGAGTTATCCTCCCCCACACACTGACACACACACACACACACACACACACACTGAATTGACTGCTTGTACTGTCACATATCAGCACCAATTCTTGGGGGGAGGGTAATATAAACATTTTTAATACTGAGCTATTTGTATGAGAGTGGTTGAAATTATAAACGTATTTTCCATAATCACTTGAACTTTCATGTTATATCTTGGGAGAGAAAACCCCTATACCCTCTTCTACTTCACTCCATTCAAAGGTGGCTTGTGTACTCCACAATCAAAAAGGCCTTGTGTGATGTGGTTTCACTCTATAAGGGAGGAAATCATGGGAGAGTTTGCTTTTGGGAGACTCTACAGTACTCTACAGTACTTACACTGTGCCCACAATATTCTGGCATAGCCAATTGAAAAGAGGAAAAATCAGTCTATCAAATTCTTGTTTTATCTAAGTAATGTCAGAAAAAACTGACAGTGTAAGTAGCTGGAGAGATGAAAATCATACCTAATGAATTGGTCAATGAGTTGACTTCTTTTCTGTCTTTGAGGACAGTCTGCTTTCTGTTAAATCACCCTGTCTGTGTGCAAGTGCAGGAATAAATGGAGGGGGCGGGAAGAGGGAGCACATTTACAGTTGTGGGTATTTGTCTACACACATTTATTAATTACTGTAGATTTTCTCCCAAAAGTAAACTATCCCATGATTTCCTCCCTTATAGAGTGAAGCCACATCACATAAGGCCTTTTTGATTGTGGAGTACACAAGCCACATTTGAATGGAGGGAAGTAGAAGAGGGTATAGGGAAGGTTAATGGTGATGGAAGGAGACTTGACTTGGGGTGCTGAACACACAATACAACATACATATGATGTAATATAGAATTGTGCACCTGAAACATATAATTTATTAACCAATGTAACCCCAACAAAGTCAATAAAGAAGAAAAAATAAAGTCCCCTTAAAAGCCATCCAAGATGAACCCATCTTATATTAAATCCTCCTTGATAACAAATAGTGTTGTAAAGAGAACCTAGTTTTTTAGCTAGTGAGTTAGATCATATGTGAATAGGTATAAGTTATATACTCATGTGTGTGAAAGAAAGTGGCGAACTAATGCATTTTTTCACTGGAAGGCACAAGACTTGAATTTCATAAATTCTGTTTACAGAAACAATAATAAGATTCTTGTATATATTACCTTAACCCCCACCTTTTTAGATGTCACAGAAGTTAACTGGAATTTGTTTTTGAGACTATATTTTTAAAAATAATTCTTTAATTTTGGAAATGTTTTATCAGCACTGCTCTTAAGAAAAGATACATTTATTTTATCTTATAAAAAAGAAAAACACCTTAATTGATTTCAAATATATTTTGTATTCACTTTTCTTAATGCTTTAAAAATTATCGTGTGTAAATGAGTAAGTCATAGGATTTCTAGTTTTAAAACTACTAGCTGGGACATGTATAAAGAATACTCTATCTTTTTATTTTAGAGAATGGATACGTGTGAATGATATCAAGTCACATAATATTGTTTTTCATTGTTACTTTCTCATCCTTTCAAAAAATTTTGAAATAGATCTAATTTGTCAATTCTGAGGTTCCACGTGTGTCTTTAAAGATTTCATGGGTGGAAAAATATGTTCTTTTCTTTGGAAAACTATGTCTTAACCTCTAATCACGTTCTACTTCCCCATTATACTCCCTTTTTTCTTCCCTTATTACTAAAAATATAATTTAAATAAAAATATAAATTTATGGTTAGACTACTTGTAGCCTATAGGCAATTAAAGCAACAACAACATCTTGACTTGGGAGCAAGGGATACTTCCAAGGGAACAGTATTTTATTTTATTAAAGACAAACACAGTTCATGTGCTAATTTAGGCATGGTTTCCCCTACTCTTTCCTTCTTAAAGATAAGAAACCGATTTCCAAGCATAACACTTCTTTTCTTTTCTTGATGGAAAGATACATGCTAGAGTTTAATAATCCATTTCCATTTTGTTGTGCATTCAGAAAGTCACTGCCATATAGACAATCAATCTATGTTTGTCTACGTAACAGTTGTATACGTGACTCACATATGTGACTTTGTTTACACATCTGTAGCACCTAAATGCTTACTTTTTTCACATTCTACCACACCCCTCAGTATCTTCATTTTCTATTGCTCTGATGAGGTGATGAGGATGAAGCTGTTTTGATTTTACCCTGGTAAAGCATTATTGTTATTTTTAACCCACAAATTGTTATGTGAGAGAGAGTCACTGCTGTATAGGCCTGAGAGAAACTGAGGCTAAAGCTGCTTTTCCTACATAGGCTTTGGTTGGGAATGGGGTGATGGCAACCTCAATACAAAGAAAATCCCAGGCAGAGGCACCAATCTCCCGGAATTTTAATGAAAATGTAATGTTAGTGATATAATGAGGTTGGTAAGGAGGTCATCATAAAAGCCAACTAAGCTGTGGTTATATTTTAAGAGAAATAAAAGAGGCAATAAAGGAAACAAGTCTCATGAATATGTACCAAACATATGTATTAGTAATACATAGTGAAAATACTGATAGTGATAAATGTCTGTTTATATTTATATAAGTATATCCTAAAATATCTGCTGGTGGCTCCATTAAAGAGTTCAGAATACACTGCTTATTGGTTTTTGTGTACTTTATAAGAAAAACTATAACTTTTAAAATCAATTCAAGACAGAATTATAGATACAGAGAACAAACTGAAAGTTGCCAGAAGGGAGGTTGGGGTATGGGGTGAAAAAGGTGCAAGAAGTAAAAAGTACAGATTGTCATTTACAAAGTAGTCATGGGAATGTAAAGTATAGAATAAGAAATATAGTCAATAATATTGTAATAACTATGCATTGTGTCAGATAGGTACTGGAAATAGCAGGGGGAACAATTTGTAAAGTATATGATTGTCTAACCACTATGATGTACATCTGAAACTCATACAAAATAATATTGAATGCAAACTGTAATTGAAAAAAATGTTTCAAAAATTTTATACGATATTGAAAGATAAACAGGTTAGTTGGTATAAACCAAAAGAGAACCAACAGGTTCATGACTATAGATTTTGTGCTTGTACACACATCTCTATAGAATCAGTATTATTTATAAAGAAAAATATGCTCATGAGTATACACACAACATGTAGCATATTTTCTACACAACACTCTGATGTGTACGGTACACTGAGCAGCTGTAAATGATTAGGCAATCTGAAAAAATGCAAGACATTACATGTGATAATCATTACCTATTAAATGATTAAATAATTTTGCTTTTCCTAACAAAAAAAAATAACACTTCAGAGTGTGAATTGAGGAGGATTTTCCTTTTGGAAAATTATACTTAAGTGTCTTGTCTATTGTTGATATGCATCTACGACAAAAAAAGTTGGATAAGGCATGCTTGTACTTACAAAGCCTTAAAATATAACTGGTTCTGAGTTAGTAAATTACTTCTCAGCCATCACTACAGCTAATTCTCCCTTATTTTATGGAGAGTATTGTGATAAAATAACAGAGGTGAAATGGTATGTAAAAATGGGGTGAAGAGTAATAAAACAATTTTTCTTCTTAATGTCTCTGTGTAATCCTCTTTTCTTCCCCCCCCCCCAACTCAGATAGGAATGAACAGAATTTAGCCTTAGAGGGCAATACAAAGTGGACAATTTACTCCAGTTTCTGGACCCAAGAAAAATGACAGCACTTCTTACGTATAATCATCTCCCTATCCCTTCTCAAGGAACCGGAGCTCACCAAAAGGGCAGGAATGGGAAAGAAGACGAAGAGGGGTGGCTGCAGCTAGGTGAGATGAATGACGCAGCGAAGGTCTGGGTCCAATTTCAGGAGGTGCAGTTTCAGAGGAGTGTCCATCTTTTGGACTAGAGAGAGACACACTCCTTTTTGAGAACTTAAAAAAGATAGCACCCCCTAAAATGAACATCCTGCCCTGTCAGCCTTCCCTAAGCTGTTGAGTTTCCCAACATTTGGGGTGTGTTTTGCCTGAATATAGCCCTGGGCTTTGGCATGATAATGGGTCCTGCTATGTACGCAACTGTATGAAAGGCCAAAAAGTCAGAGGGAGAGAATCAAGAATCAAAACAATGACTAATGATTTCTAACCTGAAGCAAAGCAGATGCACTGTTCAACGGGAATGTGTCTGTTTAAATGCTTCATTTCACACACCACCACACAATACAGCCAGGAGAGGGGAAAAAAACAGGTTTTTTTGAAAAATGGTTTATTTAAACGTTTTTAATCTTTTACAACAATAAAATATTGTGTCAATATAAACCCCTTGACTAAAACTGTTCACATCAAACATTACAGCGAATTGTTTTCTTTTTGACACCCAACTCATCTTTGAAAGAGTCTCCTTTTTAACACAATGCAGAATTTATTGAAAATAAATAATTGCTGGCAACTGCAATAGGCAATTTGAATAAAATAGTTGAAAAAGCAACTCTTAATGAAAATAGCGTTTATTATACATCAGTTACTGAATGAATAAACTAAATGATCTTTCTTTAAATTAATAACTTCAAAAACGTTTAATATACAAAACTGTACAATTATAAAGTCGGCAGAAATATTTGGGTTAACTCAGGTTTGAACCATAGCGCTTAACTGCAAAGAAAAATATCAAAACAAACAAACAACACCAAGCCTAACAGTTTTAACACATGAACTCAATGTGGAAAAAAAATCCCAGCACTAAAACCCAACTACCAACAGAACTCAAAGGCTTGACAAAAAGAGAAAAAGGGTCCGGGATTTGAATTAACTCATGCTCTTGGACCTGCGGCTGGGGGGCACACAGTGTGATGGACCAGAGTCCTGGCAGCCCTTACTAGTGCATCCTCAACAAGGGGCCCTAGGCTATCTGGTCCTTAGGTAGTTAGTTTGAAGCTTTGTCTACCACAGCTGAGCCTGGAGGCCCAAGCTAGGTGGCCAGCCCGGGCATACAAGGTCCCAGGCAGGTCTGGCAGGCAGCGACTCGGTGTTGGTTGCCTGGCCAGCCAGCACATGCATGCTCCTTGGGAATGAGGTGTCTCTCTGGACCTGGCATGTGGACTTGAGAGCTAGCAGTAAAGCCACAGCAACTGCATGTTTTTTGAATCTCTATGTAGCCTAGCGCGATTTTTTTTTTGCAGTTTTTGTTTTTTGTGAATAGTAATACGATACACAGAACTATCTACTCACACACACACACACACAGGTTTGCACACGCACACACACATACACACAAGAGATAAAAACAAACAAACAAAACAAAACAAAAAAAAACAAATCCAGCCGCTGGGGCGCTCACTAATTAGCTCAATCGTCGCCGTGGACTTTCCACCAGCTGTGCTTTTCCAAGGCGTGGAGATGGCTCCCCGTGCGAGCCGACTCAGCGACAGCGGTATATACACGGGAAAGGATATGGTACGAGGCTAGACCAAAATCCCTGTGACCTTTGCCAATCATTTCATTGTCGTTATGCACAGAGCAGAGGAGCGCCCTCGCCACCCCTCCCCAAAGTTTTCTCATTCAAGGAGCAGGCGTTGAACTGGAGGTGAACCGACCTGTGAGGCGCTGACCCAGTCTGTCGCCAGCGTCTCCCGGGCGTCCTCTCCAGCGAAATCAATAGCGTGTGAAGGCAAAGTCCTTCGCCTAAGAGGGCCGAGGTGGGGTAGCGCTGGCGTTCGGCCTGGAGAGGCACCGGGTCCGTGGGGAGCTCCGAGTGCAGGCATTCCGGACCTCACTGGGTTCGGAAGGCCCCTCAGCTCCTCGAGCCGACATCTATCTCCCGAGCGCTGCCGCGGAATCCTTCTCTGGCACCCAGATCTGCGCTGTAGAAGCCCTGCAGGGGCTCCGCGATTTTGGCAGGAAGGGCAGAATCTTTCGAAATCGCCTGTCCTACTTCATACTACATTGCAAACCCAATCAGCTTGTCTATTCTGCCCATCCTAGGCACTCCGCTCAGGGGGAAAAACAAAACAAAACAAAAAACAAAGCAACAAAAATTATACATATTGATGAGGTTATATATAATCTCATCAATATCATCACCAACAACTCTTTCCATTGTATCTTCTCGTCTCCTTACAGATTTGGGATAGGGGGTGAGTGAATGGTAGGCACATCTCTCACCCTCCTCCTTCCAGCCTCCCCTCCCTTTTCTAAGCAATTAAAAAACCATCAGCTCAATGAAGGAATAATAATAATAGCTATAATAATGTGGAGTGGTCGATTAGATACAAATTATCTCACAAATATTGTGTACAGCTTGTAGTAAAACACCGCAGACATTTAGAAATGCTATAGAAGTTTTTAAAAATGCAAAACTAGTCTATTGTAAAACAGATTTCACCTGAAATACAGCTGCTATAACCAAGGCGCTGAAAGGTTATTCAGAGGCACACATCTGTCTTCCCACCTCCCTCCCCCATCCCTACCCCGCCCCCATGTTACCCCACTCCTTGCTCTTCCTAGAGAGGAGTAACCAAACAAATCTTACTCAGAGTAAACAATATATATTGATCAGCAGAAAAGGTTGGAGAGAACTGTTGCTCAGCGGCAGGGGATATGAGGTCCCCTCTTGAACTGCTTAATGAAACTGTATCAGTGTTAAGAAGCCTTGAATGCGTATGTGTTTCCTTTCTTAATATAAGTTAGATTCCCCTGTTAAAAAGGGTGGGGGGTGGGGAGAAAAGGAAAAAGATGAGAGCGAGGGAGAGGTCTAAAAAGATACCAATAATAAAGCTGGAGTAAAAGGAAAGGGAACGGGAGAGAAAGAGAAATCCGCGCTGCTCCCAGTGCGGCTGGTCACTTGCTCCCTTCCTGCAGTCAGAGATCGTGGCAGGACGTGTCTGTTTTCACGGTGTGCGAATAAACCTCATGCGGCTGCTGTTCCCCTGGTGGAGTCATTCTTTTTTCTTTCTGTCTTCGATTACAGAACCAGACACGCACCACTTCTTTCTCCAACTGGAGGCTGTCTGCCAGCGAGGAAATCTCCTGCGCGGCAGGTTTGGGACACTTGAGGAAATGCGTCTCCAATACACCCTTGACACTCACCTCGATGGAGGTTCGCTTCTTGCGCTTGCGGCCCTGCGCGGCGATCTTGTCAATGCTGGTCGGGCTCCCTGTGGACGAATCAGCCTCCTCCAGCCACTTGTTCAGCAGCGGCTTCAGCTTGCACATGTTTTTGAAGCTCAGTTGCAAGGCCTCAAACCTGCAGATGGTGGTCTGCGAAAACACGTTGCCGTACAGTGTGCCTAGCGCCAGCCCCACGTCGGCCTGCGTGAAACCCAACTTGATTCTTCTTTGTTTGAACTGTTTAGCGAACTGTTCCAACTCATCCGAGGTTGGTGTCTCTTCGTCCGAGTGGTCCTGGCAGTGGTGCGAGGCTAGGTCGCTGTGGTCTGGGGGCTCCCGGAGCACCGGGTGTAAGCTCTGGGCCGAGGCGGAGGCCGGCGGCGGGGTGAGCCCCCCGTGCTCCAGCATGCCGCTCACGGTGAAGCCTGGCTGCGAGTACACGTTAAGGGGTTGGCTGCTCGACGTGATGGACGGGTTCGGAGCCGGGCTCGTCCCCCAGGCATTGGGGTGGTTGGTGTGCGGAGAGTGGTGGGAGACGTGAGGCGAGCGGTGATGGATGATCGCGCCCAGCTGTAGGTCTTCGCGCCCGGGTTTCACGTCCTGCTGGTCCAAAGGGCTGGTGGCCAGTGTGGAGGACCATGGGCCTCCGTCGGTCAGACTGGTCACCCAATGATGCCCGAGAGGATGCCCATTGCTAGGAACTCCCTGCAAGTAATCACTTTGGAGAAGTTTCTGAGGGTTTCGAAAAGGACTTCCCTGCTGCATGCCCGCAGAGTCCGCATGGACCAGAGAGCTGGAACTGAGAATGCTGTAGGGATTCGACGCAGCTGTGGCCATGGTCGATGAGGATCCCCTACTAGTTATAATGTGGCAAAGGGAGCAGCTTCAGCCTTTGACATCTATCGTGCTGGGGAGCCAGAGCAGCCAGAGTGAGTTACAGGCACCCGCCTCAGCCAATCATGGCGCGTCCTAGCCTGGCCTGCCTCAGGTTCAGCCAATGGTGGTGCGGGAGGCTGGGCTAGCTTTCCAAATTAAGCTGGCGAAGCTCTGAGAGTTTCAGGGAGACCCAAGCAGGAAGTGAATCAAATGTTTCTGCTCCATTGGCTGCCTCGCGCTGAGTGGCAGCGGCAGCTTATTTGGCTATACCATCACCACCACCACCATCACCATTTACTTCGCTCGTGTTGGTAGTGGGGGTGGGGTGGGGAAATGAGAGAGATACGTGTGTTTCTGTATGTGTTTCGAGGCCGATGGGGGTTAGGCGGCAAATGACTTTAGAACTCATTTTACATGATTTAGGTTAACCCAAATAAAGAACGAAAAACTATTAAGAAAACAATATAACCAGATTAAATGTTACTTATATCTTAGAGGATATGGGTTTTTCTCAGATTTATTTGGCTTTCTGGTTAGTTGTGTACAGAGGAATGCAAAACAAAACCTTGCTACAAAGTTTGAGGAAAAGAAAGTCTTCCATAGGAACCAGAATCTATAGACTGAAGTCCATGGTTCCAATAAGACGTATTTTGACTTATGTATTTCGTTTTACATTTATAAGAAACCCGATACCAAGGTCAGAAAACATCTGAGAAAGACATGCCCAGTTTCTTCAGGGAAAAAAATGTTTTAAGGCATGAAAAACTGGAAGATTATGGGAAAGTAAAATCGAATGTGATACTGTCAACATTCAGTTATTTTGAAGTTTGACTCCCCAAACAGTTGGTTAATGGGAAGACTTGGTTTTTATTATGGCTCTATGTCAGCTCCCATCAGCAGTCCCACGACTTCTGTCAGAGGCAATGCTTGCTGAAACTGGCAGCCCGTCCTCACACTCACCGCAGACTCTCAGCCGACCTGCTCCCAATAGGTATACAGTACAACGTTCTGCCACCGCGCCTGACGCTGTCCTCTGGGGAAATGATTTTTAACAAACATCTATTCCCCCCACCATCATCGCATCGCAGACAAGTTGAAGTAAATGGGAATCGTTTAGTGTGCCATGGAGAGAGAGAGAAAGAGAGAGAAGAGAAAAGAAGCGAAGAGAAGAGAAAAGAGGAGAGGGGAAGAGAGGAGAGGAGAGGAGAGGAGAGGAGAGGAGAGGAGAGGAGACAGAAAAGAAGACTGGCGTTAACTATCGCTACCCCCATCATCCCCATCAAGCCTAAATTAGTTTTCAGCTTGAGAGAACAGGAGACTGTTTTAATTTTCGGTTAGAAGAAAGGGAGAAACACTTGTACTCCACCTAAATAAACTCTTAGAAGTTAGGGAAGGATAAGTCTGTATGCCGAAGAGCCCCACACAAAGGTTTTGCTTGTAACCAGAGTGGGGTGAAATACAAAGATTTGCTCTAGCTGGGATAAGGAAACACCGGATACACAACGCGGTCTCTGAAGTTAAAAAATGACCTTTCGTTGCATAATTTTGAAGGTAACCTAGCTGCCTAATTATATTTGCACTTACAGAAGACAGCATTAGAGTTCCCTTATTGGTTTGAAATTCCATTAAATATATTGCAAGAGCTCCTAGGTTAAGCTTGATTTAAATTTGCATACATTTTCATATATTTAGCAGAAATAAAAGAAGGCTTGCAGCTACCAGAAAGTCATTAAGGCATTAGTTTCTCTAAGAAGACAGATCTGAAGAAAATGCAGGAAAATGAGAAAAATAAAAACAAGGTGAGCTTATTCTGCCTTTATATAGCTAAAGAGCATCTATTTCCTGTGAAATAAGTAATTACTTATGAGAGCACAGAGCAATAGGAGCTTATGTTGGTAAATGTAAATTGTGTCTATTAGGCAGGAAAACCTGGCATCTGTTTAAGATGTATTTCTTTCTTTTTCTCTTTCTTAAAAAAAATATAAACACTTAGTAATTATTGGCAGCTAGGATTGTTTCCCATCTTCCCTCCTCCTCCTCCTCCCTCACTGAAATTGTGGTTTCATTTGCCGGCACCCTATTGTAAAGGTTTATCTGCTTTTAACCTAGATTTCCTTTCACTGTCTTTCTCTTTCTCTCTCTTTCTCTGTCTCTCTCTCTGTCTCTCTCTCTCTCTGTCTCTCTCTCTCTCCTTCTCTCCTTTTTCTGCCTAGGAACGTCGTTTCTTTACTGCCAACTGTGTTTATCTTCCTTTGCAAGAATGCAGCCTCATTTGTGCTTGAATTCTTGCTTCCTGGAGAAAAGAAGAACTTGTTAAAAATCAAACGAAAAATAAAAGTTTTCAGGTGCTCTGTTAGGCTGTCTGTTCGAGGATTCACTTGCCAGTCTGTGGGTCACTTTAGAGGTCAGAAGGAAGCACATTGAAGAAACCATACTAGCAAAAAGATCATGATCATTGCCATGTTGTTGGCGGCGGTGGGTTCCCCACCCCCACCTTGCAGCTGCGTTTGGGTGAAAGAGTTGCTAATCTTAGTCTGACCATTCAGGGGGTTAAGGCAATTATCAATTGATAAGGTTTTTGCATGAAGAAGAAGGGGGTCTTTTTCCAAGACTGATTTGCCTGAGTTCTTAACAATCAACCTTCCTCTTGCCCTTGGCCTCTGCTCTGGGCAACTGGTTTCGCCAGACACGAAAAAAAGGTTCAGACCATTTGTTCCCAGGCTTGGGGGTGGGGGGGCATCGAGTAGGAGGCAACTGTACCCAGCGACAGGTTTTTTACGCCCTTGATTTGCAGTTTTTTAATGTAAGAGTACCTTCTGTCAGGAGCAAAACCTGACACTTGTTTTCCTTCCCTTCCCTTCCCTTTCCTTTCCTTTCTTTGTTTTTCCGTCCTTTCTTCCCTCCCTCTCACTTCGCTCTCTCCCCTATTTGTTTAAAAATTATTTCCCATGAATATAGATACCACTTATTAAAATCACATGCAAGCACACCCTGGAGCAGCTATGATAGAATCTTCTCCTGCAAGTAAGGTGTTTTGTTTTTGAAGAAAATATCTGCATATAGTCAAATCTTCTTGCTGTTCTAACTAATCTACTGGAGAGGTTTCCTTCGCCCTCTCCTGTCAGTCTAACTTCCCAAGTGTAACAGATGCCGCTCTCAAGCGCTCCTTTCTGTGGCTTCTCTTTATTTAGCTTCGCATATTTCTCCCCATGATCTGGGTTTCCATAGAGAGAGGAATAAAAGGGGGGACCATGGTCACAAATCCCCTGCCCCATGCAAAATAAAAGAGCCTCATTCAATAGACGACCCCATCTGGACATGGGAGAAAAATAAATCCATGTGAAGCTACTGTTGCAAATAGTTGGTAACTTATTTTCATAGACTGATTTTGCCTTAGACTCAAAGTTACCACTGGTAAACCTGCTCTCTTTCGTAGCTGGGTTATATACACAGCTTGGTGTTCTCCTCACCTTGATCCCGAAGTCCACTGCTGGCTCCCAGATCTGATTTACCTCACCCCCTCTAGAGTTATGGTTTAAATATAATAGCTGCATAACCTTATGAGGCTGAGGCAGCTAAAAGTTGTCCTGGAGAAGAGCCTGATTTACAAGTGGACAAAATGTAATTTTAGCATGTCCACACACCCAGCTCCAGCAAGGCAGCACAGGTTTCCATTCCCTTTCCAGGTTAGTAGTACAACACACTAACTTCATTCCTCCTTGGGTTGCCTTCATACTCCAATTAGCTGCCTCACCTTACCCATCACGTTGCTTGGTCTCTAATAAAGCAATTCAGTTAATTTCAAAAGGCAAGTCAGATTGGCTTGATTTACTTGTATGTTCATTCAATTATTTGAAACCTGGACGCTCACAGTGGCTCTCCTCTCTCACAACATTTTAGGATATATAACAACTCCTAAGAGTCTTCCCAGGACACACACACCGCCTTTCCAAACAAGGAAGAACTCACAAAAGAAATTAAGCATATTAATGTGGTTCGGGCTGTGCTCCTGTGGAAGCAGTAGAGCATGGCTGCAGCTGGACAGCCTGTACTGGGCTCTTTCAGAAAGCACCCTAGCCACGGGGATTATGCCTCTTGTAGATTTCATATATGAGGATAGATTAGGAAGTGTTCTCATTATCGGTACAAATTGGAGGAGGGGGAGGCAGTCTGGGGTTGGGGCTGGTGGGGGTTGGAGAGCAGGGTCAGGAAAGAAGTCCAAAAGACCAGATTTGAATGTATATAATATTGCATGAAGCTCCAGACTCATAGGCATGACCTTGAGATAGAAAACTTCACCTTCAACACAAGTTCACTTTGGAGACAGGACGAGTTAGATCGGGCTTGGTAGCGACAAGTACACATTTTTCTTTTTACAACCAGGGAGCTAATAAGGGAAGGGAAACAATTGAACAGCTTCTGAAAGAAGCAGAGAACAAACCCTTTTTCCTGGTGTTTGTACATTGAGCTCATGAGACTTTCTTGGTGTGAGACACAGCTGCCCTTTGGAGCACCAGCCTACTCTTATAGTTGTCATTGTTTTTGTCATTATTGTTTTTTCTATTAATTCTTGGCAAACTGTGTGCGGGAAGATAAACTATTCATAATATTCTGAAGGGAAATTCTTTTAAAACTTCCTAGCATTAGCAGACATTTGCCAATACGAATTCAAGCTCAGTTACTTTATTTTTTTTTAAGATCTCTGTTAGCTTTCCTCTAATGTGAGGAACCGAATCTTTAGAGGAAGGGGGAGAGGTAGAGGGAGGGGAAGGAGGGGTAGCATACAGTGAATGCCACAGCAGATACAGAGTAATTTTAAAAAATAAAATCTTCATCATAAAATTCTAATGCAAATACCACGACCTTCAGGAACACTACTAGTCATTCGCTAGCAAAATGGAATGTCAGTGGGGAAGTGCGGAGGCATTGTGTGGCTGGGGCCGCCGGCAGGACGGTTAGCGCATGGACAGGGACAATAGAGACCCTCGCCACCCAGGGAAAGGATGCTGGCTCCAACCGCTGTGTTGGCAAGGTCGTGTTCATCCAGTCCCAGTTTCTCCTCTGAGGTCACTTCTCTTGCCATTGCCATTGTCAGGGGGTGAACCCCGCTCTTAAAGAGTCCCAGGGAAAGAGCTCTACGGAGACGAGCTATTGTGCAGTACTCTGCGTGGCTATCATTTTCCCGGCACCAAATATTTGGGGTGTCTAGGGATTATTGTGGGCATTTGCCAGTCGCTTGTTTTGCATTGCAGACAGAGCCTAGTTTTGAGGAATCCAGCTGATGGTTTTACAAAATACAGACTCTGTGTGGAATTGTTTCTGGTATTTTTAAAAATGGAGTAGCAGAATGTTTCCAAATTTAAATCGCAGCGGTGGTTTTTATTTGTACCTTTTTTTCTTAAGGTCAGAAATGAGGGGAGTATTTAAAGATGAAAAAATAATTCCAGCTTCATGATCAATCAGAGGGCATATAGAGATGATCTATTACTTTAAACTCTGCAGATCAGTATTTGAACGTTTTAATGTCCTTTAATCGTTAATAGAGATGCCCAAAGTTGCAATTTTCTTCCCTCTTCATGGACAGATTAAGGTTTTAATGTGCAATATTGTAAGAATGCTCTGACTTTGTTCATAACTGAGATCGTGTTTTCCTTACACTTGCTCTCCCTCTTCCTCAGTAAATAGTATTTATTGAAATAGCTGGCATTCTGCATCCGTGTGTGGTGATGAAACTATGGAAAATGTGATTACAGACCAAAATATAGGGTCTTTCTAGGAAAATATTTTAAGTAAGTAATCTGCTGAGTGATAGGGGCTCCGGCTACTATTTCTGTACCCCACGTTGGTAAAGAACCTATAGCACATTTGAAAATGAGCAGGCAATCAGATTTAACCTGCTATCATTATCAAGAAATTTTGATTATTTTCATAGGATTAGGTAGGGACAAGGGCTGACAATTTCGAGAAAAATGGATTAAATACACACACACACACACACACACACACACACACACACACACATATATATATATATATATATATATATATATATATATATAATGTATTGCTATATATCTAAATCCATGTCTATATCTATCTGTTGAGACAAAGGGGTGGGACAGTTTAGGGAAAAATCCACTTTGCAAGGACATTTGAAAATCCATTTTCAAGCATATTCATGCTTCCTTTGTTGTAATTGTGTGTTAGTTCTTGGGAGAGGTATGTTGGTTTCCTTAGTGCTCTTAAAATCTCCTGTCACTATCTTTAGGACATCTTTTGCATTTTGTCCCACTCCCCTTGAGGCAATCAATTTGGCTCTCGTGTTTGGAGGAAAGATCTACTTGATCTGGTATTTGGGTTTTCCTCTGCCAGTAGATACATGCAATTGTATATGTGTGTGTGTTTTATAGCAGATAACTTTTTGAAATCTCTTTTCAAGTTACAAGTGCTTAGGCAGCCAGCAAAAGAACCCAGCCCCTCACTAGGTCTTTCGCTGTGATGGGTCTGATACCCAGGCCATGAATCCCAGCTAGCCTGTCTGATAGCTCCAACCTGCAGAGAGTCACAGCCAGAGAGAATGCAGGAGCTGACTCTAAAGTTCGGTGCACCACCTCAGTGGTGAGAAGGGGAGATATCTGGGCAACAATAGAATCCCTCACCTTTGAGCTTGCCTGACTAAAATGCTGGGATGAAGCCCAGTGGCTGGAGCAGACCTTAGCCTCCTAAATAGGGGTTGTTGGGCCAGGACCAGGGTGAGAGTGTTAAACTGAAAGATCTTCTCTTAAGATGACTTGGTGCATGACAATTCTTTGGGCCAAATGTGTTCTATTCTGACAAATAGGCAGCCAGTGAAAGGGGCTTATTTTGCTAGCTTCTGAGGCCCTCACTGGCCTGCCCTTCCCAAGGTCTTGTTCTTTATTTAGAGCAGGATTCCTAGGATGGCTGTGGGGCTGATTCCTTGGTTGAAGGTGGAGAGTGAGTAGAAGAGCTGAAACCAAGGCAGCTGTTTGAGCTGTGTGGGACTGGGGAACCTGGTAAAGGTGAGTCTTTCAGAATTCCCTGGGCCTGGTAAACGTAGCCCAGCATCCTTGTCCCTGGGAAGCCTCTGCCCCTTGCCAGGTGGGCCCCTTGACCACTCCTAATCCCCAGTGTACCCCTCTGTAGACAGGCACACAGATAAAGGTACTCAAGGTAACCCTTTCTCAGGAGGGAAGGCCCAGTCCTTTCGCTACCAAATGCTGTGTGTTATCACAGCCCTTCCTCAGAGATACTATTATTTTGGGTTTACTTAGATGAGCAGTACCCCCATGACTTTTTATGTGTGTTGGGGGTGATAGTCACC
Source organism: Furipterus horrens (assembly GCF_987537825.1). Classification (NCBI taxonomy): domain Eukaryota; kingdom Metazoa; phylum Chordata; class Mammalia; order Chiroptera; family Furipteridae; genus Furipterus; species Furipterus horrens. The sequence continues at coordinate 4,293,896 of NW_028327187.1, forward strand.
CTAAAATATTTTGTTCAGGCACTAAGATGTTAACTCAGATCACGTTGAGGGCAGCAGGATTTACACCTGCCTAATCCTCCTTAAAATAACAAATTTCCTATTTTTACCAATTAACAGGGGCAAGAGAAACCTTAGGCTTCTTAGGAGACTTGGGATAATCTAAGTGCCAATACTCAAATTTCCTATGTATTTCTTTTAACTTACTCAAATGATAGTAAGAATGAAGTTCTCTCCTTTACCTACCCTGTTTTTACTATGCCTCCTTTTGGAGAGAGATTGGGGTTTCTGTTTTTAGTTAATCTATAATTCAATTACATCTGCTCTCTTCCTTACCTTTAAATACAGTATTTCCCCAGGTGCAGATGCTTCATGTGAACATTAGATATGACCCCTCCTTAAACAAATGGATCATGAACACCTTTGTGTGTGTGTGTGTGTGTGTGTGTGTGTGAGAGAGAGAGAGAGAGAGAGAGAGAGAGAGAGAGAGAGAGAGAGAGTTTACATGGTACACCAAATCAATTTGAGTGTAAATTGTCTTCAAAAAGAATCTGAACTCTATGTATGGATATGAGCTCTGCAGAAACTAAGTGTTATAGCTGTGGGAGTTTAGTTTTCTTTGAGCATCTAGTTGACAGCTTTGTAAAGGACTGAGATTTGTCCTAATACAAACATCCACATTAGTGATGAAGAGAAGCATTTCAGTCTTTTCCCCTTTCTTTGCCCCTCAAAGTCACAGAACTGCATTTTCAAATATATTCTCTATGCTTTCAATATTATTGAGGACTCTGCAAAGTTTTCTAAAAAGGAAGAAAATAAGTCACAACACAAATAAAAACAGTTCAGGAAAGATAGAGTATGTTTGTTTGTTTTTTTTTCTGAGATTTTACTACTGGCAATCAAAAGAGACCAAGCTTTTCAAAAGCATTTCTTGTGAGATGGCTCACATTATAATTATATTTACTTTTCCCTTTTTATCTCTTTAGATAGTCTCATCCCAGACGATTAGACTTAAAACTATTTTATAATCTATTCTGCCATATTTCAAAAGGAGTGATACCTGTATATGTTATTAAAAAAAAACCCAAAAATATAGTTATTGAAAGGTGTGGGGATGTTAAGGAACAATACAATAAAGTTTAAAGTAAAAAAAAAAAAAGTGCAGTTAACTTTTACTAGCATTTAAGGATTCTTTATAAACTCTTCCAAATACTTGTTTGGAAATAAAAATCATCTCTGCCATGTACAACATATCTTCATGGGATGATACTTACTTGTGGAGTTGACTGTTGAAAGTAAATAATGATCATTAAATAAGCTAATTCTGATGAAGTATAAAGGTTTGTTGAGAAGGGTATGTCAAAGTATTCCTGTCTTATCTACTTACTTGTAGCTGGACACTTTTTTCAGATTGTTGGAGTATTTCTGACTTAGTGGATTTACAAACTGCTTTGAAATGACTTAGTAGTGTATAAGTAGATTGCGAGTAAATCTAGTGAATTGAGATGATTCTATATCAGTTTATTTTATGTTTTATAGTTAGTTTAGCATTCTGATTTGATTGCCTTAGTAATGTGAATTGCCTACAGCTGCTGATGATACAGCTTTAATTCTGTTTTAAAGGTCATGTAAACATGTGCCTGTAGCATAAGGAATGCAAATTCGATTCCCTTTTAATGTTTCCTCACATTCACTTCACAGCCTTCACCTAGAAAATTAGCAGGATTTAATATAAAACTATTTTAATGTTATGATTTCATTAAAATTCTTTTTCAATGTTTTACTTTTCCTTTTGCAGGGTAAAGAAGTCTCCCTCCGCTTTGCAGTGCGTAACTTATGCAACATACGTCACGCAGAATGGAGGCAAATTTTTTTTTTCTGTTAAGATCTACTTTCCCAATGCTTTTTACTAATAAAGTACTGAGAACTTAATTTCAGTCTTCCTGTAGCTGCAGGTAAAAAGGAAACAAATCTAATTAGATAATCTAACCACATTTTAGGTTGCAGTGGAGAGAGTCAGGACGTTGTGTACATGTGTAGGAGATCCTAGTCACCAACCATTTTACAATGTGAACCATGATAGAAAATGAACTGTGGCAAGCATATATCAAGAGGAAAGAACATTTCAAATAGAGCTGAACACAGAGGAGAGAACTTTAGTTGTTCCAAATTAAGATAAAAGGCATACAAACTATGGCTTCAAGTTTCTATGGCTTAAATATTGGTTGTTACGGGAAGAATTCTTTTTTAAAAAGCACTTTTAAATATATGAAAATCTTCAGACTAATGCAAGATCATGCACCTAGATTATATTAAAGGTTTTTAAAATGTGCTTTAAGAAATTTAACAAGTCTTTACAAAATATGTAATTGTTAGTCTAACATACAGTCATGTTGAGGTGAGGGAAGTGGGGATGTAACTATACAGGTTGAAATAAAGTGGGAAGTTTAACTTAATGCTGTGGTGACATGATTGGGCTGTTTTAGTTTATATCCCTGTTGTTCATCATCTCTGAAATTTAGGTGAAGATAATGTTTTCAAATCTTTCCCCTTAAATTGGGTTGACCAAGTGATGCAAGTGTTAAAATATAAATTGAAAATATCTAACTAAGTTGTTAGCAGATTGTTAATATAACAAAATTAAAATAAAAGAACATAAATGAAGCCTGAACATGATCAGTCTGAAATGTAGTTTCATTTGGCCTTGAGGAATAACTCAAGAGTTTGGACTTCATCTTCGAAAGATAACTGCGGTTCCAGTGTAGGAAATGTGTTTTGTTCTGTGTTTGTTTTAAAATTGCATGTTACCCACAACATATGTATAATCATGAAAGTCCATAGAGAAAAAGAGCTATGACCATGAAAAGCTTAGGTATTGATCTAAGTGACTGACTTTTAAAAAAATTGCTTCTGGTTTGCTGCTTAAACTTTTGAAGCACTTTATTTTTCTTTTCTTTTCCTTTCCCTTCCCTTTCCTTCCTTTCCCTTTTCTCTCTCTCCCTCTTTCCCTCTTTTTCTCTCCTTCTCTCTCTCTCACTCACTTAGTAGCAGGGAACTCAAATACAAAGTTTGTGCTTAAAACCTCGAAAAGTTGCTACATATTCACTAACACCTTGGACTCCAACAATATAACACTGCAGAGATAGCCAACTGGTGATAAAATCAGTGTGAAAGTAGACCCTGCCTTCTGCGTTTTTACCCTCCTGCCTTATGTCAGTGTAAGTAAGAATCAAAATTGAATGGCAATAGATTTGGTTTTTGTTGTTCATTTTACATAATATTAGTGTCAATATACATGGGTGGGCAAAGGCAGTTTTACAGTTGTGAGTACACAAAATAAGAGCTTATTCTTGTATTATTATTTATTTATTAATATTATTGTTTATTTGTCTTTTTTCATATGAACAACTGTAAACCTACTTTTGCCTACTCCTGTGTTTATGTTCTTAGAATGAAAACTACAATCGGGAAAGCTGCTTTAAACACAAATTGTAAAAATTCTCAATGTGTTTGCCTGTAATAGAAGATCTTCTTGAAGGTTTTCTTGCTTAAGAAAATTGAAATTGTATAAGAATGCAAGCCCTAAATTTTTGGAAATTTGCATTTTGAGCAATAGATTTCTAGTTATTCATCCTGAGTTAAAAGTTTAGGGACTCTGCCCCCCAAATGCCCTCTTTCAATGGAAATAAAAAGTGAATAAAATATAACTCGGAAACTAGGTCACTGAATAGAGGTCCATGTATTGTGTCTGAGCGGATAATCATCATTCACTCATTTAGCAATGTGCATCTGTGGTCACCTTAGATGACACTGCATCCACAGGTGTCAGTTTCATTGTACGTGCACATTTTTTTGGTGATACTTTCAGTGCCATTTTCCATTCAAAAAGATTCAGGACACTCTCACAGTTTAAAACCAACTATCTTATTACTGCATGCTTTTGCAGCAAAACGGAGAATCTTCTTCATGTGTGAGTAGCATGTATCTCAGCAAATTGTTTTGCTGGAGTAGCTGGACAAAAAATAACACTTAAAATGGAAAACAAACAAACAAACAAATAAACCTCAGCTTTACATCTAATCCAGACATGTTGTAGTCCACTTGCTAGTTAATGGGCAAGCTTTAATTTGTGCGCATTCACAAGCAAATCCTGAAAACAAGTCAGGGTGGCTTTTCCGTTCAATTAAACCTAACATCATTTATTTTTAGATTTCTTTCAACTGCAGTCTGTTTCCACAATTTTCTAATACCCTATAGTTTCCACCATTGTTCTGAGGATGAGTGATTTGAACACAAACAGGTTATATAGAAGAAGTTTGTGGCTGATTCTATTAATGTTGCCTTTATCAGTAAGTAGCTTCAAATATGAAGAAATTTAAATGACTCTGTTGAATTAAATATGACATTACAAAACACCTGTCTCTAGTCAAGGCACTTCTTTATGTAGTAATGCACATTGAAATTCTGTGTTATACGTATTCAAAGTTTACACATTTACTTAAAATCAATTTTATTAGAACCGAGAAACAATATGTTTGAAAAAATGAGCCACAATTTGACATTTTCTAATAATGTATGTTCTTGTATGTTCTACTATGTGTTTTTCTTCGTTATCTTCTTATATATGAAGTTCTATTCCCACCCCCTTCCCTCCACCCCATGTATTTGATCATTTCTCTAAGTCCCTTGGCTGAACCAATCTCTTTTCATGCAGAGGATAAAAAGAGAAGAACTTCAAAGTAGGTTCAGGTAATTAACAGCTGAGGGGAATATAATCTAAACCATAGGCCCTGCTTTGCACCCAGGCTGGCTCTCTGAGCCAGCCGGCAAGGGAGTGCCTATTCCCTATAGCATCTAAATCTGCTTCCTCTGAACAGCACTGCCAGGCCTCCAGTTATCACATCTGCATTTCAAACACCATGGCTCTGGCATTAATTATTAATTAGCCTATAGTCACCCTAGAGGATTCAAGTTCCAGTCTGCACATACTTATTCATTGACCTCTATCTTAGTTTTTGTTGGGGAAAAAAACTCAGTAGAATGCTTAATAATTTCCTTTTTCTCAGACCTTCTGTTCTAGTTTCATGGAGGGGAAACAGTATAATTTCCAAGTGGGAATAATCACACAGTGGCCCCCAAATTTGTTTACAGTAAAATGCTTTGTCAAAGGTTGAGGGGCATAGAAGTGAAATGATTTATAGACAGTATTGAGAGCTGGAATACATTTTAATATTCAATGCATTGACTAGCTCTAGTTTTCCCCAAATTGAGAAATATGGTCATGGGACAAAGCCAAATATTCTTTAGTTCTCACAAAGAGCAATTGAAGAACATGTAAATTAAACTAGATTTTATTCTTGGAAAATACATGCTCATGATCAATTAAACTACTGATAGGTGCATCTGAAAGCAGGAGTATCCAACAAAACTATAAACACAAAATTTAATTTTTTAAAATGATGGGTCTTTTAATTTTCTTTTTTCAAATAGAAATCTAAAGATGCTCCTTTCTTACTAGTAAATATTTTAATATGTAAATGAAATTATTATGCAATTTGTGACAGACCATTGGGCTTCAATGTGGAAACCTTTACAAAATAACATAAGAGTTTCATTGAGTTGAGGTGAGAGTTAGGCAGACCCAGGTCTCTATCTCAGTCCTGCCACTTAATAAAAGACTGTAAATCGATTATAGTTTCCGAGACTCCCTTTAAAACAATGATGATAGCATTAGAACCTATTATACTTCACGGGTTTGTTATTAGAATTAAATGACATAATGCATATAAAATGCTCATCATAGTGCCTGACTTATAGTAATGCTCAATGAGTGTTAATGGTTTTAAAATATATTTGTTTCATTATTTATTGTGAGATTTCTTATAGTTCATGTTAATTTGGTTTTATTTACATGTTAATTCCACATTGCCTGTCTTTCCCAATATGTTTTTTTTCACTTTAATATATTTTTATTACAAATGTATTCTTTTTTTTAAAGTATATTTTATTGATTATGTTGTTACAGTAGTTCCAATTTTCTCCCCTTTACTCCCCTCCGCCCAGCATCTCCCTCCCCCAGCAATGCCCCCCAAGTCCATACCCATGGTTCGTAAAAAATAACTATCCCTCCCTCTCAGATATTAAGATCCTTTGTAATCTTGTAAAGGACAATGGGCGAAGGTCTCAAGCTCCTCTAGCTGCTTCAAGCTGGACATGCCCAATATGTTTTTTAAAAATAATTATGTATAAGCATGGCCCCTGCTGTCCTACTCAGAAACTATCACTAGTGCCCCCACTACCACTTACTTGCCATTATAATTGTCCTCTTCTTCACCCCAAATCCTGTTTTCTTGCTTTGTATTTTGGCATTTTTTCTGGAATCTAGTCATCACTGCGGCAAATTTCTCCTTTTAATACAAGAGCCCCTGTGGAGCTTTCTCAAATATTTCAACTTTTATCCTTGGCATGTGGAGCCTCCTATGGAACCACAATCCCTGTAAGATATTTCTTTTCCCTGGAATTTATCCAGGAACCCTTTCCAGAGAAAATGTGACGAGACTAAGATTGGGGCACAGGTTTGCTACTTCTGCCAAGACTAAGAGTCTACTTCTAATACTGAGTGGAAGGAGATGTTTTCCAGCTGTCCTTAGTTTAAATTCAGAAATACTATCTCATACAAATAAAGTTATAAATGGTTGTTAAGACCTGGTGCTATGAATAATATACAGTGTTGTAATTATTTTTCTTTTTGTGTAGTAAAAATAAGTGTATTTCTCAAAGATTTATACATTTTAAAGTTCTTATTTTATCATAGTTTTCATTGGCATACTCATATTGGCAGAAATTGGGTTTTAGTCAAATAAGTGGATCAGCTGAGGTAAGAATGTTAATTTTCCTGAGTAGATAATAAATCACAATGGATTTTAAACAAATAACACAGGTACAGACAGCTATAGAGAACCAGTAAAAATCATCACCTAAAGAACAGCTGTATTATGGAATTTGTTAATGGCCAGTAAATCAGAATGTTCTAGGACTGTGAGGTAAGGCTCTATATCAGGCCTTGCTCCACTCTTCATTTTTAAGGAATGACTGAAATGAAAGCATAGATATCATATTTAGACATTTTTAGGGATAATTAAAAATTGTATGGGAATTAAAATTATGAGCGCTTTTAGCAGTATGGAATGTTAGGATGAAACTTTGAGACAGAGTAAGTTGGAGTTACTTGGGATTTCAAAAATCATCTAACTTAATGCAGAAATATTATCTACAACATTCCTAAGCAATGGTCCTCCAGTCTTTACTGGTACATCTCTATTAGTAAAGAGCTCGCAACTTCCAAAAGCAGCTCATCTTATTTTAGTACAACTTCGTTAGAAATATATTTTATACTGAACCCAAGTGTTCCAACCTTCTAGTTTGGCAATGCTAGTTCTCTTTCCATATGACACCTCTTTAAGTGCCTGAAAACAATGTATCTGTCCCATTTTGCTTCTGTTTTCCTCCCCATTCTTAATAAGTTCAGTTACTCCACCCATTCATCATTGAAGATCACTTTCCATATTACTTTGCTTGGGCTGCCATAACAAAATATCATATACTAGATGACTTAAACAACAAATTTTTTAAAATGTAATCTTTATTGCATTTTTTACATTACCTTTTAGTCCCCTTATACCCCCTTCCCGAAGTCCAAGATCACAATGCCAACATAGTTGAGTGCTGGAGAGAGCATTCTTCCTGACTCACAGGTGGCCTTCGTACTGTGTTCTCACAAAACAGAAGCAGGGCGGGGGGGGGTGGCGGAGAGAGAAGCAGAATTAGCAGAGAGATCTTTTTTCTTTATAAATCCTATAGGATTAGCATCCCACCCTTGTGATCCCAGTTAACCTAATTACCTCCTAAAGACCATGTCTTCAGATACAGTCACATTGGGAGATTGATCTTCAAGAAATGATTGGGGGTGGGGCACAACTCAGTCCATAGCGCTCACTATTCTGGTTTCCATAAACTTTACTCTCTGCTATAGTTACTCTTAATATATAGTGAAATAAAGCAGGTGAGAGCTGAGAAAATGAACTGTTTGCTCTTTTTGAATAATAAACTATAATTTTGCTAATTTGACCTAAGACTGTATTCTGTTTTTTTAGTAGCTATATATGTAAAATTCATAAATGCTCTATGAAGAAAATAACTGTCTCACCTCTCCCATTTAACATTTTGGTGACTTTCTTCTTCTTCTTCCTCTTCTTCTTCTTCTTCTTCTTCTTCTTCTTCTTCTTCTTCTTTTTTTTTGCTTTTAAATATCTAACATAATTGTGATAATACATTATGAACAATTTTACCCACTTATTTTTCAACTTTATATTATATGAATTCCTTATGTTATTACAAACTCTCCCTAAATATGTTTTAAAGGTTGCATACTAATTTATCTTGAGGATATACCATAATATACATAAGAATTCTTTTGTGACAACTTTCAACTACTGTGTATAGTATAATTTATATTTGAACCCAAATTTATTTGTAAAATGTTTTATCATTTTCTTGTTCTTAGTCTCAGTCTATGGACACACAGGTATACACACACATCGTGGTTTTCAAACACATTGTGTTTGTGTTATCACAAATATTAGTTATCCTTTTTAGGACTGTGTCATGTACTTCAGAGATCATGGTATAACTTGGTCTACATTGCAAAAAATTGTTTAAAAAATGTAAGGTCAAAGAAAAAGCCAAAGTATTATCACTTGAGATTTCTGTCCAGGTTTACAAAGATCCATTAATCAGCACCCTTTAAGAAAACTTATATATGAAATTATGAATCTATTATCCCTGATAAAAATTTATCTCATGTATACTAGGTAAAGCACATGGGATTTTAAAAAATTAATTAATTAACATTTTGGGGGGACCCCTGCTCTGTAAAAATTCCCCCCTCTCAGTCTTTTTCTTAAGTATGTTTTATTGATTATATTGTTACAATAGTTCCAATTTTTCCCCTTTGCTCCCGTCTGCCCAGCACCCCCCCAAAAAGAATCCCCCCCAAGTCCATGCCCATGGGCCGTACATACAAGCTCTCCTGCCTCACCCTTTCATATATTCTTCTTCTTCTTTTTTAAATTAATTAATTAATTAATTAAACAATAAAAAAGAACAATCCCTCCCTCTCAGACTTAAGACCCTTTATAATCTTATAAAGGACAATGGGTGAAGGTCTTGAGCTCTTCTAGCTGCTTCAAGTTGGACATGGTCATTGTCCTACCTACCCTTGGGTCCAGAAATCCCTAATAAGAGTGGGGGTGTGGAACCCCTCTCAGTCTTAAGACCACATGTAATCTTATAAGGGACAATGGACGAAGGTCTCATCCTCCTCTAGCTGATTCAAGCTGGACATGGTTGTTGTCCTATCTACCCTTGGGTCCACATGGACATGGACAATGGGGTGGGGGTTGACTGTGAGAGAAGGGGTGAGCAAGGTAGGGGGGAGCAACAGGGATTTTAAAGTCAAAAGAAACTAGAAAATCACATAGTCAACACCACTAACACGAAATTTTTAATGATTTGTTAAAAGGCTACCTTTTATGGCAGTCCTATCTAGTAATAAGTAATAATATTGTTTTTTCTCATTTTAAAAATTTTATTGTTCAATTACAGTTATCCTAATTTCCCCCATTGCTCTCCCTTGCCATTCCCCTACTCCCCATTCAATCCCCACCCTGTTCATGTCCATGGGTTCAACATGACTACTTTTTGGTTAGTCCATGATGACCACCAATGCTCATCCCTGGATATTTTAAAATTCTCACAGAAGTTTTTTAAATCTCATTTTTTCTTTTTGTTGAATTTATTGGGGTGACACGGGTTAACAAAATTATCATAATACACATAATAGAGAGCAAGGTGAGAGCTTTCAGGAATGGGGGTTGAGGAACTGGGTGGGGGGTTGGAGGGATAGAGCAACAAATTTATTTTAAAATTACATAGACCCTGACAACAATGTGGTGATTTGGGGGGGTAGGAAGGGATGTGGAGGAGTGTATAGGAGGGATAAATGATAAGGTTCTTACAAAAAATTTTAATAATTTATTTGAGAATTTTTTGGCATCAATATTAAGATAATTGGTCTATAGTTTTTAAAATGTCTTTTCTTTCTAGTTCAGATTCAGTTCTTATCTGCCTGTTAGCTGCTTCTTACTTAAATCAATAACATGCTTAAATTACATAATTATAATTTTATGTTGCTAATCAACAACAGTGTTTTGGGGCAAAAATATTACATAGCTAGCATTGAAGAATAAATATACAAGAATCATTGTCTGCTTCAGTTGAGACACTGCAATGTTAATGTGGGAAGCATGAAGAGAAATAGTGCAGGGAGGAGGAAGACTAGTAGGCCAGATGACTTAGGTTGTTCGATGCACTGATTCTCTAAAAATTGTTAGCTGAAATTATTCTCAGATTAATACATATTAATCAACCCATTATAAATTGTTAAAAATGAATTCTAAAGGTTTTTTGGCTGTCAAATTGACAAATTCGATTTTCATCAAAAACTTATTTTTTCATAACCACTTTTTTAGAGCAGCAGTATTTAGGATATTAAGTTCAAATTGTAAAATAGTTATATTGTTCAAAGATCCTACATGTATATTTGAAAGCACTTTAAAATTTCATTCAAAAGAATTTTTAATTATCTTATCAAAAACTGAAAATGTATACAAATATGTAAGTTCTGATTGATATATCTATAGAGATAATGAACTGGAATTATAAGCTGCCAGAAGAAAATACCCTGTGTAGCATATTTAAAATGATAACAATATATCTAAAAGTAACAAAAGAATCAATTGTTTAAGATGTGAAGACTTTTAGATAATTAATAAGCATCTGACATCACATAACTGTATTGAGTTAAATAAATTAACATAAGAAAGCCCCTGGCTTTGTGACTGGCCCTGAAAACTACTTGTTCTACCATATTTCTCTACCATCATTAAATAACAAAATAGAGCTTTTATAATAGTAGAAAGAACCCATGATTTGATATGAATCATATTTGTGTTCAAATCTCAACTCTGCCCCTACTTAGATGTATGGGAAAACCATTGAAACTCTCTAAGCCCCAATTTCCTCACTTGTAAAAACAGTTATAACAAATTTACCTAGTTTCAGGGTCATCTTGAGAATTATATAAAGTAATATCTGGATAGTTTCTAGCATAGATAAATCTGTGTCCGGAACATGGTAAAGCATTAAATAAAAGGTAGTTATTTGTATAACGTTTTCCATATACTTGTATTTGCCAAAGAGTTTTATCTCTAAATGGTAAAAAAAACTTTTAAAAATTATTCTTTTTGGATGTAAAAACCCATATTACATTTTTTGACTCTTCCATTAGACTGTAATAAACATAACGACATGTTTCTTAAGGGACCTGGGTAATCACAAAGAATCCTCATCTCCTTTCTCTTCTCTCACGTGTTGCTGCCCTTGGGCTTTTGATTTATTAAGAGCTCTTTGCCACTTCCTCTAAGTTCTAAATTGTTTCAAGCCCTACTTTTTCAGATCTTACCTGATTTTTAAAGGTTTTTGTTTGTTTTCATGGTTAAAAGATGCTGTGAATATACCTGCTTGTAGTAGCTTGGACCTCATTATCTTTTCCCCTTTTTCTCTAACTTGCTGTAGGCTCTGAAAATAGAGAATAATAGCAGCTGACCTACATTGTATTTTACAGTCTGCAGTGCACTTTCATATCCAAGATCACATTTGTCATTTTGGAGTGAATAGATATAACTATTCTCAGTTTACAGATGGGAAAATGGAGGCTCAGGAAAGTTAGGAAATATGCCCAAGATTTTACAGTCCAGATTAAAGCTTAACTATTTTGACTGAAGTCTTTATAAAATGTATTTTGACTAATCGGAGAACTTAAACTACATTTTATTGTGAATTGTAACTTGCATACTATGAATAAAACTACAAAGTTAAAATAATTGCAAAGCAACTACTTGTGTAATTCTTAAACCACAAGTTTCCTTTTGATAATTTTTGACCATTATATAAAGGGAATCACACTGTACATTATATTTTGTGTCTGGCTACTTTTGCTCAACAGAATATTGGTGAGATCCATCCACACTGTTCTACCAGTTGTAGAATATTCATCAACATTGCTGTATACTATTCCTTCAAGTAAATATACTAAAATGCATTTCTCTCTTTATACTGCTGTTGAACATTTTTGTTGTTTCTAGTCTGGGCTATGTGCAATGATGTTATGGGATTCTAATATATTTATTTGGCATATAGAACTGGAGTAGTAAGGTATCTCCAATTTTACTAGATTATTCCAAAGTGATTGTACAAATTATCAACCCCTACTCCATACCAAATTCAGCATAAGAGATTTCTCATTGTTCTATATGATTGATAACATTTAATTTTTTTAGATCTCAATTTTAGAAGACCTGGTATGTTTGTAGGGGTATTTAATGATTTTATTTGCATCTATGTGATTATTAATAAGGTTAAATGAATTTCAATATATTTATTGCATAAGTGGATTTATTCTTTTGTAAAAATTTTAAGTCATATGCACATATTTATTGAATTGCCTTTTTTCTTGTTGCTTTGGAATAATTCTGTGTTCTGAAAAATATCCCTTTGCTGGTGATATTTTTTTCAGTTATCATCTACCATTCTGTGCATTCCCTTTTTACTCTTTTAATGTGTCTTTTAGTAAATATGAATTATTAATTTTAGAAGTCAAAATTACATTTCCTCTTATGGTTAGTGCATTTTATGTGTTACAGCATATTATCTTATCCTGAGGGGATGAAGACATTGTTTTATATTATCACCTGAAAGATTTGTTTTTTTGTGTTTTACATTTAGGTCTGTAATCTATGCGGGATTAATTTTGTGATGGTATGAGGCCGGGCTCCAATTTTGGTTTTTCTTATATGGATACTTGGTTGTCTCACCATTATTTATTGAAAAGACTACTGTGCAGCGCTAAAATTGTGTAAATCAAAAGGTCTATAAGCATTGTTCTGTTTCAAGATTCTCAATTCTTCCTCATTGGTATTTTTGTCCAAATAACATTAGTTTTTATTGCTATACTTTGCCAATTTTGTTAACTATCTTATTCCAATTTGTTCTTCATTAAGGTTGTCTTGCCTATTTTACCCTTTTGTGTTTCCATGTAAATTTTAGAATAATTTTGTCAATTTTCACAAAAATATCACTGTCATCCACTGTCATATTGATTGGAATATTATTACATTTATACATGTTTTTATACAATATAGTGGTCTTTCAATCCATAAGCATGGTATCGCTATATATTTTTAGGTCTTTAATTTCTATCCTTAAAGTTTTATATTTTTCCATAGAAATTTTTATTATTTGTTAACCTTTTGTGTAGGGCATTCTTTTGAAAAATTTATTTTATCTGTTACTATTGTATAGAAATATAATTGATTTTTTCACTTTGTTGTTTTATTTCCATCAGTCTTACTAGACGTTTTAATGAATTTAGAATCTTACATTTAAATGTTGTTGAATTTTCTAGTAGCACAATCATACAACCTAGACATATTGTTTTATTTACTCCTTTCAAATATGTAGAGTATTGAATTATTTTTCCCAGCTATTCACTATCTCTGTGAAGTAGTATTACAGAAACAAGACCGTTGCCATGTGAGTTGTTTCTGTATCCTTTTCCATCAAGAAACATGGCAGGGCTATACTTCACCTATCAATGACTTGGGAGTTGAACATATGACATGCTTTCACCATTGGCATTTGAATTAATATGTTTTTCAATGTTTGAACTGAAGCTTTAAGTGACATCTTGTAGATTGGCTTAACTGTCTTGCACTTGTGTGATCTTTGTCTGAAAGAGACTATATTCCAGATAGGGGTTGGTGCTTAAACTGGGACTAAGAATAAAAAGACGGGTGAAGTCAAACAGAGCCAAATATAACTTTGGACAACCCACAATCCTTGAGTAATGTAAGCAAGAAATAAATGTTGCTGAAGTATTGGAGTGGTTACCATAGTAAAAACAAATAAAACATAATCTTTATGTATTTCACTTTTATGTGAATTCTTAATCTATTGTCTCTCTGCTTTAAATTTATCCGTTCATACTCTGCTCTGTGATTCTGGGAACTAAAGCACAGTGCATTTCTCTTTGCAGGCTGGTTCCACATTAGATGTTTTCAATAGTAAGCATTAGAGAAAAAATTTTAAGGTTAGAGAAGGTGAGAAGACATTTTCTCTTTCTCTCTGTTCCCTATTCCTGTGAACATCATTCCACCAATAGTCCTTTACTGCAGAGGCATCATTTGGTTTCAGTAGCAGTTGGCTGTAGTGTTCAGTAGTTTTTCTAATCCAAGAACCAACCTCATTGTGCTTCCTTGGAAGTATTAAGAAAAGTTGCTAATTTTAGCTATAGTCTCTCATCAAATGTCTGAATCCTAACTCCATTAGGTCCCTTTTTGAGCTCCTGAATACCATCACTAGTCATGCAGCACATCTCATAGAGAATTTGATACCAGCTTCTAAGACATTTCCTCCAATCTTTTAGGTCTTGATGACCCTAAACTCTTTCCTTTTTCTCTCCAGCCCTAGGGGTGGTATCTGTTCCTGAAGTTATATTCTTGTTACTTTAGTGTTCCTAATTAGCTTTTTAGTCATATAATATTTTTTAACAAATTCACATTATTAAAACATTTCTGTTAAGTCAACCATTTTCTGAACTTACTGTGCTAGCTTCATTGCCCTTTTCCCTACCTCAAATCTAAAGCTTTCAACATGTCATCATTAAGTGTGATTTTGCCATAGATGTTGGTATTTCATTTTCCAATAACATAAAAAGTTTCTTTTTATTCTTGACTTGTAAATTTTTTTAATCATTAAGTTCAATATTACCAAATAAAATTTCTCCATGCATTCAAATAATCATATCATTCTTTTTCTTTAGTCTGATATTGTGGATTTCTCAGTGTTAAATGGACATTTTGAAAATCTTCAATGTGACAGCATAGGAAGCTTCTGAGCTTACCTCCTCTTGAAGACACACCAAAACTATAAGCATATACAGAACAACTCTCTCTGAAAATTACTAGAATATAAGCAGAACTATTGCCCGACTAAAGACAAAAAGAATAAGCCATATTGAGATGGGTAGGAGGGACATATATGCTGTTTTGTCAGGACTCACACCCCCAGCATGGCAACAATTAGGAGGGATATCACAAACATGGAACTTCTTTGTGAGGAACAAAGGGTGCAAACACCACATCATACATCCCAGGCCTTGGGACCTTGGGACTTGCACCTGGAGTATGGGCTTCTGTAATATCTGGCTTCGGAAACCAGTGAGGCTTAAGTCCAGGAGAACCAAAGCTTGTAGAAAATTGAGGATCTCCTTTTAAAGTGCTCATGCACAAACTTACTTGCTCTGAGTCATAGCACAGTGCAAGTGGTTTGAAAAGTGTTTGGCCTATATGTGGAGGATACTAACTGACTGATCTTAGGGCATGTGCAAGGGGGGAAGGGAACTATCTAAACTATTTCCAGGTATGGAGGTGATGTCAGGTTATCATTTTTGTATTTTCCTTCTACTTTGCTAGCTGTGTGCTGGTGTTTCCCTGAAGCCGTACCCCACCCAACCTGCACCACCCAGGCTAACACTCCTCCATGGTGGTGCCTATCCTGACTATTCTCCACATTGGCCCACATCTCACCAGACCCAACTGACAGACTCTTTCTAGCCTGGCTTCCCCCCACCATGGCCCTTGTCATGCCACACCTGGAAGGTGGACTCTGTCTAGCCTGATGCTCTTCCCTCACAATCTTGCCCTTCCAGAACTGGAGGGTGCACATACTCCACACAGAGGATGCCTGGTTCTAGTGGCCAGTGGGCTTGTGTTTCTGGACCCAGCAAGACTGAAACAATCAAAGACAGAGCTTTTGGTAATCTACCACCCACAAGGTATTGTACAGACAATAGAGTAAAACATAAGCCTAGTTTTCCTGTGAAGACTCCCTTAGGGCTTAGAAGAGACAGCTGTTTCACCTAATATACAGAAACAAACACAGAGTCAAGCAAGAAACAGAAACATAGGAATTTGTTCCAAAGAAAAAAAAAGAGGATAAAACCTTAAAGGGGAAAAAAAAAAACTTAAAAAAAGAGATAAGTAATCTACTTCTTAAAAAGTTTAAAATAATAGTCATAAATATGTGCACTGATATCAGGAGAAGATTGGATGAACACATAAGAACTTCAATTAAAAGAAAATGTAAGAAAGTACCAAAAAGAGGTCAAAGAGCTATATTTTTCAAAAAGCAATGAAAAATACACTGGAGGGATTCAACAATAGATTAGCTAAAGCAGAAAAAGCAGTGGGAGACAAAGCAATGGAACTCACCCAAATAGATCAGCAAATAGGAAAAAAGTTGAATTTAAAAAGTAAAAACAACTTATAACATCTATGGAACAACATTAAGCAGGAGTAAATTTATATTACATTGGTCCCAAAAGAAAAAAAGAGTGAAAAAGAGACAGTGGCTTATTTGAAGAAATCATTGCTGAAAATTTCTTTAACTTGTGGAAGGAAACAAACATCCAGATCCAGATAGAACAGAGAATTTCAAATAATATGAACCCCAAGTGATTCATATCAAGATACATTATAATAAAAATGTCAATGTTAAAATTAAAGAGAAAACCTTAAAAGAAGCAAGAGGAAAACAACATGTTACATACACAGAAACCCCCTAGGCCTATAAGTAGATTTTTCATTAAAAAATATTGCAGGTCACAAAGGAATGGCATGATATAGTCAAAGTGCTAAAAGCTAAACTTTTCAACCAAGGATACACTACCAGCAAGATTATCAATCAGAATGCATTGGAATACAGAGTTTTCTAGACAAGAAAAAAAACTAAGGGAGTTCATCACATTTATATTGACCTAAAAGAAAAAGGGAATTTTTAAGGTGAAAAGAAAGAGTGCTAATAAGTGACAGAAAAAAAAAAAAGAAAAACATCATTGATAAAGATAAATATATAATAAAAGTAGTGAACTCAACAATTTTAAAGCTAATATGAAAATTAAAAGACAAAGGTAGTAAAATAATCATTACTAAAACAATTAGTAAGATGATACACAAAATGAAAAGATAGAAAACATGACATTAAAAACATAAAATGTGGAAAAAGCAGTACCATTCATATTGAGACACTACAAAACTGTAAATAAAATGTGTACAGTGAATTGTCTTTTAGACAAACACACACACACACACACATAAAATGTGGAGAGGAGAGTAAAAATGTAGAGCTCTAAAATATGTTCAGTCCTAACGTACCATCAATTTAAAATAGACTGAAATAAATATCGGCTGATATATGTGAGCCTTATGGTAACCACAAAGCAAAAACCTACACAAAAATACAGTAAAACCTCAGTTCTTGAACATCTCTCATCTTGAACAATTCAATTCTCAATCAAGTTGTTCACAGGAAAAAAAAATATCTCAGCTGTTGAACAGAACTTCATTTCTCAATTCCCAACCCAACAACACTCTCATGCATGTATGATTCGACATGCAACTCTCAGGTGACAAAGGAGATGCTCTTTTGAACAAATCACTTCTTGAACAGCCTTCCAGAATGAATTAAGTTCAAGAACCAGGGTTCCACTGTAATGAGAATGGAATCTAACACTAAAGAAATTAGTCAATAGGGGAAAAATTGGGACAACTGTAATAAAACAACAATAAAAAAAAGAAATTTAAAAAGAAAGAAACTAGTCAAACCACAAAGAAAAACAAAGAGAGAAGAAACTGACAGGAATACAAAACAGCCAAAAAATTATCAAAAAGGCAATATATACAAGACTATCTAAAATTATTTCAAATGTAAATAGAGTAAATTCTACAATTAAAACCATAGAGTGTTGGCCTTGATCAGGTAGTGCATTTGGTTAGAGCATCATACCAATATGCCAAGGTTGTGGGTTTGATCCCATCAGGGCACATACAGGAATCAACCAATAAGTGCATGAATAGGAAACAGCAAATTGATTAATTTATATCTATATATATATAAGTTATATATATAACTATATAACTTATATATATATATATCTCCCTTCTTCTTCCCCTCTCTAAAATCAAATAAAAATTTAAATAAAATCATAAAGTGGCCAAATTGATAAAAGACAATATCATATATATATACTCTGTTTACAAGAGACTCACCAGATATATGGACACACAGAGACTGAAAATGAAAGGATAGCAAAAGTTGTTTCATGCAAATGGAAACCAAAAGAAAGCTGAAGGACCTATACTTGTATGAGACCAGAAGACTTTTAAAACAAAGACACTAATAAAAGACAAATGTGGAACTACATAATGATAAAAGCATCAATTCAACAAGATATAACATTTATAAGTATATGTGCACTTAACATAACACCACAAATATATAAAGCAAATGTTAACAGAACCAAAGAAAGAAATTGACAGCAATACAATATCAATAGGGGACTTTAAAAACCCAAGTATTTTAATGGATACATCACTCAAATAAGGACACATCAGACTTAAAAGACACATTAGATCAAATGGAAATTATACATATAAATTTAGTCGAAAGCTGCAGGATACACATTCTTCTGACGTGCACATAGATCATTTTCCAAGATAGATAATGTTAGGTCACAAAAAGGTGTAATAAGCTTAACAGAATTGAACTTATATCAAATATCTTCTCAGATCACAATGGTATGAAACTGAAAATCAATAAAAAAGAAAACTGGAAAACTCACAAATATGTGGAGATTAAAAAACATGGATCAATGAAGATGTGAAAGGGAAATATGATATTATAAAACCTATGGGATTCATCAAAAGCAGTTACAAGAAAAATATTCATTGTGATACAGGCCAACCTCAAGAAATAAGAAAAATCTCAAATAAACAATCTAATGTTACACCTAAAGGAAC
Organism: Furipterus horrens; assembly: GCF_987537825.1. Lineage (NCBI taxonomy): Eukaryota > Metazoa > Chordata > Mammalia > Chiroptera > Furipteridae > Furipterus > Furipterus horrens. The sequence continues at coordinate 4,312,927 of NW_028327187.1, forward strand.
TATAAAAAGAAGAGAAAACAATGCTCAAAGGTTGAAGATAGGATATAAACATGAGAGTGGAAATAAGTAAAATTGAGACTAAAAACAATAGGGAAGAGTTAAAAACTAAGAACTGCTTCCTTGAAAAGATATATGAAATTGATAAACATTTACCTATATTCACCAAGAAAAATAGAAAGCTCAATAAATAATATCAGAAATAAAATACAAGTTACAATTGATACCACATAAATACAAAAAAATCATGAAACTATTATGAACAATTAATTATACTCCAAAAAATTGGACATCTCAGAAGAAATACCAAGAAACATGCAATTTTCCAAGACAAATGTGAAGAAATAGAAAATCTGAATAGACTAATTCTTATAAGGAGATTGTAGTAATAATAAAAAAACTTCTCAGCAGACAAAAATGTCCAGGATAAGATGGCTTCACTGATTCAAATATTCAAAGAAGATTGAATAGTTATTATTCTCAAAAATTTCCTAAAAATTGAAAGGTAGGAAAAGCTTTCAAACTCATTTTATGAGGCCAGCAATACCCTGATACTAAAACCAGACTAGAATAACACACATGCACACATATTACTAGCCAATATCCTTAATCAACATAGATATAAAAATTCTCAACAAAATATTAGCAAACTGATTTCAGCAATGCACTAAAAGGATTATATATCATGATCGAGCGGGATTTTTTCCAGAAATACAAGAATGGTCCAATATTCACAAATTAAACAGCATAATACACATTAACAAAATTAAAGATAAAACTCATAAGATTATCGCAATAGATGCTGAAAAAGCACTTTACAAAATATAGTATTTCCTTATGATAAAAATTATGAGTAAATAGCCAACATAGTATACATAACTCAATACAATAAATATAATATGTGATAAACTCACTGCTAACATCATATTCTATGGTAAAGTTAAAAGCTTTTCCTTTAAGGTTAAGAACTAAACAAGAATGATCATTCCCACTACTTTCATTAAGCATAGTATTACAGACCAATCTAGTTATAGCAATTAGACAAGAAAAAGAAATAAAAGTTGTCTGAATTGGAAAAGAAAAACTGTTACTATTTTTATAAACACAATATTATATACATAAAACCCTAAACTCTAATCAAAAACTGTCACAACTAAGAAATTAATCCAGTAAAGTCTCAGGATACAAAATCATTATAAGAAAATTGCCATTTCTATACACTAGTAACAAACTGTAAGAGAAATCAAGAAAACAATCCATTTAAATTGTATCAATAATAATAAAATAGCTAGGAATAAATTTTCCCAAGGAGGTGAAAAATCCATACACTGTAAATGCTAAGATATTAATAAGATGTAGAAAACACAGCCAAGCTGTATTGACTCCGTCTTTCCCTTGGACCCTTCAGCTGCAAAGAGAGGGGGGGGTCTGCTGCATGGGCAACAGCAGACCCTCCATATCACCCTGCCCAGGCTCTGTAGCTTCAGCTTCACTGGAGAGGACACTCCAGCGTCATCGCAAGATGTCGATTCAACACGGGAGGAGACAGATACCGTGTCACTCCCGAGTCGGACTGCACAGCCATTCTCGGCGGTGCAGATAGACTCTTAAGAAGCTACACCATCGTCTCTCGAGACGGACGGCTGCCGACGACGATATATATATATATTCTATTTCCATGATTAGAAATATCAATTATTATTAAAATATCCTTGGCACCTAATGTAATCTTCAGACTAAAAGCCAATCTTCCTAAAATTCCATTAACATTTTTCACAGAATAAAAGCAAATATACATGTTTTTACAGAGATGGGAAGGGAGGGAGAAAGAGAGAGAGAGAAACTTCAATTGTTTGCCTCTAGCATGTGTTCTGACTGGGGACCAAACCTGCAATCCAGACATGTGCCCTGACAGGGAATCTAACCAGTGATCTTTTGCTTTGCAGGATGACACCAAACCAATTGAGTCACACCAGCCAGGGCAAAACAAATAATTTAAAATTTGTATGAGGACACAAAAAATTCCTAATAGCCAAAGCAATATTGAGATGGAACAAATGTGGTGGTATCATGCTTCCTGATTGTAAACTACACTACAAGCTATAGTGATCAAAATAGTAAGGTGTTGGCATAAAAATAAACACACAGATTAATGGAACAATAAAGAACCCTGAAATAAATATGCACATATATAGATCACCAATTTATGACAAATGAGCCAAGAACATGCCATGAAAAAAGGGCAGTCTCTTCAATAAATGCCATGTGAAAAAGAATGGAACTAGAGTAGTATCTTACAATATACAGTATAAATAATTCAAAATGTAATAGAGCCCCGAATGTAAGACATGAAACCATAAAATTCAGAGAAAACATAGGTGGAAAGTCCCTTAGCACTGTTCTTAACAATGTATTTTTTTGATATGACTCCAAAGGCAAGGGAAGCAAAAGGAAAAAATAAATGAATGTGAGTATATGAAACTGAAAACACTTCTACACAATGAAAAAAAATCAACAAAACAAAAATGCAAACTACTGAATGGATATAGATATTTGCAAATCACATATCTGATGAAAATTAATATTTAAAAAAATATAAAGAACTCGCACAACTAAACAACATTTTAAAAAAACTGAAAAATAAAGAGCCCTGATCTGTGTGGCTTAGTGGTTGGCTTGTTGCCCTGTAACCAAAAGGTTTGGGGTTTACTCCCTGCTGTGGGTGCATGTGAACCCCGGTCTGGGTGCATGCAGCAGGTAGCTGATTGGTCCTTTTCTCTTACATCGATGTTTGTCTCTCTCCTCTCTCCCTTCACCTTTCTCTAAAAGCAATGAAAAAGAAATGTTCTCAAGTGAGGATTTAAAAAAAAATAGGCAGAGAATATGAAGAGGCATTTTTCAGAGAAGATATTACAGATGACCATAAAGCACATGAAAAGATATTGAACTAGTCCTAGCTAGTGTAGCTCAGTTGGTTGGAACACAATCCCATAACTGAAAGGTTATGGGTTGGAATCCCGGTTGGGACGCGTATCTGGGTTCCAGGTTTGATTTCCATTCTCGGCATGTAGGATCCCCAGGCTGGGCACGGCTGGAGGCAACTGATCAATGTTTCTCTCTCACATCAATGTTTCTTCTCACTCTCTTTATAAGTGTTAAAAAAAATCATCCTCAGTGAATATGTTTTAAAAAAAAGATGTTCAACAACTAATTATCAAAGAAATGCAAATCAAAACCACAGTGACACACCACCTCTCAACTCTCAAAATTACTATTGTCAAAAATAAAATAAATAACAAGGGAGGAGGATGTGAAAAAAAGAGATCCCTTTTGCAATGTTGGTGGGGTTGTAAGCTGGTGCAGCCACTAGTGTGGAGATTCCTCAAACAGGTAAAAGTAGAACTACCATACAAGAACACTAATTCAAAAAGATATATGCACCCATATTTTCTTTTTCTTTCTTTCTTTCTTTTCTTTTCTTTCTTTCTTTCTTTCTTTCTTTCTTTCTTTCTTTCTTTCTTTCTTTCTTTCTTTCTTTCTTTCTTTCTTTCTTTCTTTCTTTCTTCTTTTTCTTTTTTCTTCTTTCCTTCCTCTCTCTCCCTTCCTTCCTCTCTCGCTCTCTCTCTTCTTTCTCAAGACAGGTTTTTATTTTTATTTGCATTCCCCCAACCCCTCCTCTATAGCAAACATCAGCTTTTTCTCTATAACTGTGAGCCCATTTCTATTTTATTTATTCATTTTTTTAGATTCCACATATAAAGGAGTTCATATGGTATTTGCCTTTTACTGTCTGATTTATTTCACTTAACATAATATCCTCTAGGCCCATCTATGTTGTCACAAATTGCAAGATTTTATTATTTTTTTATTGCTAGATAATATACTATTGCACATTTATATACCATATTGTCTTTATATTATTGATGAATATCTAGGTTGCTTCCACATCTTGGCTATTATTAGTGATGCTGCATATAACTTTTTAAATTAGTATTTTTGCTTTTTTCAAATAAATACCCAGAACTAGAAATGCTAGGTTGTATGGCAGCGCTAGTTTTAATTTTCTGAGAAATCTCCATGCTTTCCATATTGTCTGCATTAATTTACAACCCCACCAACAATGTATAAAGGTTTCTTATTCTCCATGTTCTTGTCAAACTTATTTGTGGATTTATTTTTATTTATTTATTTATTTCAGAACTAACTTTATCTTTTTATTTTTTTTCCCCACTGGACTGTACACTTTATTTTTTTAATTTTATTTTTTGGTTTTTCAATTACAGTTGTCCCATTTTTTCCCCATTGCTCCCCCCCAGCCCACCCCTTGTCCCACAATAATATCCCTGATAAGCCATTCTGACAGGTGTGAGGTGATAGCTCATTGTGGTTTTAATTTGCATTTCTCTGATGAGTAGTGATGCTGAATGTCTTTTCATATGTCTTTAGGCCATCTGTTTGTCCTCTTGGGAGAAATGTATTAAGGTCCTCCGCCCATTTTTTAATTGGATTGTTCTTTTTTTTTTTTGTATGAGTTCTTTATATATTTTGGATATTAACAACTTATTGGATATATGATTTGAAAATATATTGTTTCATTCAGTACTTTTTTTTTCTTTTATGGTTTTCTTTGTTGTGCAAAATCTTTTTAGTTTGATGTAGTTGCATTTTTTTATTTTATTTTTCTGTTTCAAGGAGAAATATCTAAAAAGATATTGCTAAGAGTGATATCAAAGTGTTTACTGACTGTGTTTTCTTCTAGGAGTTTTATGGTTGCAGGTCTACTATTCAAGTCTTTTATTCATTTTGAGTTTATTTTTGTATATGAATGTAAGAAAGTGATCTGATTTTCTTCTTTTCATAAGTATCTGTCCAGTTCTCCCAACACCACTTATTGAAAAGACTGTGTTTACCCCATTGTGTATTCTTGCCTCCTTTGTTGAAGATTAACTGGCCAGATAAGTAAGGACTTATTTCTGGGCTCTTTATTCTGTTGCATTGATCTATGTGTCTGTTTTTATGCCAGTAACATACTTATTTTTATTGTTTATACTATTTATTACAGTTGTCCTCGCTTTTTCTCCTTTGACTACCTCCACCAAGCTGATCCCCCTCACTCCATCATCCATAACTCCTTGGCTAATCCCTTTTCCATCTTTCATCCAGACACTGCCACCCCCCATGTCTGGCAGCTGCCAGTCTGTTCTATGTAGCTGTGCTTCTATTTCTATTTTGTTCATTAGTTTATTGTGTTCATTAGATTCCACATATAAGTGAGATCATGTGGTATTTGCCTTTCACTGACTGGCTTATTTCACTTAGCATAATGCTCTTCAAGTCCATCCATGCTGTTACTAAGGGTAAGATTTCCTTCCTTTTTACAGCTGCATAGTATTCCATCATGTAAATGTACCACAGTTTTTTGATCCACTCATCTACAGATGGGAACTTAGGTTGTTTCCAGATCTTGGCTGTTGTAAAAAGCACTGCTATGAACATAGAAGTGCATATATTTTTTTCATATTAGTGTTTCAGGATTCTTAGGATATATTTCCATAATTGGAATTTCTGGATCAAAAGGAAGTTTCATTTTTAATTTTTAAATTTTTTCAGGATATGCCATACTGCTTTCCACAGTGGCTACACCAGTCTGCATTCCCACCAAAAGTGTGCTAGGTTTTCCTTTTCTCCACATCCTTGCCAGCACTTGTTATTTATTGATTTATTAATGATAGCCATTCTGACAGGTGTGAGGTGATATCTCATGGTGGTTTCAGTTTGTATTTCTCTGCTGATTAGGGATGTTGAGCATTATTTTATGTTTACGGACCCTCTGTTTGTCCTCTTTAGAGAAGTGTCTGTTCAGGTTCTTTGCTCCCTTTTAAAATTGGATTGTTTTCCTGGTGCTGACTTGTATTAGTTCTCTGTATATTTTGGAGATGAAACTTTTATAGAATGTATCATTGATGAATGTGGTCTCCCATATGTGGGTTTCTTTTTTTGGGGAGGGGTGTTTATTTTCATCTTGCTGGTGGTTTCCTTTTCTGTGCAGAAGCTTTTTAGTTTGATGTAGTCCCATTTGTTTCTTTTTTGCTTTGTTTCCCTTGCCCTAGGAGATATATCAGGAAAGATATTACTACATGAGATGTCTGAAATTTTACTGCTTATGTTTTCTTCTAGAATTTTTACAGTTTCACAGCTTACATTTAAGTCTTTTATCCATTTTGAATCTATTCCTGTGTATGGTGTAAGTTGGTGGTGTAATTTTATTATGTCGCATGTACCAGTCCAGTTTTGCCAACACAATTTATTGAAGAGACTGTCTTCGCTCCATTGTGTGGTGTTGCCTCCTCTGTCAAATACCAACTGGCCATAAAGGTGTGGGTTTATTTCTTGGCCTTTTGTTCTGTTCCACTGATCTATATGTCTGTCCTTGTGCCAGTACCAGGCTGTTTTAATTACAATGGCCTTATAGTATAGCTTGATATTAGGTATTATGATACCTCCAAATTTGTTCTTCCTTTGCCAAGATTGCTGAGTTGCATATACATTTTTGAAATATGACATTGACATTTTAATAAGAATTTCACTGAATCTATAGATAGCTTTGGGTACTATGGACATTTTAATGATGTTAATTCTTTTAATCCATAAACATGGTATATACTTCCACTTATTTGTATCTTCCTCAGTTTCTTTCTTCTATGTCCTATAGTTTTCTGAGTATAGGTCTTTTACCTCCTTAGTTAAAGTTTTGCCTAGGTACCCTATTTTTGGTTGCAATAATGAATAAGATTGTTTTTTAAATTTGTCTTTCTGGTAGCTCATTATTGGTATATAGAAATGCCATCACTTCCTGAGTATTTATTTTTCATCCTGCTAATTTTCCAAATTCATTTATTAGGTCTAGTATTTTTTTGGTGGGGCCTTTAGGGTTTTCTATGTACAATATCATGTCATGTGCTAATAATGACAGTTTTGTTTCTTTCTTTTCAATTTGGATGCTTTCTATTTCTTCTTTTTTGTTTGATCACTGTAACTAGGACTTCCAGTATTATGTTGCATTAAAGTGATGAAACCAAACATCCCTGTCTTGTTTCTGATCTTAGGAAAAACACTTTTAGTTTTTGTTCATTGAGTATGATGTTGGATGTAGGTTTTTCATATATGGATTTTATTATGATGAGGTATGATCACTCTACTTCCACTCTGCTGAGAGTTTTTATCATAAATGGGTGCTGGATTTTATCGAATGCTTTTTCTGCATCTATTGATATGATCATGTGATTTTTATCTTCTCTTTTTTTTATGTGATGTATAACATTTATTGATTTGCAAATATTGTACCAACCTTGCATCCCCAGGTAAATTTCACTTTATCATGGTGTATGATTTTTTAAATATATTACTGTATTTGGTTTACTAATATTGTGTTGAGGATTTTAGCATTTAAGTTGAACAGAAATATTGGCCTATATATTTTTTTGTTGCTGTGTCTTTATCTGGTTTGGGATTAGGATAATAGCTGCCTCATAAAAAGAACTTGGAAGGCTTCTCACCTCTTGACTTTTTTGGAATAGTTTGAGAAGGATAGATGTTAGTTCTTTGAATGATTGGTAAAATTTGCCTGTGAAGCCATCTGGTCCAGGACATTTGTTTGCTGGGAGGTTTTTATTTTATTTATTTATTTTTGTTACTGCTTCAATTTTATTCATTGTAATCAGTCTATTCAGTTTTTTTCTTACTCTTCTTGATTCAGTTTTGAAGATTGTATACTTCTAGAAGTTTATCCATTTTGCCCAGTTTGTCCAATTTCTTGGTGTATAATTGTTCACAATAATTTCTTAAAATCCTTTCTATTTCTGTGATATCAGTTGTTACTTCACTTCTTTTATTTCTGACTTAATTTATTTTGGTCCTCTCTCTGTTTTCTTTGATGAGTTCGGTTAAAGGCTCATTAATTTTGTTTATCTTTTCAAAGAACTAGCTCCTTGTTTCATTGATCTTCTGTATGGTTTTTTTAGTCTCTCTGTCATTTATTTACACTCTGATCTTAATTATTTTCTTCCTTATACTTGCTCTGGGTTTTGTTTGTTGTTGTTTTCCTAGGTTTTTTTTTTTTTTTTTTTTTTTTTTTTTTGATGTAGGGCTAGAGCGTTTATTTGAAAAACTTCTTACTTCTTGAGGTAGGCCTGTAGTGCTATGAATTTCCTTATCAATACTGCTTTTGCTATGCCCCATAGCTTTTGGGGTTTTGTGTGTTCATTTTCATTTGTTTCCAAGTAATTTAAAATTTTTTTGATCTTATTGTTAACCCATTTATTGCTTAATAACATGCTACATAACCTCCATGTGTTTAAATGTTTTTCATTTTTTTAATTGTAGTTGATTTCTCATTTCATGCCATATCTTCTGGATAGTTCACTTGATTTCCTGGCATTCTCCATTCAGTTTTTTTTTTTTTTTTCTTGTTTGTTGTCCAAAGTTGTTCACTCAGTGCTTGGTTGTCAGAAGTAATTTCTAAGTATAAACATGTATATTTGATTTTGCTCATGGGAGGAGTTGAGTTCAGCATCCTTCTATGCCATGACCATTTTTAATAATCTTATTTTTATTGTAACATTATTTACAATAGCAAGGATATGGAAAGAAGATGTTTACATCTATGTTCATCATGAATATTGGTCAGTAGTTTAGTTTCCGTAAAGTGTCTGACTTTGGTATCAGGATAATGCTGGCCTCATAAAATGAATTTGAAAGTGTCTTCCCATTCAGTTTTTGTGAATTGTTTGAGAAAGATTGGGTCCTGGGATTTTCTTCATTGGAAAATTTTTAACGACTTACTCAATCTCCTTTGTTACTAGTTGTGGAAATTTTTTTATTTCATTTTGATTAACTCTTGGTAGATGGCATTTTTCTAGAAATGTCTTAGAGGTTATTCAGTTTGTTGGCACATAATTGTTTATAGTGGTCTCAAAATATTTTTAATGGGAAATGTAATATTTTTTTATTTCTGGTTTTATTTATTTAAGCTTTCTCTTTATTAGTTAATATAGCTAAAGTTTTGTCAATTTTATCTTCTCAAAAATCAATTCTTGATTTTTAAAAATTTTTAATTCTCTATTTCCTTCATTTTTTGCTCTAACTTTAACTATTTCCTTCTGTAAATGATGATCCTTGGTACCGTTTCAATGCCAACAGGAATTCCCAGTTTGCGGTGAGGTGAAAGGAAACTTTACCTTGTGTAAACGGGTCAGTTGTGATACAGCACTGCTGTGAGAATATAACAGCTGTGAAGCAGTTCAATAGTGTTCCAGCTCAATTATGAAGCAGCATAGCTATGGGACAGTATGGTTGTGGAACTGTGTGGCTGTGGAACAGCGCATCTGTGGGACACCCTTAGAGCAAGGCAGCCCTGAAACAAGGCAGCTCTGTTCTCTGGTGTGCTTCACTTTCTCTGAACCGCTCCTCTCTGCCCTATCTTCTCCGCTGTGCTGCACACAGCTCCGCTCCACTTAGCTTGGTGTTTCAGCTTCAGTCAGGGAAACAGTCTTCCATCTTTAGTAGAAAGCGGACATGCAATTCCCTGAGTGAGAAGGGAGCTGACTTATACGGAGAGAAGTCCTCACCCCTAGTCCCTGATTGGTCCATCCTCATGCAAATAAAGATTCTAAATCCTAGCAGTTTGATTGCTTGAAAAGGCACTGTCCTCATTGGTCATAGTGGAGTTACACTGACTGATTGGTGAAGATACTGAAAAGATTTAGCTGCACAGCTCCAATTGGATGGAGAAAGCCTCAGTCCTAGTGTTGGAAAAACAATTCCATAAACTCTTTTATAAGAGCTGGCTCAGATAGCAGGAACAGAGAGCAAACCGTAGGTTAAGTGCAGGAGGTGGGCAATTTAGTTCAGGTTTCTCTGTGAAGCGGAGTTTCCATGAGTGGTCCCTATTTATAAATGGTTACGAGGCTCTGTTTTTAAATTTGAGCCCAATTAGTCACCATGAGCTTTCCTTGGTAGATATCTTCTTTCTCAGGTTCCACATTTCCTTATGTTTACATTGGACTTCCTTTGTTCTTTTTCCTTAATATCTTACATTGTAAAGGTAAATTGTAATCTTAAGATCTTTCTCCATTTTAATGTATGTATTGAAGATTATAAACTTTCCTGTCAATATTGCTTTTGCTGCATCACATAAGATTTGGTATGTGTGTTTCATTTTCATTGGTTGGAAAATATTTTATGATTTCCTTCTCGATTTTTTCTTTGACTTATTAGATATACAAGTGTTATTTAATTTTTATGTATTGCTGAATTTTTCTGTTCTTCTTTAGCCATTAATTTATAGTTCATTTCAGTGTGGTCAGAAAAGATACTTGGCATGATATTAGTCTTCTTAAATTTGTTAAGTTCTGCTTTGAGACATAACATGTATTCTATCTTGGAGAATGTCCAACATACGCTTAAGAATGTGTATCCTGCTGCTGTTTGATAGAATGTTTTGTAAGTCTATTAGGTCCATGTGATCAATGGTGTCATTCAACTTCTCTCTTTTTTTCCCCATTGATCTTATGTGTGGATGTTCTATCCATTATTGAAAGTGTGATATTAAAAGTCCCTATGATTATTGTGTTGCTGTCTATTTTTCTCATTCTGTGAATGTTTGCTTCATATATGTGGGTGTTGCAACGTTGAGTACGTATCCGTTTATAATTTTTATACTTCGGTGAATTAACCCTTTGAACTTCAGGCAGTAATTTAAAGTTTATTTTGTTCAAGTTTGGTCACCTTTGTTCTCTTTTGGTTTTCATTTGTATGGAAAACCTTTTCTTATTTTATTTATTGACTATGTGTGCCCTTAAATCTAAAGCGTGTCTCTTTTAGACAGTATATAGTTGGATCTTGTTTTGTTATCCATTCAACAACTTTTTATCTTTTAATTGGATATGTTAACCCATTTACATTGAGCAAAAAGGCAAAAGAACTCATGGACATTTACAACAGTGCGGTGATTGCAGCGGGAGGAGGTATAACGGGACTAAAAGGTAATGCAAAAATCCAATAAAAATAAAATAAGCTTACTATTGCCATTTTGTTGTTTCCTATTTCTTTTGTATCTAATTTTCCCTTCATTTTCTCTCTTGCTGTTTATCTTTGTGTTTTGTTGATGTTTTTGTCATGACATACTTTGATTCCTTTCTATTTTTCTTTTGTGTATCTTCTATAGATGTATTTATATGGCTAATATACATCTTACATAAGATATTTTATAGATGTAACAATATATTTTAAGTTTAACTTTAGCTACATACAAATAACCTAGAGTTTTACTTCTTTACCCCAGGCTTTGTTATTGATGTCAAAAATTAAATCATTTTTATATTGTGTATCTATTAACATTTTATTTTTTATATTCTCTCTTAAGTTTTTTTACCAGAATTAAAATAATTGATGTATAATTATTATGGTATGACTATATTCTCTTTTTCTCTACATAGTTACTTTTATTAGCAAGCTTATGCTTTCATATGTTTTCATGTTGCTGTTTCACACCTTTTAATTTTAACTCAAACGACCTCCTTTGGAATTTCTAAGATGGGTCTAGTGTTGATGAATTCCCTAACGTTTTGCTTATCTGGGAAAGTCTTTCTCTTTTATTTTTCAAGGTTTATTTTTCTGTGAGTAATATTCCTGATGGGGAGTTTTTTCTTTTAGCACTTTGAATAAATTATCATTTTCTCTTCTCACCTGCAAAGTTTCTGTTGAGAAATTACTGGTACTTGCATGTGGATTCTTTTGTATATGTTGAGTTGCTTTTCCCTTGCTTTCAAATCCTCTTTTATCCTGGACTCTTGAACATTTGATTAGGCTATCTTGGTGTGGATTTAGTAAGGAGATAATCAAGATCTATATTCAGATATTAGCAACCAAAACTACACAGGCACTAAAGGATCAAAAAGAATAGGAGCCTTAACTAGAGCAGAATTCTGGAAATTTGCTATTATTCCAAATGTTAATCCTTTAGTTACTTGGTCATTGTTGCTTTAAAGGGGCTATCTCACGAGAATGACTGAGATGGCAGAAGGTACATGGGATGAAGTTTAGGACAGTAAATTTTTACTAACCTGTACATAGTATTTCAATATTATAACAATTAATAGGGTAATATGGCTTTTTCAGGTATGGATACAGGACATACAAAGAATGACAACATATAACTGAGGTTTTCATACCACAAAGTGATGTCGAAGACATAAAAGAATTAAACTCTACCTGCGGTTGTACTTAAAAGAGGACTAATAATTCAACTGGGTCTTGAAATATGAAAGACAATTTGACATGAAAGTAGTGGAGAAAGGCATTTCAGAAACATGGACTGGCTTATCTAAATATTGTATGAAATAGTGTGAAATGTTTAGGAAGCTTCTGATTGCTCAGATCAACTGGAGTGTAGGTTCGTGAAGGTAAGCTATAAATGATGGTATTGGAGAAGTAGATAGGAGACTTGGTTTTCCAAAAGTCATACATTTAGTAATTGGAATAGTGGTGATTTAACACTTACCTCTTTGTGGCTCCAGAGACCGTCATTTTCCCACAACATTGTGTTTTATGATGGCATGGTTTTTAAAGGCAGAACGTTGTCTGAAATAAAATCTTAGGCAAAATATATATAATATATAAGATTAAATGTGCTTTGGTTGAGGTAAGGGGTATGGTTTGCAACCCCCTAGGTAAAATTCATTGGTGAAGTTCATGACTCTGTAGGCATCCCTTTTCTCTCCCACACCCTCCTCACCCCTCACAATCCAAAGACAAAATGTTACGGAAACTCTGAGTACAGAGTGACTCATTCTTTTGGGAGAAGTGGTAGGGAGATTTGAAAGAGTTGTGACATTAAACCTGGGCCTTGAATGAGAAACAGACATTCACCAGACACAGAAGAGAGGAGTGAGGTTGCAGAAATAATGGGAGAAGAAAATAATAAGTAGTTTTGGCCTGTATTTACATAAGGAACTTAGACATTAACCTGTGAGCAATAAGGAGTCACTGAAAAGATTTTCAGCAAGAGAGTGCCACAAGAAAATTGGTGTTTCAGAAAGATAATTCTGGCATCAGTGTATAGAATGAAAGGGAGCATCAAGAAAGCCAGAAGAAAGTAAGTCATTAGGACATTGTCCCAACCAAGAAATCAGGTGGACCTGAGTACATACCCTTGTGATAAAGTGGTTCCCTACTTTTGATTGAATGAAATAATGGAAATGACTCATTATTATCTGATTATTTAGTATTCAGGTCTGCCATGCTAATTCTCAGCAAAATAGATTATCTGATGGGGTTTCTCACAAGGCAAATTAAACCTTGGTTAATATTTTGTCTAATAATTTTGTGATTGATTCCTGGTTTCCTTTGCAAGTATTATTTATAAACTGTAGAAGATTTCCAGTTGCTTGTGATCTTTTCCTTTGTTTTGGAATGGATTTTTAAAAAAATAGTAATTCAGCAAAACCGTACAGGGGTTTTATGACCCATACCTTTTTTTGTATTTCCCAGAACTGTTCTACAGCATGACTAGATAGAATATGCACAACTTCTTGCGTGCAGACTCATTCTTTAGGTTTATTTGTTTCTCATGAAGTAGAGAATGTAGCTGAAAGATGGTGAAGAAATCCATTTTAACACATACTTTAATTTATATTTTCTGTAAACAAAATAACATAATTTATATATTATATATGCCATATATTTTATGTATTATTTTCTTTGAAATCCATTTAGCTACTATTTTTTTGGAGGGGGGACTGTTTTATATTCTATTTCAGTATCTTACAGTTGCCTGAACATATATGTTTATAATCATTTTTGGAGTTTTTAGGTTTTTATTTGTGTCAAAGATGCTCGATTCAGAAAGAAGACATCAAGCGTGAAAGTTTCCTTGCTTTGCTGATGAATGTAGTTTAAAAACATTCAGCCACCAAGAAGTATATACCAGACACAAAGTCACGAGTTTTTCCTCTTTCCTAAATTGAATTGTTTAAAAAAACAGAAATAATTTAAGTATTTACAAATAGGGTTGATTTGGTGAGAATCATTTCACTCATAATTTTATTCATCCATGTCAGTTTTATGAGATTGAATTCTATGGGAGTGCCACATATGAAAATAAAAGAAATTCCTAGCAAAAGCCCTTAACAATTTAATATTTTTTTCCCTTTATACCCTGTGGTGCAAAGTTTGACCTCAAAAGTTTGACTGCCATTGACCTAAAAATAATGGTGTTGCTTCTTCCCTCTACACTTTCTTTCACCTCAATATGATCTACATGGGTTTGGATCAACAATTATTTAGTTATTGTTTTTTTTCCCCCTTCAATGCAAAAAGCCTTATTGGGAAGGATATTTATTTTGGGGGTATAAATTTTTGCATCCTTCATTTATATAAGCATGAATACTCATGCTATCAGTAAATTTTGTTGTCTTTATGCAAGTGATAGAATAAAAAACAGTATATAGGACTTTCATTCTTGCTACTTTTCATTTAGTGCCCTTCTCATCTGCGTTCCTATATTTTCCTCCATTTTACATTCTTCAATATTTCTATTCTCTATAGTTCAAAGAAGCATAAAGAGTGGCGTAGAGACAAGCACATCCAGTTTATTTTCTCAATCCAAGGCTTCATCTATCTGGTATCAGAAAAGGTGGCTAAGATGTGAATATGCATAATTAAACATATTCTTATCAGGAAGTTGTGTTGTTGACTTCTAAGAGCCAATTGTTAAATTTTTCTGAATTTTGTTAGCTGGATGTTAAATCATTCATTATTAAGATTAAATTACATAAATTTACATTTAAAAAATTATAATAAAAACAAAGGAAACAAGTATTTTCATTTCTTAAATATTTTAACACATTTTACTGATATTTATGTTCTTGAGGTTATTTACATTTATTGTACCTACATAATCATAGTACTATATGAGTATACTGTAATTTTGACCACTCTACATTGCTTCCCGAATATGTTAGTAGGTTGAAAGTGAACATAGTGGTAATATTGAGCCATGGAAATTGGAAAATGCTACAAATAAGAATTTTATTTATTGTGTTGTTGATTTTTTTAACTTAGGAGTCAGCAAACTACAGACAATTAGCAAAATCTAGCTTGCCATCTGTTTTGTAAGTAAAGCTTTACTGGAACATAGCCAGATTCAGGCCTGCAATGACAGAGCTGAGTAGTTGCAAGAGAGATTGCACAACTTGCAAAACCCAAAATATTTACACTATGTCTCCCTACATAAAAAATTTTTCAAACTCTTAGACTAAATTTAAGTATATAGGACCTGGCTGGTGTTGCTCAGTGGATTGAGCACTCCCTGAGAACCAAAGGGTTGCTGGTTTGATTCTGAGTCAGGGCACATGCTTGGGTTGTGGGCCAGGTCCCCAGTTGGGACACGCGAGAGGCAACTACACATTGATGTTTCTCTCCCTCTCTTTTTCATTCCCTTCCCCTCTCTCTAAAAATCAATAAATAGAATCTTTAAAAATTAACAAAATAAGCATATTTTCCAATATTAAAAAAAAAGAATATGCTGGGGAAAATGGTAACAGTGCAGATTAAACTTGCAAATGTAATGTGCCTGCAGCTGTGACACTATGAGTAGTACAAAAAATTAAGGAATTATTTTTACAGAATTTGAAAACTATTATTGAATTCAGTAAGGAGTCATTCAACAGCAAGCACAGCAAACATTTACCACCATGACAAAGTAAAAAACAGTCAGAATATACTGCTTGTACTGAAAAAAAAAAATGGAGATATAAAAATTAATACTGCATTTTATTTGGACCAGGGATCTTGTCCAAACTTTATTTTTATTGTTTACACTATTAGAGATGTCTCCAATTTTCCCCCTTTGCTTACTTTCACTTAGCCTTCACCACCACCACCGTCTGGCACTCACCACACTGTTGTCTGTGCCCATGGGTCATTGACTAATACTTCACCTTCTCTCATCCATTCCCCTTCTCCCCTCTGGCAACTGTCAGACTGTTCCATGTGTCCATGCCTCTACTTCTATTTTGTTTGTCAGTTTATTTTCTTTATTAGATTCCACATATAAGTGAGATCATAAGGTATTTATCTTTCATTGACTGGCTTGTTTCACTTAGCATAATAATCTCCAGGTCCATCCATGTTGTTGCAAAAGGTAAGAGGTCTCCTTTTTACTGTTGCATAGTATTCCATTGTGTAAATGTACCACAGCTTTTTTATCCACTCATCTACTAATGGGCACTTGAGCTGTTTCCAGATCTTGACTATTGTAATTAACACTGCTCATTGAAACTCCATCATAATGCTGAACATATGGAACTCACTCACCTAATCTCCATGATTATCAATAAGGATTCTTACCTCAAAGGAAGTTTTTCACTTATATTCATATAAAACTAATTCCAATATATATATATGATATTGGGTTGAAATTATTATCTCTATTTGAGTAATAAAGAAAATAGGGTCCCCTGTAAAGGGGAGTGTCAAAGTGGTTCTTCGATAAGCAGCAACATCTCATGTCTTTTGACCTTTTTAGAAAAGTTAAATGCAGTATTTCAGTTGCAATGCAAATATACTTTTCTAGAACCTGCTTGTGAAAACAATTCCCAGCTGGTTCCTATGCACATAAAGTTAGACAAAAAAAATGCTGAGAAGAGTGTTCATGTATACTGCCTACTTAATGTAAAAGTAGATTTACAGTTGTGAGTACACAAAAACTAGAGTTTATTCTTGTATTATCATTTATTATTATATTGTTTTTCATACAAATAACTCCCAACTTACTTTTGCCTCACTCTATTCTATGCTTTCATATTTCAAAATATGAGAAACTAATGCAATACTCCAGCTTCTTGTATCCAAGAAATAACAGAAATTTTTTTTTATCTAATTCAATGTGTTTTTCCCCTTAAACTATATTATCTGATTTATTCTCACACAGTTTTCATATGGCAAATAAGATGATCATTGTTTTGCCTTTACTAATGGTGAGTTAATAAAGGTACAGATAACTGACTAATGTTCCAATCACGTTTAAACAATGTGTTAGTGATGGACTTGTCAGGTGAGTTTTTGGTGTAAGTTTATTTCCCTCTCAAGGTCAGTGAAAGGAGATCGGGAGAGACACATCAGATAAATTCAGATGGCTCATATGATTTATCTGGGTGCAGTGTGTGAGGCTCTTGAACACCCCTCCATAAACATGCTCACCTCCATCCCACAAAGCTCATAACCAAATTAACATAATTAAGAGTTTAAGTTTGAACTATCTGGGTAGTTTTGTATAAGTCTAATTTCAATTTCATTAGGTTTAAATCTATACAAGGACCCTTTAAACTCTAACATTTCTAATTGTAAACAATGCCTGAATAGCAACAATAAACAAAGCAAATGAAAACTGTCTTTTTGTTAGTATAAAAATCAATAATTAATTTTTCATAGCAAGATAAGCAATTCTATTCTTTTAAAAATAATATACTTTTTTAGTCTACTAAAAATGAGAAAAAGTGGATAATTTAACAAGCATTTGATATTGATGTGCAGAGTAATGTAACTGGATACATAAAATATTGACATATTGTTCCATGTTAATTTTTATATGATATTTTACTTTATCTTAAATGTCATTACCTAAAATTAAAAACCTATTGACTTCATTATATTGTAACTTTTCTTTTACTCCTTCAAGATACTCCTTCCTGTTCCTCCACCCCAAGCAAGCTGTACAGAAATACTTATACGGGCTCTCCATTAATCCTGCATTTGGTAGATGGCATTTGAGGTACATTGGTTTCCACAGAAATTAATTTATCCTGCAAAAGGCCTAAAGATTGGAGTCTAGGGATCTCTTGGCAAGTCCTATTTAAACTAAGCACAATAATAAACAGGAAACTGATAACGATAGTTCTAAAAGATCACACAGAGGAAAAACAAAGAATAAACTTGCTGTGTATATCTGTGAATAGCTTTGCTAAATTAGTTTTCAGAAGCTTTGTGGTTGTTAAGATTTGAACATGCTAATACATGAATATTTTCATAGTACATCATTTGGCATATACTACCAACTGACATTTCAAACTAATCATTTAAACAAAATAAAACTTTAGTGAACAAGAATTCATTATGGTTATTGGGTAACAGTTATTTATTTTTCATAGTTGGGGGTTTGAGAACATTTTCTCTGTATTATATTATGATTGAGAATTAATAACTATCTGTTTGTAATTTCTGGAAATCTTTAAGGGAAAAATTTGATATATGCTACTAATGATTCATAAATCACTTAGTAGTAGCTTAGTATTAGGTACTAAAGACCAATATTTTATATATTTGTTACAGAGTGTTTCATTCAAATTTTGAATGTGATTTAAGTACATTTAAATTAAGGATTTATTAATACCAAGTAAGGATAAAAAAGACAAAATGGTAGTATTACTACACTTTTACTCTTACACAGATTTTCTCATGGAAGCTGTTAAATGAGTACTGTTTTCCCTAAGGTTCATGTTTGTACTATATTTACACTACATGTATTATATTCTACTTGCACTAATTTTTCTTTCTGTTCTTTTAATGGATAAGCCACCATGTGAAGGAAAAGAAAAGAGCATAATTAAATTGGTATTTGGAAATATGTAACTTGCATATATATATATATATATATATATATATATATATATATATATATGAAAATGTAATTATTTGATTGTTAATGACCTCTACAGTCTCTTTCAGTCAGATGCTTTTTTGTGTGTGTCTTTTATACACTCTACCAAGAACTTTCTGCTTCTTCATGCTGAAGAGATACTGTAAAGTAAGGATGAAGTTTGGAATGTGTGGATAATATTTAAAATACAAGAAGAAAATTTTAAAGTCAAGCCTAATTTTTATTTCAGTGACCAGGAATGTGTTCTGAGTCAGACTTTCAATGAATATAGAGGGATATATCAATGTAGTTTTGAAAGCAAATTAGAGTGTTTGGCAAGCATAACATGTGTCTAATTGCATGAGTTGTGTAGGATCATTTTCAACCATCTAATTTTTATCTAGAATAAAATTTGGTTATTTCTTTAACAAAATTATTGCAAACTTCTCAGAAAAAAATGTATTATCTTTCCTTACATACACTTGTCAAGGAAAACATGTATGTCTTGTGATAAGCAGAAACAGTAAAGTTGTAAACCTGAACATCTTAGTGAAGAGAAAGACTAAATTAACCAACCCAAAGTTCCAATGCACAGTGACAACTCAGGAAGAAGGCTCAAGTTGTGGGAGTTTTTATGTCACTATGTTCAGGTGGGTGGCAGTTTGCTAACATCTCCATAGATAAGGACTGGAAAGTGCTGTGCCTAGAATTTTAAAAGCATGATAGGTATGTTTAAATGGAAATCTTTCATTGCACATTTCCAATATAGACATTTTCCATATACTGGAGAATAACCAGTTAACTACTAAATTTCAAATTTTAAGCTTACTCCATCTTCTAGGAGAAAAAACAATACTATAGTATAGCCTACTAATGATTTGTACAGAAAAGTTAATATGTTTCAATTGATATATCTTCTGCATTCTGAAAACCATTGAACTAATGCCATTCATATTCATACTTTGATGTTTATTGCATATAGAACAATTAAAATGATTAGTTGATGTGCTTTCTAATTAATTATATCTTTTCATAACAAATCAAATTGGACTACCATTATTTTTAATACATAGTTCTGTAACATACAAAACCATATAAATTTTTATATACAATCAAGTCAAGCCTTTCAGCCCACAAGATGCTAAATATTTTTAGTTTAGACTAGAAGAGTCGATATATTTTTTCAATTATGTTATATTTCCAAGCTACTTATCTATTTGAATTGACTTTTTGTATATTAGCTGATGGTCTTATGAGAGCAAAAATAAACTTTTGCATATGTTTTTATTCAATTTGAATAAAAGCCCATATATGGCTAAGTCTGTGTCCTAAAGGCTGATTTCCCTGGGGAGTCATTACAATGCAGCTCATGTTGTCATTCACCTACACTGTTGAACTTGCTATCAAATAACTTGCAAAACAGTACAAGTTATTATGTGTCATAGGGCAGATTTATGATAAACTAAGTTTGAAACAAAGTAATGAATTCTTGACATTTATCCTGTCTCTAATAACATGACCACTAATTCTATCTGATTTAATTTTAAATAAGGTTACATTTTCTGTCCTTATATCATAAAGAAATTCTTCACACATTCCCTAGTTGAATATGATTTATGACTATATGCATTTTCCTATAAAGAATAAAAATGAGTACAATTTTTAAACCACCAAACTAGTTACTAGAGGTCATCATGACCCTCTATTCAGATTAAACTTTGGAAGCTCTTTTTCACTCTGTGCAAATTAAAACAACTAACCATCTCCTAACAAATTGAAGAAACAGTAATTCTTCATAATAATGAGAAATGTTTTACATTATTGCACAGAGTTAATGGTGCACATTATGAAAATATACTCTAAAATAGTGAAACTCAATAAATTTTAAGTAGACATAGTGTTTTTAAAACCATTTTGATTGTTGAGCACCTTCCGGTCCTTATGAGAGTGAGATGGATTTGTGTGCACATGTTGGAGAGACAGAGGGGGTGGGTTGAGAGAGTGTAGGTGTTTGTCGCCGGAAACATCGCTTCTGTAAAACACTTCTCAGAAGTAGGAGGAATTAATCCTTCAAATTTGGTCACGGAGCCCTTTATAATGCTGCTTAATGAAGCTCCAGTATGTGAAGCCATAAACAGGGAAAGAAGTAAGGATGCAAGAAAGAAAAATAAATATCTTCGATGGTTCAGTGATTCATCGCTTTTAATGGCGCCACTCTTTGTAGTTAAAATCCAAGAATACTGTAGTACATTATATATTTGAATATGTATATTTGAGGATAGCTCATATTTTCAGGATAAAAGATGTAATATTTGATGCAGAAAACCGTGGTATTTATAAGAACGTTTATTAATAATTATATCTACTTGAATTCACTGATTTAATTGATTGTTTTGATATTTTTATACAAAAAATGTAAGATTATAATACAATGTACTGGTTTATAATACAATGTAAACTGGTTTTTAGTATGATTACTATTTTTTATTTTTAAACTTTATTGAGGTATAATTTATATACAAAAATGCACACTTTTAATGGATACATTTCAGTGACTTAGGATACCTGTGATATCATCACCACAACTGAGGTATAAATAAATCCATCATCTCTAAAATTTTTCATTTGTTCCTTTTTTGTGGTAGGAATGCAGTAAGATTATGTTTTTTTCATCACTTTTAACAGAGCATAGTAATAGCAAAATCAGTAAATTGCTGTAAAATATACAGTGTTTTCATTCATTCATCAAATATTTATGCATTGGCTGCTTTGTATCCTTCATTGTGCTCTTTCTCAGAGATACACTAGCATACAAGACAGTAGGCATTTCCTGCTCTCAAGGAGCTTGCTCTCAAGAGAAATAACAGACATTAAAAACAATAACAAATTATTTATTTAAATGAAAATTATTGCCACAAAAAGACATATGGGGTGCTTCTCACAAGACTATAATCTGGGAGTCATATGTTACTTGGAGTGTAGTCAGAAAATGCATCCCTTATATCCTTTGAAATTCACAGACTCTGAAATAGTAAGAGCCAGTACTATTATTATCATCCCTATTATGAACATACTAATTGAGGACCAAGAAAGTGGCAAAGTGGAGAATAAAACCAAGATATTTAAGACTTTCATTGCCATGCCCTCTTTCTGACAGCAATAATTTGGCAATTGAATAGTATGACAAATTCTCTCTAAAATTACTCCTGAAATATTTGTACACTACCAGGAATGTTTTTTTGTTTGCCTTCTCCAAATAATCTCCTTGCTTTAAAATCTCATGCTATAAATTAAGCTCTCATGTTATTCAATTAAAAACAGTGAATAATATTGAATGGATTAATAAATCAATAAATTAATGTTTGGAACTTTAAATTCTGATACCAAGTTTTATGAGAAAAGTTAAGTTCAGAATCATAAAATAATTATAATACTTGCATTAATGGATTCAAATATTTTATTCCTATTCTTTACTTTTTAATACTGTAATAGATACTCTCAAAACACACTCTCTTAAAAGTAGTACATGCAATGAATCAGAACAAAATTTGGTATGATTTTTGTTATCAAAAAGTAAAAGCAAAACAAAACACATAAAAAATACAGAGAAAAACAAAAAAAAAGGTTATACACACACACACGCATATATACACACATATATGTATATTTGCAGAAGTTAGAGTAGAAGACAGAAAGGATAAGGAAAAATGGAAAAAGATTTTCCTTTTGCTTAGTCACTTCAAACTCTGCTGAGCAGTTCAAAAAGAGAACTACTCAATGAACCAATAGTTCCTCTAACACCAAAGTGCTCATAGTGATAACATAAATGAATAATACAATGAATAAAAGTTAACTTTGAAAGGAAAGTATTATTCTTTTCCATGGCTAACTTTCTAAAGTGGATGAAGATGACATATTCACCATGGAAAAAGCAGCTAGTGTGTTATGTATGTTACAATGGGCAGAGTCGGTGGATTCAGTAAAGCAAGTGCCCTAGTCAGTAAAGAATGACTGAATTAAGTTCTTTGACAAAGTTGACTGTTTTGATGATTGCGTTGACTAGTTAAGGAAACATTATAGGACTGTCTCCTGTAGCCAAGGCATTTTGTCTAATAGAGGTAATAAAACTTTGTGTTGCTCCATGCACATCAGACTACACCTTGAATACTGGACTCATTTTTGCGTACCACCATTATGTGACTAGTAATAGTTAAATTTCAACACTCATGTAATTTTGTGTCATTTATAAAATTTATACTTTGCATCTAATATTTAGTTCTACATTATTTTACATTACATATGGAGGTACAGAGGAAGTGAATCATAATCTTCCTAAGACGGAGGGCCCCTAGCAGTCTGACCCAGTTAATTCCACACTTGTAGAGGGCCATTGATAAACCAAAGTCTGTTCAGAGAAGTATAAACATTCAATCGGTTATGTCAGTCATTACATAAAATAGTTGAAGTGGTAAGAAAGTAACCAAGATAATGAGGATGAAGCTAACCCACACCACATGAGGCACAGCTAAAATAAATGCAGAATATTTAGCTTGGAAAAAGATTACTCTGTTTGTGTAACAAAGGCTAGGGGTGCGTCAAAATAGAGATCTTCAAATGTCTAAGGGACCATCAGATAGAAAAATAAAGTTTATTTTTATGACTTCTAGAGACAGAATTAAATCAGCCAATGGAAGAAAATTAAAGAGAGGCAAACTTTGTCTGCATTTAAGCAAGAACTTTCTAACAGTCACAACTAACCAAAAACGGAATGGATTGCCTCAAGAAATAGAAAGTTCTGTCACTTGAGATGTGTAAATATCTGTATAAGTGCATGTAGGGCTGATAGAATAATCAAATGTTGGCATAATAAGGAGAAATATTTAAAATGTAGTAAATTTTTATAACGCTAAATGTATTCACTTTTTGGGTTTTAACAAGTATTTTTTTTGTTGTTGGTATTGCAAAAAATATAAATGTTCTTGTTTAGCAAAGTAAGTTGACAACTCAATGTAAGTTTCCTTATAAACCTTTACAAAATAAAAGGAAATTTACTGGTCTGTATAATTAAATTTTTTGGAGGCACTGGAATATATAACCCTCAAGGTTCTTTCTTATGTTGAAAGTCTATAATTAAAATGTTTGAGAGGATGACAGAAAAGCATGAACACCTCTTTGCAATCATTTAATAACATTGGCTTAATGAATTTATCAGAATTTTTTTCCATTCAGAGTAGTCCTGATCCACCTGAAGGCCTCATATTGCTAGTAACAACAGGAGGTATTGCAATGATAGGCAAAGGATACACATCATGCTACAAAATTTCACAATTGCTATCTGTATTCTGTGTTCTTCTCTGCTGTCTTACTATGACTGTTCAAACTTCTGTGTGAAATATTTTTCCATTTTAATGTGTCTAAAGTTTAAAAAAATTATTCATTTGGAAGGTGTTATTACAAAATGGGTCAATGTTGCTATTGAGTGAATGATTCCATCCATATAAAGAAGTCATGTAAGAAATTGTGTTTGTGGTGTGAGAGTCATACAAGTAGTGTTTTCCTCAGTTTTACTTAACATCTTGTGTTCTTGTTTGGTGGTTACTTGTGTTGAATACGGTTTGGTGCTCATAAGATCATAACAATTTCCCAGATAAGATCCCCTGTCTGTGGTCTGCGTGTAAAAATGGTTGAGAATTTCACACCTGGACAAAAATATTTCACTTCTATTAAATTTTTACTTTTCAGTTATAGCAACAAGGGAATTTAAAAACCTCATAAACACATACTGTTTATTTGTAGATATCAGTAAAGATACACAGGCAGAAGTATTTAATGTCTCTGGTTCTGAGGTTTGAGTAAATGTTACCTACTGCTTCAGTAAAACTTTATTTTCACATTTTTAAAAATTATTTTTAATTATAGTTGGCATCCAATATTATATTAGTTTCAGGCGTACAACATAGTGATTCAACATTTATATATCCCACGGAGTTATCACCATAGTAAGTCTAGTCATAATCCATCAGCATACATAGTTATTATATTATTGACTACATTTCTTATGCTGCATCATATCCCTGTGACTCCTTTTATCTCAATCCCCTCCCCTTGTTCTGCCCATCACATTCCTCCCTTCTGGCAACTATCACATTGTTCTTTGTATCTATGAGGTGCTTTTTTTTTTTTTTTTCTGTTTCATTCTGTTTGTTTGTTTTGTGTTTAAGTTCCACATATAAGTGAACTCATACTACATTTATCTTTCCCTAAGTTATTTCATTTATCAAGATACACTCTAGGTCCAATGATGTTTTTATAAATGGCAAGATTTCATTCTTTCTTAAGGCTTAGTAATTTTTCTTTATCCTTTTATCTGTAGATGGACACATAGGTTGCTTCCACATTTTGGCTATTATAAACAATGCTGTGATACAGGGGTTTTCATATGTATTTTAAATTATTTTCACTTTCTTTGGATAAATACTCAAATGTAGAGTTAGTAGACAACATAGTAGTTCTACTTTTAATTATCTGAGAAATCTACACACTATATCCTATAGTGGCTGTACAAGCTTACAATCCCAGCAACAGTGCAAGAGGATTTCATTTTTCCACATCCTTGTCAACACTCTTTGTTGTTTTTGGGTTGGATAATAGAATTCCTATTTTTAAAAACATTTTTCCGATATTTTTAAAAATTTTTATTGCTGAAACTATTTCAGAGATCCTAATCCCGCCCCCCCATCACCACACTGTTGTCTATGTCTATGGGTCATGCATATACGTTTTTTAGTTGATACTCTTGCCTTCTTTCATCTAATCATCTCTCCCCCTCCACTCTGACAGCTGTCAGTCTGTTCCATGTGTCCATGTCTCTGTTTCTATTCTGTTCATTATTTTAGTTTGTTTATTAGGTTCCACTTATAAGTGAGATCATATGGTATTTGTCATTTACAATCTGGGTATTTCACTTAGCATAATACTCTCCAGGTCTATCCATGGTGTCACAAAAGGTAAGATTTCTATCATTTTGATAGCTGCATAGCATTCCATTGTGCAAATGTACCACAGCTTTTATATGCACTCATCTACAAATGGGCACTTGGGTTGGTTCCAGGGTTTGGTTATTGTAAATAACACTGCAATGAACACAGAGGTGTATATATGGTTTCTGATTGGTGTTTTGGGATTCTTAGGGTATATTCCCAGAAGTGGAATCACTGGATCATAAGGCAGTTCCATTTTAAAATTTTTTAGGAAACTCCATACTGTTTTCCACTGTGGCTGCACCAGTCTGCATTCCCACCAACAGAGCACTAGGGTTCCCATTTCTCCACATCCTTGCTAGCACTTGTTGTCTGTTGATTTGTTGATGATGGCCATTCTGACTGGTGTGAGGTGGTATCTCATTGTGGTTTTAATTTGCATCTCTCTGATGGCCAGTGATGTTGAACATTCTTTCATATGCCTATGGAGCATCTGTATATCGTCCTTGGAGAAGTGTCTCTTTAGGTCCTTTGCCCATTTTTTAATTGGGCTGTTTGTCTTCTTGGCGTTGAGATGTGTTAAGTTCTTTATATATTTTGGAGATCAATCCCTTGCCTGAGGTTTCATTGGCAACTACATTTTCCCATTTGGTTGATTCCCTTTTCATCTTGCTGATGTTTCTTTTGTTGAGCAGAAACTCTTTAGTTTGATGTAGTCCCATTTGTTTATTCTTTTCTTTATTTCCTTTGCTTTAGGAGATATATTGGTGAAAATATTGTTGCATGGGATATCTGAAATTTTCCTGCCTATGTTTTCCTCTAGGGCTTTTATGGTGTCACAGCTTACATTTCAGTCTTTGATCCATCTTGAGTTTATTCTGATGTGTGGTATAATTTGGTGGTCTAGTTTCATTTTTTTTTTTTTTTTGCATGTCCTTGTCCAGTTCTCCCAACACCATTTGTTGAAGAGGCTCTTCTCACTCCATTTTATGTTCCTTCCCCCTTTGTTGAATATTAGTTAACCATATAGACCTGGGTTTATTTCTGGTGTCTCTATTCTGTCCCATTGATCTATATGTCTGTTCTTATGCCAGTACCAGACTGTTTTGATTACCGTGGCTTTGTAGTATAGTTTGATGTCAGATATTGTGATTCCTCCTACTATGTTCTTCTGTCTTAAGATTGCTGGGGCTATATAAGGTCTTTACTGGTTCCATATAAATTTTTGAAGTATTTGTTCTAGGTCTGTAAAATATGTCACTGGTGTTTTAATAGGGATTGCATTGAATCTGTAAATGGCTTTGGGTAGTATGGACATTTTAATGATGTTGATTCTTCCCATCCATGAACGTGTTATATGCTTCCATTTATTTGTATCTTCCTTAATTATTTTCTTCAGTGTTATGTAGTTTTCCGAGTACAAGTCTATTATCACTTAGGTTAAGTTTATTCGTAGGTACTTTGTTTTTCTTGTTGCTATAGTAAATGGGATTTTTTTTCTAGTTTCTATCTCTGATATTTTATTGTTGGTGTACAGAAATGCGTTCAATTTCTGAATATTGACTTTGTACCCTGCTATTTTGCCAAATTCACTTACTATGTCGAGCAGTTTTTTAGTGGAGTCTATAGAGTTTTCTATGTACCCTATCATGTCATCTGCAAATAATGACAGTTTTACTTCTTCTTTTCCAATTCAGATGCCTTTTATTTCTTTTTCTTGTCTGATTGCTGTGGCTAGAACTTCCAACACTATGTTGAATAAATAGGAGTGGAGAAAGTGGACATCCTTGTCTTATTCCTGATCTCAGGGGAAGTGTTTTCAGTTTTTGCTCATTGAGTATAATGTTGGCTTCAGGTTTCTCATATATGGCTTATATTGTGTTGAAGTATGCTCCCTTTATTCCCATTCTGCTGAGTGTTTTCATCATAAATGGGTGTTATACTTTATCAAATGCTTTTTCTGCATCTGTTGATATGATCATGTGATTTTTGTCTTTCATTTTGTTCACGTGGTGTATTACATTTATTGATTTGCCAGTATTAAACCATCCTTGCATCCCTGGGATGAATCCCACTTGATTGTGGTGTATGATCTTTTTAATGTGTTGTTGG
Organism: Furipterus horrens; assembly: GCF_987537825.1. Classification (NCBI taxonomy): domain Eukaryota; kingdom Metazoa; phylum Chordata; class Mammalia; order Chiroptera; family Furipteridae; genus Furipterus; species Furipterus horrens. Next base: position 4,340,710 of record NW_028327187.1, read on the forward strand.
ATCCTGTTTACCAATATTTTGTTGAGGATTTTCGCATCTATGTTCATCAGTGATATTGGCCTGTAGTTTTCTTTCTTTGTTGTGCTTGACCTGGTTTTGGAATTAGGGTAATACTGGCTTCATAGTAAGGGTTTGGGAGTCTTCCTTCTTCTTGGATTTTTTGGAAGAGTTTGAGAAGGGTAGGTGTTAGTTCTTCTGTAAATGTTTTGTAAAATTCACCTGTAAAGCTATCCAGTCCAGGGCTTTTGTGTGCCAGGAGTTTTTGATTACTGTTTTAATTTCACTCTTTGTTATCAGTCTGTTCAGGCTTTCTGCTTTTTCTTAATTGAGTTTTGGAAGATTACATGTTTCTAGAAATTTGTCCATTTCACCTAAGTTGTCAAGTTCCTTGCCATACAGTTGTTTGTAGTAATTTTGTAAAATCCTTTGTATTTCTGTGGTATCTGTTGTGATTTCTCCTCTTTCATTTCTGATTTTGTTTGAGTCCTCTCTTTTTTTCTTGATGGTCCTGACTAAAGGCTTGTATATTTTATCTTTTCAAAAAACCAGCTCCTAGTTTTATTGATCTATTGAATTGTTTGTTTAGTCTCTGTGTCATTTAATTCTGCTCTGATCTTGATGATTTCCCTCCTACTCGCCCTGGGCTTTGTTTGTTGTTGTTGTTCTAGTTCTTGTAACTCTAGGGTTAATTGTTTTTATTTTTATTTGAGATTCTTGTATCCTTTTTAGGTAGGCCTGTATTGCTATGAACTTTCAGGACTGCTTTTGCTGTGTCCCGTAGGTTTTGGGCAGTCATGTGTGCGTTATCATTAGTTTCCAGAAATGTTTTGATTTCTTCCTTGATGTCATTGTTAACCCATTCATTATTTAATAGCATGTTATTCATTTTCCATGAGTTTGAATGTCTGAGTTTTTTCCTTGAGGTTAATTTTCAGTTTCAAGACATTGTGATCTGGAAGGATGCTTGATATAATTTCAAATTTTTTGAATTTGTTGAGGTTTGTTCTGTGTCCTACCATGTGGTCTATCTTTGATAATGTCCCATGTGCACTTGAAAAGAATGTATATTTTGCTTCTTTGGGGTGAAAAGTTCTATATATATCAACTAAGTCCATTTGATCTAGAATGTTGATCAATGCCTCAATATCTTTTGTGTTTCTTTGCTTCGAAGATCTTTCCATTGTTGACAATGGTGTGTTAAAGTCCCCTACTATGAGTGTGTTGCTGTTGATATCCTTGTTGTTGCCTTCTAGTATTTTCCTTATATATTTGAGTGCTGTTATGTTGGGTGCATATATATTTCCCAGGGTTACATTTTCTTGATTGTTTGTTCCCTTAAGTGTTATGAAATGGTCCTTCTTTTTCTCTTTTTATGGCCTTTGCTGTGAAATCTGTTTTGTCTGAAATAAGTATTGCTACCCCAGCTTCTTTTTTATGTCCATTTGCTTGGAATACATTTTTCCCTCCCTTCACTTTCAGTCTGTGTAGACCTTTTGTCTTGAGGTGGGTCTCTTGTAGACAGCATTTATGTAGGTCATGTTTTTGTATCCATTCCACTACCTTATGTCTTTTGATGGGAGCATTTAAAGCATTTACACTTAAGGTTATTATTGACAGGTATTTATTTATTTCTTTTTTTTCCCTGTGTTCCTCTCCCTCTCTCTTTTTCTTCTGTTTCTTAAAGCATTCCCTTTAGCATCTCTTGCAATGCTGGTTTGGTGGAGATGTATTCTTTTAGTCTTCCTTTGTCTGGAAAACTCCTTATTTCACTTTCCATTTTGAAAGCGAGCCTTGCAGGGTAGAGTAGTCTTCATTGTAGGCCTTTGTTTTTCATTGCTTGAAATATATTTTGCCATTCTCTTCTGGCTCATAGTGTCCTGTTGAGAAATTAGTTGATAGCCTTATCAGAGCTCCCTTGTATGATATTTGCTGTTTTTCTCTTGTTGCCTTTAGGATTCTCTCTTGTCTTTGAATGTTGCCATTTTAATTATGATGTACCTAGGAGTGGGCTTTCTTGGGTTCATCTTCATTGGAACCCTCTGTGCTTCTAGTACTCATGAGACATTTTCTCTCCTCATATTCAGGAAGTTTTCTGTCATTACTTTTTCAATCAGGTTTTCTGTCCCTTGCTCCTTTTCTTCTCCTTTCTGCATCCCTGTGATATGGATATTATTGCATTCCATGTTGTCCTGCAGTTCTCTTAAACCCTCTTCATTCTTTTTAAGTCTTTTTTCATTTTTCTGCATTGTCTGGGAATTATTTTCTCAGTTGTCCTCTATCTCACTGACCTGATTCTCTGCTTTATTTAGCCTGTTTTTGATTGCTTCTACTGTCTTCTTCAGTTCAGAAATCATATCCTTCATTTCTTCCTGGTTCTAATTGATTGTTTCTATGTCCTTTTTCATGCTGGTGTAGTTCTCAGTAAGTTCCTTGTAGCTTTCCTGGAGTTCTTTGTAGTTCCCCTGGAGTTCATTGTAATTTTCTTTGAGTTTGTTGAGTTCATTGAGCTTTCTCATTACCATTGTTTTGAGTTCTGTGTCTGATAGTTTGCTTGCTTCTATTTCATCTATCCCTCCTTCTGGGGATTCCTGCTTTCCTTTTGGTGGGGTGTTATTTCTTCTCCTCACCATTATAGGTTCTGTTCTTGTTTGTTTCTGCTTCTTAGATTGATCTGCTTTTGTTTTCTGCCTTTGTGGTGTGACCTTCTGTGGTAGGAATCCTGTGTGATTCAGTGGTGCAGACTCCTTGATCTCCTTAACTTGACCGTCCTGGGTTGCCCTTTATGCCTCTTATTTGGACTCTCTAGCAGTATTTTGTTTTGGTTGTTGCTTTGTTGATCCTTGTTGGGTCCTCCCCTTAAATTAGTTGACTGAGAGTCACTCTGCCCACTTCAGGCAGCTGTTGAGCTGCGTCTGGCTGATGCTACTTGGAGGAGAGTAGTCTGCTTATGAGATTTCTCCCATAACCCTGGTGTTGAGTCTGCCCTGGGATATTGTTTGTTGCTCTCCCAGCTCCTTCTCCAGAACCAGTGCCCAAAGTTTTTCAAAGCTCCTCTAATTCACTTCACCCTTTTTGACTGCAGCTCAGGTCAAGCATGGAAAGTGTGCTTTTGCCCACCAGCTGGCAGGCAGGCCAGGGCGGCAGGTGGGTGCCAGAGCTGGGGGCATTCCTCTGACCTGACGGGTGGGCTGGGGACATTCCCCTATACTGTTGGGTGGGTGGGCGTGCTGACCAGGGGCATTCCTTTGCACCAGCGGGTGGGCATGCTGTAGTTTTCTTTCATTGACAGATACTGTAACTTATTTTATAGTACAGTATATTTTTGCTATTTATGTTTATAAGCTATTGCTGATGATTCTCTTATAAGAATTGTTTGTTGATCTGTTTGTTTCTTTTAGATGCTTCTTTTTTTATGTGCTTAATTACATTATTTTTGAAAAATTACATAGGCCTAAGATAAAGGATAAAAATTCATTTCTACATAGTTTGCCTTAGGGAACTATTTTTATTACATTAAATTAAATTCATGATCTCAAAAAATAAATAAAAAGGTAAAATAAAATTAAATTTCATCCTGCATCTAAACTATGGGCACCTTAGGGGTCTTGAAAGGAGTTCTCTCTATGTACTCAAAAAAAATTAGGGCAGAGGACATGTCTGTTTTGCTCTGATTCTACCAGTAGTGCTGAGCACAATGTCTAGCTCATAATGGACATTTGCTAAATTATTTTTGAATGAATGATTGATTAAGATAGAATATTTGATATGATCAGGGTTTTCTTATTTTTAAAAAAATATTTTAAAGTTTGTTTATCCAATTAATTTATAATTGTGTGGACAAAATGGGGTTATTTAAATGCAGGTATTTTTTCAAGTTCTTTGCCTATACAATATGTCCCTGCAATTTATATAAAAAACACCAGAGGTCAGCAATCAGGTACCCCACTTCTGAAATATTATTGACCACTGAAATACCTAAAATGACCAGATTACCGTTTTAGTTATATATATGCATATATTCATTTCTTTTACACTTTCAGTCATAATATTTCAATAGACACTTGAAATCCATCTGAGTAATGATTTATGCATCATAATTTAGAATAATTACAATGGGGGGATGAGAAAAACATTAGCAGCAAGCATTCAAAAACATTAACATCTAAGAAAAAAATTTCAGACCTGCCCTTATTCTTGCTTAAAGCCCTTTGATAAACATGTTTTGTGTTTTAATTTACTGTTCAACTCTGAATCCTCATAATAGATTATTTAGAATCTTTCTTCCACATTCATTTCCTCTATCTTGTGCCACCTTTCTTTTCTGTATGCCTTTCAAAATGCACCCATCTTATTTCATTTAGTTCCCAAGTGCTTATTTATTTCATTGTTGACTTTGTCCTTTAATATTTACATGACCAATGACAACTGTTAAGATAATTGACTTCCTTCCTTTTAATAAAATTGTCTTTTTAGCCCTGCTTATTCAGCTTTTAATAGCATCAAAAAACTAAGGTTATTGTTTTGTTGCCCAGAACTAAATTGTAGCTTTGCTCTGTCAACCATAAGATATAGGAGTTACTGTTGCTTCAATTACTCATGTTTCTGTTGCTGTTCAAAATTCTGTTTGTTCACAAAAACAGCTCCAACATCAGAAAGCTTCACTTCCTTCTTATTCTTTCAATTGATCTTTTTCACGTTTCTCAGAAGTATAAATGATCTTTATTTTTAAATCTGGCTTATGACTAAGGATAAATGGAAGCTAGCTTATTGAATATTGTAAGTACTTGTAAATAGTTTGGGAGTTAAATATTTATGTAAAAAGTTAATGTATTTCAATTATAGAGTAGATAAATGCCTCATGCATGTAATACATTCTAATCACTAATGATTTTTCTATGTAGACATCTATAAGTAAGTTTATTACATTTTACTTAGTTTTAAACTGTTGATAGAAACCACATAATTTATCTTTATTTTCTACTTGCAAGTTATATATTGGCAATATTTTCTCATTCAATTTGGACATTTTAATTTGCTTTAAAATGCAACCTGAAATTTTATCTCACTTTACATAAAGTCCAAGATGGTTTCTCAGTAGTCTAGATGTAGTCCTTGGGGCTTTAGTCTTTCTATTTACTAATATATACCATTGTTATTGTTATTGACATTAATTAAAAAACTAATCCTTTTGCTGATGCATCTTGAGCACCCTAGAGCAAACTGAATGCATAATGTGTCAGTTGTAAGGACTAGAGTTCACATAATTTTTAAAGAGGCATCTGTTTTGTCTATTTTTAATTAATTTTTATGAACTGATTTAGTCTATCAGAAATAGATAATTCAGAAGTGGGATATGCATTTGTTTTCAATGCAGTCATTTTTATTTTATTCATGGATATTCTTCTCATTTATTTATTAGTGCCCTTAGTTTCCATAGTCATACTAGTGCAGAAAAGTAATCAGGAATAAAGCAATCCTTTTAACTGCACACAAGAGACAAGAACCACATCAAAGTACAAAGGCTAGGAATAGCTCTTGGTTAATCAAAGTGTAACAGTCCCAGAGAGATCTGAGAATTTGTGAGCAGGCAAGGTGTGCACATTTTGCCATTATGAGTTATCCTATTAAAGTAGCAGTTGTATAAAATGTAGAATAGTTTTTTTTTTATTTTTATCATAGGCACCAATTAGGTTATCCACCATTTTGGTTACAGATTAATTTTAGTCTAAGAGAATGTAAGGGAGTTTGAGTAGGGTAGGTGTGATTCAGTAGTTTATACTTTGTTAAAGAAGCAGACATATGAAGCTGATAGCCAGTTAAGTAGTGACAAGCAGGTTATGAGTAAGCCATCTAGGGTGATCACTCTTATCTAATACTTTTACAAGGACAATATGGAATTTGTGATTGTTCAAGGGAAACGAAGACTATAGTTACTTGGAGATAGAAAAAAGTGAAAATCGACAAGTAAATGTGAAGTAGATCACCAAAACCACCTTTAAATTATAAGTAAAAAGAAATATAAGATATCAACCTCAATAAAAATGATGGTGGATCTGTAATAAAAAATATCACTATTACAAATGTCCACTTCTAAAGACGTTCTGGGTTAGTAAATACACATTTCATGATCCCTGAACAACAGTAGATGGGCCAAGCCAAAACAAAATGACTGTCACAAAGTTATGACATTTATTTATGTTTATTAAATTTAACATCATTAATAATTTTATATTTCACACAACATGGGTATAATGACCCAAAAAGACTAAAATCACTTACCCCGTGTTCTCCCTTGTTATATGGCTAGCAATCCAGCAGAGGGAGCACATGTTAGTAAATGAGGACATACTACGTGGACCAGACCTCTATGAATATCCATAATAATGTGGGGATATAAATAATAGAATTAACCTGTAACAATGTTGGCTTATGCTTCACGAAGAAATTTCTATGACTATCTGCTGCCTTTTAAAGCAAATAGTGTCTCCTCTCTCTTGCAGTAAATCCTTCTTCTATGTGCATACTATTTTACTGAAAGAACAGTTTCCATTAGAAGTTTCTATGAGAAGTCTCAGGCAATAGGAAAAAATGGTCTTATGTACTCCTCTACATAAAGAATACTTGTATTTTTAATATTGTTTACATTTACAATTTTGCAGACCTAATATCTTTATGAAATATTTTATCTCCTGAGCCTTTCTTTACAGTGGACAACTAATAATACTAAGTACTCAACACTGTATATGTTACTCTTCAGGAGGGATGAGCAATAACACAAATATAATTTTTATTTTGGAGTAATCATATTTGGTTTTATGGATTTGGGGTACACATTTATATTGAAAAATATCATTTCAATTTATGAAAATGGGGCCCTATCAACAGTAGAAAGAGTTTGTTATTGTTGTCTAGCTTCACAAAACTACATGAACACAGTACAAGCCTTATTTTTGTAAATGTAAAATATCTTTGACCTTTACTTCGTTAATGCAAACATATACTGCTTGAAAACTAAAACCCCTAAATATCTTTACTTATTGATCATTTCCAAAATAGAAATAGCTTTATCTTTTTAATAACTTGTATAAAGTTAAAAAATTTTAAATTATAAAGACTTGAAAATTTGCACATATTCAAAGAAAACTGCCACTACTATTTTGATGTACAGCCCTTTATATTCATTCTAGCCAGGAATACATATGTTTCATAAAAGGGGTCATACTGTACATATTATTTGGAGCCTATGTTTCCTTTACTTTTTATTATGTCAACATAGTTTAAAATAGACTATTTTTAGAGGCATTTTAGTTTCACAGCAGAATTGAGCAGAAGGTACAAAAAACTTCCATAGACACTGTTACCCCCACACATTATTAGCTTTTGGATTATCAGCATCTTTCAATAATAACATGGTATATTTGTTATACTGATAAACCTACATTGACATATCATTATCATTCATAGCATAGAGTTCAAAGTTCAGTCCTGATTTTGTACATTCTGTGGATTTTGAAAAAGATGTAATGACATGTAATTACCAATATAGTTTCATGCAGAGTAGTTCTACTGCCCTAAAAGGCCTTTGTACTCTGTCTATTCATGCCTTCCTCTGTGCTGACCCCAGGCAATCGCATCTCTTTTTACTGTCTCCCTACCTTTAGTTTTGCCTTTTCCAGGAAGCTGTAGGCTTTCCACATTGGCTGTTTTCACTTAGTAATATGCATTTACAGTTTCTCCATGTCTTTTCACATTGTGATAACTTTTCTTTTTGGCACTGAATACTATTCAGTTTGAATGTCTCAGTTTATGCATTCTCCTATGAAAAGACATCTTGAATGCTTACAAGTTTTGGTAATTATGAATAAAGCTGCTATCAAGATCCATGTATATTTTTGTGTGGATAAAAGTTTTTGATTAGACCTCTGGATAAGATGGAGGCAGAAGTAGACACACTGCATCTACCTCCACAAGTAAGAAGGAATACAACTACCTCAAAACTAGAGACAACCAGAAGTTCCAGAAAATTGAACTGCGTGGAAGTCCAACAAACAAAGATATAAAGAATAAATACTCATCCAGATAGGTAGGAGGGGCAGAGCCGGGGCAGAAAGGACACGGTGTGGTGGAGGCAGCAGCAGTGGCAGCAGAAGGCTGGTGGAAAGTGCAGTCACATGTTTTAAAAAGTCAGGAGGGACACCTGGGGAGCACTCCCAGCACCAGACCAGACCATGAAGCTCATGGTTCCAGCACCAGGGAAAATCAAGCCTCATTGCTTCTGACTATGCAAACCAGTGGGGGTCGGGGAGGAGGAAGAAACAGCCAGTCTCTCAACAGAGTTTACTTGTTTAAAGGGCCCCCATGGTCCTAGAATGTCTACAGACCCACCCACTCTGGGAACAATGACCAGGGCAACAGCTAGAGAGGCGCCAGTCCCATATGGAGTGGGAGAAGTGCTTAGAAAAGGGGCAAGTGCTGAGCAAGCGGCATTGTTCCCTCTCAGACCCCTCCCCCCCACACAGCGCCACAACACGGTGAGATGTTTTAACTGTACTGACGAATACATAAGGCTCTGACCCTTACAACATAACAGGTACAACAGCTCTACCTAAGACACAGTGGCAAACAAACACAGGAGCCTGTCAAAATGAGGAGACAGAGAAGTGTGGCCCAAAAGAGGGAACGAATCAAGGTTCCAGTGGGAGAACTAAGCGATGAGGAGATAGCCAATTTAACAGATGAGGAGATAGCCAACCTAAGAGACACAGAATTCAAAACAGTGGTGATAAAGATGCTCACAGCCTTGACAGATATGCATGAGTACGACAAATGCATAAGGGGAGAAGTGAAGGCTATGCTAAATGAAACAAAGGAAAAGCCACACAAAACCGATAGTGGATGGGAGAAAACAGGTTCAAATTAATGATTTGGAATAGAAGAAAGAAAAAAGTCAACCAGTACAGAATGAAGAAACAAGAATTGAAAAAAAAATGAGGAAAGGCTTAGGAACCTCTGGGACAACTTTAAATGTGCCAACATCTGAATCATAGGGGTGCCAGAAGGAGAAGAGCAAGAGCAAGAAATGGAAAGCATATGTGAAAAAATAATGAAGTAAAACTTCCCAAATTTGGCAAAGGAAATAGACATACAAGTCCAGGAAGCACAGAGAGTCCCAAACAAGCTACACCCAAAGAGGTCCACACCAAGACACATCATCATTAAAATGCCAAAGTTTCAAGATAAAGAGAGAATCTTAAAAACAGCAAGAGAAAAGCAGAGAGTTACCTACAAAGGGATGCCTATAAGACTATCAGCTGATTTCTCAAAGGAAGCAAGAAGAGACTAGCAAGGAGTATTCAATGTGATGAAAAGTAAGGACGTACGACCAAGATTACTCTGTCCAGAAAAGCTATCATTTAGAATGAAAGGGCAGATGAAGTGCTTCCCAGACAAGGTAAAGCTAAAAGAGTTCATCATCACCAAGCCATTATTATATGAAATGCCAAAGGGACTTACTTAAGGAAAAAAAATCAATATTATGAACATTAAAATAACAACAAAGTCACAACTATCAACAACGAAGTCTAAAAAATAAAAACAAAATCCAACTAAGCAAACCAGAATAGGAACAGAATCATAGGTATGGGGATCATTTGGAGGGTTATCAGCTGGGAGGGGGATGGGGGAGAAATGGGGAAATGGTGCAGGGACTGAGAAGCATAATTGGTAGGTATAAAATAGACAGGGGGAAGTTAAGAATAATATAGGAAAGGGTGAAGCCAAAGAACTTATATGCACAACCTATGGACATGAACTAAGGGGGCTGGGATTGCTGGAGGGAAGGGGGTACTGGGCAGAGGGGAGCAAAGGGATAAAATTGGGACTACTGTAACAACATAATCAATAAAATATACTTAAAAATTTTTTCAAAACCTTTGAGTAAATATAAGGAGCACAACTGCTACATCATATGGAAAGAACGAAACTGCCAAACTTTCTTAAATTGGTTGCACTATTTTGCAGTCCCGTCATAAATAAATGAAAGTTCCTCTTGCTTCAGATCTTCATCAGCACTCAGTGTTATATTTGACCTTTTTTTTTTTTTAATCCTTAACCAAGTATATTTTTATTAATTGTAGAGAATGGGAGAGAGGGGAGAGAGAGAGAAATATTTATGTGAGAGAGAAACAACAATTTGTTCCCTCATGTACATGCCCTGAATGGGGATCAAACCTGAAATCTAGGTAAGTGCCCTGATGTGGAATTTAATCCACGACATTATGGTGTATGGGACGGTGCTCCAACAAACTGAGCCATCTGGCCAGGACTAGATTTGACCTTTCTAATTGTGCATTTCCCTGATGACATGATATTGAGCATATTTTCATATACCTATTTGGCATTGTCAGATATCTGTTAAAGTCTTTGATCTACTTTTTAATTGAGATGTTTGCTTTCTTAATGTTCAGTTTTAAGAGTTCTGTATATATTGTTTTTTTTTAAATAATTTATTTGTTTATTTATTTTATTTTTTAGAGAGAGGGGAAAGGGAAAGAGAGGGAGAGAAACATCACTGTGTGGTTGCTTCTCACTCGCGCCCCCAACTGGGGACCTGACGTGCAACCTAGTCATGTGCCCGGACTGGGAATCGAACCAGCGACACTTGGCTCGCAGGCCGATGCTCAATCCACTGAGCCACAGCAGCTAGGGCCTCTGTATATGTTGTTGATAACAGTTCTTTTTCCAGATATGTTTTGAAAACATGTTCTTGTTTGTGTCTTGTCTTGTCATTCTCTTGACAATGTCTTTCACAGCACGGAAATTCTTAATTATAATGAAGTCCAGCTTACCAATTCTTTTTTAAAATTTTACATACCAAACCTGTGGAGTTATGTAAAAAGTTATTGCAAAGGCAATGTTATCTAGACTTTCTCTTATGTTATCCTCTAGGAAACTTATAGTTTTGCATTTTATATTTATGTCTTTGATTCATTTTGAGTTAATTTTGTGAAGTCTAAGGTCTGTGTTTAAACTCATTTTTTTTTGCATATGGATATTCAGTTGTTCTGATACCATTGCTTGAAAAGACTATTTTTTGCTCCATTGTATTGTCTTTGCTCTCTTGTTAAAGTTGATTTTATCTATGTGTGTCTATTTCTAGGCTCTCTATTCTTTCTTGTTGATCTGTCTATTGTTTCACAAACTACTGATGTGAAGTTATGTATTCTTGTGGATTTGGTTTGCATTCTTCTGCTGATTAGTGATGCTGAGCACCTGTTGGCCATTTTGACATTTTCTTCAGAAAAATATCTATTTATGTTATTTGCCCATTTTTAAGTTGGATTATTTGCTTTTTTTGTTTCTGAGTTGAATGAGTTCCTAACATATTTTGAATATTAATCTCTTATCAGATATACTATTCGCAAATATCCTTTCTCATTGCTGTGGTGACATTTTTTCTTGTTGTTGCTGGTTTCCTTTGCTGTGCATAAACTTTTTAGTTTAATGTAGTTCACTAGTTTATTTTTGTTTTTGTTTTTGCTTTTGTTGTCAAGTACAAAAAAAATTATTTCCAAAACCAAAATCAAGAAACATACTCCCATTTCCTGTAAGAGGTTTATGGTTTCAGGTCTTACATTAAAGTCTTTAACCATTTAGTGTTGATTGCTGTGAACAGGATATGACAAGGATACAAGTGTTATTCTTTTGCATGTGGCTGTCCAGTTTTTTAAAAACATTTACTGAAGATATTGTCATTTCCTTACTGTATATTTTTGTTTTCTTTGTTGAAAATTAATATATGCATAGGTTTATATCTGGGCTGCCTATTTTGTTACATTGATCTATGTTTCTTTTTTTTAATGACAGTACCATACTGTTTTGATTATTATAGCTCTGGAATGTAGTTTGAAATCAGGAAGAGTGATGCTTCCAGATTTGTTCTTCTTCCTAAGATTGGTCAAGGTATTTGGTTTCACATGATTTTTAGGGATTTTTTTTCTATATCTGTGAAAAATGCAGTTGTAATTTTGATATTGTTTGCATTAATTTTGTAGATTGCTGTGTATAGTATCCATATACTATTTTTTTCATCTCTTTGGTTAGATTACACCTAAGAGTTTTCTCTTGATGCTACTGTAAATGAGATAATTTTCTTTATTTCTCATTCTGATAATTAATTGTTGTTTAGAAATACAACTGGTTTTCGTGTATTGATTTTTTTTCTTGCAACATTACTGAATTCATTTATTAGTTCTAACTTTTTTATTGGTGCCTTTAGGGTTTTCTTATTATTATGTTTCTGCAAACAGACAGAGTTTTACTCTTCTTTTCCATTTTGAATGCCAATTTTTTTCTTGCCTGATTGTTTTGGCTAGGACTTCCAGTACTATGCTGAGTGTGGTGAGAGTGGACACCCTGGTATTGTTCCTCCTTTTAGAGGAAAATACTTCAGTCTTTAACATAAACTATGATGTTTTCTTTGGGTTTGTCATGTAAGGCCTTTATTATGTTGGGGTATATTTCATTTATACCCAATTGGTTGAGGTTCTTTATTATAAAACTATGTTGTATTTTGTCAAATCTTTTTTCTGAATCAACTGATATGATTATATGACTTTTATCTTTCATTCTATTAATGTGGTGTATCACATTTATCTATTTGTGTATGTTGAAACATTTTTGCATGTTAGGGATAAATCTCCCTGGGCATGGTGTATGATTCTTTTAATGTTTTGTTAAATTCAGTTTACTAAAATTGCGTTGAAAAATTTTGCATCCGTATCCAATGAGCATATTGGTATAGAGTTTTCTTTTCTTACAGTCTTCTTACCTGGCTTTAGTAACAGTCTGGTGCTGGCCTTGTAAAATTAGTTTGGGAGTGCCTCTTTCTTTTCAATTTTTGTAAAAGTCAGAGAAGAATTAGTGTTAGTTTTTCTTGAAACATATATTAGTATTCACCAGTGAAGCCATCTGGTCCTGGTCTTTTCTGCATTGAGAAGTTTTTGATGATTGATTCAGTCTCCTTATTCATTATTAGTTTGTTCATACTTCTTTCATCCTCATTCAGTATTTGAAGGTTATGTGTTTTTATGAATTTTTACATTTTTTGGGTTGCACGATTTTTGTTATAAAATTGTTCATACCGATCTGTTATGATCCTTTATATTTCTATATCAGTAATAATGTCTACTCTTTCATTTCTGATTTTATTTAAGTCCTCTTTTTTATTTCTTGATAAGTCCAGCTAAATGTTTGTGTATTTTGTATATCTTTTCAAAACCCTAGCTCTGTATTTTCTTAATCTTTTATTTAGGTTTTTAATCTTTATTTTATTTATTTCCACTCAGATCATTGTTATTTTTTTTCCTTTTCCTAATTTTGACCTAGTTTATTTTTCTTATAGTTCCTTAACATGTAGAGTTAGATTATTTATTTGAGGTGTTTCTTTTTCTTAATGTAGGCATTTATTGCTAAAAAAAACTTTCCTTTTAGATCTGATTTTGCTGCAACTCACAAGTTTTGATATAATTTTTTCCATTTTCATTTGTCTCAATTTATTTTAAATTTTACTTTTGATTTTTTTCTTTGACACACTGGTTGTTCAGGTGCATGTTATTTAATCTGTATATATTCATGAATATTCTGCTTTTCTTCTTTTAATTACTTTATAGTTTTATACAATTGTGGTTAGAAAAGATGCCTAATATTACTTCAACATTCTTAACTTTCTTAAGAGTTATTTTGTTGCCTCAGATTTGATGTATCCTGGAGAATTTGTAGAACGTGCTTTCTGCTGCTGGTGGATGGAATGTCTGTTAGTTCCATTTAGTCTAATGTGTAGTTTAAGTCCAATGTCTCCATATTGATTTCCTGACTGAATGATCTATTCATTGTTGAGAGTGGGATATTGAAGTCCCCTGCTATTATTGTAGTGCTATTTTTCCCTTCATATCTGTTAATACTTTATATACTTAGGTGCTCCAATATTGGGTACATAAATATTTACAATTGTTATATCCTCAATGAATTGACACCTTTTTATTATATAATAACCTTTTGTCTCTATAAAGTAAATTTAATTAATATTTATATAAAATACATTTAAAGATAAAATAATAAAACATATATTAACATAAATAACAGTTTTGAAAAATAAAATTACATTTTTCCAAACCAAATTAAAATTATTGAGAACTAAGGCTTTGTTTTACAGCATTTGCAAGTTTTTGAATATGTTATCTTACAGAAAATATGTTTTTAATGAAAATTTTGTTATTTTTTTAATAAAGTTTTATTTTTCAAAATGTACAGCTCGTGTGACCTCTTGTTCATGCATCTTCACCAACATCTGGGGCATACCCACCTTTGGTGTTTCTGGTGTAAGTTAGTCAAGCTCTGTGCTTTGAAACTAATTTAATAAGTCCTTTACAAAGGAGCTCCTGAGGGGCTTCCCTGGCCAAGGAATCACAGGTCTGTAGTCTCTCAGAAACAACAGCTGGGATTACAAATTTTTTTTAATATGCTTTATTGATTGTGCTCTTACAGTTGTCCCAATTTCTTTTCCCTTTGTTCCCCTCTACCCAGTTACCGCCTTCCCTCAAAATATGTTTTAATATAGTGTTTGATTCTATTTTTAAGGTTTGACTGTTGAAAATTTCCAGGTCCCTCTCTTCTCTTCTTCACTCTTGCCCCACATCTGGGCCAGCTGATAAGAAGGCATGCACATTACTCCCTTGACACCAGTGGAAACTTGAAAGCATGCAAGTTTTGCTACAGTCATCCCCTAAACAAAGTCAAATCCAAGCCCATTCATGTTTTTGTTTTGTTTCTTTGTTTTGTTTTCTTTTAAGCCATTTTTGGACCTGATTGTTAGACTTCCCTGCTGTCCTCAGAAAGTCTTATTATGGGAGTAATAAGCCTTTGCATACCATTTTGGTGTATGTGTGACAACATTCTAACCAAATTTTGGGTGGAGGGTCTATCTCGTCACTTTGGTTTGGCCATAATTCACATAACACACCTGAATTCTGATGTCTCCTTCGGAATTTAGTCTTTTGTGATATCTTTTTTCAGTTGCAATATAAAAAAAAAATCTAGCATTTCACAGACACGGGATTTGAAAACAGTATTTTAATAACTTTTTTGGGATAATTATGAATATATTTTTTGATATTATACCAAAATTTGATGTGTTAGTTGCAATACGATGGTAATAATGTGAAATACAAAACCATGTTAATGTATTTGACATTTGGAATATGTTTGTTCAGTGAGTTACAAAGATCTCTAAATACTGATGCATTTTATTAGATAATAAATTATTTATTATTATTTATTTTGATTATTATTATAAATATTAGATAATATTAAAAAACCATAATCCTTAACTTCAACACCCTTGTCAAAATAACAGTTTTAATTATTGGGAGCTTGCTAAGCTCATGGTGGTAAAAGCAAATTTTCAAAACTATTAATTTTGCTTTAAAAATCAAATTTTATTAAAGGCAACAAATAATATCAGTTTGTTTTTTTTTTTCATTGAAATAATTGTCTTGCTTTATTAATTTTTGGCACAATGTCTGCTAAATATCCAAATCTAAATAACTATAGTTTGTCTATTAGTCAATACTTCAACTATAAAATGTATTTTTATTTAAAAAAATAAGTAGCAGATTGTACCTCGAACAACCAGACAATTGCTTTTCTTGGAAACAATCATCGTACTTTAGTATACAGCAAACTTGCTTTATCTGTATTTGACATTTTATCACAGCATTATTGCAAAGTTGTGTATTTAAGAATTCAAATGTAGTTAACTGAATAGTCTTTATTATTTTATCAAGAATTTTTTATGTGAAACTGTCTTTATTTTTTTAACTTGCATATGTGTGGAAATGAAGAATACAGTAACTACTAGCAATTTGGTGACACTGCTTTGATTTTTGCTACGGTACCGGAACATTTAACCCTCACTGCTTTTGCACCATCTGTGAAAAGGTCCACACAGTAAAAAACAGGCACATTAAGATTAGTACATTTATAGAAATAATTTTAATATCACAGACTACACGAAAGGGTATTAGAAATTCCAAGCCTTTTTGAGCCACTCTTTGAGAACCACATTTGCAGGCTTAGAAAAGGGGACAATTTACATGAGTTTGTGTAGCTGCACAGGACTTCATCAAAGAAGTATGATTTGAGCTTGGACCATAAAAACATCAATTTGGACAGGTGGAATGAGCCAAGGTGATCAGGTATATGGGAGAAATAAGTTTTCTGGTGTAAGATTTCAGAGTAAAAGAAAAATGAAGATAAATGACCCATATAGAATGGGACATGAGTATAGAATTAAGAAGTCTAATAATGTGTTATATGAAAATAAACAAGTATCTTTGAATGTAAAATAAAATATCATCAATTAGTGGAAGTCAAATGTTCAGTAAAACAGAAGTTCTTTATTGCTTATAAAGACTACTAATTAACACTTTTCAAATATTTTATTATGAATTAAGTGGAAACACAAACATGATTTTGTTAAATGGGAAGCATATTTACAGATAGGCAACAAATCAGCCATATATCTCCACAAACATCACTGTAGTAGTTTCAGTCAGTGGCTTTGCTCTTATTTGATTCAGTCACTCCATCTTCTAAGAGTTATGTTTGCGAAGATTTTGAAACAATGCTGGGTTCTTTTTTCTTCGCTTAGGAGGGTTTGTTTTTGTTGATGGCTTTACATTCTGTATAGGTCAATAAAAAGATCAATGCATACTCTCAGCATGGATAACAGATGGAATACTGTGAGGACAATCACATGTATCAGCTTTGCCTGTACTGAGTCCAAATTTGGGACAAAACAGAATGTCAGAAGGTGCTAGAAAGCACTAGAAGATACTAATCATGCCTGGATACAAGCAAGAGCTTTGATAATTTTCATGGACAGGGTGAAAAAACTCATATGTGTTTGTCTTAATTGGCTTTGTTTTTGCTTATAAAGTTCTATAGGCAAGCAACATTTGTAAGCAAACTACATGGAAAATAAGAGTTGCTTTATTTTACTGTGGCTATGTCAGGCACATAACAAACTAGACTCAGTTAAATTGACAAGTTGATTAAATAGAATGAATTGTCTGGTTGTTTTGGTTCCTTGGTGATTATTATTGGTCTTTTCCCCTTCTCCATTCCATAATTAAATGCACTTAAATATTTCAGAGCAGAAAGAAAAATTGCCCCCAAGAAATTAAGGTTTCATTTAGTCATTTAAGATTTTTTCCATTGATTTGGTTTAAATTCCCATAGGTTTGAGTATTTGGAGTGATCTCTACTTTTATTTTAAAAAGAAAAAGATTTTGTATACATCCCTGTGAGATCATGTATGTGTGTGGTTATAATGTGTGCATGTTTCCTCTAATTTTTTTCAGTCATAAATTATTTTAATAAAACATCATCGAAGGGATCTCAGAAACAAATGTAAATGAACCAAATTAATAGGAGTTTTGAAGAGATAATATAATTAATTTGTTTTAGGGTATGAAAAAGGTATGTGACACTTCAATGCTGAAAGAAATAAACATTACTCCAAAAACAAATAAAACAATAAAACCATTGTATTTATCCAGAAGTGTTTAAATATTTTAAAGTGAAAATCCATTTATTTTAACTTTCTTAAAAAATGACATTTTAATTAAAGGCGCAGTACCTATTCATTATGAAAACCTTGAATCATACTCTACTTAGTATTTTTGAACCAATTTTTGAAAGTCATGCTTTCCATAATATTGCAGATTCGAAAGTTCCACTCCATTATAATAGATCCAGTTTTTTACATATACCTGTCAGTGTTTATTAAAACCTCAGTTCACTGTGACTCAAATGGAATATCTTACTAAACTAAGATTTCCAAATTTAGGAAATAAATATACAGGATTTCAGCTAAATCAGCTAACATTTTTAGTATAAGGATGTCTCAAATAGTTTACTGTGTTTTAACTTTCAACTTTCTAGTCTGAACTTTAATGTTATTCTCTCCATTTCAGAGACTGAAGAGTGATCATTAAAAATAGCAAAAAGCTCAAAGCAAATTCTTATTAGGGAATTAGTGACACACAAAAGGAGTACAAACACATTCCAGGACTTAGCACACATCTAGTCTACTTCCCCATATTTACTAGTGTCTCCAGTGTCAGATGATGAGAGGCAGATGCTTATTAAAGTGGAGATGTCCAGAATGCAGAGGGTCTTCTAGTCAGACAGACCTGTCAACAATTCTCAACTTTCAGTTTCTTGTCTGTCAAATTGGGTAACATTTTCATAAAATGGTTGCTGTGAAAATTAAATGCATTAACATGTGTAATGTAGGGCATGTACTTACCTGTTTCTTCAGTTAAGTAAAGAAAGATTAAATTATACTTACTAAAGTACTGGGGAAAAATCTTGGAAAAGTTTGCTTTTATATTTATTATGGAAAATTTAAATATATCTAAACATAGAAAGGATAATAACAATGAAATTTCATTTGCTTAATATACAGCTTCAATAATTATGAACATTTTGTTATTGTTAACCTCCCATTTTTTCCCTGGAGGATTCTAAATTGTATCCCAGACAAAATATACTTTTATCTGTATATACTAAATATGTATTAGAAACATATTTAATAATGATTAAAATCCTTTTCCAAAAATTACTTGGAAATTGGAATCACCTCTCCCATTATTTGAACTTTGGTGTTAACTGGTGTATCTTGGAAATTCAATTTCTAAAGTAAGTCAATAATGAGGTACAGAGATTATAGCACTCCAGGTCAGAAATACAAATATTGTTGAAGATTATGTTTTGCCTAATAAAAGTACAAAATTTCACTACAAGAAATTTAAAGAAGTATTACAAAAACATAAAACAAAATTCTCATAAAATGGGAAATTTTTACTTGCCATTGCACTTATATTTTTGCACCAATGGAATGAAATATGTACTTAGAACTAACTGAAGTATACTATTGGATATATTTTACACTGAAAGCCTTCAGTTATTAAGGTGACTTGAAATCTACATAGTAATAAATGGAATAAGTGTCAATGAAAAGAATTATATGTGATTATTCTTCCAACGACCTAATTCTTTTATTCTTCCTATCCATGTAAATATTAAAGCTAAATGCACCATTTTTGACTCACATAATATGTAAAGCAAGAATTCCATGATAGTAAAGTAAAAGTAAAAAGCCCAAGTGAAGAATAGATACATATATATATATATAGCCTTCTACTCAAATGTCTAAGGACAATTGGGAAAATTTTAACCAATATTAAAGCACTGAAAATCTTACAAACTCCAGTGGAAATGGAGTGGAAAATGGGAAGAGGTGCAGCATTGAAAGACCTGGAATACATTCTCAGTTCTACCATTAACTAGCTAGATGGTATGAACAAGGATGCTGTAAGGCGAATGCTCTCCATTGAAAGGTGTTACATACAACCTACCGTGTTTACTGCTGTTTACATCAATTCCTTTTCCTATGAGCAACAATCTCACGACTTTATTGCAATAGCAAAGCTTCCGAATGCATTAGAGATTGCTGTGGTAACTGTTTGCCACCTTACAGTGGAATTACACAGATGTAAATATGCATAGCAGCTGAAGGTATCAGTGCCTGGGGGCAGCATAAAAACCCACTGTCAATTTCAGCATCTATTTTCAGGTCTTGTGCAGTCTCACTCAAATAGGCTTGCAGTCAAATACTTCCTCTTTCCTCTCTTCTTTCATCTAACCCCATGTGGGCTTGTGCACCCTTCTGACCTCCAGAGGTGAGGTGATAATGGAGAAGGGCAGGGGGAGAAAAAGATTGATGAATTCTCTGAATAGACCTAATTGAAAAACAAAGCTAGCTACATTTTATCCTTCTTTGTAAACAATCGCTGAACAGAGTGGAGTTAGAGATTTTTCTTTTTAAAATCAATGAGTGGTTTGTACTTTAACTGGAAATTTATTAGCCTCCAAATTCAATAGGTTTGCATCACTAACATGAGCCAAACCATTCCAGTCTGTTCAAATACTGGCATCTGAGCATAACTTTGCTGAGGTGTATGTTCTGTACGTGCAGGTATTATTTAACTGGAAACTTGAAACTGGTCCAAATGGGAACGGATGTCTTCTCCACTACCAGTTTCTAGTTTCAAGTTCAATATCTGCACATACTAACTACAATCGGTGTTTTATTTAAATATGTAAATTTCTTAAATGTACACCAGTGGATTTTAGGAATGGAGCCTTTCTGGGGCCTCTTTTCCTACTTGCCTCTCCACTCTGTTATACAATTCTCATATGAAGTGGTTTTTTTTTCCCCTTTCACCACAGTGCTTAGATTTTACAAAGTAATTCATGAATGTAGCTAAAAAGAGAAGCTTTTAATAGCTAATCTGCATTTTGTTTCAGCACAATATCAATATGACAGTAACAGTTTTGATAAGGTGCACGTTTTGCAGGGTGGAACAAAGAGCAATACATTAGTTTTGAACTTTTGTGATCTTGTATTATAGTGTACAACAGACGCTGCATTCAAATCAATTGTCAAAGTGAAGAAGGATTAATAACTGTTGTACTATATAACCTTTACATAAGCGCCGCCTGAGGAAGGATACACTTGAAGATCTACTGCCGTATTTTATTAGTCTAATTCTAAGTAAAAGACCTTTTCAACTATAGGAAAAAGTTACTTAAGAGAGCAAAAATGCAACTACTTGTTGTATAGATTTGTTTATAGAACTTATTTTAATACAAACCCTCCATTTTTCCTTGACAGGACCATTGGATGAAGAAAACGATCTAGAATAATTTTGGGTTAAGAGGTTAAAGAACAGATTAAATAGCAGAGATGCTACGTTTTTGGGACACGTCATGTTAGAGTGTACCACCTTTTTGTTGGCGTTTCACTGATGTGGTGTCATTTGTCTGAAAATATTGAAAATTCTTTCACATATAGTAATTTTCGTGGGCCATAGGGTCATACATAGGTGGCTTTAGAACCAATATTGCTATTTTCCAGAGAAAGAAACTGAGTCACAAAGTGGTTTAGTAAGTGCCCCGCAATAACTACTTAGAGCTGTGATTCTGTTCTGTATGTTAGTGGCTGAATTAAAAGAGAAAACCAGACTTTCACACTCCTGTCTTAATCCAACATACGTGATTTCTTTCACCTTGATGACTGTGGCACTATCAGAGGAATTCTGAAATGAACTCTACCTCAATGTTGCTAAGAATTTTGCCCAATAACGTCAAGCGAGATCTCTTCCGATGCCAGAGACAAATAGATTATAATTCAGTTTAGCAAAGGTAAAGGGGCTGGCTTTCCCTTTCCAACTGTTGAAATGTCCAGCAGCTTGGCTGTAAGACATTATAAGTATCTGAAACCATGTGGAAGTCAGAGAGCTTCCTTAAGATACTTAGGCCCAAAGAGATGCAGTGACGGGACAATACCCTAAGATGGACTTTAGGACTGACCTCAGGAAGTGGTTAGAGAACTTAGAGACAGAAGGCTTCAACTCCAGGCTCTAAGCAGCTATGCGTATTTGTGCACCTCCTTTCCTCCTGTGGGCCTCAGTTTTCCTATCTTTCGCAGGAGGCAGTTAAGACTAGAATTAGTGACTCCCTTTGAGGAGGCAGGGCAGTGAGGGTCACAGAACATTGTGAACACTCATAAAAACACAGGACCCTCTCACTGGAAAATGGCAGCTAGTTGTAGAGCCACCCCTCCACATATATTTATACCTCATGATATGAAAAGTTTGAGACATGTGCCCCTCTAAGAACCTTGCAGTATACACTCTTATTTCTAGTTCAATTGAATATGATTCTTTAATGCACACAGGCTATTAATAAAGATAACTGCCCAGTCAAAATATGTAAAACCTGAGACAGGCAGGGCCATTTTTCAGAAGTAGTGCCCTATCTGATGGTCTCATATTTTTATGTCCAGGCCCAGGACTTTAAACTTTTCAAGAACCTGTACACATTCTCAGAACCTGAAAAATATGCAGTGTCTTTTAAATATGCAAAAAAATGTTAATATCAAAATGTAATCATGTTTAAATTTCTAGAAAACATACCTTATCAACTACTTAACTGTTACTCAATTTTTAAATTATATATAAATATAACAGTTTAAATCACAACATATTTTTCTTACCAAACACAATTATATTAATAAAATTGCTTAGACTTTTAAAGCAAAATTTACATTTAATATACAATTACATATATTTTAACACTTTTTCATATGATGTGGAATAGGGCTTCCAAATCTAAGAGTATGTAATGCCTAAAAAGATAGAACAGTTCTGGTTCAAGACCTACCGTCCAGCTTTCTGAAAGGAAGTAACTTTTTATATCAGGGCCCTAATATTCACATATACCGGGACCCTAACCTGAGAATTTGATTTTTAATGATGAAGTAGAAAGCAGTTGCAGGAGCAGGGAAACAGTTAATGTTAAGCTCAGGATCCTGAGACTGGGGGCAGGGGAGAGGGAATTGAATGCAAGTGGAGAGGAGAGAAAACAGGAAACGTTCTGTTTTAGAATTTCAATGTTGGCTGAACTAGTCGCTGGTTTTTTTAAGGTCTTTTGGTGTGTGCATGTGTTTTTAACTCTTTATTACATAATCTTCTAAATGTACAGAAAAGCTGAAGGAATTATATAATGAACTCCATATATCCACTGCTGAGTTTTAACGAGTCTTAATATTATTCCATATTTGTTTCATCTACTTTTTAAAGTTATTTTACAGATAATTTTAGATATGGTATTTTACCCATACTCTTGTGTATGATTCCCTGAAAATTAAAGTCAACTTGTATATCAAAAAAGTATCATTTTTACAATTATTAGTGAAAAATAATTCCTTGATATATTTTAATTTCCAGTCCATATTCTAATCCCCTTATTTTCCACAAAATGTTTTATATAGTTTACTCAAATCAGTGTCTGACCAAACATTATGTGTAACTTTTCTAATCTAACAGATTCCTTCATTGTTTTTCTTTACAAACTTAAGCTGCTAAAGACATGGGGACTGCGCTTATACAGAATGTTCTTCTGAATTTAGTTACTTCCTTTCTTGTGGTATTTAATCCATTTCTCACATCCCTGTATTTCCTGTACAATTAAAAGTTAGGTCTAAAGGCTGAATAAGATTTTGGGCAAGTGCTGCTCTACCTGCTTGTTCCACTATTAGTGATGATGAGCGGCTGAGTGCTGGTTCCTGGTAACAACTTAGTCCCTCCGTTTTAAAGTTTTAGTTTTGCAACTTAAATTGGAATGATACTTTTCCAAAAGTCTTTTTGGTTTTTGGTGCTTAAGATCATTCTTTCTCCTTTCTTATATCCTTGCTTTCTCTATGAAATATTGGCAAGTTGCCACTGATATTATTTTAGAAATGAGCTTACAAAGAAAATTTAAATAGTTGCTTTTAATTATTATAATAATTCATAGGAAATCACCTAATAATCCATTCATTCAGGCAACTGTTTTAATAGTGTAGAGTGGTTTCCAAGGCCACTACGTAAGACAGAAATATTTTAGAAAACATTTTTAACCAAGTTTTTTTTTTTTGCTTATTTCTTTTCATTTTACAGTATACTATTAACTTCTATGAATGCTTATATATGTTTTTTCCAGCTCAGTTGCAGCCAAGCACTTTGTGTGATTACAATAATGTCTTATCTCTCTTTATATTTATACATCATTTGTGCTAATTTTACTGACATAGGAAAAATTGCTATAACTGTAGAACTGCCTCGTTTACGTCTGTTCTCAGTGAATTTAGCTGTTATTGAATAATCACAAATAGTTGCTATATTTAATGGAAAAGAATTTTACTTTTATAACAAACATCTGTAAAAAGATCACAAAATGGCTTTTGAGGAATTCTTTTTAATGACCTATTTTAAACAAACTCACCTGCTTGACTGAAGAATTTGAGTGCAGAAACAAAAGAATCTGAAATTGCCTTAGGGAGTGAGGTCAGGTGAAGGTTAATCAAAGGAAGTGACAGTAAAATGACATTCATGACTTTTAGTAAATTTTTAATCATTGCATACACAAACACACGGGAGCGTGTGCTTATGGGCATGTGTGCTCATATGACATTGAAAGTTAAACTCCATACGTATAATTTTATAAAATCAGATGACAGTTTTCCTTTAGTTTTATGTTTTGGCTTTCTGCCTTTATTTGTGATTCAAACTAGAAGTTTTCAATTTGAAAAATAGGGTAGATTAAAGTGGTTGTGGGGTGTAGAGGTATTCAAATTATTTTTTGGCTTGGAATGAAATGAATTTTAAGACAACATTGAAACAGATGATTTTACATAGTTAGAATTTGTAGGAGACTTTAAAGGAAATAATATGAGGCATTACTAAAATCAAATATTTTGGTCCCTAAAATCTGCATATAGACAGTGATGTTTCTATACACACTTACTGGAAATTGAGGATCTGAGCAGAAATGTCCTTTATTATGAGGCAGCTTAAAACATAAGAATATTTTATTTAGAAAAAAAAAATTCTTGTTAAGAAATCCTTCAAGTAGAGCATTTTGTATGTCCTCAAATAATGTTGTAGCGGTCAAAAATACCTGACTGAATATTAATTCACTCCCTTTTTGCTGTTTTTTCATTCTACTCTTGTAGAGAAAAACAAAGTTAAATAAATAAGAAAAATGTTTTCAGATCGATGAGCTTATTTCTTTAAAATCAAAATTCTGTTTATTCAGCTTTTGCAACAATCACTTTGGTACTACATTGCTTTAATAAGATATAAGCAAATTTTAGTGACTTTATTACTGCTTCAGACAACTGCCTCAAAGTAAGACAGAATTTTTTTCTTTTCATTTGACAATATACAATTAATGTTATTTAGAGAATTTGTGCTTGTGGGGCAGGGATTTCCTTCTTTTCTGATTTCTATGAAGTATATTGCCCCAAAAGAAGAAGATACTGTACTAAAGTTTCACTTTACTCATAATTACTAACATGGAATTGAGAAACATCATAACTATTTTTCCACTCTCTTAAGCTGTTAGATCACCATAGTTATCATACTAATTTTCTAAGATTTTCTTAAAGATCTCTTTCTTATATTAACCTGAATAGCTGCAATGCTATATGTCTGAGCACACATTGGAGGACCTTTGCAAACAGAATCAGAATGGATAACAAGGAATTGTACTGAACAGGAACCCTTTCATGTGAAGCAAAACTGATGAAGTCTACACTTCGTTGGGTCTGTAAAATTATGGAAATGAAAACAAGTTGTGTTGCTGCTAAAACTTTGCCGAGGTTCTTTCTCCGTAAAAATCTGTTTGTTTTCTCTTTTAAATTTTTCTCCTTATGGCAGAAAATGAAGCTAGTGAGATGTACAGAATAGCAATGACTAGTGAATTTTAACATTTCTAGAATCTGTATTTTCACCACATAAAATCTTTGGGGATGTCACCAGGAAGATGCTGCTAAAAGTAGAGTGTTGTGACAGAATGGGATTTTTTAAAAAAGTGGGACACCAAAAGAACTGGGCATTTATTTGTTAATTTAATTAAACAGTCTATCAATTTAGTAACAAAAAATAATGCAAACAAACCACTTTGGCAAAACTGTCTAGCTGTTAGTCCTGCTCTTAACACGTCTCTGTAACTCATTTTTCTTTCATTTGGGGTGAGAAGGTAAACACTGTTATTATGCTTAGACAAAGAGAAAAATACATTACTTTAAATATCTGAACTGTTAGAACCACAGCAGTTATAGAAGGGGATGGTCAGAAAAAATGGGGTTAAAAATCTGTGAGTACTTTCTGCTTATGTTTGGTAGTTGCTTATAATTTAGAGTGACTCTATGAAATTATGAGTTACTCAAAGTAGAACAAAAACCAGATGGGCAGGTCTTATTTGATGGCCAATAATTTAATGTTTTCTAAGGACTGGTTTCATTATTTATGGATATTTAATTGTGTGAATCCTAAATGCAGATGAATGTTGTATTTAAAGAAAAATGGACATACATTTAAAAAAAAAGAAAAATGGACAAATAACATAATCTCTGAGTTTGTTTTCTAACTATAACAATAAAATAAATAATATCTACATCATACAGTTATTATGTTAGAATGGGAAGAAAGAATGTTTAAGCCTTATTTAATTGGAAACCTTTCTGTATACAATAAAGTGAGAAACTGAAAAATTATCCAGAGAACCTGGGTAAAAAATTCACTTTAGTTTTAGATTTTTTTTTGATGATTTTAAAGGAAATGCATATTCTGTGACTTGAGCCAGCTTTACATTTAACTTTTATTTTTTGCAAATTCTATAAAAACACATTTTCACTCCCATATATCAAAAGTTTCAAAGCTACAAAATGCTTTTTTTATTCCTGTTAGTATTTAAAGTTGTGAAATTCTTTTTTGTAGGACTTACGGGTTCATTATAGCTGAAAAAAAAAAGGATAGCAAATGTTACCGTTATAAGATGAAGGTAATTCCCTCCCTCTCATTGAACTGTTGTGAAAATCAAGTACCCTAATATATGTAAATATACTTTACAGGCAAAATACGTTATACAAATGTTAATTGTTTTAACTTACTATTCATGCTGGCTTTTGTACATGTAGTTCATCTGGAGAGCTTACCCTTTGAAAGACTTTTTCTGACCATGGGCCTGGGTTTGCATGCACTCACCTGATTTCCATTGGCACAAATCAGGCATTTGCCTTTGGTTCACTAAGGTGATGGTTGCAATTTGTGTTATTGAAAAGAAGTGATGCTAATTGGCCATCGTGGACATAAAACTTGTCGCTATGATCTTATTAATGTCATGATTTAGCCAACAGAGCTAACCTGCCAGAGAATAAATGACAGAATGCCTAACTTCTCATTATATGATTTTCCAATACTAGACATTTTTACATTAGCAAATAGAAACCTATTTATGTCCCTAAAGATTTTTCAGATTTAAAAAAGACTGACAGCGAACATT
This sequence comes from Furipterus horrens, assembly GCF_987537825.1. Classification (NCBI taxonomy): domain Eukaryota; kingdom Metazoa; phylum Chordata; class Mammalia; order Chiroptera; family Furipteridae; genus Furipterus; species Furipterus horrens. The sequence goes on from NW_028327187.1 coordinate 4,367,725, forward strand.
TATTGTACAGAAAGTAATTTGCAAATGTGTTTGAAACTTAACAAAAATTTATAATTTTAAAGATTTGGCAGTGTTTTAATATATGCACCTCCCAAGTTTTACCCAGCTGGAAAGAGGAAGCCCTGATGAATTTTCATGCCTTCTGGAGAGCTAACTACGATATTTGTTGGTGTGGAGATTTTCTTGGGAACTCTCCAGAAGAAACTCTTCTCCTTGAGCTGGTGAAATTTGAAGAACAACTTCAAACAGCAAAGCTGTTGTCAAAAGGAACAGATGGGGCAATTTTTGAGGTCACTTCTTACAGTATCTAAAATTAATTTACAGTAAAATACTTACCTAACCAGGGGCTAATTTCTTTTAAGAATTTCTGAACTGGAAAATGAGCTCACCAGCTTCCTGATTCAAATTTCTCTTTGTAGAGCTGATCAAGCGGAAGGATGGGTATTATCTGAAATGTAGATCTGGAAAAGGAACATTAACAATAATGGTATTTCTTCACGGTGCTCATTTGGAAATATGAATGTAGCAAGACTATAGACAGAAAATGCCTTCACTTACAATCCATCTGTTCTCAATGGGGTCATCAGAAGGTCAGATGTTGTGCCACCTTGGGACATTTAGCAAAAACTAAAGCCTTTTCTCTAACCTCTAGGCCCTCTTTTATTTTCTTGGAGATTGGTTTCCCTTTGACAACAGTCCAAAGTGTTAATTCCATGCGTTGGAGACCTTTAAAATGGAAAATGAAAATCCCTCTTGACTCACAGTGACTGATTATTTTGCTACTAGAGTAAGGTGAGGGACAAGGAAAGCTGCCATTTTCTTTTTCCCAAAGAAGAAAGGATTAGTGTAACAACTGGGCTGCAGAACTGATATTGTAGTTAAAATACAGTTTAAGGAACATGAGAATTAGAGAGAACAATATGTGCAGAATTTGTTTACAATTTATTTTTCTAATACGAAGTAATATAATTTGTCACCATCATGCCATTCTTTGACCCATTTTACAAACACTGGAAGCATTTTTATTTCTATGTTATTTATTTTTAAATTTTTTTTTTTTATTTATTTATTTATTTATTTATTTATTTGTCTCCATTACCATTTATCCCCCTATACCTTCTTCCAACTTCACTCATCCCCCCTCCCCCCAGCAATTCCCACATTGTTGTGTGTGTCCATGAGTTCTCTCTCTTTTTTTTTCTTTTCTCAAACGCTCCATCTCCTCAACCCTCCCCAGGGTTTTCAGCCTGCTCTCCATCTATGAATCTGTCCTCATTTTCCTTGTTAGTTCAGTTGGTTCATTAGATCCCACATATGAGTGAGATCACATGGTACTTGTCTTTCTCTGGCTGGCGTATTTCATTTAGCACAATTTTCTCCCAGTCCATCCATGCTGTTGCAGAAGGTATGGTTTTCTTCTCTTTTACTCTGAGTAGTGTTCTCTTGTACAAATGTCTCATAGCTCTTCTTACCGTGTGTTTTGTATGCTTTATTTTTTTATTGTTGTTCAATTACAGTTGTCCCAATCCCCCCTTGCTCTCTCCTGCCCTGCCCCCCCCTGCTCCCACAGTCCCACAGTTGTTTTATTCACTTATCTACTTCTCATGGACAGTTGGGTTGCTTCCATATCTTGGATTTACTCTGAGAAGTGCAGATGCAGAGGATAACTTTTTTCCAGGAATACTTACTTGCCATGGGCTATCATTATTTTGAGTTTTTAATGTGTCAGAAACTCCTATGCAGTTTGCAGGAATTATCTAATTTCATCTTCATCCTAGATCTACGAGGTAGGTGCTTTTATTATTCCTTTTTCATAGGTAAAGACACTGAAAACTAGAGATGTTGAGTAAGATGTCCAAAAATTCAGAGCTGATAGATGGCAGATTTGAACTCATTTGCTTAACTCCAAGCAAGCTACTGACTCCCAAACCAGCTGAGTGACATTTTTTTACAATTCCTTTTTTTTTACAATTCTTTTTCTATTGTTGCTCTATTACAGTTGTCCCAACTGTCCCCCATTGCTCTCCCATGATCCTCCCAGTCCCCTGCTCCCACAGTCAATCCCCACCCTGTTGTCTGTGTCCATGGGCCCTTTATACGTGTTCCTTGACTAGACTTACTTGACTTCTCTCCTCTTGCTGGCTTATTTTGATATTGTACATAATTTTGAGATATTTTAATTTGTAGAAATAGTTAAATTTAGTCTGTGCTTGCACAGTCGACTTTAAATCAACTCTTAATAAAGAACTTATACATTTTGTTGTCCATTTTTCACCCTGTTAGTTTTGGTCTATCCTTCTAGATTTTATTTTTTAATTTTTAAAAATGTTTTAATAATTTATTTATGTTTGTTTGTTTATTTATTTATTTTTAGAGAGAGGGGAGAGGAGAAAGAGAGGGAGAGAAACATCACTGTGTGGTTGCCTCTCACTCGCACCCCCAACTGGGGACCTGACGTGCAACCTAGTCATGTGCCCTGACTGGGAATCGAACCAGTGATACTTGGCTCGCAGGCCGACGCTCAATCCACTGAGCCACAGCAGCCAGGGCTTCTAGATTTTTAAATTCTGATTTATCTCTTAGATTATTGTCATCTATTGAGTTGAATAAGTCATTAACATATTTATTTAACTTATCTCTAAATGTTGGACATGACGGGGAATATCTTCCAAGTTCATATGGGTTCATTAACTCATATTTGCTGCACAGTTATAAAACCTTGTGCAACCTCTCCTAATAATCTTGTCATGTAGTTTATATTTTCCATCTGGTTTCCAAAGATAGTATGAAAAACTTTCAATGACTTTGCTAAAATAAAGATACATTGTATCTGTAGCCTCCTTCCATTGATTGAAAGATTAATTTTTGAGCATTTGCTAGGCAACAACAGGATGCGAAGATGACTATTGACCTTAAAGCACCCACAGTTTAGTAAAAGAAAAAAAAAAACTATAATAAATTAAATGTAATGCACAGCAAATAGTCTTTAAAAAGAGATTTCGATAATATACTTTGATGTGTCAAGGGAAAAGAGGGATTTGCTCCTGTTTGTGAGGAAAAAGAGGATGCTTACTAATCTATGGACCATTCCAAAAGGGAGATTTGTGTAATTTGACAGGATCGCATATTAGTGAAGCTATGCTAAATCTTGGTGATCATACAACCTGAGTTAGAAAGCATAAATCTTTAGAGGAACTTTTCTGTCAGAACCAATTGTTGAATATTTGAAAATTTAAGGTAGGGTAATCAATTTGGGAGGCTTTATGCCTTGGAATTTAGGACACAGATACTTTGTGCCCTGCTCAAAAAAATAAGCTATCTCCTTAAACTGTGGAGAGTTAGCTATTTTAGGACTTTTCCAGTAACAGTAGGAAGCATTTTCTTCTCTTTATGAGTCATTTACATCATACGGGATCACTTTAGCCAAACTCTACATTTTCCAATCTGGCTTCCACTCAGAATTCTACTGCTCCTCACAGAGGGCTCTGCCCTTTTTCTGTTCTGAATATTTTAAACACTTTAAAACAGACAGAACCAAACAATTGTGAAACACAGTTACACAGTGCTTTTCTGAAACACGCACAAAATCTTTACAAATTAAGTCTATGCCTGCATGGTGCTAAAACATCTGCTCAATTCAGTCCTACTTGCTTGTTGTATAGATATAATGATCATATGCTCTGGATTTCCCAGGACATCTCTAATTTCAAATATTTTGTTCCATTGTCCCACAATTACACTCATATCTATAGAAGCATGTGTCCTAGTTCAAGTGTGAGAAATTATATTAGCTGACTTTATAAAATATTTTGAGTATTGATTGAATTACTTAAATGAGTTAGGCATCTTTATAATTCGATATGTTGCTCTTTCTATTCATGTCCCTCTCCTTAACCTAACACATGGTTTGAGAGCTCATGAACAAATTAAAATCTAAAAATATTAATCTTGGCATCATTAGTGATAATTTCATTCATTAGAAGCAATAGGATGTAGACAAGGATATAAAAATTATTGAAATAAGGCAATGGCAAAGATACATTCATTTTTTAGCATTTCTTAAGGCTCTACAAATACAGTTTACCATATTGCAGCAAGTAAAAATTAATTATTAAACATGCTCTCTACACTAAAGGTGCAGTGACTTTTCATCTCTGAGCCTCAATTTCCTTTTTTATAAACAAGTATGTCAATAACAATATATCATACAGGTATTATAAAAATAAATATAATAATTGTAAATTGCTTCACAATGATCCTACTACATTGTATATGTTCCATAAATATTAGGTACTAATATCCTAACGGGACAATCTATCTTCGTCTGATTAAGAACTATGGTATAGTGAAGTGGAAAGGAAGGTTAAAACTTGAGGGCATAGAGATAGGCAAAACTAGCCCTGGCCAGGTAGTTCAGTTGGTTTGAGCATCACCCCCTATACCAAAAGGTTGCGGGTTCAGTCCCTGGTCAGGACACATACTAGGCTATGGGTTCCATCCCTGGACAGGGAGCATAAGGGAGGCAACCAATCAATCAATCTCTCTATCTCTATCTCTCTATATATCTATCTCTTTCCCCCCTACCCTCTCTCCCCCACTTCTGTCTAAAATCATTAACATATCTTTAGATGATGATTAAAAAAATAGACAAAGTTAGAGATAGGAAAAGACCTTAGAGGAGATGTCTTGAACAGTGTGAATTAGAAAAGGAAAATACAAATGGGGTAGATGGGTAGGAGGATAAAGGAAGACACATACAAAAATACAAAATTAACTTTTGTGAAAACTGAAATCTGGTTTGTTATAATAAACAAAGCATTTATTCTTGTAGTGACTTGGCATATTGACAATCAAATGTTATAATTTAGGCTTCTTGTTTTCCAACTAGAATCTTTTAGTTATATGTAGTAGTTGGAGTCATAGGTTAAAATGTTCAGCAATATGAATCCACTATTGCCAGGGTCACTCTTATATAGGAGCCTCATACTTTTCTTTTAATATTTTATGATCCAATTTCTGTCCTTTACCAAAGTTTTAGTTAAGATCGTGGTCTTTGTTGTCTGGGACTGTAGTTTCAGTCTTTACATAGTATGTTGGTCATTCATCTGGGTCAAGAATAATTGTTCTAACAAATACATTTTAGCATCTTTTATACAAAAATTCTTGGGCCAAGTGCTTTACTTCGATTACTTAATTTAATCCTTATAACACTCTATGGATAGGTAATATTTTTATCCTCATTTTACAAATGAGTAAACAGAGGCGCAGAGAGGATAAGTAAATTACTCAAAGCCACACAGTTCTATTAAGTGATACAACTAAATTTTGAACTCAGGAATTTCGGCACTAGAGTCCACAATACTACACTGCAATACTTTTTGTTAGAAAGTTTAGTAGCTTATGACTTAAGTTACATACACAATAAATGCTTGATAAACATTTATTGAATGAATTAGAAAAAAATAAATGAATTAATGTGGATATGGGATAAATTTATAGGACAATCTGCCCATGTTAGTATAGTAATGAAGAAGAAAGATCAGTAATTTTCCATTATAATTAATCTATGTAAGTGATGGGGCAAGACAAATGGCTCACCTTTGACTGAGTAATACATTCTTTTTCTGAGCTGTTCTGATAATTACCTGAATTGTACACTGAGGACTTCTTAAAACAGAGTTAAAGGAAGAAGTGATAATTTCAGATTTATTTGATACTCAACTGAAGACCAATACTTCACATTTAAAATTATCCCATAGACCAGAGCAATTGTTAAAGATGCCAGTATGACCACTGTCGAGGTGTACAGGGTAGAAAGGAATCGTGGAACTAAACATGTAACTCTTGACACTAACTCATAATATTTCTGCTTGGAAACACTGCTATACATTGCATGATTCAAACTTTACATCATACTATGTGTGTGCATTTCTGCCTGCCTCTCTGTATTGCATTTTCTAGTTTGATAATAGGTATTATTCCAGTTACTTGACTAATTTCCAAGTCTCTTCTTTATATTATAATGATGAAATTAGCCTTAATTTCTATTTCACAATGTCTATGAATAGACATAAAAAACATTCTATTAGAGAAGAAAAATTAGCTGCCATATGGGAAAGGAATTTCCAGAAGGAATCTCTTAGTTTCTGAGACGATGGCAAGGCTAACAGTAACGTAATTAGAATCTCCATCATAAGGCAGCTACATTTAGTCATGGACTTGACTAAGTTACTGCCTCCTGGATGTTTTAGGTTCAATAGGGATTGCCTCAGACAGGGAATTAATAGACTGTCTATCTATCTATCTATCTATCTATCTATCTATCTATCTATCTATCTATCTATCTATCTATCTATCCATCTATCTATCTATCTATCTATCTCTATCTGTCTATCTATCTATCATCTATCTATCTATCATCTATCTATCTATCATCTATCTATCTATCATCTATCTATCTATCTATCTATCTATCTATCTATCTATCATCATCTATCTACCATTTATCATCAACATCATTGTCATCACCTATTTATAAATGGTAATAATTCTCATCTTTAAAACAAGGGAAAAGAAGAACATAAAGTTTGGTTACTGTATTCCTTTTTTTATTTTTGAAAAGGCAGATAAGCTTTATTTAATCAAATCAGTAAAAGATATATAGTTGCATTTAATTTCCCTTTGCTCAAGCTCTTCTTCAAAGGTAGCTTAAAGAATACCTTATTGAGTCAATGCTTATTTGGAAAAAATAGTCAATTTTCAGTTTTAATGCAGAAGTAAATTGAATAATCTCTTAGTTTGCTGATTATGCTCTCAAAAACATTCTAGAAACAAAATATTCCCTTTTACTAAATTTGTTTCTGCATTAATAAGTATTCTTTGAATGTTTGCCAATGAGCGCATCTACGTATATTTTAAAATAATAACCTTTTGAAAAATGTCCATACTGTAATATGTCTTTATATCCTTTTCTGTATTTGCAACTCTATGCATAGTGTATGTAAGTTCAGTGGCTTCAGATTTGAAACTGAATTTTTCTCAGTAGAGCTGCATTAGCATTCAGCTGTGGGTATGTAAGATAATAGTATTAAAAGCGACCTTCCATTCTGTTGTCATGGATGCAGCACAACCCAATACTGGTGGCACTGTACCACTAGTCTTTGTACAATCTCATTTTTATCTACCAATTTTAATTTAATTGCATGTGGAACTCCATCACTGTTATTAAAAACCATTGCTATTTATTTGGTATTTGAAGCATTAAAATGTTAGAATTCATTGACTATCTTTGAATGTTACAATATTTTTAAAAGTTCTTTTTAAGCAAAATAGTTCTGTCACTATTAGTTATGAAAATCAGGAATAAAAAATACAAAACGTAGCTTTTTATTATCAAGAGATCATTTTTTCTTGACTGGATCAGTGAGTCAGTGGATACTCTCTTGAGGGTATGTTGTATAGGGAGAAGTAGTAGTATTCTATATATAATTGATATAAGTAGCATGAATATTTTGTGAGTTTGTAGAGAATTTTACATTTTTCACATGCCTTTTTACATTATCTGTGTCATCAATTCTAAATAATTTGTTTAGTCAGAATAAGTACACCTTTTCTTGCTGTTTACATCTTGGTAGTGAAATATTGATCACAAGAATTCTTGCCCTAACCCTGATGGCTATGTCTGGGCCTTTATAAAAAACACAGAACTCTATAGGAGGCAGGAATTTTATGATATATTGAGAACTCAATTTCTGTTACCCAATAACATAAAGTATCTTTAAAGAGAGATTAATGTGAAAATAGCCAAATCCATATTTAGTTGCCTAGAGAGTATAATGTACATTAGATCTTCTTCTTGGTGATTATACACTTATTTTTTCTTGTTTTCAGTAAAACACCATTTTGTGATATTTGTTTCATAAAAGAGGTCTGTCTATGTCTTTTTTCCCCAAAAAGAGACAACTGGTGTTAAAACTTTAAATAACAAATGAAGAGGTCTCCATGTGTTAAAAATATTTTTCTTCTGTTAATTTAATGCTGATTGTCTGAATTTTAATTAGATACTCTGAGTCCTCCATAATATTTTAAATGATTTTTTAGTTTAACAGTTGTATTTTGCATAACTTGAAAATGTAAAACAACAATTAAAAATTTAGAATTTTAAAGTAGCTTCTGGTATTGTTTTTATATATTAATAATAAAATGATATACGTTATTAAGCATGCCTTCTTTTTTTAAATAATTTGAACCATACACGTTGACTTTTTTGTTATGATCACACTAAACATCTACTACCTTATATACATACACACCTTAGATTATGTATTGTTTCGGCTTAGTGTGATTAGAAATGGGGAAGTTTATGGGGTGGGGAGAATCTGTGCCTACTCATAATTAAACAGCCACAAAGATACATGCATCAGTCAGCAAAAGCAGGCATTAACATTATGGGGTGAAAATTAAAGAGTCAAACACCGACTGTCTACAGTATCTGCCTGCTGCTTGACGCTGAAGCATGGAGAACAGGATACACCTCTATGGATGGATAGCTTTCCTTATTAAAAAAACACAGTGGGAAGCACAGTAGGGGAACCTACTAAAACAAGGCTTTGTAGTAATTTCCTTGAAAGAAATTTCCCAAGATAGCAACTTGAAAAGCTTTTAATCTTATGACTAGCTATAGAGTGTGCTTTGTATTAGGTGGTATTTAAAAATTCCATTACTTTGCAACAGATCTGGTAGAGTTTCCTAAACTCTTTCTTTTGCGTTATTTGTTCCTTATAAAACATTTGTTATCCAGATTCATTAAAATGCATACATATTTGAAAGTCTGAATCTCTTTAATAAATTTTCTCAATGATATATTAGCTATTTTCATTTTGGATGAAAAATTGGACTTAGAAACTGACATAGCTGAATCACTGGATAAAATGATAAACTTTTATGGCTGCATTTTCAGCTCATTCATTTAATGTCTCACATGTTCACATGTTTCATCAGGTGAGTACTGAAGGCAGTGTAGCATTCTTTTTCCTCTCATAAATTGCACAGAAGATAGACTTAAGTACTGTAAACTTATCTCACTCCGGAATATTCATTCTTAATGGTCGAGAAGAAAGATTTCAAATGTCTCCTCACAACTTGAAATCGTAGTTTCTTATTTTATTGTTGATTTTTTTTTATCTCAGAAGACTCCACTTGCATTTTTGAAAAGTAATCATTTTACTTCAAACTTAGAAGTGTCTGTTGTTTACATCATCCATTAAATATATCTAAATAGTTAAGACCTTGAAATATTACTATTTAAAACTATCAAAAGAAGGTTTTGTCATTTGTAACCCTTTGATGGAGCATGACAGAGCACTTTGTGGGGAGTTAATATTTCTTAAATGGATCTCTAATAATGTGACCAATGTTCTTTAATATCATAAATCTATTTACATATTATGTACTTTTAGACAAATGTTAAAGTTTTAATTAGAGTAGATGGAGATTAGAAACATATAATATGGAGTAAGGTAATCACAGTTTTAGAGAGTTTGAATTTAAAAATACCATTAAGTTTTATATTAAAATAGTTATTCTATTTTTATTTATTAATTATGGATTTACATAAATCAACCCAAACACCAAAGTTATACCCTGAAATTTACATGATTCTTCTAGAAACTTATAAAGATAGAACTTAATAAATACAAGTTGTCTAGGTAGCAAATAATAAGTGATGAAGCAGTAGATAGCATGATGCTTTCTTTCAATTTTTACTTGTAGATATTTTATTTTTATGTAACCATTAGTAGCAACACTTTAAAATTAATTTTGCCATTTGAGTACTCACAGTTTTAAAATACACATAGAAAAAGCTTTATTCCTTAAGACAGTGGTTTTTACCTTCTTGTTTAGTAAGGTAATTATGATCTGGAGGTTATTTGAATTTTCCTCATAAAGAGGTGCCACAAGAATATTTCATAAATATAAACCATGAGGGGAAAAATAGTGAAAAAACTTTGCTTACATGTTGTCGTTTAAAAACACATTTTTAGTATATTGGTACTAATGCTGTAATTGGTACATCTCAGAAAATTTTTAATTAATTTTCTTTCCTTTAGAGTAATGTTTGTAAAATTCAGTTGCATTGTTTAGGTTTTTGCTTCCTCATTATATTTGATAATTTTCCAGAGAACTGAATCTGCAAGTTAATTTACCTACTCCAAGAAAAATTATCTAAAGTGACAAGATTAGACTGTGTGCCTGAACTCTGAATTTTACTTATTTGATTTTTTTTAGTGGTTTGGGATTGTAATATTAGAAAAACATTCTTTTTTTACTCTCGGTATATTAGTGTCAGGAACCAGAACTATTCCTACTTTAAAGTAGAAGGAGTCAGGATTGGAATTTCAAAAAAGAAAGTGTTTAATGGCACTTAAAATTAAGTTGTTAATTTTATTGAAAACTTTATAATATGCTACATATGAACATATATGTTTAAATTATTACAAGTAATTTTTGCATTGTTTTGAATAATTCTAAATTTTCAAAGAAAATAGTGAAAAGAGCCAATGAGATGATTATTTGATGAGATAATTTATTATAAAATCCATGCAACTTACCATTTTATTAATTTTATTTACTGTAACCTCAAAATCTATATTTTTTTAGTTACAGAATTCAGACTAAATGATATCCATTGTTTATTAAAAAATAGAAACATATTTTTTAGATTGAGTTTGAAGTTAAAAATCTGATACTCATAAAATAATGTAAAACAGCTTTCACATCACTATTGCACTGTTGCCACTATAACAAACATATTTGGTGACATTTTTAATATGTAATAATAAAGTATTATAAATGTGGAAATTATCCATAGGTATAAAGTACATATATATTTCTACATTTCCAAAATATCAGTATGGCTGTGAAGGGAAAAGTATCTTTCAACTTACATTATATGTATATGCAACAAAAAACAATTAGATCTAATTTTATTTGTTTTATATATTTTGGGGGGATTAAAAAATTTCTGCAGGGAAACAGTTAATCTATTTTTAACTAAAGCTTTACTTTTGTAATCTATCCAGTTCTTTGAGTTCTGTCATTGATCTATGATTTATGTGATTTAAACCACCTCTTGGCTGTAACACTGGTTTCTGTCCAAGATGCTGAGTTGAATACTAATTACAAGATCAAATTTATGCTGTTGGGCTAAGCAGCTGAATGAGTTCTCCATGAAGGACTCCCTTCTCCACCCCTGCCACAGTTGAACCTTGGGGAAATATTTGTCAGAGAAAAGCATAAGAGGAGAAAAATGCATCAAATAAAAATGTCTTATTCTGTATGTTTTAGCATATTAAAGAATTGTTTTTGAATCACACATATGAAGTCATGAATGAATATGTGGTTGCTCAGATAAAAGGCATAAGTTGTATATTTATTGATTCTGTGTGTGTACATGTGTTTCCATATCTGGGAACATAGAATAAACACTGCTCAAATTAATATCAATGGCTTTATTTGAAACCCAAGTTAAATTAATAGCTAAGATTCACTCCAGAGAATGACAAAACTCCCATTCTTTAACTGTACTCCAAATTTACCAAACAGTAACCAGTATTGAGCCATAGATAAGTGATTGGATGGGAGAGTGAATTTGTTGAGGGGAGTCAATGGGGGAAAATTGGGATAACTGTAATAGAACAACAATAGAAAAATACTCTTTTCCATACCCAAAATTTTCAAATAAATAAAAATGCGACTATTAAAAAATAAAATGAGTTGGTAACTGATCAAATTTTTGTTCAGAGCAGTGGTACTCAACTGGGGGTGATATGTCTTTCAGGGCACATTTCCAATGTCTATATAAGTTTTTGGTTAAGGCAACTGGAAGGGCAAGACATATTTGACATTGAGGGGTTTGAGGCCACTGATGACACTAAACATTTACAATGTACAGGACAACTCCCCACAACAAAGAATTATCTCACCCTATATGTCAATAGTGATATTGTTGAAAAGCCTTGGTCTAGAAATACAATACACTTCCCGGTTACTAGGCATGTTCATATGTATTGCTGATAATGAAATTATTAATAATTGTCATTGTTCACAAAAAAATCATTCTAAATAACTGTGCCAAACAAATGGCAGGATTGGGATGGTAGGGTGTAGCTGTGATCCAGCAGCACAATCATAGAAAAATGCCAAACTAAAAAGGTCTCTATCTAAAATGTGAGTTTTCAAATTCAGTGAAGCCTCAAAATTCAGTTTCTTTGGTTTTAAGGAGATGCTTCTGCCTCTTAATCCCTTCATCTATTTCACCCAGCCTCCAACTGCTCCACCCACTGGTATCTACCAGTTTTTTGTTTTTGTTTTTGTTTTGTATTCGTGAGTCTGTTTCTGTTTTGTTTTTGTTTCTTTTGTTTTTTAAGATTCCACAAATAAATATAATCATATCATATTTCTCTGTCTGACTTATTCCACTTAGCATAATACCCTCTCAATCCATACATGTTACCCCAAGTGGCAAAATATTGTAACATGTATATACATATAGACTATATATATATATATATATCCGCACACACACATATATACATCTTTATCCATTCATCTATCCATGGACAGTTAGGTTACTTTCATATCTTGTCTAATGTAGATAATGCTGCAATAAACATAGGGCTGCATATATATCTCTTCAAATTAGTATTTTTGCTTTTGATAAATACCCATATTTATGGTTTAAGAACAGTCACACTGACTCAACTCTTGACCCTGGTCAATTATCTTATAAATTTGCATTTATTTTCCACTACCAAGTTGTAAGAAGATTAGAGGCTTTAGTCAGAACGAGCATATGATATCTCAGGTAGCAAGGTGTCAGCAAACACTCAACCAAAAGTCAATCTTGATTGCCCTCTCTGGGAACCACAGTCTGATGAGTGCATTCCACATATAACAATAAACATCCCTGGGCAGTTCTACCTTAATTTCTCCTATTTGGGGATTATCTTGCAGAAAATGTACGATTGTTAATGAAAATAAACATAGAAAAGGATGATGGCAGAAATAAAAAAATGAATCAGTGTTTTACTGTTCTTTGAAATGAAATAATTATTTGATTATACATTTTGGACCTACGTTATTTTTTTAAATTTAAAAAATTATTTTCTTTTTTTTAAGTATATTTTATTGATTATATTGTTAAAATAGTTCTAATTTTTCCCCTTTGCTCCCCTCCACCCAGCAACCCCTTCCCCGACAATCCCCTCCCCAAGTCCATGCCCATGGCTCACCCTTTCATATATTCTTCTTCTTTTTTTAAAAATAATTAATTAATTAGTTAAATATTTTAACAATAAAAAATAACAATCCCTCCCTCTCAGACTTAAGACCCTTTACAATCTTATAAAGGACAATGGACGAAGGTCTCGAGCTCCTCTAGCTGCTTCAAGCTGGACATGGTCATCGTCCTACCTACCCTTGGGTCAAGAAATCCCTAATAACAGTGGGGATGTGGAGGGGAGGGTGGCCTTCCCACAAGGGGAAGGATCGTGCAGATTCCAGGTTGGTTGGTTGTCCGCAGACAATGGCATGCTTGATTTAACAGACTGGCATCCTTGTTGTATTCTGGGGGCAACAGGGTTAAAGGACATCATTCAATCCGTAACCACTAGATGACAAAAGACAGATATTAATTTTTCAATGTCCCACATTAGGGAAAAGAAGGGTTCTTTGGAGGAAGGTGTGCCAGGTACATCTCACCTGTCCAAAACCCTTTTGCCCATTATACTTAGTTTGGACTGAGGGAAATATTTTAGGTTTCCTCCCTCTCAGACCTCTGGGCCCTTTCTGTCCAAGTCATTAGGACAGAAAAGAGAAACCAGTTTTATAGTGAAGCCCACAGACGACCCCATTCTTCACCAACCCAGCCACTTAGTTCAGCCTAACCATTGAGTCTCAGGAGGCAACAATGCAGACAGGATTAAGTGAGGCCTATACGTACAGACAATCACTCAGGTAATGAGATCGTAGGCTTATGCCCTTTGAAAACAGAAAACACATGTTAATTTATGTAACATAACCCACATACAAGTCTTTAAATCTGTAGGACTGTCTTATCGGAAAGACATCCAGTTGCAAGGCATTTGACATTCTTCTTGCCTGTAAATTAAACATCTTTGATAATGCCACAGACATAGTTTAACTTTCAAATGAAAACAAATTTTAAATGAAAAGAAACTTTAAAGACGGTTAGCTGCACTACTTTATAGTCTACCACTGGGCATTGTGACCTTCCTTGAATCTTGATTTTTCTCCCTAAGATTACCCTGCATTAAGTTCAGTTTTTATTTATCCTGTTCATTTGCATAAACACAACAAGAGCTGCAAATGATCACTTTTGATCTTTAGTTCTGCTTTGCTGGAACTTACGCAAGAAACATTTAGGGTGACCTTCAGTCTGCCCTTCAGGGCACAGAAGCTGAGCCACATACCTGGCATTCAGCCTTGCCTGTAAACACCTGTCTTTTCCAGGTCCTCCTGGTTTTCCATTGTGCCTTAAGGTCCCTTCTAGCCATCTTTCAGGAAAACAACCTTCGTTCCTTCCCTGGAAAGATTGCTATGGATCGCTCATCCATCCAAGGTACCAGGCCTTTTATCTCGTGGACTTTTATTACCTTTGAAAGTCAGTCCCAGTTGCTCAGGGCTTTTTGGTAACAACCAAAGCCCAATCATGTCTCCTTTAGGCATGACATTCCAGTCAAAGTCTTAGTCAAAAAATCGTTATTAACAACTGGTCTTATTAGTTTTATGCAAAGAAACTTAGGTCATTACTTACTTCTTTAGAATGCCAAATTCTGGAGGGATCAGATAGGGAGAAAATATATACAGTGTGAAGGAAAATCCTTGTCCTTCTAATATTCACTGAACTTGCATTTCTATTCTTTATATTTTTATTTTTTCCCCTACTAAAAATTTTTCCGTTTGTTTGTTTTTCCATTACAGTTGTCTCACTTTTTTCCCCCTCTTGCTTCTCTGCACCCTGTCCCTCCCTTCTCCCACATTCAGTCCCCATCCAGTTGTCCATGTTCATGGGTCATTTATACATGTTCTTTGACTAGACCCTTCCTCTTCTTACCCGCTTCTCTCCTTCCCATCTCCCCCTTTGTTACTGTTAGTTTATTCCTTGTTTACATACCTCTGGTTCAATTTTGCTCATTTGTTTGTGTTGTTCATTAGTTTCCTTTAACAGGTGATAGCATAAGGTAATTTTCTTTTGTTGCCTGGCTTATTTTGCTAAGCATAATTCTCTCTAGTTCCAGTCATGTTGTTGCAAATGGTAGAAGTTCCTTCTTTCTTTCAGTACTTATTCATTGTCATTTTCCCCCTTTGTACTCGTGTTCCTCTCTGTCTCTCTCTGTTTCTTCATCTTCTTAAAGCAGACCCTTTAGCATCTCTTGCAATGCTGGTTTGGTGGAGATGTATTCTTTTAGCCTTCTTTTGTCTTGGAAACTCCTTATTTCACCTTCCATTTTGAATGAGATTCTTGCTGGGTAGAGTATTCTTGGTTGTAGGCCTTTGTTTTTCATTGCTTGGAATATTTTTTGCCATTCCCTTCTGGCTTGTAGTGTTTCTGCTGAGAAATCTGAGGATAGCCTTATTGGAGCTCCCTTGTATGTTATTAGTTGTTTCTCTCTTGCTGTTTTTAGGATTCTCTCTTTGTCTTTGAATGTTGGCATTTTAATTATGATGTGTCTTGAAGTGGGCCTGTTGGGGTTCATCTTCATTGGGACCCTCTGTGCTCCCTGGACTTGCATGATTCTTTCTCTCTTCATGTTAGGGAAGTTTTCTGTCATTAGTTTTTCAAAGAGGTTTTCTATTCCTTGCTCTTCTTCTTCTCCTTCTGGAATTCCTATGATATGGATATTATTACATTTCATGTTGTCCTGCAGCTGTCTCAGAGCCTCTTCAGTCTTGTTCAGCCTTTTTTCATTTTGTTGCACTGTCTGTGAGTTTTTGTCTAAGTTGTCCTCCAGCTCGCTGATCCGATCTTCTGCTTCCTCTAGCCTGTTTTTAATTCCTTCTACTGTGTTCTTCAATTCAGAGATCGTATTCTTCATTTCCTCCTGGCTCTTATTGATAACTTCCATGTCCTTTTTGATGCTGGTATAATTCTCAGTAAGTTCCTTATAGTTCTTCTGGAGTTCACTGTAGTTTTTCTGGAGTTCTTTGTAGTTTCCGCTGAGCTCATTGAGCTTCTCCATAATACATGCTTTCAATTCCATATCTGATAGTTGGCTCCCCTCTATTTCATTGAGCACTCTTTCTGGGGATTCTACCTTTCCTTTCGATGGGGGGTTGTTTCTCTGTCTCCCCATTTTTGTGACTCCTATTGTTTGTTGGTGCTTCTTAGAATGATCTGCACTTCCTGGATCTGCCCCTGGTGGCATCAGACCCTGTACCAGTCTGGGCCTAGGCAGCCTGTTGGAGACTTCCAGGGATCTACTGCCTTTGTCTGTCTCCTTTAGTTGTTAATCTATTCAATCTGTGATTAGCTGTCAGGCTTAAGGACAGTGGGTGTGGCAGCTTAATTCCTGTAGGCAGGGCCTTTGCTTCCCCTCAGGCTGACACCACTTGGCCGGGAATGGTCTGCCAGTCACGTTGTGATGTAGCGGCCTCTTTTGTCTCTCCGTGGTTATAAGAGTTCTCTCCAGCTGGTGTTCGGTTGGTTATTCCAGATGATTTCTCCAAAATTACGTTGTAAATCCAGACTAGTTCTGGGAGGAAGTTAGTGTAGCTTCCACTTACTCCTCCACCATCTTGTTTCTCTGGAGATGGTATCCTCCTGGGAAGACATTTTCTTCTCTTGCACCTAAGATTCCAGTGTATTTTCCTTCCAGAGGGATTGCACACAGATCTTCCCTTAGGCCCAGGTTTTATTTAGCCAGCTTCTCTCTTGTAATGGCCAAACCACAGCACAGTCACCTTGTTGAAGGGAGTGTAGTTCAGCCACGAGACAGCAGAGGAGTTTGCTGAATTGCCAGAGGTTGAACTGGTCTAAAAAAAAATTATTTTCTATTGCAGTTTATATTCAATACTATTTTGTATTTGTTCCTAGAGAGTTTAGAAATTAAATCATTGTTTTGATCATTAAATACTTGAGGTGAATAATATTCTTAAAATAGTTGGTTACAAAGCCAATTCACAATTTTACATTGTTTTGAATTTACTTAGACTTAAAAAGGCCCTGATATAAATAAAATTTCTGTCACCGACCTGTTTTCCCTCACCCCATTATAAGGCAGCAGAACAACATAAAACTTTTCTGAATGTCTTGTCAATGACACACATGTTAAGATGTGGAAATTGGGTGAGTCCTATGGTTCATCAAGGACAGAATTTTGTTTTGAGCAAGGTTATTTGCTTCAGCGTCCTCATGTAGGAAAGTCTGGGTGCTTTTCCTGCTCTCATCTTAAATTTGAGATGACCCACCACTTAAGTAGACCAGGTATTTAATATACTATAGTCATTTATTTGAAATTTTTTTGACCTGAAGTATGCATATCTTCTTCCCATTACTTAGTTTGCAACCTTAGGGTGCCCAGGCACATTTGTCTTCAGGACACACCGTATGTATTCCATAGGTCTGAGGAGAAGTCTGTAAATTATTTTTTATTGAATGTTTCCATTCAAGATGGCACCTCCCGGAAGGTTCCAAAGCCTGGGCACCCAGGACGACAGCCATAGACCATGTCAGAGCACCTCCACTCAACCACCTCCACAAGCGACACACTCAAGGGGCATACTCAACAGGCACCAGAGCCTGCTGAAGTAAGTACTTCTCTGTGCAGTGGGCTTCTTCACAGCTAATCCTACACAGTGGTCAATGGCTGGTGGTGGCAGCCAGTCCTTGCAGCTGACTGGCCTGGGTAAATCCCTCCCATTGATGGTCCAACAGCAACCAAGGCTCAGCTACAAGAGGAGGGTGTAGTCAGCCCACGTGGCAGGCAAACCTTAAGTGCCTAGCTTGGGTGATAGAGGAAGCATTCCACTGGACCCTACTGGACACCTACTACATTAGGCCACACTACCAAGACACACAGTTAAAGCAGCTCTACCCATCATAGAAACAAACACAGGGAGGCTGCCAAATTGAAGAGACAAAGAAATATGGTCCAAATGAAGGAACAAAGTAAAACTCCATAGGGAGAACTGAATAAAATGGAGACAAGCAATCTTTCAGATGCAGACCTCAAAACACTCCTTATAAGGATGCTCAGTAAACTTAGTGAGAACTTCAACAGCATAAAAAAGAGCATGGAAACCATAAGAAAGAACCAGTCTGAAATGAAGGATACACTAACTGAAATGAAGAACAATAAATTGGAATCAACAGTCAAGTGGATGAAGCCAGGAATCAAATCAATGATTTAGAATATAAGGAAGCAAAAAACACCCAATCAGAACAAGAAGAAACAAGAATCCAAAAACAATGGGGATAGTGTAAGGAGTCTCTGGGACAACTTCGACATTAGCATCATGAGGGTGCCAGAAAAAGAAGAGAGAGAGCAAAAAATTGAAAACCTATTTGAAAGAATAATGACAGAAAATTTTCTTAAATGGTGAAGGAAGTAGACATGCAAGTCCAGGAAGAACAGAGAATCCCAAACAAGAGGAACCCAAAGAGGCCTACTCTAAGACACATCATAATTAAAATGCCAAAGGTTAAAAACAAAGAGGAAAGCTTAAAAGCAGTTAGTTAATTACAAGGGAGTTCCCATAAGACTGTCAGTTGATTCCTTAAAAGAAACTTTGCCAGCCAGAGGGATTGGCAAGAAATAATTCAAAGTGATGAAAAACAAGGACCTACAATCAAGATTACTCTACCCAACAAAGCTATCATTTAGAATGGAAGAGCAGATAAAGAGCTTCCCAGACAAGAAAAAGATGAAGGAGTTCATCATCACCAAACCATTATTATGTGAAATATTAAAGGGTCTTCCTTATAAAGAAGATAAAAAATATGAACAATAAAATGGTAATAAACACATATCTATCAACAATTGAATCTAAAAAACAAAATAAATGAGCAAGCAGAATAGAAACAATCATAGATAAAGAGAAGCTTTTTGTGGCTGCCAGATGGGAGGTGGGTTGGAGGGATGGGCAAAAAAGTGGTAGGGATTAAGATGTACAAATTGGTTGTTACAGATTAGTCATGGGGATCAAAGTATAGCACAAGAAAGATAGCAGTCAAAGAACTTCCATGCATGACTCATGGACACGAACAATGGTGTGGGGATTGCCTGAGGGAGTAAGGGGTGCTGGGCCGAGGGGGGCAGTAAAGGGGGAAAATTGGGACAACTGTAATAGCATAAATAATAAAATATAATTTTAACATAAATTATATTTTATTGTTGCACTAATTTATGGTTCTTTAACTTTGAATAAGATTCCTGAGGGCAATAAAATATCAAGACAGGCATGATTGGATATTACTCTGAGATAACAATTTGTTCTCCTCTGCCATCATCTTTATCTTTTTCATATTCAATTTCATTGTCTCTGGGGAAGTATTTGGCATGAATTTATCTGTGAGAATTTCTACCTTTTTTAGATTTAAAAAACGTAAGAAAACATAAGATTGGCAAAAACATTTTAGTTATTCTTTACACATACCACCCTCTCATATCTTAAATACCATCCATCAGCTAATTCTATTAGCTGTATCTTCAAAATACAACAAGAATCACACTACTTTCATCTCTTAATCTGTTATAATTCTGGTGTGATAATCATAACATAATCTCCACCCTAGATCACTAAAATAAACTCCTAATTGGTCTATCTTCTCCATCAGTAGTTTATTCTCAACAAAATACAAAGAATATTTAGAAATGTAACAGAAAAACAATAAATACATCCAAAAATAAAAATGCATAAAAGTTTTAAAAGAAAACAAAGCAAATGTTATTCTAAAATACATAGTCAAAGTAATTAAAAAGCGAATTTATGACATAGTGCTGTATGTGCTTCTTAATGCATTAAATAACAAGATCTAGGGTCAGGTCCAAGTTATTGACATGAACTTTGGCATTAAAATGTACACAATGGAATTAAAATTTACACATGGAATACTACTTCGTTGTAAAAAAAATTGCCCTTAAGGACAGCATGGATGAACCTGGAGAACATTATGGTCAAGTGAAATAAGCCAGCCAGAGAAAGAAAAGTACCATATGATCTCACTTATATGTGTGTAATCTAATGAATAAACTAATAAGCACAATACAGGCAGACTCATAGATAGAGATCAGGATGATAGCTCTTGGGGAGGGAGGTTGGGGGATGGAGGGACTGAGCCCAAAAGAAAAAGGACAGCAGTAGTAGTGATTGTGGGGGAGAGGGGGTAGGTAGAGGTTGAAGAGGGTATAAGGGGGATAAATAGTAATGGAGAAAAAACAATAAAAATAGACTATGAAAAATAAAGTAAAATAAAAAATTTAAATGTATTTACTCAGCTTTACTTCAGCTATTTTCTGAGAATAGATGATACTTTGAATTCATCTAACAGTTGAGCTGCCTGTATCAATTTGGATAGTCTTGCAGTAGAAAAGAAAAAAAGAAAGAAAGAAAGAAAAAAAAAAGAAAAATTTAGAATAATGGAATTTGAAAAATTACATTTTCTGGACTTGTGTCCTCCTGTATGGCACCATTATTTGACTAAAGCAAATTTCCCATAATTTGAAACCTACTGATGTGAAAATGTAAATCTGAATCCAAGTAGAAAACTAAATTCTGGCCCTAGCCAGGTAGCCAGTTGGTTGGAGAATCAACTATACAACAAAATGGTGTGGGTTCTATTCCTGATCAGGGCACATACATGTAGGTTGCAGGTTTGATTCCTGGTCGGGGAGCATATGAGAGGCAGTCCATTGATGTTTCTCTCTCACTTCAATGTTTCGCTTCTCTCCCTCTCTCTTCTCTCTCTCTCTTTCTCTCTCTCTCTTCTCATTTCTCTCTTTCTTTCCTCTCTAACCATACCCTTGAATGAGGATTTTTAAAAAGTGGCAACTGCTGGCGAAGAAGTGAAGAAAGGAGACCTAGTGCACGTTCGTGGGAATGCAGACTGGTGCAGACCCTGTGGAAAACAGTATGGAATTTCGTCAAAAAGCTAAAAATGGAACTGCCTTTTGATTGAGAGATTTTGCTGCTGGGAATATATGCTAAGAATCCTGAATCACCAATTCAAAAGAACCTAAGCACCCCTATGTTCATAACAGCACTATTTACAATAACCAAGTGCTGGAAACAGCCCAAGTGCCCATCTGTAGATGAGTGGATCAAAAAACTGGTAATTTCCATGATGGAATTCTATGCAGCAGAAAGAAGGAAAGAACTCCTACTGTTTGAGACACCATGGAAGAATCTGGAGAGTATTATACTTAGTTAAATAAGCCAATGAAAGACAAATGCCATATGATCTCACCTAATACAGGAAACTAATGAACAAAACAAGCAAACAAACAAAATAGAACCAGAGGCATGGAAACAAGGAGCAGACTGACAGTGACCAAAGGGGATGGGGGAGGGGGAGAAGGGGGGAAAGAAGGAAGAAGGGTCTAGTCAAGTAACATCTATGAATAACCCAAGGACATAGACAACAAGGTGGAGATGGACTATGGGAGTTGGAGGGGTGGGGCAGGGGAGAGCAATGGGGGAAAATGGGACAACTGCAATTGAACAACAAAAAATGATTTAAAATAAAGTAAATTCTGAATCAAATTTTTACATACCAATACTGAGAAATCTGCGCTGTTAGTGTTTTCCTGGCATATTTATTTCCGTCACTGTATTTTTGGTATGCAATGTAGTGTAATATTGTTTTAATTTGACTTCTTATAAATAGTATGCATGTTGATTAAAAATGACAACCCAAGAATTAATGTGCACTTTCAATGCATTCACAATTTTGTGATTAATGGTATATTGCAATTATTTCTGTCATCTTATATTTTGCACAGTTTTGTTTTCCTTTTCCTTCCTTTCTTATCTTTTGTTGCTTTGATTAAGTTTCCTTGTATCCCTGCTTTTACTCTTTGAATCATGTATATTACATTGCTATTGTATTAACAACCAGACACATTTCTGGAAACATCTTTGCCAAATACAGTTGATTATGATTTAACAGAATTGTCTTAAATAAGTTAAGAAATGCAAAACTCAAAACTGATTTACATTCTCATCCATACTACCCACACCCAAAGTATGTGATTTACTTTAATATATTTCTTTTTAAAACATGGTTAAGGCACTACTGACATTAGATTCACTTGGAGTGATTATTAAAGTTGTAAATACCTGAGCATATTTCAGGTCTACTGAGCTAGAGTCTCTGAGGGGAGAGTGTCTAGGAATCTGCATTTTAAAAGAAGTTCCCAAAAGATTTCTTATGCATACTAAAGTTTGAGAATGCCAACATTAAGGCCTAGCTCACCACTCAGCACCTAACTTAACAAATACTTACTGGCATTATTTTAATTGGATTTCATATTTTGGATAGATAATGTGATTTCCTTTCATCAATGCAGGTCACAACATTAATACTTATAATTTCTCTCAGAACTTCTGTGCTTATATCCAGAAGGATCTTTCTCTATGTATAAGTAAGCAAGTGTATGTGTACTATTCTTCCTTAAGGAATAGGCATATTACATCTTTCTCACTTTCTGCATTTGCTATTGGTTATTGCTTGATTTACTGAAGTAGAAGGAGAGATAGAAAATAACCACATAGAACTGCAAAGAGAGACTTGGTGAGAGCAGTATTTAAAAGGAAGCAGGAAAGTTTGAACTAGATGTCACCTATCCAGTACGAAGGACAAAATTTATCCATTTGACTCTGCCCTCTGCCTTTCTAGAAGCAAAAAGATTATGGGCTTCGGAGAATTCAAATCTAAGCTCTGCCGTATATTAACTGCATGACCCTGAAAAAGTCACTTAACCTATATGGGCCAATAGTTTATTCATATCTAATATTGGGGGGGGGTGATAATACATATTCTATTGGGTTAGTTTGAGTATGAATGAGATTGTTTATGTAAGAACACATAGCAAACTTTGGGGGATAGTGTGTTCTCAACCTATGGTAATTTTCTTTGCTTTTCTTCTATCAGTTGGCAAGTGTGCTTCTGCTGATAACAAAACTTTTATACAGTGATGTTATTGGTGAGTTTCTTGCTACTTTGTACCCCTGGTATTTGCAATTTCTCAGCCCAAGTCTTATAAATTCTGACTTAATAACAGATCGCATAAAACCACACTGTTTCTGAAGAATATTGTTTGTCTCACAGGAAATAATGCTCTACTTTGCTTATCCAGATATGCAGCCCTTTCTCTGGGCCAGAGAATGCAAGAATAAAAATGTATTTATGGCCTGGCTTATCTTAGTCAGGGGAAGGGAAATGGTTAGACTAAAAATTTATTGAAATCCTTTATTCAGAAAACCTGTAGCTGCTGGTCTCTTTTGTAAACAGCAGGACTTGAACTGTACTAGACCCAGATATTGTATCCAAAGCGAACCATGCTGATTGGCATACTTTTTAATGAGTTACAAACTGAATAAAAATGTTTTACACACACACACACACACATAGAACTTAACTTGAGCCTGAGCCAGATTCTGTATATTTTTAAAGGTATTAAACTGCAATTAAACTAGAACACTCACTACTTCTATCTAAGCCTAAGTACTCCATATTTCTGTATCAGTTGGTTTGTGTTCATGGTGGAGACAAAGCAAAATATTCAAAGAGAGGATTCAAATCCATAGCTCAGCCAGGTTGTTTTATGAACTGTGGCTAATTAATAGGGGAACTATCACTGGCATAAAATATTTTGATATATTTGGATGTATAAGAATGCTTGAGAAAAACAAATAAAATAGGGTGCCTTAAATTTCATTTACCATAATACCCTCTAAGTCTATCCATGTTGTCGCAAGATCCTTTTTTATGACAGGGTAATATTCCATTGTATATATGTACCACCTCTTTTTAAATCCACTCATCTATTGATGCTAAGAGAAATATGTCAGACAGAGAAAGACAAATACCATATTATTTCACTTGTATGTGGAATCTAAAGAACAAAATAAATGAACAAATAAAATAGGAATAGACTCATAGATACAGAGAACACACTGATAGTTGCCAGAGGGGAGGGGTTGGGAGGCTGAGTGAAAAAGATGAAGAGATTAAGAAGTACAAATTAGTAGTTACATAATAGTCACGGGGATATAAATACAGCATAGGGAATATAGTCAATAGTATTTTAAGAATTCTGTACTGTACCAGGTGGGTACTTGAAATATCAAGGAGAACGCTGTATAAATTATGATTGACCACTCTGCTGTACGCCTGACTTAATACACAATAATGTTGAGTGTAAACTGTGATTGAAAATAAAATAAATAAAAAAGAATGCTTTAAATGTGTCAATACTTTCTTAGCATGTGTTCACAGATCACTTCTCTATTTTGAAATTTGGAAATCCACTGACTTCAACAAATGAAAACTACCCTTAATGAGCAGTTCACATTTGTTGTTTTGTTATTGACATTTATTGAATGGTTTATTCTCCTCATACACTAGGATTTCAGCTCAGCATTGGCTGAGATGGCTCTTTTTAAGTGTCACTTTATTTCTTTGCCTCTTGTATAGGAAATATGTTAGTTGGAGAGTGACTTTATAGCTATGTAACAGATAAAATTATATGTAACATCCATATGAATTGTCTCTGCGTGTGAGGGCCAGAAGCATTAAAAGTACATGGCCCGACCAAATGTGGAGAAAGCTTGTTTTACGACTTCCAAAGGAAAATAACAAAAACAACACAAACAAAAACAACAATAGATTTTAACTACATGAAAATAGTTTAAAAGAATAAATAAATATCATTTTACCTGGTTTTAATTAATTTAATTTCAATTTGTTCAATAAACTATTTTTAAATTTTTTCTGTAGTATTTTATTTTTTATTGTCCTTTTTTTAAAGGTTTTATTTATTTATTTTTGAGAAGGAGAGAAACATCAACATGTGGTTGCTTCTCATGCGCCCCCAACTGGGGACCTGGCCGCAACCCAGGCCTGTGCCCTGACTGGGAATCGAACCAGCGACCTTTCGGTTCCCAGGCCAGAACTCAATCCACTGAGCCACACCAGCAGGGCATATTGTTGTTCTGTTACAGTTGTCCCAGTTTTTCCCCCACTGCTCTCCCCCGCCTGGCCCACCTCCCTGCTCTGACACTCAATCTGCACCTTGTTGTCCATGTCCATGGTTCCTTTATACTTGTTCCTTGAGTAGATCCTTCCCCTTCTTATCCCCCTTCTCTCCCTCCCCCTTCTCTCCCTCCCCCTTCTCTCCCTCCCCCTTCCCTCCGCCCCTCTGGTCACTGTCAGTCTGTTCCTTATTTCCATGCTTATTGATTCTATTTTGCTCATTTGCTTGTTTTGTTCATTAGTTTCCTGTATTAGATGAGATCATACGGTATTTGTCATTTGCTGCCTGGCTCATGTCACTAAGCAT
The DNA here is from genome assembly GCF_987537825.1 of Furipterus horrens. Lineage (NCBI taxonomy): Eukaryota > Metazoa > Chordata > Mammalia > Chiroptera > Furipteridae > Furipterus > Furipterus horrens. Next base: position 4,393,308 of record NW_028327187.1, read on the forward strand.
AAGACTCTCCGGTTCTATCCATGCTGTCTCGAAAAGTAGGAGCTCCTTCCTTTTTCTGCTGCGTAGTATTCCATTGCGTAAATGTGCCAATTTTTTGATCCACTCATTTACTGACGGTGGTCAATAAACTAATATTTTAAAATGAAATTATTTATTTTCAAACACATTAATTGGACTCGGAACACTTTCTCTTTGATATTTAAAACAGAGAATATAGTTTTTCTTCTGAGTTTAGAGTTCCTTTTTGCCAACTGACAAATGCACTTATTTTTACTGATAAACCTAATTAAATGCAAGAGTTTACAGCCTTCCTCTATTCTACTCTCCCCACTTTGTTGTAATGTCATGAATCTTGTAGTAGATCCTGTGTTAGTATAGAATTATAAAAAGTAGTTTTGCTTGTTTTTTACACAATAGCAGTAGTAGTGAAATTTGTGGTAAGCAATGAGGAAGGTACTTATTATGGCACTTTCTATTCCAGGATCTTCCTAGGGGACAAATTCTTCATGCTGAACTGGGAATTTGAAAAGTTCATTTGAGAACTCCCACAACTATGGACTTTCTGTAAGAAGACTGTGCATTAAATATTGCTGAAACATCTAACAGAATATAACATTATTTGTGGCTAACTTTATAGAAAGGTCTAAAATTTGAAGAAACTGAAAAGACTTGCAAAACTATAAATTATATAGATCCTAGAAAAAGTAGAAATAAAGAGGAAATATAAATAAAGAAGTCCAAATTCATTTAGTTGCATTTTATTAAAAATTATTCTATGCATATATGATTCTTAGTAAAAAAGTTAAAAGAGAATAAATTAAAAATCTGTTGTTTATTTAGCAGTAAGAGTAACTGCATAGTTTTGTGTTCCTCTTCAGGATCATTCTTAATAAATAATGTAAAAATGGACCTAGTAAACAGTTACTATTTAACTAGATAATTTCTTGACTATTGTCTTTTTGTGGAGAAAACCTTATTCCTTCATTTACACATCCATTTGATTATTCAATCATTCATTTATTATGCTTTTAAAAACAGATTTTCTCCTATAAAAGTACTGGAAATACAGAGATGTAAACAAAGTGAACATTATGACTATAATTATAAGTACTATATAAAATTCTGATGTAAAGTTGATTTTTTTATATATGGAATTTTCAGTGTATTATAGATTCTCCCATCTTGTCTGCAAAACAGATATTTTACTTCTGATAAAATGTCAGTGAATCTTGAAATTTAATGAGAAGCTGAATTTCAAGGAATAACTGAAAATAAAGTTTAAGTAAATTAGACTGATTGTGCTTTTGTTTATTTGCATCTGTCACTTGTTAGGATAACCTAGAAATATTTTATTCAGTAGGTCAATTTTTGGAAGGGCAATATAGGCCAAATGGATCCTGGCTGGTAATCTGGCAAAAAGGGGGTTTATTTACAAGAAGAGATGATGCAATGAAAACGTTTTCTGCAAATCTATTGCTACTACTGATGGAAAACGATTGAAAGCACATGTTTTACTTTGGGTGGGCTAAGTGTATCAGCTTTGTCTGCAATGTCAGCATGTCATGTTTCTAAGCTACAAAATATGTCTGGGAAGATAATTGCTTGTGAAAATCATACCACATGGGAAAATTGCATTTCTCATTTATTTATTATAAGCAATAACTAACTTTTCAGGACACTCTCTGTATGCTTGGTTTTAAGCTAGGTATTTTGCATATGTAATTACAGTCTTAATAAACCTTGTAAAGCAGACAATCCTATGTCCTCCTTATACAGATGAGGAGACTGAGGCTAAGAGAGATTAAATAATTTGCCTAAGATTCTAGCATTCATAAGGGGTGAGGCTAGAATTTGAATCAAGAAATCTGACTTTAAAACTCAGGTGCTTAACCATTATACTAGACTAATTAAGAGTGTTTAAACTTTAAAACATCTAAAGATTTATAATTTATTATTATTATAGATGTGGCTTTAAGACAAGATTTCCTCAATGAGCTTTCTATACTTTCAGATCTAACTGTCTAAACTAATTAAGATCTATACCATAGTGTTCTCACTTAAAACTGGAAAGAAAAATATCTACCTCATAGGGTTGATTTAATGATTAAACAAAATAATATTATCTGTGTCAGGTAATGTGGTATACACCAGATAATAAGATGAGTCTCATATAAAATGTTAATGAATTTAATCTTTTAAATTAATAATAATAATGATAATAACAAAAGTACTTGGCATTTACTGATGAATTACTATAAACCAGTCATTGAATTAAACACATTTTATTGATTATGTCTCATAATCCTCACGAAAAAAATATAATGAAGGAGCCCTGACTGGTGGCTCAGTGGATTGTCATCATCCTGCAAACTGAAAGGTCACAGGTTCAATTCCCAGTCAGGGCACATGCCTGGGTTTGGGCTGGGTCTTGCATTGTGGGCACACGAGAGGCAACCAACCAATGTTTCTTTCCCTCTCTTTCCCCCTCCTTTCCCCTCTCTCTAAAAATAAATAAATAAAATCTTTCTTATGCTTAGTGAAATAAGCCAGGTGGTGAAAGACAAATTCCATATGACCTCACCTAATACAGGAACCTAATGAACAACACAAACAAATGAGCACAATAGAACCAGAGGCATGGAAACAAGGAACAGACTGACAGTTACAAGGGAAGAGGGGGGAAGGGGGAGAAGGGAGGAAAGAAGGGGAGGGGTCTAGTAAAGGAACTAGTGTAAATGACCCATGGACACGGACAATGGCGGGGAGATTGACAGTGGGAGAAGGGGTGGGCAGCATGGGGGAAAGTAATGGGGGGAAAAGTGGGACAACTGTAATAGAAAATAAATAAATTTAAGAAAAATAAAAAATATGATGAAGCAAATACGTATCTATTTTACTGATGAAGCCACGGAGACGGAGTAAAATTAATTAAACTTATGAACATCACACAGCCACAAATAGAAACCCAGGAAGTCTGGTGCATTTTTTGAGTTACTATAGATTAGGCCTTGCCTTTCTGTTTTATTTGTGGCATCCTCTTCTATTCAGTAATGGGGCAAAGCTGACCAGTCACTATGTTCTTACTAACATCTGCACAAATACTTCTGTTATTTGTAACAGAAAAACTTTATCTGTTTCTTTCTGGAAGGATGTTGAAGGAAAGTAGCTTGCTGAAGGAGCCACCAAAAGTTAGCATGGGTGGAACACAATGAGCAAGGGAGGGAGGGAGTGCTTGGAGGAGAGAGGAAGAACGGATGATAGTGAACAGGATGATAATAGGGAGAGTATTTAGGCCACCATTGCAGTAATTACTTCCTTTATGTGACACTGGTTATATGGTTTTTATTCCACTTAGAATTTCTCTATGCACTATTTAAAGGAATCGATGAATTTACCCAACTATTCAGTAAAGCCAATGACTTTGTTTCATTAGCCCTTCCCCATACAGTGTGGGAGATGTTTTTATTAAAATGCATAATGGAGCTAGTTGATTTTCTTCATAATCACATGCACTATCTTCAATATTAATTATTTTCTACAATGCCATCACCTGAACCAGGAAAATGGTCATTACATTATACTCTTCTACAGCTTCCACAACATAACTTCAAAAGATACATAAAGCTCCCAAAAGGATTGTTTGATGAATAATTGGACTGGGGTTCAATATGTAAAGAAGATTAACGTAAAATTACACTTTTTCAAAGGTAAATGAACCACTTCTGTACTTATTGTCAATGCCTGCAATTTATTTTTTTATCCATCACTTACTGTGGGAATTTGAAGCAAGACATTTGACCACTCTGTTTCAGTGCTATCAATTGTAAATCATCTATCTCCAGTTATCTGTCTTCTAAAATGATTAAATGAGTTACTACATGCAAAGTGTTTACTGCCTGATGGTCAGTATGCATTCAGTAAGTTCTTTTCCTACATTATTCAGTATTCTGGTGTTTAGCCTTTGCTTAGCATTTTTTATTTATGAATAACGTTTTCATTTACTTTTAAGAAGTAATAATTGAGCAGTTCCTATGTAATAGACATTGGGTATATTTTGGAGCTAAAGAAAAATATAGCACTTATATATATTTTAAAATATTCATATATAAAAATGGATATACATAAGTAAACAACAAAATTTTAAAGTGGTAATGAGTGTAAAAATAGGCCTGAACTATGGTGAAGGGGATTAGCCAAACAACATATATGCATAACCCATTAACACAGACAACAGTGTGGTGATGGCCTGAGGGAAGTGGGGGCAGGGCTGGGTGGAGGTGGGGGAAGAAAAAAAACTGAGGACATCTGTAATAGCATCAACAATAAAGATAAAGTAACAAAATAAATAAATAAAAATAAAAAATAAACCTAAACTATAAATCCCACTTATGGGCTCTAGATAAGTAAATTCTATCAGAGTTTGATTCCTATAATCCCTCAACTTTTCAAAGAAAGGTGGAGTTTTATCAAGTTTGTTGAGGTACTCAGTTACAAGTAAGCAGATTCACTTCCTCATAACAGTAAACAGCAAGATAATCATTTAATCCCATTATCATCTTCACAAAATTGTATATTGTCATAGAGTTTTGCACATTTAAATGGGTATTTTGGCTTCCTCCGTGACTCACCATTGTGTAACATCAGGCCAATCACTAACTAGTAACTCCTCAAGTGGCTGAACAAAGCTCCTCATTTATTTTGAAAAACAACTCTGTGTGTGTAATGACTCCATCTTCCAACATATTTTGAAAAGGTTCAGTGTGCCCTTGGAAGTCTTTTCTGTCAGAAAAACATAAATATTAAAGAATCTTCCCCACTAAACACTTAAAGAAAAATAAATAAATAACTGGCAGGATGCATATTTTATTAGGTATCTTTAGATACCAAGGATTCAGGACATTTAGCATTAATGACAATAAGAATAAGGATAAACCCAAAAGCAATATGTAAACGTATGATGCAGAGACTGGTAAATATGAAATGTATATGAATACCTATTTCTTTCTTTGCTTGTATATACCCATCATTATTGACTGAGAAATAAGTGGATTCACTGTGGTATTCTTATCAATTAATCCATAAAATGGCACAGTATAATTATGTAGAATACAATTTTATGAGACCATGTAATTATGAGTGCTATGATTCATAATGAATTTTCTCCTAGGCTCAGGATTGTGTGTATATTTTTATGCTCAATGTATAGTGATTAATAATGGAATACAGGTCTAATTTAGTAAATAAACATGATATTTTGTCTTTATCTTTGGCAGAAAGCTATTGTTATGTGTTAGGTTTTAATTACCTAGAGCAGAACTTCTGGAATGGTGAAATGAATGGTACATTTGTATATACACACCACCAGAAAATCTAACAAAATTTATCAAAATCATTCTTTGCAGAACTCTTGTAAATAAGCAAAACCCTGCAAAGTCTGAGGGGTATTTGTTAAGAAAGAACTGTTGAAACTGAGTAAGAACAGTAAGGTTTGTGATGGTTTAAACTTGTCTACCTTACCCTCCTCTTCCCAGTAACACAGTAGCATCGAAAACCAGCAGGCTTGCAATGACGGTAGTTGTAAAAGCAATTGGTCTTGTAGTCACTGGGGAAAGGAATCTAGGTTTTCAGGACCTGAAAAAGCTCCATCACCAGGGTCTTATCATTATTCACACTACTTCCTGGATCCTTGTGGGTGGACGGAAACATTTTCTAATCTTTTTTGTTTTTACATAATTCAGATCTAATTCTGCAAAAAGAATCTGTATCCTCAGGGTCTTTATCAGAAGCAATAAGCAGCAATTATTTAACATTACAGGTGCCTGAGGCTATGATATTTGTTGGGTTTAACAACTACCTGACCAAAAATTTAAATAAATGTCTAAAGCAAAATGTCTATAGAGAGCTTTGGGAAGATCTGACAGGTTCCTAGGGATGGAGACTACCACACACAGATGTAGGGATATGTGCATTCCCAGGAAAGAATTGAGAGGGCTCATATTTTTCACCTCTTGCTGACACTGAGCACCTGTGCATACAGGAGGTGAAGGTGATGGAAGAGTTGCGAACTACATAAGTGCTGAAGTCATGCCACAACACACACAAAGACCCTTGGCAAAATGTGGAATGGTTATTGGTTTAAAGCACTTAAGAAAGTATCTATTCAATCATTATCTGACCAGTAAGTTGATCAGGCAGAGACTCCAGTGGTCACACACAACAAATAAAATAGACTTTACAGTAGTTGTCAAGGAAAATCACTAAACAAACAAACAGCAACAATAACAACAGTAATTTTGTGAAATCTTGGGGAATTTCTAATTTCTATAGCTGCCATATTATATTGCTACATAATATTTAAAATATTCCATTTTCAAGGAAAAAAAATGAGATATGGAAAGAAACAGCAGATATGGTTCATATGCAGGGAAAAAAAAAAAACCCTGCCCTGTAAGAAGCCCAGATTTTGGACTTACTAGACAAAGATTTTAAATCAGCTATTACAATATGGTCAAAGAATGAAAGGAAAACATGTATATTAAAATGGAAGTAAGTATAAGATTGACATTACATCAAATAGAAAAGAAAAGCATTAAAGAGACCAATACTTTTTCAAAGAGCCAAAGAAAAATTCCTCAGTTGTAAAGTAAAATAATTATAACAAAAATACACTATATAGTATGGCAAAAAAAAAAAAAATACCAGTCTTGAAGTTAGGTCAGTTGATATTATCCAGTTTGAGGAACAAAGCCTGAGGGAAGGAGGGGCGAGGGATGGGTGGAGAAAAAAAGGGGGCATCTGTAATAGTGTCAACAATAAAAATTCTCTGCTGGTGGGAATGTAAACTGGTACAGCCACCATGGAGAACAGTATGGCAGGTACTAACAAAATTAAGAATAGAGTTCCCATATGACCTAGCAGACTTTCTTCTGCATACCTACCTGAAAAATTTGAAAACATTTATTTGAAGGCACCCCTATGTTCATTGCAGCATTATTCACAGTGGCCAAGACATGGAGACAACCAATGTGTCCTTCTCTAAAAGACTGGATAAAGAAGACGTAGTAAATATATAAAATAGAACACTAGTCAGACATAAGAAAAGATGCAATACTGCCATTTCAACAAGGGTAAACCTTGAGAATATCATGCTAAGTAAAATAAGCCACACAGAGAAAGTTAAAAACCATATGATTCACTCATATGTGGAATATAAAACTGAAAACAACGAACGTATAAACAAAAAATCAAAAACTCATAGACACAGACAACACCATAATGGTTACCAGAGGGAAGGGAGGCTAGGGTTAATAAATGGTAAAGGGGGTCAAATATATGGTGACAGATGTTGTGACTTTGTAATATGGAGATCGTATATCATAGATATATACAGTTGAAACCTATATAACCTTATTAACCAATTTCACCTCTATAAATTTAATAAAAAGGAAAGAAAAAAGTTCTTTGAAAAGATAGCAAAATTGACAAAAGTTTACATTAATTAAGCAAAAGGAAAAGAGGGTATACAGACTGTGGGACTTAAGAATGAAAGAGGAGACATTACCACTAACTCCTTAGGAATTAAAATGATTGTAAGAATATACTATAAAACACTTTTTGCCAACAAATTTGGCAATCTTGATGAACTGGACAAGTGCCTGCAAAGTAACAAATTTACGAGACTCCTTCAACAAAAAATCAAAAATATGAATAAAAGTATAATGAAGCAATTAAATTAGTAATCAAGTATCTTTTCACAAACACAGGCTCAGACTAAGACATCTTTATTGTTCAATTTTATCAAAGATTTAAATAAGAAATAATCACACTACTTAACAAATTCTTCCCAGCTCATTATATGACACCAATATCACCCTCATTTCAAAGCCAGATATATAAGGGGAGAAAAATAACAACCAATATTTGCCACAAATATAGATTAAAGTTGGAAAAAATAATGGCTATCCAAATCAACAACATGCAACAAAGATTATATAGCATGATCAAGTGAGATTTGTCCTAGGAATTCTAGGTTGGCTTAACATCCAAAAATCCAAAATATAATACCAATATTAATAGAATAAATTACACAAATGACATAATAACTTAAATAGGCTCAGAAGAAGCAGTTGGTAAGATTCAATACTCATTCCTGATAAACAGTCTTTATAAACTGGAATATAAGGGAACTTCCTCAACCCTATGAAGATCATGACCTATTTTCTTCAAATCTATTCTACTGTCCTTAACTAGAGAACAGTAAGCATTCATATTACTTGTTTTATTGCTAGTTGGGCTTCAGTTATTTAAGTTGGAAGAAAACAATATTAAAATAAAATATTGAAGAAAGATTAAAGCAGATTGAAAAGTTATAATGATAAAGAAACTAAAATCCATTTTTGTTAAAGTCATATAAGGATTTGTTTTTAATGATGAGTATGCTACTATAATTCATTCAGTAATCAGCACATTTCACCTTCTAAAACTGGGGGTTCCTTAAGAGGGATCCTTACACTGTGTGTGGGGGGGATCCAAAGTATGAGAGTGAGGGGAATGATCTCAAAGCTCTCCCCTTCACCTCACACTATAGGGGTGCACATTCAGGACCTACACATTTCTCAAATGCTGTAGACATAAGGCAAGGAGGACATGACTCTGTTAGGGCACAGCCAGGGCTGAATTGTTCGCTTGCTCCTAACTTTTTCTACTGCACTATTATCCCTCATGAGTACATTTAGGCTCTATTTACTTGATGTTTAATTGATTGACTTGGGTTTTTTGTTGTTGTTGTTGTTATTGTTTTGCCACAAATTGCATTTTCTTCATATTGCTTGTTTGTGGAAAGGATATATTACAGAATAAATGTATGTTCTTGAAATTCATTGTTTGATGTTATCCTGTGACAATGTGAGAAGCCTCCTTTCTTGTGACTCGATTATCATGTGATTTAGCACCCAGAAGGTGAAAGGCATGACTTCTGAGTTGCTGACACAGTGGAGGCCTCTTTAATGAATGTGAACCTATGAGCACACGATTCCTTCTAATTATGAAAACTCTAAGATGATGGATATCTTGAGGCATAGACAATCATTTTGATACTAGTTTGAATCTAATAGACAACAGTTCAACTTTGGAAGGAAATCATGTGTCAATGTTTCATGGTGTATGCTTTAATTTACTTTACAGTTTAAATATATGTCAAATGCACTAAAATATATAATATATGAATATGTATTATGTTATATACTATAAATGTATATATAATGTTTGATAGGTTTTAACTTTATATAATTTGAATAAAACTGTGTGCTCTCTTCCGTGCACTTTATTCGTTCAGCCTAATATTACATATTTATGATCTATCCAAAAAAATAGTTTCATAGCATAGTTTATGCATCTACCGACACCCTTACCTTTTCATCTGGGACTAAATTTACTCATGTCGGTGGCTACAACGTTGTCTGAAATTTATTTTTTTGGATTAAAGGTTTGAAATATTTTTGTACATATAGAAGAAAGTTAACATATATCTCTTTTAAATTTGCTGTAACACCTTTTATTAGATTAGTTTATCACATTAGTCCATATGCCCGGAAGGGAAAAGAGGCAATAGGATGGAAACAGAGAATATTAAATTAATATGGGGAGAAAACACTTCAGTTTTGCCAGATAGGGATTTCTGAGTTGTCAGGATCCAGACTGAAGCCTCTCAGCTTCTGGAAGTATTAAGGAAATAGGAAAGACATTTGTATTGGGTCACAAAATGAACAGGAGAGAGATTCTGAGAACCAAAGTGCTTCAGTCCGCTGGAGGGTGGTGAGAATGAGCCTCATAATCATTGGGTCCTCCAGAGGCCCCCACTATAGAGGCTCTTCCTACACTCATTTCCACTCAAGAATAGCCTTAGCCTAATTTCAGTTTATCACTAGGTATGCCACAGCTGAGTACAACCTCTAGTTTGGGAATTGGTACTTTAGTCGAAGGAGGCTTGCCCTTGTCTTTCTAGAGCTCATTGACTAGTGACAAAAACATCTCACTTCCAGGTTCTGCCACTCTACTAGGTACTCAAAACTGAGAAACATTGTTTAACTTCTCTGAGCTACTGTTTTCTCATCCGTAAAATGATGATGATGATGATGATGATGATGATGATGATGATGATGACAATGAGAATGACAATGACGATGATGCCTCCTTCATAAGACTGTTGTGTGCATTCAATGGGACAAAACTGATAAAAGATGAACTGAGATCTATAAACAGTGCCTGCTTTTACTTGGGATAATGGCAATGATGAAGCACTTAGTGAAATACCTGACGCATGATAAGTAGTCAATAATTAGTATCTGTTATAAGCAATTATTACTGACAGGATTGTGGTTTTTGTGAGTCCTAAGAGAACTACCTTGCCATAATGAATACAAGTATTAGCTCTCCCAAAGGTTTTCCCAGTGTTCTTTCTTCCTCATTTCATTGTCAGCCATTCTGTGTCTGACAGCCATTGTCATAATTTAGTATGTGCCACAGTCATCTGAAGAACTTGTAAAAAAATATAACTCTTAGTGCCATCTTCAAAGATTCTGCCTCAGTCACTATAGAAATGATTTCCAAGTATCTGAGTTTTAAACAAATGTCTTAGGTGGCACTAATGCAGGTAGTTCTTGTACAACATTCCAAGACAGTCTTGCCTAGACACACTCCAGATGCTTTTTGGAGTGTTTTACCATGTCTATTCTAGCTCTTCCCAAAACAACTGTCATGCTCAAGACAAGAAAAGCCTGGGATAGATTTCCATGTCAGCCAGGATGGGGAGAAAGAATGAATACATACCGGGGGGGGTAATATTTGCAGAGGGCAGGAACAGACACTTTCCAATTAGGTCCATGTGGCTGCCTCTGGCAAAGTGGGCACTCGGGGGGCAACAGTGATTCTCACACCCACTGAGTTGTAGAAGAGGCCAGGGCACAGCTGGAAATGGTTATTCCATGGCAAGAGTCTTGGCGGAGCTTAATGAACAAAAATATCGTAACACAAAACCTTGCTAATTCAGTCTAATTGGGGATCTGAATAATTTTTTTAATTAAACCTCTTTAATTAAAAAGTGACAGAATATTTGAAAGGCAGTTTTATTACAGTGAAGGAGCTACAGCTACTCGAACCAAGCTAACAAAGTATTGCCAAGTACAGAGCCCCTGGGAGCTAATGTAATGAATAGAGAATTATTTGTCATCAGGAATTTGTATATAAATGGAATTGTATGTAAATGAATCCTCCAAAGGTGCTTAAAAACAGTTTGTTCTTTTGAGGGGCATAAATATGCTCCTGGTAATCATGTTTGCATGCTTTTACTTGCACCCACTCCCCATTCCTCCGTTGCAGATGATCAAGCTTTTACTTACGTTAGAATTTCTTCAAGTTTATCTGCAAAACTCTTGAAATCACAGTTTCCACGTGAAGAATAAAAATGTCATAATTTTTTTGTGAGGAAAATCAAAGTCTGAATTGCAAACGTGCTTAGAAATCATTATGTCTAAAGTTCTAATTTTACAGATGGAGAAACCAAGGCTACAGGTTGGGGTAGGGCCAGGACTAGATCCCAGATCTCCCATATTCTGCAGCTTCCTGCTTCCTTTTCCATGGACCATGCTGCTACCTAATGAATGCCATTTACTAAAAGTATCCTGGCCAGTAATGCATGTTTTCATTGTAATTCTTTTCTTAAGCAATTTCCTTTGTTTACTGTGCATATGTGAATTAAAGTGATTCTATAGGAAGATGGTAAGAGCCACAGGGGGCCCAGAAGCAGAATTTTTATTTGGTATTCAAATTTATAACAGTATTTGTTACTAGGAGAAAACTGTTACTTTTAAGTGCAGGCAAAACATACAAAGAAGCAGAAATTGATGAGGTAGCTAAATGGCAAGAAATCCAATTGGAGCTCTCGACTTCTCAGCAAAATTGTTTCAGCAAGTTATATCTTCATCAACCACCCTCTCTCTCACCATTTGCTCTTTCTGTGGCTTATCACTTCTTCTGAGATAATTAAGAAACATATTCTTAAAGTAAAGGTTAAAGGAGATAAATTGATTCCAAAATGTTCTGGCCATGCCATTCATATCTAAGTAGGGGAATGCCCAAATGGGGAGAGTATTTTAGTTTCCACTAACCTGTTGTGTTGCTATAGAACAAAGCTAATGGCAAGGTAATTTATCATGCCATCCTGAATATTTTTGAGACTGAAAGGGGATGCTATCAATACTTACACTGAGATAGAAGAAAGAAATTGGGACTGTCCCATAGAAATGTGGTAATCTTTGAAAATAGACAGAACACATTGTTAAATAAAGCAGAGTACAACCCAACCTAAGATATCTACAGTGAGGTGGAGGACACATTGATTCCATAAATGATATCATCATTTAACATACCCTATTATCATAAAACCTAATCCTTTCTAATCTTAAAAATGCTCTCCATTTAGATACAGTAATTATTAAGGTCATGGATTTCCATGTCAAACTTGAATTAGGGTACCAGCTCTGTCATTTATTAGCTGTGACCTTGTGCTTAACTCACTTAATATTTCTAAATTTTAATCTGTCATGTATAAAATGTGGATAATAGTATTAGCTATTAGTCTATAGAAGGTGCATACAACATAGTAAGTGCTATGTAATAGGTATTCATATTATCATCATTATTTTACTGATGTTAAAAAGATAAGGAGTTCATTATAAGAATAGATTATTATTTGACAATTAAGTCACATAAACTGCTTTGCTCAGATTTTCTTTTTATTAGATGCTGTGAACATACATTAGAGAAGAAACAATCAGCATTCTTATTCAGGAAGAATATAGTTTATATACAAAAATGGTCAAAAATAATTCATTATAACAGTGAAAACAATATTTATTAGGGTTTGTTTTATGTCCTTAAGTATGAAGATTCACAGGATAACATTACCATAGAGTTTAGTACTAGGGGGTAAAATGTATTACTCTTGATAAATAACATTCTGCCTGATAAATTAGCCCTGGCTAATTGGAAGTTTGAAACAAAAGTGTGTATGTTCAACTACAGACAAACAGTTTTTAATTCTGTTTTTATTTTGCCTGTATTTTTTGGCTCTTGGCCTTTTATCATTATACTAGCCGTGTTGTAGCTATATATTTTTTATTTTAAGGAATCTCAATTGATACTTTTTTAAATAAGAAGGATATAAATATTAATTTTACTTAACTTACATTAAATAAATATTGAGATATAATTTTCACTCAAATGTATCCTATTACTTTGCTGATATACAGATGCACATAATTTCAATTTGTGTTAGTCTGCTATGATTTTAAAACTCATCATCTCCAGGACTACCACCGTCTTTTCCAGAATGACTGCGGTAGCTTTCTAACTGGTATTCCTGCTTCTATCTTGCTCCCAATGAGTCTCTTCTTCCCAAAGGATCTGATTCATTCTTTTAAAATTGGAAATAAGGTATTTTACTTTTCTGCTTAAAACTGTACTTTAAGTCCATTGCATTCATACTAAAATATAAACAAAATATCATGGTCCTATATGATCTTACTTTTACCTCTCTCTCCACTCTCATTTCATCCTACCTTCTCCCTCACTCACAATACTCTTAGTACATAGGCTTCTTATGTTTTCTTCAGAAACATCAATCTCTTCCTTGCCTTATGGTATTTGCGCTTTCCGTTCCCTCTATCTGGACTGCTGTTCATCAAGATTTTGGCTTTGACGGCTCTTTTGTTGTTCAAATACCATTTCTCTTTGTAGGAGCCTCCCTTGACAGTTTAAAGTAGCTCTCAACTCTTTATTCAATTGCCTCGTTTTATTTTTCTTCTTGCCATTGGTTATGATCTAAAATTTACCTAAATATATTGTTTATTTATGCATTATCTATCTCATCATTTTTAAATTAAAGTTTCTTGTGAGCAGTACCTTGTCTATCTCATTTTTTGCTGCATCTAATTTTCTGATGTAAAGCAGTGCTTAGAACATTGTGGAAACTCAGTTAAATACTGTTCAATGAATGATTATAGATAAGCCACTAACTTAAATAATTCGAGGAAACACAAACTCATCACGTTATACAAGTAGGGTAGAACTTATTTAGTATCCAAACCAAAAAGACTTAAGCCAAAGATCTGATATCTAAGGGCTTTAATTTGAAAAGCAAATTCAATCTAGAAATATGTATTTTATTTCATTTTTAGTTCTCTGAAATTTGTCTGATGTCCTGATGTTTATACTTTTTGAAAATAATCTGTCTAGGAAAGTACAGTATCAAATATACTTTAAATAATTGGAGTAAATTAGAATGTATAATTGCTTAATGGCTCATAAGCTAATAAACAGCACCTGATTCAGAATTAGTTATCCTTGTTCTAGTCTGTTCATGTAAAACCAAAATCTCTTGGCATGAAAGACTGGTTTAAGTGGTATTCTTTGCTGTTGACACTAGCTTGGTGTACTGTATCCTGTCTGGAACTCTGCAGGATTTTCTTCAGCCTGTTGAGTTCTTTGGCAGAGGTAAAAGTTTAAGTTGGATCAGTTCATCCTATTAAATATTGCCAAAGATGTGTTCAAATGGCAAGTTAGACTTGGCATTGGTTTGACATGGCCAAAAGGGTTAGCTGTTTTAGACAGCAAATGGAAAACTATGTACATCTGTCCAGACAAGACCTCCTAGTAGCTGTCAAAAAGGAAATATATGGCTGCTAGTTCTATCCATTTTTTTTCTTTTATAAAACAAGAACCTCCTGAAGCAATCTTTCCTACATTATTTTAGAACACGTGAGAACTAAGTCTTGTTGACATAACTGATAATGCCAAGAATTTGTGCTTGGAATGACTTAGAGCATCCAATTCAATCCCAGAGGTGAATAGAACTAGGTTATTTGTTTGTTTGTTTGTTTGTTTATTTATTGTCTATATAGTTAAAAAGAGGCTTGGGTTTCTTTTTTCTCTCACTTTTTCTATCTTTGTCCCTTTTCAACCTCCTATATTTTAACCTAATATCTTCTGCTTCTTTTTATTTGTCATTTAAAAAATCTTCTCACCTTAACCTTTTTTCAGAACAAAGTTTTCTTCTTGCTATTCATTGAAACTTCTCCATAGGTCAATGATGATCTAAATGTAGTCAGCATTATTTTTTTAGCTCCTGCTATGTGCCCAGTAATGTGCTTCTCAAAGTCTGATGCTGTTCCAAGATATCATTTCAGAAACAACTTGGAAGTAAGCTGTAGGGACTGAGTGGAAGGAGGGGAATGGGATTAAGTGGATGGAGTCTGAGTCACCCACCAACTCTGTTGAATTAGGGCAGGTCTGTTTTATGCATTGGTCTTCCATGTCAGATATTTTCTGGGGGGAAAAAAGGACTCTATTACTAAGGAAACAGGTGAAAATTACTAATATGGTGGAAAGGGTAGGTATGTGCATTGGAGCCAGACAAACTTCAGATCAAATTTAATTTGAACTCTCTGTGGCCAAGAGTATCTGTATATTCTTTGGTGACCTTAGTTAAACTCTCTAAACCACAAAATTCTCATTTCTTAGTTGGAGATA
The DNA here is from genome assembly GCF_987537825.1 of Furipterus horrens. Classification (NCBI taxonomy): domain Eukaryota; kingdom Metazoa; phylum Chordata; class Mammalia; order Chiroptera; family Furipteridae; genus Furipterus; species Furipterus horrens. Next base: position 4,408,893 of record NW_028327187.1, read on the forward strand.
ATAATATTTATCTCACAACAGTTCCCATGGATTAAATGAAATAAGATATAAATAAAGCACCTATAACAGCATCTGGCACACACAAGGAAGTCCATATTTTAGTTATCAAAGTGCTGTGTTGGAGAGAGAAAAAAAGTAAGTTAATATTCTCATTCACAGAACACTTATGTTCTAATTAGACTGAACAGATCAATGTTACTAAGATAGTTAAATTACAGTTCACTATTGTATAATGGTGTATATAAGGAAATATTAATTCTGAGGAGATTGAGCTACATGAACCAGAATAATTGACGATGGCTTAATGAAGGAGGTGTGCCTTAATTTAGGTCAGTGGCTCTCAGTTATCAGTATGCGGCTGAACCAGCTAGGGAGTTTTAAAATATCTAAGACACGTCTCAGATCAACTAAACCAGAAATTATAAAATCCCTAATACAGTATTTGCTTACTCTATCTATGAATATGTCCAAAAGTAAAATCAAAGAACATTCGATTGGGACAGAAGCAAAGCTATCTGGAAAAATTCTCATTTTTTTAGTGTATCTGGGCTTTTTCAAATATAAACTTGTTTAATGACTATGTAACTATATTCTTTGAGAACTAAACATACATGTGAATAATAATAATGCGGATGGTGTAAAAAGTAAGATAACATGCTGTTTAGATTACATAAACTATCTCCAAGTGGCCAATAAAATTTTTTATAAAAATTTTCTTATTAGACCACTGTTTTAATTCTGGAATGCATTTTTTCATTGAATCCAAATTTAGGTCCTAATTAGCTTTCCCAGTCAATTTCCAGAATATAACTCATTATGTTCGGAGTTATAGTACAAATAGAAATGACCACTTGGTTGAATAAATGCATTGTGGGAAAAGGTGTTTTGATCTTTAACTTGGACAAGAAAAAATAGCATGATCAGGGGCTTTTTGCCCAGTCTTCTTTTTAATTTTGTCCTGTAATTTGTGAAGAATATCTTTGGTAGTGAGGAGAGGAGGAAAATAGTAGTCCTGAGCATTAAACTTGGCAACTATTTTCCCTGGCTAGGAGCAATTACCTTTCTAGGTTAAATGCTGGAGTTGAGGACCTAAAGAGAGTTTCCCTTTTGAGATGGGAAGGCACAGGGTTAAGAGATCTGACACATGTTCTCATAGTCTGTTCCAGTGTAATAAGCTTGTCATCCAAATATCTGAACATTAGTCCCAATTCAATTTCACATAATGTAACTTTAAGCAATTCACCTTACCTCCCTGATTTTTTTCTTTGTTATCTGTAAAACCTAGATAATAATACCAGGTTTTTGTGAAGATCAAATATTCAAATATACACTTTGGGAGATATATATTTTATTTATATGTATATATAAAATGTCTCTATATTTTACATAAACTTTATATGTATTTATAAAACTAGAAAGTATAAACAGTTTGCTATATATTACTTTAGTAAATAAAAACATATTTACATACACATATATGAAAGTTTTACATACAAGTATATCACAGGTAGCATTAACCTCAATAAAATAGTCATGACTAGTAAGTAGGCCAATAAGTAATCATCCAGTTGTTCAGACAACAATCCAGGGTGGAAGAAAAATTTTGAGCAAAAAGAATCTGAAGATTGACCGCCATGTCTTAAAAGCATATAGTCAGTGTCCATTGCACACGCATCTTCAAATGCTTGGAACCAACAACATGATTGGTGGGCAGCAATCAAATCAACAATTCCATAAGAATTTGAAGTGGGTATTTTTTTTTCCTGCAGGACTCTATAGATGTTAGAGAATTGCTCAGGCCCAATTAGTGTGTCTTTGGGGTAATTTAATCGCTGATGTTGCTAGGTTGGTTTTGAGAAATACTGTAAAGGATCATTAACGAAGCATATATGTGAACATCCCTCATAGCCCACAGCAATGAGTCCTTCAGAGGTAGCTCAAGGACATGTAACATTTACCTTCAATCCGAGAAGCCAGCTACAAAAATGACAGCATACAAAGGGGCTTAAATCACCCTATGCTTATTTTGTTGCCTATTATAATATTGCTAGGAGATATCTTTCCATTTCTAATCAGAGAGGAAATGAGTGAAATAATAATAATGTCATTTGCAAAAGCATAGATCGATCTTGAGACTATCATGCTAAGCAAAAGAAGACAGGCAGAAAAAGTCCAGAACCATATGATCTCATCATATGTGGGATATAAACTGAAAACAACAAATGAACAAACAAGACCAACAAAAACTCACAGACACAGACAACAGTGTGGTGATTACCAGAGGGAACGGGGTAGGAGGGTCATAACGGGTAAAGGGGATCAAATATACGGTGATGGAAAATGATTTTACATCGGGTAGTGGACACACAATACAATATATAGATGATGTGTCATTGTAATGTACAGTGGAAACCTATATAATCTTATTAACCAATGTCACCCCAAAAAATTTAATGAAAAAAATCTTACTAGTTCCTTCATTTGTACAGCAGTATAGTTTTTGAATGCGATGAACAGGTTTTCTTCTAATTAAAAAAAAAAAAAAACTTTTTACAATACTTTTGAAAAGATTTATTAAAGGGGGAAAATTTATTCTGACTTTCAAAAAATATAGCTTGCAGCCTTTTAAAAAATATTCCTAGAAATATAATGTAATATACTTTCAATACAAAATTCTATTGATGTGGGAAAATATTTTCCAGGCAAACCTCATCGGTATGTTTTATTAGTGGTGATGTTAACTTTAATCATATGGTTAATGTGATGTCTGCCAATTTTCTCCACTTTAAAATGACTATTTCACCCTTGTAATTAATAAATATTTTGAGATATATTTGAGGCTATGCAAATATCTTGTTTTTCTTAAACTTTTGCCTACTAATTTTAGCATCCATTGTTAATTCTTACTCAAATTCTAATGGTGATGTTCTGTTTCATTCTTTCTACAGCTATAAATTAGAATAATTTTTAAAAAAGAGGTTGTGTCTATCTGCCACTTCTTTGTTTATTCAATCGTTTATTTACGACATTTTGTATTCATAGCTATGTATAATATTTGGGGTTATAATATAGTGGTAACATTATTTATTTTGTTCTTCAAAATGTTTAAGCTTGGCCATTGGGAGCTCTTTCCGGTCAGCACTTCAGTATTAACATGTCCCTTTCTTATTGCTCGTTTTTGTACACTTCCTTACCTTATGACACCACAGGCTGCTCTAGGCTTACTGTGCATTATCCTTTTCCTCAGCCCTGCAATCAACCATACCATGAAGGAGTCTTGGTTCCTGTTATTGGGGTATAGCATTTGGAAACCAAGATCTGGGTTCTGTGTGTTGAGCGCTACCTTTAGTGTCAATGCTTCTAGAGTCTCTCAGTGGACAGAACTAAGATATGTAGGTGGGCATATTAACATATATTCATTTCTATATACGTCTCTATTATATCCACTAAAAACCCATGAGTTCATACTGATACATCTTATACTAAGCCATCATGACACAGTTATTTTTTCTTATTTTGAAATAATAAATCATAACCTTTGGATGTTTTTCTCTCATTAAGCACCTTTGATGCAATGTAGTCTTTGAAACTACTTTTGAGTTCTTAAGGTACAAGTAGTGCTCATTCTGTTACTTTCTAAATCTATAACAGGATGATAACTGTTGTTTCATTTACTATATGACTCTAAAATATATTATTTAGGTTTCTCTAAGAACTAATTTTGTCAAAAATATAGTCATTTGGAGGCAAGATAAAAAAAACTGTAATGTTGAAATTTACAATTCTGAAATGTAAATGAAGTGGAAATTATTCTATCTTGTTTTCAGGAAAAGATGATCATTCCAGTAAGATTAAACATAAATTTTATTGCTAATTTCTGCCTCAAAAGTTGCTGGGTAAACATTCAACAGGAATAAAAATAGATTATCTTAAAGACATACAAGACAATTAATGGCTCAGGAAGTTACAAATACTCTCTGAGCCCTTTGAAGATAGCTAAGCATTCTTGAAAAGTAAGCATAAAGAGAGTGAAGGAGAAAAGACACTCGAACGGGGTGGTCTGTGGACTTCACTATAAAACTGGTTTCTCTTTTCTATCCTAATGGCTTGGACAGAAAGAGCCCAGAGGCCTGAGAGGGGGGAAACCTAAAATATTTCCCTCAGTCCAAACTAAGTATAATGGGCAAAAGGGTTTTGGACAGGCGAGATGTGCCTAGCACACCTTCCTCCAAAGAAACTCTTCTTTTCCCTAATGTGGGACATTGAAAAATTAATATCTGTCTTTTGTCATCTAGTGGTTACGGATTGAATGATGTCCTTTAACCCTGTTGCCCCCAGAATACAACAAGGATGCCAGCCTGTTAAACCAAGCACGCCGTTGTCCAGAGACAGCCAACCAACCTGGAGTCTGCACGATCCTTCCCCTTGTGGGAAGGCCATCCTCCCCTCCGCACCCCCACTCTTATTAGGGTTTTCTTGACCCAAGGGTAGGTAGGACGATGACCATGTCCAGCTTGAAGCAGCTAGAGGAGCTCGAGACCTTCGTCCATTGTCCTTTACAAGATTGTAAAGGGTCTTAAGTCTGAGAGGGAGAGATTGTTATTTTTTATTGTTAAAATATTTAACTAATTAATTAATTATTTAAAAAGAAGAAGAAGAATATATGAAAGGGTGAGGCGGGAGAGCTTGTATGTACGACCCATGGGCATGGACTTGGGGAGGGGATTGTTGGGGAAGGGGGGTACTGGGCGGAGGGGAGCAAAGGGGAAAAAATTGGAACTATTGTAACAATATAATCAATAAAATATACTTAAAAAGAAAAGAAAAGACACTCCATTTAGAAAATTTTTTCAACTCAAAAGAAATAGCTTGTGGAAAAAAGAAATATTCTGTCTAGAATAATAATTTCAATTTTAATAAAAATTAATTAGAGCATTTTCCAATAAAACTTTTATATTCAGGCTCCTCCTATTGGTTATACTATAATTCTTGTAGTTTGTTGGTATCAGCATAATATATTTTGATAATAACACAAAAGCTTTATTTCCTCACTTCAAAATACTTGCTTATAAGATGTAAGCATGGGATTTAAGCTTCTTAGTTAAAAACAAATATCAAAGGTGTGTAATACAAAAAATTTTATAGAGCATCTACAAAGAAATTATGTTCTATGTAGATTTACATACAGACATAAAGTACCAAATTAATCTTGGTAATACCTGGCAAATTTGGTCACATATTTACCTCATGTATATTTATGGGTTCAAGATTTTACCAACATGCATAAATCATTTGTTCATTTCTGGTCAATAAGAACAGACTATTTAATAAAAGAGGGCAATTCAGAAGTATTGCTTATAAAGAATTGCAGTCAAATGCTATTCATATTTTAATAGCTAACTAAATGTCTCATACTTGTAACTCAAGCCTCCATAATAACACTAGCCTAGAAGCAAAAAGTAAGGTCATAATAAATATGATAAAGCTGTATTTTTCTGAATGTGTTTCCACCTGCAATTTTAGGAATCCAAGTTCAACTTTCAAGTTTTGTTTTTAATCCAACTATTTATGGATAATATCAAGAATGGCATGTAGCTACCTATGAACTTAGTGTACTTGACTCCCAAGTAGAATTCTAATTTTATCCTCTCCTGCTTTATGTCATGTTTATGATATCTACTGCCTAAGATACCAATGTCTCCCCTCACGATGTTGATTTCTCAGGACAAAAGTGACAATGTTCTCTTAAGTACTGATGCCTACAAAGCTGCCAAGTGTTGCTATCAAGTTATCTTGCCACTGAAGCCACTAGTATCCCTATTACTAAATACACTGTTATTATCTTGCAGTTTTTAGTGCCCTGCAGAGATTCTAATAAAATGACTACTTTAACTTTATCTTTTATAACTTATTGGTATATTTAGTAATTAAATGTATATTGAGAAGTACCAGGTACTACATTAGACACAGGAGATACAATATTAAACTAAAACGGACCTAGTTTCTGCCCTCATGGAGCATTCTGGTGTTTTAATTTTATTTATTGCTGAACTTGCTAAAAAATCAGATACTTAGATTCTTTCACGTTAAATTATATGTTGTAGAAGTGAGTGCTCAGGTTTTATTACCCTTTTTTCATGGCAGATGCACAGAAGTTAAGTGATTTGCACAAGGGCACAGTGTTATAGCAAAAATTAAATTTGGACTTTGGACTCTTGATTCCCTGTCTCTTTCTCTTCATTTCTTTTTCAAATCAGATTGCTCCTCTCCTCAAAGGGAAAAAGAAGGTTGATTGCATCTTCAGAGAGTTATAAAAACTCTCATTGCTCTTTGAAAAACAATAATTTGACCTGTAAGATGCAAGGTCTTCACTTATTTTAAATCCTCACCTGAGGATATGTTTATTGAAGAGATAGAGGCAGGGGGAGAGAACTAAGTAGTAATTGTCATAGTATTCACTTTGTAATCTTAAGTGCTAATCACAGTTCTGTCAACTCAACCTCTAGTACATGACAGCTATCCTTTTCAGTTTAGACTATGGTAGATCACAGGGATTGGTTATGCTAAAGAAGGAGACTGGGGAAAAAATCCGTAAGATATGCTGTTGGACTGATTTCTAGCCCTTGAATCTCCCTGCTCTTAATAATAGGATTCCCTTGGCCCAGAGAATCATCCCTTCTTCCAATCCACAATTGCATTCAGGAACTGAGATAAGTTAAACTAAAACTTTACCATGGATCATATCTTCCTTGCTATTTATCTGGTGTCAGTACTGGGCACACTATTTTTTAACTGGAATATTATCTGGATTCTTGTCTTCGTATCCTATGTGTGAACCCTTGTTTTTGTGTCCTTGTCCTTTTAGAATTGGAAATATACCCTCATTGATTCACTTTCTGAAAGTCTAGAGTTCTTGTCCATGAACCCCAGGTTAATAGTTGGGATGTTGCTGGCTATTGGCAGCCAATTAGATTTCTTTCTTTGCTCTGCTAGCCCTATTAGCTGGATTTAAATACTAATAATACATAATAATGAATAACTAACTTAATGCTAAATATGTACTAAAATCTACTTTATACACTTTCAAAGTATTTAAATCATGCATGCTTCACAGCAAGCCTGAACTACCTGTTGTCTGTGACCATATCCTATGGGAATACATTCTGCTTCTGGACTAGATTTTCTTAATACCAGTAACAGCCTGTATCCTTTGTGCCAATCCCTAATCTATTTTCATACACTAGTAATAATGTATTTAGAAAAATGTTCATTTATATTAAAAGACTAAATATTTAAAACATAGATATGATTTACAAAAAAGAACATTAAATGATTAAAATAGAGTTTAGAATCAATTAATGGACTGTTCAGCTTGCCTCAGGTCATTGCCAAAGGAAACTTACTTTTAAATTAAAATGTGATGCAGTAATAACACTAATAACTAGAAATAAGAACATAGTTAAGAAAGAAATTGGCACTTCCGGCGAAGATGGAGGTGTAGACAGACATGCTGAGTCTCCCTCCACAACTAAGAAGGAATACAACTGCCTCAAAACTGGAAACAATCAGAAGTTCCAGAAAACCAAGCTGCATGGAAGTCCAACAAACAAAGACATAAAGAAAAAATACTCATCCAGACAGGTAGGAGGGGAGGAACCAGGGCAGAGAGGATGCGGTGTGGTGGCAGCAGCAACAGCAGCAGTGGCAGGTGGGATAGACAGTGGGATTATTTTTTTAAGTATATTTTATTGATTATGTTGTTACAGTAGTTTGAATTTTTTCCCCCTTTGCTCCCCTCTGCCCAGTACCCCCTTCCCTCCAGCAATCCCACTTCCCTTAGTTCATGTCCATGGGTCCTGCATATAAGTTCTTTGGCTTCACCCTTTCCTACACAATTCTTACTTCAACCTGTCAATTTTGTACCAACCGATTATGCTTCTTAATCCCTGCACTATTTCCCCATTTCTCCCCCTACCCCCTCCCAGCTGATAACCCTCCAAATGATCCCCACACCCATGATTCTGTTACTCTTCTGATTGTTTGCTTAGTTGGATTTTGTTTTTATTTTTTAGATTCAGTTGTTGAGAGTTGTTGTGAGTTTGTTGTCATTTTAATGTTCATAATATTGATTTTTTTCTTAAGTAAGTCCCTTTGACATTTCATATAATAATGGCTTGGTGATGAAGAACTCCTTTAGCTTCACTTGTCTGGGAAGCACTTCATCTGTCCTTCCATTCCAAATGATAGCTTTGCTGGGTAGAGTAATCTTGGGTGTAGGTTGCTTTTCATCACATTGAATACTGCTTGCCAGTCCCTTCTTGCCTGCAAAGTGTCCTCTGAGAAATCAGCTGATAGTCCTGTAGACACTCCCCTGTAGGCAACTCTCTGCCTCTCTCTTGCTGACTCCAGAACTCTGTCTTTATCTTTCACATTTGGCATCTCAATCATGAGGTGTCCTGGTGTGGTCCCCTCTGGGTCCAGCTTGCCTGGGACCCTCCGTGCTTCCTGGACTTGTATGACCATCTCCTTCTCAAAATTTGGGAAGTTTTCCTCATTTTTTTTAATTCTTTTTTTGAACAGAAGCTCTCTGGTCTCAAGGAGCTAATCATCTAGAGCTATAAAAAATATAACATGAGGAAAGCTCCAACACGAATAAACCAAAATCCAGAAAAAAAGTGAGTTGCTATAACACAGTATAATCATCTGCATCACAATGAATCGCAAAAATAATATGTTCCAAAGAAGTTCAAAGAAAAGTATGCATTTGTATTAAAGTGATATGGAAAAGTCTTTCTTAGTGGTGAAAGCATTGGGTCTGGCTGTCTCATAAGCCTCTAATCTATTCTAAAATGAAATATTCTGTTCATGTTAATATCCTAAAAGGCTTTTGAAATTTCAAGGAAGCAGAGCATGATAAAAAGGCTAAAGACTGAAGATATAGATCTAATAACTACAGGATCTTGCTGCTCTTACTGATCAGCTGTTAGGAATTCTGTAATTTCAGTCCCTACATCTTTCCCCATCTCAGAATTTTTCTGAGATCCCCCATTTATGAAACACAACCCTATTTCCCAGTTTTCATAAAAACGTTTGGACAAATGGTTTAAATTTACCCATGCCTCAGTCATCCTGACTGGAAAATGGGAAGCTGCTCTAATCCACAGAAATGTTGGTTCCCAAGGGAGATCGATAGTGTAAAATGTGTATAATGGATTACATATGCTCATTTGTTATTTTCATCATTCTTGACAGTATACAACTTGCCATTGCTCTTACCTTTTCTACCCATTTACTCTGAGTTGCCTGAGTTAGATGCAAATAACTCCCTTCTTCTCTTCCCTGGACCCCAGATGCTCTTTACAAGGCTGGAAATGTGTGGTGGGCTTGGTATAACCCAAAGTGCAAAGTGCCTACATCTGGCTATTTACATCATGAAGATTGAAGATGTTATGTACAGCTGATCAGTTGTTTAATATGCTGTGGTCCCTCCAAGGTGAAAATGCTTCTATTTGGGCACTGTTGACATGGGTCTAATCATTGTCATTTTAGAATGAGAACAAATTAAATTTCCAAGCTGCCATTGGGTTGAGGCCTGGCAAATACACATTTTCTGCTCCTGTAAGTTTCCTCTTTGGTGTGGAAAATGAAACCAGTTAGTGGAAACAGTGCTTCTTAGGGTCAGTTAGACTTCTTGAGAACATTGAAAATGTAGAGTTTTAAGTTCCCTTTGAAATTTAGGGAGGATTACATTGCCCTCTAATAACTCAAAGCTATACCAGGTTAGTCCACTTTTGTGAGAGCTCTCCCTCAGGTGTAAACATGATTTCAAACTTCCCATGAAATATAAGTGAGGATCTCATTGTACATGAATGACACATTTGCCTCAATAGAAAAATTAATTTTATTTCCTCTAAGAAGCTGATTAATGATGCTGTCCTTATACCCTAGAAAATATCAGTATTGCTTTAAAAAGTAATAATTAAACATATTCATTTTTATGAAATTAACTGACATAGATACTAATTAGTGACTTTCTTATAAGAAACATCCATTATAAAACATTCAGGGAAGAACTAACTCCTATCCTCCTCAAACTGTTCCAAAAAATCCAAGAAGAGGGGAAAATCCCAAACTCTTTCTATGAAGCCAGTATTATCCTAATCCCCAAACCAGGTCAAGACACAACAAAGAAAGAAAACTACAGGCCAATATCACTGATGAACATAGATGCTAAAATCCTCAATAAAATATTGACAAACAGGATCCAGCAATACATCAAAAAGATCATACATCATGATCAAGTGGGCTTCATTCCAGGGATGCAAGGATGGTTTAATATTCGCAAATCAATAAATATAATACATCACCTAAACAGAAAGACAAAAATCACATGATCATATCAATAGATGCAGAAAAAGCATTTGATAAAGTACAACACCCATTTATGATGAAAACACTCAACAAAATGGGAATAAAGGGAGCATATCTTAACATAATTAAGGCTATATATGAGAAGCCTGAGGCCAACATCATACTCAATGGACAAAAACTGAAAGCATTCCCCCTGAACTCAGGAACTAGACAAGGTTGTCCACTCTCTCCACTCCTTTTCAACATAGTGTTGGAAGTCCTAGCCACAGCAATCAGACAAGAAAAAGAAATAAAAGGCATCCAAATTGGGAAAGAGGAAGTAAAACTTTCATTATATGAAGATGACATGATAGTATACCTAGAAAATCCTATAAACTCCACTAAAAGACTACTCGATATAATAAGTGAATTTGGCAAAATCGCAGGGTACAAAATAAATATACAGAAATCCAAGGCATTTCTGTACACCAACAATAAAATAGCAGAGACAGAGACAAAAAAGAAAATACCATTTACTATAGCAACAAGAAAAATAAAGTACCTAGGAGTAAACTTAACCAAAGAGATAAAAGACCTGTACTCTGAAAATTACATAACATTGAAGAAAGAAATTAAGGAAGAAACAAATAAATGGAAGCAAATACCATGTTCTTGGATGGGAAGAATCAACATCATCAAAATGGCCATACTACCCAAAGCAATTTACAGATTCAATGCAATCCCTATTAAAATACCAATGACATATTTCACAGACCTAGAACAAATACTCCATAAATTCATATGGAACCAAAAAAGACCCCGAATAGCAAAAGCAATCTTGAGACAGAAGAACACAGCAGGAGGAATCACAACACCAGATATCAAACAATACTACAAAGCCACTGTGATCAAAACAGTCTGGTACTGGCATAAGAACAGACATATAGATCAGTGGAACAGAATAGAGTCCAGAAATAAGCCCAGGCCTCTATGGTCAACTAATCTTTGATAAAGGAGGAAGGAACATAAAATGGAGTGAGAAGAGCCTCTTTAACAAATGGTGCTGGGAGAACTGGATAAGGACCTGCAAAAAAATGAAACTAGACCACCAACTTACACCACACACAAGAATAAACTCAAGATGGATCAAAGACTTAAATGTAAGCCGTGACACCATAAAAGTCCTAGAGGAAAACATAGGCAAGAAAATATCAGATATCTCACGTAACAATCTCTTCACAGATACATCTCCTAAAGCAAGAGAAATAAAGGAAAAAATAAATAAATGGGATTACATCAAACTGAAGAGTTTCTGCTCAGCAAAAGAAAACATCAGCAAGATGAAAAGGAAACCAACCATATGGGAAAACATATTTGCCAATAACATCACAGACAGGGGACTGATTTCCAAAATATATAAAGAGCTTATACGACTCAACATCAAGAAAACAAACAACCCAATTAAAAAATGGGCAAAGGACCTGAACAAACACTTCTCCGAAGAGGACATACAGAAGGTCCATAGACACATGAAAAAATGCTCAACATCATTAGCCATCAGGGAGATGCAAATAAAAACCACAATGAGATACCATTTTACACCAGTCAGAATGGCCATCATCAACAAACCAACAAACAACAAGTGCTGGCGAGGATGCGGAGAAACGGGAACCCTCGTGCACTGTTGGTGGGAATGCAGACTGGTGCAGCCGCTATGGAGAACAGTATGGAATTACCTCAAAAGATTAAAAATGGAACTGCCTTTTGAACCAATGACTCCATTACTAGGATTATACCCGAAGAATCTTGAAACCCCAATTCAAAAGAACTTATGCACCCCTATGTTCATAGCAGCGCTGTTTACAATAGCTAAGTACTGGAAACAGCCTAAGCGCCCATCTGTAGATGAGTGGATCAAAAAACTGTGGTACATTTACACAATGGAATACTATGTAGCAGAAAGAAAGAAGGAACTCCTGCCATTTGCGACAACATGGATGGAACTAGAGAGAATTATGCTTAGTGAAATAAGCCAGGCAAAGAAAGAAAAATACCATATGATATCACCTAATACAGGAAACTAAAGAACAACACAAACAAAGGAACTAAATAGAACAAAGAGCAGAATAGCAGTCAATAGAGGGGAGGGGGGAGGGAGAGAAGGGGGATAAGTAAGGGAAGGGTCTAGTCAAGGAACGTGTATGAATGACTCATGGACATGGACAACGGGGCGGGATATGATTGTGGGAGAGGAGGTGGGTTGGGTGGGGGAGAGAAATTAGGGGAAAGGGGGACAACTGTAATTGAAAAACCAAAATAAAAATAAAAATAAAAAAAAAGAAACATCCATTACAATATAAGAAGAATACAGTATTATACAATACTCTGTTATTTAAAAAACTTATGTTGATGTTCATATCCTCATTAAAATTGATATAAAAGAAAAATCTACAAACTCTCTGTGTGTGTCCATGTGTTTTCGGTCAACCAATTAGGAATTATTTGCTTGGGTAAAAAGGATTTTAATAACAAAAATATCAAGCTGTGTTTTACCATAATTTTTAAAAAGTTGTTAGTCTGAATTCAATAATGAAGGAAATATATCAACTTAATGAAAGACTGTCTTTGTTATAAGTTAGGTTGAGAAGTCATGGATTAAAACCAAATTATCTTGGTTTAAAAGCATAATACTTCAAATTATATGATGCATTTTCCCCACAAGATAACAAAAATGTTTCATGTATATTCTTCTTTGTATGCTTAATATTTTCAACTTTGGCTTAAACTGTATTTGTAAGAATAAGATAAAAATATATGCACTGAGAGTGAAAAATATTGAAGTGCATATAACGAGAATTTATAAGTAAAATTTATTGCACCTGAAAAATCAAGCAAGGAGTTACTCAAAGAAGATTTTTATATCTGTCCTTTTAAAATCTATTCAGTTTATATCTGCCACACATAAATCTTCTTCATCTGTCAAGAAGACTTCAGTTTTTCTAATTTTTACAACTCATCAATGATCCTATTTTTACTGAACCCAACAGTTTTTTTCCCTTTGGTTTTGCATGTGAAACAATAGCTGTTATATTTATAGTATTACAGCTATTTTCTGAGTCGAGCAGTAGAATGTCATCAATACTGTCTTTTTGAGGCAAAGTAACATTTACATGCCAAAGAAGGCCAAGGTTTCCATCTCTTCTTTAATTAGAGATACACAGCAAATCTTTCTTTGCAAGTCTTGCTGCTCTGCTTTTGCACTTCTGGGTGAACTTTGTTTCCCTCAGTAATCTCCAAGAAAACATATCCTTAATCTTTTTAAATATCTCCAATCCCCATCAATTTATTGAAAACAAATATGTCAACTGGCTACCAGCACTTCTGTCTATCAGATAAGAATCAAAGATTTTTAGAATCAAAATATCACTATTATTAAAAGTCCACTAAGCTTTGGCTATTGATTTTTTTTTTAATGCTGAGGTGAAGAAATGAAAAATAATTTACTGACAACTGGCTCTATCTCAGGTAAAATGAGAATAGAACCCTGGTTATATGGCTCATAATTAAGTGTACTTGCTCACTTGTGGCACCTGAATATAGCCCAAATAAAAATAAGTTCTATCATGTAAATGTTGTTTAAAAACAGTTTTTTTCCCTAAAATATGATGACTAAAACAATAACTTGTCTATACGATCCAATTTAAATAGGTTCCCAAACACAAAAAAATTAACAACAAAAATAATGATGGTAATGGATTATAATCTACAGAATAAGATATGAATAAATGAATATATATTAATACAAATAAACAAATACATCAATGAGAGAGAGTGTAATTTAAACTAATAAATGTAGAGGATATTATGGAGTTAGGAAATTACCATTGGTAAACACTACAATAATTGTTTCAGTTGATAATTAACAATGGATCATAAAAGTTGTAGGTACATGTATTAAGAGAAACAGGTTATTTACACAGCCTCAAAATATGTCCCTATAAAATACTTACCAACTACAAAGGAGAAATATTAACTCTGCACATAAGAAGCCTGGTACCACCTTAAACCAATGATCAATGCTAACTTCCCCAATATCATGGACCTTCTAATATGATGCATTAAGAAGGCAACAAACATTATTTCAGTGATATCTTTGCCAAAAATGCATAGCTTGAATTTTATCATTAGGAAACATTATGTAAAGCAAAATGAAGAGGATTCCATAGGCTTTATTCTTCAAAAGGGTCATGATAATGAAAGACAAAGAAATACTGGGAAACCATTCCAGATTCAAGGAGACTAAAGAGACACAACAATTAGTGCATTATCCTGAAATGGGTGAAGGAAGTGAGCAGGATTAGAAAAATGTGAATAAGGCCTCTAGACTAGTATTATATATTGTATCAATGTTAATTTACTGCTTTTGGTCATTGTAATGTGGTTATGTAATATGTTAACTTGAAGGAATCTAGGGCAAGGGTATATGGGAATTCTTTGTACTACTTTTGCAACCTTCGTGTAAGATGACATTATTTCAGAATCCAGAGTTCATAGAAACAGAAACAAAAAGCATGGTTGTCAAAAAGGAGGGGACGAGGGAATGGATGAAAAAGTGAAGGGGAATATAATCAGTAATATTTTGATAAGTTTTCATGGTGACAGATAATTACTATAATTAGAGGGGTGATCACATTGTAAGGTATAGAAATGCTGAATTGCTGTATTGTACACCTGAAACTAGTATAACTAATATAATATTGTATACGAACTATACTTAATAAAAATAAATAAATGGAATCTGTTTCACTAACCTTTCTTCTAGAGTCAGAACCAGTGAATGAATACAATTTGCTAATTTTTATTGTTAGGCTTTCCAAAGGTTTAAAATCCCAAGCCTCCTTCAGGGCTTCATTATTCTGTTATTTCAGTTCTATTTTCCGGATTTTGGTTAATGTTTAAACTAACCCCTCACCTCTGCTTTCCTGTCATGTAAAGGCTTTCTTTTCCTCAAGGGAAAACATAAAACTCCCAGTCCCAAAGATTGGCTGGACCGAATATTGTCCTAAACTTGACATTTCAGGAAGTAAGATCAAAAATCAGTTTACCACTCATAGACTGGGTTTATATGAGATGTTTCTGTCTGGATTACATTGCTTCTTTTCACCTCAAATATGTTTTCCATAATTTTAAGTTCATAGGCAACTAAGGTGAAGTTTGAAGATAAAGCGTGGTAAGAATAGTAATCAAATAGGACACTTTTCAATTAAAGCCTCCTTTCAAAATTTTAAAATAAAAATTAAAAGAAATTGAACAAGTTAACCACCTTCCCAATGCTGTAATAAAAAAGGTGAAAGGCAGGAATCTATTTATTAATAGACACTACTATTTGTAGAATTAAAACTCAGACTTGGCAATAATAGTAATAATAATAGCCATTGCTTACTTATCATGTATTTGTTCCAGTCACTGTGCTATGTGTTTTCTGTATATTTTTCTGTTTCATTCTCAAAATTCTATGGAGCAAATACTATTACTATTCTTATTTTGTACATAAGGTTATCAAGATTGAGAGATTTTAAATATTTCTTTTAAAGCTTATATCTAGTAAAGTTTTGATGTTATAAACTTAGCTCTATATGTATTTGTAGTCCACACATTTTGCATTATCCCACACTGTTCAAGCTGAGTTCAAGACATCTAGGTCATGACCAAAGAACTGCAAATACTTCTTATATTTCATTTTTATAATATGCAACCTTAGGATAGTTGAATCATCTAATGTGTATACATCATTAAGGCACAGTACCTAAAATACTTGATTTGTTTTCTAGTTTGTGTCAAGAGATTGGTCATTTTCTAGATTCTAGACCCAAAGATGAGTGAAAATATTTTAGATAGTGCAGTGTATGAAACAAAATAATAGAATCCCATTTTCACACACTTATTCCAGCAGATTCAAGTAGTGAGTTCTCCAGTGATTTCCCTTTCATTTGCATTTAAGTTAGGTTTTCAGATTAGTTCACATTGGGCTGTCTATCATCAAGCAGGTAAAACTGTACAAAGAAAAGAAATTGTGGAAGGCATGGCTTCATAAAGGATTGTTATTGATACAAACACTGATTTGATCCTTTATGACTGAGAAGAATGGAAAATTTTCTTAGCCCCTCTTAATGTTTTTTTCTTTCTGTTTTGAAAATCAGTAAGAGAATAAAGGAGGGGAAAAAGCCAAACAACTGTGGGGATAAAAACAAATTTCTGTTTTTCTAGTTTGGCGTCTCTCACCATCTCAAAATATCATCTCACCCAAACTGTCGAAAGAAAGAAATCCTTTGATTTCTCCCTGGAGATGATTAGAATGAAAATGGAAACTTTGTAGTTTGCCCCTGTATATTCTTAGTTGAATGAAACACAGAATTCCAAAGTAGTTAATTAAATAAGTTTTATCATTTTGTTTTCCAAAGGACAAAAATGTAAAGTAAATCTCCAACATGCTTTTCTCTTTATTACCAATCTTAGCAGACTAAACATCACATTACTTGCATCATTAATAATGCAAATTAGTTTTTGTTGTTGTCTCACATAAGACTATAATTAGAAGCAAATATTTAATGCCAGATCAGAAAATCTAATCTTATACCCCAGAAATTGTGTTCACTAGCTACAGGAAGTTAATGTGAGAAAGATTGCATGTATGCATGTACTGCTATTTTTATTTATTTAATGTTGCTTGGTTTTCCTTCACTATGAATAGATTATTTTGTAACCATTCATTAAAAAGTGATATATTCTTATATTCTTCCCCCTCAATCTTTAGAGCTGCAAATAGCATTAAATGTTCTACATTTAACATTATTTAAAATTAATGAATGTTTAGTAAGTACATCTGAACTTTTAATTTTATATAATTTAAAAAATCTGAAATCTTCAGAATGCAAATCATGAATTTGTATATTGACTTCTGTTTTGACATTTTAGTTTAAAATATTTGTTAATCTACTGAACACACAAATGGTACTTTGAGCATTAACAGCACTACGTACGTGTGTTGTTTTCATTTTATCAATTGGGTAAAAAATACCAACAGAACAAAGGTGATTGCTTGCTTGAGTTGGTCATTATGGCAAAATCATTCTTTGTGGACTGAATTTCCCAGCTTTTTTCTCAAAGTCTATTTGTCACCAGGAATAGTATAGTATAGGATCATAGCAAGTAACTCTATTAATGCATCGCTATGAGATATAAACTGTATAGGGTCTTTATTAATTAGAGAGATAAAATAAACTCTGATAACCAACACAATCAATTTTTAAAATTCACATTATGGTACTGTCCAACTAAATGTTTATAAAAGACTCTGTTTTACAGTGGTTGCAAACTGATGATAATAATAAAAGCTCAGCTCAAGAATATGTCCTTTACAGGGGCCAATATTTAAATAATCCACTGTTTGATATGATAGTAGGAGTTGACTTAAATTTGTACTCAAATTTTTTAAAATTGAGTTTTAATAAAGAAAATTAAGAACTCATTTGGGATGCCTTTTAGTTTTATGGATTGTTTCTAAGCCTATTAACTTAATGTAATGATTTATACTAATGTCACACATTTGAAAAAAATTAAAATAAAGGCAAGTCCATACATGAAAAAGAACACTACAAGAAAACCAGAGGAGCATAATGATTTCTGAATTTAAGCTACCATACAACACAGATCTGTTTGGTTTTAGTTTTGACAAGTATTAATTATAAGTGATTATATTTGGATTGACGGTATTTTTTAAAGAAAAAAATATGAAAATACCCTCTAGTCAAAAAAAATGGCACTACTTTTTGGTGAATTCTAGGATCTGAAATAATTTTATCCAGGAATCACTTATTCTATTTGAATGGTGGCCAAGTTCTGCCAAGGCCCAACTTTCAGTCAGTAAGGTATACTTTTGAACATTTATAAATAATTTATTCAATAAATATTGTTGAGCAACTGCTATATATTTGCCAGGCCCTAATTTAGAAACAGAGAAAACAATACTGAGCAAGATAAACAGGTTTTCTTCCATCAAGACTGCTTAAAATCTAGTAGTGAAAGCAGTCCATTGAGCAGAAAATCACACTAATATGTCATTGGCACAGCATTCTGAAAGTGTCTTATCAAGTCTATAGGGATCAAACAATGTTCTTTAGAGAAAAAAAATAAACTAAGTTGGCAGAGATGATTTAAGTGAGTCATAGAGGCATTAGAGAGAGCACATTTCAATCTAAATTTTCAGGTTGGTATAGGTCAGATTAATTTTTCTGAGCTCCAGTTTCATTATCTGTAAAATTGGCATATATACATATATGCATATATATGCCAATTTACATATATTTGTGTGTATATATATATATACATATATATATATGTATCCTCTGTATCATTGTGAAAACAAAATAGATGAAAAATATGAAAATGGCACAAAGACTGTAAAGAATTAAATGATATGAAGGTTGACTATTTTTACTTCCTTGAAGTCCTTTTCTCTGTCCTTGTTATTTGCCATTCCAGGTTCACATTCCTTTAAGAACTTTCTCTTGCTTATGATACTTGCTAATCTGATAAATGATTTTATACTAGTACATTAATTGGTTGTGGTGGATTAATTTTTGCTTTCAAGATATTTTAGCAAGAGCATGTCAAAGCACTCTTTTAGTCAAAAGCAGTTACTTTAAGGGCATTGTGGCATGTGAATGGGGAAAATATTTTATTTAGTGGCAACATGGGCAAAAAGTTCTTTAATAGTAGGGGACCACCTATTCTGCCCACAACAGAGACAATACAAAGCATACTAAAAGACATTTGTTACAATCACCTCATTTCATGTTCATAGTAACACCTTGAAGAAGGTACAACCTCATAACACATTTTGACAACCATTGACCAAAACTGTGCTGCTCTATGACTCACTGAGTATTTCTAGTGTGTTGGCTCATATCAACAGACCTCTCTGAAGACTAAATTCCCTGAATTAACTGAAAGTACCATCTTTCCAAGGTACCAGGAGAAACTCTAGTAGAGTATAAAGACATTGTTGCTTGTTTCTTTACCATCAAAGTAATACATTGGTTAGTTCAACAAATATTAATTGAGAACCTACTATGGGCCAATCACTCTTCTAGGCACCAAGAATACACCACTGAAGAAATACTCAAAAATCTCTGCCCTCACAAGGCTTATATTCTAAATATAACATATTGTTTAAAGGCATGGATTCTGGGGCCATATTATTTACATTTTAAAAAATCTTCACTTGAGGACATTTTTAAATTGCTTTTAGAGAGAAAGGGAGAGAAGAAGGGAGAAGAGAACCATCAATGTGGGGAAGAAACATGAATTGGTTGCCTTCTGTATGAGGAGCCTGGACTGGGGACCATTTGTGCCCACACCATGGATCAAACTGCAACCAAGGTATGTGCCCTGACTGGGAATCGAACCCTCAACCTTTTGGTTAGGGGATGACACTGCAACCAACTGATCCACACTGGCCAGGGCCATACTATCTACATTTTAATTTCAACTTCACCACTTAATGTTTGTAAGACCTTGTTAAAGTTAATCTATTATTGGTCACTTTCCTCATTTGCAAAACAGATATATGAATAGTGTATACTTCCCACAATGTTTATGAATAAGCAAAATAGCGACAGACTCATAAACATAGAACAGGATGATAATTATTGGGGGGGTATAAGGGTGTGGAGGGATCAAGCAAAAAGGATTCATGGACATGGTCAACAGTGTGGTAATTGCAGGGGGGAGGGGAGTATAAGGAGGTTAAATAGTAATGGAAAAGATACAATAAAAAAGAAAACAATTTGTAATTTTCACTCATGAAAAAAATAGTTGATGTTTGTAAATACAAAACATAATAAGCAATAGATGTATGTTAAATTAAAAATATAGGGAGGATGCAGACAATAAATAAATAAGTGAAACCTATGAAAAGACAAATGGTGATAAGTGGCATAAAGAAAAGTAAACAAGGAAGGCATAAATGTTCCAGGGGTGTTCTAAGGGACAGCAAGAAGGTTATTGTAGATAGAGCAAAGTGAAGAAAGAAGAAGGGCAGTAAGTCCATTGATACCATTTTAGGTTTCTGTTCACAGTGGTTTGGTCTATGGTAACAGACATACTTTCTCAGAAAACAATGTGTGTCAATGGCAAGCAGTAGAGATTATAGGCTTCCAGAATATTTCTAATCACTATTAAATAGCTATAAATAGAGATTGCTTTGAGGAGGGAGAACATGGTGTTCTTCTTTAAGAGAAGAACAGAAGGTGATTTTCTGATTGGGAGTAGGCATGGAGATGGGAGTAGAGGATGTTAAAAGCACTTTCATGTGTCCTTAGTTTTCCCTTTGTCATATAAGGGTCTACTTCAGTTTGATGCTATGACACAGAAAGTTCTAAACAAAATTTGTTCTGTTTAGGTAACCTTACACTATTGGTAGTGGCATGCTCTTCTTCCCAAAGAGAGCTGAGTTCCAGTCCTGTGTACAACCAAAGATAAGAAAGATTTGATTCTAAATAAGCTTCAGAATGAGTTGGAAAGAAGTATTATAATTTAATCTGTGGCTAAACCCAGTTAAATTAAGCTGTGTCACTTGTTGTATAGGGAAAAAGCAGAGTAGACTTTTTGGACACCTTATACAATCCAATATGGACCCACTATCAGTCATAAGTTATGTCAAGTGGTGATATGCCCAAGACTGAGGTAATGGGGTTTAACAAGGAATGCCTTTGGAAAGGTCCCAGAATCCCCAAACCACAAGTCTGGATACTCCATCTGGACACTGATATGAGTGGGACCGCCACTATCGTAGGCTGTAAGAACTCAGAGAGAGCTCCAAGCATTCATTGTTGGAGCCCTGGCTCTACCACAATCATGCTTGGAGCTCAACAGGACTTGAGCTCCATTGAATGCATGGGGCCACCCATAATAAACCTGGTGTTATGGAAATACAAAATTGTGTGATTCCTTTTGGGGATGCTCCCTTGCTCATGACAATATTAAGGGTTAGTAAGAAAGGTTACATATTGAATGTAAGTGAGTATGCCCTTAAATGCATAAGTAGACTAGCTCCTCTTTAATTTTTTCAACATTGCTTAAGTTTAGCAATATTAAAGACAGGGCTAATTGATTTTATGTTTAGCTATAGATATCGATTAATCGTGTCTATACTTTTGAGTATAATGTTTGAAACAATAATTGAACATTTATTCAACAATTATTAAACATCCTCAATAAGCTAGACACTGTTCTAGATGCTAAAATTGCAGCAGTAACCAACACAGGCTACATCCTTGCCCTCATAGAACTTACATGCATGGGGGAGGCAGAGTTGAAATAATCTGAAAAGACATACTACACACATTTTGACAATTTCTGTAACTATCTTACTACCGTACCTAACATTCTTTAAAGTAGTCCACATTTACCAAAAATTAAGGTGATAAAGGAAAGAATTGGACTCTTGAGTGGTGAATTTACATGCATAAGTTATAAAATAATAACATAAATCCCCCAAATACAAAAAGTATTATTTATTGATTTATACACCAATTGACAAATCCTTGACTGTATTCTAAGGGACGCTAAAGCTAGATTTTTGTTGTTGTTCACATTAAAGATCCTTTAGGGCTGTTCTGTTTCCGAGTATATATCTTGGTTAAGCAGTGATAGAAAGGCCTCAAAGGAGAAAGTAAATGTAAGGAGTCCCATGACATCAAGAGCACATGGGGGCTTTTTAAAGGACACCTCTAGCAAGTAAGCAAGCATCAAATGCTGTCATTTAATCCACTGATGGATTTTTACAAGGTTAGTTGAACACAATGTGTTTTTTTTTTCTCTGCCCTTCTCCCACTTCATTCTGTTATTTTAATGAATGTTTATAACAGTACTATTTTTTATTTTTAATTGAATTTATTGGAGTGACATTTGTTAGTAAAATTATGTAGGTTTCAGGTGTACAATTCTATAAAACATGACCTGTATGCTGTGTTGTGAGCCTTTTCCTGTAATTCTAAGGGCAGGTTCGTCTGTGTGGCACACTTCAAAATCAGATTTTGACAGAATTGTTTGAAGCTGGAGAATACTCATAAGTCTTTTTGGAAGCTTTTTGAAAGCTCTTTTGCTGAAACCACCGTGTCACAATTTGCCAAAAAAGGTAGATATGGAAAAGAGAAAAACTTGGTGACAGTGACATGAGTCACAAGGCTGGTAAAATGCCATGCCTTAAAGATAATGTATTATTGAAATTATTAAGACAGTACTCAGAACAGATTTCATGAAGCTTTGCTGTCTAGTTTCCCAGAGCCTATCATACTCATCCTATTTTGCATGCATAACCAGTTTCACAGGATAAACCAGTCAATGTAGTCAACTCAATGAAAGGAGAAAAAAACAAAATATAAAATTTGTACAATATCTATTCAGGGAAGTAGTTGCATTACCATGCATTGAAAAAAATGAGTCCTTTACCTGTTCGAGAAACACCATCCCTTATTGCTGTTATAAAAATAGTGTTGTACTAGACTATATATATTCAAGAAGTCCTCTCATTAATACAGCTCCATGAATTTAGAATACAGAACAGAATCAAAATGCTTGAAATCTGAAATTCCAGCAACATCCAAATATGAGTTGAATTTTTGTATATCTTTTAAGTTTAATTTCATTTTTCTAATAATTTATTTTAAATGCATTTCATAAAAGTGTACCTTTGCAATAGATTGGATTTTTTTAAAAAGAGAGTCTTCACCACTGCCCGCTCCAATAACTAAATAAAAAATGTCCAGAGAGCCATGAAAGTGGAAAGGTCATAAAGTGGATGACCCTTTACAAACTACTTTTTTCTTATGTACCTATTGTGATGGACACTAGAATTATAGAAATGAATATACACAAATTTTTTCCACTGGAAGACTGTTGTCTAATTACTTATAGCTGAATGGCTGAAGCTGTCATTTACAGACCAACAGCATTGTAGACCTAACCTGGTAAATTTCTAGAAATGCCAAATCTCACACCTGATTCTAGAACTATTAGAACCTGGATGTTAACAAGATAGCCAGGTGATTCATATGCATATTAAAATCTGAGAAGCACTGATCGAATGCATTTTGCCAGTGCTACTCATTAAGTGTCTGAAGACTGGAACTGGTTTGTGAACTGAACAATGGCAAGAAAAATGGAAATTAAAAAGAATTTCAAAAATTTTATGGCAACTTGACATTGGTGAATCTTGTATATGTGTGATTTTTAAAATTCTATTTTTTAAATTCTTATTGCTTACACCATTACAGATGCCCCCATTTCCCTCCACCTTTGTCCACTTCCACCCAGACCTGCTCCCCTCTTCCAGCAGATCTCTGCCCATTGGACAGATGCTATAGGGTTAAGTAAAGGAATTTTCTTTGCGTGTAATCTGGGTACCCTTTGAACTGCTGTTTTTTTGTTGTGTCCCAAGGTCGGCTAGTGTGTATGTGGGCTTGTCAGCATTATCTCTTCATACTGTAGATTGGAAGTGAGGTCCTGTTTTTACTGTCTCTGCCTCTCCTACTGTTCTCTGTGTGGCGTCTCTATAGTTTGTCGTGCAGAAGTTGTTCAATCAGCCCTCAGTTCTCTTTCAGGAAGAATTACTATCTAAATAGGTGTGTGTTTCTTGTGTTCATTGAGAGAGGTAAGTTTAGGGTCTTTCTGTACTGCCATATTGACCCTACCTATGTGTTGTGTTTTTATTTTTATTTCTGTTGATGTATTTTCTAATTTACTTTGTGGTTTATTTTGTTGTCTCCTGGCTTATATAAGTTTATGTTGTTTATTTTTATATATTTGTGAATTTTCCAGTTGTCCTTCTGTTATTTATTTCATTACATTTTATTGTTTTCCAAAAAGATACTTTAATGATTTCAATCTTTTGAAATTGATTAAGACTTCTTTTATCACCTAATATAATGTTCTTTTTTGGAGAATAGTCTATGTGTTGTTGCATAGAATGTGTGCTTTGTTATTTACAGTTGGAGTATTCCTCATATATGTTAGGTTTTACTGTTTTAGAGTGTTTTTCAAGTCCTTTATTTCTTTATATTTTATCTTGTTTTATTGTTTATTACATTATTAAAAGTTTGATATTAAAATCTCCATCAATTATTCTACATTTGCAATTTCTCTCCTTAATTTTGAAAATTATTACTTTCAACATTTTGGGACTCTGTTGTTAAGGACATGTATATTTATACTTCCTATATAGTGTTAGTAGATTGAGCCTTAATCAACATATAATGTCCTTCTTAATCTCCTATAATCTTTCATTGCTTAATATGTACATGACTAGTAATAATATAGCATTTCCAGCTGTACTTCAGTTAATGATTTCTTGGAATATATTTTCAATCATTTTATTTTCCATTGCTCTGTTTCTTTGCATCTAAAGTTAATTTTTTGAAGATGGCAGCAGAGTACGTAGCAGTGTTGTCTGCTTGCTCCCATTGTGGAAGGACTTGGAGTGAAAACATGGAGAGGAGTGAGTGTGGATTTCAGATAGGGTGAACAGGGACGGGAATGTGGGAGCAGTGTGAAGGAGGGTGGAAAGTTCGGCCGCGCTCCCCAAGCTGAGCCACTGGGCCTCCTAGACCAGGGCCTCTGCAGTACCACACCTGAAAGGGGCAGCTGCTGACCAGCTCATTATCCGGGATCTGCTTGGAAGCTTCCCCTGCCATAGGCACACCGACCCGCAAAGTCCCGGAGGGAGTCAGCAAGAAGGTTTGGTTGAAACAGCCTGGAGGCGTGGAAATAGTGAACAGCCCAGAATGTGAGAAACTGTATGAAATGAGTCTAGGTTGGGACTTCCTTGGCTGGCAACCCTGGGCTAATAACTCTGTGTCCCAGGTGTTTGCACCAAGGCTCCACCAAACAAAGAAGCAGAACAGAGCTAGGGAGAGGGGCCCATATGGGAAAAATGCGGTGGAACTGCAGACTTGTCAGGGGCCCCAGGCAGGCAAGTGGCACACGCAGGCAGAGAGGCAGGGATGCAGGTGTACAAGCAGGGACACAGGCCAGTGCTGCAGCTTGGAGGCAACACAGAGACATTTTTGGAGGAAAAATGGAGACAGGACCCGAAGCTGGGAAGGAACTATTGGCATGCACACTGGCTCACCAGCAGAACAGCATTGCTAGACAAGCCTGAGGAGGGCTGGAGGGTACCCCAGAACCAGGGGGAAGGGGACTCAACTAAGTGTGGCTCACAGCAGAGTGGCAGCAGGCCCACAAGTGAGAGAATAGCAGCCTCAGAATCAAGCTGGATCTCCTTACAGCCAGCCAGCCAGAAACGATTTGAAAACCACGGAATTTTGACCAGGGGTGGATCCAGAAAAACAACACAGCACCCAAAGCATCTCCACAAAAGAACTCAAGACAAGTGGGCAGAGTGACCCTCAATGAACTAGCCAGAGGGAAGGATCCAGCAAAGAGTAACTGAAATACAACCAGACAGCTTAAACAAATGGCATAAAGGGCATCCCAAGACCATCAAGCTCAGGAGATCAAAGAGACAGCATCACTGAATCCCCCAGGTCTCCTATACTGAATCTCATACCATGAGGGCAGGAAATCAAAGCAGACAATCTAAGAAACAAAAACAAAAAGAAGCATCCAACATGGGGAGACACAGAAACAACCTCCCAATGAAAGGAAAGGAGGAATCCCCAGAAAGAGAGCTAGATGAAACAGAGATAAGCAAACTATCAGACATGGAATTCAAAAGAATGGTTATAAAAGAAGCTGAATGAACTTGACAAACTCAGAGAAAACTACAACGAACTCCAGGGGGATTACAAATAACTCTGGGGAAACTACAAAGAACTCTAGAAAAGCTACAAGGAACTTACTTTGAACTACACCAGCATAAAAAAGGACATAGAAACTATCAATAAGAACCATGAAGAAATGAAGAATACAATATATGAACTGAAGAACACAGTAGAATCAATCAAAAGCAGGCTAAATGAAGCAGAGGATCGGATCAGTGAGTTAGAAGATAATGTAGGAAAAAATTTCCAGACAATACAACAAAATGAAAAAGACTGAAAAAGAATGAAGAGGGTGTAAGAGAACTGCCGGACAACATGAAACAAAAAATGTTCATATCAGAGGGATACAGAAGGTGAAGAAGAGGAGCGTGGGACAGAAAACCTGATTGAAAAAGTAATAACAGAAACTTTTCCTAACTTGGTGAGAGAAAAAGTCATGCACGTTCAGGAAGCACAGAGGGTCCCAATGAAGATGAACCCATAAAGGCCCACTCCAAGGCACATCATAATTAAAATGGCAACATTTAAGACAAAGAGAGAATTCTAAAAGCAGCAAGAGAAAAACAGCAAATAAATACAAGGGAGCTGCAATAATGCTATCAACTGATTTCTCAACAGAAACACTACAAGCCATAACAGAGTGGCAAAATATATTTCAAGCAATGAAAAACAAAGGCCTACAACCAAGAATACTCTACCCAGAAAGGCTCTCCTTCAAAATGGAAGGTGAAATAAGGAGTTTCCAAGACAAAGAAAGACTAGAAGAATACATCTCCACCAAATCAGCATTGCAAGACATGCTAAAGGGAATGCTTTAAGAAAAAGAGAGAGGGAGAGGAACATAGGTACAAAGGGAAATAAATAAATACATGTCAATAATAACCTTAAATGTAGATGGATTAAATGCTCCAATCAAAAGACATAGGGTAGCGGGATGGATATGAAACATGACTCACGTATAAGCTGTCTACAGGAGACACACCTCAAAACAAAAGATCTACACAGACTGAAAGTGAAGGGATAGAAAAAAAGTATTCCAAGCAAATGGACATAAAAAGCAGGGGTAGCAATACTTAGACAAAACAGATTTCATAGCAAAGGCCATAAAAAAAGACAAAGAAGGGCATTTCATACTACTTAAGGGAACAATCCATCAAAGGTATAATCCTGATAAACATATATACACCCAACATAGGAGCACCCAAATATATAAGGAAAATACTAAAAGACTACAGGAAGGATATCAACAGCAACACACTCATAGTAGTGGACTTTAACACCCCATTATCAATAAGAGACAGATTTTCGAAGCAAAGAAACACCAAAGATATTGAGTCATTGAACAACACACTAGATCAAAAGGATTTAACTAATATATATAAAACTTTTCACTCCAAAGAAGCAAAATATACATTCTTTTCAAGTGCACATGGTACATTTTCAAAGATAGACCACAGAGTAGGACACAAAACAAGCCTCAACAAATTCAAGAAATTTGAAATTATATCCAGCATCTCAGACCACAATTCCTTAAAACTGGAAATCAGCCTCAAGGAAAAAACTTAAAGACATTCATATTCATGGAGAATAAATAGCATAATATTAAATACTGAATGAGTTAACAATGACATCAAAGAAGAATCAAGAAGTTGCTGGAAACTAATGATAATGAACACACGACAACCCAAAACCTGTGGGACACAGGAAAGACAGTCCTGAGAGGAAAGTTCATAGCAATACAGGCCTACCTGAAAAGGATAGAAGCTCAAATAAAAAACCTAACCCTAAAGCTACAAGAACTAGAACAACAACAATAAACAAAGCCCAGAGCGAGAAGAAGGAAAGAAATTGTCAAAATCAGAGGAGAATTAAATGACATAGAGACTAAACAAACAATTCAAAAGATCAACAAAAGCAACAGCTGTTTCTTTGAAAAGATCAACAAAATCAAAAAGCCTTAAACCTGACTCATCATGAAAAAAAAGAAAGAAGACTGAAATAAACAAAATCAGAAACGAAAGAGGAGAAATCATGACTGATATCACAGAAATACAAAGGATAGTAAGAAATTACTACAAACAACTGCATGGCAAGAAACTTGGCAACCTAGATGAAATGGAAAATTTTCTGAAAACATGTAATCTTCCAAAACTGAATCAAGAATAAGTAGAAAGCCTGAACAGACTGATAATGAAAAGTGAAATTGAAACAGTAATCAAAAAACTCCCGGCACACAAAAGCCCTGGACTGGATGGCTTCACAGGTGAATTTTACAAAACATTTAGAGAAGAACTAATGCCTACCCTTCTCAAACTATTCCAAAAATTCCAAGAAGAGGGAAAATTCCAAAACTCTTTCTATGAAGCCAGTATTACCCTAATTCCAAAACAAGGTCAAGACACAACAAAGAAAGAAAACTACAGGCCAATATCACTGATGGACATAGATGCGAAAATCCTCAACAAAATATTGGCAAACCACATCTAGCAACACATTAAAAAGATCATAGACCACGATCAAGTGGGATTCATCCCAGGGATGGAAGGATTGTTTAATATTTGCAAATCAATAAATTTAATACACCACATAAACAAAATTAAACACAAAAATCACATGATCATATCAACAGATGCAGAAAAGGCATTTGATAAAGTACAACACCCATTTATGAGGAAAACACTCAGCAAAATGGGAATAGAGGGAGCATACCTCAACATAATTAAGGTTATATATGATAAACCTGAAGCCAACATCATACTCAATGGACAAAAATTGAAAGGATTCCCCCTGAATCAGGAATAAGACACGGATGTCCACTCTCGTTCAATATAGTGTTGGAAGTTCAAGCCACAGCAATCAGACAAGAAAAAGAAATAAAAGGCATCTGAATTGGAAAAGAAGAAGTAAAACTTAATTATTTGCAGATGACATGATAGTGTACATAGAAAACTTTATAAACTCCACTAATAAACTACTCAACATAATAAGTGAATTTGGAAAAATAGCAGGGTACAAAGTCAATATTCAGAAATCAAAGGCATTTCTGTGTACCAGCAATAAAATGTCAGAAATAGGAACTAAAAAAAAAAAAAAATCCCATTTACTATAGCAACAAGAAAAATAAGGCACCTAGGAATAAACTTAACCAAAGAGATAAAAGGTCTTTACTCAGAAAACTACATAACACTGAAGAAAGAAATTAAGGAAGAGACAAATAAATGGAACCAAATGCCATGCTCATGGATGGGAAGAATCAACATCATTAAAATGTCCATACTGCCCAAAGCAAGTTACAGATTCAACGCAATCCCTATCAAAATACCAGTGACATATTTCACAGACCTAGAACAAATACTTCAAATATTTGTACGGAACCCCCCAAAACCCCGAATAGCCACAGTAATCTTGAGACAGAAGAACACAGTAGGAGGAATCACAATACCTGACATCAAACTATACTACAAAGCCACTGTGATCAAAACAGTCTGGTACTGGCATAAGAACAGACATATAGATCAGTGGAACACAATAGAGAGCCCAGAAATAAACCCGGGTCTATATGGTCAACTAATATTCGACAAAGAGGGAAGGAACATCAAAAGGAGTGAGAAGAGCCTCTTCAACAAATGGTGCTGGGAGAACTGGACAGGGACGTGCAAAAAAATGAAACTAGGTCACCAACTTACACCACACACCAGAATAAACTCAAGATGAATCAAAGACTTAAATGTAAGCAATGACACCATAGAAGTCCTAGAGGAAAACATAGGCAGGAAATTTTCAGATATCCCACGTAGCAATATTTTCACCAATACATCTCCTAAGGCAAGGGAAATAAAGGAAAGAATAAACAAATGGGACCACATCAAAGTAAAGAGTTTCTGCTCAGCTAAAGAAAACATCAGCAAGATGGAAAGGAAACCAACCATATGGGAAAATATATTTGCCAATGATACCTCAGACAAGGGATTGATCTTTAAAATATATAAAGAACTTACACATCTCAACACCAAGAAGACAGACAACTCAATTAAAAAATGGGAAAGGACCTGAACAAAAACTTCTCCAAGGAGGATACATAGAGAATCTATAGACATATAAAAGAATGCTCAGCATCACTGGCCATCAGAGAGATGCAAATAAAAACCACAATGAGATACCACCTCACACCTGTCAGAATGGCCATCATCAACAAATCAACAGACAACAAGTGCTGGCGAGGATGTGGAGAAACGGGAACCCTACTGCACTGTTGGTGGGAGTGCAGACTGGTGCAGCCACTATGGAGAACAGTATGAAGTTACCTCAAAAAACTAAAAATGGAACTGCCTTTTGAACCAGTGGTTCCATTGCTAAGATTATATCCAAAGAATCCTGAAATATCAATTCAAAGAAGCTATGCACCCCTATGTTCATAGCAGCACTATTTATAATAGCCAAGTGCTGGAAAGAGCCTAAGTGCCCATCTGTAGATGAGTGGATCAAAAAACTGTGGTACATCTACACAATGGAATACTATGCAGCAGAAAGAAAGAAGGAACTCCTGCCATTTGTGACAACATGGATGGAACTAGAGAGAATTATGCTTAGCAAAATAAGCCAGGTAATTCAAGAAAAATATCATATGATATCACCTGATGCAGACTAATGCACAACACAAACAAATGAGCAAAACTGAACAAGGAACAGAATAACAGTTGTCACGGGGGAGGGGAGAAGGGGGTTAGGTAGGGTATGGGTTTAGTCAAAGAACATGCACAAATGACTCATGGACATGGACAACGGGGTGGGGAATGACTGTAGGAGAAGGGGCGGGCTGGGTAAGGAGGAGCAATGGGGGAAAAATGGAACAACTGTAATTGAAAAACAATTTTTAAAAATGCTCCTAAAAATAAATAAATAAATAGTTTTTTGTAGATGATATATAGATGTACTCATATTGTGCCCCCTTTTTATATATTCTTCCATAATGTCTCTTATTTTCAAAAATTTACCCATTTACATTTAAATTGGTGAAAAAGGCTTACTTCTGCCATTTAACTATTTTTTCCATCTGTTTAATATGTATTTTCTCAATTCTTTAATTACTAACTTTTTCACATTTTGGTTGATCTTTTTGATGATGTACACTATGAATTCCCTCCCTTTTACCTTTTTCTGTATAGTTTTTAGTCATTTTACTGTTCATTACCTTGAGATTTATAACTTCTAAAACTTAAAACAACCTAGTCTGTAGAGTAACAATTTAATTTTGATAGTATACCGTCATTCCAATCTTATTAATCCTTGTCCTAACACTATATATTTTTATTTTACAGATTGCAACTTTATATTTCATATGTACATTAACATACTTATAATTACTGTTTTATATTTATCTTTTTGTATCATATAGAAAATAAACTGAAATTTATAATAATGATAGCGATTATATTTATCTATATAGCTGCCTCACTAGGGATAATGTTTTTTATGACTTTGAGTTGCTGTTCAGTGTTCTTTCATTTCAGCCTAAAGGATGTCATTTACAATTTTTTGCAATGCATGTATTCTCGAAACAAATTCCCTTAGCTTTTGTTTCTGGAAATTATTAATTTTCCCTTTATGCTTAAAAGAATAGTTTGCCAAATACAGAAGTCTTAAATTCTTGATTTTAAATTTTTTCATTTATCTCTTGAAATGTGCTAGCTCACTACCTTCTGGACACTATGATTTCTTATTAGTTATTAATTTTATTGAGTACCCCTTGCAGGTAAAAAATCTTATTTCTCTTGCTGCACAGATCATCTTTGTTGTTCAACAATTTGACTATAATGTATCGCATTGTTGTAGCTTTCTAAACTTATTCTGCTTGAAATTTGTTGGGCTTCTTGGATACTTAGGTCAATACATTTCATCAAGTTTGGAAAATAATAATTTCTTCAAATATTATGTCTGCCTTTTTCTCTTTCTTTGCTGCTTTTGAGACTCCCATATGCATATGTTACTCATACAACTCCCTCAGATTTAGTTTACTTTTATTCATTCGTTTTTCTTTCTGCTCCACAGATTCAATTTTAATTGTCTTATCTTCATGTGTCCTGCTTCTTTCTTCTGCATATTCAAGTCTAGTATTAAATTTTTCTAATGAATATTTTTTTTCATTTCAGTTACTGTATTTTTCATCTTTAGAGGATTTCTTGGTTTCTTTTTATAAATTATATATCTTTACTAATAATCTCATTTTTCATACATCATTTTCTTGATTTCTGAATTCTTTGTCATTTTTTTAGCTTGTTGAATATATTTATGAAAGTTGGTTTAAAACTTTTCTCCATCAAGTTCAATGTTTCAGCTTCTTCAGAGATGGTTCCTGTGAATTAATTTACCCTTTGAACACACTATAGATTTTGTTCCTTTATCCACATTGTGATATATTTGTTGAAAACTTTCAAATATTATAATGTGATAACTCTGGAAATTGGTTTCTCACTATTCCTCAGGGTTTGTTTTTCTTGATTGTCGAAGTCTTCACTTGAGTTCAGCCAGTGTTCTAAGACTTCTTTGAATGCCAGGAGATTTAAAGAAAATAATTTTTTTTTACATTGACTGAGTGTTGGGGTGTTCCTTTAACATGTAGGCAGGTCATTAGCAATTATACCTCTAAGAGGTGAAGAGTTCTTTTCACAAGTAGTGAAAGCTTAAAGTTGTAGAAGTTTTCTGCACATGTGTTTTTCCTGAGTATCTGTGCGGCTTTCTAAATTCCACAGTATATACAAATGCTTTGGAATTCCCCAGTATTGTGAAGAAGGTCTCTCCCTAGCCTTTCCTCCAAGGCTTAGGTGCTTTACTGAATGTTTCTATTGTAATCTTTGTCCCAGGTAGCTTTGGATGTGTTTTTATATTACAGTATAACGTTTTTGAGCAACTTTTCCACTACTAATGGGTTCACACTTATGGGAAAGAGAGACAAACACCATTTGTATTTTTCCTGGTACACCTCAGACAGGTTAAAGAAGAGATTAACAAAGTAATTTCTCTGTGGTGGACCTCTTTCTTTAAAGAAAATATTGAGTGTGGGATCTGTGTATATGGGTATATGGGTAAGAGAGGTCAATTTCCAGATTTTGCCTTTTTTAGGGTGCAAGGGTTTGGGAATCCCTCAAGTGGAAACATGAGACACTTACTCATGTATATTATGTCCCACACTGGGAGCCTTAGTTCTGTGCAGGTAGTATATTTCCTTAGAAAATATTCCCATGAGTTATTTTGCCCACAGAATACAAAGTTGCCAATCACCTTAGAATAAGTGTGTGTGTGTGTGTGTGTGTGTGTGTGTGTGTGTGTGTGTTTATGGAGGGGTGCTAAGCAGAGGTGCTGCCCTGTTATCAGTTCCATATCACTGAAGTTCTGCATTTGCCTAGAGCTTCTATGAGTCTCTCTGGAAAGACTGGATGCCGTTTCCACACCTGGTCACATACTCTGTTCTACTTTGCTTGTCAATATGCTCTCATTAGCTGGTGATTTTATTTTCTCTATTATAAATTATTTCTTTTGTAATGTTTTTACTTCCTATTATTCTATAGATGTTTGTGGACAAATGACAATAAAAAATGTACTCAGTCTATTGTGTTGAAATAACAACATACTGAAATTCTTCAGTTTTATGTGATGATGTTTCTGTTCCCCAACAATCTTTAAAAGGAATTTTGAGGTGCTAGAGTATTTTAGAAAATGAAGGAATAGGAAGTGGTATTCCAGAGGGAAACTGTCTGGACTCTATTATATGCTACTTTAACAGATGTAAGGAAAGATCTGTAAAAAAATCAGGGGCCTTAAAATGTGAATTATAAAAGTCTAAAGTTCTTGTATTGGCAGAATTTAAAGTGGAAAAAAGATAATCTGGAAAGAATATACACTGAAAATTTTTTCTTATGTGACAAATGGGGAATAATGAGCTGAAGCTTTTATTTATTCTGTTATGAAACTCTATTACTGTTTTAAGTTAATATAATTGAGACCAAGTGTCATTTTAATATATTAAGAGATCATGCTTCTGTACTTATTTTATAAATCTTTACTGTAAAAGAACTGAATATTGGCCATCTGTAAACACTTACAAAATCATTTTTTTGAAAGTTGAGAAGTATGTACCTCCTGTGATGAGGAATGCCTTAGTGGAATTAACTATAACAGGATCACAAAGTTTTATCACAACGAACAAATTACACAACCTAGAAATTGTCTCGTCATGTAGTAACAGGTATGATAATTATATCTTTTCTCTTGGTTTCAAAGAGTATACATGTTTAGAATAGAATGAGCCATCCTTAGTTCTAATGTTATTTGAATACCATTTCATTCATTTATTCATTCAATATGTTTGAAGCACCTACTATGTCCCAGATGTACAAATGTGTACCATTAAAAAGTGGTAAACAAAAAAAAGGTGCCAGACCTCATGAAGCCTGTGGGGATGTCAGAAAAATAAAAACAAATGTAAATATGCCTATAAAATAATTATGAATTATGATAAAAATCTATTAAGATAACTAATATTGTGTGGAAGTAGAGAGTAAGAAAGTAGTGGTATTTTACTTAGGATGAAGAAAGAAGACCTTTCTGAGATGACATTTAGGGTAAAATCTGAAGGTTTAGAAGGTACCAAACAGAGAAAATGTAGTAAAAACATAGAAGTCTATTCTTGGCAGAAAGAATAAGAAGAGTGAGGCTTTGAGATTAAAACTCTTGCAGTATCTATAAATTAATTGCATTGTATTGAAATTGCATCTTTATGGGTACAATATAGCAGTGGGACTTAAGTGTATGATCTCTGAATTCAAAAAGTTGATGTTAAAATCATGAATATACTATTTCCCCTAAATTATCCAACTAGATTTAAGACTCTGCCTGGACAAAAAACTTAATATCTGAGCCATGCGTATAATAAGCGCTTAATAAATTGTAATTATGATTATTTTTTTCCAATTTTACTGAGATATAATTGACATATAATATTGTGTAACTTTAAGGTGTACAACAAAGTGTCATTTAATACATGTATATATTGCAATATTTTTACAACCATAATGTTTGTTTTTTCCATTTCTTATTAGACTCTGAGCCACTTGTGTTTATAAACTATATATTAATAATTATTGTGACTCAGCAGCTTAACAAAATGTTTTACACATGGTAGACCCTAGCCAATGTTTATTTAATAGGTTAAAAACAAAATGATATGAGTATACATGCTGAAGTTTCATTTGGAGTCATTGGTTTATTTAGGGATATGTAAAATATATACCTTAGTGTGTGTGGGGGTTACTTTTTGGAAAGTTTCCAGGTAATTCCCATTTTACAACTGCACAGCAGCATACTAAAACGTGATTACCATCTGCTGGCCTCAACTGTGTACACCTTTAGGCCAGAAGATGGTAATATACATGAAATGTTCTTTTCCGCATGTTGCCAATACCTTTGCCACCTACCTTTGATACTTAACTAGATCATAGAAATCATTAGAAGTATGAACTGTCTAGCATTTATTTTATATGTGATGTCATATTTAAATTTAACAAGGATCTATGACATAATTGATATTATCTCTCTGATTCATAAGTAAAGAAAGGAAGCATAAGAAAGATAAACAATTGGAGCCCAAGATCATACAGTTAAAAAATAATAGATTCAGGTGTTGAACTAGACAGGCAGTCTGTTGACCTACCTCTCTTAACCCTCATGCTGTACCTTAAGACAAGAGACTTAGAGCTGGCTTAGCTTTCTTCTAAGATCACCAAAAGGAGGATAGACAATGCCTTTCTTCTCCTTTGAAATGATGAGCTTATTGCCAAAGAGATAGAAGCATGAAAATGTTAACTAGTAAAAATAAAGCCAAATTAACCCAAAATAGAGTATTAAAGTCAAAAGCAAGCTTTGTTCTACTACAGTATGTTTGTGTGTGATTCTAAGTCAGTCAAGATCATTTAGACAGCATATGACTTGCTCATTTAATTTACTAAACACTTGATATCAATAACATTGAATTTGTGTGATGATATCATTTAACATTTGCTGAATACCAATAAATTATGCATTATGGAAAAACTGGGAAACAAACCCTTAATCCAGTGCCTTAGACAACAAGTAGATCTTTTGCCTGATTCAGTGGGAAACAAAATAAGGGAAGAAGGAGGAACTCAGTTAAAGGAGAACAAATAAATCAACAATCAAAAAGAAAACAAAACAAAATAAATAGCTATCTTGATTTACATGGCTAGATTATATGGGAAACATGTAGCTGCTGAAATTTGTCTTCAGAATCTACTTCTTATTTTCCTTGCTTGTCTTTTTCTTTTTCCACAAATATCTAGTAAATAAGGATCATGCTTGCTGTCATGAGATACATGAATTTGTGCTAATCAAAGTATAGACTGAGCAAAGTGATATTTTTTCCAGTATTATTGCTAAAAAATTTACATATACCACTGTATAATTTTAAGGTATTCAACATGATAGTTTTATTTACATATATTTGTTATCGGAGAAATTCCCAGAAACTTGGTTCTTCTCGCCAACACAGTAAAGTATTACAGATCAGTGAGTCTGTTATCATGCAAGCAAGCAAGCAAGCAGAGTTTATTGGTGATATATTCTCATGGAAGAGGACAGGCCTTGCTGAGGTGGAAGAGAAGGGCAAGAGCAAGAGAGGCAAGGACAAAGGTGGCAAGAGCAATATCTGGGGTGGCCTGAAGCCCGGTGACCAAAGTTCAAGTGTGCCATCTGATGTGTTAATGTTTTCTCTGAGAGAGATAATACTTTTCCAGATATCATCCACCAAGTGGTATTTATGTCCACAACACTTTAATAGGTGCTAGAAAGGATACAGAAAATGAATAAGATCTTGTCCTATTTCCTGAGAAATTTTAATTTGATATAAAAGATCAAATGATTACAGTGGGGGACACAATTTTCATTGAGTTAGATCTTACACTTGTTTTTGACTAAGTTTTGGCATCTGAATCCAAAAATGAACCCAGTTTTTCTCTATCACATCAACTTTTTAAGGTACAGGATATCCTCCCTTTGTCCCAAAATTCATACAAAATGTACATACAAAGGAAAATAAAGAAAAAATTACCTGAATATACTGTTTATCTAGAGGTATTTTATTCATATAAAGGCTATATGTTGTTACTGTAAGTCAAACTGTGTACAAGTAGTAAAGTTCTGCTACCAGACATACATATTAAGGTATGTTATATTTTCAAACGACAGGCTGGGAAATGCCAAAATGAGATATTTAAAACAGTCCCCTTCAGTTGGCAAAACTTTAACAAATTGCTTCATGTGCACAGATGGGAATATAATGTTCTTTCTGTCAACAAGTGGCTCGTGTGGAATGTTTGGATCACCAGGTCTGAGGTCAGATCTTGGAGGCCAATTCGACTCCACCCAATGCTTCTCACGAGCTCCGCTGTCCCACATACACAGAAAACAGAGATACTTGGTGTGTCCACATTGCTGACCAAAAAGGAAGCAGATGATTTTAAGGTCAACACAGATGATTCAATTGTGCTTGTGATATTGCAACAGATCAACAACTTTCTTTATGTCTTCATATTCTTCAGGAAAACAAACTGAATGTCCAGTTGGGACTGCACCAAATAAATTGCCATTGTGGAGGAGGACACACTTCAAGCTCCGCTTTGAGCTATCAATGAACAGTTGCCATTCAGTTGCATTATGGATTGGAATTCCCAATTCCTCCCTTAAACGATGTGTATTATGGCAATACACAAAGCCCTTATGAACGGAGTCATCTTCAATTTCAAGATCTTCATCGTTGCTGTCACTTAGTTCTTCACCATACTCCTGTTTTTCAAAGGAGGGTAGTTCAATGAAAACTGGCACTGGGACTTCAGCTGAATGATGCACTGGGTGTATAGCTGATGGTAGACTAGGATACTCTATTTTACATTTATTTTTCTTGTTATATCCTGACGTTTTCGCCATACAAAAGTGACAGTCACTTGAATGATCTCTGGGCTCTCGCTAAACCATAGGTATACCAAATGGCAATTTATCATGTGTTCCCTTCATCTACATCCATAAATTCTTGACACACTGCTTGTACACCTTGTGGGGGGCCCAAGACTTATCTTGATCACCAAGTTTTACTTTAAAATGTGCAAAATGCGCTTGCCTGACAAATGCGCTGGTGTTTGTCCTTTGACTGGGAATGTTGAAACTGCCACAGGTATAACAAAATGAATCAGGGTTGTTTAGGCACTTATGATGAGAAATAGCAGAAGCAGACATGATCTGAAGGAAAGGAAATAAGTACGTATGTAAATAAAAAAATTAATTCTACAAACTCATTGTATACAAACAAGAATTCAGACTACACTTTGGGATACCATTCACTGTATAGAGTGACATACAAGCTCTCACCACACTGTCTCATGTGTAACTGAACAGCCTAGACAAGTATGAACCTGTTGCTGGACTCCAAGGTCATCTCCCACCCCTCCCCACTCAAGGGAGGTTTGCTCTCAGCCAATAGGAGAGCACTAGTGCTTTCCTCAATCCCGGCTCAATCCAGCCTAGAGTGGTCACATTAAGATAAGCTGTACAAAGACCTTATATGCACAACCCATGGACATGAACTAAGTGGGGGTGGTATTGCTGGAGGGAAGGGGGGGTACTAGGCAGAGGGGAGCAAAGGGGGAAAATTGGAACTACTGTAACAACATAATCAATAAAATATACTTTATATATATATAAACAGATTCAAACAGCACTTGAATAATAAAATGTGCTGCTGTAAAAGTTATATATAAACAAACTCATAGATACAGAGTGAACTGGTGGTTGCCAGAGGGGAGGTGGCTTGGGGCATCGGGTGAAAGGTGAAGGGATTGAGAAGAACCGATTGGCAGTTACAGAATAGTCATGGGGATGTAAAGGACAGCATGGGAAACACAGTCAATAATATTACCAGTGGAGTAATGGAAATGGCCAACTTGGAGAGAAAATTTTTCCTCTAGAACTGAATTTTAAAGGTAAGTTGTGTAAATCATTATATATGGGTCATTGAATAATATAAAAGACTAGCTTTTCAACAATATTTTTATTAAAAGTTCTGTGTTTTTCATAAGATGTGATGTGTTTCCTAGAAAATACTGATAAAACTTCTTGGAAAAAGTATGCCAAGCATCATGATGTTTTCAAGGCCATATAATTTAATAGTAAAATTTCAACTCCAATTTTCTGCCATTTCTAGCCTTGAGAAATGTATGCTGTATTTATTATGATGTGATTGACCTATGGTTTCTCCATCATTTACATTAGACTCCTATGATACCCATAATAATGTCCTTTAAATCATGTCTATAGAAGTCTACAGTGCCCAGTAAAAGCACACACCGCAGTTTATTTATTTACTCAGTGAAATGTTACTTGACAAGATGACCTTAGAAGAACATATTACCATAAGGTTTCAGAGTGAGAGCTCGAGGGTGAAGGTGGGTGGCAGCTGGCTTAGTGCATCTCAGATACTTCTTTCTAATCTTAGCAAATTAAACACTCGAACTGCAGATTTTAAAAAGTCGTCAGTCTCTAACTGGCAGGAATTATTGTTGGAGGCGAGGGTAGCTTTTTTCCAAGTTATTCAATCAAGGAACAATAATTGCATCTTGAATTGTCATGGACATAAAAGCCACATGGTTTTGGAAGAGGAAAGAAATGTCATTAAAAATAAGAAAGAGTAGTTGGCTGCAGCAGCAAACAAATATGTCAAACATTTAGTTTTAAATGCCAAGACAGGAGAGACCTTACAAACAGAAGTTGAGAGTCAATTCCATAATGAGGAAATATAGTTGTTTAAAGCCCTTGCTCCAAGGACTGTGAGACTGTACTCTAGAGAGGCTGAATAACCTGCTGTAGTTGACCTCAATGAGCAACTAGAAATGTGCGGTGACAAAAGATTTCACAATATATTGGGTCACAGACATAAAGTGCCTTATAAGAGACTGGATCTTTAAAATAACATATGCTGTAAATATCATATCTTGACCGCACACTTGGAAAGACTGAGAATGAATTCAGAAAATAAGATATTTTGGTAAAGCTCCAGTGATTTTCTTTGCTCAATCTTGGAAACTTTGGCTTAAATAATTGTTTGGATGAGATCATTACTAAAATTGTAACCAAGAAATATCAACATGCAGATGTTACTACTATTCTCTGTAGTGATAACTAATTAGTATAAAAATGATGTCAAACCTGCCAAAATCTGAGGGGGCAATAGTAATGAATTGATAATGAACCTGTATTATTTGTTGGGGGGATCTTCTTAAGTAAAAATTTTGTTGAAATCAATTTATGTGGTTATTAGAAATGCCTGGTGTCCTGAGACTTGGACTTGAAAATGACTGAAAACAATTGACTATGAAACTAAAACTAGACACTGGTGTACTTTAAAGTAACTGATAGAGCAGTACTTAGGACTAGACCTAAGTTAAACTGTACTGGTAATAAGTTTGTATCTGGTACATGACTACATCGTCTATATTTTAACTAATACCATATTACTTACTCCCAGTGAGTAATTATCAATGAAGATGTTTGCTATTACAATTGTCATTTGCATTCATTTTCTATTGCTGAATAACAAAGTTAACAACTTAAACACCTGTATTTACTATCTTAGAGTTTTATAAGTCAGAAGTCCTGGAAGACTCAGCTAGATTCTACTCTACTCAGGGCTTGACATTCACCAGGGATCTCCTTGATGAATCTGCTTCCAAACTCATTCACGTTGTTAGTCTAATTCACTTCCTTCTGATTGTATGTCTGATGTCTCCAATTTCCTCGCAGAATGTTAATAAGACCCTGTTTTATCTCTTAAAAGCCACCTGCTTTTCTTCTTACAAGACCTACTCCATCTTCAAAGCCAGAAATAAAAGATTAAATCCTTCTCATGCTTCAAGTATCGGAATTCCACTTCTGCCACCAACTAAAGAAAATTCTTTGCTTTTAAAGAGCTCATATGATTGGGTTAGATCAACCCAGATAGATTTGCATCGCTATATAATATGACATAATCACAAGGGTGCTGTCACATCATATTTGATACTCAAAGGGGAGGGAATATACAGGAGAGGGTGTCGTGGGGGTCATTATTAGAATTCTGCTTATCACATGAATTAAACTTATCTGCTAACACTTAGCACCTTCTACTTTATTTACATTTGTATGGTGATCTCTTCAATAGAAAAAATATTCAAGTCCCAAAGGAATAAAAGTATAACGGTAAAATGCTGACACAGTGCTTAACATAATCTGGTTAAGGGGACCTCATGA
Organism: Furipterus horrens; assembly: GCF_987537825.1. Taxonomy (NCBI): domain Eukaryota; kingdom Metazoa; phylum Chordata; class Mammalia; order Chiroptera; family Furipteridae; genus Furipterus; species Furipterus horrens. Next base: position 4,450,430 of record NW_028327187.1, read on the forward strand.
AATAATCCTTCAAATCATGCTGCATAGTTAGCATGCTCAAAAATTTGATTATAACTGAGGAATATGATTATTTTCTACATTTTAACATTTATTAAATTTTAATAAAATCAATACAGGTTTATTGACAACTTATAATTATATAAAAATCTTGTTTTTTTGTGTCAGTAGTCTTTAATTTAAGAGCAGTTAAAAGAGTAATTAAAGTCTCAGGTCAGCCTACAGAAGTTAAAATATTGCATATTTGCAAAGAAAAAAAGGAAGCCAATAATCTCAGTAGCACATTAATATTTAACTAGAGCCAAAATAGTAATAAGAACCATTAAAAGATATATGAATTAGTATGTTATTTATCTTGAGTGTTGTTACTCAGAAAGTAACATTAGATTACAGCATGTTGGGCCTATTCTGGAAACTAACAGCCACACTCTGAGTTTTCTGAAGGCTTGTCCCTAGAAGAAGGTTGAGAGGGCAAATTTGTAAGCAATGTTATGATAAACTGGAATCAAATTCAGAGGAGAAAACTAATATTGGTCAGGAAATGGTAAAGTTATGACTGAGTTTTCAGTATTGGTTGTGTGTCAAAGAGCACACAGTCCTGGGCTGTTCGTAGGTGTCTACATTCAGGATGAGTGAGTCAAGAGCTAAAAAAAAGAACAAACAGTTGAGCAGGTTGCTAATTTGAACATCTTCTGAGGCCAGAATGTGACATAAATGTGTAAAGAGGTTGCATGTAGAAGTATAAGTAATGGAACGCAGGGCTGAAAAATGTCACATACTAACCTGACAAGCTCAGGGGAGTCCTGCATGGTGGCCTTGCAAACTCGGAGATTGGAAGCAACCACAAAAGGTGGTCTGAAATGAACGCTTCCCAACTGAAACCAAGTCATGGTGGGCAGTCATGTCCCAGGCTAGACTGTTTTCTGACAGAAGTCCATCTTTATCTTCTCTGAGACTCTCTGTTGTCATTTTGCATCTAAAATAACACACCTTTGGAATGCCGAAGTTCCTTTTTCTGGACCCCTTACAGCACAAGCACCACACCGGAAGGAGACCACAAACCCTCTCATGGTCATTGTTATTCTGTTCATTGTTGGCTGGTAACTGTCCTGTACCCATCTATGTAAAAGAAGTATATGTCTGTCATTTTAATTTTTATCCAATCCCAAAGGTTTGCGTTCTCTCATCTCCCTAATCTAGCACCAATGGATTTCATGTAACTAACTCCCTTACTTCTCCTTTTTTTTTTTAATGTAATGTATAAAATAAAGTGCAAAACTGCCATTTTATGGAGCATTTTCTCAATCTGTTGAGGCTTTGCTTCTTGGAAATCATTACCAGTTTGGCTCAAATAAACTGATAAAAATTCTACAAGTCTGGACATCTCTTACATTGACACCAGAAAATGAAAGTAGAGTACTTTTTTCCACTAAATGAATTCACCTAGTAAAATATACCTGTGGATAAATGTGCCTTATGTGTTTGTGACCTTTGAGTGCAGGCATGCACATTGGTTTTAAGAAAATGGTTTATGCTTGAGCCCAATTGAGGCAATTGAAACAGGGAATAGTCTAAGATGATGGATAAAGATGAGGTGTCGGTGGTACAACGGTGATGGTGATGGTGGTGATGGTGGTGATGATTATGACAGTGAGTTGGGAATTTCTCTGCTGATTTTGCTCCTTGTGTGGTAGACCTTGAGTCTGAAGGTCTGAAGGTCTGGGTGTGTTGCTCTTTTATCATAACAGATGTTTCCTTGTCTAAAACTCAAGATCTCAAGAGGGGTAAGGTAAAGGAGCTATAACATGAGCAAAGGGAAGGGTAGCTACACTCGGCAGATGATGAAACTGTGACTAAGAGAGGTTATATGAGTTGTACAAGCTTAAGCAGCTAATAAGAGGAAAAAACACATGAGCCCCTTTTCTTACACAATAGTCATAATCACTTACTAAAAAAGAACCTCAGCTGGGGTACCAAAGTTCAAAGTCTTATCCCAGTTGTGTGTGAAGAATCTGTACATATAAGAGATGTTTCATGCCTTTTATCATCATGGTCTTACCATGCTGTGACCTTTGATCCTGAGTTTTCGAGGTACTAACCTCTGGGTGTAACAAATATGAGGCTGAAGTAAAAAAACAAAAAAAACAAAAAAACACCTTTTTGGAAAATTTTTTTGGATGTAGGACATATTTGACAAAGAACATAAACTTATATAGAGATTAAATAAGATTCTCTGACATAATGTAAAATTAACTGCAATTTGAACAGAGGGACACAAAGTAAAAGAGGAAAGTTAGAATGTGCACAATCCCCTTAAAGAAGAAGAGAGGGGGAATGAAAAGGAGACTTTGGATGGTTCCTAAGATGGTAGGTAGGTGATGCTGTTGGTCTAGACAATCTGTAGCTTATTTGACTGGGGTAAAGGGTAGATTTGGCAGGCATTCTCAAAATGAGGAGTTTTATGCAAAAATATGAAGTTACAAGATTGATACATCATGCGTGATTGCATTATGAAAAAATTATTTTGTATGAGGATTCACTACAGGGCTTCTTTAATTATGCAGTTCCCTAAAATATTTACATATCTGCTTACAGATCATTAACTACACCAAGCAGCTGGGGTTAGCAGGCACTGAATCAGAAAACTAAAAGATTTAGGAATGTCTACCTCTGAAAAATCTATCAGCTGTAGAGTTAAGAGCTTCTCAAGAGTAGAGAACATGTCATATTCTTTTGTTTGAGATACTAGGTGCTCATTTGATTTTCAATAAAGCAATGGAGATTTGATGCACAATGGTTAAATTTAATGAATAAAGTTGTAAATATGCATACCTACTTCCAGAAAAGAATTTGATTGGCCTCAAAGAAACTGCATATATCTAAAGAATGACCAATGATATAGTGTGATAGGCCAAATAAAAACCCTCCAAAGATGTTCATAACTTAATTCACAAATCATTTAAATATGAAATGTTACATAGCAAGGGGGAACTAAGGTTTCAGATAGAATTAAGTTTACTATTTATTGACCTTAAAATAGAGACATGATCCATTTGAGCCTACAAATCCTTAAAAGTGGGAGAGAGGAAAAAATGTCTATCAGAGTGATGCTATGTAAAAAAATTTCCATGAATGTCCACTGTTGTCTTTGAAGAGAGAGGAAGGAGGCCATAAGCTATGGAATGCTGTCATCTTATAAAAACTGGAAAAGGAAAGGATGTAAAAAAGGAAAGGATGTGGAAAAGGAAAGGAAGTGAGACCTATTTGGGGCTCCTGACTCCTAGAACTATATGATAATAGATTTGTGGGGGTTTTTTTCAATTCACTAAATTTGTGGTAATTTGTTACAGCACCAATAGAAAACAAATACCCACAAAAACAGAGGAGTCAGTTAAATGTAAGACTGAAAACCATTAAAATGCTAGAAGAAAACATAGGCAGTACAATCTCTGACATTACTCTTGGCAATGTTTTTTTCTGATATAACTCCTCAGACAAGGGGACAAAGAAAAATAAGCAAATGGGACTATATCAAAGTAAAATGTTTTTTGCACAGCAAAAGAAACTATCAACAAACTAAAAACACAACCCACTGAATGGGAGAACATATTGACTAAAGATACACCTGATAAGAGGTTAATATCCAAAGTTTATATAAAACTTATACAACTCAACACCAAAAACAAACAAACAAATAAACAAATAAATCATTTTAAAAGTGGGCCGAGGACCTGAATAGACCCTTTTCCAAAGAGGACATACAGAAGGCCCATAGACATATGAAACGATGCTCAACATCACTAACCATCAGAGATGCAAACTAAAACCACAATGAGATGCCACCTCACACCTGTCAGAATGGCTACCATCAGTAAATCAGCAAACAAGTGCTGGTGAGGATGTGGAGAAATGGGAACCCTCATGCACTGCTGGTGGGAATGCGGACTGGTGCAGCCTCTGTGAAAAGCAGTATGGAATTTCCTCAAAATTTTGAAAACAGAACTGCCTTATGATCCAGTGATTCCACTTCTGGGAATATATCCAAAGAAATCTGAGGCACCAATTCAAAAGAATATATGCACCCCTGTGTTCACTGCAGTATTATTTACAATAGTCAAGATTTGGAAGCAGCTCCCATGCCCATCAGTAGATGAGTGGGTAAAAAAAGCTGTGGTACATTCATACAATGGGATACTGCTCAGCCATATATTTTTAAAGAGAAGGAAATCTTACCTTCTGCAACATAGCATGGATGGACCCGAAGGCTATCGTGCTCAGTGAAATAATTCAGTCAGAGAGAGACAGGTACCATATGATCTCACTCACATGTGGAATCTGAAGAACAAAATAAATGAACAAACAAAATTAAAACAGCCTCATTGATACAGAGAGACAGAGAACGGACTGACAGCTGTCAAAGGGGATGGAGGTTGCGGTACTGGGTGAAAAAGGCGAGGGGATTAAGCCAAAATAACATCAACCTCATAAACACAGACAACAGCATGTGGATCACCAGAGGGAAAGAAAGCGGTGGGAGATGGTGAGGGAACAGACTTGACTTCAGGTGGTAAATACACAACTCACTGAAACCTATATAATTTTATTAACCAACGTCACCCCAATACATTAAATAGAAAACAAAAAAGAAGAATGAAGTAATTTCAAACAATAAACCATTACTTCTGCAATACAATAGCCACCTATTTTCTGGCGGCTTATGAATTTGAAGGATAAGGTATGTCCTACTCACCTCTCACCCCAACACATGCAGGGTGGGGCAAAAGGTGGTCTGCATTGGTGAGTAAACAAAACAGAGTTTATTCTTGTATCGTTTTCCATACAACTGTAAACCTACTGCTGGCAACCCCTGCAAAGGCGGGAGCTGCCACCGGGGCTGTGGCCCTCGCTGCTGTCCCAATATCTCGTCTTGTCATGTCTTTTACTTGGTGTCTTGTTCGTTTCGAGCGGCTATTATAAAAACATCATAGACAGGGAGGCTTAATCAAAAGCGTTCATTTCTCACATTTCTCAAGGCTGAGAAGTCCCGTATCGAAATGAACACAGGTAGAGTGTCTGGAGCATGCAGTCGTCCGAATTCATAGCCCATCCTCTACTTGCTGTGCCCTCCTGTTGCAGGAAGGCGGAGAGAGTTCTCTGGAGGCTCTTTCATAGGAGTGCTCATTTTATTCATCTCAGCTCATACTACCACTCTATGGGGACTGAGGATTTTAACATGAAATTTATGGGGGCACAAATATTCTGTGTGTAATATTTGGCCTCTTGGAGTCTTCCTGGCTCTATTCCCAGGGGGACTCCTTCAGAGCCATCTCAGGTGAACCAACAAATAAGACGAAGTATGAACACATGCGTCTGACTTGACACCTCAGTTCTATATCTCTGCTGGCCATGGAGCCAGGGGCAATGTCAGGTAGCAACAGTGGTTTGACACATGGGAGAAAATCAGGGAGTTTATCTTACTTGGCTTCTTTCCTTGTGGGACACAGCAACTCTCATTTTATTTGTTTATTTCTCTATTTCTCTGTATTGACCTTAGCAGAAAACACACACACACACACACACACAAAAGAAGGAAACATGTTTTTGTGTCACCCCCATCATGTGATAGGCAGAGAAAACATTGTGCTCAGTTATTTTGGCCAAAGGCAACTGGCCATGCTCTGTTTGCAAGAAATTGACACAAACAAAATATACATAAATGACACAGGCTATATATGGCTATCCGAACACACCCAATACTCTATGTGGTTGCTGGTTCCAGTAAGGCAAGACTTGGAGGCTGCTATTGTGGGTCTGAAATGTGAGAAAGATGGGCAAGGCCACAGCCCTTCAAATGTTCTTTTCTTGCAAGTAAAATTGAGGCTTTTCAGGAAAAGAGAGCTTCTTTGTCTGATTAATGAGGGTTTAATTCCCCTCCATTGGCCATAAAAATTATTTGTTTGTTACCACCTCTAATTTTTAGACCCTACTTCTAATGCTATACTTCTAATTCTTGCCATGTTCTGGGGAATGAATGCTTCTATACTTCTTTTTTTTTTTTTTTTTTTTTTTTTACCAAGTCTTACGTTGGGTACATTCAAATCCTTGCATCATGTATGTTTGTGAACAGAACACCTGGCTTTGACAGTGATTAACTCCTATTTCTGGTTCATTGCCACTCAGGCAATGAATGTGTGGGCAAGAAGTCCAGAAAAATACTTCTATGGCTGAGACTGGACACTCCAACAGCTGTGGATTTATATTGCCCACATTAGACAAGCAAGAATACATCATCCATTTTCTTCAAATATACAAACTCACTAAAACTTTAAATATATATTAACATGAAACTTATTAGCTTTTTCAGATATTGGTTTTTTTTTTATTTTAAGTGATAGCACCTTTGTGATATCACTCAAAAGAGAAATATATGCTAATCTGGGGTGTTTATGTAATCAAATCATTCATTGCCATCTCTGATACCCAATTATTTTTTGTTAAAGATAAGCTATTTAAAACTATTTTAGTCTTTTACTCTCACTTTGTAAGAAAATCACCTAGAAGCTTGACTAATTTGTTTGCTATCCATTTCATAAGATATGCCTAATATTCCAGTTTATTTTTGTCAAAGTATTTTAACCCATCACATCAACTCTTAAATGATTTTCTAAGGCAAAGAAAGCATGGCTATTCTCTTCCTCACAAGTTCAACATAAATAATAAATATCTCATTGAAATAGTAATGACTGGAAAAGGAGGGATTGCTAAATATTTTCAAATGATTTTTCTGTTTAAGTTGTGGTATTTATGTTTGTACTGTAATTTACTATATGCCAACTTTACCCAAATTACAGTATCATAGGATTAACAAAGGATATTTCATAATTGATTTCTCCTCAAATAAATGTGTAGGCTCTTAGAAATCACCCAATGTTTATATGTTGGTAAGCGCTATTGTGTTTACTTTCTATCAACATTCCATGATTAGACAATATGGGAATAATTATAATGAGAGGGTTTGTGGCAAGGATTAGTATCAACAATGAAATTTTTTTAAATGGCTCTGTTCAAATTTGTAGGTATACAGGAAAAAAGTCCTTTTGACTGATTTTTCTAAAATTGATATTAAGAAACTTTGGATTATCCATGCATAATATTTTCGCATTTCAGACACTTGACGCTATTCCCATTTTCTCCCTCAGAACTCTAATAAATCAACTTTGCCAAAGATAAACCAAAAGACCAAGATTTAAGAAAAGACTTTCTCCCTCTAGTGGTTAAATGGGAAAACTGTAAAAAACTTAGTAGTTTCACCTGTAGGAAGCGAGCATTTTGTAAGATTATTATGCAAAATATTAGTAATTGTTAATGGAGGCCTTAAAGATAAACCTACATTATAAAGAAATGAGGCAGTTTGTAGATTGGAAGGATATAGATTACCTATTTTTTAATTCTTTATATACTTTGACTGAAATAGGAAATACTATTTACTCTTAGTTGACTACAGAGACAAGTTACTTATTTCCCATAATAAAAAGATTCTTTGATATATTTTCATGAAGAGCATCCTTTCCTCTTCTCACCCCTTGTCTATTTCTGTGCATTCTGTTTTGTTTTTATTTATTGATTTTAGAGATAAAGAGGACGGGAAAGAGAGAAAGAAGGAGAAAGAGAGAGAGAAACATTGATTTGTTGTTCTACTTACCTAAGCATTCAATAGTTGATTCTTGTATGTGTTCTGGCCAGGGATTGAACTCACAATCTTGGCATATCAGTACAATGCTCTAACCACCTAAGTTACCCATCCAGGCCTACTTCTGTGTATTTTTAAAGACCCTATTAATTCTGACCATCTTTTCCAATTCTTTAGCATCATTGGCAATCTTCCCTCCTTTAGCTCAATATAACTCCCATTTTTCTATAACCTTTTTTCGATGTTATACTGACCTTTTAGTTAAAATATCTTAATTCTTCAATAAAATTGTAAGTTCCTTGGGGCTAAGCATTCTTATAAATGTCTTCATATCCTTTCATATATCCTTTCTGGGCTCTCTATTCATAACTATGCATAAATAAAGTAAAAATCCCAGAAATAAACCTTCACATATAGGGTCAATTGATTTTTAACAAGGTGACCAAGACCATTCAATGGAAAAAAAAAACAGTCTTTGCAACAAATAGTGCTGGGAAAGTTGTATATTCAAGATAAAAAAATAAAGTTGGACCTTTATATTTGGTCATATATAAAAATTTAACTCAGAATAGATCAAAGACCTAAACCTAAAAACTAAAGCCATAAAACTCTTAGAGAAAAACATTAGGGGAAATTTCATAATATTGGAATTGGAAATGATTTATTAGATATGACACCAAAAGTATAGGAAACAAATCAAAAATAAATTAGACTTTATTGAAAGTTAAACTTTTGTGCATATGAGGACACAATCAACAGAATGAAAAGGTAACCCACAGAATGGGAGAAACCACTTGCAAATTATGTATCTAATAAATGGATTAATATCCAGACTAACACTTACAACTCAATAGCAACAACAAAACTATATATATATACTTTCTCTCTCTCTCTCTCTCTCTCTCTCTCTCTCTCTCTCTCTCTCTCTCTCTCTCTCTCTCATATATATGAAGTCTGTCCAGAAAAAGTCCAGCTATCATTGTTAATATAACGAGAACAGTTTGAGTGACATTGACGTAACCTGGCAGCCAAGGACAGTAGACTGGAATGCGTATGTGTGAACAATGACCACTTCACTGTACTAGTCAGTGAGGGAGATAGACACCATTGAGTGAGCATGTGTCCTGTGTGGCCATCATATTCAAAATGACTGAATGAGTAGAACAATGAATCTGCATCAAATTTTGCATTAAGTTTGAACATTCCTCTGTGGAAACTATTTGGATGACTCAGAAGGCTACAGTAATGGGTAAATGGTGATTGGTAGCTTCATCATGACAACACACCTGCTCATGCATCACATCTCATGCAGAGTTTTTTTGTGAAACATCAAATCACCCAGGTGACTCAGCCCCCCTACAGCCCAGATTTGGCACTCTGTGACTTCTGGCTTTTCCCAAAACTAAAATCACCTTGAAAGGGAAGAGATATCAGACCATCGATGACATTAAGGAAAATACAATGGGGCAGTTGATTGCAATTCCAACATAAGATTTTACAGAGTGTTTTGACAGCAGAAGAGATGCTGGGAGAACTGTGTGAGGTCCCAAGTTGCCTCCTTTGAGGGGGACTGCAGCATCATTGTCCTATGTACAACGTTTCTTGCATCTTGTATCTTCTTCAATAAATGTCTCTATTTTTCATATTACATGGCTGGATACCTTCTGGACGACATTGTATATCACATAGATACAAACAACAGTATGGTGACAGCCAGAGGGAAAGGAGTTGGGAGGAGGGATAAATGGGGACAGAAAGAGACTTTACTTTGGGTGATGATGTTTTGAATTGTACACTTGAAGCCTGCATGGTTTTGTTAACCAATGCCACTCAACTAAATTCAATTAAAAATGTGCAAAATCCTTCAGTAAGCATTTCTCCAAAAGGCATTTCTCAATATCATTAACCTTGAGGGAAGTCCAATTCAAAACCACAATGTGATAACACTTCACACCTACTAGGATGAATATAATCAATAAAATGGAACATAGTGTTGGTACAGGTGTGGAATTAATGAAACATTTGTGCCTGGCCAGTGGGAATGTAAAATGGTGTGGTGACTGTGGTAAACAATTTGACAGTTTTTTAAAAATTGAAAAATAGAACTACTCTATGATACAGCAATTCAAATTTTAAATTTCTATCCAAAAGAATTAAAAACAGAAACTTGAATAAATATTTTTTACACCATGTTCATAAAAACAGTATTCAAAATAACCAAAAGGTGGAAACAACCCAAATGCCCATCAGTAGAAGAATGGATAATCATAGATACAATGGAATATTATTCACCCATAAAACTGAATAAAATCTTGATATATGCTGTATCACAGAAGTACCTTTAAAACTTTATGTTTAGTGTAATAAGCCAGACTTAAAAGGGAAAATATTGTATGACTGCACTTCTATGAGGGTCCCAGAATAAACAAACTCATAGATGCAGAAAGTCTAATGGAGGTTATTAAGCGTGAGGAAAGGAAAAATGGATGATATTGTTTAATGGATAAGAATTTTTGTTGGGGATTATAAAAAAAGTTTTGTGTATAGACAATGGTGAAGGCCACACAATATAATTAGTGTTACTGAAGTGTACATCTACAAATCATTAAAAGATAAATATTATACTATGTATATTTTATGGAAATAAAGACAGACATGTACTAGCCTGAGACAATATTATATCAAAATTTATTTGCTAAACCAGATAAATTGTGTGGACTGCCATGCTTTACTGTCCCAAACTTGGCAGTTATGAAGGCACTGCACTAGCTTTGTTCCTGCTACTCCATTTGTTACATTCTTCGTATCCTGTTTGACCAGTGCTGTTCACGGGAGTTACCCTTAAGTCACAAGGAGATATCTCAATTGTAGAATTTCATACTGAATAAATTCTAGTAAAACACATAATCTAATCTTATTTTAAAGGTTACAAAATTAAGGTGAAGGAAGAGTAAGAGGTTTTCAACGTTTTCAGAGCCAATTAGAATCATGGGTAGTACTGTGAAACAATTGACTCAGGGTGTTTCAGTAGTAAGAAACACAAAAGTGTTGGCAGTGTTGGGATGAAATTGCTTAGATACAGTTAAAGTTTTATGCTGAGATTTTGACTTTTAAGCAGCTGCATGACAGTCCATGAATAATTTTCAGTCCGGGTCATCAAATAATAAAATAACCATTTCTTGTATTTCGATTTTCAGAATGGTGAAGTGCAACAAATAAGTATCTATATTTTGGAAGGGAAATTCACATGGATTCCCACAGCTAACTCTTCAAGTCACACCCAAAATGTCCCCTCTTCAGAAAACATCCTGGCTCTATTAAACCACCTCCCATGGCTGTATATCATACTATCTCTTTTCTTTTCTTCATAGGATGTAGTGCACTGAGAAACTGAATTTACTTTCTCATTGTTCTCCTCTCCCTATTGGAACATATGCAATCCTCCTAGTTTTCATCATTGTGCTCCTGGTGCTTAATATGGTATCAGTACAGAAAAGGCATTCAATAGATTTCTGAAGCGCATCTAGCCAAATCCAGGTGGCAAACGGAAGGAAAGGAAAAAGGATGGCTACATAAAACTCTACTGCATTTATGTAGCAGGGTGATGCAGGCAGAGCATTGAGCTGGACTTTCTTACAATGAGTCAAAAAACTAATGAAATGTGAGCAGTTAAGAAAGGAATATAGGAAAGGGTGAAGCCAAAGAACTTATATGCACGACCAATGGACATGAACAAAGAGGGGCAGGATTGCTGGAGGGAAGGAGGGTTACTGGGAAGAGGGGAGCAAAGGGGAAAAAATGGAACTACTGTAACAACATAATCAAGAAAATATACTTTTGAAAAAAACTAGATAATCAGGACCCATTGACTTTTCTGCACTTAGCTCCCTCCAGGTAGAACCAAAACTGAGAATAATACGTCAAAGAGAAACAAACTATTCCACCATTTTAAAACTTGTAACTCTGAGTAAACTATTTCAACTAAAAAGGAAATGAAAAGAAAGGATTAGACAGCAGGAGGCAGCACGGGGTGGGGAGGGGTGATTAAACACATACAGTGAAGTATGGGGCAGTATAGAGCCTCAAGTGTAAGACCTGTGAGTTGGACCCTTCCTGACTCAGCTGAGTGGGGGTTGTCTAAGGAAATGTTATGCAGTTTGATATTTATTTAGGCTGAAAATAAAAATGTTTTGGGAGCATCAGAAGAGATCCCACATCATCTGGTATGTATAGGCAGACAGCAACAATCAGATATTCTCTTTGCTGTGATGTATGATGACCTGAGTTCTAAGAAGTCTGGTAATTAGTCCCTAAAAAGGGTCATTCTAATGTATATAATAATTTCTTCAAAGGATGGAGTAAATTTTCTCACAGTAGGCAGGGAGTGGGGGAATTCAAACAGGTAATGCCGAAAGTGTCTTGGTGAAGCTACTGTCTTCAAATATCATAGATCCAGGCTCCAGATTATTGAAGTTAACAGCCATCCCACTGGGGCAATCTGTAAACTAACTACCGAATCAGAGAAGCTCACAGTGGTGCCCTGGAAACAAATAACATGGCTCTACATATTCAAGCTCCGTTCGAGTAGATATGAAAAATTTATGAAGTCTTGAGGCCCAAACTTTCCTTTACATATGGGGGCTTAGCATTTGGCCCCTATTCTGTGCATAGAAAAGGAAACCCTTTTGACAGGGATGACCCAGAATGGGACAGAAGTGTGTATTTCTTCTCTAAGCAGAGTCAAGTGGTCCCTGCCATCTCCAAGAAGTCCCAGCTTTGGTATACTTTGTATTATGTTCATTTCTTTTGTTAACACAGCATTTCCCCAAACATTGTCTATTTGAGCAAGGCAAGGTCATAAATTTTTCTTCCCTTCTTTTTCTTTTTCTTCTCTTTTTCTTTTAGTATTGTAAAAGGGACCAATTGCATTTTTTCTCCTAGTCCCTTGAATCAGTCTTTTTCTTCTTCCCATACTCCTTGATTTGGATATTCAGGCCCTAAAAAGTTTTCTGTTATTTAATATCATCCTCTTGTGAAATATCTTTTAATTTTTTTTAATTCATCTGTTTTTGTCACAACCTTTAAAAGCAGAATGTGACTTGACCGCTACAATTCATTCACAAAACTTACTCTGAGTTACTTTCAGACAGCTTTACAACCTGCTTATAATTTTGCCACTCTAAACAATACTTTTCTTTGGAAACAAGCCCTATGGATAGTTACTCCCATCAAGTTGATTCAGTTTAGCATACTAATTTCTAGAGGCCATAGATGCAGTTCCTTACTACCAAGGATGAAAGGTTTAAAATGTATATCCTAGGAGATGAAAGTTGTTTCTTGCTTTTGTGTTTAAAATCATTCTTTGTGCTCCCTTAAACTTCATTAAGATATAATTGGAGTTAGTCTCTCAATTTGATGTATTATCACCTGTGCATGCTCTTTCCACATGCCTGATTACTTTTTGCATTCCTCCTTTCGTCTACACTGACCTTTAAGAACCCAGCCCTCCCCACCCTCTTGATTGTAATTATTTCTGGAAGGTGTGCTAACCCGTGGGCACACATTCATTTACCTTTGAGCACTTTCTATTTCCCCTTGGTCCCATGCCTCCATTACACTGGCTTGCTCAAATTTATCATGCACCTTCAGCAGACGTCTGTGACTGGATTTGCTGAATATCACACAGCTCAGTTTTCTATTCCTTAATTAAAACTCAGGTAGGAGAAATAACTGTTTAACTGGTACTCACATCCCAGCACAGCAAGTCTAACAAGTGCGGTTTGCTCTGAAACAAATCAAGAGTTACTCTTTATCTTATTTTTATTCATACTGAGAGAAATTTTAAATTTTAACAAGACTTGCATTTTGGAGTGTCTCCATCTTTTAAAAAAATTATTAGAATACTTTTGTCTTCTCATTTTGTAGATTATGCTAAAAGTTATCAGACTTTCTGGGTTTTGCTATATAATTTACAGTATTCCCTCACATCGTGGCTATTACGTTCTAGACCCCCGCGCGGAGTAGGAACCTTACATTTATTCTACACTCTTAAACCTGCATCACTTTAACAACATACATATACAGTACCGCAAAATCCTGCGATATAGCAAAAAATCCAATTATTTAAATAAATATTTTTTAAATCCCGTGATACAGTGAGGTCGCGGTAAGTGAACCACAATACAGAGAAAGACTACTGCAATGCATTCTAATCATTTGACCAACTGTGCCCAACTAGCTTCCCAAACAGCACACAATGATGCTTTTTCTTCACCTTCCTTAAGTCTTCTAATAGCAATCACTGTATTACTTTAACTGTTTTCCCCTTTGGACTCTCCTTCAATCCAAATTTTTCAAGTCTGGATACCTTGTCTAGATTTAGGACCACATTTTCTTTCAGGTGTTATTTTTTATATACATCATCCCATTATAGAAATGTCAGTCTCTACTCATGAAAAACAGGCATTTGTTTACTATGGATTCTTGGGACAGAGAATGTTCCAAACATATAATTTCTACTATCAAATTGCTTTTGTCTTGAATGCTGGGGAGACTGTTAAAGAACTTCTGATCACTTTGAAAACTAAACTCTTGGATATGTTGTTATGATTTAATTTTATGCTGGACTTATCTTCATAGACATGATTCAGAAGAGTATCTGTGAATCCAACAAACTTTTTCTAATCCCAGCTGTTATTGCACAAGAAACTTGTTCATTCTTAACTCTATTCTTTGGAGACAAAACTGTCCCCCTCGGTATGAGTGTTAGGGTTGTTCAGAGTTATACTCCATTTAATTTGTAAAAGTGATTCACCTTCTTTTCCTGAATATGAACACTTTACTTCAGCCAGGTCAGTTTTTCATTTCACTCTGATAAAATTATCCAAGAAAGGAAAAGTTTACTTCTGCTTTTTGCTCATGCTTCCCCCCCCCACGTCTGAAATGCTCCCTCCTTTCTGTCTATCCAAATAATATTGAGTTATATGTCCTTTAAGAAGCACATGTTTACTTAGTCTAGCCCACCTTACTCAATATTTTACATAAGTAGTTAGTCTGTATCACACAATTTGGTACTTGGTTTAATACTGAATTGATTATGATTTAATTCTTCCACAAGTGTAAATTCTTTCCTTTTGTTTGCTTAATCATTGTCTAAGTTCCTTGAGCATAGGGACTATGGTTATGTCAGTGTGGTACAGCAGAAATGAAATGATTCTTGAGTCAGATTAAAATTTTTATTCTGACCTCTCCACTTATTTCTTGTGTGACCTTTTAACCTCATTTCCTCAAAATTAAAATAAAAATGAGGATAATCATAGCAATTAGTTGATGGTATTGTCATTAAGATTAAAAGAGAGAAAGAATGTAGACTACCTACCTCAAAACTTTGTCCATAAAAATTATCAATAAAGAGGACATGGCTTGGTTGTTAAGGATATAGATTCTAGATCAATATTGCTAAAATGAGTAGATATTAATCATATGTGGCAATTAATTTTTAATCAATATTAAATAAAAATGTATTCTTCAGTTGCACTAGACACATTTTAGGTGCATAATTGCTACATGTGGCAAGTGTCAACCATATGAGACATAGATAACATTTTCATCATCATAGGTGGACAGTATTACTCTGAAGTTGAACAGTTCTGGGTTTGACATGTGTATGAATTTACTAGCTTTGTGATTTTGAGCAAATAAATATATAACATGTCTAAACCACTATCTGTAAAATAAGTATAATCACCATCTGAAAATGTTATTTTGAAACTATGTAACATATTGCCTGATGTACAATAGATGCTCAAAAATGCTGCTTGTTATTATCATAAATATCAGTTCCTTTCTCTCACTATCATACATCATAGTAATAACTATATATTAGACACATTAAAATACATTTTAATTAAAATATTATAAAATGTGTATAGTACTCCTGGTGAGAATTATGCCTAAGAAAGACATAATCATTAGTCCTCTATGAGTATATACAATGAAATGCTACTCAGCCATAAGAAAAGATCAAATACTGCCATTTGCAACCACATGGATGGACCTTGAGAATATCATGCTAAGAGAAATAAGTCAGCCAAGAAAAGCTAAGAACCACATTACTTCACTCATATGTGTGATATAAAACTGAAACTCAGACACAGACAACAGTATGGTGGTTACCAGAGGGAAAGGGTGTGGGGGATAGTAAAAGGTAGTAGGAACCAAATATATGGTGATGGGAGAAGATTTGACTTTGGGAGGTGGACACACAATTCAATACACAGATCACATACCATAGAAATGTACGCTGAAAACCTATGTGATCTTATTAACCAATGTCACCCCAACAAATTTAATTAAAAAATAAAATTAACAAAATAGGAATAGTGATCTGTAATTTTATTTTATTGTAGTATTGGTATCTGGGTTTGGTATCAAAGTTATGCTGGCCTTATAAAATTAGTTTGGGAGTGTTCTTTCTCTTCCATTTTTAAAAGATTTTCAGAAGTTTTGGTCGACCTAGTGGAGGTGATGGCTGATCTGAGACATACACTTTTCTTAAACATTGTTATATATACTGGGAGCAAACACATTTGTATGTGACTAATGTTAAGCCATAATGTCTAATTTAGTCATGACCTTGAACCTATGCATCCGACATATGTAACAATATTTAAGAAAATAATTTGTTGGACTTCTGACCAAGATGGAGGTCTAGACAGACACACGGTGTCTTCCTCCACAACTAAGAGGGAATACAACTACCTCAAAACTAGAGACAACCAGAAGTTCCAGAAGACTGAGCTGCATGGAAGTCCAACAAACAAAGATATAAAGAAGAAATACTCACCCAGACACATAGGAAGGGCGGAGCCAGAACAGAAAGGATGTAGTGTGCTGGTGGCAGCAGTGGCAGCAGTGGCAGGTCACCAGAAAGCACAGTAAAACATTTTAAAAAGTCAAGAGGGACACCTGGTGAGCAATCCTAGCACCAGACCAGACCGCATAACTCATGGTTCCAGCTCTGGGGACAATAAAGCCTTATTGTTTCTGACTGTACAAACCAGTGGGGGTTGGGGAAGAGGCATAAACTACTGGTCTCTCAGCAGAATCTGCTTGTTTAAAGGGCCCCCATGGTCATGGAACATCTGCAGACCCACTCACTCTAGGAACAACAGTCAGGGCAAGAGCTAGAGAGGTGCCAATCTCATACGGTAGTGGGAGAAGTGCCTGGAAAAGGAGAGAGTGCTGAGCAAGCTGCGTTTTTGCCTCTCATACCCCTCCCCCACAAACAGCGCCACAACGTGGTGAAACGGGTCTCCCTGTACTGATGAATACCTAAGGCTCCGCCTCTTATAACATAACAGGTGCAACAACTCTACATAAGACACAGAGGCAAACAAACACAGGACCCTGTCCAGGTGAGGAAACAGAGAAGTATGGCCCAAAAGAGGGAACAGATCAAAGTTCCAGTGGGAGAACTAAGCGATGAGGAGATAGCCAACCTAACAAACGAGGAGATAGACAACCTAACAGATGCAGAGTTCAAAACACTGGTGATAAAGACGCTCAGAGGCTTGACAGATATGCTTAAGTACGGCAAATGCATAAGAGAAGTAGTTAAGACTATGCTAAATGAAACTAAAGAAAATCCACACAAAACCAATGGAGAAGGGAAGGAAACTGGGGTTCAAATCAACAATTTGCAAAAGAAGAAAGAAAAAAACAGTCAATCAGTACAAAATGAGGAAACAAGAATTGAAAAAAATGAGAAGAGGCTTCGGAACCTCTGGGACAACTTTTAACGTGCCAACATCCAAATCATAGGGGTGCCAGAAGAAGAGGAAGAGCAAGAAATCAAAAGCTTATGTGAAAAAATAATGAAGGAAAACTTCCCAAATTTGGCAAAAAAAATAGACATAGAAGTCCAGGAAGCACAGAGAATCCCAAAGAAGCTAGACCTAAATAGGACCACACCAAGACACATCATAATTAAAATGCCAAAAGTGAAAGATAAAGAGAGAATCTTAAAAGCAGCAAGAGAAAAGCAGAGAGTTACCTACAAAGGGGTGCCTATTAGACTATCAGCTGATTTCTCAAAAGAAACTTTGCAGGCAAGAAAGGACTGGCAAGAAGTATTCAATGTGATGAGAAGCAAGGACCTACAATCAACACTACTCTATCCAGCAAAGCTATCATTTAGAATGGAAAGGCAGATAAAGTGCTTCCCAGACAAGATAACGCTAAAGGAGTTCATCATCACTAAGCCATTATCATATGAAATGTTAAAGGGACTTATTTAAGTAAAAGGAGATCAACACTATGAACTTTAAAATGACAACAAACACAACTATCAACAACTGAATCTAAAAAATAAAAACAAAACCAAACTAAGCAAACAACCAGAACAGGAACAGAATCATAGGTATGGGGATCACTTGCAGAGTTATTAGCTGGGAGGGGAAGGAGGAAAAGTGGGGAAGTGGTGCAGAGACTAAGAAGCATAATTGGTAGGTACAAAATAGACAGGCGGAAGTTAATATAGAAAAGGGTGAAGCCAAAGAACTTACATGCACAATCCATGTACATGAAATAAGGTTAGGTGGGATTGCTTGAGGGAAGGGGGGTACTGGGAAGAGGGGAGCAAAGGAAAAAGAAACTGGGACTACTGTAACAACATCATTAATAAAATATACTTTAAAAAAAAAGGAAAGAGTTTGTATCTCTCAGATCATCCATGACTTCTTCAGGGTTAAATATTTGGTAGAATTTAGTTCTAAAACCATCTGGAATTGGGCTCTTCTTTGTTGAGACAGTTTTGGTAACTGAATCTATCTCTTTCCTTGATATTAGTGGTTGTTTGGGTCTTTTTAATTCTTTATGATTCATTGACATCAATATATATATATATTTATAGGAATTTACCCATTTCTTCTTGGTTTTCTACTTTGATGGCTTGTTATTGTTCATAGTAATCTCTTATGATCTTTTGTATTTTGTTGGTATTGATACAGAGAGATCTGACCATATGAGTGGGGAGAAGTAGAAGGGGCCATAGGAGGAGGTTGCTAAGGTAATGGAAAGCAGTCTAGGACAGGATTGGCTGAGAAGCTTGGTGTCTCCAGAGCCAATGGAAATAAAAAGTACTGGCTCCTTGGCTCAGGAGCTTTTCTGGCTCCTGAGCTGGCTCTGCCTCAGGCTCTGACTTTGGCTCTCTCAAGCTCACTCTCAGGCTCTTCTTCCTCAGGGATGCCCGGATGATGGTGCTGCAGCTGCCTGCATTTCCCAACGGACAGTGTTTTGAATGGGAAGGACCTCCAGTCACAACCTAGGATCGGGCTGGCCTGGCAGAGGGTGGCAGGTTTAATGTTTGGGTGGTCTAGAGGGAACAGGCTCTGAGGCAGAAGCCTGCTATTCTTCCAGAATTCTGTAACTTTTGTGTATTATGTTGTTTTAGTTTGTAAACTAATCCTATAGAAACTAACAGGGGAAAAGACAGGAGAACACAGGGGTTAGATTTAGCCTTAATTGATAGGATTAAGTGATTAAAGCTGTGACTTGATAGGCTTACACGGCTGCTTTTGAATAGACTCCTTTCCTTTATCACCAAACGTTTGCCTGTGGAATTTTGCTTAGAGAGTGGTAGTGGGCAGTGGGACCCCAACTTGCTGTTCCATAACAGTATCAGTTGTAATATCTTCTTTCATTTTTGATTATATTTATTTGAGTCCTCTGAGTTTTTTCTGAGTTTGTATAAAGTTTGCCAATTTTGTTTACCTTTATAAAAGAACCTTCAGTTTATTTTATCTTTTTTATTGTTTTAATAGATTTGATTTTATTTGCTTCTGCCTGATCTTATTTTCCCCCTTCTGCTAACTTGAGCCATAGTTTCTTCCTGTTCTCATTTGCTGTGGTGCATACTAGTGTTGTTTATGAGATTTGTCTTGTTTCTTAATGTAGTCATTTATCACTATAAACTTAGAACTGCTTTTGCGGCATCCAATTAGTTTTGATATGTTGTGCTTCCAGTGTTATTTGTTTCATAATATTTCTTGATATCTCTTGATTTTTATTTGACCCCTTGGTTGTTCAGGAACTTTCCTATCAATTTCCACTTTAAAAAAAATTTTCCAGCTTTTCTCCTGTTGTTGATTTCTAGCTTCACACCACATTAGTCAGGACAATTATTTGGCATGATTTCCCTTTTCTCAAATTTTCTAAGACTTATTTGTAACCTGTTATTTAATTTATCTTGGAGATTGTTCCATGTGTCCTTGAAAATAATGTGCATTTTGCTGCTGTTGGATAGGATGTTCTCTCTCTCTCTTTCCATATATATATATATATATATAGTCTATTTAGTCTGTATTATATTTTAAGTCTGGTGTTCCCCTGTTGATTTTTTTTTTTTTTTTTTTTTTTTTTTTGCTTTGGATGATTTATCTTTGGTTAAAAATTGGGTATTGAAATCCCCTACTAATATTATATTTTTTCTCCCTTCAGATATGTTAGTGTTTGCTTAAAATATTTAGGTGCTACAATGCTGAGTAAATATTTGTTATTGTTAAATCTTACCTATGAATTACTTATCATTATACATTGGCCATCTTTGTCTCATGCTAATGTTTTTGGCTTAAATATATTTTGTCTAAGTACAGTTACTGCTGATCTATTTTGGTTTCCACTTGCATGAATTACATTTTGGCAACCTTTTATTTTGAGCCTATATGTGTTCTTAAATCTGATATGAATCTCTTGTAAGCAGTATATGGTTTGGTCCTACCTATTTTTGGTTTTGTTTTTTCTTTACAGCCTCTCAGTATATTTTGATTGAAGAATTCAATCTATCAACATTTAGTAATTATTTATAGTTAATGAATTATTGTTATCTTATTATTTTATAATTTTTTGTGATTTCATTTATAAGTTTTTGCTTGTTAATTTTTCTTAATGACATGCTTTGATTCTCTTCTTTTCAGTTTTTATCTATTCTTTTCTTCATTGTTTCCATTATGTTTACAAAAATCAATTTACAGATGCAAACTCTGTTTCAATGCTGATAACAGTTTAACTTTGATAGCATATAAAAATTATATTCTGTAATTTCTCCCCCTTTTGCACTTTTTATGACACCATGTATATATTTTAAGAAGCTTGTTCTTTGTAAATATCAATACAATCAATAGGTCTCTAGAAATACTGTAGAAGTAAAAATAAGAGAGAAACTGTAATATTAGAAACACAAGATTGGGTCTCACTTCAGATCATGCAAGCATTACAAAAATATATTATGAAAACCATTACCTACATAAATTATTAAATTTAGGTGAAATAGACCAATTCCTTGAAATATATAAATTACCCAAAGAATACAAAGTGTTAATTGTCTTATATTCATTAAAAGTTGAATATATAGTTTAAAACTTCCAACTTTTTTTCAGTCCCATATAGCTTTAATGTCTCTTTTTATCAAACAGTTAAAGAAAAAATATCACTATTTCTACAGTCTCTTCTATAAAACAGACAGACAGAATAGCCTTGGCACCTCACTCATGAAGGAAATATTTTAGTGGTACCAAAAACAAGGACAGTTGAAAAGGCAAAAATATAGATCCTTACAAATGCAAGTCCAAAATCTCAAAAATAAGAGAATATCAAATTGAAAAATATATAAAAAGAGTAAGACATCATATTCAAGGATGGTTTATTCCAGAATTGTACACTTGAATCCTATATAATTAATTTTATTATCCAATGTCACCCAAAAATTTAATTACAAATAAAAATATATACAAATTTTCATGTTTTAAATAGTATAGTTATAGAAAGCTAAATAACACACTTGTTTACTTTCATTATCTAAAATAAGATGACAAATAATCACAATATTATTTACTCAATGTATTAAATTTACCTCAAATAGACTCCAAAATTTATAAATTACTAAAATATGAAATAAAATGGGTTTAATGCCTGCCTAGAAATATAGCTTAATATGTTATTTAGCATTGAAAAATTAAATAAAAGGCATAGAATCAGCCTTAAATATTAAAAAATAAGTTTTAATATTTGAAAAATTTATCACTAAGATTCTGGGTGGTTATTGTGGTTTTCGTTGTTGTTGTTTTGTCCAGCATGTAGGAACTGAGAAATTGATACACCACCCTAACAACAATGAAAAAGCTGAACAATCTGAAAAAACAACTCTCCTTAGGTCCATCTGAGAAGACAGGTTACGGGGCCAACCACTGCACTCAAAATTGAAAAGATATACAGGCAAATACAGAGAATTGCAAATTCCATGAGTAGAAATATCCACAGAAACCAGTAACAGGGTAGGAAAACCTAAACTGTAATTGACAAATTGCTGGGCTCAATATGGACAAGTCTGATAGTTACTGGCATAAAAACAGTCAAATATACCAGAGGAATAGAACAGAGAGAACACAAATAAGGCCTTGTGTCCACAGTCAAATGGTCTTTGAGAAGGGTGCCAATACCACCATGTGGGCAAAATACAATGTCTTCTACAAATTTGTAAAAACTGGATATCCTCATGCAAAAAAGTGAAGTAGAACTCATATTGTAAGCAAAAAGTAACTCAAAGTAGATTAAAGGCTTAAATGTTACCCCTAAAAATATATAGCCCTGGCTGGTGTGCCTCAGTGGATTGAGTGCTGGCCTGTAATCCAAAGGGTTGCCAGTTTGATTCCCAGTCAGGACACATGCCTCAATTGCAGACCAGGTTCCCAGTTGGGGGTGTGCAAGAGACAAATACACATTGATGTTTCTCTCCCTTCTTTATCTTTCCCTTCACCTCTCTCTGAAAATAAATAAATAAAATCTCAAATATATATATATAGCCCCCTCCCCCAACATGTATTCACATCATAATTCTAATAACCAGTAAATGTTATCATGTTTGAAAGAAAAGTTCTTTTTCAGATTAAATCAAGGATCTTGAGATAAGGAGGTCATCCTGGATTGTCCAGATAACCCTTATATCCAATGATAGGAGTCTTTATGAGAGACATACAGAGGAGAGGGCACAGATTCAGAGAGGAGACAATGATGCGAAGACAGAGGCAGAGATTGGAGTGATACAAGCTACAAGCCAAGAAACACCAATTATTGTTGGCAGCCACCATAGCCTAGGAGAGAGGCAAGGAATGAATTCTTCATTAGAGTCCCAGAGTGAGCACAACCCTTCTGTTTATTTGGACGTTGTGTCTCAAGAACTGCAAAATAATAAATTACTGTTGTTTTAGGCCACCAAGTTTGTGGTAAGTTGCCATGGCAGTCATTGGAAATTAATACAATTAACACACCAAGTTGTTGACTCACAGAATATAGCTTTATCCAACCACTAGGGACACAGAAATAATTATTAAAAAGCTTGCCAAGATTCTCAGATACTGTTCCTAAGAATCATCAGGATTACTAAAACTGAAATATACACCTAACTTAAGCAAAGACAACAAAAGGACTTATCTTGCAAGGCTGGTTAATTCAGCTACTCAATGGTGTCACCAGGTTTTCCATTTTTCCACTCTGTCCCCAGTAGTGTGAATAGTGTGTTATCTTAGTGCATCTCATAATCACAAGATGATAGTCATAAGTCCAGTCTTCACATACAGAGAATGTATTATCCAGCCAAATGGTGTCAACTCTTTCTTCCATGATTTTTTTTAAGAGCAAAGCAACCTTTCCCAGAAACCCTACAGCAGATTTCCCCTCAGGTTAATTTGTCTAGAACTGAATAATATAGTAACATATCAACCCTTTTTTGGCAATTAAGATTAATTTAATATGATTAATTTAGAATAATCAGTACATATTGATTTTTAATCATTTTTTTATTTTTCAATTATAGTTGACATACAATATTATATTAGTCTAAGGTGTACACTCCAGCAATTAGACATATAACTAAGTGATTATCCCAATAAATCTTGTACCCATCTGACATCATACATAATTATGACAATATTATTGACTATATTTTCTATACTGTACTTTCCATGCCTGTTGCTATTCTGTAACTACCAGTCTGTACTTCTTAATCCCTTCACCTTCTTTACCTACCCCTCCCAACTCCCTTTCATCTGGCAACTGTCAAAATTTTCTCTGTATTTATGAGTCTGCTTCTGTTCTGCTTTGTTTTGTTTCTAGATTCAATAATTGATAAGTATGTATTTATTGCCATTTTATTGTTCATATTTTAATTTTCTTCTTCTTCTTCTTAAATACCCTGCAACATTTCATGTAGCACTGGTTTAGTGGTAATTAACTTCTTTAACATTTTCTTGTCTGTGAAGTTCTTTATATTTCCTTCAAGTCTAAATGATAGCTTTGCTGGGTAGAGTAATCTTGATTGTAGGTCTTTGCTTTTCATTGCTTTGAATATTTCTTGCCACTTCCTCCTGGCCTCCAAAGTTTCTGTTGAGAAATCAGCTGACAGACTTATGGGAGCTCTCTTGTAGGTAACTGCTTTTCTCTTACTGCTTTTAAGGCTATCTCTTTGTCTTTCACCTTTGGCATTTTAATTATAATGTATCTTGATGTGGGTCTCTTTGGGTTCATTTTGTTTGGGACTTTCTGCACTTTCTGCATTTATATGTCTACTTCCTTCACCAGTTAGAAAAGTTTTATGTCATTATTTTTTTGAATAGATTTCCAATTTCTTGTTTTCTCTTTTCTCCTTCTGGTGCCCACATAATGTGAATATTGGCATGCTTGAAGTTGTCCCAGAAGTTCCTTACACTATCTTCATTTTTGTAGAATCCTTTACTTTTGCTGTTCTGAGTGGGTGATTTTGCTTTCTTATATTCTAAATAGCTGGTTTGATTCTCAGCTTCATCTACTCTACTGTTGATTCCTGTAAATTATTCTTAATTTCAGTTAGTGTATCCATCATTTCTGACTGGTTCTTTGTTATGGTTTCTGTCATTTTTCATGCTGTAGTTCTCACTAAGTTCCTTGAGCACCTTTATAACCATTGCTTTGAACTCCATCTCCGGTAATTTTCTTGCCTCCGTTTCACTTAGTGATTTTTCTGGAGACCTATCCTGCTCTTTTATTAGGGACCTGTCTTGTCTCTGCATTTTGGCTGCTTCCGTTTTGTTTGTTTTTATGTATTAGACAGAGCTGTCATATCTCCTGGACTGGGTAGAGTGGTCTTGTGTAGTAGGTGTCCTATAGGGCCCCATGACACAGTCTCCCCGGTCACCTGAACTGAGTGTTCCAGGTGTGGCCCTCTGTGGGCTGTGTGCACTGACGTGTTGTAGTTGAGCCTTGATTGCTGTGGCCATCACTAGGAGGGATTGACTCCCAGGCTGAGCAGCTACAAGGACTGGCTGAGACTACAGTGGAGGAACTGTTGTGCAAAATCCGACCCTATGGAAAAGGGCTTTCTTCAGTGGAGCTTTGGTGCTCCCAGAGTCCACCCCTTGAGTGCGTCACTCATGGAGGTTGTAGTGTTGTAAGCCAGTATGGTCTGAAGCTGCCTACCAGGTGCGCTTGCTCTGCAGTCTCCCAGCAGGTAAAAGGTGAGCCACCACCTGTGTTCTGCCTGGGACCACTTGGCATTAGCTACAGAGCGATGTTAAGATGGATGGCTACTTGTGCTGGGCTTTGAGACGCCAAGGAGAGGCCAAGGTGTGAGCCAAGGATAGCTGTTTTAGCAAGAGGTACAGAGCACAACTGAGGACATATGCTGCTTGTTTGAGAGATTCTAGGAAAGTCTGAAGCATGAGGCAAGACAGGACATTCATATGGAAAAACACTGGAAACAAGTTGAGTGTGCCTGCAAGTTGAGTGGGGTGTGGACTCAGGGAATCACCAGGGAGTGAAAACAGTATGATTCAGGTTGGAGACTCATATATAACAATGCCTGATGGCTCTGTGTGGTGGAGGACTCAGCAAAGGAGCATTGGCATCTTCTAGTACTTTTAACTTGGAGAAAACTGCCCTCCCCAGTCCTTTCCCTGATGCCAGATTATTCACTTCTTCCCTGCATGTCCCTGGTTCTGTTCAAGCTGCTGTCCCAATGCTAGAGCTTAAGAGAGTGTCACTCTGAATAAGTATATGCACAGGCTCTTTAAGAGGAACACCTGAGCCCTGGCTGGTGTGGCTCAGAGGATTGAGTGCTGATCTGTGAACCATAGGGTTGCTGGTTCAATTCCTAGTCAGGGCACATGCCTGGGTGGTGGGCCAGGTCCTCATTTGTGGGTATGTGAGAGGCAACCAGACATTGGTGTTTTTCTCCCTCTCTTTCTCTCTCCCTCCCCCTCTCACTAAAAATAAATAAATAAATTTTTTATTTAAACGAAGTGGAACACCTAGGACTCCAGAAGCCCCCATCTCACTCAGTCACAATCTGTGCTCCTTTTTACAGCCAGAAGTTATGGGGACTTTTCTCCTGGCACTAGAATCCTGGGCTGGGGGCCTGGGCTGGGGCTGGGACCCCTGGATCTACAAGAGGGAACTCCAAAGCTGAGATATCCCTCCTAATTTCTATCTGCCACACATGGGTGTGGGACCAGCTTGTTCCCCGTCTCTGCCCCTCTTACTAGTCTCAATGTGGTTTCTTCTTTAAATCTTTAGTTGTAGGACTTCCATTCAGCTGAATTTCAGATGGTTCTGAATGATGGTTGTTCTGCAGTTTTGCTGTAATTTTGATGTGGTTGTGGGAGTATTCCAGTACCACATTTCCTATGCTTCCATCTATACCAGAAGTCTTCTAATCAATATTTATTAAATACACATTGGAATAAATTTAGGATTCAACTGACAAAAGAGAAAGGTAAATTGAATACTTGATAGGCAATCAACTGAATTATCTACATGTTTTGAATAAACTTGATGGAAGAAAAAAATAGAAAGTAAATTCTAATAATTAATGACAGAATTCACAAGTGATCCTTAATACAGATTAAACAAGCTTGTGATCTAAAATTTTATAGTCGAAACAAAACATATGAGTTAAAATACACCTTAAACATGGCTATGTCATTGTTTCTCAGACCTCACTGATCAGTAGAATCATGCAAGTAGGATGTGAAAAAAAAAAAGAGACTTTCTAGTTTGTCTCTACATTTTTTTTTTTACTAAAAACCTCTAGGGATGGGCCCCAGGTATCTGCATTTTTATGTTTAATAGATTGTTTCACTGACCTGATAAGTTTGGGCACTACTCATATAATCTATCCTCTAGTGCTTTTCTAAGTAAAAATACATTAGAAGGTGAGTAGTCCATGTTTTCTGAGCATATTGAAACAAAATGCACAAGGAAATGTTAAAAAGAGGAAAGTAGGTTACAATATAATTTTAATTTTAATTAATAAGTATTTGTATGAACCTGCTTGTTACATAGATATTTTTGTCTTTCCTGCATTAATATTATTTCTAGAAAGCTGGGGTATTTTATTATTCTGGTGATGTAGTCAAAATGTGAGCATTATCAATTTGTAGTCATTTTTGCTTTGTTTTGATGTTCCACCTGGGAACAAGAAAGGTTAATTTGCCACAGAAGGTCAACCTGCTTCATCATCACATACTACAGTCTAAAACTGACATGGCCTCAAATACCTAGGCTTAATGAAATGATCAATACACAATGTTTAAATTTGTAACTGTGGAATTTTTGCAAAGGTCTTTCTGCTTTAAGCTTCCAAAGAATGTACAGCGCATATGTTCCAAAGGTGAAGCTCATAAGGTCATCTACATTATCACTAATACCACTGAAACCAGGCTTCATAGATTGAACTATATCTGATCATTCCTATCGATTGCATTTTGACAAACTTCTTAACTCTCTTGGAAGTACTATGCTGTAGAAAAACAGGTATCAGTTGAAGCAAAATTTGACTGAATTCTTTCTAATATAATATGCACCCTGAAGAAATGTTTTACTGCATGCTGTGTTTCAGGATACTGTAGCATAGCATTCCCAATTAAAAAAAAAATACTTAATCTGGTTATATCTATTAAATTATTTTCCAAGTTTTATAAATACATTAAAATCACAATTTTGAAATAGATAGGTCTTGATTCATGTTTGGAAAAAGTTTAAAAAAATTTTTTTTTTGGGTTAAACATAGTGGGTCTGGAAGTTCTTGGCCTGAGGAATTATTTATAAAAGGAAGATTAGAAAAAGCAAGATTATGGAACTATTTGTAAATCCTATTATTTTAACGAGCTTAAAGCTAAAATGAGAAGATTCCTATATATTAATCTTCATTAAACATCCAGATGGGATATTTTGTCCAAACTACAGTATAATTAAAGTCATGTACTACAATAAAGAGAAAACTATGCATTGTGGTTTTGAAAACGTAGTTATATGAAGCAAAATTTCAATGAACACAACATGGACACTGGTAGTAGATTAGACAACATGATCCAGCACTGGTCAGGCATCTAGGTGGCATATAACAGAAACTCAACTCAAACTAGTTTCATCTAGAAAATTTCTAGGAAACTGCTGTGCTCGGCACAGTTAAAGTGTATGTGAGAAGGTGGCATCACTGATTTGAGGCATGAAATTGAAAGAAACAAATATAAGCAAGAGATTGGGTATGTGAATGGCTGCAGTTCCTGGAAGCGAGAGATGGTGCGAAGCAAATGTATACTTTCCTGCTGAAAATTACTTGGGAAGTTTTAAAGACAGTTATTTTGCTATGTGCTCTATAATGTGAGCAAGATATAAAAAACATACTGAGTACATTGCCTTCTAGGAGGTGACTATCTAAAAACAGAAAAATTCAGCCCTGGCTGCTGTGGCTCAGTGGATTGAGCGTCGCCTTGTGAACCAGGTGTCGCTGGTTCAATTCCCAGTCAGGGCACATGACTAGGTTGCACCTCAGGTCCCCAGTTGGGGGCGCGAGTGAGAGGCAACCACACAGTGAAAAAATAAATTAATTAATTAATTAATTAAATAAAAATAGAAAAATTCTAAAATTTGAGGTCAATTTCATGCAATTTTTCTGATATTTTAATGTTATTAAATATCAAATAAATTCCCAAACACCTATCTATAAAATCAAAATGGGCTCCTTCTTCAGTTATTAATGCATCTATAAAATACTATCCATAACCATTATTGTTAGATACCTTCTCATGTAGAGGTAGGTATGCTATACTCACATGAGAAACAGAAGCTTAAGCTGAGCATTATAAAAGCCTGACTTCTTTTGAGGCCCATAATATTTTCATTTTTTATGATCTTGCACTGTGAAAGGTGAAACTTAGGGTGATGGTGAAGCCTGGTTTAATACTATAAGCCAGGTTTTGCCGTAGAGAGAATGCTCTAACAATGAGATCTAAAAGCATCTCTTATAGGTAAGATCATATGGTATTTGTCTTCCATTGCTTGGCTTATTTTGCTAAGCATAATTCTCTCCAGTTCCATCCATGTTGTCACAAATGGTTCTTTCTTTCTGCTGCATAGTACTCCATCATGTAAATGTACCACAGTTTTTTGATCCACTCATCTACATGTGAGCACTTAGGCTGTTCCCAGCACTTGGCTATTGTAAACAGCGCTGCTATGAACATAAGGGTGCATAGCTTCTTTGAACTGGTGATTTGGAATGAGTCAGGAACATGGACAACAGTGTGGGAATTGACTATGGGAGCAGGGGTAAGGGTGGGATGGGTGGAGAAGGGCAAAGAGGATAAAATTGGGACAACTGTAATAGAATAATAAAAATGATTTAATAAAAAGTGATTGAGCTGTTGAAAGTTAAAATAAATCTGCTGGAAACTATTCCTTTGGTGATGTTGTAGTCTTCTCTATGTTTTCGTATATTATGAATGATATAGGACAAACATCAATAGACCATTACCTATTCGTGTAGCTAATTTATAGGTTTCATTTTAATATATACGTTAGTGTTTACGAGCTAAAAAAATAGAATTCAGGAATGGGTTGGAACTGTTTCTTCAAATTATTGTATGTATTCAAAATGTGCATGGCTCTATTTTAGCAATGTTAGCATATGTCAAAATTCAGTTATTCCTTTACCATTTTTGTAAAATTTATAATATATAAATATCAACTCTATTAGTCTTAACTTTATATATTGTAAATTGACTTTCAGTCAACTCTTTAAAAATTTAAACTTATATTAAATAAAATAATAATAAAAAGGCAGATTTAATGTGTAGGTACTTTATTCTAATAGATATTTTAAATGAATAACTGTTAACATACAAAATGTACATTTATCTTCTAAAATCATCTTCTATACCACTAGTGGTAGGCATATCAAATTTTAGGAACAATGAAGTCATTACTCAATATCACAGAAAAAATTTTTATATCTTTTTTTGTTTCTTTTTCAGTTACAGTTGACATACATTATTATATTAGTCTCAGGTGTACCCCAAGGATTATAGATTATATAACTTACTAAGTGATCATCCTGATAAATCTAGTACCCATGTGGCATCATATATAGTTACTAGAATATTATTGACTGTGTTCCCCATGCTGTACTTTACATCCCCATGACTATTCTGTAACTACCAATTTGTACTTCTTTTTTAAGAATACTTTACTGTTTATGCTTTTACAGTTGTCTGAACTTTTCCCCTCCCCCTCCTCCACCCAGCCCATCCCCCAATTCTTTCAGTCAATCCCCACACCATTATCTATGTCCATGGGTCATGCATATATGTTCTTTGATTAATTCCTTCACCTTTCTTTCAACTTCCTTAATCCTTTTACATTTTCACCCATTCCGACAACTACCTTCCCATCTGGCAACCATCAAAACTTTCTCTCTATCTATAATTGTGTTTCTGATTCTGCTTGTTTTTTTCTAATTTAATTGTTGATAAATTTGTATTTATTGCTATTTTATTGTTCATATTTTAAAACTTCTCTTCTTCTCCTCCTCCTTCTCCTCCTCCTCCTTCTTCCTCTACTTCTTCTTCTTCTTCTTCTTCTTCTTCTTCTTCTTCTTCTTCTTCTTCTTCTTCTTCTTCTTCTTCTTCTTCTTCTTCTTCTTCTTCTTCTTCTTCTTCTTCTTCTTCTTCTTCTTCTTCTTCTCCTCTTTCTCCTCCTCCTCCTCTTCCTCCTCCTCCTTCCCTTTCTCCTTCTTCTTTTTCTTTCTTCTTCTCCTTCAAGACTCTTTAACATTTCATGTAATAATGGTTTGGTGGTAATTAACTCCTTTAGGTTTTTCTTGTCTGTGAATCTCTTTATATGTCCTTTGATTTTAAATGATAGCTTTCCTTGGTAGAGTAATATTGGTTGTATGTCCTAGCTTTTCATCACTTTCAATACTTCTTGCCACTCCCTTCTGGCCTGCAAAGTTTCTTCTGATAAATCAACTGACAGTCTTCTGGGAGCTCCCTTGTAGGTAACTAACTGCTTTTCTCTCATGGTGTTTAAGATTCTCTTTTTGTCTTTAACCTCTGCCATTTTATTCCTTATAGCTATGTTCCTTTTTCTTTCTTCTTTTTAAACAAAATCTTTAACATTTCTTGTAACACTTGTTTGGTGGTGATGAACTCCTGTAGCTTTTTCTTGTATGGGAAGCTCTTTATCTGTCTTTCAATTCTAAATGATAGCTTTGTTGGGTACAGTAATCTTGGTTGTAGGTCCTTGCTTCTCATCACTTTGAACATTCTTGCTACAAAGTAGTCACAGGAATGTAAACTACAGGAATATAGTTAATATAATAATTATGGTGTCATTTGGGTACTGGAAACATCAGGGGGACCACTTTGAAAAGTATATGATTGTCTTACCATTATGCTGTACACCTGAGACTATTACAAAATAATATTGAATATAAAGTGTTTGGAAAACACAATTTAAATTAAAGAAATAAAAAAATTAAAAATAAATGGTGGTAGCAATAAGATCTGAAACAATATCTTAATTTTTTTCCTGACATTTTCCTGAACCAATGTATCAGTGCCTGCTTCAGTGCCTTGAGTTTAGTTTTTCCCTTGGGGGTGCCAGAATGTTTCTGGTAGGTCTTCTCAGATCCAGGATCTCCTATGCTATCAGTTCACCTCTCAGAGCCTTTATTTACTTTAGATCAGGGATCCTCATTTAATTTTGGTCTCAGTCCATATGTTTGAATTAAGAGGGACCCTCCATATGATTCATGTTTGGTGACAAGAGGATCTCCTCTCCTTCAGGGAATGACTCTCCAAGGAGGAACTCCTCCAGGCACTTTGAAGGGATACCTCATAAAAGGGGAATGCAGTGAAAAACCAATGCTCTAAAATTCTCATGCTAATAAGCCAACTCCAGGGGACAGCAATGGGGACTTTGGCTGATTACATGCACAGGATATGCATTCCAGAAATTTGGAAACGGCTAGGCCTCTGGACAAAAATAAAACAATGGCAGTACTGAACCTCCCAGAAACAATAGAAAATCTTTTTATTTTAACCAGTATTTGGAGAGCTTTAAGTGAAAAGAAACTAAATGGCATGCATATTGTAAATGTCTTCTGAGGCACTTTTTCCCCTTCCCCATTTTCTCTTTCCCTGGGGAGGGAGTAGACAGCAGCCTTCTTGTGGTCAGGCTCCACCTCTGGTGCCATCTTTTTCTCTCATCCTTCAGGAAAGTCTGCCCCCTTTAAATTCAGACTTTCCGAGGCCACCCTGATTGCTCTGCGAGCTTTCCAACATTACTATGCACACTTGCTTTCCATTTTCTTTTGTGTTTGTCAATAAGTCCACCTTAAGGGGCATACTTAAAGAAGAGGATTTCAAACCTGTAAGAGATAATGGAATGTATTCTTTGATTGATTATAAATGAGTTTTTAAAATTGCTTTAAAGACATTCTTATAGCATGCAATCTTTGCCCATCTGATCTTTGCCCAACTTACTCTGTTAAAACATAATTTGTACCTGGTTTCCCTTTTGAGTTTTGTGTTCTTGTGCCTGGGACACAAAATGTGCTATTTTATAATGAAAGCTATGAAATCTGTGTTTATCTCTATGTTTTTGTCTCTCTACATATGTACGTTATAGACAATGTATTTCTACTGCTGGTAGTATTGCTGAAATTGAACTGTAACTTCAGAATTAGGTTGTAAAGGAAGTTATTCGCTTAAAACAAATTACTGCCTATATATATTAGATAAATATAGAAACTAACCTAATTGATTTTCAAGTGCACTTAATCTAAGATTAATCTTCAGTGAATAAAAGCTAGTTTAAAGCTGTTAATTTAATTTAAGAGGACATGTCCACTGCTCTGCTATCCTTGGGGCTAGCACCAGATGAAAAAACAGAGTAATAAGTCTGAACATCTTAGTGTGCTATTTTACAAGGCTAAAAAGGCACAAGATGCTTCAGATTGAGATCCACCCACTTATGAAAAGGCCTGATTAGGATGATATGTTGATTTTAAATGATTACAAATGGAGAATGACATGTGTGCTTGGTAAAAGAAGGTATGAGGAATGAAAACACATTTTGTTTAAGAAAAAAGATAGTTATTTAGCATAAATTAAAATCAAGCCCCATTTGTCCCAGATTTTTTTGAATAATAAAGAGAAAGGATAAAAACTGAATGGTTTATGACAGTTGCAGGGAGGTTGTGAAATTTGCAGGACGTTAGTAGAAGGGAAATCATGGGGAAAAATCTAATGTATGGTCAAAAAACAAGATTGGGATTTATTTATATAAAGATTGGAATTAATTTAAAAAATACAGAAATAAAATCAGGGTTTCTCTCTCCATTAGGAAGGACAAGTTTTTCTGTACTGTTGGTGTGTTTTTGATAAGAAATTATAAGGGAAATAGCAAACATGTGTTATTTAAAATTATTTCTGTATACTACATCATCAAGTTTTTGATTGCTTAAGTCAATTAAATCTCAATATTGAAAGAAATAAATTTTTGCATCTAATCATTTAACTTTCTATAAATGCATATGATCTCTCTAAATGAATGATTAAATAGAAAGACAACTAAAATAAGCATATCTCTCTTTAACGTTTTGAGAAATAACTTTCTTCTGCTTGGAAAATATTCAAAGAGCTTCATAGCATATGTAGGAGCCACTTTACAAGACAAACTCTGCACAAGGTATGCAAAATTTGGTTGATATTACATCATTTTCATTGCACTTGTCATCCCCAGGCCTCTGGGTTTATAAAACAAAGTGGTGAGGTAGTTAAAATTCAATTGGTAAAAAAATATTGAATCTTTTAAATTTGCCTTGGCCAAAAGCCCATCACTTGCTAAACATCAATTGTCTCCTTTTAAATTTGTTTCCAGAAGACCTAGAGAGCTAGATCAGGAAAGGTACAAACCTGCCTTATTAAGGAGAAAATCCGGCTTATTGCAAAGAACTTAAAAATCTCTTGAAGTTCACTTAGAGCTTGTGGAGAAATCTTTTCATAGCGTGCTCCTGAAAGACAAAAACATCGAACATCATAGCCTGAAGACAGTGCATTAGAAGGGCCATTTCCACACAGTCTCCCTCCAGCCTTGCTGAAAGAGGCCATACCATGCATTGTTACCTAATCCCTGTGTCTCGGAGTTAAAAGATATTGACTCACAGATTTATGTTTCTCATTTAAAAAGCCTCCTACACTAGCCCTTCCTTCATCTGACTGTATATCTCGGTCTATAGGAGACCTCACCTCAAGTTAAAGTTGTCCCCGGCAGACAACCACTTCAGAAAAAGTAGATGGCACTTGAAGCAGAAGTCCTTTTTCAAGGTCTGGAACCAGGCCAATAAAGTAAACGACTGCTCTACACAATCCTTATGTTTAATAGCCATTGTAATGACTGTCTTCCGAGGTATATTAGTAATCTTAAATTTGTTGTGACAAGCAAGTCAGATTTCCTGTATTTAAATTGTATATTCTAGATACTCCCTATCAATAACGCTGTTACACAAAACTTCTTGATTTTTGTCGTTTTCACCCTTGTAAGGGGGGAAATCTTGGCATATAAGTATTATGATGCACTATTTTCAAAACTTAGCCTCCTCAAGGAAACTGTCTAGAGGCTGGATTTTTCATCTGAAGCCTGGCTCTACCTTTAATAAAATGGATGATTCCATGTTTATTTAAATTAGTAATTTCTTGACCATTGCTAACCTTAGTTTTGATTTTATAAAAACCCTTTGTCTAAGACAACTATAGCAGGAAACAGCCTTACTCAACATGGTTCTGGCTCTACAATTGAAGTTCATATTTCAGTAATTTCACACACCACCTAATGAAGTAATAAGTAGATATTAAGAAAAAATTATAGCCTCATATGTCCCTGTACAAGGAGTCGGATATGATATATATGCATTTTTACTTGTTTCTGACCAATCAATAAAGCCAATTATATTTGCACTGGTAGAATGAAGTACTGCTAGTTAATAAACATACAACATTTTAAACGATAATCATCCCTTTTATCTTGCTAGGAGGATTTTTAATTCCTATATTGATATTTGATCAGTTATTCAAGTAGAAAAGATAGAAAAGACCTGTAGCCTTGGCTGGTGTGGCTCAGTGGGTTGAGTGCTGGCCTGTGAACTAAAGGGTCACCAGTTCAATGCCCAGTCAGGGCACATCCCTGGGTTGCAGGCCAGGTCCCCAGTTGGGGGCATGTGAGAGGCAACTACACATGATGTTTCTCTCCCTCTCTATCTCTTTTCCTTCCCTTTTCTGTAAAAATAAATAAGTATATATATATTTTTTTTAGAAAAGAAGGGACCTACATATTAATTGAGGTGATTTAGAGCAACATTGTAACATAAAAATTGATGGATAAGAAAAACTGTTGTATGAGATTCTTATGAATAATTTAGAATATATATTATCTTTTCCCAAAGCCTTAAATTGAAAATAAAAAAGAGTGATTTCAAATATAAGAAATATATAAGGAATATGCATTCATATAGGTTTAATATCAAGACAGAAGCCTTTCTGCCAGCTTCAAGCTCTAACTTTACTTACTTCACACTTGGGATCAATTGAATTGAATAGAATTCAGTATTTTGAAGATTACTTCCCTTTGTGAGTTTTTTATCATTCACACCATGTCAGTGGTTAAAAATTGAAATGTATTTTAGTGAAGTATTTTAATCCTAACATGTAAACATCTATTAGCATGGATACCATCTATCATAATTTAAAAATGTAGCAATTCTGTAAATTGTTATAGGAGTTTAAGTGTGCCATGTGATGTGTTAGTGTTTTCTCAAAGAGAGATATTTTTCCAGATATTATCCACCAAGTGGTACTTACATCCACAATGCTTTAACAGGTGCCAGAGAGGATACAGAAAACGAATAAAACCTTGTCCTATTTCCTGGGAAATTTTAATTTGATATAAAAGATCAAATAGTTAGCTCATAATTAGGAAACTGTCTTTACTGACAGCTGATCTTTACTTCTCAATTGTTGATTCAAAAAATGTTTCAACCAAAGATACTGCTTTCTGAGAAATAGGCTTATTGTACTGTTATGGGAGAAACTCCCAGAAACTCGATTCTTCTCAATAATGCAGTGAAGAATTACAGATCAGTGAAGTCTATTATCATGCAAGCAAGCAGGGTTTATTGGTGATATGTTCTAATGGAAGAGAACGGGACTTGCCAAGGTGGGACAGAAGGACAAGCATGGGTGGCAAGGGCAGGATGGCGAGAGCAAGAGAGTTGTCCTTTGTTCTGAAGACGTGCATAGTTGGCAGGATGGGGGAGGGTGAAGGAGTTACATATTGATTGACAGGTGAAGGTGGTCCTAGCTTTCTAGGATGAGGGCATGTAAGAGAAAATTAGCCCTTGTCTTAAAGCTCATTCTCTCTGTGAGTCTCTGATGCCCTCCCTGTGAGTCTGCCCAGACTTCCCTGAGAGTCTTCCAAGAAATTCTGCAATGGGGGCCTAGACTGTCTTCAGCTAGTTGATTCCTTCACATGGCAGGAGGTTGGAATGGTAGGGCCACAGGCGAGTGCCCAAATCAGGTAAGATGGCAAATGTGGGCAGCATGGGAAAGGGATATTGGCAGCTGTCTCTTCAGCCCTCTCCTCAAAGCCACAAATCCAGTCTCTCTCTGTATGACTCCAGTTTTACAGACCGTCTGCCAGAACCCAGGGTGAGTGGCCACAAATGAGATTTTGTGCTAGGGCACCTGGGTTTCTAAAAGTCTCCATTCTCACCCAGGTAGATGAACTCCCCACTGATTTTCACAGTCAGATGTTATGTGGGATCCTCTTCCCAGCACTAATGTTCTGGGCTGGGGAGCCCAGCAAGTGTTTGAGATCCCTTGCTCCTTAGGGGAAACTTTTACAGCTGAGATATTCTTTTCTGGATTCTCAACAGTCAGGCGTGGGGGTTGGGACCAGCCCTTTTCATGTGTCTCTGCCCTTCCTACCACACCTGATATGACTTCTGGATGTCTTTTATTATAGGATTTCTATTCAGCTAATCTTCAGTTGGCTATTCAGGTTGATTGTTCTATAATTAAGTTGTAATTTCTGGGTCCTGAAAGAAAGTGAGTGTAATTTCCACTTACTCTGCTGTTATGTTGAATCTTGAAATTTGTAAATGTTACTCTTCATCACCTTTCTCACCCATGCCCCTCCTCATCTAGAAACCATGAGTTTATTCTCTGTATCTATGAGTTTGTTCCTATTTTTGTTTATTTGCATTGCTTTTTAGATTCCACATATAAGTGAAACCATATTATATTTGTCTTTCTATGACTTATTTTACTTAACATAATACCCTTTGGTTCCCCCATATTGTTGCAAATGGCAAAATTTTATTGTTTTGCCTGAGTAATATTCCATTGTATGTATATACCACACATTCTTTATCCATTCATATGTTAATGGACACCTAGGTTGCTTCCATATGTTGGCTATTGTAAATAGAAGCTGCAGTGACCATGGGGGTGCATATATCCTTCTGAATTAGTGTTTTTGTTTTCTTTGGATAAACATTCAAAAATGGAATTGCTGAGTCATATGGTAGTTCAGGTTTTCAATTTTTTGAGGAATCTCTATACTGTTTTCCATAGTGGTAACACCAATTTACGATCCCAACAACAGCGCACAGGAGTTCTGGTTTCCCCACATCCTTGATAACTCTTGTTACTCGTAGACTTTTGGATAATAACCATTCTGACAAGTGTGAGGTTATATTTCCTTGTATTGATTTGCATTTCCCTGAGGATGATTTTAACATCTTTTTTATGTTTGTTGGCAATCTATATGACTTCTGCAGAGAATTGTTTATTCAGGCCTTCTGCAAAATTATAATGAGATTTTTTTGTTTTATGATGTTGAGTTTTATGCTCTCTGTATATATTTTGTATTATCCAATATAGGATATACTATTTACAAATATCTTATCCCACTCACTTGGTTGTCTTTTTGATTTGTTGATGGTTTCCTTCACTATGCAAAAGCTCTTGAGTTTCACATAGTTTCATTTGTTTATTTCTGAATTTGTTGCTCTTGCTTGAGAAGTTATATCCAAAAATAAATATATATTGCTAAGACAAATGTCTAAGACTTTACTGGATATGTTTTATTTTAGGAGATTTATAGTTTCAAGTTTTACAATTCTGTATTAAATCCAGTTTTAGTTTATTTTCGTATGTGGTATAAGAAAGTAGTCTAGCTTTATTTTTTGCTACTGTGGTCTTTTGTTGAAATGTGGCTCACCATCAGACACCCTGTGCTCCAGTTAACAAAAGCTAATTTAATAAAGTCATATGCTTATTTTCTGTATCACATAATTAAATATTAATTTGTAGCTCACTACATTCCTATGTAACCATGTCACACTGAATACAATGCATGATTTATAAGAATGGTCTTTGCTTCCAAGAAGGAATAAAATTTATATCTAATAATAGTTGAAGGTATCTGCTTTGGGTACATACAGACAAATGGAAAAGTGAATCTTGCTTTTACCTAATAAAGCATGATGGTGATAGAAAAAGTTTGTTTTTTAGTTTTCTCATTAGTAAAAACATAAATAACACTAGCTTACTACATAAGGTAATTTGATTCATCTTGAAAGAAATTAAGATAGAAACATGTGAAGTAAATGCATTTTTTTACATTGACTTATATAAGTTGTCATGCAGTAGTTGATTCCATACTGATCACAGAGAAATATGGGAGGTCAATAAGCAGGGATCATTCTGCCACAATAGATCTACTAGGATAGACTCTTTCTAAGCTGTCATGAAACATTTTTCTCATTAACAAGTTCTGAGACATTGCACAAGTCAAAGGACATCACAGTGAGACATATGTTATAATAGTTAAATGCTCATATTCTTAAGAACAGAACCATAGAACAATGGAACAGAATAGAGAGCCCAGAAAAAAAGCCAGGCCTTTATGGTCAATTAAAATTTGACAAAGGAGGCAAGAGGATACAATGGAGTAAAGACAGTCTCTTCAATAAATGGGTTTGGGAGAACTGGTCTAGTACTTGCAAAACAAAATGAAACTAGGCCACCAACTTACACCGTACACTAGAAAAAACTCAAAATGGATAAAAGAGTTAAATATAAGTCACAATCCCATGAAAATTCTAGAGGAAAACACAGGCAGTAAAATTTCTGATATCTTGCATAGCAACATTTTTGCTGGTATATCTCCTAAGGTACTGAAAACAAAGGAGAAAATTAACAAATGGGACTATATCAAATTTAAAAGCTTCTGCACATCTAAAGAAAACATCAGCAAAATGAAAAGGAAACCCACTGTATAAGAGATCATATTTGCCAATGATACATCAGACAATGGTTTAATCACCCAAATACATAAAGAACTTACACCATTCAACACCAGGAACACAAATAATCCATTTAAAAATGGGCAAAGGGCCTGAATAGACACTTCTCCAAGCGAAACATACAGAGGGCCCATAGACATATGGAAAAATGCTCAACATCACTAGTCATCAGAGAGGAGCAAATTAAACCCACAATGAGATATCACCTCACACCTGCCACAATGGCCATCATCAATAAATCCACAAACAAGTGCTGGCAAGGATGTGGAGAAAAGGGATCCCTCATGCACTGTTGTTGGGAATACAGACTGGTATAGCCACTGTGGAAAACAGTATGGAGTTTCCTCAAAAAATTAAAAATGAAACTGCCTTATGACCCAGTGACTGCACTTCTGGGAACATATCCAGAAAAACCCAAAACCCTAATTCAAAAGAACATATGCACCACTATGTTTATAGCAGCATTTTTTATAGTAGTCAGGATTTGGAAACAACCTAAGTGCCCATCAATAGATGAGTGGATAAAAAAAAACTGTGGTACATTTACATGGAGGAATATTATACAACAGTGAAAAAGAAAGAATTTTTACCTTTTGTAAAACATGGATGGACCTAAAGAGCATTATACTTAGTGAAATAAGCCAATCAACAAAAGACAAATACTGTATGCTCTCAGTTGAATCTAATGAACAAAATAAACGAACAAGCAAAATAGAATCAGAGGCACAGAAACGTGGGAGACTGACAGCTGTAAGAGATGAGGGGGGAGGTGGCAGTTGAAATAAGTAAAGATCAGGGAACACAACTAACCTCATTCATATTAAAGTTTCTAATCACATGATTAAAGGATGAGAGGTTCAGTCAAGTGCTTTTACTACCTTATCATGATGCTTCCATAGAATGGACATCTCTTTGCTTTACTCTCTTAAAGATGGTTAGAAAGAGAGTGTATAATGTTTTGATTTATTCTGTGAATGTCCAAACTGCAAATTTAACTATAAATGATTTAGAGGATAAATTTCATAATGCACTTCATATCTTTATTGAAAGCCATAAAGGTATCAATGATGAATTATATACTTAAATTTGATATTATAGTTGAATTATATAATACATTTTATAATAATGTAATTATAAAGTATCATAATAGCTTGATCAATAATTCCATGCTAATATTCTAATACAGATCACTTGGCCATCTAAAAATATGGGGTTACAAACCAACTGAGAGCAGCTTTTCTTATTATTTTGAGAAGAAATCCCTCCTGTGTTTGGTTATATTACTGAGGACTTAGCAAAAGTCATCACCTCTCACAGTATCCCCTAAGTACAAATAGAGTTCCTAGTAGAGGGAGTTTGTTTAGTTTAGTTTCTACTTTGTTCTTTTATAGAGAGTGGAGAAAAAATACAAATTGTAGCGAATGGGTGCAAAGGTGTACAATTGACCAATTTCCCATTCTTTGTTTTCTGACCTCCTTCTACAAATACGAGTTACAAAAGACAAATACAATTCATTATCTTCTTTTCAATAAATACCAAAAATATAGAAAATAAGACATAGAGAGTGCGGATATAAAATACCTCAGAATAAAGAGAACAAAAGCAAACTGTTACTGCTCTTTGGAATGAGTACTTTTAACAAAGTATGCAAGAATCATTTTCTCTGGTTGAGTGTTGATTCCCCAGTGTGCTCTCAGTAAGTAATTAGAATGGCCCAGTGAATGTCAGCATCAGCTTGTTTATTCTCATTATTTTATCATTTTAAAAACCCTCTAGGTGATGAGACATGCAGTATAGAACATAATTACCATTATTAGCATACTAATTGGACACAAAAATAGGCCAACTACAAGGTAGCCAACTGAATAATTTCACATTAATCAAACACCATAGTGAATAAGCCTATTGTTAAATTGACAGCTTCCATAATTGGCAATATTTTTGCAGTGAAATATCAGAATTTCTGTGTAATATCTCTCTAGTGTCAGATAATTTTGTAAATTTTCATGTTCTTATCTTTAAGTGTATGTACCTAGCTCGAGTTTTTAAAAAATACATTATCATGAGAGTACTAGTCTTTTAACAACAGGCCTAAGTATTTAAAGAGAAATGTGTTGGCCTTCAGCAAGAGATGTCAATGATAACCAAACAAAAATGCTATCAATTTACTCACTTGTTGCTGTATATTGTGCTTTATTTACAAATATATATTGTGCTGAACCCAAAAGACACTTGACTATGTTAACAGACTCTTGAAGATGGTCTACTTTATGAGTGCAAACATGATACCCTGAAGTAATCCCCTCCTTAACTATGTAAATTTTTTAATGTATTGGCAATTATAAACTCTAACTACTCCATGGCAGCAGGATTTGCTCTGTTCTTCAGATAAGTAGAGCTGGTCTAGACTAAAATTGTTTCTCAGTAAAACAGAACCATTATGAAGTCTCAATGATACCCTTTTTCTCACTTTCATTATCATCTTCCTATTCAAAAATCACAAATGGCCACCAGCTTCCCTCAAGATCCAATTCTCAATGGAGTACCATTTAAGGTTTTCTACAGTCTGGCCTCAGCTGGTCTTTTTTACTGATCCACAAAATAATTCTGTTCCAGCTAGTCAATTTCCTCTATGCCAACTATCCATGCCATTCATAATTCTCTTATGCATCCTTTTGCATGTTTTCTACTCCTGGATTACCTTCCCCTTCTTTAATACTTATCCCCTACATTCATACTTATACTTTTCCTCAACAGTAAACTCAAATCCCAACTACATGAAGTTTTTCTTGACTATTAAAACTGAAGTTAGTTCTCCTTGTCCTAAGCCTCTATTATGTTTACTATTTATATTGAATATATTCATTTCCTCTGTAAACACAGACCACCTATTCAATAACAGCCCCACCATTCAGCAACAAGAAGAAAAAGATGGTTCTAATTTGGTCCCCCCTTTAAACTTCATATATTGGGACCCTGTCTGGTGTAGTTCAGTGGACTGAGTGCCAGCCTGTGAATCAAAGGGTCACCGGTTCGATTCCCAGTCAGGGCACATGCCTGGGCTACGGGCCAGATCCCCAGTTGGGGGCATGTAAGAGGCAACCACACATTGATGTTTCTCTCTCTCTTTTCCTTTCCCCTCTCTCTAAAAAAATAAAATAAAACCTTTAAAAATAAACTTCATAGGTTTGGTTCTATCATGTATATATATGAAACATTTTTGAGACTAGAAACCCTGCTATATTCCTGTTGTACACTTCATTAGTGAGCACATAGTAGATGTTCTAGGAAAAAATTAATGGAATAAATTTCTGTTACCTTTTCTTTCCTATCAGTCTTATTGAAGTTACATGTCTGTCATTTAGAGTATCCCTATAATTACTTCAAATTTAGTAACTTTGATATAATACCATATATATTTCTCCCATATAATACACTTTCCTAGTAACACTTTCACTGACTTTTATATAACATGGTAAAGTAAGTTAAATAATGGACTGGGAAATAGATTCTGTATTGACTTGACCTGGGCCTTTCACCTAACTTTATTTAATTCCTTAATTTATGTACATATTCATTTTCTTATCTATATAACAAAGAGGATGGACTATATTAATAATCCATATTAGTATCATCCCAGGAGGATCATTTGAAACATACAACTAAGTGTTTGATTAGATCAGTGGTCCCCAAGCATGGTGGCACATTAGAGTTTTGTGGGAAGCTTTTAAAAACTGCTGTTGACTCAACTCTCTTACAGAAAACAATTCATTCAATTCTGGCGGTGTGGATTGGATATCAGTATGTTCCAAAAGCATAGCCCAAGTGAATTTAATGAACAACTACAGTTGAGAACAGCTGAACATTTCTTTCAACTCTGATTTTATATGGCTTTGCAGTTTAAAAAACATTAAAGTTATTGGGAAACATTTTAGAAATCCATAGAAGTGACTTTTAGGAAGACAAAAAATTTACATCCGGACATTTTTAAGAAGCTATTTTAGGACTTGGTGAAAATCTAACCTATGATAATTTAGAAAGAGGGAAATTCACAATTAGGTATGTGTATCAGCAACTTGAATCAGAATAGCTGTGTTTTTAAGTTAATACATGATCTACTTCAGTTATGGGAATTATTAGAGATTGGACTCTGAATTATGATTTATGAATAAGCACAAGTCCCAGTCCTGTCAGAGAGCACCAGACCTTTGCAACATTTCACTTCTGTGTTTGTCTTTCTGTTCTCTATTTGTGCTGTATCAAGAGTCCTTTGCCCTGAGCATAGCTCTGAAGCTACAGCAACTTAATTTATGAGCCTCAGAAGAGAGAACTGTGGAATGCAGCCCAAAGCTAACCAGGGGAACTGTATTAACTACAATAACAGCTCACCTGCTATAACAGAGATCAAAAATCAAAACAATAGTTGATTA
Organism: Furipterus horrens; assembly: GCF_987537825.1. Taxonomy (NCBI): domain Eukaryota; kingdom Metazoa; phylum Chordata; class Mammalia; order Chiroptera; family Furipteridae; genus Furipterus; species Furipterus horrens. The sequence goes on from NW_028327187.1 coordinate 4,494,282, forward strand.
ACAAAAATACAAGTTTGATTTAATCTCATACCAAGTCTGGGTTTGTGATTCAGGGTTGATGTGCTGACTCCACAAGTTTCAGGGTACCAGGATCCTTCTACATTGTTGCATTAACATCCTCAAAATGCAACTTTCATCTTTTGATCTAAAATGGCTGCTTCAGTTACCCCACCATTGTATTCTCATTTCAGCTAGCAGGAAGGAGGAAAAGTGAAAGGGCACCAGGAATGCTTTCATATTTAAACAGAGAACTCAAGCTACTGCCTCCACCACTTTTCTCACACTCCATTAGCCAGTACTTAGCCATATGGCCACAGTTTGCTGCAAGCACAGCTTGGTACTGTAATCTTCAGCTGAGGAATAAATATTATCTTCAGAAAGTACTAACAATTTTGTTAGTATATATGAAAAGGCGACATTTATGGGGAAAACTGTGAACTACTGTCAAAGGTAGATGTTGTAGTAACCTGCCAAATTCCCTTCCTTTACCAGGTGAACTTAATGTACAGCCAGAGCACCCTTTACCAGGGTCCTTCAGTGCCCATAGATGAAGAAAAATTAACTCTTCCTTCTCTTCTTCAACTATGCTTTTCACTCTCCACAACCATATTAATATCACCTGTAGAATAAACCCCTCTCCAATTGCTGACATTAATCTTAAATCAAGCTAAGAATTAGTAGACAATTTTAATCTTTTATTTTTGTCTACTTACCAAACTCTTTTGCAGTGAAATCCAGTATTTTGTGTGTAACTCTACCGAGTATTATTGAAGCTATCAAGTCTGAATAAGTTGCTGTTTCTTGTTTTTCTTGGCTTGGCTTTTGCCCTTTATCCTACGTTGGTAATGGGAAGTTGTTGTTTAATGGAGATGGCATTTCAGTTTTGCAAGATGAGAAGTTTACAAGATGAATGGTGGTGATGGTTGTGCAGAAATGTAAATGTACTTAATGCACCACATTGTACACTCTGCACAAGATATGATGCGTGAGAGAGTGCTCTGTTGTGATGAAGCTGCTAATCACCAGGTGCCCGTAGCTGCGGCCTTCTGAGTCATCCTAATAGTTTCTGCAGAGGAATGTTCAAGCTTAATGCAAACTTTGATGCAGATTCATTGCTCTACTTGCTCAGTCATTTTGAATGCGACAGCCACACAGGACACATGCTTACTCAGCGGCATCTACCACCCCCACTGACTAGTACAGTGAAGGCGTCATTGTTCACGCATGCGCATTCCAGTCCACTCTCCTTGGCTGCCAGGTTACATCAATGTTGTGCAAACCATTCTTGTTATATTAATAGTGGCTGGACTTTTTCTGGACAGACCTCATACATGTGTATTTGAGGATATTGTGCACATTTAAAACTGGTAAAAGTGATATCTGTATTTCAACTAAACATTAGTTGTTATAAAGAGCTGGCAATATTTTAGACACTTAGAATCCAGTAGGATAAAAAATATCGTAAAAATCAACAAAAATAATTGTAAAATCACTGCCTCTTCCATTTATAGATTGAAGCTTAGATATGGCTAACAGATGAGCAGGTAACACAAAGATTATGTACTTGGATATCTTGGTGTAAGTGAAACTATGTCTATACCAGAGTATCACCCAAAGAGAGGTATTCTGTAAGATGTTAATAGATGTCTCAAGAAAAAAAGGTGTGTTGAATACTTTACAACAGATATTTTTTCCAAGTACTTCTCTGAGCCTTTAGTTGTCTTTCACTGCCTAGCTTATTTCACTAAGCATGATACTCCCAAGTTCCATCCACGCTGTCGCAAAAAGTAGGAGTTCCTTCTTTCTTTCTGCTGTGTAGTATTCTATTGTGTAAATGTACCACAGCCATCTTGTCCCCCATAGAATGTTTATAACTCACTGTATCAATCACTCATGGTTCCCCAAAGCAACAAAACCAATAGGATATACTGTCTTTGTGTGTATAAGCCATGTGCACGTGTGTATCTCCCAGACAGAGACAGATAGAGGTAGAAACTGAGACAGAGACACGAAGACACAAACAGACTTTATTTCAAGTGATTTTTTCACATGATAATAAAAACTGGCAAGTCTGAAGTTTGTAGGACTGGGTGGCTGGCTGGCTGACTGCAAAGTCACACAGGAATTGGTGCTTCAAACTTGAGACAGAATTTTTCTTCTGTGGAAAACCTCTGTTTTTGTTGTAAGGACTTTCACCTGAGTGGATGTGTGGCCTATCCACATTATCCAGGGTAATCTCTTTACTTAAAGTGAACTGATTGTAGATTTTAACCCACAACTACAAAATACCCTCATAGCACCATATGGGTTAGTGTTGATTAAATACCTGTGTGCCATAGCCTAGCCTAGTTTACACAAAACTAACCATCATATCCCCTTCCTCAGCAACTTGATATTTCTTCAAGGTCTGAGTTTGTAACTTGGTTTAGACTCCTTTTAATGTTATATATTTTATTACTGTAGGCACAGCTACACTAATGACTATAGGGCTATAGGTCAGTGACCAAGACACAGATCTTAAATCTTGTTCATTTGTGTTATATCTAAACCACATTCATCTGTTATTGACTCCATAAAATACAGAGTTATGTTAATAATAAAGCATGGTTACTCCACAGCCCCACGGGACATGACAAAAATTTCAATATGCCAGGAGCCTAACTTCTTTGTGTAGACAGGCAATAACATTACAGAACAAATCACAATTTCCAAGCATTTGTATTCGTGGTGCCATCAACATTAATATCTCAATAGTATTTGAGTTGGTCAGCCTTTTTTTTTTTAAATGCCATTATCACTTCAATTTGGATATAAAACAAATATTTCTTCTCCACTGTCATTATTCTTCTTCCTCTGCTCCATCTTCTTCATTTATTGTTTGGTTTTTTATTGGTTCTTTAAATAATTTATCCATTGAATGGTTTAGGTGTTTACCACTACTCCAGGTAAACCACATTGAAGAATTTGACTGTAGGTCTTTAGATTCAGTCAAATATTTCCCATTAATTTCACTCTATAAACTACCAGACATTATTAGTAAGTTTTTAATGCTTCAGCCATGCTCATAACTCTGCAATATAAGGATGACTTCAACCCACTCATGCCAAGTTAGGATGACAGGAACAGAATAATGAGCTATAGTGTCTAAAAGAATCAGAGAATCTACCTTAAGATAAAAAAAAAAAAAAAGGTTCTGTTCCCCCAAATCAAAGTGCAAAGCTTTAAAATTCAGCCTACAATGTTCTCAAGAGACTGAAAAAAATTGTTATTTAAAAAGTACCATCCAAATATGCAATCTTCCATGATTTGTTTTGCATCTAAAATGGTACAAAGAAAGGCTTCAAAAATCTAGCTGTCAGAACTAAGAGAAACCATTTCCCTTTCTAATCTTAGATCTCGGGGCTTAGCCTGTGCTCAGGTGGCACAGGAGAGAGCAGTGGGATGGAAAAGAAAGAAAGGAGTTACAGGTGATTAAATGCAATGGAAAAAGTAACAAATGCTAAAGTTTTCAAAAAGTTTAATGGAGCCAATGAGGCAATGTCTGACAGACAATAAGACCTGATTTCTCTTACCAAAGAAAATGGCACATGTTTTATAAAAATTTGACAGTCCGGAGTGAAGGGTACTGAGATTAAGGGTGAGAGCAGCAACTAAAACAAAATCAAGCCTCTGGAAAGAGGAACTAAAACGAAGGCGAAAAGGGAAGATTAAATATGTGTTCCTCAATCTCAGAAAAATCCTTGAGGGGTAGAAGTTCTGGCCACTTGTGAGCAACAGATCACGCCACCAAACCCCAATTCCAGAATCTAAATTTAAACAACAGAAAAACACAGATAACTCCAACTCTATTTCTAGGTATATTCCAAGTGGCAGCTTGGAAGTATTTGTAACGCAGAGGTTTGTCCATTTCAGGTGACATGAAGATTGCTATAATTTTTCCTGCTATAATACTCAAACAAAAATGATCCACTTCTGCCAAAATTTAGAAATACCTCACTTTCAATCCTAGTTTTAGTATGGAATTGGCTTTTTAAAATAAAGGTTTTATATATAATGATTATAAAACTTCAGTTCACACATTTCCAACATTCCATTGACATCCCACCCAGTCAACAATTATGACTGGTTTAGTAAAGTTTCTTCACATAAAGATATTATTAACAGATACCTTTCCAGAAGGTATCCAGCCATGTACTATGAAAAACAGACATTTATTGAAGAAGATACAAGAAACATTGAATCATACATAGGACAAAGACACCTCGGTCCCCTTCAAAGTAGGCACCTTGAGACCTCACACTGTTATGGCAGATTCAGCGAGAATAAACCCCTCGGAGACAGTGGATAAGGAAAGCAAAGGGTTTAATGCCGGCGGCCGGACTGAGACCAAGTCTCCAAAATGGCGCCGGCCCCGAATGGGGTTTAGGGCAGGGTTTATATAGGGTCTTTTCCTCTGGTGGGAAAACGACCCTGGCAAGAAGTGGGGGTGGGGCAGCTACAGGTAGGTGTGTACATGACATCTGGCAGCAACAGGGACAAGGTTTACGGGGTTATCTTCAGTCGTAGTCTGCTGCTTAGCCGGATTCTCTGCACGACAGACAGCTCTGCAAAAAGGCCGTATTCTCTGCAAAAGAAAAGCCTCAAAGAGGCAATTACTTAATGCTAGCAGCAGTCATTTGCAAAGTTTTACACGCTTTAGGCAATGGGGCCCTTAGGGGATGACTGGACTTCCTTACAAGGAATGGCTGAAGCCCCTACAACGCAGTTCTCTCAATCGCCATCAGCTACCCCATAGTATTTTCCTGAATCTCATCGACAGTCTGAAATCTCTTTCCTTTCAAAGGTGATTTTAGTTTTGGGAAAAGCCAGAAGTCTCAGGGCGCCAAATCTGGGCTGTAGGTGGGCTGAGTCACCTGGGTGATTCGATGTTCCACCAAAAAACTGCACTAGATGTGATGTACAAACGAGTGAATTATCATGATGAAGCTGCCAATCACCAGCTACCCATAGCTGTGGCCTTCTGAGTCATCCATGTAGTTTCCACAGAGCAATGTTCAAGCTTAATGCAAATTTTGAGGTAGATTCATTGCTTTACTCAGTCATTTTGAATGCAACAGCCACACAGGACACATGCTCACTCCGTGAAGTCATCATTGTTCACACATGCTCATTCTAATCTGCTCTCCTTGGCTGCCAGGTTATGTTATATTAACAATGGCTGGACTTTTTGAGACAGACCTCATATATTGTATGTATAACATTATATATGTGTGTGTGTTTCATCTGTAATAGAGTTTTACTCCTTCACTTCTAATTTGAATGGCTTTTATTTCTCTGTTTTGCCTAATTGCACTGGTTAGACTTCCCACATTATATTGAATAAAAGTAACAACAGTGGGTATCCTTGTATTGTTTCTGAACTTAGAGAAAAAGCCTTCAGCTTTTTATTATTAAGTATTATGTAGCTATGGCCTTCTCATATACGGCCTTCACTACAATATGTTGTAGGATATTTCCTCTATATACACTTTGTTGAGAGTTTTGTCATGAATAGCTGTTGAGTTTTATCAGGTTTTTGTTTTTTGTTTTTTTGCATCTATTGAAATGATTATATAATTTTTATCCTTCACTTTGTTGATATAGTGTATCACATTGATTGATTTGCTGATGTCAAACCACCCTTGATTCCCTGGAATAAATCTGAGTTCATCATGTTGTATGGTCCTTTAAAAATATTGAATTTGGTTTGCTAATATTTTATTGATAATTTTTTTGCCTGCATGTTCATCAGGGATACTGACTTGTAATTTTCTTTTTTTGTGCTTGTTTTCCTTTCCCACTCTTGGTATCACAAAATGAGTTTAGAAGTATTTCCTCCTCTCCACTATTTTAGATATGTTTTAGAAGAATTGCTCTTAATTCTTTTTTAAATGTTTAGTAGAATTCACCAGTAAGGACTCGTAGTCCCAGACTTTTGTTTTTTGGACATTATTTGAGTATTGATTCAATATCCTTACTAATAATTGATCTACTCTGAATTCTCTTTCTTCATGATTCATACTTGGTAGGTTGTATGTAGTTAGGAATTTATCCAGTTCTGTTTTGTCCAATTTATTGTTATATAATTGTTGATAGTTGTTTTATAGTTTTTGTTATCTTCGTGGTATCGGCTGTAATATTTCTTCTTTTATTTCTGATTTTATTTATTTGAGTCCTCTCTTTATTTTTCCTTAGGGAGTCTAGCTAAAGGTTTTTTTGTTTGTTTATCTATTTTTAAAAAACTCTTAGTTTTACTTATCTTTTCTATTGTCTTTTTAGTTCATATTTTATTTATTTCTGCTCTGATTATTGTTATTTCCCCTCTTCTACTAACTTTGATCTTTGTTTTTATTTTTTTAATTTCTTAAATTGCAAATTTGGTTATTTAATTGAGGTCTTTCTTATTTCTTAATATCTTTCTTGTTTCTTAATATAAGCATTTATCACTATGGACTTCCCTCTTGGACAGTTTTTGCTGGATTCCATAAGTTTGGGTGTGTTGAACTTCCACTTTTACTTGTCTCAAAATTTTTTAACTTTCTCTTTTAATTTTTTCCATCCATTGGTCTTCCAGTTGCATGTTATTTAATGTTCACGTCTTTAAAATTTTTCCAGTTTTCTTCTTGTAATTGATTTATAGTTTTATACCATGGTTTTCAAAGAAGATGCTTGATATGATTTCAATATTCTTAAATGTATTAAGAATAGATTTGTAGCCTATCATACAATCTTTCTTGGAGAAGATTTCATGTTTGCTTGAGAAAGATGTATATATTTTTGCTTTTGGATCAAATACTCTGTATATGTGTTTAATTCAATCTGATCTAATGTGTAATTAAGGCCAATGTTTTTATTGGTTCTGCATAGATGATCTAGTTATTGATAAGAGTATGAAAGTCTCCTACTATTATGGTATTGCTGCATATTTTTACATTTGTGTTGTGTATTTTGGTGCATAAGTATTTACAAATGTTATATCCTTTTGTTGGATTGACCTATTTGTCTTTATGTACTGACCTTCTTTGTCTCTTATTACAATCTTTGTTTTAATGTCTACATTGTCTGATATAGGCATAGCTAAAACTTGCCTTAACTTTCTTTTTTTTTCCAAGTTATTTTAATTTAACCTACCACTTGATTTGTTCTCTCATTTTTTTCCATTGTGATTTGGGATTTTCTGATTAAATCTTTAAACAAGAAACTAGGAAATGAGCAAGGGCCCACAGGGCTTTTTAAGATGGTGTACCTAATTACTCTATTATGTAGAAGATTCTGGTAGCATTCAACAAGAATGAGATAAAATCAGACAGACCTGGGTTTAAGTGTGAGTACCGACTTCTACTACTTATGTAAATTTAAACAAACCTATTAAAGTTACTATGTCTAAATTTTTGCATATATAATTGTAACAGTTGTGGTCAATGTTTTCATGAATCTTGGATGACACTGACTCAGCCCCTCATACAGGTGTCCCATTATTCATTTCCCATAGATCAAGCTAATCTCATGTTTCTTATGCTTCTCTTAATCATTCCTGACTCTGAATTCCTGCTTCTACTGAATTTGTTCAATTTCCAGATCATCTCACTTTTCTAGGTGTGTCCCTTTTCTGTGCAATTTGTGTCTTTGCTAGACTGTAGTTTAATTCCATTGTTCTCTAAAATAAGTTTACACAGCCTATACAAGGGAGGAGCATATATTCTGAAGTGTAACAGGCAATTTAAAATTGAATTGAAGATACTTCCATTCTTCCCAAATCTTTTATCTTTCCAGTCATAGATAGCAATTTCTCACTGGACATTTAATTTTCTCTCAGGCTCAGATTCTCACCTTATTGCTCATTCTCAACTCTGCTTTCACTGGTTCCTTTCCTCTCCCCAAAAAATACTTGTTGGAGGCAGTGAAACTAACACCAGGTGTTAAACTGGTGGAGTCAGATGGAATCTGGGTTTGTCAACCTTGGTACTTGGGAACTGGCTAAGGAAGAATTCAGAGCCAAGACTCAAACAAGAAGAGAACATTTATTTAGAAAGTCACAGAAGTAGAAGTGAATCATAGAAGAACTGGGCTCAGGAAACAAGTTGCAGAGGGAACAGAAGGGCCCTTGGAGCTTAGGAGAGAGGGGTGTAAAGGTAAAGATCCTGAGAGAAGAGGCCTAGAAAGGTGGGGATGTGCTGCTGAGAAGGAGAGCGGCCCAGTGTCCTCTGTCTTAAAGGTATTTATCTGGAGGTCTCAGGGGAGGATCCCTACAGAGTATTCATCAGTCTTCCAGGTGTGTCTTTTTAGAGTTGTGGTCTCCATTGATTGGTCAGCACCAGGGCAGGGGGTCATTAGTCATTGCAGCTGGTCCTGAGGTCAGCCATGGCATCACTTGTCTGGTTTTGCTGCTTTTCTGGGCCTGGAGCTGAAACACAACTGAGGCCTAGATATATTTGATGGAGGGCAGAACCTCACTGTGCTGGGGGATTAATGCTTAGGAGTTATTCTCTGGCCCCTCTCTTTGTTCCCCCTCTAAAAGGGTCTAACCTGCATGACTAGCAACATGCCAGGGAGGAAAGGTCGGGGGAGGGTCTGAGCTGGATTACCAGCTGCTGTATGAAAAGTGAGGGGGTCCAAACTGTGTGACCAGCAATATGCTAGTGGAGGAAATATTACCCTGGGGGCGAGGTCCTTGTTTTCCTTGTTTTGCCTGTTGCTAGGCACCAGGAGCTTTCTGCCCTAGTGACCTTCTGTAACTGGCCTATTGTCCTTGCTCTGCTTATGTCTGTCTAAATGCCTACCACATAATAAAGATTTTTAAGGAAAAAATGTGCTAGTTTTTCTCTTTCTCTTTAGTGCTTTATTTTCTACCACTACTCCTGCCTATCAAGGTATTTTCCTAAGTAAACACAGTTCTATCAGAAGAAGAAACATTTGGAGTAACTGTTAAAATAACATTTTTACTATCTATCTAATAATATTAATTCATACTCATTTGATAGTATTTTAGTTAGGATTAAATAAAAATGGTACACGTGAAAGTATTTTGTAAACCATTTAATAAATCACAAAACATTGTATGATGTTAGATATCGAGGGGAATGAGTTGTGTGGAATGAAAAACATTCTTTTCAAACCAATGGTTGCTTGTCTGTGTTTTTGACCCTTTATTCCCAATACTTACTCAGAACTTAGCTTACCTTGCCAGGTCAGGTAGTGACTTCAGAGTCTCCAAGAGTTTAAGAATAGTAATTCTTAATTATTTTATCTTTTGGGTAAAAGAATCCCCTCACTTGGAAAGAATAGGTCTTCTAAAGTCCCGTGAATAGGCACATCTTGGCATATTTGTTTCCCAACAAAATGCTCTCACAGCTGCCCACTCTTTCTTTCCTTTTCACCCCTTTTCAGTTCTCCTGATTACATATGGAGGAGAGAGGCATTTAAGTGCAAATGATCTAATGCACCGCTCTTTATCTATTGCTAATTTCCCTTGTGACTGGGAGGGTAAATGGAAGCATCAGTAGAAGCAGGCAGGGGATGGGGTCAAAAAAGGGCAGCGCTATGGTTATTGGAAACTAAGAATTTGAATTTTCAAACAGTAGCATTGCCTGGAGTGCTCACCATTTCTTTGGCAAAGAAAAGTTCAGATGATGATACACTCTTCAGTGTTCCCCCTGATATTTCCAGTACCCAGTTGGCACCATGGTTATTACAATATTATTGACTCTATTCCCTGTGCTGTGCTTCACATCCCCATGGCTATTCTATAACCACCAGTTTGTACTGCTCAATCCCTTCACCTTTTCCACTCAGTCCCCCAATGCCCCTTCCCTCTGGAAACCATCAGTCTGTATCTATGAGTCTGTTTTTGTTTTGTTTGTTCGTTTATATTGTTCTTTAGACTCCACATACAAAATAATATTGAATGTACACTGTAACTGAAAAAAATTTTAAATATTTAAAACAAAGAGAAGTTACAGTGAGTAGGTTTCAGTAAAAGACTGCAAAGACCCAGTTTGTATCATATTACTTTGAGTTAATAAACTAGGTATAAAAACATAGAAAGCGTAGAATCATCTTAAGAGTTTTATACATTAAAGACTTACAGAGATGAAAAATTTCAGCAAAATCCACCAAAATTCATAAAATCCAACCAGTACAAATGTTCATTGGGAGCAGCTATGGGGATCTCAATGCCAGACTCGTTTGACACTTAGGATAGAGAACACTATCAGTTCATTTGGCTCTATTTGCACCCAGGGAGAAAAGCTAAAGAGAGATTGATAGCAAAATCCATCCTATGATTATTCTCACTTTTCGGCCATTACCTTTGTTCTCTCTCCAGACAAATCAAAATCACCTGAGCCATTGGGCCATTAAGGCCTGGGAGTCCCCTCCAAATACAAAAGGCTGTTTGGTTCAGAGATAAGATCAGTGACTTTGAAACTGGAGATCCATGTGTTTTACACTTGGCTCGGGTAGTATTAGTGGTACAACCTTAGATAAGTGCTTTAACTGAGACTTGATTTCCTCATTTGAATAGTTATACTTCAACCTCAGGCTCACAGTATATACCTACAAACAAAATTGTCTTCTCTCAGTTATTCATGTAGTGGAACTTCCTTTTACATACTCTTTGGTTATTAACTATGATAATTTGTATATGTTCATTTCTTACTTTTCAATTTAAATTCTTTTGGGCCAATATGCTTTATTTTTGTGTTTTCAATTATAGACTGTGTGGCTTTAATCTTCTTGCTTTTCTCTTTTATTTCTTGAAATCTACTAGTTAGATTATATTCTTCCATATTTTTAAGTCTCTTTGGAGGACTAATTATGAAGGACACTATGATATCTATAATTCCTTTGAGAGTGTGAAGAATTGTCAATATTCTTGCACTGTCCTTGGACAGCTTCTCTTACAGTACATGTTCTTGTTATGCTTCTTATTTTCTCATACTCCTTTTTTCCTTTATTTTTTGCAGTTTCTGTGCATGTATTATGTATCTCCTCTACCCTAATTGAAGCAGAGGAGGAATCCCAAACGTCTCCACAGTCCGTGGTTTGAGAGGTGGGGGAAGGAGATAATACAGCTTTTAAGGTACTTTGCATATCTATGGCAGGCTGGTAGCTAGACGACAGCTGTGCTACCTCCCCAGGGCGAAAAGTGTACCTGACTTTCCAGATTTGAAAGAAATGGCTGGCAGCCTTGAGGGAAGGAGCATGTTGCAGCCATGTAAGGAGGTGCCATGATGTAGGAGGGATTGTTACAGAGCAAGCCCAGGCTCACTCATGTGGTGCCTTGGTGTAAAACCCAACAATTAGTGTTTAGAAAAACAGGTCTTTATTTACACTATTCCAACCTTGAGGGGCCTGGGAGAACTTCAGCTCAGAGCCCTGTTCTCCCACTGTCACAGAACCCCAGCCTGTGCTGTTCTGGAACAGCTGTGGGGTCTGATTGCCCACCGCCCAGAAATGTGACTCCCAATACAAAAGTTTGGTGGCAGAGGAAAGGGGGTTTACTTAAAAGTTTTACGGATGAATAATGGTGGGTTTCTACCATTACGTCCCACACCCCTTAAAGCACCGAAAACACTTAGTCCTGCCTCCCTGTGCCAAAGCAGACCTGTTTCAGAATACGCCACTCAGAGGTACCGTCTTTCAGAAAAGCAGAAGTCCACGGCCCAGTATTCCTGGTCACAGCTCGGCATTCCCGGCATCTCCCACTAATCTGCGCTTGGTTAGGCAGGTCTACACAATTCCAGCCTCATCAGCCATGCCACTGTGTTCTCCTGGCAGGTTTCCCAGCTGGTCTCCTCTTTCTTACTCTGGACCTCTTGGCAAATTCTCTCCAAACCACGCGGCTTCTCCCTTACACCCCAGACCTCCTAGCTGACTCTTGTCTACACCCTTTCAGACCTTGTGGCTTCTCTTCTTTTTATGGCTGTCTGCCCTTATTTTAAATTCTGACCCAGGGCACCATCCATCATTGTTATGAAAAGTATCTCAAGCCTATCATCCATCCTTTTGCCCCGGGTTGCAGCATGGCTATTATCCAGTTACCAACTTGCCATCAATATGTAAAGTACTTTACAAGCTGTATTATCTCCTTTCCCCATCCCCCAAACCATGAGCTGTTGGGACTTTAGGCCTCTCTCCCCTGCTCTGTTACACCATGACACCTAGCGCTTCCCATGCTCCTCAAAAGACTATAAACCAAAACCAAGCCCAATAGTTCCCCATCCCTTATCTATCAGCTGCCTCCTTCAGGGTCTGGGGTACGTTGTCCTCAGCCTCTGTGTAACAGTCCAGGAAAGCATGTGCCATGTTACACTGCGTTGCGGTGATGAAAAAGCACATGGCCTAGGCCAGTAAGAAAGCTCTATCCAACTCTGAAGCCACCAAGGACTGCCTTGCAGACCTGGACTCTTGGAACTCGGGACATATGGAGAGAACATTCTCTTAGGACTTGTGCCTTTCCTGGACTTACATGATATGTATGACATCTAGGAGAGAAACTATCCTATCTTCCTATAGATTAGCAATTTTCCGTTCTGATAGTCATTCACTTCACTGACATAAGAAGCTGCAGCTTTGTTCCAACTTCCAGCTAAGATAAATGTTATTTTAAAAACGGATATTTTTATGGAATATGTGAAAGGAAACATAAATAGCATCTAAAAAGTCAAGCTATACGTTTAGTAACACATCACCTGAAAAAAAAAAGAACTGTAAAACTATTGTTTTCTAACTATTGGCTATCTAAAATGACTAAGCTGAGTAAATATATAAACATTTTTATTGGAAGTAAAAACTATTAACAAAGGTATTTTATTGTGAAGGCCAAACACAAACTTGGCTGTTCTAGGCAACCCAGCCTCTCTCCTGAAGGATATTTTACCCTTATGTGCTTTGGCAGATCTCCAGGGTCCCCTGGGAGAAAGCAATATCGCCATTTACATATCAAAGCAAACGGAGGATCAGGCCCTGTTAGACCTCTCTGGGGATGAGAAAGTACCCTATGAATTAGAAGTCTCAACAAATTTCCTTCCCAAACCAGGCTACCCACCTTGTCACACCATGCTTAGCACACTGTCGTATCTCACAGAGAAGCAACCAAGAGAAGCCTAAAAAAGAGTTAAAGATGCTATGCAAATGTTTTTTGTGTTTCTTTTTTTTTTTTTTTTTTTTGAATTAAGTAACCATCTTAAGTAAAGATATAGGGAAAGGAGAAGTCCGTCTAAAGATCTGGGCCCATTCTAACTGTTGTACTTTTTCGGACATCTGCAGAATTTCCCAGAGAAGTGGCTAATTGCCGTTCTGCACTTCATGAAAAATAAGGATGAATGCCCCAGAACCCAAAGGTACAGAACTTCATTTTTACTACTGAAGAATATTTTGAACAACCCTCTCAGCAACTTTTGCATATTTACTAGAACGTAGTTTCCATTCTGTGGGATGTCTTAGCTTTTTGCCATTTATGTGGCCTGCTATATACAGTATAGGAGGCAGAAACAAATGCTAAGCTAAGGTGGGATTCAAAAGCCAGCCTCCTAGATGTCTTCAGCAAGGCTCTCCGGCTTATATTACGCTGAGTGCTTCCTGTAAAGATATAACAAATAAAGAAGGCTAAAATATGAATGAAAAGAATCACAGTTCTCAACAAACAGTACATAAAGCACTCATTAGACATTCATTTTTTCAGATATTTGTTTTAAAAGATTCCACAAATGTTCAGATACTCCTTTCACAAACAAATGTGTCATCTTTCACCTTTTAACCATTCTAAAACTGCACTTTTCCTTCACTGCATCTAATTAACTAGAAATAAGGGTTATTTTTTTTTCATTTCATCTTAAATTCAAAGCACCCATCTTCAGTTAAATGACATCCATAATAATAATCATGATGATTCCTTATACTTACAAAGTGATTTTGCTTTCTGTTAAAATACCTTTGAGGAAGGCAGAGAAGGGATAAAACAACAGTCACTCCAGACCAGATTGTGATTGAAATCTTGTTTTCCCTTTCTCAAACACACTTCTTTTTTTACCCTCTCCTTTTTTCTCTCTCTTTCTCTCCCTCTCCCCCACACCCTTGTCTTTCTCCTTCCCTCCCTCCCTTCCTCCCTCCCTCCTTCTCTGCTCGCCTGCAAACATTGAATGAATTCTGAGGGGATGTTTCAGGCATTAACTTTCCACATATTCACAACCTTGTACTGCAGTGTCGTAATAGAGTGTTTAGAATATGAGGACCATCTTTGGGGTCTTTGTTCAGAGTTTGTTTCTTTTGTTATTGCTACAAACATTTCTTGAGCATAAATTATGTGTAGAGCCAACTGCTAGGGATTCAAAATTCCCTGAAGCTTTTGGTAAATAGAACATTCAATATCAATGTTTTCTGTTTTTGTTTATACACTCCTAAATTATTGTGACCCAAAGTACAGGGCCAAAGTCCCATAGGCACTTAAACATGCCCTTGAAGCTGTTGAAAATAGTCACTGCATATTCTTTTAACAAATATTTATTGACCATCTACCATTTGCCAAGCACTGTACTGTATGCTGAAGATATAAATGAAGTAAAACAAAATCCCCAATCTCAAGAAATCGGTCATAGTGAAGAAAACAGCCATGAAAACTGAGTAATCTAAAACAATGACAAGTCTGATAGTAAAGGAAGAACATGGTGTTATTGGAGAGATGAGAAAGCACACAGTTTGGGCGGAGGATGAGTTAGAAAAAAGGTTCACAGGGGAGGTGGGTTTTAATGATGAAAAACTTTTTCAGGTGGATAATAATAATAACAATAACTATATTTTTTTATTGGGCCTCTACTAGGTCTCAGGCATTAGGCTGGGTATAGTGATTATTATCTCCACTCTATAAATAAGGTAGCTGAGCTCAGGCCATTAAGTAGCTTCTCCATGGTTACACAGCAAATAAGTAGCAGAGGCATAATTCCAACCCAATTCTATCTCACTCCATCTACATTGCACTACTATATTTGCCATCATTTAATAGTTCTTTTTCTACTGTGGTCTTGTGAAATGTTATTTTTAAACCTGTGTCATCTAGCTGACAATTTTTATTTATATTGTGCTGTTTATTATAAGTTGGTTCATTCAAAATCACTTTTTATATGTACATTGTGTTCATCAAATATAATCATTCCAACACTGCCTATCCCATTAGGTTGTTGTGAGGATCAAATGATACAAAGGCTTTAGAAAGTCCTTTCAAAGTTTGACGAACCAAAAAAGTACAAGTTATTATTTATAATTGAAAATTTCGGCTCCAAAAGTTAGCTAAGTTTTAAGTAGTTTAACTATTGCTTTCACTCCAAATATGACTTACTTGTATCTGTTGATTTTATCCTTGTATGTGTGATTTTCATGTTGTGTTCCTTTGCAATTATGTTTAATTGATTTATAGTAAGTATTCTGATTTGGCAATAATTCCATGACCATCTGTGGGTAATATCAATCAAATTAATCATTTGTAAACTGGCTACCATTAGTTACTTTCATTTTCCACTTGTATGATTTTGTAGATGCACGTGTTCATGCGTCTGTGTGTTTAGCTCTGTAATATATTACACCAGTACTAAAGTCCAATTTAATTAACCTAAGATTCATTTTACTCCAACAGTATGTGCATTAAATAAAGTTTGTCTTTGCCATTCCTTATAGTTTCAATATGGTTGTGGCACCAGAAATGTCTCCCCCACCCCAAGAAAAAGAAATGTCTTTCCATATTTTTTCTCATTTAAATGCAATTTTCCAACAAGTGGTTATTTTTGGGACACTTTTCTATTGTGCATCATTAATTTTTATATTGAAATATGTGTTTTAGCATATTGACAAGTATATTGTTCTCCATCTGCCACCATTTAGATTTTAAGATTTTGAGTTACTTTTTACTTAAAAAAATTAAAATTTCATGATATCTTCAATAATAGTGATGAAGTTATTATTTGTCTGTATTGTATTTTTTATATTAACGTCAAAAAGTACATGAGGTCTGTTATTGCCAAAGATCTGGAAATTTTTAAAAATTGTGTTATATATTTTTATCATGCATTTTTCTTTTTCTCTGCTTTTCTTAGAATTTTAGATATTAGAATTAAAAACTTTAGAGAATTATAGACATATCCTTTATTGAGTTTTTCTGATAGCAAGATGATGACCATACTATATGCAGAGCGACAATGGAGTGATTTATACTTTCCAAGCTATGTGTTAACTTTCATTCAGTTAATTATTTTCTATTTTCTCATATATTGGATACAATTATTGATTTGTGTTAAGAAATCCTTTCTTTAATTAAAAAACACTAGCCTGATTTAACATTTCCCTAAAAATTCTTAGTTTAATTAGGACTTTTTTCTCTAATTAATAAGCAAAATTAAGATAGGCAACACGGATGATTATTTTTATTCTCCATGGATGTTTTCAGTTAGATAATAGCATAATCTATGAGTAATAAGCTGTAAGCTAGAAAGTGAAAGTTTAAAATATTTTAATAGGATGTGTAGAGTCAGGAGTATAAAGAGTCTTCACATAGAATCTTTTCTTTCTCCCCTACCCTGAAATCTTTAAAAAAATGAGAATATAAAAATTGGTGTGCATTCTCCTTTGTAAAATACAAAAATAATAAAAAGGGAAAAAGCAACTCTATCAAGTATTTCAAAGGTGCTCTCCAACTTCCCTCTCACCATGTCCTGACATTTTTCTCCAAATTTACTAGCTTCAAACACAGTTAAGAAAATATATCATAATAGTTTGCATTTTAACTTATCATGAATTTCCAATTTTTATATTGTGAAACCTCGGCTCATTCCAGCCCTATTTTCTATAGAATTGAATTTACTCTGTTATGTCCGCATCAGAGCTGCTCAAAGGAACATACTTATTAAAGTATCTGAAACACCTCATCATAAGATAGCCTAGCCTACAAGGACGCAGCATAGAGCCCGTGAACCTCTTTTGAAGAAAGCTACAGCAGATGGCTGGCTGTCTTATATTAAGTACTCTTAGGAAAGTTGGAATAGATCATTTCCATTGTAACCCAAGAAGCTTACAGTTTAAAAATAATGTGTAGGGGAGAATGGGCCAGTAATTGAGCACAAACAGGAAGTGCCAATGATGAGCAAGTCTTTGATTTCTATAAATCCACATAGCATTTTTCTGAATTTCCAGGAGAAAATAAAAAGAAGACAAAGAACTTGTGAAGAGATGACCTCTTTGTGGCTCATAACCACCACATATATATCTCTTAGATTTAATTTGAATTTATATCCAGAAACATGTATCCCAAGCTTTCCAGTGTCAGCACTTCTTGGTAACATTCCAGAAAACATGGATACGTAGATGGCAAATAGCCTTGGCAATTAAAAAAATGGACTCTGTACCGATATTATTACTGAGATGGAATTGAAAAGTTATCACAAAATAAGATCTTTGTTATTAGCTAAAATCTTAGACCATACAAACCTGAGCAATTAAACAATCTTTACATCTGACAACACAAAAGTTATCCCACATCTCTCTGACACAGATTTACTAAGTAAACACCACAGGCAAACTCCTGAACTTGCTTCTGTGGGACACAAAGAAGCAGGTAATAAGAATTCTTTCCTCATGGCACTTCACCATATGTGAAAAGACAAGATATATACATATTAATTGCTACCGAACAATTCATAAACCAGTATAAGCCAACACCAAAGGCATGACATTAAATTACACATCAAACGTGGGGCTTATGTGACAGAGTGTATGCGTTCAAAGAAACGATAGCAAAAAAAAAAAAAAAAAGAATGGGTCAAAGAAATCAAGGACGGGTTCCAGCAAGAAGTGAGGCTTGAAATGAGACATGAAGTGGTTTTAGATGGTAAGGAATTGTGTAGATAAGAGGAAGGGGTGAAGATTATTCCATGTATGACGCAAAGTAAATACTAAAGTCTTCAAAGCGGTAATTAACGGCTGCAGGGTTGCTGTTTTGGAAAGAAGCATTAGCGAAGAGCAGCGCCAGACCGGCAGCCATGCACTGCTGGGTTACGTCAGATGCTACCCTTGCTTGGCCAGGGGATTGATCCTATTATCATAATCCGTGCATTCTCAATTGACTTCGCTGGGCCAATTTTATTATTTCCTACTCCCCAATCATCATGAGTCGATCGATTACCGCGTGGCATGTTTTACAACTTAACGAAAGCATTACAGCGGAGTGTATATAATACGGCACAGAGGACTTTCATCTTGACGCTTGTGAACTGGCTGGCTCCGTTTAAAAGGATCGCCTACAGATGTCCCACAGAACGAGATGGGAAGGAGCAAGAAAGAATTCCACCCACGGAGAATATATTTAATTATTCTTACCAGGGCATCTGTGAGAATGAGGCAAGCTGTGCAAAAATATGAATGTAAAGTGTGGCATGATCTGTGCAAGTCTATAAAAAGAAAATTACGAGCAGGCCAGTGAATTAAACAGATATATTGGAAATTACTTGGCACCTCAGCGGTTTCGAGGTGTGCCTCCGTTGGTTACGGGTGCTTGTTGAGGTCAGTTTTTTACTGCCTAAAAGGTCGCAGGTGAACTTTCTCCCCTTATATTGTGAAATAGAGGGGCACAGTTTCCCTAAGGTCCTCAACGATCAAATAACTGATCTGACCGTAGCCTTTTGATTCCTGGAGTTTATCATAAAGCATGAAATGGTGGAAAGAAACAATGTTCCAGATTTTAATTTCCCCAGACTGAAGAAGCAGGTTCATTAATCTTTTTCCTCTGTGCCCACTGCCTAGCTTCTCCTCTAGCAAAGAAACCTAGTGTCTCAGAATTTTCCTAGGTGAATCCAGATTTAATCCTGTCTGGTTATGAAGTCTTCTGACATATTCCAGGCCCGCAGAAAAGGGAGGACTTTGCCTCTGGAGAAAGACTAAGTCTGGGTCAGCTTTGGAAAAGGGTCATTTACTCTAAAGACACCTTTGCTGTTGCAGGAAAGTGAACAGGAAACATGTTGAAAAAATACACATTTCTTCAAAAAATTGTCTTGGCTTTTGTTTTCTAACTCCTCTTCAATCTTAGATTATAAACGTCTAAATTTTGTTCACTCGTTGTGGTTAAGTAACCTTTAATAATAGAGTAAAATAAGCCCTTACCAATTTAAGTGACCTTGGAAAGGAAAAAAAAGAAGATGTATTGAACATTTACTTTATATTAGGTTTATTCTAGATATTCTAACATATTATCTATTTGAATTCTTACAACATCCATGGGACACATACTTGTGCCTTATTTTTAGCATCTTTTAAATTGTATTTTATTCATTTATCCCCCTTTTACCCTCCACTTCCACCCATCCCCTTACCCCCTGCAATCACCACACTGTTGTCCATGTCGGTGAGTTCTTTTTTTTTTTTTCATACTTGTAACTTATTAACCTTTAACCATACTACACTTAAAAAATAATTCCACAAGCACAGTGTAATGAGGTTAGCTTCAATAATGTCCATTCTAACAAGTAGACTCACCCAGAAACACTATACATCTATCAATCTTCCAGAAAGTGGAAGACACAAAAAGTGAGCTGCCTTCCAAGAAACCCTCTCCGCCTTCTGGACCTAAAGATCACGTTGTTCCCGTCCAGGTATGTGTATCGTGTTTTTAGAAAACTTTTTTCCTTTTTTCTTTTAGCTAACCGACAGTTGTGGTAAAACAGTAAAGCTGTTTGTTGTTACAAACCTCTCTCGACTGTAAAGGACATTGAGTTCTAGTATTTGCAACTTCCTGCTGACCAGATGTTTTGGCGCCCTTTGTCTCTGGAGTCACAGTACAACTTTTTGGCCGGAACATAAGAGAGACTGTATCTGCTGAGTCTAGAGGTTAGACATGGTGTATAATCTATTTTATATAATATAATATATTATATACATATATACACACATATACATTCACCTTCTAATCCAGATCCCTAAACCTCTGCAAGTGTCATGTAGACAGTTTCCTGCACTCAATTTTGTTAATGAGGAAACTGGACGGGATACATTTTAGGCTGAAGTTGCAAGAGTCCTGCCTTTTCACTTTTGTTCTTATTCAAATCAGTCAACATAGAAAATTCAGAAAACCTGTGGGCTCTCTGCCTTTTCCCCTGTTTCTCTGGCGCTTTTCTGATCCAAGGAGCCAGAGAAAACATATAATGTATTATCTATCCGGGGGAGAGCTGCCGGGAAGATTTCCTCTCTGCCTCAGCCATGGGAGAACAGCTTTGCTCATCACAACCTGGTGGACGGCCACAGCGCGGTCATCATTAAAACTTAGCTCAGTGCTTTCGTTTTCCATTGCAAAAAGCAAACAAACGCTTTCTTTCTGATCATTTGCACACATTGACTTTTTGCCTAGTTTCTCTAAAACTTCAATAAATGCTGAGAAAACAATGTGAATGCAGCGATGATAAAATGGTCTAAGTGCACACATACACATGTCAGTGGCCTGAGAATACTGGCTTTCTTGTAACACAATCAGATGCAACAGATTGACCTCCAGTTTTGCTGATTTTGTATTTGCCTTAGTTGGTAGTATTTTCCGTCATAGCAGCCAGAGATGGGAAGAACTGAAAAACAAGAGTGAAGCTTCATGAGACCAATTGTGGTGTGCTGGCCTCATTGTATAATCCCACTTTGTATCAGGTGTGGTAGGTACTATGCCCATAATCATTTTTGATGATGATGTCAGGAATTTTATTTGCTTCTCACGAACTGAAATTCTGCCATTATGAGCCTTAGAGTAATCTGGCTTTTCATATATGCCAAATACTTAATGTATGTTGTCTTACTTAATATTCAAAACATCTTCTAAGGCACTATAGCAGACATTGTTGATTCCAGCTTTCCCCTTTCTCCTCTCTAACAGAACCCTTATTTTTGTTTGGGTATCGATTTTCCTCTTAAAGCTTTGCATTTAAAGAAGGCAATGCCTTTTCTAATCCAACGGATGAATGACATTGTCTAGGTAAGATTAGGATGTCATTTTCCTGGCCAATAATTGGTTTCTAGGCACAGGATGCACTTCCGACCAATGAGGCCTGAGAGGAAGTCTGTTAAGGAGCACCCAGGAAAAGACACTCCATTATGATTACATAAAAAGATCACAGATACATACAAGAAACAAGACCTCCTGTTCTTGTTCTTCTGGACATGTTTACGTCTGTACCTGATTCCTGAAAGTATTTCAGCTATCTTGCCCCCATGAAGAGACTGAAGTTTAAAAAATGCTTAGAATGGCAGAGTAAAACCATGGCAAGAACCTTGATCTTTCTGGTGTCACCAAGTCATTGAATGAACTAATCTTAGAAACAATGTGTCCCTGGGTTTCTTATTATGTCAAATAATACATATCACATTGTTCAAGCTGTTTAAGCCAAGGCTATCTGTTACTTTCAAGCAAAAGAAATCTAAAATGTTTTAAGTACATAGTAACTTCATTTTTCTTATAAAATACATGAGGTTTAGAGGGGCTAATTGAGTTTCCTAATGTCTTGGAGCTAAAAACTGGAAGGCAGGGAGTTGGATGAATATGTTTTCTGTTATTTTACTGTGGCACACAGATTCCATGGAATATTGCAATGTTCATATATTAAGTGTATTGTTTCTGTTATTCCTCTGACTTAATATTTAAGTAATAAAGTCAGGAGGAAATGTTATGCAAATTTGTCAGCTAATATGATACCTATTGTCATTTCTGACCCTAATTAACTAAAATACTTCTTTTATCAATGTCTGCAACGTATGACTATCATACACACTTCCAACAGTGTACCAACTCTTTCCACGTGATATCACAGAGCTGTCTCTTCTTTAATAGGCCCAACATCGAAATCAACATTTTTACCCAAGCCCTGTTACACATTCTATATTCAAATATCTATTAATTATATCATAATTCATCCATGGACCTAAGCCAGAGATCTAGAAATCATTCCCAACATGTTTCTCACTCCTTCTTGGTTCATAATGAGATTTTGTCTTTTTTAATCCTATAATAACCATTTTTTACCTTATTCATCTCTACTATCTTTAGACATTGGGACCTCTGCTTTGAAGCATCTTTCACATTTAAAATATGAAAAATCAGTTTAGATAAGTGAAAATGTAACTTAACTTGTCACATACTTTTCATATGTTATTATTGTCATCGATACTTGCATAAAAATGTAGAATTTCTTAGTGGTGCTGAACATACATTGTTTTTGTTTTATGTTCCAACACATGGTTCTAGACATACTCCTAAATTCCCATGATATGCACATTTATCAATTATCAACTGAGGAACATTTTCCAATAAACAATTCATTGAAAGTTGTTGAATAATTTATATTACTCATATATTTAGATATGTAGTTTTTGACTTCACATGAATCAATCATGATACTGAATTTTTGCCAACTAGAGAAATATTAGTGTTAGAAATACAAAGAGTTTTACTTTATAAAATCATTAATAAGATTTAGTTTCAGAAAATTAAATTTAAAAATTTCAAACTTACTTGAGCAACTTTGAACTTATAAATTTGAGATTCATTAAACAATTCATATTTTCTTATAAATTCAATATTTTTAATATTCTAGAAACAAATTACAGTATAAATACTTAATTTTTCTATTTTATGTTTGCTAAAATTTACATTTTTGCTAAAAATATGTACAATTTTGTACCCTTTGAGTACACCTGTATTTTTCAATCCTTTAAATTATTAACGAGGTAAATTCAGAAAATAAAAACAGATAATATATAAGTGAAACATAAAGAAGAACTAAAGGTAAAACATAATAGATTTTGTGTGTATTTATATAGTTTTAAAAGAAACAATGACAGTGAGCAGATTTCTGGTGAGCATGATCCCCTCAAAATTCATTAACAGGCCAGGAGGATATTAGACATTCTTTATTTAATGTAAAGTTAATTCCTGATCAAAACAAAGAATTTGAGCAAAGGAATTATTCTCATTAGGTCTACAATTTGAACAGGTCATATAAAAATACCTGAATCGTTTTTTAAACTACATAGATATATAACTACTAATCAAAACAATGAAAAAAAGAAAAAAATACTTCTATCAAGTTCACAGGTCAGAAGCAACAAATGCAACTCTGTCCAGACCATTAGATGATAAAGAAAATTATGTTCATGAAATCCAGAAAATTGGAAGATAAAACTTGTGAATCTTTATTATGTTTATTGAATTATGATCATGGAAAATGGTTGTCATGTCCTTAAAACAACATGAGAATGTTTCTAACAAAGCATAATCCAATTTTTATTAATGCTATATTTTTCTCCAATTGGATGAGCATAGCAGAACATTTAGTATTTCATTTACCATCTAAATTTTTTGAGTGAATAAATAAACTGTGGAAAATGAATTTTGTATACTACATTCATAAGCGATCTATTTTGTCGCTCTCACTGCAATATATTCACAACTAAAAAAACACAAAATATCACTTGCATAAATAAAATCATGAGAACTGAGAGAAAAATTTTTTGGTAAACAGTATTAATTACTGTTCAGCAAGGACAAGTAAAAGTAAATACAAAATTTTGTCACGATGTTCTTAAAATAACATGTGTCCAATGTTTAGCAGGCATAGTAGTGCACACTATTTACAGAAAAACAAAAAACAGTTTTATTAGATACTACAATATTTTTAAATCTCTTGGTTAAACCTGTACCATGAATAAAAACTAAATAAAATAAATGATTATTTTCCAAGATGGAAAATTGAAAATGAGGTTTTTTAATGTAATAGATTAAAAAAGAAGAAAATACATTACATGTAATTTAAAAAGTAAATTCCATTCAGTACAACTAAATTGCAGCAAGGAAAATCATGTTGAATAAATAACATTTAATATAAAAAGTACAGGCTTTAATTTTATAAGCGACTGAAAAAATAAACCATTTTCAATTTTAAATTTGGATTTAAAAGTTTGTTTATAAAGAGCCTATGTTAATGATACTGACAGGTTTGGTTTAAAAAATGATGTATGAGTAAAAAATCATAGCTGAAAATATAGAAGCATTTTTTGTGCTATTTACAGAGCACATATTGAACATATTGAATTTTATACTGGGAGACATGACCTCAACTGTGCTGATAATAATGACTTTTTCTTTTAAACATTAAGAAGTTAGATATGATAATTTCTCAGTCTGCCCAAGGATAGAATGCCTTAATTTAACAGATATTAATTTTAACCTTACAACCACCCTTATACACATGATAGGATCTCAACTAAATGTTATTAAAATAATTACATTTAATTTAGACAAATAAAAATGCACCACAAAACTTAAGTGAAAAACAAAAGATCCTTAAAATAAAGACCAACTACTGGTCTTTATTGGAAAACAAAGCTAATTTTAAATTTACACTATTATTTTGTAGAAAACTATTGTTTTTATTAATAACATTAAAGGGAGCTTAAAGAATATAGACCTATTTGATTATTTCACATTTAAAAGCATTAAACATTTTAAAGTAGACAAAATGGTTTCTCTTTACCAGGAAAGAATGCATGAAAATATGCAATGAAAGTGGCATTCCAAAGATAATAATTTAGGGAAAAAAAGAAACTATTTACAGAATCATGAGACAAAATATTCACATAAAATATAGCTCAAGCTGATTTGTATGGAGACTATTCTAAAGAAATATATATATTTCATTCAAGGTCCAGGTATAATCTTGATTAAAAGAAATTTGAACAAGTTGGACAACACAGTGCTATAATCCATTGTTTTATAACATAGCAGCACTGAAATTTTTGAAGTAAATTATGAAATATTCTATGGGTATAGATATTGCATTAAAAACAGTGAAACTTACTATATAAGACAGAGGTTCCTGTGATGAAATTAAAATATCTTGTAATATATAATAGCAGTGCTTTATCCTACGTGACATTATAAAAGTGTCCATCATATATGAAATACACGATTTTGGGTGATCGAAAAAATTGATAGTATAATAGAATAAGGTAAGGGTGAAAACTGCTAGAGGAATATTAAAATATTGAAGTTGAGAGATAATGACATGTTTGAAAAGAAAAAAGGACTCGTGGCCGTGGACAACAGTGTGCTGATTGTGGGAGGAGGGTGTGTAGGGGGATAAATGCTAATGGGGAAAATACAATAAAGAAATAAGGCAATGGGGGGGGGGACCAAGATGGCCGCGGAGTAGGAACAGTGTTCTCAGCTCGCTCCTGTTAAGGAGACAATCCAGGAGGAACAAACTCGGGGAGGAATGACTGAAAAAGGCCCAGAGGTCTGAGAGGGGGAAAACCTAAACTATTTCCCTCAGTCCAAACTAAGTATAATGGGCAAAAGGGTTTTGGACAGGCGAGATGTGCCTAGCACACCTTCTTACAAAGAAACTTTTTTTTTCCCTAATATGGAACATTGAAAAATTAATCCCTGCCTTTTGTCATCTAGTGGTTATGGATTGAATGATGTCTTTTAACCCTTTTCGCCAAATCTGTTGCCCCCAGAACACAACAAGGACACCAGCCTGTTAAACCAAGCACGCCGTTGTCCGGGGACAGCCAACTGACCTGGAGTCTGCACGATCCTTCCCCATGTGGGAAGGCCACCCTCCCCTCCACACCCCCACTCTTATTAGGGATTTCTGGACCCAAGGGTAGGTAGGACGATGACCATGTCCAGCTTGAAGCAGCTAGAGGAGCTTGAGACCTTCGCCCATTGTCCTTTACAAGATTACAAAGGGTCCTAATATTTGAGAGGGGGAGGGTAGTTAATTTTTACGAACCAGGGGTATGGACTTGGGGGGGGATTGCTGGGGGAGGGGGGTGCTGGGGGGAGGGGAACAAGGGGGAGAAAATTGGAACTGTTGTAACAATATAATCAATAAAAAACATTAAAAAAAAAAAAAAAAGAAATAAGGCAATGGCAGTGGGGATGGACAAAAGGCTCCTAAAACTCACAAGAGGTTGCGACAAATATATAAAATTGGTAAGTTCTTTATCTGTTTGTTTTATTGCTCATCAGAATGTTGCTACCAGATCACAAAAACACCCACACCCGTATAATGATAATTAAATTCAGTCATCCCTCTATAGGTGCCGCCCTCAGAAAATTCTTAGGGAAATGTAAAAATCTTATGCCACTCCTCTGCTTAAAATTCTTCAATGCGTCTTTATCATCCTTTTTAGCAGAGCTTACGGTAACCTTCACGAATGGGCCCTTGGCTGCCATAGTTCCAGCTCCATTTTTCAGCGGTCTCCTCATAGTCACCTTTCAGTGAAGCCAGGGGCTAGCTATGCGATTTGTGCCAAACTTTTAAAAAAATTATTAATAATTTTAAAATAATGATGACAGATTGATTATTGAATCAAGTATGGGTCCTTCTAAGTAGGGGGTTGTGTACAACTGCACCAGTCACATGCCCACGAAACCTGCCCTGACTTCAGCCTCCACCAAATCATTCATAATTTATTTATTTATTTATTTTAATTTGTTTGTTTGTTTGTTTGTTTATTTATTTATTTATTTATTTATACAGAGAGGAGAAAGGAGAAAGAGAGGGAGAGAAACATCATTGTGTGGTTGCCTCTCAATCATACCCCCAACTGGGGACCTGACTGGGAATCAAACCAGCGACACTTGGCTTGCAGGCCGACGCTCAATCCACTGAGCCACAGCAGCCAGGGCAATTTTTTAAACATCCTATTCATTCCTTCACATTACCAAATCATATTCTACTCTATGGTGATTATTAGGAAATACTTTAACTGTGATTTGAAAGTCTAATATTATAAAGCTACTTATGAAGGGCTTCAGGAGGTGCATCCATATTTACACAGTGTTATAAACATATAACCTCATATATCCGTGCATTGAGATGTACTCTATTATACTTATTAAAACGGGTTAGCCATGCCTTTCGTTTGGATCCATTTTATGAGGGTTGCTTAACTACAGAATTTCTGTGCCCTGCGTTTAAAGTTTGTGTTAAAGACAACGTTGTGTCTCAACTATAGTAATAACAATGAAAACAGCATGCATTGAGTTCTGGCCTGAGGCTCAGAAATATTAAGTGACTTACCCAAGGTCACAGAGCTAGAAAGTGATGAAACCAGGACTTGACTCCAAATCATTCTGAATCCAAAGTCCATGCTCCTAATCACAACGATTCTACTTTCTCATCATAAGCTCCTGTTGCAACCTAATAGATAAAGGAAAGTTCGCCGAATTTTAAACAATTTTTCTTCCCAGGTATGTATTTAAAATGACTGATGAGTTTGAATTAAGGTATTACCATGAAAAAGAATTTGGCCTTTAACAAAATAAACAAACTGATTTGTTTCACCCTAAACAAATAAACTAAGTTGTTATTGACATTTTAGTGTGAAACAGATAATCATATGCCTTTCAGAGTCAACTGGCATTCGTTTGGGTACTCACTATGTGTTAGGTGCTGGGTTAGACATGTATGCATCGCAGCATTGAGGGGAAAATAACCGAACAACAATAGTCAGCATTCATTGAATGTATATTATATGCTAAGAAATATAAGCAATTTTATATATTTCCTAATTATCAGACCATCCCGTGAATTAACTACCTCAGTCAACAAATGAGGATATTAAGCATCCGAAAGAATTAGATATTTCTCTGAGGTCCCAACGGTAGAATGATGCGGGGACTGAGTTTTACTCCAAAGCTCGTGGCCTCATTCCCTAAACTAGGCTATGGATCAGCATTGCTGTTTTCACTCTGACTGACCTTATAGATGTGGACCATGAGGTCATTTAAGGTGGTGTTAATTCAGCAGCTTTCTTCCCAGCAGAAGTTGTCTTCACAGCTACTAACAAATGAAAGCAGTAGGAGGGTCCACGTGACAACGTAGAGGGTGCTGGGGCACACAGCAAAGATACACCTTACCTATGTAACGTTTTTGCCTGGGTCAGCCCCTAATAAAATGAGCCTCCTTTCGCTTATATTTTTCTCTGACGTTCCCATTCTTTGCTGTGCATAACCACTCTCTAACACCAGCTGGCTTGGAATCGGAGCAGCTATGAACAGTGAGAAGGCAGGGGTCGCAGATTCAGAAACACCTTTTCTTCCAGCTTTAGCACACTTTAGCCATTCATGGAACTATTGTGTACATCCTTCCCATCTGCTGGCCTTCATCTTTATTGTGAATGATGAGGCAAAATTATTCAGGTAAATCTAAGCTTTTTATCTTAATCCTAAAATGGATGTGAAGAGGAAAGAATGAAACATGTATAATTTGACAATCTTTAGGGCAAGAAAAAGGCTTTTAGGGAGACCGTGATTATGCCAAAATAAAGCAGCATTCTTCACATTCCTGAAATGAGTGTCTTGCCTTCTAGTTACATTGCACTAAAATTGGTTTGCATTCATCTATTGAATGAGTTATTGAAATTTCCTAGGGAAATAAAGCTGCATCCACTTTTCTCAAAGCTTATTGTTTCGGCAAATATATTGAGCATCAGTTAAGTAATTTCGGCCTTTAATTTATTTAATGTATTACAGATGGATATCTGTTTAAGTCATAATGGGTCATTTCTGCCAACAGGCAAGCCCTTCAGAGTTTAGCAGGAGGAAATACATGCATGCTTCATGTATCCTTAATTTAGTGTGAGAGCCTCCATCTTTTATCTCTGGAAAACAGTTCTGTCAGTAGGATGAACTTCTCTGTGAGGAAGTAAATTAGTTTGAGCATGGCAGAAATCCCACTATCCAATGCTCGTTGTCACTCCCTGTCCTGATACCACCTCTAGCATCTTTCAGCAATACTTCTGACCATTATTTTACAATTAGATGTACACATAAATTTTCTTTTACTATCTGCTGTAAAAAGACACTTATTTGTCTCCCTTTATCCTACATTCATGATTCTAACCAAAATTCCCTTTGTCTAGTTTACTTTGTCATATTGTTTCATGTTTCACAAATTTTGGCTAAGTCGCTGAATTAAAATTGATCTATCATGCATATATTTCAATAATTGCTTTTTTCACTTTGCTAAAAATTTGAAACAGCTCCAATAATGTCTTTGAGATCAGAGTATGATTTGGTCACAGTTCATTCACAAATCTGGTTTTTTAAGGGTGGTTACTATAAAATATCTAGAACAAAATAAAGGGAATTTATTTACATAATCCTGGACTGGTTAAGGCTTTTTAAAGCAACCGAGAAATCTAAAAACAATTTTAAAAATTAGATAAATGGGACTTTATTACATGGTATATTGAATGCATTGAATAATATACCATAAAAATGGAAATGACAAGGTGAAAATAGAGTTTAAAATATACATGTAACAAAGCACTATTTTTTTATTATACTGAAAATTCAAAAACTCAATAAGAAAAAGCCAACCACGTGATACAAAAATAAGCAGAACACATATAAAGATAATTCATCGAAAAATGCAAATGGTGTTTAAACATATGAAATAAAGCACAATATTAATAATAGAAAATGTATACATGCCCCAGCCAGTGTGGCTCAGTGGATTGAATGCTGGTCTATGAACTGAAAGGTCACCAGTTCCATTCCTGGTCAGGGCACAGGCCTGGGTTGTGAGCCAGGTCCCCGGTTGATGGAGTGCGAGAGGTAACCACACATTGACGTTTCTCTTTCTCTCTTTTTCCCTCCCTTCCCCTCTCTCTGAAAATAAATAAATAAAATCTCTTAAAAATTCCCTTTCCTTAAAAAATATATACAAATTAAAATTATAAGATGCCATTTTTTGGTCTATAATTTTAGCATTATTTAAAATGTTTGATTATATTCCGTGAGAAAACAGGCATTCTTACAGATTGTTGGTAGGACTTAAATTGGCATAACTTCTTCAGGGGATAGCTTGGCCATATCTATCAAAGTAATAAAATACACATACCACGAACCCCAACAATTCCACTTGTAGGAATTTTGCCATAGATATATTCATGCGCTCATATACATCATGTACAGTTACATATTTGTTTTTAAATTTATATTCCTATGGTATATACATATGTACATGTATACATACAATTATATAAACACAAGAACAGAATATCCTTGGATGGATACACCAGAAACTGCTAAGAGTGGTTATTTTTTGAAGCAGTATGGTAGATGTGAAGGGTGTGGTTTCTGAGAAACTCAGGGATGGGGCTTCATTTATGAATGAGAAACTTGCTTTTCACTCTGTTTCTTTTTTTATTCTTTGATTTTTAACATGTGCATCATACATTAAGTAATATACTTTAAATTATGCATTTGCATGTGCGTTATCTGTTTCAGATATTTTTAAAACTAAGGGTGCCTATTTTGGTGGCTAGATATATGAACTTTTAAACTAAGAAATTAATGCTGCTTGTGAATCTAAGAAATGAGTGAAGAGGGAAGGTCAAATTGGAAATGCAGAGCTTAAAAGTAAACAACTCTTATTCTAGAACTAGTGTGAAGCACAGATGGTGGCTTTAAAGAGAAAATAATAGGGCATTAACATTCTGACAGTTTTTGCCTAAAATCGCAGCTCTCCCATTTACTAAATGTGTAGGCTCACTAATCTCTATGAGCCCTGGTTTCCACATATGTAGCACTGGCATGCTAATGCCTACATGATAGTGTCTTCCAAAGGATTCAATGAGGCAATGTGTATAAATTGCTTAGTATAGGATTGGTTGTATAATAAGCATTCAATAAATGCATGTTGGTAATTTTTAAAATTATTCTCAAAAACAGCACTAAACAATGCTTTAGAATATGTACATTTATTTTTTCTTAGTTCGGTCCACACGCAGGCATAGAAAATGCAAGCCAGTTATTTAAAGACTATGAACCTCAAGTTTCCTATTTGTAAAATCTCTATAATTACTCCTATGTCACCTAACCTCCAAGAGTTTTGACAGTCCGGTATGAGATTACATGTTTGGAAGGGCTTTGCATATGACAGCACCCAAGGGCATTATTAATAACCCACAAAGGTTATCTTATGCTCTTTTATAGATCTCTGTTGATGAAGAAGAGTCCGCAAGCTTCCAGTAGATATTTTGAGGCTGTCTCTGGACTTCCGTTCTGGTTATGATCACTGATAGAGAAAATATGTTAGAGGGCCTATATGAATAAAGCACCCTTCACAACTCTCATTCCGTGGCGTGCTCCCTTCCATTTCTCAGCCGTCATTTAAGAACCTGCAATAAACAGGTGAGTGACTCCATTCTGAAATTGCCTTACATCCCTTGATTGACTGTGTGGGGGGTGTCACTGACAGAGCGCACATATTTTTAAATTGATTTTGCGGATAGATAGGTAGGGACAGAGAGACATAAATTTGTTGTTCTACCCAGTCACGCACTCGGTTGCTTCTTGTGTGTGCCCTGACAAGAGATCAAACCTGCAGCCTTGGCATATTGGGACGACACTCTGACCACCCGAGCTACCCAGCCAAGGTCAGAAAGCACGTATTGCATCTGTTTGGAAAAGTCAGTAAGCTATCATTACACAATTAGCTTGGATTTTGTGTGTGGATTGGTAGCACCTAAAGAAATAGAATAGAAGATGAGGGAAGAAGTCTAAGGAAAGTAACAGAGAATGAGGTCTGCCAGGAGAAACTTGAGCTCCTGGTGGCAGATGAGGTCAGTGTACTGTTTGTCGGACAGCTGAAGGTAACAGTGAAAGACCCCAGCAGTGGAAAGGAGTATTGAAAAATAAGATGGATTACCTTCAAAATTTTGCGGAGAGATCTCCTCACACACACACACACCAAGGCTCCAGGTCTGTGAATGTGCAAGGCCCAAGAATTTGTGTCTAGATTCAGAATAAGAAGGGGCATTTGAGACTTGTTATAGGCTGGATGTTTGTTTCCTTCCCAAATTCATATGTTGAAACCTGATCCTAGGTGTCATGGGATTTGCAGGTGGGGCCTTTGGAAACTGTTTAGATCGTCCTTGTGAATGGCATTAGTGTCATTGTAAAAGACATCCAGAGAGGTGCATTGCCCCTTCTGCATTTGAGGACACAGTGAGCGGACACCATCTCTGAACCAGAAAGTGAACCTTCTTCACTACACACTGAATATGCCGGAAACTTCATCTCAGATTTATACCCCCAAGAACTGTGAGAAATACATTTCTACTGTTTAAGCCATTTGGTCTATGGTATGTTTATTACAGCAGCCTGGATTGGACTCAGACGAGAGGTCTCAGTGCTTTCCTCCAAAGCTTGAATCCCCTCTGGACCATTGTAAACGTGTGAATGTGCAGTGCCATTGCTTGATCACTTCTATTGACAGAGAACTCAGTAATTTCTCAGGCATTAAATTCCACATTTGTTCTGCTCATGAAAGTTGAAATTTTTTCTTTTAATTTGTCATAATATAGATCATATTGTTTCATGTAACAGTTTTTCAGCTATCTAAATACAGAAATTCAAGGGACCTGGATTTGTTAGTATTCATAGTTCCAAGTTCCATCAATTTTTCCTACTCTGACATGCTTTCACAACCCTCTACTATTTTAGCCATTTTATTATAAATAGACTCTCACTTGTCAATATCCTATGTGGTGCCGGTAACAAAACATAGTTTTCCAGGTGTAGGTAGAATAATATAAACTAGGGCAAGCCTATCAGCTTCTTCCTTTTAGAAACTTTTACTAAAGATTACCCTAGCATCTTAGAAGCCAAGATGCGTCCTTCTCCTTTCTCACGTTGTACTTACTGTTAATAAACAGCCTTCAGTTTTTTTTTTTTTCACATGTATTGTGGCTAAGCTATGCTTCACATGATTTACTCAAGTGGCAATATTGTGTGTGGCGTGGCCGGTGTGTGCGTGTGTGCATAGTGGCCGCTTTTTGCTGGATGTGGAAATGGACCTTTCCATTCTTTTCATAATTTTATATATTTATTTCCTAAATTGTTTATGAAGAATACATAGCTTGCTTGCAAAAACAAAAGTAATGAAAGTTATTATAACGAAACATATGTATTGTCTTCAGGGGCAGGCATGGGTGTTTGAACTACATGCCCGATATAACCCTGATAGCTCCTCCAGACATTAGCTCACCTTTTCTTGTAACAACGAACTAAGCCAGGCCTCAAAAACCTGAACAGAGGGCACAGTATTTTCCTATATTTCTGGAAGATAGCAGACAGAAAGCATTATACTTAGTATGCCATCATGGCTGAGATCCTGAGTTCTAGAACCAGACAGACTACCTCTGCAAGTCACTAGCTTTCTAATCCGGATTAAGTTATTTAACCTCTCTGTGTATTTTTCAGCATTTGTTAAGTGAAACATTTATAGAACCTGCCTCATGTTGTTGTTGTCAAATTAAATGAGCTAATATAAGCAAAGTTCTTACACTAGTACCTGCAATGTAGTAAGCCCTCAACAAATTGCTTATATTGATTATTCTTCCATGGGAACTTGAACTGGTGTATAGTGGAAGATGCAGCTCCTGGATTTGCTAGGATCTGAGATAGTTTACATGTTTTATGTGAGTATTGACGCTGGCAATCGAGAAGTCTCCAAATATATACACTTCTCGTCTTTTAATATAGGGTAGTATACACTTGTATTTCTCTCTCTTCCTTCCTTCCTTCTTTCCTTCCTTCCTTCTTTCCTTCCTTCCTCCCTTCCTTCCTTCCTTCCTTCCTGCCTTCCTTCCTTCCTTCCTTTCTTCCTTCCTTCCTCCCTTCCTTCCTTCCTTCCTTCCTTCCTTCCTTCCTTCCTGCCTTCCTTCCTTCCTTCCTTCCTTCCTGCCTTCCTTCCTTCCTTCCTTCCTCCCTTCCTTCCTTCCTCCCTTCCTTCCTCCCTTCCTTCCTTCCTTCTGTCCTTCTTCTCCCTCTTCCTCTCCCTCTATCCTTTTCTATCTTTTTAACTTGCTAGGTTTCTTGATTTATTTCTTTGTAATTTATTTTGTTTAAAACACATAATTCTTATCTTGAGATGAATATGCTACACACTTTTTTTACTTGACTGTATTCAGAAGTTCGGACACTTGCAGCTTCAAGCTGCGTGCACAGCAGTCATGCCCTTAGAAATCTCGTGCAAACTGGATACCTTTTGATATTTTTTTCCTTTTCTACACATGAATATCAAGACACCAATAAAAGAACCAATGGTATTTCTTTCCTTGTGGTTCCTAACTTCAAGTAGAAGCAGCAGTTCAAAAAGAAGAGTGATCAAAATGTTTTGGAGTTTAAGGAGAAAAAAACACTCCCAAACAATCTAGTTTCTACTAATGATGATTTATATTCTTTAAAAGCTTCTTTTAAGCTCATTTGAAGACTGGCTGGCATAGCACAATGTATAATCTCCACTTAAGATCAAATCATCCCATTCATGCTCAGTCACAAAGAGGTTGGTGGTGAGGATAATTAGGACTTCCTACTTCGTTAGGGTGGTCTGGCCAGAAATGAAGCTCTCTGAGACAGCCCTACTCAAATAGTTTACTGAATGTAACACAAAAGGTTTGAGGTTCTTTCACTCCTGTCCTTCTATCTGACCTAGTCCTAATATCAACATCGATTTTAGAACTCCCACAATGGTTTCTAACATTTGACCTATTTCATTTTCGTTTTCTGTGTGGTCTAAGTGAAGCAGTGTGGCCATGTGAAGGAGCATTGGACTGACAATTAGGGGATTTGTTTCACAGCCACAAGGGGTTTTTAGAGCTGAAATATATTTGAAGGCTCGGAGCTTTTTTTCCCCTCTAACCTTACTGAGTAGGCTTAGGAAGATTTCACTTCCCTGCGTTTCCATGACCTCTACTGAAATGCTAGTATGATTACACAACTAGATGATAAGTTTTAAAATGTATTAACTCTGTATCATACTTGGTTATAGAATTATAACCTCTAGACTGCACCTTAACCTCAGCAGGCCAACAGAAAATATTTTTATTTAGAAATACTTGTCTTGCCATTTTCAAAAGATCGTTTTAAAGATAAATTAAGATAGTAGATATAAAAGTGCTTTGAGTAATAGAATTGTACAATTGGCATTTTAACCCCAAATGATTTCACTCATATGTGGAATCTAATGGACAGAATAAACTAACGAACAAAATACATAGATGAGCTGTCAGAGAGGAGAGTGGTCATGGGACTGGGTGAAAAAGGTGAAAGGATTAAGAAAAAAACTCATAAATACAGACAACAGCATGATGATTACGAGAAAGAAAAGGAGCTAGAGGGAGGTAGAAGAGAATAAAGTGGGGGATAAATGGTGATCAAAGAAGACTTGACTTGGGGTGAACACACACTACAATATAGAAATGATGTATTAAAGAATTGTGCACCTGAAACCTATATAATTTTATTAACCAATGTCACCCAATAAATTCAATTAAAAATGAAGAAAGAGAATAATTAAGACTA
The DNA here is from genome assembly GCF_987537825.1 of Furipterus horrens. Lineage (NCBI taxonomy): Eukaryota > Metazoa > Chordata > Mammalia > Chiroptera > Furipteridae > Furipterus > Furipterus horrens. The sequence continues at coordinate 4,529,719 of NW_028327187.1, forward strand.
ATTTGGCTTTTTAAAGTGGTTTCACGTAAGGTTTCTTGATCTTGGCAATGATCCTATGAGGTGGATGCTCTTCGTTTATAAATAAATTGCTCAGGAATTGAACAGAGACTCTAATGCAGGATTTCTAAAAATGCCTCAAATTTCCTTTTTGATTGTTGAATATTTTGGTAAATCTTATACTTAAGCTGACACATGAAATATGTAATACTTGGCCCAAAAGATAAATTTTCATCTATATTAAAGGTAGTATATCATTTCATTGTTTCCCCTTTGTGAAAGTCGTTGTTAAAGCCAGTATTATTAAAGATGCACCTCCTGATTTGCAGGGATAGAATTGCAAACAGATAGGATAATCAAAACTGATCAAGGGTAAATTCCTAACAGTAAAGGGACAATCAAACACTTCTTGCTCTAACATGTAAACAACATGGTTGCTGTTGCAAGTTAATCAAAACTTATAGGAAAAAGGATTTTCACGTCAAGTCGTCAAATTGAGTCTACTTGTGCCTCTTGTCTGAATTCAAAAGGAAAAAATACATTAACTTCCCATAAACTAAACTTTTTAAGTTTATTATTATTACTTTTCTAATGGCCAAGGACTTATACTTAATGGCCTCTGAAGTAGTGTCTTTTAATTTCATAGTGTACACTACCCTCCTTTACTTACCGTCTTGGGACAAGCAATACAAAATAGCTTTTCCCTCAAGTCAAGGACAAAACACGTGCTTGATGGTGAATGATTCTGAAAGACGGATGTTTGATTCAGTGCTGTTTTATTTCTCTTGAACCTGGTACGCATCTTATGTCACTCAGAGGAAAAGCGGCCCTTCTCTCCAGCAAGGTTACTCTTTGCAATGAGCATTAAAACATAGCTTTAAAGCCATCCACAATTCTGACCTTGACTAGGAAAATATAAGTTAATAAGGCTTCAACAAATTATGGTCTTTTTGGTCGATTTGCCTAGTGAACTGTTAATTGTAAAACGGAAAGACATTATGTTCGGTTTTCTCTATCACATCTTTTGTGTTTTAACAGTGACACTTCATTGAGTGCAATTAACAAAGCCTGGGAGATTTATTAACACACTTCTTCATGGCCAATGATCCATTCCACTTAAGACATAACACTGTAAAATGCACATTATCTCCTTTTGGCGCTTACAATAATGCTTCATGAACTAGGAAGGCATATGTTAAAGCAGATAAAATAGCATTATTAGCTGACAAATCTTACAATTTATTAGACAGTTAATTTATCAGCTTAAAAGACACTTAAAACAGCTGTGCATTTAATGTCTTTTTAATGTATCCAGTAAAACTTGCATAATTGCCTGTAGTGCAATTTATTTTTAGCTATGTTGCAAAATGTCTGCATTTACTGTTTACATCTTCTTTAATTTTTCCTGCAAGGCTCATCACATCTCCGCCTGAGCCCTAACGGCCAGGGCCAATAATCAGACAAAAAGCCTCCTCAAACAAATGGTTCCCTGGGAATGAACTATTCAAAAGTGCGTGCTGCTTCGGACCCAAGGTGTGTTAGCATTTTATCTCCACCCCAAGGGCAAATGATGAGGCTCCAAATAAATAAATAATAAAGAAAGAAAGAAAACCAGAGTGGCTCAAATCAGGAGGGCTGTTCCAACCTTCACATCACAATCAGGCAACAGGAGCTTTTTCTAAGCATTCGGATTTGGAGCCCATTCAGAATCACCAGTCTGGAGTGGGAACTAACCAGGCTTTCAGACTACATTAGCAAGGTTGTTTCATTTTATAATTAAGGTAACAGCTCCCTGCTGATCAATTGGTTTATACCTAAGTACTGTACTAGAGGAACGGGAGCATGGAGAAAGTGTGAAAGATAAAACGCATTCCACAGCTCTGACTTGTCATTTGGTTCAGTTTGTTTATTGCTCTTTGATTTCATGGAAACTTTGTTAAAGCTTTCTATTTTCTACAACATCTTTCCCAGTAATGATGTCTGGGGGAAATGAGGCTGGTTATTAAAGCCTCTAAGGAAATGACAATTTAAGATTTAACCTCTGGACTTTAGGAGAGTCTGCAGTAGCCTCAGAGAGAAATGACTTCTGTCCTTCTGAAATTGAAAGTTCCACCTTCCCTCCCATCTGATGTGAGCTTTGCGACAGCTGCAAAGCAGAGGCATGTGTTCATATTTAAGACAGAGGGGCGTCCAATTCAACTTTTCCTTTCTACTGGCTTAAATATTCCTTGATTTCTGAGCTTAATCTAAGTCTCTTAAGATGCTTTCGGAACTTAATATTACAACAAGGGAGGGAGAGGGAAGGAGGGAGGGACAGAGAGAAGGAGAGAAAGAGAAATGTGTCAGCATGCACACGTACACAAACAGTTAAAATAACTTGCAGGATTATGAACTTGTAGGGATGAAAGAAAGCATTTCTCACAAAGATTGGCTGGGACCTCAGGTAGCAGATGAAATGAGATCTGGACTTCACATTGAAACCCATTTATTCAATATCAAGGTCAAAATAAATTAAGCAGGTAGGCAGAAGAGAGAAATATCATGCATTTTTGTCTTTCATTTTCTAATTTGTTTTTCATTGATGTGTGTTCTCTAAGAGTGTCTGCATGCAGCAAAGAAACATTGATATTCTCAAAGCTTGGTGAAAGAAGAAGAATGTAGAAATAACTAAGAGAAGAAGTGATTATACAGGGGTCTACAAGTCAATATTGTGGACAAGATAGAGTTTCAAGTCGGAAATAAATTGCTCTGGAAGGGATTAACTAAAGAACATCTACGCATGACCCACAGACACAGACAACAGTGTGGTGATGGACGTGGTGGTGGGGGGGTAAGGGCTGGGTGGAGGTGGGCAAAGGAGGGGCGGAAATGGGGACATCTGTAATAGTGTCAACAATAAAAATAAAGTTTAGAAGGAACTCCTGCCATTTGCGACAACATGGATGGAACTAGAGAGAATTATGCTCAGTGAAATAAGCCAGGCAACGAGAGAAAAATACCATATGATATCACCCAATGCAGGAAACTAAAGAGCAACACAAACAAACGAACTAAATAGGACAAGGAGCAGAATAACAGTCAATAGGGAGGACGGGGGAGGGAGAGAAGAAGGATAAGTAAGGAAAGGGTCTAGTCAAGGAACGTATATGAATGACTCATGGACGTGGACAACGGGGAGGGATATGATTGTGGGAGAAGGGGTGGGCTGGGTGGGGGGGCAATGGGGAAAAATGGGACAACTGTAATTGAAAAACCAAAACCAAAAATAAAAACAAATAAATAAAGTTTAAAAAATTTTACCTAATTGACAAGTTAGTACAGAAGAAACTCAGAAATCTTGACATATGAATACTAACTTTATTATTTAGCCAGATTAATCAAAATTGTTTTCACTTAATTTACACTTGCTTTAAAAAAGTTGGGTTGTTTGTTAGAAAAATAGAATCTTTTCATGTGTTTACGCTTACATCCTTGCATCTTACTTGACATCCTCACAATAGTTCCGTGAGATAGATGCTATCACCAATGTATAAAGGAAAGAAAACTCCGAATCAAAGTAACGTATCATGTAAATCTCAGAGCTGGGATGAAAACCCACAACTGCCTCCTAACCCAACTTCTTCTACATCATTGCTGCCTTAGACTGGCCTGTGAGAGCAATAGGAAGAATACCGCCTGGACTTAAGTTCAGGCTCAAGGTAAAACAAAACAAAACAAAACAGACACAAAAGTGTAACATCAATACCCTCTACAAAAGATCTCTAGCCCCATTATAGAAGAAAAATGGATTATGAATTTGGCTCTAACTCTTCTACACTTGGTCGTAGCCAAAAGGCCAAGAAGCAATGGCTCTAACTCTTCTAAAACCCATACTTAGTTGGTCCTTCGGAAAAAAATAAAATAATTGTGTTGATTTATGAATCTGTTTTCTAAGAACATGTTGAACTATTTCACCAGGTTTTGGCCAAGAAACACAAGTCTATATCATCCTTATGATAGCAGCTTTTATTTTTCTAGTGAATCCTTCCCCAACATTAACAGGAGCTGGGCAAAACACCCCACTCACAGCAAAATGTCGTTTTTTCTTTGTAATTTCTAAAGGGATATTTTACAAATCAAATTGTCTCCAAATTCAAGTTTTCAAAAGCCATAAACTACTGAGTCACAGCTACTGTTACTGTATTCTAGGTGTGTAGACTTACTGGCTTTTTAACGGATGTGCCTTAGTATTGAGTTGGCCAAAAAGTTCATTTGGTTTTTTCTGTAAGATGGCTCTAGTAGTGTTTACTTGTCTTTAACTTCATTTGAAACAATTTTACTATATTGTATTGTGACAGCTGTCATATCAGCATGCATTTAAAAGAACATGTCAAAATTGGTAAATTTTTGTGCAGCCGTTTTAATATTAAAGATAGAAGAAAATACATAACATTTTTGGCATAGTGTGCTTTATTATTTCAAGAAAGGTAAAAATGCAACTGAAATGCAAAGAAATATTTGTGCAGTGTATGAAGAAGGTGTTGTGACTGATTGAACGTGTCAGAAGAGGTTTGCAAAGTTTCATGCTGAAGATTTCTCACCGGACAATGCTCCACGGTCAGGTGGACCAGTGGCAGTTGATAGCAATGAAATCGAGAAATGAATTGGGAGCAATCAGTGTTATTCCACACAGGAGATAGCGAACATACTCAAAAATATCCAGATCAATAAAGTTATTGGTGAAAATGAAAAATGTGTCTTTTATTTTATGGAAAAAACTTAAATGAACTTTTTGGTCAACCCAATGACGAAATGAGCATGTATATGTGTCTCTCTGCATGTGGGTGGGTGTCTGTGCACATCCACATAAGTGCTAGCTCAAATTTAAGATATAAAGAGTAAGGCATTGAGTGTAACAACAATATTTATGCCCTTTACATGCACTAAAAGGAGACATTTATCTAATTCATTTTTAATTAATTATAAACATTTAATAGCATATCCTTCACAAAGGAGATAGTCTACTGATGATAATTGCTTTACCATGTGATTAGGCCAGCATTGTGGACAAATTTACTGCTACAGTGAAAATGGTAGGCTGCCATAAGTTTCCTCATTGTAGTCTAATTATAATTTGATTTAGATAATTTAGGGGGGAAGATCAATCTGCCAATTAGTGACTCTAATAGGGATCTTTTAATAAAGAAAATGAAATTTTAAAGAAATGTACCAGCCCACATAACATTTTCACTATAAACTTTTCATTTACTGAGTTTAAAGCTAATACTTTTCATAGTGTTTCGATTATATACCAAACATTTCAATGTCTTTGATATGGAAACCAAGCAAAGTAATGAATTAAGATCTCATGTAAAATCAAAGTAACATACTTTTGCTTCTCTGTATTTTGTAGAAAATAATTTATTTTTCCTCCAAAGAAAAGACAAGCTCCAAAAATACATTTGAGATTTTTAGGTTCTATGTGTTCATGGGAAAATCGTATATCTCCCATGTCTTTACGTTGCATGAATTTAGAATGAGAACATCTGCTACGAGTTATAGTTCTTGGGAATCAAGTTTTCTCATAACAGTGAAATCATCAGTGAACATTGAAAGACTATAGAGTTGACTTATCAAGATACCTGGGTTCTGGCCCCAGTTTGACCTTGAAAGGAGAAAATGACTTAACTTCTCTATCAGTTTTTTTAGCTATCAAAATGTGAGACCAAAGAGAAATGATTTAAAAATTTTTAAACTAACAAAGATATTTAGATGAATAACTTAAATTGCTTAAATTATTGTACTTTCAATACATTTTAAGTTTAAAACTATTTTAACACTTATAATTGTATTAACTCATCATACCCACATTATTATGGTCTCTTTTTATTGACAAAACTATCTGTGGTTATTTATACTCAAATTACATAGATTTAAAATATTGTTCTATCCAAATTTTATACAATGCTTTTAGACTCTAAACCGATATATATTATGGATACATTCTGAACATGGTGTTTGTGATGTCACAGTTTGTCTTTATATTCTGATATTTCCTTACACAAAGTATAAAATAAACTAAATAATGTGACTAATTGGCAGTTTCTTACAAAAGTAAACATGCTCTCATGATACAATTCAGCAATTATACTCATTGGTTTTTATCCAAATAAGTTGAAAACTTATGTCCATACAAAAACCTGCGCATGGATGCTTACAGTAATTTTAGTTATAATTGCCCAAACTTGGAAACAATCAACATGTCCTTCAGTAGGTAAATGGCTAAACAAATAAATGTTGGTTCATCTGGACAATGGGATATCATTCATTGCTAAAATGAAATGATCTATCAAGCCAAGAAAAGACATGGAAACCTTAAATGAATGTTACTAAGTGAAAGAATCCAACCTTAAAAGGGTACATACTATATAATTTCAAGATATAACATTGTGGAAAAGTCAAAATTATGGAGTCAGTAAAAAGATGTGGTTGTTAGTGGTTAGAGAGAGGGAGACATGAATAAGAAGAGAACAGAGAATTTTTAGGGCAGTGAAACTGTTCTGTACAATAGTATAATGGTGGACATGTGACATGAAGCATTTGTTAAAACCTATAGAATGATCACGTCAAGAATGAACTCTATATACACTTTGGATTTAGGGTGATAATTATGTGTCCATGTAGGTTGATTGATTGTAACATATATCATTCTGTTCAAAATGTTGATAGTAATGGAAGCAATGTGGTGGGGGTGGAAAGGAATATGTGGAAACTATATGTACTTTTCATTCAACTTTGCTGTGAAACTAATTCTTTTAAAAAGTAAAATCTATTTAAAACAAAAAAAGAATAAAATTATAAAAAACATAATTTGGTCAATGACATCCTAGGACAAATCAAACATGGGTTAATTATTCTGGCATGAGTTTATTATTACAATGGCTAAGTCCACGCAGTAGTAACCAGCACTGTGTTTAGAGAGGATAACATGTTTTTGCCAAGATGCCAAAGTTTCCTCCATCTAAATATGTAGTTTTCTTCTCAGCAATGTAAAGCAATGGGAATCATAAGCTAATAAATTGTACTCTTGGTGGTTGTTATCGGCTGAATATTGTTCCCCACATAATTCACATATTGAAGGTGTAAACTCCATATCACCCTGCCCAGGCTCTGTAGCTTCAGCTTCACTGGAGAGGACACTCCAGCGTCATCGCAAGATGTCGATTCAACACGGGAGGAGACAGATACCGTGTCACTCCCGAGTCGGACTGCACAGCCATTCTCGGCGGTGCAGATAGACTCTTAAGAAGCTACACCATCGTCTCTCGAGACGGACGGCTGCCGACAAACTTCAATACTTCTTGTGTGATTGTATTTGGAGACAAGGTCTTTAAAGAGGTGATTAAATTAAAATAAGGTTATTTTGTTCATCAATTTATTCTGTTCACTAGATTCCACATAAAAGTGAGACCATGTTGTATTTGTCTTTCTATAACTGGCTTAGTTCACTTAGCGTAATAACCTCCAGATCCATTCATGCTGCCCCCAAAAGAAAGATTTCCTTTTTATGGCCTAGTAGTATTCCATTGTGTAAATGTACCACAGTTGTTTTATCCACTCATCTATTGATGGGCACTTGGGCTGTCTCCAAATCTTGGGGATTGTAAATTATGCTGCAATGAACATAGGGGTGCATGTATTCCTTCAAATCAGTGTTTCTGATTTCTTCTGGTACATTCCCTGAAGGTGAATCGCTGGGATATAAAATTCATAAATACATAGAAAAGACTGACAGCTCTCAGAGGGGAATGGGAATTAGAGGCTGGGTAAAAAAAAGATGAAGGAAATAAGCCAAAAAAAAAAAACCCTGACAGACACAGACAATAGTTTGATGATGACCAGAGGGAAAAGAGGGTGGGGGGAGGAGAAAGAGGGTAAAGGGGAGATAAATTGTGGTGGAAGGAGACTTGACTTGGGTGGTGAAGACACAATACAGTGTATAGATGATGTGTTGTAGACCTGTACACCTGAAACTATATAATTTCTAACCAATATCACCCTAATACATTGAATAAAAAACTTAAAAATATATACTTTAAAAAATCATTCCTAAAAAAGTAAAAGAGGCTGAAATGAATCCTAATCTCATCTCACTGCTGTCCTGATAAGCAGAAGAAATTTGGACACAGGGAAAGACAATATAGACACACACACACACATAAGAAAGATCTTGTGAAGATCTTGTGAAGACACAGCAAGAATGTGGCTACCTGAGGGCCAAGGAACAAAGCTTCAGAAGGAACCAAACCTGCTGGCCTCTTGATCTTGCACTTCTGGCCTCCAGAGCCATGAGAAAATACATTTCTGTTTAAGCCACATAGTCTTTGGTATTTTGTGAAGGGAGGCCTAGCAAACTAATACAGAGATACTGGAGGTATCAGAAAAGTATGAGTGCAGGAAGGAGGGGGTTGAGAAGCACAGGTGAATTATTCTTACAGAAAGGAAACAAGACAATAATGGATTCTGGACAGTTGCATTGTAGTTTAGAAGACAAGCTCACATAAACACAGCAACTTTGCTATCAGAGTATGACTCCAAATTGTATGTTAGTAAGATTAACTTACTTGTCTACCTCAAATACTTGAAGAAGTTCTCTCCGATACCAAACCAACATTACTATAGTAGTGACTTTCTTCTCAGAAACTCAAGCAGTTAGCAGAGGCTGCCAGAGAACAACATTCACTAAATTCTCTCTTGAAGTTTCTCAAGCATTATCTCTTATTTACTTCAGGGTTCTAAATCCTTGGTTCTTTGAAACATCCTTCAAAACTGGTTAACACAGGCAGGCACACTCAATAAAAAATAAATTAAAAAAACAGCTATTGAGCATTGGACTCACCAATTTACATGAATGATCTAGTTCATTCTAAGAAAACTGAATGAACTAAATGTTATTCTCATCTCCATTTAGAGTTGAAGATACTGTGGTTTAGAGGGCTTACGTGATTTTACTAAGGTCATGTAACTACTATATGCCAAAGGCAGGGTATGAACCAGAGACACTCAGACGCTGAAGGGTATGTTCTTAAACACAATGCTACGCCGCCACACATTTTTCCTTTCTACGGTTCCCAGAATTTAGCAAATAAAGACACAGAATGTCCTGTATGTTATCTGGCAAACTTAACTTGACTAATCAGTTTAATGCTATAATACATTGCACTTGGACTGCAAATAAAAAGGACTTTTAAAAAATCAGGTTATATTTGGGTTTGGGAACTGAGACTTAACAGCTCATCCGTAGTCATGGCTGGAAAGTGAAGCATTGATGAAGCTCATGGACAGTCACCGAAGAAGAGACAATGCTTGAAAGTTTTGCTCCATCATTCTAATCTTCCACATTCTCAGGAGAGTCAAGTGCAGCCAGAAGAGGCACTTACCTTCTCCCCCAACCCCCAGAGTACTGAGTAAAATCTGGAGAGTGTAGAAGAATCGCATGATCAACAGTGTATTATTTTGTACTATGTGAATGTGACTGCTTTATTACATAGTAGCTGGGCGATTATATTTTCTCATCCCAACTGTGTAGGGAATTACATCAGACCATTATGAGTGTAATCTTCATTTTGATAACATGTAATGGGCTTATATATTGAGTATCAACAACATACTAGGTATAATTAGAATCAGTAAGATATTAAGATAATTTCAAGAGCAGTAAGGCTTAATGAATACGGCCAAGAGTCATAGTATCATTTATATACTCGCCCATCTCAGGGGAGCCCAGAGGTCATGGCAAGACCAGGTTCTCAAATTTCTGATAAGATAAACAAAGGGAGATTTGAGAGCTATAAAGATGGTGTTCTCATCTTGGTGATGATTCATGTTTTCAAAGTAGTATGGGTGACCAAATGTCAAGAAATTCAAGCCAAGAAATTAAAGCAAGGTACAAGGCAAATTGCCTTCACTGAAATTGGGTAGACATACATGAGCTCCCATTATTGCGCTTAGCAGATATAGGAGACAAATTCAACAAGAATGAACATTCCTCTTCTTCAGGGTTACAAAGTGCTTCATGTAAATGTCTATAAAAGGAGAACTAATGTCAGACACAGAAGTATATAGTGATCCGAAAAGCTGTTGTACCCAATGGCAGGCTGATCCCCAGCTAGGTTCATTAGGAAGGGCTACAGTTAGCTATGCAGACCCTGCTGTACTACAGGTACACAACCATTACGTTATCAGAAGGGATACCACTGATGAACATCACACATTCTGTAAATGTTTGCGTAAGAGTAACAGGGGACAGAGTGAATCAAAAGTGGAATATAGCAGGTCCTAAAATAATGTCACTTCATTCAACACTGTTTCGTTCTATTGTTGATGAGGAAAAAAGAAGTCAATTTCTGGTGGGGCCACTGCCTGTGTGGGGTTTGTAGGTTCTTCCCATATCTGTGTGGGTTTATTCCCAGTACACGGTTTCCTGCCATAACCCAAATATGTTCACATTATGTTCATTAGCATGTTTAAATTATCCCAGTCTGAATGAGCATGGATGTGTGTTTGAGAGCATCCTGCAATAAAATGATGTCCTGCCCAGGGTTGGTTCCCATCTTACACCCTGAACTGCTTGGATAGGATTGGGCTACCTGCAACCCTGAACTGGAATAAGCAGGTTGGGAAATAATTACCTTACTTGTCTTTATAAATAATTCTTAAATGTGTGTGTTATGTTTTTTAATATTTAATATTAGAAGTATTGGGGGTATTTATTTAGAAGTTTGGTGACACTTTTGCAACCAGAAATACTCTGTGAGAATGTAACTCTTGTTTACGTCAATTAGCCTAAAGAAAAATTGGTTTCGTTTTCTGTTGTTTAACTTAAACTCACAGTTTCCGAACAGTTATGGACAACGTTAAGTGATCACTTCCTGTACTCTAAAAAGAATGGGGAATTTAAGATTTATTTAATCTTTAGCCATCACACCCTAAGAAAAGTTAAAATTTAGATTAGTAATGTCTGATATCATTTCTGAAACCTGCTATACTTTGCCTTCTAGGTGCCTAGAACACTCAGACTTTAAGGATATCCCAGTCAGAGCTCTGTTCTTCTCTCCCATGTTCCAGAATTATCCTTCAGTCCTTCAACCTTGTCCTCAGACTTTTAAAGCTTTCATTCTTTCAGTGCTTTTGGAGGAGAGCACTTGACTTACAAGCAGAAGCTACTGCCCTGGCCGGGTGGCTCCGTGGGTTGGAGCGTCATCCCCCACACCAAAAGGTTGCAGGTTTGGTTCCCGGTCAGGACGCATAAGTAGGTTGCAGATTTGATCCCCAGTTGGGTGGCAAATGGGAGAAAACTGATCAATGTTTCTCTCTCACATTAATGTACCTCTAAATAAATAAATAAATAAATAAATAAATAAATAAATAAATAAAGGAACATATCCTCAGCTGAGTATTTTTTTAAAAAGTAGAAGCTTTTGATAACATTTCATAGGATAAAATTAACTTTCAAGAGGTAGTTGAATGTTTACAGAATATTTATTTTTAGCACCAAAAAGTGAATCCTCAGTGGAAGAATCTAAGTAAGGATGCACTGAATCCAGCAGAAGTGCTTCTCATGGTACTCTTCAAATCACAACACATACACACACACATCAGTAAAGATCAATGAGCAAGGCCATTCCTGTTAATAACAATTAAATATGTTAAGTACTTTCGAATTCATCAGCCAATACAGAATTTTAAGCAAACTGTGGATGTAAATATCATGGGTATAAATTTCATGACCTATGCTTACCTGCCCAGCTAATGCCTCCATCAAGAGACATTTTACAAAGCGAAACATGAAAAATATTAACAATAAAGTGACTGATATTTTTACCTGAGATTTTGTCTATGTTACTTCTTTGGTTCTAGAATAGCATTTCTTATATTGAGTATAAGTAGATAGCATTAAATACCTAATTATTCAGCAGAATAGAATATGAGCAGCCTTGCAGCCTATGCTCGTCAAATAATCCTTTCTTGAAGCTGAACTGATCTATGAAATCTCTAAATCTTGGATTTATTCTTCTCCACAATGCTAAGGCAACACATCAGCTCTGGAAATGCCGTAAGTGGTGGTAAGGGGTGCGAATGGAGTGCTCAGTGGTAAGCCGTGGTCAGAGGAACTGGGAAGGAGAAATTAGTCAAACTGCCAAAAAGACTGATTGACTGAACTTTGCCTCAGAAACGACTCGCTGTTGCAGTCTCTGAAACGTCCCTAAAGTATCTGTCTTTGGACTTCAGCACGAGAAGACAGGTGCAGTTCTCATCCTTCACTTGCACCATGCATTCTAAGGGCTTGCACATGCCAGAACATTTTTACCCTGAAAAGAAAAAAAATCTATCAAAATGTAGAGTATAAGAGAGAAAGAACGGAACTCTGGGAAGAGGAGGAAAGCAGGGGTCCCCTTTATCTCTTTTCAAAGACACAAAATAAGTACTCAACTAAAGATAGTTCTATTCCTGCAGGGCAGTCTACAATGCGCGCGCACACACACACACACACACACACACACACACACACACACACACACACAAATATCCTCAGAAATACACTTATTGGTTGAAGGAAACAATAGTTGGGATGCAGACCCTTTAAAATAACCAGTCATTTCTCTCGGGACTTTGCCAGCCTAGTGAATAATTTTTGTCATTCACTCACACAACTTCTGCTAAATTAGGAGTTGGGGGTGTGTGATGCTTTACAAATCTGAGGCCGATCAGTGTAGGCTCACTCACCCCTCTTAGTTAATTCACCTTTGGGCAGTTTTCCAGCAAGCATTGCATGGAACAGAGGAGTCGTAGGATGAAACATGTTGAAGCTAGAGCCCACAGGGATGGTCCAAGCCAGATGTCTGCTGTGAATTTCTTGCTAGGTCCACCCACACAACTGTTTATTTTTGGCAACTCATCTGGGCATTTGACTTCTTATAGACTGGTGCCAAACACCTGCCTGCAGCCAATACAGACAGCTAGGCACAGAGGCAAGCGAGCCAGCCATCTATGCAAGTGTGTTTTCAGAGATGCCAGGAAGAAGCCAATGGCAGAAAAATGTACAAATATGCGTGCGCACATGTATTTTATCCCTTTACTATCATCCTGAGTTTCTTTGCCAGAGTCCCTTCATTTCACAGTAAAATATTAGCTATTAACTGTAAATCCTTTACAAGAGAGAGGTCACATTTATACTAAGATGTGAATGACTGATATCAGAACTTTTCCTCAGGATAGTATTATGATAGGCAAAGGTTGATGGAACACTAAAAAGAAATTTCAGTCTTAGAGGAAGAAAAAAAGGTAAAGAAATAGGTAACAGAGCTGCAATAAGTACCTTTTAGCTACTTTGACAAGGGTCAGCTTAATGAACAAAATGTGATTTAGTAGTACTATTGGTGGAGAGTATCTGGCCAATAAACATGGACTATTATGGGACGTAAAAATAAAATATATTCAATATGTCATTAGCAGTCCTATAGTTAAAAATAGCAATTTTCAACCTTTTTCATTTCATGGCACACATAAACTACTAAAATTCGGTGGCACACCAAAAATACATATTTATGACCAATCTGACAAAATTAGGTATAATTTTGATGCATTCACACCAAACAGCTATTGTTGTGTTGGCTGTTGTCGTTTTCTCTTTGACACTCTAAGAGAAGAGAGTTCAGTGGCCCCGACCAAATGGTCAGGTGTTGCATGTTTCAAACATTCTTGCAGCACAGTGGTGTGAAAATTGCTGATCTAAATAAAATAATAATGCCATTTATTCATCTATCTCCACAGTTTGCACAGTTCTTTAATATTTATTCTCTTAATTAAAATGATTGGGGATGTCATGTTGCCAAAGACTGAATGGGATTTTATTGAAAAAGAACACAAAGGAAAATTAATTCTTTGTCTGCGAATGTTTCTAAACCTAGCAGATTATACAGTGTCCTTTCCCTTGAAATACTTGCACACTTTCTGAACTCTTGTCTGTGGTTTTAACCTGCAATCATAGATGATGAACCTGTTATTAAACTTGCTTGCAGCTAATGTCAGTTTATCCCCAAGCATCAGACGCCAGATGTTTTTGGTGAGAAGAAAATTAATGGCCTAAATAATGAATCAATTGAGGAGCAGTGGCCATAATCCATCTGCTCTTTAAACCCAGGCCCTGAGTCAGGCTGGCTTCTGGCTACACAGAATATTAATCAGTTGAAGAGTTAAATGGAGAACTCAAAGCCATTGATGTAAGATGCCTCTAGGCGCCCTCAAGCCACTCCTTCTATAGGCTGGCCTTTGTACAAGGAATGAATAGGGAACAAAAAGCAGGAGACAGAGAGAGAGAGCCATATAGGATGGGTAATTTGGATTGAATGCCCCTTGTGTACCCAAAGACAGAATGACTAAATATGGACAGTTGGAAACCCAAGCCAAGTCTTCTCTGTTTGGATGAAATAATATTCCCTAAATACATAATCCATTTTGATGACATTTAAGTCATTTATTTATTAGGCTTTATCTCATTTGTCATTGTTGTCCGAATTCTTCAGTATCCGTTCCCAATATGCACACTGATTGTTTACTGTGGTTTGATGTGAGGAATCAGTTTGTCTCAAACATGGATGCGAAGTGAGTGACTGAGCGCACTGCCTGGGCACCATGTCAAAACATGAAGAACGGGGAGCTCAGACCCCTGACCATTAGGATAGCTATATAGATTAATTTGTGTACATTGCGTGATGTCCTTGCATGGAAATGATGCTCCTAGACTCATGTATGGAAGCCTGTAGTCCTATGAGTGCTATTTTCTAAACTACAGCTAAGTTAAGCAGGCTCATATATATTTATTAGGTCTGTAGTCAAGTCGTCTCAAACCAGCAAGAACTTATTGAGCTCCTCGTACCCAAAAGCTGTAGCAGTATGCACTGATTGAAAGAAATTATTTTAAATAGCAATAGTCCTATAGGGATAAGTCAGTAGTCACTTATGCTTATGGGATAAGATATTCAGGAGGCCTCAGATAAAAACCAGACAACCCATTGCCTCATCATTTTAGATCTTAATTGCCTCCACTGTCCTATTTTCTTCTGGAGGGGATCCTACCTAGTAACCAATAATTGTGATTATCAGAGAGTCTTCTCATAGTAATTAATTGAGAAGCGGGTGAAAATACGAGAGACGTGGATTAGGGAAAATAGAGGAAAGTTCTGGGATAACTACATAAACATTTGAATGGGAGGCTAGAAGACCCAAAAATATGGTGCACTCTTCTAAGGAAGCATTGCGTCTCTTGCTTGTCCCTATTATTCCCTGCTAAACACGGAGATTAAAGGTCCCGCAGAAAGTAGACCTTTGATGAGTCTGGCCCTTGTTTGCAACACTGTGGGTAAATCCACAGTGTCCTGGGCTGCATAGTGGAAGTGAGTGCCTTTTTTCTCCTTCCTTGGTTCTTGACACTGCTAAGGATGGCCTGCTTTCCTCAGCTTGCGCTCTTGGCTCCCTGTGTGCACAACCACGCATATGCGCGTGCACACACGCACGCGCGCACACAGACACACACACACACACACACGCAAGTGCACACATCCCAACACAACAGTCACAAAACCTTTTCTGGCCGTGCTCAAGAGTCTGAATGCCAGGGAGTCCTGGAAAATTATCTGGGAGGAACTGGACCACATTCCGTTGGCCTAAGAAAAGGACCCTTAAAATAAGTCCACTCTGACCACTACTTAAGGGTGCAGGAATGTGGAACTGCCGCTTTCCACACACAGGAATTATACCACCAGATAAAATAAACATACTCTTTAGCATCAGATTTCACTTATTTAGTTACCACTAGTACTTAAAAAAAAAAAACATTTCTATTTAAAAATACTTCTAAAATATCAGAAGCTTCGGTCACTTTTTCAACTAGTTCAGTATTTTGTAGGTTTGCTAAGTGAGAGGACTGAGAAAAAGAAATGTTTCCAAAATATTGCTAAATAAAAGAGCTAGAACTCTGGAAGCTATTTTCACATGTGGAAAGCACAGTGTGACTAAAAGAGGTCATCCTAACTTCCTTTGTCCCTGAGACTGCTATACCTTGGCTGCCCAGACAGGCAGCCTGCGATCAGAGCCCATTGTGACCTGTTCCCTATGGATTAAAGAGGTGTTTATTTTGAAATGCATGTGTTCCATTTTCTCAGAGAAATAGAATCGTAAATTTGGGGCAAGAGGGAGGAGTAGAGAGAGAGACTGTTTTGATCATGATCACCTTCATCTCACATATTATAATTGAGTCTTTCCTTTGAATCTCGAGGTGTTTTTGTTCAGGTTATGAAATGAGTTTTAACAATGGCAATGATGCATTAATGACCTTTCTTTCTTAAAACCCAGTCTGAAGGGCCCAAGTAAAATGTTCTCACAAAGCTTCTTTCAATCTTCGTATTTTGCTTAGTTGTGTTGCATTTATTGTATATATTATTTGAAGGAAGATCATGACCTAACTTATTTCAAAGTCCCCCCTGCCCCCTCCCCAAATCTGCCAGAACATCAAATGAGGGTTTTTGTTGTTATTGAGTGATTTCTATCACTATTCTTGATACGCTGTAACGCTTTCAAGACCTCAATCAATGCATTTTTCTCCGTTTAATCCTTTGTGCAACTTTTCTTGGACAACGCTAATTTTAATGTTTTCACCTGAGTATTTCCTGCTTTGTCCCCTTATCTTGACGCCTCAGGTCGTCTCCCATTTCAAATTAATACATCACCCTCAGTCCCTTTGGCTTTTAAAGTGAGTCAGCTTTAGTTTCCCTCCGTTTGTGTTGTGGCTTTATTTATTTATTTACGTACTTCTGTTTTAGACTGGGCTGGGAGCTGTTAGCTTGATCAGGAACATTTAAGTTGCCACCCACCCGTTTTCTGCTGTGCGGGGCATCTTTTGGGTCAGCTCTGTGAGCACGTTTATAACTGTTGTTTGGATATAGAATTTATTAGGCTGTTGCTGTTTTATAAAAGTCATCAACTTAGTATACATTTATGACAAAAGAATGTGGAAAAAACCTCTTTTGGGTCTTCTTTCCTTTTACAAAAATCATTTCCCTCTCAAGTTTGCTTACTTGAAATGCAAAGTAAATTTTAAGCAATATCCCAGGAGATAAAATATTAGTTCTCCCTTGTACCAAAGAAAAACTTAAAATGGGACTATCACTCAAGAACAAAATAGGCGCCATTGTATGAGGGAGAAAAATTCAAGCTGTTCTTAACTGAAGTCCATTTTCAAGTGTCGTGTAATTAGATTTTCCTCTTTCATTCACAAGCCCTGCTCCAGGTACCCCTGAGTATGAGTTTGCCTCTTGTAATACTCTATGGGTCTAATCAGCCTAGTAAATGAAAAGTAAAAAAGGTGCTTACAGACATGCATTCAGTATTTCAGACCTTGAGATCACCGAGAGGGCATTAAGTCCTTTTGATTTTACTCTTCTCTCTCTCCTCTTCAGAAGACCAGTTTATTTCTCACAAAAGAGTCTTGTTCGGTTTCCACTAGGCACTGCTTCTCAGATATTTCAACCATTGCCATTGTTTTCCTGTGAGTCGGTTATTATTGAGCAGAACATAATGAAGCTAGGATTTCTATGTCAATTTCTTTCCGAGGCGACCTAATCACTTGCCCCACCTCTCAGCGAGTATCCCTGCGGGACAAGTGCGGTCTCCCTGAGTCTGTTGACAGAGAAAGAGGGGCCCAGAAAAGTGACTAGTGATCGGGCTCAGAATATTACCAGAGCCTCCTAATCCCTCAGCCTGGGTCCTTTTGTTAAACTCTTGCCAAATCACAGGATTCCTGGAATCTGTTTCCTTTTTTTTTAGTGGTAAACTTTCCTGCTAAAACGAAAAGGCATCAGCAGCCTTATGCCACGATGGAGGGATTGAGTTTTATCCGTTACCATGTGACAGTATTTCCCTACGCTGTCAGGGTTAACAACTGCAGGGATCGTTTTGTGGCAGTCCTCGGCGTGGCCGGCCAGCACTCCTGTCTCTCTGCTCCCAGCCTCACCCCACCGCACTATCAAGCTCTAAGACAGATTGCTTTTGCTCAGCGTTTGCACACCAACAACACTTGTCATTTCGGGGCTTCCCATGGCAATCGCCCCCTAAGTGTCCTCTTTGCTCCAGATTCCTGCTACTCTAGTGCTGCACAATAAACGTGGACAGAAGTGATATCTTTCTAAGACATTGTGTGGATCATATTCTTCATTTAAAAACTCTCATCTCTCCTCTTTACTTACAAAATAAAATCCAAATTTCTCACCTGCTACCCATAGCCTCCTAATATAACACTGAGCTTTAGCACTGCGACCCCAAACCACATATGACTATTGTAAGGTTCTTGTGAAAGTATTTAGCACCTAACAAAGCGATGGGTACCTCAGGGATGTATAAGAAATATTGTAGAATGACTATATGGAAGAATAACTACAGATTTGCACTGCCACTTACTATCTATCTGTCCCACTATTCGCAAAACTGTGAATCAGAATGATTAATTTTAAAAGGTCCATATGGTGCATATGTGATAATATCAAACCCACAATTAAAATAATAACTTTTGCTCCTCCTTCTAATATACTTTAGAAAGTGCAGGAAATTCAAATAAGTACCAACTGCAAACACGTACATAAAAGTACTCAACATTAACATTTTGGTGTCTAACCTTCCAATTTCCTTTTTCTTCTACAGCCAGGCAGTAACCTTGAGAGAAAAATGCTTGGAAATCTCTTTATTATTCTAAGTGGGATAAATTGTCTATCTCTGTGGATTTACTATTCACTCGATTTGTAGTAGAGTGAAGGGTCTGTGGTTTTGAAACTAGAAATACAATGAATATATCCTTATACTATTACATATAAATATCTACTAATCTTCATGTCACTAAAATAAATTAGCTCTTCAGAGAAAAAAGGGCAGAAAGTTGTTTTTCTCCCCTTCGTATTGTTTGTGCAAAAAATATTTAAATATGGAATTTTCCCCTCACCCTACCCCCACAAAGGAAAGGGAATAACAATCTTAAATTTCATATAAACATTGACTTTGGCAGGTTTCTCAGAGATGCTTCAAGTGGACAGTAGCATTTATATTATCTTATTTTCTTTTTGAAAATACTGGCAACACTTACTGAAGTAAAAGACACAATTTATTATTTCAAAAGTTCATTTAGTGCTGCTTTACTTGAGCTCCTCTTTGACTTGGCCTCCCAAAAGTAAGAAAGTAGTGCAGTATTTATTCTCCCAGGCAAGGGGGAATGCTTGGCCTCTTCAGTCACTCCTATGGCATAATTGTCAGATGATTGCAGCACACAGGAAAGGGCGCTGGGCTTGGAATGAAGTTGTTCTTTGCCTCTGGCTATATAAAGAAATTCCTTCTCTTCCTTTTCTTTTACCAGTTTCTGAAGTAAAGTTTCTTCTCATTCCAAATCCCAAAACAAAAAAGTTAACCCATTTACCCTATGTAATAAAAACAGCCCCTTATTTGTCTCAGATGAAATTCACATTAGTATTAAGTTCCTGGGAGGCTATAAATAATACTTTTCCTGGTAAAATGAGCAGCAGTCTATATCAATGGCACAGGTGTAATTCAAAGGTTATCACTGCCACAGGTAAACAAAAACAAAACCATGGTTTAAAAGATTAGCATACCTCCTGCTACCAAATTACAGGTTCATCTTCAAGGAGAGGTACTTTTTGCAGTTGTTGACAACTGTTAAAACACGCTTTGTGTCAAAGATTGTAGATCGTATGTATGATATAAAAGCAAGCAACGCTATGAAGGCTCATTTGCAAAGTGTGTGTGTGCGTGCGTGTGTGTGTGTGTGTGTGTGTGTGTGTGTGTGTGTGTGTGTTAGGGAGGTCTGTCCTTCAGGTTTCAAGGCTGTCTTGTTTCCACTTGAATAATAAGGAAAGCAATATTACTATAAAAGAAGGCAGAGGATGAATGGAAAGAAAAGTTCTCTGTTACAGCTCAACTACAAAAGGCTAATCCTTTTAATACATGAGGAAATTGTTGTATTGAATACGATTTCAAAGAAATAATTCCCTTCTTAACATGACATGGAACTTGGATAACATCTTATTGTGTTGTGATATTGGCTTTAATGTTATTTTAAATGTCCTGTGCTTAGGTGAATCCTTCCTCTAAAATAAAGGATTAGGAAACAAATTTATCTTCCATAAAGTTCCAGCCTTCCTTTAAACTTCTGTTAAAACATTATAAATTTTAACTTACGGCTAACTCAAGCTTTATATTTAAATCAAACCAAGAAAAACTGGGAAAAGATTCTCACAGTCCGAACACTTCCTGCACCCGAGTGTGTAAAGGATTGGAAACAAACACATACAGTATAATGCATGTTATATAAGTGTATTCACACTTGATGAGCACACATATGGCTGACCAAATTAAATCCTTCCTCCCTGCAACCTAACTCCAACATTCTTTTTTTTAATGGACCTTACGATGCAATAACAATTCTGCTACCTTCACATTGGCGACCTTGCTGGCCTATAACTATAATAGATAATGGTATGTGGCCAATTTTGTTCAAGGCTTTTGAGACAGAGACCAAATGCTAAGATCCCGTTTCCTGATATTTTGATATAAAGGGTATAGGTTTCAAAATTTTATTTTCATGGAAACTAGCATGCATGCTGGGGTAAAAAGCTTTGAAGTTTACAGAAAGTTTTTTTTTTTTTAATCTAAATGATCTGGAGCAAAGTAGAGCTGTCTGTTAGTATTACCCAGGGTACTTAGCTGCTCTGTTGCCCTTGTGGGTCAAACTTCAGTGTAAATAACTTTATCCAGAAGCAACTATTTGGATGTGCCCCACATCTGTCAGTGAAGCATTTGGATCCAATATAAACACAAGCCTGAAACAGGGTAGCTGCAGCACACATGAAACTTACCAAATTCTCCTGTTTTGAAAGCCTGGTTTTTGTTTTGAAATATACATGTGAAAGGAAAAAGCAGGCATTTGACATTTCAGACTCTGGGTTGTTTTTCTTCTCTTTGATCTGCTAAGTGACCAATGATACTCGGGTGACACTTGTCCCCATAGGTGAAAGCCAAGTCATTATATAGTAAACTGCACTGAAGGATTTTCTTTCCCTGTCTCTTTGTCTGGCTCTCACATCCACACACACACACACACACACACACACACACATCTGAAATATAGACCAGTCTTACATACCACATGACTTTGGTGATAATTCTTTTTAGGGGAAGGGTTAAGAGTTAAACTAACGAAATAATTTTCAGAAACGGAAAATCTAAAAACATCCTAATTCTCTTCACTTTACTTCTTTGGTTGAGTAATCAAGTTATCCGTATGCTACTTTCAGAATCTTGCATGTTTCTTCTCTAGTTCCCTGTGTTCAGTGATATATGGAAGTGTAGCATTTTTGAAATAACACTACAGAAGTACCTGCAAATCCTAATGTACATTTTAAAATTACATCTCAAAAAAAAAAAAAAAACATTTATAATGATGGCATTGCCCAACTTGAAGGAAAATCAGATATCTTAAAAACATTTAAATATGTATTTTTACAAGAAAGAGACAAGTATATAAAAGCTGATATTCAGGATTCATGTTGTCTGGCCCTTACCAACTAGCTACTAAAATATACGTGATAAAGTTGAGCAGTTCATCTCGATCTTAACAATATCCGGCTCTTAAAACTGAGAACTGATACTTGGAGTAATGGCCGTGATTCCTTGCATTGGGTAAAAAAGTTATTTTAATAAGCAACCCCAATTAATAAGTGCGTAGGATTTTTCATCAATCTGTTTATGTGTATTATGCAATTTACTATACTTTAAGTAAGTGTAATTACCTGGTCAAGGAAGTAGCAGAGCCAGTGCCCTGGTTTGTGTGGCTCAGTGGATTGGGCATCATCCCACAGATTGAGGGGTCACCAGTTTGATTCCCAGTCAGGGCACAGGCCTGGGTTGCAGGCCAGGTCCCGAGTTGGGGGCATGTGAGAGGCAAACAACCGATGTTTCTCCCCCTCTCTTTCTTCCAATCTTCAAAAAAAAAAAAAGAAAGAAAGAAATATCTGACTTTAACACATCCTATGATATTACATATGAGGTTTATACATTATGCTAAGCATTGCAATATGAAGAGGACATAATGCAGAAAGCACTGTCCACTGAATTATGAGAATACATGCTGATGTATGTACGACACATCACATTGTAAGGTATAAAAATGCCAGATCATGAAAGACCATGTGCTTCCGGTCCCGAGCGCCGCCGCCGGGGAATGGGCTTCTCTGGCAAGCTAACTCTGCTCCTCTGGAGGATTCGTGCGAGCTTGATACACTACCTCTGATGAAACCATGACAAGGTGGGCGCGAGTTACTACCACATGCAACAAAAGACCCTTGCCTGCAACGTCATGGGAGGATATGAAGAAGGGGTCCTTTGAGGAAAAAAGCCAAAACCTATCGAAGAGTAAACAACTTGAAGCCAGTAGGCTGTCCCTTAAAAATGATGCACCCCAAGCAAAACACAAAAAGAACAGAAAGAAAAAGGAGTACTTAAATGAAGATGTGAGTGGATTCATGGACTACCTAAGACAAAATGAAGATGTGAATGGATTCATGGAATACCTAAGACAAAACTCAAAGATGGTTCACAATGGGGAGATAATAGCAACGGACAGTCAGGAAGTAAGGGAAGAAATTGCAGTTGCTTTAAAGAAAGATAGTTGCAGGGAAGGAAGACGATTAAAAAGACAAGCAGCAAAGAAAAACGCAATGGTATGCTTTCATTGTAGGAAACCTGGCCATGGGATTGCAGATTGCCCAGCCACCCTTGAGAATCATGACATGGGCACTGGAATATGTTATCGATGTGGATCCACAGAGCATGAAATAACCAAGTGCAAGGCTAAAGTAGACCCAGCTCTTGGTGAATTTCCTTTCGCAAAGTGTTTTGTTTGTGGGGAAATGGGGCACCTGTCCAGATCTTGCCCTGATAATTCCAAAGGAATCTATGCTGATGGCGGTGGCTGCAGACTTTGTGGCTCTGTGGAACATTTTAAGAAAGATTGCCCTCAAAGTCAGAACTCAGATCAAATGGTTACAGTTGGTCGCTGGACAAAGGGAATGAGTGCGGACTATGAAGAAATTTTGGATGTGCCTAAACCACAGAAACCCCACGCAAAGATACCTAAAGTTGTTAATTTTTGATAATGATTAGTATTATCATAAGTTACCACCTTGTTGTCACATTCTGAGCTGGGCCTTCTTCACGAGTTGGATCTGGGCCCCCTTGGAGAGGCCCATGTTGTCGATACCAGTATGACCTGGGTGTTCAAATAGTTTCCTGAGTTCTGTCTATCAAGGAGTACTACTTTCTGTGTGGAGAAAATCACTGAAGAAAAGAATAAGATGCTTAAATTGGTTTCTTTAAAAGAACTTTTTAAACAGAACTTAGGTGTGTATGTAAGTGGTTACATACCTAATTGTAATAACCATCTTTTCCTTAAAAACAAAATTATGCATTCATCTGAACCACCCCTAAACAAAGGGCAACTGCTTTGCATTTGGAAATGAATTTTTAGTTATATCGGTTTTTAGGTTCCAAGTATCAGCTTATTTATAAGTTGACATGAAATCTGTATTTTTACAATATTTAATAAAAACTTATTTTCTGTTAAAAAAAAAATGCCAGATCACTATACTGCACACCTGAAACCAATAATATAATATTGTATACTAACTACACTTAAAAAAAAAAAAAAAAAAAAACACGGAGAAGGAGGGGCATACCAAATGAATTGAAATAATGGGGACACCTTTCTTTTTATTTCTAACAAATATAAAAGTTATTGTAAAAGTAGGGAGGATTCCGATATTACGCAGCAAGAGGTTACCATTCAGCCTTCATCTTCAAACTCAAGCATGACATGTAAGTTACTAAGTGCAATTATCTGTACAGTTAATGCCCTCAGAAACAAAGCTTTCTTAGAGGTCTGTCAGTTGCTCTTCCAAACCACTGCAGTGCTGTTAGGTCCTTCAGGTGAATTACTGTAGGGATTCTAGGCCATAAAGAAAGTCATAATAAATCAGTTGTCATAAATCTCCTCCTTCACACCTGGATTTCAACTGTAGCAATCCTTTTATCCTCGGTCCCAGGGTATGCTGTACACTTGCTGCTGAGAATGTCAGCATGATGGTATCTTAAATATTCCAGTGCATTTTGATCATTACTACCAGGTGTGGGTCTCGCTTAAATGAATATCCTTGTAAGCAGTGAAGCAGCTTGGAGGTCACAAAGTTGATTACCCAGGTGAATTTCGACCTCCCTTTATTACAGAACATCTGCACTTTATCTCCTAAAAGTAGTGGTTGGGCTGTATTTTGTAATCCAGTTGTGATTGGTCAGGCTTCCTTTTAAGGGAATCAATTCATTTTCAAAGCAACTGATAGTAAAACAAATCACAATGATAAAAAGGTTTGTTTGTTTGTTTTTGGCCTAATACCTTCTATTTATTTACTTTTTAATTGATATTACAAGTTTTAAGACAACTGTGACAGTTAAAGAATGTGATAGTAACAGAATTGTGTGGTCATCATCATCACAACGTGACTAGAAATATTTTGACTGTGGTTTCTGGACTTCTGAAATGAATTTGCTAATTTCCAAAGGACAGCTAAACTGTTTAGCTGTGAAAGGAACTAAGAAATAAACTATTTACAACATAGTGAATCCAAAAACAACCACATAATCCATGCACAACTCTTACGTTCTGTGCTGGTTTTCTCCCAATTCATTCGACCAAAAAATTGTACATAAAACTAAGGCAAATGAATCAAATCAAATTAAGTAACTGCAGTCATCCACGTTAAATATCTTTATTTTTATTTGTCTATTTATATTCACTACTTTTGGCACATAGTAATGACTTTAGATGAAATCAAGCCATAAAAGTCACTTTGGTTTGTTGTAGCAAAACTAATGATATCATTTCATAAATGACTCCCTCTGACTTGCTTCCCATGGAATCTGCTTTGGCCATGTTTGCCTTCTACTGGTATCACTGACAATAGATCCTATAATTTTGAACGTGCTGGATCTGTTTAATATAGATTTGTGCAAAGTATTCTCATTTGAATTCTGTAAATTAAAAGTGTCAAACAGTTTATACAATGGCCAAAAAAAAATAGGGAGTTCCATTCCTGGCCCTTAAGCCAAATGTTAGTAAAGTTTGCTGTTCCTTGTATGAAAAAAAATATTTTCAGATACTAACACAAAGAACAATCCATATAAGAGAACTGGTATGAGGACAAAGAATTATTTATCTTAAAAATTTGGTTAGTATGGATCAATAGGTTAGAAAAATGTTATCCAGGTTCTCAACATGTTTCAATCAAAAGTGTTTTTTTCTAGTATATGTGTGGTCAAAGTGAGCATAGTATTTATTTCCATAAATATAATTATTTACTCCTAAATTTATTTATTCCAAACTATTATATTGCTTCTGGCAACAGACTAAAACAATGTAAAATAAAAATATTCTAGCTTGTTTAAAATTGTAATCTACTGATTTAAAAGATAAACAGAGGACAACATCATCACAATACATAATTTAAACACACCTGAAATATCACTATTCAAGTCTATATCATCTTAACACAGAACATGTGCTATAGCTATACTATCTTTAAACTAGTATTTATTTACGAGGTTACTTATTTTCTATTGCCCATGCTAAAACTTCTTGTAAGAATTTTTCTTTGGTTTTTGAAAACTCTGTCACAATAAACATTGTTACATGATTTAAATATACGAACAGATTTAAATGATTTTTTTTCTAGAATGTTCATAAAAACACCCCTTGCCTCCCTGTCCTCCAAAAGCATGTAAAATATGTTAACTTCAAGTGCATGGTGTTGTATATATATTTAACTGTATCTTTAAAAAAAAAAAAAAGAAATGTAGTCTACGATGCAGAAGACCCTCTCAAATTTGTTATATGTGTTCTTTAATTTAAACCTGCTGAATTCGGGATTGCATATGCAAACCATTTACATGGACAGGAAAGCATTCTATGTCCATTAGTACAAGAAATTCAGTAGTGAATGGATTCTGCTATTCTACAATTCGGTTAATATTGTTGGGAAGCCGAATTTGGGGAAGAGTAGAAAACAGCTATGAAAAAAAAAGATACTCCTTTTTAATTAACTCATTGAAAATCTGCTTTAAATTACAGGCAGAATCACAAAGGGGATGTAGGTTCCTCATAGTACTAGGCCAGTGATAATACATTAAAAAGATCTTGAAGAATCTTGACAGAGCGAAGTAGCATTTCACTTACTGCAGGGGGACTTCTCCATTTGTACTCCATGCTACTTCTGCTTCGAGTAGAAAAACAAAAGCTACGCAAACAAGTCATATATGAAAATGCAATTCGATCCTGATTCACATTACAAAAGACAAAATTCAATTTCCTAAGGTCCCCCCCCACATCAATATACATACATACACACACACAGAGAAAAAGCATTTGTGCATATATTTGCTTATCTTCATAGAGACATAGATAGAGCCTGAGAAACTTAGGATGAAAACTTTAGAAGCCTGGGAAATTTAGAGCAAAACGCTTAGGAGCAACTGTCTGTTGAAGACCTGTCAGCTGGAGTGAAAAAGCAGTTCTGCAATTGTCATGCAATTTGATGAAAACTGGAATTTTATTTATTAAAATAACATCTTGACTTTGTACTGTGCTTTTCTCATTTTTTAAGGCATTTGCACAAAATTCTCATAACCTCTCTGTAAGGCTGGTTGCAATTGCAACTACATAAAATGTGAGAACTTAAAGACTCCTGTGTTGTTTTTTACCTCCTCATCTCTTCCTGTTAAAGATAAAGGAAACCAAGTTTCAGATGGTGGGTGGCAAACATTAGACCAAAAACGGTATAACGGAAGGAGCACCAATTGTGACCAGTGTGGCAAACTTCAGATTCAAGTTTGCCACTCCTGAACTGGGCAAATTTCCTTGAGCAAATAATTTAAGTTTCTTGAGTCTCAGTCTTCTGACCTGTAAATTATAAAATACAGTACTTAATTTTCTGACTTGTGTGAATTAATTAAGTGAAATTACATTTGGAAAACACCTAATGTTACAGAGCAAAAGGGGGCTCTTTCACATGGCGCCCTGGTGTAAAACCCAACAGCTAGTATTGAGGAAAACAGGTCTTTATTTGCAATATTCCAACCTGGGGAGAGCGCAGGGCCCTGTTCTCCCACAGGACCCAGCACTTCCCTTGCTCCCCGAAAGGTTAGAAGCCAAAAACATGCCCAGAAGCTCCCCATCCCTTATCTATCAGCTCTGTCCTTCAGGATCTGGGGCACGATGTCATCAGCCTCCGTGTAACAGTCCAGGAAAACGTGTGCCGTGTTGCACTGGACCGCACATGGTCCCCTCTCTGCCCCTTCAAAGCTGCGTGGTTCTTTTTCTCTATCTCCTTACAAACTGCATGGGGTTCCCTCTCTGTAAATGGCTGCCTCCTTATTTTTAAATCTCTGACCATGGCCTGTGACGCAGTGGGCCTGGTAACTGGTTCTGACCATTCACAGGACCTTGCACAGGCCCTGTAAGCTCTTTCCTCCCGGTTCTATGGCCAAAACCCCTCCCACCTCCTTGGGGCCTTAGAAGAACCAAAGCTATTTCCGTAATTAAGACACTAGTCACCAGTCATAGTTATGGAAAGCCATCTTAAAAGCTGTCCCTTTCTCCCGTTCCCCATTCACAGGCTCTGGGGGTTTGGGGGGCCCTGCTCTGTAACACTAGCACACTATGTGACACATAAGTACTCAACTGAAGACAGTTCTATTCCTATAAGGCAGTCTACAACGCACACCTACACACCCACACACAAATCCTTGGAAATACACTTATCAGTTGGAGGAAGTGATACTAGTAAACAGAGAAGGGAGAGCATTGGTAAATCCTTTTAAAAAATCTTTACAGCCTTAGATAAAAAAGCTAGGTATAGAATCTGCTAGTCACCATATATTTCAGCATAAGCTGTCTAGAATGAGTTCAAAATTATTACAAACATAGCATCGTCTCTATGTATGTGCCTAGGTTATATAACTTTGGAAGTGACCAAATTTTACTGCAGACATTGCCGATATTTTGTCACACTAGCTTTCTTTTAAAAGTTGTGTATAATCAAGGAAATCCTTTGGAGAGGTCTGAAAACATCATCTAATTAGAGCATTCATTCATAACCTGCATCACTAAATTAGTATATTTCCCCCATCTTGGGTCTCTATATAATGTAATGAAACTACACATAAGGAGAGGCATTGCCAAATGCAGAACTCCATGGAGTCAAAGTGAGAATTATCTTTCCATATGGATCGCTCTTGACTCCCTCTCTAGATATGACCTTCACTAGAGCAACACCTCTGTCCTCTCTTTTTGGTATTCTCTCTATCATGAAGCCCACAACAGGGCATGCAAAAGAATGTAGTAAGTTCATGTTGACAAACAGATTTAGCTCAGTGGGATGGAACCAAAACTATTACAAATTAGTTTAGAGAGGCCTGTGGCCCTACGTCACACAAAGTGCCATTTCTAACTAGCTGTGTCTTGAGGCTGATGACAAACATCAGGATTTTTTTTTTTTTTTTATCATTCCTGAAATTTAATTCTTGTTAGAGGCATTAAATAACATACTGAATCCCATGCAATTTTAATGACTTCTTCTTGAATTTTAATTGTCCTGCTATTCTCGGCCCTGTGATTCTATTGTTGACACTATTACAGATGTCCCTACCTCCACCTTTTCCCCCCTCCACCCAACCCCCACCCCTGGCTATCACCACATTGTGGTCTATGTCTACAGGCTATGGGTACATGTTCTTTAGCTGATCTCTTCCAGTCCCACACCCTCCTCCTCTCTGAGATCCCTTAGTCTGCTCCATGTTTTTAAACCCAGCCTTGTTTTCAAAGACCCAAACATGATCAGAAGTGTGCATTACCACATGATAGAACACAATGATTCTGACTGCTATCTTACCAAAAGCACAATTCAACTAGGCATTTAAGCCTTGTGTGTCTTCTGTCTACTCCTACCCATCCATGCAGGAAGGCTAATTTGAGCTCAGAGTGGCCAAGGTGTAGTTCATGTAAACATTGGTGGGTAAACAGTCCCTGATAGTTCATCCAAATCACAGGTCCAAAATGTGTGGCTCTGGAGGGAGTAGCTGGAGTCGCAGCTGATGTTTCTGAAGAGTATTTTGTTATAATCAGGATGACATTCAAGAAAACCCGAGGAATATGATTTCCAGGAGTATTGGTACAATTTTGAGGACTTTTAAAGGGAATCCCAACTGGTCCTTCAGTCCCAAGCTATCCTAAAACTACTTGCTACAGTGTCTAGAATTCTGATATCTGAGGGACTGTCCTTTGGTCTTTGGGGAACCACATATAAGGCCAACGAAATGAAATCTAGGCTTCAGTTGAATTTTACTTGGCCTGACCAGTCTCTTTAAAGAAAAGAATTAATGCTATTTGGTGTGATAGTCATTCTCTGGTTTTCTTCACCACTGCTCTTGCCTCACACTCCAGCTTCTTCATGCAATTATGATACTTCTTTTGCCCTTGAAGAAAATCTCTCAGGTTCTCTTCATCTCTGATAGGCCCACGATCTCCAGTCTGGAGGAGTTATTGAGTGTCAGCACTGTCTCCAAATACAATGTTAGTACATTGGAAGTCGGAGTTTATTTAGCCTCTTTTTAGGACTTGTTGCCAGCATGCTGAAGGCAAGATGAAGTAGAAATATTGGAGGGGTTAGAAGTGGTATCAACCAACAGAGAGATTAGTTAATATAAGAGAAAGAAAAAAGGAGAAAATATAATATGTGTTGGTAACAACACATTTCTACTTGGTATATTTGACTATATAATTTTTCCTAATGACGATTAATGGTGAGTGGAAGCCAGGAATCTAGCTATAAGCTGTCTAGTCTCTTGGATTCTTTTGTTTGTTTGTTTGTTTTGTTTAGTTTTTAAAAAACAATGTCAGTCAATTACTCATAAAACCTAACAAAGTGGTTTAGGTGATTTATTTGCTTATGGTTACTTGTCTACAAATGCTCTGGATACTATAGATATGAGAAAAGTTACTATTGACCAAAATTACCACAGAATGTCTGTGTAACTCAGATAAACACAGGCTGAAAACCTTGTCTCAAAATCCATGATCAAAAGGAACTCACCCTGATGAGGCTAAAGAGATTATCATGGAGACTTTCCTGCCTGCTGTTGTAGACACTCCATGCACCCGGCAATTTTATTCTCATAAGAGACATGATCATCTTGAAGGTCTTCAAGAGAGCTTGATGCACAATCAAGTCCACAAGGGTAAGTAGAAGTGCCTTCATATAAATAGAGACAAATTACACCAAATTTGAAAATAGAAGCCCCACCGGTTCTTACCTTATTTTTTGTTTTTCTTCCTTCCTTCCTTCCTTCCTTCCTTCCTTCCTTCCTTCCTTCCTTCCTTCCTTCCTTCCTTCCTTCTTTCCTTCCTTTTCTTTCTCTTTCTTTCTTTCTTTCTTTCTTTCTTTCTTTCTTTCTTTCTTTCTTTCTTTCTTTCTTTCTTTCTTTCTTTCTTTCTTTCTTTCTTCTTTTATGGGGAAAAAACTGGGATATAACATTATGTGAGTGCCACATCTGTATGTGCTGCAAAGTGATCACCAGCAGAAGTCTAGTTACATCTTTCACCATGAAGTTGACCTTTTTCAGCAATTTTGCATCCCCTCCATCACCCTTCCCCTCTGGTAAGCACTGCTCTTTTTTCTTTATCTATGAGGGTTTTTTGCTTTGTTTTGTTTTGTTTTTAGATTCTGCATATGAGTGAAATCATCAACTAATTTTTTTTGTCTGACTTATTTCACTTAGCATAATTCCTGTAAAGTATATCCATGTTGCTGCCACAAATGACAATATTTTATCTTTTTTGTGTGTGACTGAGTAGTGTTCCACTGTATACACGCCACACATTTCTTATCCATCTATCTATTGATGGAAAATTAGGTTGCATCCATATCTTGGCTATTGTAAACAATAATGAAATGTATATAAGGGAGCATATATTTCTTCAAATTAGTGTTTTCATATTCTCCAGATAAATAGTCAGACATGAAATAGCTAGATCATATGGTACTTCTATTTTTAAATTTTTGAGGGATGCCTATCCTCTTTCCTGGCTGCACCAATTTACATTCTCACCAACAATGTAATAAGTTTCTTTTTCTCCTCTTCTGCTACAACACTTGTTGCCTCTTTTTTTTTTATAGTAGCCACTCTAACATGTATAAAATAATAGCTCATTATAGTTGTGATTCTCATTTTCCTAATAATTAGTGATATCGAACATTTTGTGTGCTTCTCAGTCGTCTCTATTCTTTTTGCAAAAACGGCTATTCAGATACTACTCCGCCCATTTTAAATTTTTTGTTGTTGTTGAGTTGTTTGAGTTCTTTATGTATTTTGCATATTAACTCCTGTTGGATATATGATTTGCAAATATCTTCTGCCATTCAGGAGGTTGCCTTTTCGTTTTGATGATGGTTTCTTTCCCTATGCAGCTTTCTACTTTGATCTAGTCCCATATAATTATTCATGTTTTTGTTTCTTTTGCCTTTGGATTAAGGTACACAAAAATGTAGTTAAGACCTATGTTAAGTAGCTTACTGCCTATGTTTTCTTCTAGGAATTTCATGACTTCAGGTTTTACATTCAGTCAGGTCTTTAATCCATTTTGTGTTCATTTTGGTGTGTTGTGTAAGATAATGGTCCAGTTTCATTCTTTTACATGTGACTGTCCAATTTTCCCAAAGCTATTTATTGAAGAGACTGTCATTTTTCAAATGTACTCTGGCATTTTAAAATTGATTCATAGTTCCATACCATATGTTGGAGAAGATGATTGATATGATTTCAATTTTGTTGGATTTATTGACCTTATTTTATGTCATAACATGTGATCAGTTCTGCAGAACGCTTCATGAGCACTTGAGAAGAGTATTCTATATATACCTACTAATTCCATTGACCTAATACATCATGTATTGATTTTCTGTCTGAATGTTCTATTCATCGACGTGTGCTGTTCAAGTCCCCTGTTATTACTGTGTTGCTGTCAATGTCTCCCTTTATATATTTTGTTCTTCTATGATGGATACATAAAGATTTACAAATATACCTTCTTGATGAATTAACCCTTTTATTATTATGTAATGCCTTTCATTATCTTTTATTAGTCTTTGTACTACAGTCTATTTAGTTTCATATGAGCATAACTACACCATCTCTGTATTTGTTTTAATTTACATGGACTATCTTTCTTATCACTCAATTTTCATACTGCGTGTGCCCTTATTTCTGGAGTGAGTATCTCGTGGGCAGCATATAGAAGGTCTTGTTTATTTTATTTATTCAGATACACTCTGCATTTTAATTGAAGAATTTATTCCATTCACATTTAAAGTTATGATTGATAGGTATTTATTTGTTAAAATTCTGTTAATTATTTTCTGGTTGTTTTTATAGTTCTTGTCTGTTCTTTTCTTCTTTTCTTTCTTTCTTCCCATGTGGATGGATAGATTTCTTAAATATTATGTTTAGATTGTGTATTTAGTGATTTTCACTTTATTTTGTATATTTACTATAAGTTTTTGTTTTTTGGTTACCATGAGGTTCTTATATAACATCTTATATATATCATAGTCTGTTGTGAGTTGACAGCAACTTAAATTTGAACACATTCCAAACCTTTAAATTTTAATTCTCCACATTTTATATTTATTTATTTATTTTTATTTTTAGAAAGAGAGGAGGGGAGGGTGAAAGAAAGAGAAACAGCAGTGTGAGAGAAAAATATTAGGTTCCCTTTTATATTTTTGATGTCACATTGTATATCTATTCCTTTTATTTATCCTTGAATAAATTATTATAGTTTTAGTTATTTTTACTACTTTTTTCTTTTAACATTCATACTTGCTTTATAAGTGATTGATTTACATTTACTTTATAGTCACCTTTTGTAGTGAGATTTTTACTTTTGTATGTTTTCTTATTATGAATTAGTGCCATTTCTTTTTAGCTCAAAGACGTACTATTAACATTTATTACGAGGCTACTTTAGTGGTGATGAGCTCCTTTAACTTTTGCCTATTTAGAAAAGTCTTAACCTCTCCTTTAATTTTGAATGATAATCTTGTTTGGTAGATAATTCTTGATTGGAAGGTTTCTTTTTCGAACTGTGTGTTTGTCATGATGAAAGATTGAAAGTTTCTGCTGCAAAATCTGCTGATAGCCTTATGGGATTTTCCTTGTATAAAACAAGTTGGTTTTTTCTTGTTGCTTTTAATATTTTCTCTTTATACTTTACATTTGGATTTTTAATTGTAATGTATCTTGGTGTGGATATCTTTGGGTTTGTATTCTTTGGAGCTTTCTGGGCTTTCTGGACCTGGATGTCAAGTTTCTTCCTCAGATTTAGGGAGGTTTTCAGCCATTAATTCTTCAAACAAGTTTTCTGACCCTATCTGCTTTTCCTCCTTCTGGGTCTCTTATAATGCAAATGATATTTTGATTGATGTTGTCGCTAAGGTCCCTTAGCGCATCTTTACTTTCCAAAATTATTTTCTTTTTGATCCTTTGTCTGAATGAGTTTCTTTGATTTGTCTTTCAACTCATGGATTCATTCTTCTGTTTCATCTAGTATGCTATTGAATACCTCTAGTGTATTTTTTTCAATTCAGTCATTATATTTTTCAGCTCTATAACTTCTGTTTGGACCTTTCTTATATTCTTCTCTTTTCTACTCTAGTTGAAGATCTCACTGTGTTCATCCATTGTCTCTCCACTTTGGTGAGCATTTTTTTTTTTTTTGACCATTACTTTTAAGTCCTTATCAGGTAAATGGTTTATCTTCTTTTCAATAATGATTCACTTTTCCTGAGTTTTTTCTTGTTCGCATTATTTTGTCTGCACGTTTTCTCTGACTCTCAGTGCATGCTTCTATGTATTAGGCAAACCACCTGCATCTATCAGTCCTGGAGGAAAATTCTTGTGCAGTAGATGTCATGTTGGATCCAAAAGTGCAATCCATTTTGACCACCCAAGCTAGGTGCTCAAGAGCTGTCCCTTGTGTGAGCTGTAAGTATCCACCAGCTGCGGCAGAGACACAGTTTCAAAGTGGCAGTGAATTGTGATAAAGCGTGGCCTGGCTATGACATATGGCTGCTGCAATGGCATGGTGGTGAGAAGGGCTTTTAGTGGGGTGATCTCACTGGCTGCAGAAGGTTAGAGAGTTCCAAAATGGGGCCTACCCGCACTGGCATTAGCAAGTAAGAGGAGATCACAAAAATGTTGCCCAACAACGTTTTTAAACCTGGAGTGATTTCTAGCAGTTCCCAAGCTCTCTGGCAGAGTCTTTAAGACCAGTAAGTGGGCTTCCCTCACATATTGTCTAGGTACTTTTCAAACTGGTGCTTTTGCACTGGATCCTGGGGTAAGCGAGTCAGTGTGTGAACCATTTAAGGGTGGGTTCTTTGTTCCCTACAGTTTTATAGTTCTCCAGTACCTAATCCCCATAACTTCTCAAAGCCAGGCACTTGGGGGTTCGTCTCTTTCTGTGCAGGATCGAAGGGTTAGGGTGCCTGATATGGAGGACAAGTCCTTTACTTTCAAGGGAAAATTTCTATACGTTTGAGATTCCTCCTGAGTGTGAATATCTGCCCTGATCTAACTGATGTGAAGATCAATTTCTGAGAAGTTAAATCGTATATTTTCTTTTTAAAACTAGCACAAACAGGAATTGAGCCTGTTATTTGTTTTACACCAAGCCTGTTTGGCCGTACATGTTGCACTGGATTTTTTCCTCATAATGCTGCAACCAGTGAGGCAGATAATCAGTTCCACACATTTTCATTCAAGCACTAGGAACTAGAATGTTCCTAACAAAGAAATGACATTCTCAGTCCCTTTGAGTGGGAAAGACCCTCTGATGTTGATCCTTTTATCCAATAATGATATTCTGTGGAAGCTCTAATGCATCATCATGTAGCCTCTCCTTGACATGCCTACACAATGAGGGGTTTACTGCTTATTACTTCTTTGCTAGCCAAGAGCTGATATAAATTTTCTCATGGCAGTCCTGAAAATATTTTCAGAAAGTAGTCACACTCTCCTCAATTATCCTATCTTTCATTCTGAGCACTACCAATTTATACTGCCACTTCTACTGTTTTAGGATATTTGTTACCACATTTGTTTATTGATTCATATATTTAAAGATCTTCTAAGCACTTATGACCCAGCCAGTGCTATAGAGACAGTATACAAAGTGTATTTTTTTCCCCACAGAACTGTTATAATGTGTCATAAGGATGAGTAAATGATTTTCAATTTAACATTCGGATTATTATTTTTTAAATGAATCACAAATCAGTAATAAGCAAGGGCAAAGGTTAATCCAAATGACCGTGTCTGGAGCCAATGCAAGAGAGTGTTAGGAGCAACACAAACCCCTTAGTGGTTTTATAATTCTTAGTCTGTGCACACTGTTATAGCTTTTATGGGTAAAGTAGTTATAATAACTCAAGATATTTGTATTAGTTAGCTGTTACAGCATAGCAAACCACACCAAAACTTTGTGGTTTAAAACAAGAAGCATTTATTGTTTTTTCATGAGTCTAGAGGTTAGCTAGACGTCTCTGCTAATGAGGGACATATTTGAGTCATCTCAGTTGACTTTGACCATGTCTTTCTTCTGTGTACACTTTGGTAGAATGAAAAATCCCACTATTTCAGTGAAAATTGTTCTGGCCGGGTCCCTGAATATATGCCCTCATTTGCTGCACTATGGCATGTGAAGACTTCTGTGATAGGAGCTCGAGGGCGGAGATCACACGTTGTTTGCTTCAGTTTCCCCAGAAGTTAGTTCAGCACTTGCCACATGGAATGTGCTTAGTAGTGATGAATGAATGACTGAGTGAATGAGTGAATGACTGAGGGATGATGAGAAAGGAGCTTCTCTTGCAGTTATCAATGTCACTGTAAGTGTCCCTCAGTGTGGAAACTTTCAACATGTTGCCCTCTTTACTTTTTTTTAAATAAAAGTAAAATAAATCAGCTCTGTGGTTTTCCTAAGCTCAAAGCAAAGGGATATTATGTTGAAGGGCAAAGTTGTTTTTCTTGAGATAAATCTAAAATTTAGACATATTCTTAAAACTTCTTCAGTTGGCTTCTGGTTTCCTATAATGGTCAATGTTTATTTGGTAATTACTATCTGCCAGGGTATTTTTGCCTGGCTTTTTGTAAACACTATGAAAGTGTAAACTATTATTTTTTCACCCATCCTCTACCCCTTATTCTTTGGTAACCATCAGCTTGTTCTCTGCATCTATGCATTTGCTTCTGTTTTGTTTTGTATATTCGTTTGTTATTTAGATTTCTCATATAAGTGAAATCACACAGTATTTGTCTTTCTCTGACTAACTTATTTCACTTAGCATAATACCCTGTAGGTCCATCCATGTTGTCACAAATGACAGGATTTTGTTATTTTTTATTACTGTGTAATATTCCATTATATATATATATATATATATATATATATATATACATACCACACCTTCTTTATCCACTCATCAATATAGACACTTAAGTTGCTTCCATATCTTAGCTATTGTAAATAATGCAACAATAAACAGGTACGCATATACCTTTTCAAGGTAGCATTTTGCATTTGTTTGAATAAGTAACCACACATAGAACAGATGCAACAATTTACAATTCTACCAGCAGTGAACAGCAGTTCCCTTTTCTTCATATCCTTGTCAGCAACTGTTTATTGATTTTTTTATGGTAACCATTCCAATAGGTGTGAGGTGATATCTCATTGAGGTTTTGATTTGCATTTCCTGATGATGTGATACTGAGCCTCTTTTCATATGTCTGCTGGCCATCAGCTTTGGAGAAGTGTCTTTTCAAGTCTTCTGCCCATTTCTAATTGGATTTTTTGTTGTTAAATTATATGAGTTTATTATGTACTTTGGATATTAACCTCTTATTGAATGTAGCAGTTGCAGATCTATTCTGCCATTCAGTAAGTTATATTTTTGTTTGGTTGATGTTTTTCTTCACTGTGAAAAAAGTTTTTAGTTTGATATATACTCCCATTTTTGTTGTTGTTCTTGTTGCTTCCCTTGCCTGATGAAAGATATATCCAATAACATATTGCTCAGAATGATGTCAAAGAGTTACTTCTTACGTGATTAAATAACATATTCAAATTAATCCAAGGCACTTCTGCATCCTTCTCTTATTTAACTCACCCCATTTTAAACCTCAATTTACAGTGGCCTTCTTTCAAGTCCACCAGAAAACTAACTTCCTTTTCACTTAAGGACTTGACCCACATGTTTCTATGTCTGCAGCGCTTCTCCTGCCTTCTCTGCTTAAATTACTTCTACATATTTTTCAAGTTTCAACTTAAACATTATGTTCTCAGAGAGGTCTTTCCTTGCCTCAACCCAACCCTCAGGTCTAACTCATCACCACTATTTTACTCTTTCATAAACATATATTTTTCTTCAAAAGATTTAAATCAACTTGAAAAACTTAAAATAGCTTTAATTTACATTAATTGCATGACTCTTTGTTAAATATCTGTCTCCTCTATTGAATAGTAAGTTCCAGGAAGGTGGGTACCAGATGTCTTAATTACTGTCTTATATCAAGTGCTTGGCACATAGAAGGCAGCCAGACAATACATGTTGAAAGAGTAAATAAAAACAGGACTTGAACCATAGATTTCTCATTCCTGGGCATGCATTCTCAATCACTAGTTAAATAAAACATCTTTGTAAATTACATTCTTAGCATATGACTACCTCTAAGGACAATGGGTCTTATACAATTTATTCTATTAAGTAAAATAATTTTTATATTTTCCTTAGATATTTTATTTTCAAGAATCAGAGGATGCCCTTTTATTCTACTTTAGCAGGATTTGGTTGGGAAAATAACATGTTCCTCTCTCTACCATTTGTAGTGGTGTGGAATTTGATCACTGTTTTTATCCACAACTGTCTTTCCAGGTTCAAGAATCCCAATCTTTTAAACTTGTTTTCTCTGTTTAAGGACACTCCTCAGCTCCTCTGTTTCCCTCATCCTTTTATAGTGGTATTTTATTTTAGATGATCTAAATATATGAACCAAATAACTACACTGACATTCCAATGAATGGTATCAACAGCAGAATTCTTAGAAAATAGTAAAAAACAAAACAAAAAACAGCACAGATAACATATTATCTTTGGACAAATAACATGTTAATTTTGGGGAGATATGTCTCCTTGGTTAGAGTTCTTTTCTGAACAATACCATGTAAGTTATGAAAATAATTATAAACATTTGTTATTTTACACAATTGTTACATCATAAGTCTGCAATCCATTATTGTAAGCACTTAATAAAGGCTGGAATTTATCCAAAACTGTTCATTCCCTCCAAAGTTTACTTATTGATCTTTCCAAAAAGATGCTTAATAAGAATTTATAAAGGACATATAGGCATTATCTACTAAGAACGAGAAGATTAGGTCATCACATTCTGGAACAGGGGGCTCAGATTAGTTGAAATTACTGTTTCCTTGTGTTTCAAAGGAAATGTTGAAGTTAAGATGACATTGACAAATTGCTACTATTTATTTAAATGGTGTAATGCAATCTACCAGTAGTTCTACAATCTGTGTTTTTTAAGCAGTTGACCTGACCAAGTAATGCAAACAAATTAGCCTCCTGGGCCCTAACTGTATTCTATAGGCAATTAAATATCATAATCTGTCATTATTTGATATATAAACTATAATATCTAAAGCATCTTGTTGAATGTGAATGGCAAAATTATAACACATGTGTATGTTAAGCTCAGTGACAATCATGTCTATAAATCGAATGCTTGAAATATAAAGTTCAAACCAGAAAAAAATGGGAAGCAGCATAATGACTCTCCTAGATACATATCAAAGTCCTTTCTAGTGCCTCAAAAGAGTTTTCCTTTGAGGCTCAAATTTGAGTCTTTGGTCTCATTGCAATATATTTTGTCTTCCTAGTTACTATCTTATAAATCAGGTAAATTTAATATTAAGAAGAAAATCTGTAAGTTAAACAGAGGCTGTGAGTGATAAACATGCTTTACTTGTGAGGTTTATTTAAAACTGAAAAAAGGTAATTTCTGTATAGCATACTAACATGAACAAAATCAATCTACATCTAGGTATCTTTTCTTCTTAAATGTCAAGTGTTCAATTACCAAGGAATAACTTGTCCACTGGAGTGTGAGTTCGATTCAGTTATTAGGTTGATCTCAACAATCAGACCCAGTTATATATCTGGCTGCTCAGTGGTCAACCTAGAAATAGTTAATAAAAATGGTAATAATGAAAGCCTGAAAATCAATTTTTCAAATGCCCAGGTTTCAAAATAACTTAAGTAACAATGACTCATATGTAGCCTATGCATTTAACTAGGCTATTGAGGCCTCTACAGGAAAAGTTTAGGAGGAAAACACTAAAGCTACTTTATGAGAAAAAAAGGAAAGAAATTTCATTGCTTATACAAATTAGCAATATGAATAAACATGTTACTTGAAAATGTTTTTGTCCTTGACAGTAAGAATTTTTTGCAGAAAATGTGATTATTGATAAATGGGAATCTTCTTCATTTCTTTTATTAGAAATTATTGTATGTTGGTATAATTTCTTTTATTAAAAGGACACTTAATTATATATTTCAGTGAGCAATAGGTTGAAAGTCTCCACACTGATAGACACTTACAATGACATTGATAATTGTAAGAGAAGCTCCTTTCTCATCATCCCTCATTCATTCATTCATTCATTCACTCATTCATTCATTCATCACTAGGGTGTATACCCAGAAACATGGCCAGGAAAGTTTTCACTGAAATGGTGGGATTTTTCATTCTATCAAAATGTACACAGAAGAGGAACTGGTGAGAGATGGGTTAAGTGCATGGGGTGGCTTGATTTGACTAAAAATCTGGCATTCATCCTAAACTCCAGAGATGTTGTAAGTCTCACTCAGGCACTCCAGTGTGATTCAGTAGTAGACCTTCTCAAAGCCACAGTTGGAATATGTTGTGGCTATCAGAGGGCTGAGAGGCCACAGCATTTCCTGTAATGGAAAGAAATAATTGCTTAACTAATTACCTTATCTAGCTGTATGACCCGAGTATGTTATTTCACCTTTTTCTATCTCAGCCTGCATTTATAAAAGTAAAGGCATTGATAATAGTAATATCTTATATAAGGTTGCTTTAATGATTAAATAATATAATGCGACAGGTCTTCAGGCTGTGTATCAAGATCACCTAAGGACCTTTTACAAACATGTCAATGAGTGTTACCCATTTGCAGGTATTTTCATTTAATTAGTGTAGATGGACTCCAAACATCACTTTTTGAGAGTTCTTTATGGGATTCTAAGAGCTAGCCCGTGTGGAGAACACCAACATAGCAGCACATGTAAGGGTTTTAGCACAGAACCTGAAATATATTAAATAATTAACATGTTATGTGCCATCAACTAATGTTTTAGTGCTATTATTGATATTATTGCTGTTATTATTCCTATTTATTGAGGTTGTCCTGCCTTCAATGCCCCGGCTTGGTTGGAAACTCCCTATCCAGCAGAGGTTTCGGGACCGTGGTGGAACAGATTTATCCAGCACACTATATTTTGTGTGG
Source organism: Furipterus horrens (assembly GCF_987537825.1). Classification (NCBI taxonomy): domain Eukaryota; kingdom Metazoa; phylum Chordata; class Mammalia; order Chiroptera; family Furipteridae; genus Furipterus; species Furipterus horrens. The sequence goes on from NW_028327187.1 coordinate 4,570,574, forward strand.
AGGTGTGGGAGGTGGCTAATCTCTCTAATGGAGAAGAGCGTAGAACTTTCATCTCTCATGCCTTTTATTGAGGAAGGGATTCGGGAGATACAAGGTCAAGAGTTATGAATCATCAATAACCTTTCAGACACTTGGGTTACAGTTGACAGTTACTGATTACAGATATCAATATAGAGAACACAGGGACCAGTCTATGACAAGGTCTGCTAAACATCCTGATGCCATGCTGACGTCAGGTACAAGGCTTCATACATTTTTAGCTACAGATTGTTTATAGTTAACTAAGAGATAAGAAAAGCGGGGCAAGCTCTAAAGCATAATATGCAGTCTTTGACCCCAATTCCCATGGGAACCCTCTGAGTGGCCTTCGGTCCTGTCTGCCGTACAGCCTTTTGGTTTTCCGCTGAGACTTAGAGGCTCACGGCTTGGCTACAATTCCCGAAACCACAAGGAGTGGTCCCCCACAATTTATATTTTACTTCATTAGTTTTTCTAGGGGCTTCTCAGCTTAAAATGTTTTCTAATTTCCAATATAGTTTCTTTTCAACTTACAAATCATTTAAAAGTGCATTAGTTAATTTACAGTGATATGAGGATTTTCCAATTTTTTATGATTGATTTTGTTTAGTTGGACAGTGGTTAGAGAACATTTTTTGCATGGTTTCTCTACTTTGAAATTGGCTAAAATATGGTGCATTTTTACAGTTATTGGGCATAGAACTTATTTATATATGACCTAATTTCTTTTTTGTCATAGAATTCAAACCTTCTAGATCCTTACACATTGTTGATCTGTTTGTTTCATCAGTTACTGAGAGAAATGTGTTAAAATCTATTTGCATATTACTCTTTAATTCTCAGGACAGTTATTTTAGAGATTTCGAAGCTGTGTTATTAGAATCATTTAAATCTAGAATTATTTTACGTTTTTTGTGGGTTGTCCATTTACCTTCATAAAGTATTTCTTTTTACCTTTAGTAGTAATTCTAGAGTTATTTTTTCCTGTGTAGAGTATAACTAGTCCAGCTTTTTCTAGTGCTTGGATTGTAAACTTTCATGCGTTGTTTTCTCTTTAAATTATTTTATTCTATTTAGTTTATTAATTTATTGGAGTGACAATGGTTAACAGGGCCATATAGGTTTCAAGTGTATGTTACTATGATACATGACCTGTATATCACACCATGTACCCATAGTCAAATCATCTTCCACCACCATACATTCGGCCCCCTTTACCCTCTACCACCCCCACCCCCTTCCATCTGGTTACCACCATAACTGTTGTTTGTATCTCTGAGTTTCAGGTGATATCCCACATATGAGTGAGATCATATGGTTCTTAGCTTTTTCTGACTGACTCATTTTGCTTAGCATGATAGTCTCACGATCCATCCATGTTGTCACAAATGGCAGTATTTCATCTTTTCTTATGACTGAGTAGAATTCCATAAAGTATATGTACCACATCTTCTCTATCCAATCATCTATCAAAGGACACTTTCATTGTGTCCATGTCTTGGCCACTGTGAATAATGCAAGAAAGAACATATGGGTGCATATATTTTTTAGAATAAATGTTTCTTAGTTTCTCAGGTAGATACACAGAAGAGGTGATTGCTGGGTCATATGGTAACTCTATTTTTAGTTTGTTGAGGAACCACCATACTGTTTTCCATAGTGGTTGTACAGTCTACATCCCCACCAGCAGTGAATGAAGGTTCCTTTTTCTCTATAACCTCTCCAATACTTGTTATTACCTATATTGTTGATAATAGCCATTCTAACTCTATCAAACTAAAAAGCTTCTGCACAGCAAAAGAAACCAACAACAAAACAAAAGGGCAACCAATGGAATAGGAGATGTCATTTGCAAATAACAACTCAGACAAGGGACTAAAATCCAAAATATATAAAAAAAAACTCATACAAATGAGCATTAAACAAATAAACAAATAATCCAATTGAAAAACGGGCAGAGGGCATGAACATATACCTCTCCCAAGAAGACATACAAATGGCCATCAGATATATGAAAAGATTTTCAATTTTACTCGCCATTAGGGAAATGAAAATCAAAACTACAATGAGATACCACCTCACACCTGTTAGAATGTAACTAGATTACAGTTTGTCCCCTTGTACAATAACTAATTCAAAATGGATCAAAGACCTAAATATAAGACATGAAACAATGAAGTACTTACAAGAAAACATAGGTACTAAACTTATGAACCTTGGTTGTAGAGAACATTTTATGAATTTGAGTCCAATAACAAATTTGTTGAGGATTTTTAATCAAGAAAAAATATTATATTTTGTAAAAAATTTTTTTGCATCTACTGATGTGATATATTTTAATTTGATGTATCACATTTATAGATTAGCATATGTTGAACCATCCTTGAATCCCAGGAATAAATCCCAGTGGGTCATGGTGTATGATTCTTTTATTGTATCATTGAATTGACTTTGCTAGTATTTTCTTGAGAGTTCTTTTATCTATGTTCATCAGAGGCATTGATCTTTAGTCTTTGTGTGTGTGTGTGTGTGTGTGTGTGTGTGTCTGTGTGTGAGTGAGTGTGTCCTTACCTGGCTTGATATGATGGTAATGCTGGCCTCATAAAATAATTTTGGAAGTGTGTCTATCTCTTCAATTTTTGAAAGAGTTTGAGAAGGATCAACATAATATTTTGAATGTTTGGTAGAATTCACCAGTGAAGACATCTGGTCTTGGGCTTTTCAGTGTTGGAAGGTCTTTGATTAATAATCCAATCTTCTACTTGTTATTAGTCTGTTCATATTTTCTATTTCCTATTGGTAGGTTTTATGTTTCTAGGAATTTATCTAATTCTTTTGGTTATCCAATTTGTTCCCATATAAGGCCTATAATTATTCATAGTAGTTTCTTATGATCTTAGGTATTTCTGTAGTATCAGTTGTAAGGTCTTGCAATCATTTCTGATTTTATTTATAAGTCCTCTTTTTTTCTTAGGTAGTTTATCTAAAGGTTAGTCAGTTTATCTTTTTGAAAAGAACACTTTTTAGTTTTGTGGGTATTTTTATTGTTTTTCTGGTCTACAAATCATTTCTTACTTTTCTTATCTTGGTTATTTCCTTCCTTCTACTAACTTCGAGATTTGTTCATTTTTTTTTTTCTAGTTCTTTGAGGTGAAAAGTTAGTCTGTTTATTTAAGATCTTGTTTCTTAATGGAGGTGTTTATCACTGTAACCTTCTTACGCAGACTGCTTTTGTAGTATCCCATAAGTATTGGTGTGTTGTATTTCTCTTTTCATTTCTTTAAGACATATTTTTATTTTCTTTTTAATTTTTTCTTTGACTCATTGGTTGTTCAGGAGTGTATTGTAAATTTTCCAGCTTTTTTTTTTTTTTTTTTGGTTGTTTATTTCTAGTTTCATAATGCAGCGGTCAAAAAGATACTCAGTATGATTTCAGACCATCAGTGAGATTCAGGAAAATATAACAGGGCAGCTGATGGTGACTGGGAGGACTGTGTGAGGTCCCAAGGTGCCTACATTGAAGGGGACTGAGGTGTCATTGTCCTATGTACAGTGTTTCTTGTATCTTGTATCTTCTTCAGTAACTGTCTCTATTTTTCATAGTACATGGCTGGATACCTTCTTAACAGACCTTGTATGTGTTTAGATCGTTTCAAAAAAGTCCAGAAGACTCTACGTAGGAGGCAAAATAAAGAATCCCTATGCCTTTCTTGTACAATTTTTGTAAAAGTTTATTTATCTGCATTAATATTTATTTCTAGACTTTGCCTTCATTTTTCTTACTTCCCATGAGTGCAACATGCAACCTTGCCAACTCATTCATTGTCCCATCTCTGCTTTCAGATGACGTATGACAAGTTGCAATGTGATCTATAGCCCAAACACAAAACATCTTTTATATCTTTGAAACTAACTAGATAAGACATTGCTAGAAATTCTTTTGTAATACTTTCTAAGTAATGGGCCTTGATAAGAAAATATATTTCCCACTTCAGACTAATCATGATAAGAGGTAAATAAATGATTCTGAAAAAAGCAAACAAATTATTTGTAAAACTTGACATTTCATGAAACTTGAATAACATGACTGTTACATGAGTACAAGTTAACTTTTTGTTAAAATTTCAATTTCTTTCTTTTTTTTTTAATGAGGAAAGGCTTGGAAACCTCTGGGACAACTTTAAAAAAATAATTTATTTATTTGTTTGTTTATTTATTTATTTATTTTTAGAGAGAGGGGAAAGGAGAAAGAGAGGGAGAGAAACATCACTGTGTGGTTGCCTCTCACTCGTGCCCCCAACTGGGGACCTGACGTGAAACCTGGTCATGTGCCCTGACTGGGAATCGAACCAGTGACACTTGGCTCGCAGGCTGATGCTCAATCCACTGAGCCACAGCAGCCAGGAAAAATTTCAATTTCTTCATTTAAGTTGATTAACCTAAGAATGGCAATGAAGGCCTGAGAAACTACACCATGACATTAAGCCAACCATATACTATACAAAGGGAGGTATTTTGGCTTCTATTAAAGAAGGATTTGTTTTGTCTGCTATGCCAAATGCTATCTGAAAATCTTCCTTACTTATTCTTACAGATTCATCAATCTAGGCATCTCAATGACTTGTAGATGAAATGACTCAAACAAAAAAAAGTTACTGTTAAAATCTGAGTCCAGTAAGAAACTTTAATGGTTCCATGAATTTACTCAATGGTATCCTTAATTCCGTACATATGTGTGTATTTACATCTTTCAGGAGAAAGTCCATGGACTTTATAAACATCTTAAATAGGTAGGTAATATCTCTATCCATTCTATTGACACTCCAAAATTTAAAAGAACAATCACTCTAAATACACTGGAACTTACCAATCAGTGGCTGTTAATGTTTTATTAATCAAACTCCCTGGGTTCCAAACCTCATCATATGGCAGCAAAGGTTGATGGTTTAGGAAAACAAGAGATTTGATGCACATAATTAGTATACATACTCTGACTACTTTTATGAAGGGTTCAGAGTCTATTTCTAAACTGTAGATGTGCTTTTTTATGAAAGGCTTTTGATTCCCTGTGTGCCGTTCTTTATAAGTTTCTTTCTACATTACATCATGTCGTTTTCATGAGCTGGAATTATAACACTTCCAGAAATGCAAGAAAAGCTGTCATATAGTGATTTGGGATCTCAGTGTGGTCTTAACTGATAAAGATTTAATCTTAATTTTGTTCCATTTGTTAACATGCCCTACTTTTTGTGAGAGATATTTAAATTTTTATTGAATTTATTGGGGTGACATCAGTTAATAAGATCATATAAGTTTCAAGTGTATGTTTCTATGATACATAACCTGTGTATTGCATTGTGTGACCACCACCCAAAGTCAAATCTTCTCACACCATATATTAGGCCCCATCTATGCCTACCACCCCACATCCCCTTTGCTCAGGTAACCACCACACTGCTGTGTCCATAAGTTTTAGTTAAATATCCCACATATGAGTGCAGTCATATGGTCCTTCGCTTTTTCTGATTGACTTATTTCGCTTAGCATGATATTCTCAAGGTTTATCCATATTGTCATAAATGGCAGTATTTCATCTTTTCTTATGGCTGAATAGTGTTCCATTGTGGAACCTGTCCTACTTTGATCTAGATGGGCATGATTTGTCTGTTGTACTTATCCATTTGTGACCTACTTCAGCAAAAAAATAAAATAATTTTAACTGCTGCTATAAAAAAATAACAATAGTTTCTGCAAACTCTTCCACACAGAGGGTGGAGAGAGAGGATCCAAGGGGCAACAAGGAAAAGTTCAGGAGGTCTGGAAAATATCATACTATATTTTACTATATATAGAAGTAATCTCAAGTTAGCAAGATACGTTGTTGATATAATCAGGAGGAAGGGGACACCCACCCCAACAGCTAGAGTGGTTCAGTCAATCCTGGGAATCAACTGGGTGGCAGATATTACAGGATGTCACTCATTGCAATAGACTGAGTATTTGTGTATCACCCCCCCTGCACCCCCCCCCCACCAACATTCACATTTTGAATAATTACTGTCCTTTGAAGCTGAGACATTTGAGAGGCAATTGGGTCATAAAGGTGAAGCCCACATGATGGGATTTGTGTCCATAAGAGGAAAAGAGCTAGCCTTTTCTTTCTCTGCCATTTGAGGACACAAGACAACAGCCACTTACAAGGCAAGAAGTAGGCTCTTTCCAAAAAATGAACCTACTAGGACCTTGATTTTAGACCCTCAGCCTCCAGAAGTGTGAGAGATATATGTCTGTTGTTTAAGCCATCCAATCTATGGTAATTTATTATACCAGCCTGAACTGCCTAAGCCAACCATATATTCCAGGAATGACTGGGTCTTCCCATACAAAAACTGTTTTCAGTCCCAGCCACCTGACTACACTAGGAATGCTTAACAGGTCCTAGAAGAAACATCCATTGTAGTTGTCTGAGCAATTCTAACCACAGATGATATGTCTCTAGTGCTTAACTGACCCTGGTTAGAGTTTCAAGTCTTATTTCAAACAACATACTTTCTAGTGTCTTGATATAGATTGGTAGGTGATTTAGGAAGAAACAGGTGACAAGAATAAATTTTCTCTCTTAATTACTTGCATATTTATATCTATTGAAGTTACCTAGTGTTTTATACTGTAACTCCCAATGAGTTTATATTCTCACCCTCCTTCACTCTGAAAGTAATATTAATCACAACTATTCAGCTCCCACTTGATTTTTTAGCTTACCACAATTGAGTTCACATGAATTTAGCATAACTATTGAATTTGGCTTCTTGATTTAAATTGGTTAATTAAGCAATTGTTGAGGACTGCATGCTTGTGTCTCCCTGAAACTTATATGTTGAAAAACTAATCCTCAGTGTGATAGTATTTGGATAATGGGGCATTTGGAAACTAATTGGGTAAAAAAGGTGAAGCTCTCATGATGAGATTAGTACCCTTAAAAGACATGAGATATTCTCCCTTCCTTTCCCTTCCCTTCCCTTTCTCTCCTTCTCCCTCTCCCTCTCCCCCCTCCTTTCTTTCTTCCCTCTCCCTCCCCCTGTCTCATGTGAGGATACAGCAACAAGGCAGCTGTGTACAATCAAAAACTGGTAACAACTTTTTTAAAAAAGGTTTGTGTTACCCTGGCTGGATTGCTCAGTTGGTTAGAGCATCATCTCATGCACCAAAAGGTTGTGGGTTCAATCCTCTGTCAGGGTACATGCCCAGGTTGTGGGTTGGATCCTTGGTCAGGGCACCTATGGCAAGCAACCAATTGATGTTTCTCTTTCTCTCTCTTCTCTCTTCTCTCTCTCTCTCTCTCTCATATAAAATCAATAAAAAACCTATCCTCAGGTGAGAATTAAAAGAAGGTTTGTGAAGTACAACTTTCACTTATAAATCAGTTGTGATAATACATTGTAAACTTGGTCTAAATATGCCCATTCAATAGTTTGTCACTCATTTATTACATCTATATTGAATCAGCTGGGTGACAGACCTTAGAGAAGACCTAAGCATATCATCTCATTGACTCTTTTTTAGTAGCCCATGTAGGAGGCAGAGTGTGAGTTAAGTTTCCCCAAGTACAGTTCTTGACACAGATTCTGGAAGATAAGTACTCAGTAAACATTTTAAAAATCAATAACTAGTAAAGAACAATACTGTTATTAGTATTCATAAAACTTGGACACTTGAACAAGGATGTCTTATAAACTATTGCTTTTTGTTTTTTAACTTATGTTTATCTTCTTAACTAGATTGCAAAGTAAACTCCATGAAAATGAGGATGACGCCTCTTTCTTTTATAGCCTCCACAGATTCCACTATTATGACTTGAATAAGTTGAATACTCAATAAATCCTGGTTGGTTTTATTTAACACACACTCTGCAGACAAACTATTTTGATGTGGTTTTAAATATGAATATTTAAACCTGTAAAAATAAAATAAAAATTCATCAAGTGTATTTATGAATGGGAATTACTGGGATTTTTTAATCTAAAGATTCAAAATCACTTCCTTTCCTTAAGACATCAACCTCAAAAAAATTTACCCTTAAACCAACATTGAGTAACTCAGACATTAAAAAACAACGTTGGGTACAAGAATTATTTATGTTGCTATTGCCTATTATTTAATATGATTTCAAAATAAACAATTACATTTTAGTTATATTATTCATTGTACAGGTCAGGGATTTTCCATATTTAGATGCACGTTTTATTGAATATGAATACTGAACTAGAGGAGGTATATATTAAAGTGAAATTCCTTAGGTACCATGCTGATACAATAGCAGTTACTCCAAGAATCGGTCTTTAATATGATCCATTAAATTCAGACATTGAGAGTATTTACTGTGAATACATATTAAGTTTCATAGTAGAGGCAAGAGCTGCTTTCCTTGATGTGACTCTTACGATAAATCAGCTGAATCCAAAATAAATAAAAAGGATGGTGTTTTCATAACAAGCTGCCTTATAAATTCATCCATATGTAAAAAATCAACTGCTGTTATGGCAAAGAGTTTTATTATTTTCTCCTCTTCAGTTATAAGAGGAAGAAGAAGGAAAAAACCTTCAATGTGTATAAAACCTTTTGCACTTTGACATAAGGCTTTCCAGCCAAACTCTCTTTTTGATTGAAACAAACTTAAACCATATTCCATTTCACAAAAGAAAAATGTGCTGAACATGTGGTTTTTAAAATAGAAGCATGTGCATCAACTTTTCTACGTGAAGATCCTTTCTGAGCAATGTCTCTGGGGAAAGTTCATTACCCAAAGCCACGGAGTCCAGGAAAAGGTGAAACAGACTGAGATCAAGCATTCCTTAATGTGGATGGCCCAGGCAGAGGCGTAAGTGACATTTAATATGCATGCTCAGGGGCTCCTGTTGAGTGCCCTGTTTGGTAACCCGGATCAGGATGCTTGTTTAGTGGATAAAAGTGTAACTTTAGAAATTGGCAGGAACTCTTGTGCTCGGCCACCTGTATTCTCAGCTAGAGATGGTGGAAGGGGTATTAAACAAGCACACATTTCAGACTTTGCTTTATTTTGCTTTCTTGCAACATTCTGGATTCAAAAGAGCCATGTATAAAAGTGTCAGTTTAAAGATGCATTGACAACAGTCATTGGCCATTATGATATAGCTCATATTTTTTTTCCATTGCTAAAATACTTCTTTTAAAGCTGTATATATAAATTGAGAGAAAAGTAGACATTATTTTTACTGCAGTAGCTGGGGTGAATTGCTGTATGAATGGGTATCTTTGTTGCAGACTTTTGGCTATTAATAATCCTATTTATATCTAAAATAAATACTGTGTTGCAAGATGGTATAAGGGGGATAAATGATAATAGGAAAATACAATAAAAATAAAATAAATAAAAGGTGCATTTCCATTAAATAAAATAAACAAAATAAAATAAAATAAATACTGTGAACTTTGAAAGCCGTCTGCAAAATCAATCAAAAGTGAATATTAGCACTTCAAGGAAATCATCCCTTCTAGTCTAGAAAAGAAGATTGGACTGTGAATTTTGAACCAAGAATATAATAATGTCATCCCAGATCTCATTATGCCTCATGCCTGTGTAAGGCCATCTGGGGCCCAGAATGATAAAAAGAACGGAGCAAATTTTGATCACCTAGATTTAGCAATAGCCCTTTGGATATTAGGTTGGATTAGTATATTTACTCCAAACACCGTGGGCCAAATTCTGCCTGACACATCTGCACTGTGAGTCTCTGGAAACTGTAACAAGTTGACGTTTTGAAGAGCTGACAGCAGTCTATGCTCCAGGCACGGGCTCCATGTGGTTTGCTATCAAGTACAGTTCTTCAGATCTGCATTACTTCCACATTTGTAATAGCAGCACCTGCCCCCCCCCCCCCACCACACACACATGCCGTGGAAATGGCGATTCAGAGCAACAAACTTAAATTCGTCACATGTTGTTGCCTAGACCAAGCAAATTTAAGTCAGTTCTGCACGGAAGATATACATGATGTTACAAAGAAAAAACAAGCCATTTATATTCTTGATGTTTGTCAAAGGGTTAGCCAAAGACGTTGTCCTATCTGAAAATGAAATTTTACATAAATTTCTGCTAAAATATTGACTCAACCACAAATTTGTATCCAAGCAGCCATTATATTAATGGGAGATACTCTTTGGAGTTCCTGGACTTTTTCAAATTAGGGAGCCTGTGATGTCAGAACATCAGTGGCACTCTTTTCATCTGCTATGTGATAAGGTAGCTTTTACAATACAATCATGTAGAGGCATTGAACATAACTTATGTCAGCAAGCATTAGACACAGCATAACAAATGACTCAGAAATTACATGTGTCATTTAATACTAGATTGCATGCATTCTATTAAATATAAGCTGGCCTACTACTTATCCAACAAAGACATTTTTAATAAAAGTTTCTTTTTTTTATTGTTCATGCTATTACAGTTGTCCCTGCTCTCTCTCCCTCTGGCCACCCCCACCCGGCCCCACCTCCTCCCCTCCCTCAGTCAATCCCCACGTCATTGTCCACGTCCGTGGGTCATGCATAAATGTTTTCCAGTTAATACCTCCAGCATCTTTCAGCCAGTCCTCTCCCTCTCCCCTCCAGCAACTGTCAGTCTGTTCCATACATCTATGCTCTGTTTCCATTTTGTTAGCTTATTGTATTCGTTAGATTCCACATGTGAGTGAAATCATACGCCAATTGTCTTTTCACTTCGCATGATGTTCTTCAGGTCCATCCACACTGTTGCAAAAGGTAAGAGTTCCTTCTTTTTTACTACTGTGTAGTACTCTGTTGTATAACGGTACGACAGCTTTTTCATCCGCAGGCTAAGTGCCCATTAGTTGATGAGTGAATAAAATATCATTTTTGAGCCTCCTACTCTATGCCATGTTTTTTTTTTTTTTTGCATTCACTTGCATTGATCTTCAAGAAACAGGATGAGGTAAATATTCCTAGCTTCATTTTACACATAAGGAAATGAAGTTCACAGAACATAAGTGACTTATCGAGGGCCTAAAGTATAGCTGAAGATTGTTCCCCTAAATCTCTCTTTCAAAGGTTCTTGATTTTTACTATGGCACTGTTATAGGTTGAATTGTATCACACCTTCCAAAAAAGATATGTTGAAGTCATAACCCCCTATGTATGCACTTGAATTATTTTATTATTTTTTATGTATGAGAATAGTTTTATTAAGCCTCCATCTTTAGATGTCAATTTTCTAGTTATATTTCAGGTTCACAGGTTTTTTTTTTCCTTTAATACTTTTTTTTTCTATTCAATTATTTCTTTTCTTTTTTTTATATTTATTTACATTTTTAGTTATTTTTGACAAAAAAATAATTTTTTTTGTTTTTCAATTACAGTTGTCCCATTTTTCCCCCATTGCTCTTTAACACTTTATTTTTAACTACAGTTGACATTGAATGTTATTTTATATTAGTTTCAGATATACAGCATAGTGGTTAGACATTCATACAGTTTATGAAGTGATTCCCCAGTAAGTCTAGTACCCACCTTGCACCATACATAGTCATTACAGTATTACTGACTGCATTTTTTATGCTGTACTTAACATATCTGTGACTATTTTGTGACTACCAATTTGCACTTCTTATTCTCTTTACCTGTTCACCCAGCCAGAAAACCCACCTCCTCTCTGGCAACTATCAGTTTGATTTCTTTATCTATGAGTCTGTTTCTGTTTTGTTTGCTCATTTATTTTGTTCTTTAGATTCCACATATAAGTGAGATCATATGATGTTTGTCTTTCTCTGTGTGACTTAATTCACTTAGTGTAAGACCCCCTAGGCCCATCCATGTTGTCATTAATGGAAAAATCTTATTTATTTTATGGCCAAGTGATATTCCATTGTATGCATGTACCCATTCTTATTTTTGCACTTATGTTTTTTGTAGAAAAATTGTGGTTATTTATTTACTTATTTATTTCTTCAATTACAGTTTACATTCAATACCATTCCATACCAGTTTTAGACGTACAGTAAAGTGGCTAGGAAACATTTACTCTACAGAGTGGTCCACAACTGCCCCCAGCAACCACCTGGCCCCACACCCAGTTATCCCAGCATTGCTGACTCTACTCTCCATGCTGCAGTCTGCATCTCTGTGGCTGTTATGTAACTACCAATTTCTGCTGCTTAATCCCTTCCCCCATTTCACACAGATTGCTGACAACCCTCCCCTTCGACAGCTCTCAGTCTGTTCTGTGCATCTGTGAGTCTGTTTCTATTTTTCTTTTTCTTTTTTTAATGTATTAGTTTCAACATATAAGTGAAAAAATATGGTACTTGTCTTTCTCTGACCGGCTTATTTCACTTAGCATAATACTCTCCAGGTCCAATCCATGCTGTTGCAAAGGGTAAAATTTTTCTTCTTTTTTATGGCCAAGTAGTATTCCATTGTGTAGATGTACCGTCGTCGTCGTCGTCGTCGTCGTCGGCAGCCGTCCGTCTCGAGAGACGATGGTGTAGCTTCTTAAGAGTCTATCTGCACCGCCGAGAATGGCTGTGCAGTCCGACTTGGGAGTGACACGGTATCTGTCTCCTCCCGTGTTGAATCGACATCTTGCGATGACGCTGGAGTGTCCTCTCCAGTGAAGCTGAAGCTACCGAGCCTGGGCAGGGTGATATGGAGGGTCTGCTGTTGCCCATGCAGCAGACCCCCCCCCTCTCTTTGCAGCTGAAGGGTCCAAGGGAAAGACAGTCAATACAGCTTGGCTTCAGGTGCGCCGCAGGAGTTGCCGGTGTTGACTACAACGTCAAACCGCCTTAGGGACTCCGGCTCCGGATTTTCTGTCGGGGTTTACTCCCTTAGCCTTTCCCCTGAAGAGGTATGCCGCAAGGCAGCGGAGGTTTTTTGGAGTCAGAGTTTTCCTTCTCTGATGTGCCCTGACTGGGAGATCGAACCAGCGACACTTAGCTCGCAGGCCGACGCTCAATCCATTGAGCCAAACCAGCCAGGGTGTACCAGGACACTGTATTTTGTCTGGAGGGGTGGGAGGTGACTAATCTCTCTAGTGGAGAAGAGCCCCAAACTTCCATTTCCCGTGCCTTTTATTGAGGAGGGGATTCGGGAGATACAAGGTCAAGAGTTATGAATCATCAGTAAGCTTTCAGATACTTGGGTTACAGTTGACAGTTACTGATTACAGATATCAATATAGAGAACACAGGGACCAGTCTATGACAAGGTCTGCTAAACATCCTGATGCCATGCTGACATCAGGTGCAAGGCTTCATACATTTTTAGCTACAGACTGTTTTTAGTTAACTAAGAGATAAGAAAAGTGGGGCAAGCTCTAAAGCATAATATGCATTCTTTAACCCCAATTCCCATGGGAACCCTCTGAGTGGCCTTCGGTCCTGTCTGCCGTACAGCCTTTTGGTTTTCTGCTGAGACTTAGAGGCTCATGGCTTGGCTACAATTCCCGAAACCACAAGGAGCGGTCCCCCACAATTGTTTCTTCAGTGTCTTATCATCTTCTCTATAGGTCTCTTAGCTCCGTGGTTAAATTTATTTGTAGATATTTTTATGTAATTTTAAATGAGATTGTGTTCTTAAATTCCCTTTTGGATAGTTTATTATTTGTGTAAGAAAATGCAACTAATTTCTGGATATTTTCTTTTTGTATCCTGCTACTTTAGTAAATTTGTTTATCAGTTCTAGTAGTTTTGGTGGGATCTTTAGGGTGCTTGATATACATCATTTTCAAATAATGGCAGATTTGTATCTACCTGTCTAATATAGAAGTCTTTTCTTTCTTCTTCTTGTCTGATTGCTGTGACTAGGACTTCCAGTACCATGCTGAGTAAGAGAGGTGAAAGAGGACATCCTTCTCTTGTTCTGGATCTTAAGAGAAATGCTTTTAGCTCTTTTCCATTGAATATGATGTTAACTGTGGGCTTCTCATATATGGCCTTTATTATGCTGAGGTATGTCCAGAAAGTATCCAGCCACATACTATGAAAACTAGAGACATTTATTGAAGAAGATACAAGATACAAGAAACACTGTACATAGGACAATGATGCCCCAGTCCCCTTCAAAGGCACCTTATATAGTAGCTGTTCTGTGGGACCCAGTGATATACTCTCCTTGATCACCTGAGCTGGGTGGTCCAGGAACAGCACTTTCGTGGGTTATACTAGCCCTCTTCTTGTGATTGAGTCTTGATTGCTGTTGGCCTATCCATCCATGGGGTCTACCCTCAGGCTGGCTGACTCTTAGTGTTGACCTGGAGCATAATGTACTAGCTATTGTGCAGGTAGCGCTAAGCACATGAAGCTTAATTGACCTCCTCAGGGTCTGCTGCCTGCTGAGATCTCCCTTTAGTTTTGCTGCTAGTAGAGCTAATTGTGTCTTGCTCTGATGTTTTCGGAAACTTACCACTGGGTGTGTAGGTTCCGGGACCTTTTGGAACAGGCTCCAGTGAAGATCCGTGTGAGATGCTGCCTGTGACTGTCCCTGGGCAACTGGTTTGGAGCTACAAAGCAATCCGCAGTTCGTGGCTGCCTCTGCTAGGCCTGAGTATGTGTGGGTAGGGACAAACTGTTAACCAAGGGTGGGTCCAGAAAAGGCCCAATGTATCCTTAGATCCACCTCCACCTACCTGTCTGTGCCCACTCCCTGTTAGGTTCAGTTCCTGAAAGATTCTCTGGTTGTAGTCATGTCGGATGAAGTAGATTTTCAGTGAGTCACCAGGTTGGGTCTATTAGCGTCCATCAGATTGATACAAATTCAAACACAGTGCCTGTTCTCGGTCTGAGGCCAATCAGCAAGAGACCCAGAGTATACCAGAGCTGGGAAACACCCTGGGGTGCCTGTAGACATTTGAAGTCAGTTGCGGGGAGTCTCTGGGAGTCATCAAGGGGAGGTCATCAGAGTTTGTCAGGCCAACACAGGCCAAGATTCGGCCGTGTGAAAGGAGGGCTGTGCAAGAGAGAATTGGCCCAAGTGCTAAAGGCACACAACTAAGTCTGTCCCAGATTTCTCCTGGACCTCCTGGAGGGCCTGAGTTAGGCAAGGTGTGGCTGCTGGGTATCCAGAGGATGAGGTTGGTGGATTTACTATGAAGGGGTGGTGCCAGTCAGGTTCACAGGAAAGTCCTGGGGATGTTTCTTGCCCCAGAGCCACAGAACTCATTCTCTGGCACTCTCTCAGAACTCTTTGCCCTCAGCCCAAGCAACCGACTCCTCTTCCAGGTGTGGGCAACAAGGATTTAGGAGTGTGGGGTTATTGCATTCTCCCAGACTGATGCCACATGAAGGGCAGTGCTCCACCCAAGGAAGATGGCATCTGTTGTGTGGGAGAGGGACACAGCACAAGGACCCCGGTAGCCATCACCTCCACTTTCTCCCAGTTGCCATACAACCCAGCCTCTTCTCACAGGACTCCAGCCCACTCTGAGCTGTCCCCATCCCCCGCTGGAGCCCAGCTTGGGTGGCTGTGAATGAGATTTTGTGCACTTGTCCTTTAAGTGGGCACCTGGCTTTCTAGCACACTCTTTTCTCTCTCTGGCAAACAGAATCCTCGCTAATGTCACAGCCAGATGTTATGTGGGCACCTATCCTGGCTCTGGTGCTCTGGGTTGGGAAGCCCAGCATGGGGTTCAGATACCTCACTCCCCAGGGGAACCCTTTGCAGCTCCCATATTCCTCCTGATTATCAATCAGCCTCTGCCCTTGGAATGGAGCCAGCCCTTTTCATGTCTAGCCCTCTTACCAGTCTTGCTGAGGTTTCCTCTGTAAATCCTTACTTATAAGACTCTGTTCAGTTAGTGTTCAGTTGGTTATTCGGGTTGATTTTTCTATATTTTGACTGTAATTCCAGTTTGGTCCTGGCAGGAGGTCCATGTAACTTCCACCTACTCCACTAGCATCTTCAAACCCTTTTTCCTGGTTTTTCTTCTTCCTCTCCCTTCATCCTCTTCCTTCCCAGCTGTGTAACTCACCTTAGTATCCTGGCTGGGACAACAAAGAAATGGACCTCTCTGGCAGTGTCCTGCATAGCTAGCAAAGTGAAGCACTCACAAACACATTCTTTCTTTCCTTTGTGGGAGAAATAGCAGTATAAGAAGTACTCTTTTGATGAAATATATTCACGATGCTATGTAACATTGTGATTAAATACACTCTTCGTGTTGTTCAACCACCACAACTGTTTAATTCAAGAAATTTTTATCATCTCAAAAGGAAACTCCATACACATTAATCGATCATTATATTTTTCTCTTTTTTTCCTCAGCCCCTGAAACCACTAATTCATTTCTGTCATTATGCATTTAAGTGTTCTTGATATTTCATATAAGTAAAAGTATAAAATATGCTTTATGTTGTCTTAATCCTTTCAGTTAGCATAGTGTTTTTAGGGCTCATTTATATTGTACCACATATTAGTACTTCTTTCCTGAATAATATCTCATTGTATAGATATACCACATTAATTTGACTATTTATCAGTTTATGGTTATTTTGATTGTTTCCACTTTTTAGTTATTGTGATCAGTCTTATTATGAGCATTCATACACAGGTTTTCATTTCATGACTACTTTTTACTTCTTTGGGATTTATACTTAAGAGTAGAATTGTGGGCTCATCTGGTAATTTGAAGTTTAACCTCTTGACGGACTGCCAAAATGTTTTCTACAATAGTTGTCTTATTTTACATTCCCACAAGTGATGTATAAGTTATCAGCACATATTAACCAACAAATGTAATTATAACTTCTGTGAAAAATATAAAACATGATCAGCATCCTCAAATAACCTGTATATTATTTATCTGTCTAATTAAATTATAAACAATATGAAGTTAAGGAATCAAAAGTTACATTCTATATAGCCTTTAATGTTTTCCAGTGCCTAGAACAAGGCCTTATCTATAGAAGCTGCTTGATACCTATTTATTAAATGCATAGTTAGATGTGACAGATTAAAGGAAATAAAAGTCTGAGTCAAAAATAACAGAGGTTTAGCGTCTGGATGAATGCTACAGAGTGTGAAACATGGTTGATAAAAAGACATAATTAAAATTGAAATTTTATTTCAAATTATAAAAATCTCATAATTAGAAAACTTTCAGAAATTATCATATCAAGCAAAGAGCTGTCATTTAAATCTTTCCTTTAGATATCAAGTATGTGATATCTTTGACTGAAAAAAAAAAACATGAGGATCAATTAAGAATAATAAATCTGATGAAAGGAATAGCAAGTTGAAGAAATAAGTGTTATAGGAAATTAAATAGCAAGTGTGGAATGATGCACAAGAGACACATGTTTTTGAGGATTGACTTTGTGTCCCATCAATTGCAACTTACAGTAACTTGGGATAATTTACTCATTCCAAGAGGCACTTTAACATCTGCAAAGCTGATATTTGAATACTTCATTCTGCTATACCATTAGATTGAGAAAATTGTATGGTAACTGATATTTCAATAGTAAGAAAATTATTAAATAAAGAGAAAGGCTAATTTAATCTGACAAATAATACTATAATATTTGCTATTGACAAAGTATTTTCATATAAATTAGCTCATTAGCTGTTGTACTTAAATGCTAAAGAAATAATATAAAATTATATACTGACTGACCAGAATGATCATGTTGTTCTACTGATAAAAATTTCATACTGATTACAGTTTAATATTTGTGTACAAGTGAAGTAATTAAATTTTTGAATACATGATTATAACTTCCATTATGCTAAAGTAGTACATTAAAAAATTAAAATTTTCTTTATTTGTACAGTGAAGAAATAGAGTTTTTAAAGAGTAAAGCTTACTCATGTAGAATTTGTAAAGATTATTCAGAGGGTTAGCTAATTAGCCTAAACAGTACACAGCAATTTTCTCAATGTTTTACCTCTGTAACAACTTCTTTATACAATTTATGCTTTGTTAGAATTATGCTTGTGTATGAATTTTAAGATTATAGCATTATTTTATTTTGATGCTAGAATGAAAGAAACTCCCAAAGGTATTTAAATCATGGATCAAAGAAATAAACATTTATTTAAAATCATCTAGTTTTAGACCCTCAAAATGCAATAGATCACAGTGGTTAACAATGTAATGGTTAAAAATAATTATGGAGCTTACTTGCTGGTTTTAAGTCCTCACTCTTGCACATGCTAGCTGTGTAAACTTGAGTAAGTTATTTAACTTCTCTGTCTCATGGCATTATTTTGTGGATTAAATGTGGATTAGAATAGAGTTGTATGAGTGCTATGATTATTATATTTAATACTCACATTTTACAGGTGGTATAATCCACATTCTTAAAGAGTTGGCTCTGATCTATTAACTGAAGTGCATAATGCAATATATTTTCTTCTTCTTTCAAGGGCACTTAAAATATAAAATGTCTGCCTCTTCTATGACCTCGGAAGGGATAAACTTACACTCTTATAAGTCTCAGATGAATATATGTAGGTATTCTGTATAATATATGTATCCTGTAACAAAAGTAATGTTTTAAAAAGTAGTTTTTCTCTGAGAGGATAGACAGACACAATTTTCCATTTTTTTGGCAAGTAAAGTGACAAAAAGGAAAATAATGAGACTCTTTTCTAATGACTCTGGTATTGAGAGGCAGAAAGACCACCCACCTTATATCCTCACCATACTCTCTCAGGATTTGACTGCTAAGAGTTGTTAGATTTAGGGAATTAGAGCTGACCCACAGGATGTCTACATCTTTAAAAATAGTTGGGTTAAATAGGGGATCTACTACACTTTTCTTTTAAGGAAACATGAACACTACATATACACTAACATTTTTCAAGGACTATCACACTTTTTAAAATTTTTCCAAGCTTAATTCTTTAATTCCACAAAAATCTCCTAGTAAGCCAAGTTATTGGCCTTTTGGCTAAAAGCAGTCCAACTTCTCTCTTAAGCCAATATTAAACCAGACATTGTGAGGTAATCTAACAAAAAGGGAAATCTTAACTGTAAATTTAACATTCTGAAGAGAATACAAATGATTCCCCTGAATTTTTCATATTGTCTATTGGGATGTTACCAATTTCACCATAAAATAGCATACAACTTTCTGCTCTCTTAGCTGAAGAAAAACAGCCTAAATATAATTCTGCCCTCAATTCTTCTGGAACAGGTCTGACCCAAGCAATACCATACATGCTCCTTTGCTCCTCCAACATCACTCTCTGTTTCACCCTTAACAAAGCATGAGCCATTATCATTGCATTTTATTTGGAAGAATTATCTCTGTTGTTCAGTTTCCCATGCACAGCCACCAATATTTAGAGTGTAATTTGAGTATTGTATAAAATATAAAATTTAATTTGAGGGATAGAAGATGGTTATGGGTAGAAGGGTGTTCTAAAGCTTCTTTTGGGTTAAAGGAATCAATGTTGGAAAGGTGTTTAAATTAATGAATAATCTGTGATGTTTGGGGAAAATATAGCAGACCGTGTCTCCATTAATGTCGCCTTATATATGATTCTTTCATCTTGCTAACTTCGTTTAAAACATGGGCTGGGTTTGCTTATAAGGATAAATAAAAACCAAAGATATATCTTGTTCTACTTCAAGTGTATCCCTTCAATAGAGATTGCTCCATGAAAAAAAAAAAAGAATTTAAGTCTGCTTTATTCTGAGTTAAACAGGAAAAAGTGGGGAGTGTTTTTTATTATATTTTCTTGAGTCATCTTTTTATTCAACCATCCCCCTTTGCAGTGCTCTTTGTTTGATTCTTTAAAGATACTTTTAAATCAACCTTACAATGTTTTAGACGTTACTTTGGATTCAGAAAGTTCCTTTATCTGTACAAAAGATGAAAATATGTAAAGTTCTATAATTGAATTGAAATATTCCTGTACAAAATTGAGAAAAAGTTCCACATATGTTATAAACTCAATCACATATGGTAATCAAGATATTAAGAAAAGAGGACTTTTGGCTAAGATGGAGGACTAGACTGACACGTTCTGTCTCCCTCCACAACTAAGAAGGAATACAACTACCGTAAAACCAGAAATAACCAGAAATTCCAGAAAATAAATGGAAGCCCAATATATGAAGTTATAAAGAAGTGGTGTTCATCCAGACAGGTAGGAGGGGCGAATCCGGGGCAGAGAGGTCAAGCTGTGCTGGTGGAGGCAGCAGCAGCGGTGACGGCAGCAGGATAGCAGTAAGCACAGACACCTGTTTTTAACAGTAGGCGAGAAGCACCTGAGGAGCACCCCATGCTGCAGACCAAACCCGTCAGCCCCATAGCCTCGGACTGTGAGGCCTGGAGGGGGTAGGGACGGAGGAGGCAGCTCCTGGTCTCTTAGCAGAGAGTTAATGGCAGGAATCCATCTTGGACCCCCGCCCCCATGCAAAATGCCACAGCATGGTGAGAAGCGTCGCCCGGTTATGATGAGTGCACGGGGCTCTCCCCCTATAGCGTAGGAAGTGTGACAGCAAAGGTAAACGCAAAACTGTTCAGGATGGCACAGATCATGATAGAGATCCCAGTGACACAGCTGACCAGACAGCAAATATCTAACCTAATGGAGCAACAGATAGGAAATCTTTCTGAGGCTCAGTTCAGAGCTTTGGTTATAAAAATGCTTACAGACCTGACAGCAGATCTTAAACAAGACGGGGAAGGAATGAACGCTAGTCCTGCTGAAATGAATGAAAACACATATGAAACTAGTGGTGAGGGAAAGAAAACCAGGGATCAAATTAACAAATCGTAACATAGAGAAGGAACAAAGAGTCAACCAGTGCAGAAAGAGGAAACAAAAAGTGAGGAAAATGAGGAGAGGCTCAGAAACCTATGGGACAGCTATAAACAGGCTAACATCCAAATCATAGGGTTGCCAGAAGGTGAAGAAGAAGAACTACAAATTTAAAAAATATTTGAAAAAATAATGAAGCAGAACTTCCCTAACTTGGAGAAGAAAATACACTTACAGGTACAGGAAGCACAGGGAGTTCCACAAAAACTGGACCCAGGGAGAACCACCCCAACAGACATTACAATAAAAATGTCAAAAATTAAGGATAAAGAAAGAATCTTAAAAGCAGCAAGAGAGAAGAAGAGAATTACATACAAAGGGGTCCCAATAAGGCTATCAGCTGAGTTCTCAAAAGAAACTCTGCAGGCAAGAAGGCACTGGCAAGAAATATTCGAAGTAATGAAAAGCAAAAACCTACAACTGTGATTACTCTATCCAGCGAAGCTGTCATTCAGAATAGAAGGGCAGAGAAAGTGCTTCCAGGACAAAGTAAAACTGAAGGAGTTCATCAGTTCCCAACCACTGTTATATGAAATGTTAAAGGGACTTGTTTAGGAGAAAGAGGATCGAAATTATGAACATTAAAATGAAAACTGTATCACAACAACCAACAACAGAAGCTAGGGAACCAAAACAAAGTCAAACTAAGTAGGCAACGAGAGTGGGAAAAGAATTATAGGTATGGGGAACATACTGGGGGGAGGTCAGCAGGGAGGGGGGAGGGGGGAGGGAGAGAGATGGTACAGGAATTAAGAAGCATGGTAGGAGGGAGTGGAGTAGACAGGATGATGTTGAGAAGAACTATATGCACAACCAATGGGCATGGACTAAGGGGGGGACAACTGGAGGGAGGGGAGTCACTAGGTGGAGGGGAATAAGAGGAAAAGAAATTGGGAGAACTGTAACAGCATAATCAATAAAGCATTTTTAAAAAAATTTTAAAGATATTAAAAAAAGAGAAGCAAGATATTTCTCTTCACATATATTTGAATTATATATTATAAAATATGACAATTTATTAAAAACAACTTGGCAACTGAACTCTTTTTAGGAATGGACAGAGCAGTTAGCCTAACCAACCATAAAATTCAGTAAGGGCCAGTATGCTTGAAAAGTGAAAACCAGAAAATAAGATGCAACTTTCAAAAGACATTAAGGGAAGTGTTTCCCAGAATGTATT
Source organism: Furipterus horrens (assembly GCF_987537825.1). Lineage (NCBI taxonomy): Eukaryota > Metazoa > Chordata > Mammalia > Chiroptera > Furipteridae > Furipterus > Furipterus horrens. Next base: position 4,592,598 of record NW_028327187.1, read on the forward strand.
AGAACTAAGAAAAATATCAAGGGAATGGTTACCCATTAAACTATAAGGACACACTGATTATTTTTATTACCATAAGTAAATGGACTTTTTTTTGGTGATATTCTTTATATGATAATTAAGTATATAGTTTTTTTTAATCTATTTATTGTTTTTCTATTACAGTTGTCCCACTTTTTCCCCTATTGCTCCCCCCACCCTGCCTACCCCTTCTCCCACAGTCAGTCCCCACCCCATTGTCCATGTTCATGGGTTATTTATACTATTTCCTTGACTAGATCTTCCCCTTCTTTCCCTCTGAATTTCCCTCCCTCCTCCCCTTTGGTCACTGTCAGTCTGTTCCTTGTTTACATGCCTCTGGTTCAATTTTGTTCATGTGTTTGTGTTGTTCATTAGTTTTGTGTATTAGGTGATACCATATGGTATTTGTCTTTCAATAGCCAAGTGCTGGAAACAGCCTAAGTGCCCATCTGTAGATGAGTGGATGAAAAAACTGTGGTACATTTATACAACGAAATATTATGCAGCAGAAAGAAAGGAGTAACTTCTACCATATACAACAGCATATATGGAACTGGAGAGTAAATGGATTTTTAATGCTCATTTTATAAATCTTTGTCTTTACTCAGAAGAGAATAAAATGAATTACAAAAGGCAATTGAATGTATAGGAAAGATGTAGGACAAAGAAAGGAAAGACATGTGAAAGAATTACATAAATAATCTGAATAAGAACAAAATAGCATCTATTTATTTTTTGGAAATAAAAATCAGGTACCTATAAATTTAATTTGTATATGTATGAAATATTGAGAAAGGAATCCACTAAACTGGTAGGTAAAAACCTAGAAAAATAGAATTCTTATTGGTCAACGAGGCAAAATTCAATTACAGCAAATTCATGAAGACAAAACCATGGTATTAGATTTAGGAATTTAAAAATTACTATTATTTTAAATTTTGGAATAAAAATTTCACACTTTTTTTGGGACAAGGAGAAATGTTGGGCTTTCTCTTTTGTCTCTTCTTGCATGATTACTTTTCTAGATATTTGAAGTTTATTTGTTTTAGATTGTGCATCTCAGCAATGTAACTAACTTTCCATCTAAGTGAATACTTCTATTATTAGCAGTAGATGCTGAGCCAAGTTTCACAAGCAATGTCTAAATTAATTAATTAATTTATGTGCATGCTCTCATTCTAAGACCTACAGGAGGGAAGAAGGCATCACAAACATTCCTGCATTCAAAGTTTTTAGAACATAGTTAATAAAAGAACATGTGGCCAAATAGCAATTCCCAAATGAGCCCATCAGAGAAAGACAAACACCATATGATTTCATTTATACGTGGAATCTAATGAACAAACTGAACTAACAAATAAAGTAAAAACAGACTCATAGATACAGAGAACAGACTGACAGCTGTCACAGGGGAGGGAGATGGAGGGTTGGGTGAGAAAGATGAAGAGATTAAGAAAAAAAAAAAAACCCACAGACAACAGTAAGGTAATTGCCCATGGGAAAGGGGATAGAGGAGGTAGGAGAGGGGAAAAGAAAGATAAATGCTGAATGAAAGAGCATTAATTTTGGGTGATGAATGCACGATACAGGTGATATAGAGTTACACACTTAAAACCAGCATAATTTTATTAACCAATGTAACCCCAATAAATTCAGTTTTAACAAATCTATGATAAAGACTAAATAAATAAATGAATAATGTAAAAGGACATAAAAGATGATCTCTAAAACAATTTAACATTCATTTTAAAACCCTCAGATTTTCATATTTCTTTCATGCTGTTTCATGCATGATTCAAACTATTTCCTTTAACTATGGTACCATTGGTTCTAGTATTTCCACATTGTGTGTGAAAGTGTATATTTCATGTGTACTTAGTAAGGTTAACCACTTTATAAAATATCTCAGTTTTCTGATATATCCTTGAGTCTTTTCATATTGAATTGCTCTTAATAGACAATATTGTTGAGTTTCAACTTATAAATGAGATGCAACTATTCAGACAGATTTTATAAACTGGTATAAAATAAGATATTTGTGGGGACTTCCAGCCAAGATGGAGGCATAGACAGACATGCTGTGTCTCCCTCCAAACTAAGAAGGAATACAACTACCTCAAAACTAGAAACAACCAGAAGTTCCAGAAAATCAAACTGCATGGAAGTCCAGTAAACAAAGATATAAAGAAGAAATACTCATCCAGACAGGTAGGAGGGGCAGAACCAGGGTGGAGAGGACGTGGTGTGGTGGCAGCAGCAGCAGTGGCAGTGGCAGGCTGGCAGAAAGCACAGTCACACATTTTAAGAAGTTGGGAGGGACACCTGGGGAGTGTTCCCAGCTCCTCACCGGACCTCGAAGTTCATGGTCCCAGCACCTGGGAAAATCAATCCTCATTGCTTCTGAATGTGCAGACCAGTGGGAATTGGGGTGGAGGCATAAACTGCCAGTCTCTCAGTAGAGTCCACTTGTTTAAAGGGCCCCCACGGTCCTAGATTGTCCACAGACTCACCCACTCTAGGAATAATGGCCAGAGCAATAGCTAGAGAGGTACCAGTTCCATATGGAGGTGGGAGAAGTGCCTGGAAAAGGGGCGAGTGCTGCGCAGGTGGCATTGTTCCCTCTCGGACCCCTCCCCACATACAGTGCCACAACGTGGTGAAACAGGTGGCTCTGTACTGATGAATCCCTAAGGCTCCGCCCTTTACCACATAACAGGAGCGACAGCTCTACCTGGGACCCAGAGGCAAACAGACACAGGAGCCTGTCAGAATGAGGAGACAGGGAAGTATGACCCAAAAGGGGGAACGGATCAAGGTTCCATTGGGAGAACAAGAGACAAGGAGATAGCCAACCTAACAGATGCAGAAATCAAAACACTGATGATAAAGATGCTCACAGGCTTGACAGATATGCTGGAGTATGGCAAACACATAACAGAAGTGAAGGCTATGCTAAACGAAGCGAAGGAAAATCTACACAAAACCAAGGGTGAAGGGAGGGAAACTGGGGTTCAAATCAATGATTTGGAACATAAGGAAGAAAAAAACAGTCAACCAGTGCAGAATGAAGAAGCAAGAATTGAAAAAAAAATGAGGAAAACTTCCCAAATTTTGTGAAGGAGTTGGACATGCATGTCTGGGAAGCACAGAGGGTCCCAAGCGAGCTGGACCCAGAGGGGACCACACCAGGGCACATCATGACTGAGATACCAAAGTGAAAAATAAAGAGAGAGTCTTGGGGGCAGCAAGAGAAAGGCAGAGAGTTGCCTACAGGGGGGTGCCTACAGGACTATCAGTTGATTTCTCTGAGGACACTTTTCAGGCAGGTAGGGACTGGCAAGCAGTATTCAGTGTGATAAAAGGCAACATGCAACCAGGACTACTCTATCCAGCAAGGCTGTCATTTGGAATGGAAGGGCAGATGAAGTGCTTCCCAGACAAGGTAAAGCTAAAGGAGTTCATCATCACCAAGCCCTTATTATATGAAATGTCAAAGGGACTTCCTTAAGAAAAGGAAGATCAAAACTATGAACACTAAAATGACAACAAACTCAACTATCAACAACTGAATCTAAAAAATAAAAAACAAAATCCAACTAAGCAAACCAGAATAGGAACAGAATCATAGGTATAGGGATCATTTGGAGGGTTATCAGCTAGGAGGGGGAAGGGGGAGAAATGGGGAAATGGTGCAGGGATTAAGAAGCATAACCAGTTGGTACAAAATAGACAGGGGAATGCTAAGAATAATATAGGAAAAGATGAAGCCAAATACCTTATACGCATGACCCATGGACATGAACTAAGAGGGGAAGAATTGATAGAGGGAAGGGGGGTACTGGGCAGAGGGGAGCAAAAGGGAAAAAATTGGAACTACTGTAACAACATAATCAATAAGATATACTTTAAAAATATTTGTGAATTTGTCTTTATAAATAATGTTCCATTACAGGTTTTTAAAAAAATATTTTAATTTATTTTATTTTATTTTTTTAGAGAGAGGGGAAAGGAGAAAGAGAGGGAGAGAAACATCACTGTGTGGTTGCCTCTCACACGTGCCCCCAACTGGGGACCTGACGTGCAACCTAGTCATGTGCCCTGACTGGGAATCGAACCAGCAACACTTGGTTTGCAGGCCAACACTCAATCCATTGCAGTTACAGCTTTTAAGCCAGATGAGAAAATAATCTAAGGTTCTAGTAATTGTGAAAACAGCACATCACACCTTAAATATCCAAATGTCATTCTCTACAGTCCACATGGAGGAGGCTCCATGGAGACAGCAATAATGTAACTATTGTCATTGTTAGCAGTGGTTGTCAAACTTTTTAGAACACTTTCAATAGGGAGGAATTTTGGAAGGCATTTTTGTAAACAGGCCAGATTTACTTTGAAACCAACTGGGCAATCAAACAGAGTAAAACTATTTTCAAAAACAAAAATGAAAACAAAATAAAACACCTAGAATAGTGAACATAATGCCATTTGTCTAATTTTCTGATATGCCATTTAAACTGAGTCCAACTGAAGGCTTACAGAATTTCCCTGCAAAAAGAATTGTATAATGGCATTCTCGTTGGAATAAGGGGTCATTCTCCCAAAGCTTGTCTTCTGAAGGTGTCAGTGCTTATTTGCATGCCTGAAATCTTTATTTTCACATCTTTAACATGTGCCATTTACACACACATTCGTCAATACACACAGTCACGCACGTTCATTTAAACTGTTAAGGTTGGTGTTACGGATTTGCATGTGCTCAGAACGATCCTGTCCTCTTAGCTGTTTCAAGCTCAGGTGTGTATATGAAGACACCACTGTCCCAGTGCTGGGCTGTCTGTCACATAAATATTCTCTCTTACCTCAGAAGTTTTCCTCATCTACAGCAGCAGTGCTAGGGGTCAAACTCACAAAGGTGCTGTCCCCCAACTGCAGCAAACACTGCCATGTGTTGTATGTTTGATGAATTAAAAGGATGCTGCCAACTTAATTACACTGTAACCCTTCAATAAAGGAAGGGCAGAGCTGATTAACTAGTGAATAATTGGGGGCTGATTGATGGCTCTCTCCCTTACTGCTGAAGGCTGTATATATAATTATTTTGCCTTTGGGCCTAATTTTGCCACTATTAGCTTCCACTTTTGTCATCAGTTGTAATTTATAGATGGTGCCTGCAGCCTTAAAAAAGAGAAATAGAAAATGAAATAGTTCTGAATTCCTAGATATGTCACCTACAAAAGGCCAGCCAGCAGCCTTGGACATCAACATGTGCAGTCATTTAACAGCATTAACACTTTATGCTTTGCAAGAAAATAATACTATAATTTGTCGATAATCATAATATCAGCTTTTATGAGCTTAAAATCATATTACATCATGTACTGACTTCTAATGTACTTTTAAATTCAAAGTAAATTCAAACAAATTAGTAGAAGATCAATTTATTATAATTCAATATAATTTTCATTCACTTTCTTCAGTCAAAAGTTCTTCCTATATATGTATATACAAAATTGTAAATATCTTTCCTTCAAAGGAAGCAGGTTATTTCTTAAAAAAAAAAAGAGAGAGAGATACCTTAAATCATCTTAAATATTAGTATAAAATCACTACCAACACTAAAAATCAAACCAGAATTGCAGATATTTCAGTTTCTGAAAAATATAATACATATTAAGCATTCACCATGGAGAAAGTACCATGCACAATTTGAAAAATATAGAATATTAACAGTCCTGAGCTAAAGCCTAAGTATATGAAATCCCACACTTCAAATATATTCAGAAAACACTTCACTCATGATGCAAATATACCAATTCAGGAAAGTACATCAGTCATGACAAAGGGTCTGCTTTTGAATAATTCTTCAAGTCTCATTAAGAAACTAGCTCTTTTCAATAAAGGGGGTAAAGAAGACTAAAGAAACATTTTAAAGATTGCTGTTCTGCTAGCCAAGCTAAAAGAGCGTGAGGGCTCTATATTCTAGATTTGTTTTCACCATGAAAATAACATCTTAGACACATATTTTAGGTAACCCATCCTTTACAACACTGCAATCACAAAGCTTATAATTTATCAGCCAAGATATACAAATTCTCTCTCTCTCTCTCTCAGATTTCCTTTGTTGTTTTGTCCTCACTGAGACCTCCCTAACCTATGAATCACAGGACAATTTGAAGAACCTTTCAGTGAAAGCTCAGAAGTGTGCCAGTGGGCAAGGGCCAGGGAAAAAAAATCAAGATTGATATTTGCCCTCTCTTCTTATCTGCATTTGATTTATAAGTCAGTGTGAGTTAGCAAGAGAAATAAAGGCAAAGACCTTGACGCCTCCCCGTGGAGAATATGCACCATTTGGATTGAAGGCATGAAAGAGGGGAAATTAATGGTAAGCTGTTCATCTGTCACTACTGCCAGCCTGATGGTTCTGCAGAGAAGGCGAGGACTCTATGACATGCCCTCCAGTGAAGGGCATGTCTATCTGCTCTTTTCCTATTATAAACACAGTGCTCTGCCTTTCTCTGAGATTTAAATTTAAAATAAAACTGTATTTTGGATGGATTTATATTCATGCTAGTTGATTTCTTTAAAATAGTAACCTGCAGAATTCTGCTTGTTTTATGAAGAAATATTTTTTCTTTCCCCTTCTCCTTTTTCTTTTCTCTCTTTCAGATTTAACTCAAACATTGTACTTGACAATGTGGCTTGGCTTCTTTACATGTGGCTACTTTTTTTCCTGATGTCACATTGCACTGAAATGCAAATACGCCCTGAACATTAGGCAACTGCAAAGTGAGAGGAATTAGTTTGACTTCACTGTCCAATATGCAGAATGTGACTGCAAAGTTAAAATTATAAGGTGAGGTTTTTCCACTTCCATTGAAATACAAGATTGACTATGAAAATATTATTAAGTGCACACTCAATGGGGAAAAAATATCATAAATAAAAGTTTTGTCTGGAAGATCAAGAAATCCCTGTTTCTTTATTGTTGAAATAAGTTATGATGGTAAAGACTTGATATTGGTATATCACTTGATGCTCTGAGTGGTAAATGGATTACTATATAAATTGATAGTTGAAAGTAAGTTTTATGTTCTTCACTCACTTTTCAATGTAACAAAAAGATAAATATTATTTTTTAAGAAAGGGGAAATTTTGTATCAAGAATCATTTTGCTATTCAAATTATCTTTTCTATTGGATGAATGTTTCACAGCAAATCAACCAAGTAACAGAAAAAATATATTGGCATTGTTTTATAGTAGGAAGGAAAAGCAAATAAGAGATGGAGTTGGTTAAATTAGTATTTTGTTGGGTGACTGATCCACAAAAATGTTCCCATGAATTTTTTTGCAATTGATATCAATTAATGCATTAAATGCATTACAAAACATCAATAATATAAACTATTCAGTAATCCTTTTCCTAGAAATTAAAATATGATTTTTCTTAAATATAAAACACATCTAAGTTTCTGCTATAAAACACAGCTATACATTTAAGAATTCTTATTTTTCCTTCAAGGATAGTAGCATAAAATAAGATAATTTAAAAAATAACTAATACAATGACAAATGTAATATATTGAACAAGAGAGTTTAAAGCAAATATACAAAAACGTTCTGGGAATTCAGTGGCAGGATAAATTATTCCAGGATATTAAAAGATAATATGAACATAGCGCCATTTGATCTGAACTTTAAACAGATGAGAAGATTTAGACAAAAAGTGAAAAACAGGGTAATCAATTGAAGGATGAAAATACTAGCATGGGGGTTGTTTAAGAAACAGCAAACAGTCTAATTTATGTGAAGTAGTGGAAACCCGGAGAAAGAGTAATGGGAGATAAAACTGAAAAGTCGGGGTCGGTTTATATTATACAGGGTTTTAAATACTATGATAAGAAATAAGACAAATCAGAGAAGAATTTTAGTTAAAAAGAGAATAAACATGATTTAGGCAAGGATTTAGTATAATAGAATTGATCTGGTAGCAGTTTATAGCATAGCTTGACATATAAAGAGGCTAGAAGCCAGAAGACCACTTAGAAGACAGCTGTAATTATACATATGAAAGGTAATGGGGGTCTGGATAAGGGGAGAGGCAGTGGGAATGGAAAAGAAGAAATGGATTTTAGCACTCATGTAGTGATGGAATCCAAAGGGTTTTTTATAGCTGAGAAGTGTTCTGGTATTGAACTTGGATGACATAAAATAATGGTGATCATTTAAGAAATGGAGAAGAATAGGAAAGTAGAAATACATTAGAAGTGATTCTTTTACATACCTTTTAATTTTTATTTATTTATTTTAGATGGTTTTTATTTACTTTCTGTATTTTTTCTATTATAAATTTATTGAGATGACATTGGTTAATAAGATTATATAGGCTTCAAGTGCCCATTTCTGACACACGATCTGTATATTGCATTGTGTGCCCACCACCCAAGGTCAAATCATCTTCCATGAACATATCTTTGTCCCCTTTAACCCTTTACTACCCCCACCCCCTTCCTTCTGGTAACCACTGTACTGTTGTCTGTTTATGAGTTTCAGTTTTACATCCCACATATAGCTCTTAGCTTTCTGTGACTGACTTATTTTGCTCAGCAAAATATTCTCAAGATCCATGCATGTTGTCCTAAATGGCAGTATTTCATCTTTCCTTATGGCTGAGTAGTGTTCCATTGTATACTTGCACCACATCTTCTCTATCCGGTCCTCTACTGTCTCCCTGTCTTCGCCACCATGAATAATGCTACAATGAACATAGGGGTGCATATAGCTTTGCAAATAAATGTTTTCAAATTTCTTGGGTAGTTGCCCAGAAGAGGGATTTTTGGGTCATGTGATAACTCATGAGTGAAGGAATCCACAGGGAGTTTTAAAGCTGAGTAGTGTGTGGTATTGAGCTTAAATGACAGAAAATGATGGTGATCATATAAAAATAGAATAAGAAACATGAAGGTCGGAATACCTCAGAAGTGAATTTAGAAAGTAGAACTGGAACTCCTAAAAGTAGTCAAGATTGATGACTGAGTGTTGGGAGGCATCAGCACCAAACCAAAGTGCATTTCATCACTGTCCCCTTTGGTTTTTTAAGTTCACCTCCAGAAACATTAAATTACACACAATACCCTGTGTTTAGAGACAACCATGGCAATCAACCATATTGGAAATGTCTTTGGTAATCTTCCCTGGGGTGAATTTCAGTTTAAAGTAATCTATGCATTGTTTATTCATCCTGTCTACCTGCTTGTGTTGAAACATACTCTTCTGGAAAACATTTTCAAAACAGATATCAGTTGTTTGTTTGGTATTATTTACATATAAAAAATTATCAACATATGATGGCCTGTGTGGGGGTGTCACTGAAGGAGGGCACAGAGAGAGTTGGGGGTAGTAGCATGAAGGCCGAGTAACCTTTTTATTTTTTGTCTGTGCAAGATCAGAGGCAAAACTCTTTTATTTGAACATCTGTATTTTCAGCTATGGCTCTTCAGGAGAATGCTTTATTTTCTCGTATATTTGAAGGGAAAATGTGTTCGTAAATATCACAAATATCCTGAAATGTGACTTGTAACCCTTCCCCTTGTAAAATCCCCAACACCGCATTTGGTGACTTCTCAGAGTAATACAAGATCACACATAATTCAGCTCTTTCCCAAAGCCTGGAGCAAGGGACGTCGGTGGCAAGGATGTTCGGAGTGGCGAGAGTGAGAGGAGAAAGGATAGGCCGTGAGTTTAAAAGGTTTATTTGGCCAGCTGCGACAGGCGGGCTGGGACCAGGAAGGCAGGAAAGTGTCAGCAGCCAACAAAAGTAAGGCAGGGCTTTTTAAAGGAGATAAGGGTGGGGGGAGGGAGAGGGAGGGGCTTTCTGCAGATGGTTCTGGGGGAGTTGGCTCTGAGAACAGAAAAGTTTACTCAAAGAGAAAAGTTCTTAAATTCTCGCCAGCAGACCAAGATATCTTTGGAGAACACGGGCAATCAAGGGCATCAGCAGTTACTGAGGGGGCGGCAGGTTTATTGGGCCTTGCTAAAATTATACCAGAATGCCCGAAACTTAGGTTTTATGCCTAAGAAAGGATAGTTGGCTGTTTTAGTACCAACAGCTCCCAGACACTCAAAAACTGCATCTGGACCTGAGTTTTACAATGGGAAAAAAACCAAGAATTACTTTTAGAAAGAGTTTTGTAAAGCTTAGGGCTTCTAAATGATGTGACTTATTGGAGTTACCTCTGATATTCCAATAGATACCTAGTTCATTTCAAATTAAATCACATGGACCTTTGTCTGTGTCAATTATGTCAGTTTGTTACAGGGCTAATAAGGCCCAAGTCAAAAGTTTGAACCCCAGATCCATCAATTAGCATGAAAGTCCTAAATTCTATAGAGGCAGAGTCACAATGAGAAAAGAGCCAAGACACTGACCATAAAGAGGTGAGGTAGGTCAGAGACATGATGGACAAAAATATCAATGCACAGGGCCAGTGATAAGCATGCTTCCTTCACACAGGAATGGACACACGTGTTCCTTGAGAAGGAAAATAAACCAGATTATGTAAAAACAACAATTCAATGATTACGAATATTCAAGAAGTTTATTATGTTGTATTTGTTACATGGAGGATGGTGATGGTTAGTTTCTGTAATTCCAGCCATCTTATAATTTCTCATTATATGTCTTCTGTACATGTAAAAAGTTGTGGCACATTTCAATCAATCAGTGTGAAAAATAAAATTACAGTATATTTTAACCCATATTTGCTTTATAATATATTTGAGGAAAGGGCTAGTAGCATCATGCATGCTGCTGAATGAAAAGGACTATACTTTTCTGCCTTATCAATCTTTATATTCCTATAAACACAGTAAATTCTTAACTAATTGATTCTGTACTGATTTAAAAATATGGACGGAAAACCTAGGAAACCATGGAGTTACTTGTAGCTAATCACTGGGCCTAAGCTATCTCTTCTGGATACATACCTCAGGGTGTCCAAATAGCTTAATAAAAAATAATTAAGAGATGGGTAGAAAATGAACACTCTATTAGAATTGAACTCTGGTTTTCTCTGCTTTAGTCATGCTTTTATTTTTATTTATTATTAACTTTATTTTATGACTTATTTAAGTAATTGGTATACATTATTATATTAGTTTTGGGTGTACAATATATTGATTTGATAGGTATATGCCTTGTAATACAATCACCTTGCTAAGTGCGGAAATCACCTGTCGCATGGACATGCGACAATATGATTGACTATATTCACTTTTACCTTTTTTGACCATATCCCACCCACCTCCCCTCTGGCAACCATCATTTTGATGACTGCTTCTATGAATCTGTTTTTGTTTGGTTTGGTCTTCTCTATTGTTTTGTGTTGTTTTAGATTCCATAGATAAGTGAACCTATAGAGTGTTTGTCTTTCTCTGTCTCACTTAGTTCATTTAGCATAATACCAACCAGGTCATGTTGGCAATTTAGATATAGATAACTCAATTTTAAAAGACTATATATCTGTCGTCGGCAGCCGTCCGTCTCGAGAGACGATGGTGTAGCTTCTTAAGAGTCTATCTGCACCGCCGAGAATGGCTGTGCAGTCCGACTCGGGAGTGACACGGTATCTGTCTCCTCCCGTGTTGAATCGACATCTTGCGATGACGCTGGAGTGTCCTCTCCAGTGAAGCTGAAGCTACAGAGCCTGGGCAGGGTGATATGGAGGGTCTGCTGTTGCCCATGCAGCAGACCCCCCCTCTCTTCGCAGCTGAAGGGTCCAAGGGAAAGACGGAGTCAATACAGCTTGGCTTCAGGTGCGCCGCAGGAGTTGCCGGTGTTGACTACAACGTCAAACCGCCTTAGGGACTCCGGCTCCGGATTTTCTGTCGGGGTTTACTCCCTTAGCCTTTCCCCTGAAGAGGTATGCCGCAAGGCAGCGGAGGTTTTTTGGAGTCAGAGTTTTCCTTCTCTGATGTGCCCTGACTGGAAGATCGAACCAGCGACACTTAGCTCGCAGGCCGACGCTAAATCCACCAAGCCAAACCAGCCAGGGCCTATATATATATTGCTTTAGCTAATATTTTTGAAGTTATTTAATCCATGAAGAAGGTATTATTATTATTTTTGACATTATTTTATTGTATTTTTTCCTTTACCAATTGTTCCCCCTATATACCCTCTTCCAATTCCACCCACACACAACCCAGCCCCAGTCACCATGCTGTTGTCTGTGTCCATGAGTTCTTTCCTTTCTCTTTTTCCTTTTTGATTGATACCTCTACCCCACCAACAGCCCGCCCCACCTTGAGAGCTGTTAACTTCCTCTATATCTATGAGTCTGTCCCTGTCTTGCTTGTTAGTTCAGTTTGTTCATTAGATGCCACTTATGAGTGAGATCATATGGTATTTGTCTTTCTCTGACTGGCTTATTTCACTTAGCATAATGTTCTCCAGGTCCACCCATGCTGTCCCAAAGGGTAACATTTTCTTCATTTTTACAGCTAAGTAGCATCCCACTGTGTAACTGTACCACAGCTGCTTTATGAAATCATCTACTGATGGACACTTGGGATGCTTCCAAATCTTAGCTATTGTAAATAATGCTGCAATGAACATAGTGCTGCATATATTCTTTTGAATTAGCATTTTAGGTTTCTTTAGATATATTTCCAGAAGTGGAATCATGGGATCATAATGCAGTTCAATTTTTAATTTTTTGAAGTAACTCCATACTGTTTTCCACAGTGGCTGCACCAGTCTGCATTCCCACCAACAGTGCATTAGGGTTCCCTTTTCTCCACATCCTCGCCAGCACTTGTTGTTTGTTGATTTGTTGATGATGGCCATTCTGACAGGTGTGAGGTAGTATCTTGTTGTGGTTTTAATTTGCATCTCTCTGATGATTAGTGATGTTGAGCATCGTTTCATATGTCTATTGGCCATCTGATTGACCTCTTTAGAGAAGTGTCTATTCAGGTCCTTTGCCCATTTTTTAATTGGATTGTTTGTTTTTATGGCATTGAGTTTTATGAATTATTTATAAATTAAACCCTTATCAGATGTATTGGCAAATATATCCTCTCATTCTGTGGGTTGTCTCTTCATTTTGTTGGTGGTTCCTTTTGATATGCAAAATCTTTTTAGTTTTATATAGTTCCATTTATTTTTTTCCTTTTTTTCTCTTGCCCAAGGAGATATATCAGAAACAATATTGCTACAAGAAATGTCCAAGATTTTACTGCTTCTGTTTTCTTATACGTTTTTTTATGGTTCCATCTAACATTTAAGTATTTAATTTATTTTGCATTTATTCTTGAGTGTGGCATAAGAAAGTAGCCTAGTTTCATTTTTGTAAGTATCTCTCCAATTTTCTCAACACCATTTATTGAATAAACTATCTTTTGCCCATTGTATGATTTTGCCTCCTTTGTCAAATATTAGTTGACTATCTGGGCTTTCTATTCTCTTCCGTTGATCATTACGCCTGTTTTTATGCCAGCACCATGCTTTTTTGACTGCTATGGTCTCATTGTAAAGTTTGACAACAGGTAACGTGATTCCTTCAACTTTGTTCTTCTTTCTCGAGATCGATGTTGCTGTTCAGGGTCTTCTGTGGTTTCATATGAATTTTTGGAATATTTGTTCCACTTCTGTAGCATACACCATTAGTATCTTGATATGAATTGCATTGAATCTGTAGGTTGCTTTGGGTGGTATGGTCATTTTAATGATTTTAATTCTTTCTATCCATAAACCTGGTATATGCTTCTACTTATTTGTATCTTCTTTAATTTCTTTCTTTAGTGTCTAATAATTTTTAAGTATAGGTATTTTACATCCTTGATTAAACTTATTCCTAGGTATTTTATTCTTTTTGAAGCAAGTGTGGATAGGATTGTTTTCTTAGTTTCCCTTTCTGATAGTTTACAATTGGCATATAAAAGTGCAACTGATTTCTGGATATTAATTTTGTAAATGCAACTGATTTCTGGATATTAATTTTACATCCTGTTACTTAACTGAATTTATTTATCAGTTCTAGTAGTTTTTTAGTGAAATGTTTAGGGTTCTCTAAATACATCTGCAAATAATGACAGTTTTACTCCCTCCTTTCCAATTGAATGCATTTGATTTTGTATTTGTGTCTGATTGCTGTGGCTAAGGCTTCCAGTATTATGTTGAATATGAGTGGTAAAAGCAGATATCTCTATCTTATTCCTGACCTTAAGGGGAATGCTTACAATTTTTCCTCACTGAGCATGATGTTGGCTGTGGGTATATCATACATGGCTTTTATTACAATCTTGAGGTACATTTCTTTTATTCTCACATTGCTGAGAGCTTTTATCATAAACGGGTGCTTGATTTTATCAAATGTTTTTTCTGCATCTATTGATAAGATCCTGTCGTTTCTTATCCTTAATTTTTATGTCCTATCACATTTATTGATTTGCAGATATTGTACCAACCTTGTATCCCCAGAAAAAAATCCCACTTGATCATGCCGTATGATCTTTTTAATATGTTGTTGGATATGGTTAACTAATATTTTGTTGAGGATTTTAGCATCTATGTTCATCAGGGATATGGGACTATAATTTTCTTTCTTTGTAGTGTCTGTATATGGTTTTGAAATTAAGATAATGTTGGACTCATAAAATAAGCTTGGAAGTCTCTCCTCTTAAGATTTTTGGAATAGTTTGAGAAGGAGAGGTGTTAGTTCTTCTCTAAATTTTGATAAAATTCATCTGTGAAGGCATCAGTTCCAGGCCTTTTTTTTGTTGGGAGTTTTTTTTTTATTACTGCTTCAATTTCACTAAGTGTGATCTGTCTATTCAGATTCTCTGATTCCTTCTGATTCAGTTTTGGAGAAGTGTGTGGTTCTAGGAATTTATCCACTTTGTCCAGTTTGTTTGCATAAAGTTGTTCATAATATTTTCCTACAATCTTGTGTATTTCTTTGGTGTCCATTGTTACTTCTCTTTTTTACTTCTGATTTTATTTACTTCAGTCTTTTCTTTTTATTCTTGTTGAGTCTCATTAAAGGTTTGTCAATCTTCTTTATGTTTTTAAAAAACAGTTCTTGGATTTATTGATCTTTTGTATTGTCTTTTAGACTCTATTTCATTTTTTGTGCTCTAATCTTTATTAGTTCATCCCTTCTGCTCAAGTTGGGCTATGTTTGTTGTTCTTTTTCAGGTTCCTTTAAGTGTAAAGTTAAGATTGCTTATTTGAGCTTTTTATTGTTTCTTGAGATAGTCCCGTAATGCTATGAATTTCACTCTTAATACTGCTTTCCCTGTGTCCCACAGGTTTTGGGTTGTTGTGTTCTCATTTTCATTTGTTTCAAGGTATCTTTAATTTTTTCCTTGATATAATTGTTAACC
The DNA here is from genome assembly GCF_987537825.1 of Furipterus horrens. NCBI lineage: Eukaryota > Metazoa > Chordata > Mammalia > Chiroptera > Furipteridae > Furipterus > Furipterus horrens. The sequence continues at coordinate 4,608,001 of NW_028327187.1, forward strand.
CACTCATTTTTTAGTACCATGTTATTTAGCTTCTATGTCTTTTGTGAGTATTTCCGTTTTATACTTATGATTGATTTCTAGTTTCATAGCATTATGGTCAGAGAAGATGCTTGATATGAGTTCTATCTTCTTAAATTTATTAAGACTTGTATTGTGTCCTAACATATGATCTATCTTAGGAAACATTCCATATGCACTTGCCAAGAATGTATATTCAGCTGCTTTGGGGTGAAATACGCTGAAGATATCAATTAAATCTATTTGATCTAGGGTGTCATTTAAGGCCACTGTCTCCTTGTTGATTTTCTGCATAGAATATCTATCCATTTGGTGTCAATGGGGTGTTAAAATTCCCTACTATGACTGTATTTTTGTCAGGCTCCTCCCTTAAGTCCATCAAGATTTGCTTTATATATGTAGGTTCTCTTATGTTGCATACATAATTGTTTACTAGGGTTATATATATCTTCTTGTTGGGGGTTATATTGTCTTGGATTGTTCCCTTTATCATTATGTAGTGTCCTTCTTTGTCTCTTACTGTAGTGTTAGTTTTAAAGTCTATTTTGTAGAATATAAGTACTGCTACTCCAGCTTTTATTTTTTATTTTTTTTTTGCCTTCCATTTGCATGAAATCCCTTTTTCCATCCTTTTACTTTTAGTCAATGTGTATCCTTTGTTCTGAGTTGGATCTCTTGAGGACAGTATATATGGGTTTTGTTTTTTTTTTATCCATCCATTTTACCCTATGTTTTTTGATTGCACCATTTTAGCCATTTGCGTTTAAAGTGATTATTAATACATCCATATTTTTTGTTATTTTAATTTTTTACTATGTTCTTCTGTTCTTCTTTTTCTTCTTCCTTCTCCTCCTCCTTCTCCTCCTCCTCCTTCTCCTTCTTCTTCTTTTTCTTTTCCTTTTCTTCAAGCAAGCCCTTGGACATTTGTTGTAATACTGGTTTGGTTGTAACAAGCTCCTTTACCTTTTTCTCACCTGGGAAGTTCTTTATTTATCCTTCAGTTTAAATGATAGCTTTGCAGGATAGAGTAATCTTGGTTGTATGTTCTTGATTTTCGTCACTTTGAGTATTTCATGCCAATCCCCTCTGGCCTGGAATGTTTCTGTTGAGAAGTCAGTTGACAGTCTCATGGGAGCTCACTTATAGGTAACTAACTGTGTTTTTCTTGTGGCTTTTAAGGTTCTCTCCTTGTCTTGAAGCTTCGCCATTTTAATTAAGATGTGTCTTGGTGTGAACCTTTTTCAGTCTGTCTTGTTTGGGACTCTGCATCCTTGACTTGTGTGTCTTTTTCCTTCACTAGGTAGGGGAGTTTTCTGTCATTATTTCTTCAAGTAGGTCCTTGATCCCTTGCTCACTCTCTTCTCTCTTTTCCTACCCTTATGATGTGGATGTTGTTATGCTTCATGTTGTCCCAAAAGTCCCTTAAACTATCCTCATTTTTTAAAAAGTTGTTTGTTAGTTTGTTTGTTTGTTTGTATTGCTGCTCTAATTGGGTGTTTTTTCTACCTTGTCTTCCAAGTCACTGATTCAGTCCTCTGCTTCATGCAACCTACTCTTTATTGCTTCCAGCATTTTCTTTATTTCAGACATTGCATTCTTCATTTCTGACTGGTCCTTTGTTTTTACACTTTCTATGTCCTTTTTCATGCTCTTGAACATGTTTATAATAATTAATTTGAACTCTATATCGAATCAATTGCTTGTCTCCATCTCACTTAGCTCTTCTTCTGGAGAATTCTCTTGTTCTTTCTTTTGGGCCCTGTTTCTGTGTTTCCCAACTTTATCTGCCTCTTTGTGCTTGTTTTTATGTATTAAGTAGATCCGCTATGACTCCCAGTCTTGGTATGGTGGCTTCATGTAGTAAGTGCCCTGTGGAACCCAGTGGCTCAGTCTCCCTGATCATCTGAGTGCTCAAGGAATGTCCCTTGGCACATTATGTAGGACCTTCTGTTGTAATTGAGTCTGAATCTTGATTGCCATTGCCCAGTTTGTGCATGGGATTGACCATCAGGTTGGCTGACTGTGAGGTTCAATCCCCAACACAGTGTGCAAGCTGTGCAGGTACTGATCACAGGAAGTTGAAACCACCTCAGCAGGGTTTGGAGCCTGCTGAGATCTCCCTGTGGATATGCTGCTGTGAAGCTTATTGGATCCTTCTCTGATATCATCTGAAGCTGGCCAGTGGGTGCGTTGATTCTGGGCCTCTTGGGAAAGACTCCAGTACATGCCTATGTCAGACACTGCCTGTGACTGGGCCTGGTAAACCTGTTTGTAGCTATCAGAGATCCACAGCTTGCGGATCCCTCTGCTGAGCCTGGGTGCATCTGGGGAGGACCAAGTTACATACAAAGACTGGCTTTTACTAAAAATGGGTCCAGAAGCAGGTCAGCAAAAGTCTCAAAGTATCCATAGATCTGCTTCTACCTGCAAGCTGCTCCTTAGGCTTAGTCACCGAGAGAGTCTCTGGCTGCACTCCTCAGCATGGCTAAGTTCCACAGGGCTTAGGAAGAGGGATTCCTGTTGGTAGGGCTATTGCTTCCACTCAGGCTGATGCCACATGGAAGGGAATGCTCAGTCTCAATGTGGCTTCTTTTTTAAATCCTTGGTTATAAGGTTTCTCTGCAGCTAGTCTTCAGTTGCTTATTGAAGATGATTTTTCTATAATTTAGTTGTAATTCCAGTTTTGCCTTGGGAGAGGGTTAATATAGCTTCCACCTAATCCCCCACCATTTTGTATCCTCTTCTAGTTCCAGATTTTTGTTTTGGGGTTACCATTATATTTCATAAGCATCACTTTTTTAACAAAAGCTTTCATTTAACTCCATAACTACCTCAATTTATCTGGATTATATGCTTTTACTATGTATCTGAGTTCTTGATACTTTGATAATTTTAATTTTACATTAATTTGTGTTATCTCCACATAGCATTAGTGGAGTACCTGGCAAGTATTGCTATTCATTGTGTATTTATTAATCCTTACTTTTACAGATGAAAAAAAGTAAGTGTCAGAGAGTTTAAATAACTTCCCCAAGCTCATACAGTGACTTGGGACTTGAGCTTAAACCTATCTCATTTTGTAGTCCACATTTTTAATGACTATGCTATATTTTTGTGGAATAACAATGCTGCTACAACCAACCCACAACAAATGACAACGTAAGAGTCATGAGTATTGGACATTATTTTTTATATAATGCCATTGCAGCTTGTTTGGCCTTTTACTCACACTTTATTTTTAGGAAATACCAACATGAATTTCCATTTTTTCCATTATTATGAAGACTATAGAATGCATGATTTACAAATCAAATGTGCATATACAGACGTGGTGGCATATCTGATGACATAGATTCATAGTAATTGGCAAAAACCATCAAAATACATTGTATCATTTTCCCCAAAAGTTTTATTCCCATTGACAAATACACTCTAGTGTAGAAATTATGTACTCAGTATATTAATACAATTTCCAAAAATTACCACTTACTTTAGAACAATGTCTATATTATATCATATTACCCCCAAAAAAGGACCAGCAATTAATTAAATAGAACTTTCCCATTAAAAAGCCAACCTTTTCTAAATCTTCCATGTACTTAATATTTATTTAACTGCTAAATATTATTTAATTGTTATACTGGCATAGATGAGAAAACTCTCATTGTCCTCTGTATAACTGACTGAAATGTATAGACACGAGAGTATGAGTGTGGGCCCTTGTGTCAGACAGGCCTGAGTATGAATTCTAGTTCTGCAATTTATTAGCAGCATGGTGTAGAGAAATTTGACTAATCATTCTGTCTCATCTGTTTTCTCATCTGTAAAGTGAGGAAAGTAGTATTATTTCACTCACTAGCATGCTTTAAGTATTTAAAATATAGTCTATGTAAAGCACTTGACACATAATAAATCACTCAGTAAATGTTAGGTATAGTAATAACGATAAGGATGATTATGAAGATGATCTAAAAAGTGACTAAGTGCCCTAAAATAAGACCAGGAACCCCTATGGGGCTATATTTTCTGTAGACTATTTAGGTAATACAAGATACATAGGACTTTGGAATGGGCACAATATAATTTTCTTTGTTCCTACTGCCCTTCCCCAACACCTACAGAATAAATACACACTACACACACACAAACATATACATTCCCACATACACACAAAGTAATGGTGTAAAATTCTTCGGAAAGTTTAACACCTCTCCGAACATGAGTGAAATAGGCTGGGGGTTGTCTCAATAGGCCCCAGGCCTTTTTAAAATGCAGGATTCACATTCTACAGTAAACAACTCATGAACTAGTTAAATCAAAGCCATATGAGTGATGCATTTGTAAAAGAACAACCTGTCTACAAAACCACTGAAAGTAAATAAAATGCAGATGCAGAAATACTCGGCTTTTATTTCCACTTGTTTTTTAAAAACAGTTGAACTGTCATAAACCTCAGAAAACCAAACAACAGTCTCCAAGTGTTCTCCCTCCTTCTGCATGTAAAAATACACACATGTACACACCACCACTTAGGGCTTAATCCCTATAGTTAAAACAGCAGTAGCAAAATTAGTTCTATAAACATATATAAAGGTCACTATGATTTTTTTGTCCCCTTTTCTCTTATGAACAGGAATGAGGATGCACATAAGTACCTACAAGTTACTTTGTGTGAGACAGAAAACTACTAAATTAATGAATATATAGTGTTTTGGTCTTTGAATACTATAAATGATTTTTAAACTCATATAGCCTCCTTCAGGATTTAGGAACATTAACTCTAAACTTATTCATACTTATTGTTTTAAAACCCCTACTTTCTTTTCAGACTTCAGCTCAAATGTCCAAATATCCACAGACTTTCCCCCAATTCACTTGCCTACAACTATTGTCTACCTTTTCTGAAATGCATAATATACTCTTTGTATATTTTGAATAACACAATGTCTTCATGTAGCTATCTGTGTTTCTGTCTGTTTTAAATAACAAAGGGCAATGATGAGAGCAGAAACTGAGGTGGGTCACCTCCAATGCCCAGGCTTGGTGGAAACTCCCTGTCCAGCAGAGGTTTAAGGATCACAGATAAGAGAGAACAAAATTACCCAGACACTGTCTTTTGTCTGGGAGGAGGAGAGGTGGCAAATCTCTCTAGTGGAAAAGAGCCCCAAATGTTCCCTTCTAGTCCCTTTTATTGAGGAGGAGATTCGGGAGATACAAGGTCAAGATTTAAACCATCAATTAGCTTCAGATGCTTGGGTGACAGTTGTCAGTCACTGATCACAGATACCAATGTAAAGAACACAGAGACCAGTCTGTGTCAGGGTCTGTTAAACATCCTGATGCCATACTGACATCAGGTGCAAGGCTTCATACATTTTTTTGCTACACACTGTTTATAGTTAACTAAGAGATAAGAAAGGCAGAGCAAGCTTCAAAGCATAATATGCAGCCTTTAAATCTAATTCCCCTGGGAACCCTCTGAGTGGCCTTCAAGTCATGCCTGCCTCTGGCCTTCCTGGTTTTCTGGTCTAGTCTTACAGGCCTCTTAACGGCCTGACTCACAGCTGGGCTACCGTTCCTGAAACCATACAAAGTGGTCCCCTACGGAAACCTTGCTTAATTCATCTTTCTATCCTACCTGCAGAATCTAATCTGGTTCTAGCCAATCTCAAAGACTGCTTAATGAAGAGGAATTGCTGTTCAAGATTTTATTAAAGATAATACTAGCTAACATGCACTGAGTGTTCTTGTCAACTATTATCACACACACACACACACATACACAAAAGCACCAATAAAAACATCTTAAGTAACAAGAATTTAATTTTCTTGCTCACACATCTGGAAATTAGCTGCTACAGATTTCCTTCAGGCTGTATAGGTCAGCTGGGTTGTTTCCAGATTTTCAGTTAGTTTCAGTTCTCCACATGTTTCATTCTGAAGCCCAGGCAGAGCTAGCAGCAGCTACCTTGGGAAAGTTTTGCTTATAGAGTTGTTTTCCAACTTAGCAAGTAAAATTTCTGAGCCTTTAATATTTATCAATATGCCATACAGAGTAGCAGCTATTCACTGAGAAATAAGCCTAAGTAGAAATACACTGGTCTCATCACGGTTATTTTTCATGAGTTTAAAAACATACCCACACACATTCATTTAATCACTTATTCTGCAAGTATTTAATTGAGCACCAACACTGTCAGGCATTAAATTAGGCCTTGGGGGATATAGGCAATAATTGAAACAAAGCACTCAGGAATCTTACATTATTTTAATGGAAAGGAGGAATCTGACTATAAGCACATACATATAAGTAAATAAAAGTCACAAAGAAAAATAAAACACAGTGAATGAAATAGAGTAGAACAAGGTGAGATGGCAGAGCTTGGCATTTTATAAAAGGTGACTGAGTAAGGCCCAAATATGATTTTGAACAGAGGTTTGAATGAAGGAGTGAAGCAGGTAGATATATTGAGAAGGGTTTGCATGGAGAAAGCATTTTGGAACTAATTTCAGGTGATTCACGGAGCTTTCTGCAGCCCAATGATAAATTTCAGTTCAAAATTCAGTTCTTACTAAAGATGAAAATTTGGGATTCCAGTTGAACAATTATATTAGGCAATAAATGGCCTGAAGCATGATTCTAAGTCCAATCTAGATGGGAGAATTTTCAGAATAAGAGTTATTCTTATGAGGTTATGTTTCATAAAATCTTCTCTACAAAACAGTCATTTTCTTGCACTTCTCTTTTTCTTCTTCCTACTTTAATGCATTTAAAATATATGCCTTGATCACTTCCAAATAGTATCTATACCATCATATGTCCACTTAACCATTCTCAACATTTCCAGTCTTGCTCCTAATAGATCTTTCACGGTGCGATCAGGGTTATATTTTCAAAATTCAGTTTAAATCATGATACTCACCTCCTCTAATAACTTAAATGGTTTTCCTCTGACTCAAGAATAAATTCTCTGTCATCAAACAAGAACCTAAGATTTCAGAAGTTCTGGACTCAAGCTACCTGCCCAAATTTGTTTTTCAGTAAATCCTTTTATATCTGCTGCATTGACTTCATTGCCATTTCCTGATTACCTCCTGCATTTCAAACTTATTGAATTACATCATAGACACTTTCTTACCAAAGTTCTCTCCTCCATGTGCTCCATGTCGCAGGCTTTTAGATATTCTTTAAACTGAATTTAGAATTGATTTGCCTTTTAAAAGTACCATAAATATAGTAGATTACTAAATAAGTAGAGAAGCCTATTAGATTTAGGAAGGGCCTTTTCTTACTGTAAATACAAATGTCTTTTTCTATTAAAATCAGTGGAATAAATTCATCTGCATTTTTATCTCCTAAATATGGTTACTGATGACTTTAGATGAACATTTTACAGAGTATGTCAAGACAAATCTTAGAAAAGATGCATGAAAACCAAATATTTCTAAGAGGTGTTAAATTTCAGTTTTCCTTGTGGCATAGAAAATTGGGGATTTTAAAACAATTCTGCCATAGTTCCAACAACTAAACACCTTTACTCCTGCCACCTAATTACTTTGATGACAACAAAAACATAGTTTTTAGTGATAACTTTATATTTACAAATTCTTGTCAGTCCTTTAGTTTTTGTTATATCTCTACTTATAATTTTTTCTGCAGATCCTCACATCAGAAAGCAAAGATAGATTCCCAATAAAGCTGGTGGATTTGCGGAGACTTCCAGCCAAGATGGAAACCTAGGCAGACACGCTGCATCTTCCTCCACAACTAAGAAGGAATACAACTACCTCCAAACTAGATACAACCAAAAGTTCCAGAAAATTGAACTGTGTGGAAGTCCAACAAACAAAGATATAAAGAAGAAATACTCACCCAGACACATAGGAAGGATGGAGCCGGGGTGGAGAGGACGCGGTGTGGTGGTGGCAGCAGTGGCAGTGGCGGGCCAGCAGAAAGCACAGTCACATGTTTTAAAAAGTGAGGAGGGACACCTGGGGAGCGCTCCTAGCCCCAGACCAGACCGCACAGCTCATGTTCCCAGCACCAGGGAAGATCAAGCCTCATTGTTTCTGACTGTGCAAACCAGTGGGGGTTGGGACAGAGAAAGAAACTGCCCATCTCTTGGCAGAGACTGCTTGTTTAAAGGGCCCCCATAGTCCTAGAACATCAGCAGACCCACACACTCTGGGAACAATGGCCAGGGCAGCAGCTAGAGAGATGCCAGTCCCATACGGACATGGAGAAGTGCCTGGAAAAGGGGCAAGTGCTGAGCAAGAGGCATTGTTCCCTCTCAGACACCTCCCCCACATACAGCGTCAACACGTGGTGAAACAGGTTGCCCTCTACTAAAAAATACCTAAGGCTCTGCCTCTTACACTGTAACAGGTGCAAGAGCTCTACCTAAGACACAGAGGCAAACAAACACAGGAGCATGTCAAGGTGAGGAGACAGAGAAGTATGGCCCAAAAGATGGAAGGAATTAAGGTTCCAGTGGAAGAACTAAGTGATGAGGAGATAGCCAACCTAACAAATGAGATAGCCAACCTAACAGATGTAGAGTTCAAAACACTGGTGATAAAGATGCTCACAGGCTTGACAGATAAACTTAAGTACAGTAAACGCATAAAAGAAGAAGTGAAGGTTATGCTAAATGAAATGAAGGAAAAGCCACATAAAACCAATGGTGAAGGGAAGAAAACTGAGTTTCAAATCAATGACTTGGAACATAAGGGGAAAAAAATGCAGTCAACCAGTACAGAATGAGGAGACAAGAATTGAAAACAATGAGAAGAGGCTTAGGAACCTCTGGGACAACTTCAAACAGGCTAACATCTGAACCATAGAGGTGCCAGAAGAAGAGGAAGAGCAAGAAATTGAAAACTTATGTAAGAAAATAATGAAGAAAAACTCTCCAAATATGGCATAGGAAATAGACATACAAGTCCAGGAAGCACAGAGAGTCCCAAACAAGCTAGACCCAAAAAGCACCACACCAAGACACATCATAATTAAAATGCCAAAGGTAAAAGAGAATCTTAAAAGCAGCAAGAGAAAAGCAGAGAGTTTCCTGCAAAGGAGTGCCTATAAGATTATCAGCTGATTTCTCAAAAGGAACTCTGCAGCCAAGTATGGACTGGCAAAAGTATTCAAGGTGATGAAAAGCAAGGACCTATAACCAAGATTACTCTATCCAGCAAAGCTATCATTTGGAATGGAAGGGCAGATGAAGTGCTTCCTAGACAAGGTGAAGCTAAAGGAGTTCATCATCACCAAGCCCTTATTATATGAAATGTCAAAGGCACTTACTTAAGAAAAGGAGGATCAAAACTATGAACACTAAAATGACAACAAACTCACTACTATCAACAACTGAATCTAAAAAATAAAAACAAAATTCAACTAAGCAAAGCAGAATAGGAATAGAATCATAGGTATGGGGATCATTTGGAGAGTTATCATCTGGGAGGGGGAAGAGTGAAAAATGAGCAAATGCTGCAGGGACTAAAAAGCATAATTGGTTGGTACAAAATAGACAGGGGGAAGTTAGGAATAATATAGGAAAGGGTGAAGCCAAAGAACTTATATGCAGGACCCATGGACACGAACTAAGGGGGGTGGGATTGCTGGAGGGAAAGGGGGTACTGGGCAGAGGGGAGCAAAGGAAAAAAATTGGAACTACTGTAACAACATAATCAATGAAATATACTTTTTTAAAAAGCTGGTGGATTTGCATAAAAACTGAGTGCCCTTTTTCATTGTTTGCTTTTTAAAAATTACTGTAGGTGTGTATATGAGTAAAAGTTCTCCAACACTTAAAGATTAAAAACAAAAACTTCAGCAATAATAAAGTGTATGTCATTAACCTGTAAATTTACAAATACAAAAAGGGTGAGACAGGATTATTTTCTCCTGGACTGAACAGAGAATTAAATAGCTTCTTTAAAATGTGATTTCTTTTTATACCCTTGCAGTTTTACTTACAGAAATGTCAGGAGATGTTAGCTAGCTGCAGGTTTTGTATGTATCCCTTTTCCAATTCTACTATAACTACTGGCTTATAAAATGCAGGCTCAGTCCCCTCAACTGCTATATTCAGGAACATATGACCTTGGGGAACCCTGGCCAATTCAGCAACAAAAGCTGCTCAGGACTGTTTTGATAAGTAGCACTCATAAGAGTTCTGTTTAAAAAATTGCTTGTTTAATTCTCTCCAGGTTCACCCATGCTGGAGAGTATCATGCTAAGTGAAATAAAACAGTCAGAGAAAGACAAGTAGCCTTTGATTTCACTTGTATGTGCGATCCAATGAATGAAATAAACAAACAAACAAAATAGAAACAGACTCATAGACACAGAGAATAGACCGACAGCTGTCAGAGCGGAGGAGGTGGGGGCTGGGTGAAAACGGTGAAGGGATTACGAAAAAAGAGACACACACAGTATGGAGATCACCAGAGGAAAATGGGGTGCGGGGAGGTGGAAGAGGGTGAAGGTTGGATAAATGGTGACGGAAGGAGATGTGACTTGAAGTGGTGAACACACAATACCATGTACAGATGACATGTTGTAGAACTATACACCTGAAACCTGTATAATTTTATCGGCCAATGTCACCTCAATAAATTAAATAAAAAACAAATTTTTTTTTTTTTACATTTCATGGACCAGTAAAGCAAAATAACAGAAAAAGAAAACCACGGGAAATGTTTGCAGACACTTTATCGGGCAAAGCTATAAAACTACATGCACATTTGTGCACTCACACACTGACACATATATACTCTACTCTGTTAAGTAACAGCTAATATTTATCATGCCAGTGACCTGGGCAAAGCACTTTCCATGCATTAGCTCTGGTTCTCCCTACAATAACCTTAGGAAAGCAGTACCATTACTAACCTCACTGCAGAGTTGAGCAAAGTAAGTTTTAAAGCACTTTCATCACTTTCATAAGGTTGCAGAATTTGATGTAAAATGGGTGCCCTGCAAGCAAGACAACTTTGCAGCCAGAGCTTCACGTTTCAGCTCTCATGACAAACTGCTTCTGTCAGATGAGCTGCAGTACACTGTCTTCCACAGAGACCATTATAAGAGAAACACCTTTGAACACCAAAAGAGTAAGAAGGATAATTTAGAATAATAAAGATTTTTTTTCCAGTGTACTGTATCTAGCTTACTTAAAGCAACTGATTAATTGATTTTACTGCTGACAAGTGAAACCTTTGTTATAGACAAGCACTAAGGGATCACTGGGTTAGCTCCTTTGTGTGGCTTTTAATAGGATCCTTCTAGAAGTTTCTGAGTTGTGATCATATAGAAATGAATCTAATAGTATAATAGCAGGCCAACAGCATTCTTTAAAGCGTACTTTAAGTAGGCAGTTGCCTGCTGAACTTATGGATATAGTTGTGCAGAAACACTGATCTTTAAATCAAGGGACTTGGCTTTAATTCTGACTCTGCTACAAGGCTCCCCTCCTATCTCATATGCCGTTTTAAGGATTGATTGAAAAAATAAAAGTGAAGTACTTAACAAAAGGCCTGAAACATAATAGTAGATTATTTTATTTTATTTATTTATTTTATTGTTTATACTATGACACTTGTCCCCACTTTCCCCGCTTTGCCCACCTCCACTCAGCCCTCACCTTCCCCTCCCTCAGGCCATCACCACACCATCGGAGTCATTGGATTATTTTAAATATAACAGGTCAAAGTCAAGTCATCTCTGGACTTCAGTTCCCTTAAAAGTAAAGATTCAATTATTTTGAAAGAACCTAGAACGTTTGTCCACAAATAGTAAACAACTTTAGCATAGAAAGTAAAAATTATTTTTATCAAGAGACACTTTCACTTTGAGTTAAACGTCAGAGATTTTGAAAATGAATATTCAAAATCTACATAACTTGTAACCTCCACATAGCAGGTTTGAAAAGACTTTAGAAGAAAATTGATTCAATGTCTACCTCTTTATCATTGAAGACACTAAGAACAAGAGAAGTTAACTGACAGATGGTCAGTAACTGAGATAGAATTCCTGAAATCCTGTGATAATACTCTTTATGTTACATCACAGCTATTAATATACCTGAATAATTATATAAACTTTTGTCATAAATTGAAGTTAATGAAAATATTTTAGTCTTCAGACTTTTGGACCCTTGAATGATTTTAATTATTTTCAGTTAAAAGTGGGTGAGATGTTCTTAAAAAGCAATTTTAGTTTTTCTAGTACAATAAGGATTTTTTTTTATTTATGTGATTCTTGTTTCATCTCAAAACAATAAGCCTGATACAGTCACTTAAATAATTCACCTCTTGGTAGGTATTTTAGTCAATTCCAGAGTACAATGTCTCTATATTAGTGATAAAATTGGATTTGACTTTGTGCATTTTAGCATCTTTTCAGTGTTTATATGGAACATTCTGAATCAGCTATTAAAATAATTAAGAGGGGTAAAAAATATTTAGCATGCAACAAAGATTTCTGCAAAATGTTAATTTCTGTCAAATAAGTGAATCTATGCACAGATGCCTCCTGACAGAGGCTGTGGTTCCGAAGTGCCTTGCATGCCAAATAACTTGTTTACCCCCTCAATGTTTGCCAAGTTTACTGTCAATTTACAAATAATTTCCATTTTGCTGTTTATTCCACCGCTTTTTGATGGATATGTCTTCCAGACTTTTATCTTGCATGCAGATAAACTAATTAATATTTTCCCTTCAGGCAAATATTTTTTTTCTTAGATTTAAATGTGGGTTAGATTCTTTTTCGTTTCCATATGCTTTGTTCTGTCAATCATCTATGTTCCGTGTTACTAAAAACGTACTTCAGTGGATAGCAATTTCTAACTTTCACAAATTACACTCACACGGACACACACACACTGAACTTATCTAATACTTTATACATATAGACATATAGTGTGGGTTCAATCAGAAAAAATACCTTTGTGATAACATCCAAATTTGAGAAACTAACTTCCAAAGTCGGAAAGAACATACTTGAAATCACCTTGGCATTCTTATAATGACCCTATTGTGCTTGGTTATTGATGTACTAAAACTCAAAGTTTCCCACTGTATTTATGCTTGAAGTAGAGATTATATAGTGTCTCTTCACACCTGTGTCTGTTTTTAAACATTCTTAAGATAAATATGAAAATGGAATTAGATGCAAACACAGGCAAGGTACAAACCTAAATACAAAGAAAAACATAGCAAACATCACTAGAAAATATGTAGCCAAGTTTTAGACAATGATATACTGCTTTCTTTTCGAACACATGTTTTTCAGATTTTTTTTGTTTATTTATTTATTTATTTATTTATTTATTTATTTATTTATTTGAAAGAGAGGGGAAGAGAGGGAGAAAGAGATAGAGAGTAACATCGATGTGAAAAACAGTGATTGGTTGCCCCTTTTAGGCACCCTGACCAGGAACTGAAGCTGCAATGTAGGCATTTGCCTTAACCAGGAATGGAACCAATGGCCTTTCCTTTGGCGGGATGATGCCCAACCCAGTGAGTCACACCAGTCAGAGCTGAACACATTTTATATGAGTAAAACTGTGCTAGCTCCAAAATAGCTGTTATTTCTTTTCTTTTTATTAAATATTGGGGTGACATTGGTTGATAAGATCATACAACTTTCAAGTGGATATTTCTATTGCACACGATCTGTGTACTATTGTATTGTGCCCACAACCCAAAGTCAGATCATCTTCCATCACCATTTATCTGACCTTATTTAGCATTACTACCTCAATCCTCCTTCCCTCTGGTAACCACCTTACTGTTGTCTGTGTCTAAGGTTTTTGTTTCAAAACAGCTGTTATTTTAATGTAAAATGTGTTAGAATATTAATTTGAAATATTAATTATGAATTTGTTTTTCTCTTTTACTACATGTAATTTACTTATACCAGTGGCCATTCATTTAGCTCAGGCAATTAGGGCATTTTACCTTTGCAATCTGAGAAGAAATGCAAAGAAAACAAAAGGATTCCATTTATTACAGAGAAAGAGTTTGATAGACTAGTTTTGTGTTTGTTATATATAAGTGGAATTATACCATCTACTATTTTTTCTCTCTTCTTTTACTCACTTTTTTTTTACTTGAGTGATTTTGAGATTCACCAGTGTTTTCCACTCACATGTCAGTAAACCTGAAAGTGGCTTCCAGTGTATGACTCTTACAAATAAAGTGTTGTAAATATTTGAATATAAGTCTTGGCATAGATATATGTTTTTTATTTTTGCTAGGACATGAAGGTATGTTTAATGTTTTATGAAACTACCTGTTTTCTAACATTTTAATTTCTACCACCAACATGTGATGTGAGACTTTCATTTCTCCCACATCAATCTCAATGATTGGTATAGTCAGCTTTTTAAAAAAATACTTCAACCATTAAAATGGGCATATAGTGGCTTCTTGTTGTGATTTTAGTTGAATTTCCTTGATGACTAAAGTGTTGAGCATCTTTTTATATATTTATTGGTCATTTGTACATTTCTATGGGGAAATGTCTATTTAAATCTTTTGCTCATTTGTGTGGATGATAAGAGGTTGTCTTATTATTGATAAAGTAAGAATTATTTTTATATCCTGGATATGAGTCTTTTGCTTGACATATGTTGCGATATTCTTTGCCAAATATGTGGCTTGTCTTTTCATGCTTTTAATAATGTCTTTTGAAGGTTGTTTTTATTTTTAATAAATTTTATCAATTTGTCATTGATGACTCATATTTTTGGTGTTGTATCTAAGAAATCTTTGCCTGTCCTAGGTTCACAAAGCTATTCTGTAATATTTGGTTCTAGAAGTCCTATAGTTTTAGGTTTTACATCTATAATAATCCATTTTGAGATTATTTTTGAGTATGGTGTGGGGGGGGGCACGGTTTATTTTTTTTTCCCTGTGGGTATCCAATGGATCCAGCACTAGTTGTTGAAAGGACTTTCATTGAATTACCTTGACCTTTGGTTAAAAAAAAAAAAAAAGTGACAAGTCACCTATTTCTGGGTCTGTATCTGAACTCTGTTCTGTTACATGGATCTATTGGTCTGTCTTTTTACAAATACTACTTTGTCTTGGTTATTATGGTTTATAGTATGTTTCCTTTGGTACATTGTGTTAATTTGAAATGTACAGGATAATGTTTTAATATATGTATATATTGTGAAAGGATTACCAAAATAACTTTAGTTAACATCTATCACCACACATAGTTACAATTTTTGAAAGATCAATATGCAAAAACCAACTGTAATTGTTTTTTATTCCCATCTCTCCACCCACCCTCTTTGGCAACCATCAACTTATTCTCTATATTTATCATGCTTCTGTTTTTATTTGTTTCTTAATTTTTTTTAGATTCCACAAATAAGTGAGATCATATGGTAATTGTCTTTCTCTGTCTGACTTTTTCACGTAGCATAATACCTCTAAATCCATCCATCCATGCTACCACAAAGTATAAGATTTATTCTCTTTTATTGTGGAATAATATCCCATTGTGTACATATATACCATATATTCTTTTTCCACTCATCTATTGATGAACATCTAAGTTGTTTCCATATCTTTCCTGTTAATAGTTATATTGCAATAAACATAGGGGTGCATATATCTTTTCAAATTAGTGTTTTTGTTTTCTTAAGCTAAATACCATGTCAAATTACCGATTCATATGAAAACACTATTAATATTTTTATGAATCTCCATAATGCCTTCCATGGTGGCTGCACTAATTTAGAATCCCACCAGCAGTGTACAAAGTTTCACTTTTCTCCAAATCCTCACTAACATTTGATATTTATTGATTTTTTTATGATAGCCTTTATAACAGATGTAAAGTGATATCTCATTTTGTTTTTTTTTATACTTATTTGTTTATTTATGTTTAGAAAGAGGAGAAGAGAGAGAGAAAGAGAAGGAGAGAAACATCCATGTGTGGTTGCCTCTCTTACACCAGCAACTGGGGACCTGGCCCACCACCCAGGCCTGTGCCCTGACTGGGAATAAAACTAGCAACTCTTTGGTTCTCAGGCCAGCACTCAATCCACTGAGTTGCACGGGCCAGGGATCATTTTGGTTTTAATTTACATTTTCCTGACTGTTAGTGATGTTGAGCATCTATATGCCTGTTTGATATCGGTATATCCTATTGTGAGAAATGTCTATTCAGGATTTCTGCTCATTTTTAAATTTATTTTATTTTTTAGGTATATTTTATGAGTTCTATTGTTGCAAGAGTCCCAATTTTATCCCTTTGCTCCTCTCTGCCCAGTACCCCCTTCCCTCCAACAATCCCATCCCTCTTAGTTCATGTCCATGGGTCATGCATATAAGTTCTTTGGCTTCACCCTTTCCTATATTATTCTTCACTTCCCCCTGTCTATTTTGTACCAACAACTTATGCTTCTTAATCCCCGCACCATTTCCCCATTTCTCCACCTTCCTCCACCCAGCTGATAACCCTCCAAATGATCCCCATACCTATGATTCTGTTCCTATTTTGGTTTGCTTAGTTGGATTTTGTTTTTACTTTTTAGGTTCAGTTCTTGATAGTTGTGAGTTTGTTGTCATTTTAATGTTCATGATTTTGACCTTTTTTTCCTTAAGTAAGCCCCTTTGACATTTCATATAACAATAGCTTTGTGATGATGAACTCCTTTAGCTTTGCCTTGTCTGGGAAGCACTTCATCTGCCCTTCCATCCTAAATGATAACTTTGATGGATAGAGGAATCTTGGTTGTGGGTCCTTGCTTTTCATCACCTTGAATACTTCTTGCCAGTCCTTTCTTGCCTGCAAAGTTTCTTTTGAGAAATCAGATGATATTCCTATAGGTACCCCTTTGTAGGTAACTCTCTGCTTTTCTCTTGCTGCTTTTAAGATTCTTTCTTTATCTTTCACCTTTGGCGTTTTAATTAAGATGTGTCTTGGTGTGGTCTTTTTCGGGTCTAGCTTGTTTGGGACTCTCTGTTCTTCCTAGACTTATATATGTGTATTTCCTTTGCCAAATTTGGGGAGTTTTCCTTCATTATTTTCTCACATAAGTTTTCAATTTCTTGCTCTTCCTCTTCTCCTTCTGACGCTCCTGTGATTCCGATGTCAGCATGTTTTAAGTTGTCCCAGAGGTTCTTAAGCCTCTCCTCATTTTTTACAATTCTTGTTTCCTTGTTCTGTACTGGTTGACTGTTTTTTTTTGTTTTTGTTTTTTTCTTCTTTATGTTCCAAATCATTGATCTGAATCCTGGTTTCCTTCCCTTCACCAATGGTTTTGTGTGGTTTTTCCTCCATATCATTTAGCATAGCCTTCACTTCTTCCCTGATGCATTTGTTGTACTTAAGCATATCTGTCGAGCCTGCGAGCATCTTTATCACCAGTGTTTTGAACTCTTCTTCTGTTAGGTTGGCTATCTCCTCATCACTTAGTTGTCACACTGGAATCTTGATCTGTTCCTCCTTTGGGGCCATACTTCTCTGTCTTCTCATCTTGACAGGATCCCGTGTTTGTTTGACTCTGTGTCTTAGACAGAGCCTAAGGGATTCATCAGTACAGGCAACCTGTTTCACCACGTTGTGGCACTGTGTGGGGGGGAGGGGGTCTGAAAGGGAACAATGCCACTTGCTCAGCACTTGCTCCCCTTCCAGGCACTTCTACCACTTCTGTATGGGCCTGGTGCCTCTCTAGCTATTGCCCCGGTCGTGGTTCCCAGAGCGGGTAAGTCTGTGGACCTTCTAGGAGCCTGGGAGCCCGTTATACAAGCAGATTCTGCTGAGAGAACGGCATTTTCTTCCTCCACCCCAACCACCACTGGTCTGCACAGTCAAAAGCAATGAGGCTTTATTTTCCCTGGCACTGGTCTGATCTGGTGCAGGTAGAGCTCCCCAGGTGTCCCTCCCAACTTTTTAAAATGGGTCACTGCTTTCTGTGGACCCATCGCTGCTGCTGCTCCTGCCGCCACCACACCGCATCGTCTCTGCCCCAGCTCCGCCCATCCTACCTGTCTGGATGAGTATTTGTTCTTTACATCTTTGTTTGTTGGACTTCCATGCAGCTCGATTTTCTGAAACTTCTGGTTGTCTCTAGTTTTGAGGTAGTTGTATTCCTTCTTAGTTGTGGAAGGAGACACAGCGTGTCTGTCTAGGCCTCCATCTTGGCCAGAAGTCCTCATTTTTTAGTTTAATTGGTTTTTTTTTTTTTTTTTTTGCTCTTCAGTTGTATAATTTTTTATATATTTCAGATATTAATATCTTATCTAACATATCATTTGTGAATACCTTCTCCCATTCATTAGTTTGTCTTTTTGTTTTGTTGATAGAATAGGTGTTATTTTTCATGAATGATTTCCAAAAGACAAAATACTAAAGAACTCATGGTTTAAAGTTTATTACATAAATAATATATTTGAAAGAATATATGATGAGCAAAAGTATCCTATTAGAGACTAAAACTCATTGGACTAGAGAGCAAGAGAGGAAATCTCACAGTGGAAGAACTCATGGAACTTACCTGGCCTGGGTCAGATAGTCTCACCCGCAACGACAATATAGTACTTTCAGTCCTCCAAGGAAAAATTCCCAACATCTGGGACCAGAATTCTACTACTTAACACCTCCAACACCATGATACTTAAGGAAATTGTAGGGAACCAGGTGCACCTGCTACCTGAAGGAGCAACTGGAAGGAGAGAGAAGACTGATAGAATGGTCATTTGATAGGGACTTGCAGTCTATTCCACCCATCAGTGAATTACATACAGTATCTTTGTCCTTTAATGTTTTAGGGCATGACTGTAATGAAAATACTGAATTTAATTACCTCTGTTATCAAGAAAAGCTGTTAATATCAAACTCTGATTACACTAGCCCCCAAAACCATCATTTTATTTTTAAATAATCTTGTTAACTTTCAGAAGCTATTCATATGCAATTGTTCAGAAAAGTTTTTATAAGTTGGTTGAGATTTACTGTTTGAATAAATTGAATTCAGTCAATATACAGCCTGTTTACATGATATCTAATGGTCATGTCTCACAATAAAAATTCCATGTGTTAATGTATGTCAGATTAATTTGCCTACAAGTTTGATTTGGTTATATTGTAAAATGCAAGCAAGTGTTCACCTTTACAGTTTGTTACATATTTCTGTATGTGAAGTGAGCTTTATTCTCTGTCTCAATGTAAAAATAATTATTGTTGTTGTTATTAAGAACACATTGTATATAACCACTGAATCAAATATTTTTTAATTTAAAGATTTTAGAGAGATAAAAGGAGAGAGAGAGAGAGAGAGAGAGAGAGAGAGAGAGAGAGAGAGACATCATTTGTTGCTCCACTTATCTATGCATTCATTGGTAGATTTTTGTATGTGCCCAGACCAGGAACCAATCCTGTAACCTTGGTGTATTGGGACAACTCTGTAACCAAGTAAGCAACCCAGCCAGGACAAATATTTTAAGCAAGTAAAAACATATACCCTCCAAATTATCCATTTGTTCTGAAAGTTGATTGTTTCTTTGTTTTGGTTAAAAATATTCTCAACAAAAACATTTGAGCTGGAGGCTCTGTGTCAAATATCACTAATAACAGATTTCAGGTAAGTGAAGGTGTTACAGAAACGGGGGAGTCCAAAAATCCCCAGAGTTTGCGGCTGGGGGATGGGGATAAGGAAGCAGTTTTCAGAATGCCTCCACATGCCTGAGGCTGGTGGCTAGTGTCTTTGTTATGCAAAATGGCTTTAATGCTTCCAAGGCCTCAGGTAGATGGGAGGGGACTGGGACCAGGGGATGTTATGGAGAAAGCACACAGAGCCTGCCTGAGGTTCTGTGAATGGTCAGGACTGGTTACCGCACCCACTGCGTCAGAGGACGCAGTCAGGGATTTAAAAATAAGCAGCAGACATTTTAGCCAGGCTGACCGTGAGGATTTAACTGGGGACAGGCTGATCATGTGAATTTAACTGGGACTGACGATGCAGTTTTAAGGAAGGGACATACCTTGCTGCTTTGAAAAGGAACAGACTGACCATGTGGATTACAAAAGGCCTAACTATGCAGTTTACAAGGAGGCTAAGAATGCATGAGGTTCTGGATTAAAAGCTGGTGGACCCCATAACACAGATGAGGTCTCCCCAATCAGGGTTTAATGATTGGCAGCTCCCGGTAAAGCTGAACTGTGTTTGGAAAGTAGAGAAACAGTTTCTCTAACTTTTCTAAAACTAGCCTGGTTTCGTAGGAGGGAGGCAAGGATATGTGTTTATGGGTGTTTTAAAGAACATAAGACTTAACAACAGAAATCCGCAAATAATCTAAATCTATATAAGTGTTAAATAAACAATTCTTTTTCTTTTCACTAAACTCTGGAATTGAGAGTTATAATTCTGGCAGTGGGCAATTGGGCCCCTGACTAAAGAGCCCGTGGGTTTGTTTTCAATTGGAGCAGCCCAGGGGTTCTGTAACAAAGGGATGGCTATTTTATGAAGAATAGTGAATAGCTGTTAACCCTGGCTGGTTTGGCTCAGTGGATTGAGCGTCGGCCTGCGAGCTAAGTGTCGCTGGTTCGATCTTCCAGTCAGGGCACATCAGAGAAGGAAAACTCTGACTCCAAAAAACCTCCGCTGCCTTGCGGCATACCTCTTCAGGGGAAAGGCTAAGGGAGTAAACCCCGACAGAAAAGCCGGAGCCGGAGTCCCTAAGGCAGTTTGACGTTGTAGTCAACACCGGCAACTCCTGCGGCGCACCTGAAGCCAAGCTGTATTGACTCCGTCTTTCCCTTGGACCCTTCAGCTGCAAAGAGAGGGGGGGTCTGCTGCATGGGCAACAGCAGACCCTCCATATCACCCTGCCCAGGCTCTGTAGCTTCAGCTTCACTGGAGAGGACACTCCAGCGTCATCGCAAGATGTCGATTCAACACGGGAGGAGACAGATACCGTGTCACTCCCGAGTCGGACTGCACAGCCATTCTCGGCGGTGCAGATAGACTCTTAAGAAGCTATACCATCGTCTCTCGAGACGGACGGCTGCCGACGATGACGAGTGAATAGCTGTTGATAATGGCACTAAAGAGAGAAAAAGCATGTGTTCATCATGCATCAAAGACTTCTAGCATTTAAAAAAGGAAAATCTTTGTTCTATACGAATAAAATTGTTTTCATGATTCAATACCAATCACGTGCTAAAGCAAGGAATAGACTGAAAAATTACTTGAAAACTCTTACTATCATGATTTTACAAGTTCTTAAGATTTTCAAAATAATTTATAAAATACAATATGCAAAATAAATGTTTACTTTGAGAGAATAATGGAAACAATTCCTCCTAAAGTTCATACAAGGCTTGTGTGGAAAAAGTCCAGCCATTGTTAGTATAACGAGAACAGTTTGTGTGACATCGATGTAACCCGGCAGCCAAGGAGAGCAGACTGGAATGCGCACACGTGAACAATGATGACTTCACTGTACTAGTCAGTGGGGGCGGTAGGTGGTTATCACATTCAAAATGACTGAGCGAGTAGAGCAACGAATCAGCATCAACTTTTGTGTTAAGTTTGAGCATTCCTCTGCAGAAACTATTCAGATGACTCAGAAGGCCGCAGCTGTGGGCAACTGGTGATTGGCAGCTTCATCATGACAACATGCCCGCCCATGCATCACTTCTCATGCAGAGTGTTTTAGTGAAACATCAAATCACCCAGGTGACTCAGCCCCCTACAGCCCAGATTTGATGCCTTGTGACCTCTGGCTTTTCCAAAAACTAAAATCACCTTTGAAAAGGAAGAGGTTTCAGACCATCAATGAGATTCAGGAAAATACAATGGGGCAACTGATGGCGATTCCAGCAAAGGATTTTGCAGAGTGTTTTGACAGTGGAGGAGACACTGGGAGAACTGTGTGAGGTCCCAAGGTGCCTACTTTGAAAGGGACTGAGTCATCATTGTCCTGTGTACAATGTTTCTTGTGTTCTGTATCTTCTTCAATAAATGTCTCTATATTTCATAGTACATGGCTGTATACCTTCTGGACAGATCTCGTATATATAGTACAATAGAATAATACTCTACTCATCAATAAAATAAAATACTGTCATTTGTGACAACATCGATGAATCTTGAAAATATTATGCAAATAAAATAAATCAGACAGAAAAAGTCAAGAACCATATGACTTCACTCTTAAAACTGACAGCAAAAAATGAACAAACAAAACAAACGCATACACACAAACAACATAGAGTGGTTACCAGAGGGGAAGGGGGT
Organism: Furipterus horrens; assembly: GCF_987537825.1. NCBI lineage: Eukaryota > Metazoa > Chordata > Mammalia > Chiroptera > Furipteridae > Furipterus > Furipterus horrens. The sequence continues at coordinate 4,630,287 of NW_028327187.1, forward strand.
AAGGAGAGGGTAAAGGTAATGGAAGGAGATTTGACTATGGATACAGATACAGATGATGTATTATTGAAATCTATATAATTTTATTAATTAATATTACCTGGATAAATTTAATAAAAGTTTTGAAAAAAATAAAAATCAAGTTGTTTTAAAATGAAAATTAAAATACATAAATATTAACACATGTTTGTATACTTTTACCTTATTTTATTTTTTTGAGGATTATTTATTTGCTTGTTTGTTTTTAGAGAGAGAGGAAAGGAGAAAGAGAGGGAGAGAAACATCACTGTGTGGTTGCCTCTCACTCATGCCCCCAGTTGGGGACCTGACGTACAATCTGGTCATGTGCCCTGACTGGGAATTGAACCAGCAATGCTTGGTTCACAGGCTTACACTCAATCCAGTGAGCTACAGCAGCCAGGGCCACTTTTACCATATTTTAAATTGGTCTTATGTAAAAATAAAATTCTGGTTGGTGAACAAAAAGTAATGATGGTCCATTGACCCGTGGAGAAGTGCCATAGAGGAGAAGCACCTTCAAAATATTTTACACAAGTATGTTTTCGAGCTCTGTGGATTAGCTGAACCTAGCTTATTTGCATTGTATATTTTGCAACCATTAGAATAGGGCTTGACAATCTTGCATGAATATGAGAAACTCCTGGGGAGCTTGTTAAAGTGTAAATTCAGGGACCTGCTTCTCAGCAATCCTGATTCCACACTGAAGAAGTACTTTTCTAGGCTACTAGAAGTATTGCTATTTAGCACTTCTTACAAAAACAAGTCATCTAGAGAAAAATACATAGTTTGAAAATACCGCTGGAAGAAAGCTATACTTAAAAGTCACAGGAAAATTTTAAAACACTTTAAAAGCTTTTATGACATTTTAAAGCAAATAGACAATATTCTAAGAGTCTCTTGCTCAGGAGAATAGTTCTGTTATCTGCAGCTGCCAACTGTGCTACATTTGGAGTTTATGCATTACATCTTTTCTGTGTTTGTTTTTTGTCTTCATTGTAAAAGAAGAATTAATAACCTCAATTTTAATACAGATTGTTCGCACATGAAAGTGGCAAGACAAACATGAGTCTGATAAGTTGATATTTTAAATCAAACCTCAATTCTATTAATACTTTGCAAACTCATTAAGTATCTGAGATGGACTAGGAAATATGGTGTGAACATTGTACTCGCAACTTCCGAAGGCTTACCTAAGAAATTTGTCCAATAATTCCTTAACAGCCTCGAGACAAAAAAAAAAAAAAAAAAAGCTTGTGCCTAGGAATTCCATTTCACTAAATATCTCCCTGACATTAATTGTGAGTTGATTATCTAATGGTAATGATTTCACTTCCAGTCAGGGCACATCAGAGAAGGAAAACTCTGACTCCAAAAAAAAACCTCCGCTGCCTTGCGGCATACCTCTTCAGGGGAAAGGCTAAGGGAGTAAACCCCGACAGAAAATCCGGAGCCGGAGTCCCTAAGGCGGTTTGACGTTGTAGTCAACACCGGCAACTCCTGCGGCGCACCTGAAGCCAAGGTGTATTGACTCCGTCTTTCCCTTGGACCCTTCAGCTGCGAAGAGAGGGGGGGTCTGCTGCATGGGCAACAGCAGACCCTCCATATCACCCTGCCCAGGCTCTGTAGCTTCATCGCAAGATGTCGATTCAACACGGGAGGAGACAGATACGATGTCACTCCCGAGTCGGACTGCACAGCCATTCTCGGCGGTGCAGATAGACTCTTAAGAAGCTACACCATCGTCTCTCGAGACGGACGGCTGCCGACAACGACGAATGATTTCACTGACTTCTTATTAGCCTGAGAGCAATTATACTTCTTTTCAAAATAATATTGAGGTACAATAAGGTAAGCACAAGGCTTCAAATAAAACAGCTTTTTTTTTTTTTTTCTATTTTATCACCCATATTTTTTCTGGTTAGATAACAAGAAGGTGGTTATAATTACAAAAACACTGTAGAACCAGAATTCTAATTCCTTCATACTTTCATTTTGCTGGTTGTTTGAACTATTTACTGCCTAGCACTGGTCTGTTTTTGTAAGAAAATAATAACAATAATTTTTGTTCATTAAAATTATTATGCATTCATCTTAGTGTTGTATGGCTTTTCTAGGTTTTTTATTGGCATTATACACACTGTACAAAAGCAAAATTTAGTCCTTTCAGAGAGTTGAAAGGAAGCAATCTCTTATATGACAAATCCAACATTATCATATGTAAACCTCATTTACTATGGAATGTCTCCCTGTTTCCAGCTCATTAACTGAACGAAACCCATTTTCACATTCTAGTAGGCAGCACTATTCTCAAACTAATGGAATGGTGTCTTTACGAAAAAAAAAAAAAAAGGCAAAAAATAAAATAAAGTAAAAGTAAGATATAACATGATGATATAATTCCTCAAAAGAATAGAATGAAAATATGCTGCTGGAAACATCAGTCATCACAGTATTGTGCTAAATTACTGAAGATAAAATTAGAGTCGAAAAAGTGGGTATTCTTAAGATACTAAATAGTTTGCTTCCTAAATCCACCAAATGTTTAATATGTGATCCAGTTTGTTTTTCTTCCTTTAATGAAGTCACCTAACTTTTAAAAATAAATGGTGTATATTGAATTCCAATAATTAACTAGTCTTTCTGTTTTTCTTTTCTCTGTATAATGGTATACTCAAATAATTCATGTTGTTCTTTACAAAAGAAGTACCTGTCAATCTATAATGGATATTTTTAAAGACATAATTATCTAACCATGAGGCACTCTGGTCTGTCATCCAAATTCATATCCATTTATTTTATTCTGTGCCTTGCAAAAAAAAAAAAAAAAAAAAAAAGCCCCAGTAGTCCTGGGTGTATAATGAAAATTACCTAGAAACCCTGAACTAGCCCAAGCTTAAAAAGACAGACAACCAAGCATTAACTCCATTTGTCCACAGTGATAGTACCTCTTTACTAAAGGCTCTTTAGTTTCAAAAGCCATTTGAGAAAAACAATTCTTAAAACCATTAAAACCAATAAAAACAAAAACAAGAGAAACAAAAACTTATTCCTGGGAGAATGAGCAAGAACACAAACAGAGGAAATAACTTGATGGATAAAAGTAAAAGGTTTTGGCTCCCAAACTTGATGATAATGATCCTGATAATACCTTACGTTTGCATAGCACGCAGTGCTTTTGCATAAATTGTCTCAGCTGTCATGCAACTAGAAACCAGTCCATACCTTCTCCACTTCGGGATTGACCTGTTCCTGAAACCACAGCTGCCTGAAACAATGGAGCAAATTAACCATATTAACATAAGAAGCACATGTTAAGTTAGACCCTACATCTGCATAGACTTCTGTCTCTGAGATGAAAGTCAGAAGCTTTGTTAGAGGGCAGCAAGGCCACCACTGTGTACAAAATAATGCATTTCTTTCTTTGATAATCTATTTTGGTTGTCATCCATAAATTTATTAAAACTCTTTATGAAGTTAATTATATTTAAAGCTCTTATACCTACTTGATATTGTGATTTAGAAGATATTGCCCATTGGGTAAAGAAGTAGTTCTTGTGTTTGCCTTTTTATTACTAACACAGTCACATGGTTCCAAATCAAAATGTACAAAAGAACAGTAGAAACAATGAACAAATACAGTCAAGTGGCAGGATACAAAATCAATGTATAAAAATTCACTGCATTCCTATATACTGACAATGAAATTTCAGAACAAGACATTTTTTAAAGAGTTCTTTTTAAATTACATTTTATTATATTTTAAGTATATTTTCTCCCTTTGCCCCTTCTACCCAGTACCCCTTCCCCTCCAGCAATCCCCCACCTTAGTTCATGAGTCGTGCATCTAAGTTCCTTGACATCTCCATTTCTTACACTATTCTTAATACCCTCCATCTATTTTGTACCTACCAATTATGATTTTTAATCCTTGTACCATTTCCCCCATTCTCCCCTTTCCCCCTCCCCATTGATAGCCCTCCAACTAATCTCCATATCTATGGCTCTGTTCCTGTTGTAGTTGTTTGCTTAGTTTTTATTTTTGTTCTATAGATTAAGTTGTTGATAGTTGTGAACTTATTGCCTTTTTTAAAAAGATTGTATTTATTTATTTTAGAGAGGGGGAGGGAGGGAGAAAGAGAGGAAGAGAAACATCAATGTGTGGTTGCCTCTAATGTGTCCCAAACTGGAGACTTGGCATGTGCCCTGATTGGGAATTAAACCAGCGACCCTTAAGTTTGCAAGCTGGCACTCAATACACTGAGACACACCAGCCAGGGCTGTTGCCTTTTTAATGTTCATAGTTTTGATTTTCTTCTTTTTCTTAAGGAAGTCCCTTTGACATTTCAGGTAATAATGGCTTGGTGATGATGAACTCCTTTAGCTTTGCCTTGTCTGGGAAGCACTTTATCTGCCCTCCCATTCCAAATGATAGCTTTGCTGGGTAGAGTAATCATGGTTGCAGGTTGCCTTTCATCACATTGAATACTTCTTGCCAGTCCCTTCCTGTCTGCAAAGTGTCCTCTGAAAAATAAGCTGATAGTCTTATAGATATCCCTTTGTATCTAACTCTCTGCTTTTCTCTTGCTGTTTTTAAGATTCCCTTTTACCTTTGGCATTTTAATTATAACGTATGTTGGTGTGGTCCTCTTTGGGACTCTCTATGCTTCCTGGACTTGTATGTCTATTTCCTTTACCAAGATAAGGAAGTTTTCTTTCATTATTTTTTCAAGTAAGTTTTCGATTTCTTGCTCTTCTTCTTCTCCTTCTGGCTATCACTGTTTTGTTCAGTTCTTTTTCTGAGGTTTTGTTTTGTTCTTTCATTTGGGCCTTATTAGTTTGTCTCCTCAATTTTGCAGCCACATAGTTTCAGGGAATTATGATCTCTCATGGAAAAGGGAGGTTTTCAGCCGTGACTGGTGTGGCTCAGTGGGTTGGGTGTCATCCCCCAAACCGAGAGGTCACTGGTTCGATTCCCAGTCAGGGCACATGCCTGGGTTGTCTGTCAGATTCCCAGTTAGGGCTGTGGGAGAAGAAGTTGATTGATGTTTCTCTTGCACACTGATGTTTCCTTCTTCTTTCTCCTTCCCTTTCTCTCTCTCTAAAAACCAATAAATTAAATATTTTAAGAAAAAGAAATAAAAGAGAGGTTTTCAAACATGTGCATTAGGGCTCATTAAAAAAAAAATTGGAAGGACATAAACCACAATGTTAACAGGGGTTATGTTTAGATAATGAGATAAGAGCGATTTTGTTTTGTTAGTAAAGCTTTTTTGAATATTTCAAATATCCTGTATCAGTCACAAATTATTTTTATAATAGGATAAAATAATAAATAATACTTCTCAATGCAAATGACCTACCAGACCAGGTCTCCTGCTCATTTTTGTAAACCTCAGTATGGGGAATCTTCCCTTATTATTAATTATAAATTATATAGGGAATTTAGATGCTATTCTTGTAGTTAGTATTTTCTTCCTGATTTAATTCAGGGGAAAGACTCCCTGCCTTTGACTATTACCATAATTCCACTGGAATTTCAATGAGAAAATTGCTTGATTGTATAATGATCTGCTTGGATTCCTGTTCACACAGTCCTCTAACGTTCCTCGCTGGAGACAGTTAACAGCCACTCAGGCGCCCAGTCTTCAGCTCTTCCTCTAGGGGGCGGTTGCTCTGAGTCAGTAGCTCACTGTCTCTACATCAAGTCAGACATTACAAATTGTATTTTTCTCTCTTTGGGGTGCTTATTTTATGGTAGAAACTGTAAGAACTTTGGAACTCCAAACACTTAAGTTCATAAATCAAGCTTCCCAATTTAGTAGCTATTTGAACTCCGGCAAGCCACTTAGAATCTTTGCACCACAGCGTTCTCCCTGGATTTGTGAAGATGACAGTAGCCCTGTGTCTCATTGGATTTTAAGAAGAGCATTAAATAATATTTATTGGGTTAGCCGAAAAGTCCATATGGTTTTTTCCCATAAAATAAAAGACACTTTTCATGTTCACCAATAACTTCATTGATTTGGATATTTTCAGTGTGTCAGGTATCTCCTGCGTGGTAGAATGTTAATTGTTCTCAATTAATGTCTCAATTGGATCACTATCAACTCCAACTGGTCTACCCGACCGCGGAGCATCATCCAGCGAGAAATCTCCAGCACAAAACTTCGCAAACCACTTCTGACATGTTTGATCACTCACAGCACCTTCTCCACACACTGCACACATCTTTTTTATTTTGTTTCAGTTGCATCTTTACCTTTCTTGAAATAATAAAGCATAATATGCTGAAAATGTTGCATATTGTCTTCCATCTTCAATATTAAAATGGCTACACAAACACTCGCCAATTTTGATCAAGTTTTTTTTTTTTTTTAATGCACGTGATATGGCAGCTGTTAGAATACAATCTAACAAATTTGTTTTGAATGAAGTTAAAAACAACTGAGCATTACTAGAGCTATCTAATGGAAAAAACCAAACAAACTTTTTGGCCAACTCCATATTATGTACCTACTATACTTAAATAAAAAGAAAACAATTTTAAAGCTCAATAAATAAAAATAATGTCCATATTTATACTATCAGTCTGTCCAGTCAATCAAGGCTTTATAATATGCCGCCACCTAAAATTCTTTCAGCCTCCACCATTGGATGATTCCAAAGCTATGTCCACCTTTTTAGTTATTTGTTATAGCAGTCCCCCATTCCAGGTACCAAAATCTATATTTGTTTTCTATTGCTGCATAGCAAGTAATTCCAAACTTGGTGGCTTAAAACGAGACCCATTTATAAACTCATAGGTCTGTAGATGAGAAAACTCAGGAACAATGTCCTTGATAATCAGACTTAGAAATCCATCTGTAAAAGTAGACTGAAGTTTCATCAGTGCTGCTCCTTGACTGAACAGAATATACAACTGTGCACACATTGCCTTGCTGTATATTTAAGGGAGCTTCACAGGTGAGAGCCACCTAAAATAAACCTGTTTCCTTCCAAATTGATCTTATATTAGCTGTAAAACTAGATTTTATTACCTTGATTTTCCAGTAGGAGTCTAATATCTGTTAACTTTGCCTTTCTCGCTGTAAGAAACACTTATGAAGCTCTCAACATCATCTCACTGAAGCCCTCCAAATTTGCTTTAAAGTATTTCTAGGAGCACAACCAGCCCAAACTTTTGGATGCTCAGCACGAACAGCTCAGCTCTCTCTAAAGAAATTCTATCCACGAACACTCCGGTCATCTCCCAATAGTCATACAGCCAGTCATGGATTAAATATTATTTAAAAAATCTGTTAAGACAGTCTATCTCATAATTCACTTTGGTATATGATATTTATGTTTCTTCAAGCCTTTGGCAAGATCTGGACAAGAACCCTGAGAGTGAGAGGACTGATATTACAGAAGCGGAGATCTCCAACAAAGGTTCTCCTGCAGAAACACTTATTTCACAAGCATTTATGGAAAAAAAGTGCCTTTGTGGAGCTTCAGTATCCGGAAAAGAAATGTGCAAAACCTGGGTCAAACCCAAGACCAAAGAAAGATGCTTTGAGAAGGTTGGTCTTCACCTATGGTAGCAAGCACACTGATCACAGACCTGGCTGCAGGCGCAGAAGAAACCATATCTACCCGTGGACTTAAAAGCCCCAACCCCACTTGTCTGTGGTCCTACCACAAGCCCTGTCTACCCATAAACCCAGCAGCAATCATATCTACCAAAGAAACTGATAATAGACCTGTTAATAGTGGACCAAGTTATGGCCCCAGAGGCGCCCACATGCTCCTTAAAACCCACCTGAAATCCCACTACATGAAGGCCCACTGGCAGTTCCACGCACTCACAGACCGGACAGGTACACAGCAAGTTTTTTCGTAACGTAACAAGAGTCTCCCAACCATGGATCCAACTTCGGTCTTCCAGCTGCCTAATTCAGTTGTGGTTGTGGTTAGAACTCCACCCAGCCACAGACACAGAGGCATTTGCCCTTTCCCTGTTTGCAGACCTGAGAGTAGCACTGCCAGAACCCCCATGGACGTAGCTCCAGTCTGACCAATTGGTGGACACGACAGCCCTGCCTATTGACTGAAGTATTAAGCCTACAAATGGACATTGCCAGCTGCTTTGCTCATGAACCCTGCTAAGCAACCAGCCCAGAAATTCTGAATGCCCTTACTGCTGAAGCTTTTTTACTTATTGAAACCAGTTTGTAAAGACTAGAAGAGATGATTATTCTTACAAATGTATAGACAGCAACACATAGCTACAACAATCATGAAGAAGAAAAAAAATCACACCATCAAAGAAAGTAAATACATAGAAACTGACCCTAAAGTATGTAAATACATGAACTTCTTGACAAATAGTCAAAATAATCATCCCAAAGAAGTTCGGTGGGTTCCAAGAGATCACATATAAGCAACTATAAAAAATGAGGAAAACAATATATGAACAAAAAACAAATTCAATAAAGAAATATAAAACATAAAAAAATACAAATTGCCAGAAGCTGCAGAATATAATGAATAAAGTGAAAAATTCAATAGAGAACTTCAACATCAGAAGAAAGAATTAGAGGACTAGGAGACAGGTCAATTGAAAACAGCCAGTTAAAAAAGAAACAAAAAGACTAAAGATGAGTGAAAAATACTTATAGGATTTATGCGGCACCATTAATAAAACAGTATACGTATTATAGGAGTCTCCCCCCACAAGAAAGAGAGAAAGAGAGAGAAAGGAGCAGAAACGTAATTTAATAAAATAATGATGAGAAACTTCCCAAATCTTGGCAGGGAAATGCACATCCAAGTTTATGAAGCCTGCCAGTTTTCAAATGGGATGAACACAAACAGGACTACACTGAAACACACAGTAAATGACATAATTTTGAAAGAAGCAAAATAAAAGCAATGAATCATGTATAAAGAAGTCTCCATGTGACGATCAGTGGATTTATCAGTAGAAACCATCCAGACTCCCAGAGAGTGGGCTGATAAGTGGTAAAACACACACACACACACACACACACACACACAAAATGCAAACCAAGGATATTTTACCATGTGTCCTTTAAGAATAAAGAAGATAGGGGTAGATCCAAGATGACAGCAAAGTAGGTGGAAGGTGCACTCACCTCCTCCCAGGACCAAATTGGAATTACGACTAAATTATAGAACATTCAACCTGAATAACTGACTGAATACTAGCTGAACAGAAGTCTCATTGCCACAGATTCACAGAAGAAGCCACATCAAGCCTGGTAGGAAGGGAAGAGACGTGAAAACCGTGGCCAAGCACCCACCTGCAGCAATGGAGAGTTGGGAGGGCTATCTCAGCTGCACGGGTTCACATGAGGAGCAAGCGGTCTCAAACCCATGCCACGCTCCCCAGCTCAGAACACCAGAACTGGAAAGAAGACCCCACATAATATCTGCTGTGAAAATCAGCTAAGTTCTGCCTGGGAGAGATCGGAGCCTATTGGAAACCCAGCCTCCCTCTTAAAGTGCCAGAGCACAAAATCCAGTTCGCAGATACTAACCCTGGGCTCAGGGGGAGTGAAGATGGTGTGGAGAAGGCAGGAGTCATAGAGGGGAAAAATGGGTAGCGTGGCTCCAGGGACACGGCTTGAGGAACAGCCACCATGTTGCCTGTGCTGAGTCCATTTCCCACAGATGCCATATTTTATGGGGTGAACACTCCCCTCCCTCCTGACTCCCTGTGGCCCCACCCTGCAGAGCTCACACCCTGTGGAAAAGTCTACTGGTTGCAACCACCCTTTATCCAACAATGCAGACTTTCTTGGAGGGCTCTCAAGGAGATCCAGGCAGACTCTTGGTGGCAAAAACAAAAAGGGAAAGATCCCGTTGTATGGCTCTAGGGCAAAGGTCATGTTTCAGCACCAGCATTCTGTGCAGAGCCCTCCCACCACATAGCCAATGTTTGGTCTGTTTCAGCCTGATGAACTCTGCTGGCCTCAATCCGATGACTCCCTGCCCCACCACAGAAGTCCACAAGTCCCTAGGTGTGAAGGTTGACCTTGGTATACCCTGAGACTGCTGCGGAGTGGCCTCAGACTCAGAAATATTGTTGAAATTAAATCTGTATCAAACTAGTCAACACCTCTCACCTCTACCTGATGACCCTCTGCAAAAGTATGATACACAACTCATGTACCATCATGGGCTCCTTCAGTGACTTACCTTAACAAGCAGCTAGGAGGTGGAGGTGGATCTTGGGGTGTTTTCGGCTTTTAGCTGACCTGGCCCTGGGCTTGGTGCTTCTAAAAGTCAGCTTAAGTATACAGCTTGGCCTGCCCCATGCACAAGCAAGCTCAGCAGGGACAGCCACAAAACATGGCTATGTCTACAGCACCAAACAGGTCATAGGCAGGGCCTGACATTGACATGCAACAGAGTCCGTCCCAAGTGATTCCAGAACCAACACATTTGATGGCAGACTTCAGACAAGACCAGAGCACAACCGAAAGGGAAATCTCAGGAGGCAACAGAAACCTTCCGGGGCGAATTCGGCTTCGTGAGGTAAGCTCCCTAAAAACAAATCTTGTTTATTAGATTCCACGTAAAGTGAAATCACATGGTATTTTTCTTTCTCTGTCTGGCTTATTTCACTTAGAATAATAATCCCCAGGCCCATCCATGCTGTCGCAAAAGGTGAGATATTTTTTTCTTTTTTACAGCTGCATAGTATTCCATTGTGTAAATGTCCCACAGCTTTTTTATCCACTCATCTACTGTTGGGCACTTGGATTGCTTCCAAATCTTGGCTATTGTGAATAATGCTGCCATGAATATAGGGGTGCATATATTCTTTCAAATTAGTGTTTAGGTTTCCTAGGATATATTCCCAGAAATGGAATTGCTGGATGAAAAGACAGTTCCATTTTTAATTTTTTGAGGGAACACCATAGTGTTTCCCATAGTGGCTGCACCAGTCTGCACTCCCACCAACAGTGCATGAGGGTCCCCTTTCTCCACATCCTCGCCAGCATTTGTTGTTCGTTGATTTGTTTATCATGGCCATTCTGACAGGTGTGAGGTGGTATTTCATTGTGGTTTTAATTTCCCTTTCTCTGACGATTAGTGACAGTGAGCAAAGGGTGTTGTCCTGCCTATTTCAAGGCCAAGAGGCTTTTCCTATCTGCCTAAGGGAGAAAGGAGGCAAAAGGGAATGGGAATCTTCACCCAGAGAAGAGGGATTTTGCAAAGGCAAAGGCAAAGTCAGGCAGCTGTCACTGGGAGGTGGCGTACACGATGTGTAGAGGATGGCACTGCTGGACAAGTTGGTATCCTTGCTATAATCGAGAGTTGACAAATTTGACAAGAAAGTTAAAAGGCATAGTCCAAAAATGAGGAGAATTATAGCAGCTAAAGGTCTGGTGGCAGGTAAAACCCAGGTGATTGAGGGAGGGACTAACTCTACAGTGTCTCGGATTAAGTTGGAGGAGTGGCTTCCCTGGAAGAAAGAGTGTCAGGTGCGTCACACTTGTCTGGAGCCCTCTTGACCACCACATTTAACTCAACTTATGCTAAGGAGGACATTCTACAATTTCACACACACACAACCCCAAAGTACTGTGGGCCTTTTCTGACAAGTCAATCTAGCCAAACTGCTGGATCTTATTTCACAAAGCATTCACACCAGTGGGCTTCGGAAGTGTGGCCCGCACTGTGTAAACAAGCGATCAGGTAAATGAGGACACAGGCCTACATCCTATGAAAACAGAAGGAAGAATACAAAACAGAAAGGTTAACGAACAGAACAGATCATAAACCAGTTTCTGAGTCTGCAGGACTGTCAGTTGAGAAGACTTCCAAATGCAAGGCTTTTGCTGGAACGAAATTAAGCACTGCCAATTCGAAAGGTTGTCTTTGTCTGCGGTTTGAACGTGTCTGGTGACATCACCAGGTGCTCAGGTCAATTCTGTACGGCATACAAAGCCTTAGGAAAAAGTTCCGCTCCCAATCATTTCTAGTCCACAGGTGGGAGGAAAAAAACGAAGCATAGTTTGGAGGGCTGAATTCTAGAAGAATTGAGGAACCAGTTCAGCTTACAAGTGAAAAAATGGTGAAGAGAGTTAACGGCCCTCAAGTCCAATATCCACAATGGGGCGTTGCGATTTCCACTGAAACGCAATCTTTGTCCTTAAATCACTGTCATTTGTGTCAAAGAGACTGCATTACCTCCAGTTTTAATTTGGACTGCTTCTTCACATAAACGAAAGAGTAGCAACTGGTTCCATAGGCCTTTTAAATCTGCTTGGCTGGAATTTCACAAAGCATCTTTAGACTGAGTTTACTCCACCCCTCAGGGCAAGGAAGCCAAGCCACAGTTGCCATGAGGTTTTGCCTCCAATACCTATAGGTTTGGGTAAATTCCTCATGTTTTTGAGGACCAGCAAAATATTGTGAGGTTCCTTTCTTGCCTTTCATTCCTTATCTGGAAAGGCTACTATGAACCACGTGACCAACCAAGGCACCAGGCTATTTTTGCAGTGGGCTTTTTTTTTTTTTTTTTTTAATAATATAGGTTATTTATTTATTTATTTGTTTTTAGGGAGAGGGGAAAGGAGAAAGAGAGGGAGAGAAATATCACTGTGTGGTTGCCTCTCACTCGTGCCCTCAACTGGGGACCTGACGTGCAACCTAGTCATGTGCCCTGACTGGGAATCGAACCAGCGACCCTTGGCTCGCAGGCCGACGCTCAATGCACTGAGCCACAGCAGCCAGGGCGCAGTGGGCTTTTATTAGCTTTGAAAGTCAGTATCAATTCCTTAAGTCTTTCTGGTGATACCCAGAGTTTAGGCATGTCTCCCTTAGACATGACATTCTAATCAAGGCTTTGGTTAATAAAACCACAACTGGAAACTGGTCTTATTAAATTTATGCAAAGAAATGTATTGCCATGACTCATTAAGAACTGCCAGTCTGGAGAGATCAGGTAGGGAGAAAAACAAAACAAAAGGAAAATCCTTGTCCTTTTAACAGAGTGAAAACGACAAAACTCGGATTCTATTAGACAGCTAAAAGTAGGCAATTAACATTCCTTAGATTAGCAAACGCATTTCATAAGTTTAAGAAACATAAGCTCCTCTATTGGCAAACACATCCACGGTTTTGAGAGACATACTTGCACGGGACAGGTGTTACACAGCAAAACTCACTGACTTAGAAAGTTTGAACATCTGAAATAAATTGATTTTCTCAGATGGCCAGGCTTTTCTTTCTTGATAAGATCTACCTTCTAGAAATGTGCATTTCAAATATGGTCCAGATAAGAGTTCTTGGAGACAAGGTATTTGCACATCAAAGGCAGACTTTGCTTCCATAAAGGCAATTATCTAAAAAGCACTCTCCTTGAGAAATCCAGAGTTAAATTTCTGCCTGTTAATGAGCGTGCACCCTAAAAGAGGTTTTCTGAGGCACCATGCATGGCGATTGTAGTGCCTACTGTCTTCAGAGAGAGAAAACTTTCATCCTCCTAAAAGGAGAGAGATTTGGGGCCCCTGAGGGAGGCATGAGTGTTTTCAGTGCACCCTACCCTCCCTCACTGACCATAACCCCTGGTGGCCTGTATTGCCTAATTCGGGCTGTGGTGTTGGGGCGGGGGGGGGGGGGGGCGGCCCCCACTTTCTGTGCCTTGCCCCTCTCACACAAAAAGTAGCAATTTTGTTCTGGTGTGGAGCCTTATCAACAGTCAATGTTGATCAGGCACTGCTACTTGGGTTTGTTTAGCTCAACACGGGAGGTTCTGATGGCCTCTGGCCTTTGATACTTGAGCAGCAACTCGGTTTCCTGCCTCTGGTATTCCCAACAGCCTGGGTTCTTGGAGAGACCAGAGGCCTAGTGACATGAAGCAGCAGGGAGCATCCATATTAAACCGTGCGGAGAATTAGCTGGGCCGGCCAGATAGAGATTAACACCCTGGGCCCTGGGAAAACCCTACTGGCCTTCCCTAGAGAGATAATCAACACTTGATCAGTCTCCAGATCAGTTAATATAAATCTTTCACTGCTAGGAGCACTGATACCTGAGGCTTTTTAGTTCTTAGGTACACCTGTAGGGGAATTAATGAGGACTCGGAGTGTGACGCGTCTGCAGGACTCCAGGCTGAGGTGGTGGCTGGAAGCCCCAGGTGGTTGCTAGGGGGACTGTGGCCACCAGGGTGGGACTCTGGGTCAGTGGGCAGCTGCAGCAGCAGCCCCAGCGGTTGGCTTTCTCCGCCGCCCCCTACCCCATGGCACTCGGTCCCAGGCCGCAGTCTGGGCCTAAGCCCCACGTGGGCAGGGGAGAAAGGGACAGCGGGATGCGGGGAGCTCTCCGGGGCACTTTCTGGGCTGCGAACCCGAGTGCGGGCCGGAGATGGCTGGCTGGCACGCCTGCGTAGTCTGAGCGGCGAGAAGACGCAGGGAAAGGCAAAAGGGGGATGGAGCTGTGTGCTCGCTTGGCTCCCGGCTCAGCTGCGCTGGCGGCGGCTGTGGGAAGCCCCCCTCCCCGCAGGGCTGGGCGCGCTTGGGATTTCACGTGCCAGCAGTGAAAGCCAAGGCGGCAGCGGGTGTGCGCCTGCTCCCCGCCTTCCTGGCACCCATCTGCCCATAGTCCCAAAGGAACCCCCAGCACTGGGGCCATTTTGCACGCAGGACAGGGCGTTCCCAAGCCGTCCTCTGAGCTGCGCGGGGCTGGAACAGAGAGAAGACAAACCGGAGATACGCAGAGGGGGTGGGGAGAGAGGAGTAAACCGAACATCAAGCAGTTTTCTTACCACAAGCCACAGCTCCTCCCTCTCCTGCTGGCTCGCCAAACGTTGGTGCAAATCAGGCTCTTTCATGAGAGCGAAAGGAAAGCATTGCAGGGACGGTATGGGAAGCGCTGTCTTGTGCTAAGGTTTTATGCGGGTGGAAATCTGCCCCTGGGTTTCTGATGTCCCATCTCCCTCCCTACCCCTATTGAGACATTCCAACCTCGTCTTCGGCAAGCCAAAACAAAGGCGGGTTACTAAAGCGTAGTCCTTGGGAGTTCACGCGTCTGGAGTAGGCCCCTAGGTGCTAGACCCACGTGGTCCTGTGCTCCCAGACCAGTGGGAACACGGGAACAAATGGGGCTACTGCCGCTCACCCAGCGAGGGAGAGCACAAAAGTCCATTTTTAAGTTAGAAGGTAGGCAATATAATAAGGAAAAAGAGTGATGATGGAATATTGGAAGGGAAAAAAGTAAAATTTTCATTAGGAGCCAATAGATGGTTATGAAATAAAAAAATAAAATATGGAGGATTTAGGAGAATTTAGTTCTAACTTTTACATTGGGTTATTGGTAGAACAGGCTGAGACTGTACACATGATTTTAAACCTTGTGAATGTATTACTTTGATAAAATGTAACAAAATTATAAAAAATCTAAATAAAAGAAATACAGATATGCTTTGTTCCTGAACTCCCTTTTTGTGGAATCTATCATATAGACATAAAACAGCGGTTGCTCATTCATTCATTTCTTTAGTTAAGTACATTTGTTGAACCCCTGCTATTTGCCTGTCACTATCCTAAAAATGTGAGATGAAGGGTGAGGAAAAAAAGCAAGAGCCTGAAGACACAGCAATACAAAAATTACTGTTGTATGTCCACCCCATGTGTAATTATCCAGCTAATACAGTGTATGAATTTACCAAACACTTTATTACGTTTGGAAGCCCACCTATGCCAAACTTGGCAGCCATGTACGAGTAATGAAACAGAACACCACGGCCCTGGGCAGTTCAGTTCTCTCCCTGAACAAGCTATGTAAAACTAACGCTTTCAAACATACTGGTTTCTATTAGTTTACTATAAATTTGTTTTTAAAATTCAAAAAGAATATCTTTTGCCTTACATTCTGAACTTTTTGCTTTGCCATTCCTAATGCTATGTTATGTAACCTTGTACTTATTAATAGCCAGGTATTTAATAATGTACAATATTACTTTAGATGAAATATTGTCTGTGTTTCAAAGATATATCTAATGTGATTGGGTAGCAGTATACCTAATTTCTAATAAAGGAGAAAGCATTTAAAGTGAGAACTGAAAAGTCATAGACAAAAGCAGGTTTTTCTTCTAAGCTTATTTAAAAACAGGTCTTAGATAGTTCTTTTAATTATAGGCCATGTATACAAGGTCCATCCATAAAGTACCCAGCCATGTAATTACAGACATTCACTGAAGAAGATACAAGAAACACTGTACACAGGACAATGACGCCTCAGTTCCCTTCAAAGCAGGCACCTTGGACCTCACACAGTTCTCCCAATCACCATCAGCTGCCCTGTTGCATTTTCCTGAATCTCATCAAAGTTCTGAAATCTTTTCCCTTTCAAAGGTGACCTTAGTTTTGGGAAAAGCCAGAAGTCGCAGGGCACCAAATCTGGGCTGTAGGGGGGCTGAGTCACCTGGGTGATTTGTTGTTTCACCAAAAAAAAACTCTGCAGGAGATGTGATGCATGGGCAGCCGAGTTGTCGGGACAAAGCTGCCAATCACCAGTTGCCCAGAGCTGCGGCCTTCTGTATCCTCTGAATACTTTCCTCAGAGAAATCTTCAAGCTGAACATAAAATTTAATGTAGATTCATTGCTCTACTCACTCAGGCATTTTGAATGGGATGGCCACACAATACACCTGCTCACACAACACATCTACTGCTGCCTCTGTGAAGTTGTCATTGTTCACGCATGTGCATTTCAGGCCACTCTTCTTGGCTGCCAGGTTACATCGATGTCACACGAACCATTCTTGTTCATAAATATTAACAAGGGCTGAACTTTTTTTTAAAAAGATTTTACTTATTTATTTTTAGAGAGAGGGGAAGGGAGGGAGAAAGAGAGAGAGAAGCATCATTGTATGGTTGCCTCTGGCACACCCCCAACTGGGGACCAGGCCTGCAACCCAGGCGTGTGTCCTGACTGGGAATCAAACCAGTAACTCTTTGGTTCAAAGGCTGGCACTCAATCCACTGAGTCACACCAACCAGGGCTGGCTGGATTTTTTCTATACAGACCTCATACACCATAAAAACATCCAGATAAAATGAAATAGTTTCCATTACATGCCCAGGTGTAAGGCTACTAAATGCCAACCACCTGAAAATAGCTTGAATCTGACCAAGATATTCCACTTCCATCAAGATGTTTGGAGTCACATAGTTGTGGCCAAAGCTGATAACATTCAACGTCTGATTCCTGTATGAAAATTTATATGCCAATTAATAATTTTCTACTAATACTATTTTTACAATTACCCTAGCACCACAGTAAACTTCTAAACAAATTATTCTGAGGTGCTGATGAGAACTGTGTATTCTACAATAACTTTTTCCTAGGCCTAGCAACAACACAATCAACCCTGCACCTCAAGGCTCTGCTGGTAGTCCTATATTCCTATTTTCAAGAGATAGAGCAAGGATAGGAGACACTTACGATGGTATCTCCTAAAACATATGTGTATTTTCACTTGGTCACTGACTTAACAAAAAATTTGCTATTGTACCTCAGTATGTAGTCCTGATCTAGCTAGCTCAGAAAGGTGTTTGTAAAAGGTAGGCAATGCAATTCACTCACCAATTCTCAGAACATATTCTAGCTTAACTCACTACAGTAGTCCCTCTCTATATCACGGTTCACTTATTGCGGACTCACTGTATCGCAGACTTTTTAAAAATATTATATTTAATTATTTATCGTGGATTTTTCGCTCTATCGTGGGATTTTGCGGTGCTGTATACATATGTTGTTAAAGTTACGTAGGTTTAAGAGTGTAGAATATGTTTAAGAACCTAAGTAGGGTTTATAAAAGTGTGGAAAAGGTTAATAAGGGAGTGGGGAAGGTTAATAAGGGACTGGGAATGGTTTATAAGTGTGTGGGAAGGGTTTCTGACGCCTTAAAATATATATAAATACTAATATAAATGTAAGGTTCCTACTTCGCGGATTTCCACCAATCACGGGGGTGGGGTCTAGAACGTGATACCCGTGATAAGTGAGGAAATACTGTATATGAAATTTCCAATTCTATCTAAAGATAGCCTATTTGAACCCTTTCATAATTGCAAGTAATTTGTCTTTAAAATAAAAATACTTTTTAGTGGACATTATCATTCCCTGCCCCTTAGAGCACTTTAATATATAACCAACCAGTGGCCATTTGTCTTTCAGCAATCTGACCCTGCGCCAATCCCTGTTGCCAGTGGCTTTCCAGAAACTTAGTTTTGTTTTGTTTTTTAATTTTTATATTGAGTTTATTAGGCTGACATTGGCTAACTATCTAGTTTTCAACTATACCTTTATAAAATATGTTATCTGTATATTGTATTGTGTGTTCAACACCACCCAAAGTCAAGTCTCCATCACCACTTTTCCGTCCTTTACCCTAATATCTCTTCACCGACACCCTCTTCCCTCTGATAGTCACCATGCTGTTCTCTATATCTATGAGTCTATTTCTATTTTGTTTTTTAGCTTATTTTGTTTATTAGATTGAACATATATGTCAGATCATGTGGTATTTGTCTTTCTCTGACTGGTTTCTTTCACTTAGCATAATATCCTCTAGTTCATTCCATGCTGTTAGAAAGATTTTATTCTTTTTTATGGCTGGATAGTATTCCATTTTGTGTAGGTACCACCACTTTTTTTACTGACTCATCTGTTAATGGGCATACGGATTGCATCCATATCTTGGCTATTGTAAATAACACTGCCATAAACAAAGGGGTGCATATATTCTTTCAAATTACTGTTTTGGGGGGTTTTGGATATATCCCCAGAAGTGGAATCACTGGGTCATAAGACAATAGCATTAGTAACTATTTGAAGAATCTCCACAGTGTTTTCCACAGTGGCTACCCCAGCCTGCATTCCCACCAACAGTGCAGTAGGGTTCCCATCTCTCCACATCCTCACCGGCACTTGTTGTTTGTTGATTTGTTGATGATGGCCATTCTGACAGGTGTGAGCTGGTATCTCATTGTGATTTTTATTTGCATCTATATGATGGCTAGTAATGTTGAGCATCCTTTCATATGCCTACAGGCCTTCTGTATGTCCTTCTTGGAAAAGTGTCTTTTGGGGTCCTCCAGAACTTTTTAATTGGGGTGTTTGATTTTCTTGTATTAAGATGACTATGTTCTTTATAAATTTGGGATATTAATCAGTTATCAGTTGTATTATTGGTGAATATGTTCTTCTAGTCAGTGGGTTGTCTTTGTTGATTGTCTTCTTTGCTGTGCAAAATCTTTTTAGTTTGATGCAGTTTCATTTGTTTATTTTTTCCTTTTGTTTCAATTTCCTAAGGAGATTTATCAGAAGAAATTTTGCTTAGGGGAATGTCTGAGATTTTATTGCCTATGTTTTTTTTTCTAGGAGCTTTATATTTTCAATACTTTCATTAAAGTCTTTAATTCATTTTGAGTTTATACTTGTACATGGTGTAATAAGGTGATCTAATTTGATTTTTTGCATGTATCTGCCCAGTTTTCCTAATGCCAATTATTGAATACACTATCTTTATTCCACTGTATGTTCTTACCTTCTTTATCAAATATTAATTGATCATATAGGCATAGGTTTATTTCTGGGCTCTCTATGCTGTTCCATTGATCTCCATGTCTGTTTTTATGTCAGCGCCATGCCATTTTGTTTATTATGGCCTTGTGATATAGTTTATATCAGGTAGCCAAATACCTCCAACTTTGTTCTTCTTTCTCAAGATTTCTGAGGCTATTCAGGATCTTCTGTGATTTCATATACATTTTTTGATTATTAGTTTTAGTTATGTGAAATATGCTATTGGTATTTTTATAGAAATTACATTGACAAGCAAATAGTTTGATAGGAATCTCTAGATTGCTTTGGGTAGTATGGACATTTTAATAACATTAATTCTTCCTATCCATTACATGGTATATGCTTTTACTTATTTGTATTTTCTTTGAATTCTTTCTTAAGTATCTTATAATTTTCTGAGTACAGTTCTTTTACGTTCTTGGTCAAATTTATCCCTAGGTATTTTTTTATGCAATTGTAAATGTGATTGGTTTTTACTTTCACTTTATAATAGTTCGGTATTGCTGTATAAAAATTCAACTAATTTCTGAATATTAATTTTGTATCCTTGTACTTTACTGAATTCATTTATTGGCTCTAGTAGTATTCTGGTGGAATCTTTATGTTTCTCTATAAATAGTATTATATCATCTTCAAATAATGAAAATTTTACTCCTTGGCTTCCAATTTGGATGCCTTTTATTTCTTGTCTTCCTTCTTTGGATAAGACTCCCAGTATCATGCTGAATCAGAGTGCTGAAAACAGACATCCCTGTCTCCTTTTTGATATTAAGAGAAAAACTTTTAGTTCTTCCCTATTGTGTATGGTGCTGGCTGTGGGTTTGTCACATATGGTCTTTATTATGTTGAGGTATGTTTTCTCTATTCCACTTTGCTGAAAGTTTTATCATAAATGTGTGCTAGATTTTGTTAAATGCTTTTCCTGCATCTATTGATATGATCATATAAATTTAAACTTCATATTGTTTATGTGGTGTATTGTCTTAATTGATTTGTGGATATTGTACCAAACTTGCATCTCAGGAATAAATAGCCCATGATCATTATGTATGATTTTTTAAATATATTGCTGGAATTGGTTTGCTAATATTTTGTAGAGGGTTTTTGCATCTATGTTCAGCAGTGATATTGGCCTATAATTTTCTTTGTTTTCAGTGTCTTTATCTGGTTTTGAAATCAGGATAATTCCAGCCTCATAAAATGAGCAAAGTAGTCTTTTCTTCTCTTGCATGTTTTGGAAGAGTAAGTGTTAATTTTTCTTTGACTATTTGGTAAAATTCACCTGTGAAGTAATCTGTTCCAGGACATTTTTTGCTGGAAGTTTTTTGATTATTGCTTCAACTTTATTAGTTGTAATTGGTCTGCTCAAACTTTGTGTTTATTCTTGATCAGTTTTGAAAGATTATATGTTTCTAGGAATTTGTCCATTTTTTCCAGATTGCCCAATTTGTTGGCATATAGTTGTTTGTAATAGTTTTTATAATCCTTTGCATCTCTGTGGTGTCAGGTGTTAATTCTCCCCTTGAATTTTTTTATTTTGTTTATTTGGGTCCTACCTCTGTTTCTTGATGAGTCTGGTTAATCATTTATCAATCTTGTTTATCTTTTCTAACAACCACACATTGCTTTTATTGATCTTTGCTTTTCAGACTTTATTTTATTTATTTCCACTCTGATCTTTTTTTTATTTTCTTTCTTCTCCTCACTTTGGGCTTTGTTCTTTTTCTAGTTCTTTAGTTGTAAGCTTAGATTTTTTTATTTGAGATTTTTCTTGCTTCTTGAGACAGACTTGCATTGCTATGAATTTCCCTCATAGGACTGATTTTTGTGTGTTTCATACATTTCCTATTATTGTTTTCCTATTTTCATTTGTCTCAAGTTAACTTTTGATTTCTTCCTTGACTTCATTGTTAATCCCTAAATTATTTGGTAACATGTTATTTAGCCTCCATATGTTTGTGTATTTTTCAGTTTTTTTCTTTTTTAGGTACTTCTAGTTTAACACTATTTTGGTCAGAGAAGATGCTTGATATAATTTTAATCTCCTTAAATTCATTGAGACTTGTTTTATGTTCCAACATAGGTCTATACTAGAAAAATTTCAATGTAAACTTTAAACGAATGTATAGTCTGTTGCTTTGGGGTGAAATGATCTGGTCCAGTGTGGCATTTAAGGCTTCTGTTTCCTTGTTGATTTTTTTTTTTGTTTGTTTGAAAAATCTGTTCATTGATATGAATGAAATTAAAATCTCCTCCTGTGATTGTATTATTGTTAATCTCTCCCTTTATGTCCATTAAGATTTGCTTTACATATTTAGGTGCTCCTATGTTGCGTGCATCAATATTTATAGGGGTTCTATCCTCTTGTTCATTTGTTCCTTTAATCATTATGTAATGTCCTTCTTTGCCTCTTATGGCCTTTGTTTTAAAGCCTGTTTTGTTGATATAAGAATTGCTACCGCAGTTTTTTTTTATATTTGTATTTGGATAAAATACCTTTTTCCATCCCTTTATTTCCAGTGTGTGCATACCTTTCATTTTAGATGGGTCTTTTGTAGACAGCATATATAAGGGCTTGTTTTCTTATCCATTCAGCTATGCTATGCTATGCCTTTTGATTAAAGAATTTAATCCACTTACATTTAAACCACAATGAGATATATCACCTCATACCTGTCAGAATGGCTGTCATCAACAAATCAAAAAAACAAGTTTTGCTAAGGATGTGGAGAAATGGGAACCCTCATGCACTATTGGTGGGAGTGCAGACTGGTGCAGCCACTGTGGAAAAGTGTGGAATTTCCTGAAATATTAAAAATGGAACTGCCTTAAGTCCCAGAGATTTTATTATTGGGAAAACATTTTTTAAAAACCAAAAACACTAATTCAAAAGAACGTGTCCAAGACTTGGAAGTTGCCCTAGTGCCCATCAGTATATGTGTGGATAAAAATGCGATGATACATTTACACAATGGAATTCTAATCAGCTGCAAAAAAAAGAAGAAAATTTTACCATTTGCCACAGCATGAATGGACCTATAGAGTATCATGCGATGTGAAATAAGCCAGTCAGAGAAAGACAACTACCCAATGATTTTTTAATATATGGGATCTAATGAATAAAATAAACAAATAAACAAAATAGGATCAGACATCAATACAGAGAACAGATTGACAGGTGTTGAGGGGAGGGAGGTTGGGGGCTGGTTGAAAAATGTGAAGAAAATTAGCAAACAAAAAACTAAAACTCGCAGATGCAGACAACAGTGTGGCCATTACCAGAGGTAAAAGGGACTGAGGGCAGTTAAGAGAGGGTCAGGGGGGTATAAGTGGTTACATAAAGAAACTTGACTTTGGGTGGTGAACATGCAATACAGTATGGAGATGATGTAGTATAGAATTCCATACTTGAAACCTATGTAATTTTATTGACCAATGTCACCCCAATACGTTCAATTTTTTTAAAAAAAAAGTATTCTAAAAGCCACTTCAAACACCAAACGTTCACTTTCTGCAGGGGATGGCAAAGCAAGTTTAGAGATGTGAGTACTCAAAACACAGATTTTATTCTTCTATTACTGTTTATTTGTAATTGTATGTTTCATAAGAACAACTCTCAGTCTGCTTTTCCCCACCCTTAAATATGTTTGTTAATTTATAATATGAGACAACCTGTCTTTAAAAAGTTTTAGTATAAGATTAATACAAAGTGAAAGACACTACATTTTTAGTGTATCTGTATTACGTAATCTGTGCTTTTGTGGCAGAATGAGCTTTTCTGTGCAGTATAAACCATATTTTCAAAAAAGGAAGTATAATACATTATAATTCAAAGGAAAGTTTTATATTAAAAATCCCATTTTTTGGCTTCAATTGAAAACTGCATTATTTAATACCTGAAAAAGGAAATTCACGATCAAGGCTGAAATCTTGTCTATCTATGTTAGTGTATATTGCTTATTATACACTATTTTAAGCTGGTACATTTGAAAGCATGGCTTAAGAATTATTGTATAGGAATGTATTGTCTGAATCACCTTGGTTCCCAAGGCAGAGGGCCCTGCACCCAAGCTGCATTAGACTTTTGTGCTGGTCCTAAGGTTGGCAGGGTGGGGCTAGGCAGAGTTGGAGACTTGGGGGAAAATGGTGTCTGTGAGCAGAGTGGGATAGAGACTCAGCACAGGGACCTTGGTATCTGACCCTTCAGCTCTCTCCCCATCACCATGGAACACATTCTTTCTCTGTAGGATTCCAGTTTGCTCTGACTGCAGCGCTGGGTGAGTGCCTGAAACTGAAATTCTGTGCACTGGCCCTTTAACAGAGTGCTTGGGTTTCTAGCAGACTGCTTTCTCTCTTTGGCAGACAGAATCCCTGCTGATTTTTTCACAGTCAGATGCTATGTGGGCTCCTTTTCCCTACTCTGGTGTTCTGGGTTGGGGAGCACAGAGTAAGGTTGAACCCCCTCACTCCTTAGGGAGAAAATTCGCGGCTGAGATATCCCTCTAGATTCTCAAAACGCACGTGTGTGGCCGCGGCCCTTAGGTGTGTCTCCACCATCCCTACCATTCTGTATGTGGCTTCTTCTGTAGACCCTTGGTCATAAGACTTGTTCAGCGTCTTCAGTTGGTTATTCACGTTGATTTTTCTATAATGTAGTTGCAAATTCAGTTTGGTGCTGGAAAGAGGTGGGTTTAGCTTTCAACTACTTCACAGCCATCCTTAGTTGCTTTGCTTTTAGAATAGACTGTATTTAACCAAACAAGAGCCTGATGTCAACTCTCTTAAGGTTGTTTGCCTACCTCCAGGCCTTGAAAAATCCGCAGCTCAAATATACATACCAGCTGGCCTATGCCAAAGTACTCATCACTCCAGTGTACCCTGCATGTCAACACAGATCTAAAATTATTCTACCCACAATCCTTGATGTAGAACAAACTCTTAAATGGTTAATGGTAAACTATTGAGAGTAAATTGCTGAAATTTTATACCATCACACAGATAAATTTTCCTAGCGTACTGCAGTGAGAGTAAGCTGGCAAGCAGAAAAATGAGTACGAAATGAGACAGTTATGGAGAAATATAAAGTATATTGGTAGTAAGGATAATTTGTATTTGTAAAATATTTAGAGCTTTGAAGATTCTATTAGTGTTTGCTCTCCTAACAATTAATGAGAGAATTTACTGGTTAACATCATTAATAGGATGTAATAAATTTTGTTGACCTGGTATTCTATTTGAAAACCTTATTTATGATTCTAAAAAAAAAAACAAAAACTCAACAGTAATTTCAAATGAATTCTTCAATACAGATCGACTGATTTCTTCATTCTATTTATGACAAAACACAATTAAATCAGTATCACATGAAGCATAATGTGCTTCCACATATACACTCCCCTTAAGAGTTAAATGTAGTTTTTTAGTTTTTTGAAGCACATAGAATTTTATGGCATTTAATTTTAGTTTTCCCTGTACTATTATTTTGGGGAGAACATCTAGTTTTCCAAAAATCTATTGGAAGTGTTTTTACAACATGGAAAATAACTTGATTGTTTTCATATTTGGTAATTTGCCCCTTTTTTCTCCCCTAATATTTTGTGTAGCAGGCTTTTATTCTTTGGAAGCATTTATGTTATATATTATAGAAATTACAATTTTGGTTACTAGTACTTTATGTATTCTTTACTCTTGCATCTGAAACCGCTATTTTAATTAGATCTATTTAGAAGCCTTTCAGTGGGTTCATTTTTACTTTTTGTATTTTGCCTTCATTTACAAGTAACTTTTTAAAGTGATGGGTAATTATTATTTACTATGTAAACAAGATTACAAATATGACTCTGTACTTTAGGCATTCCTAAGTGTGTGCCACAAAGTTGAATAAACAATTTAAGTTACTATCAGAATACCTTACATTTCAAAATTTCTGAGCTCAATTACCTAATTTTTCAAAAACTCACACCAAAATGGTACTATATGTTTTCTTTAATTGCATCAGTTCTCCTTTCGACTTTGCATAAGCAGATAGTTTTGATGTCATAGAATTGAAATCTGTTAGAAACATTTTCACTCTGTGAAATATGTAGGCATGTACATGTACTTTGTTCTCCATTTAATCAAGACATTTGTAGTCCGATTCATAGCTAGATATAGGCATTCATATATAAATGATCACATCTATACTCTTTTCACACACACTTTCTTTTTTTTTTACATTATACCAGTACAGTAGTTACTGTTACTAATTGGATTGAGGACCGCTCCAATCATTCCGCATTATTTCCTATTAACCCAACCAGAATGGTTCTCTATCTCCCTTAATGCTAAATTTCAAAAATACCTAAGTGAAAAATAACTTTAAAAAAAATTCTACTTCATTCTAAAATTTACACATTTTTTTTGTCTCAACCTACTTACTAGTGACATACATAAGTGTTTCCTGTTAACAGATTTAATTTTTAATTTTCCTGAATCAGTGTTAACCAGGAAAAAGGTAATTGTTGTCAAGAGTATTCAAACTGTCAGAATATCCTTCAATCTAAAAGCTGTTAGAATCTGTGCAAAAGTAATTACTGAAACTCTATTCAACTGTAA
The DNA here is from genome assembly GCF_987537825.1 of Furipterus horrens. Taxonomy (NCBI): domain Eukaryota; kingdom Metazoa; phylum Chordata; class Mammalia; order Chiroptera; family Furipteridae; genus Furipterus; species Furipterus horrens. The sequence goes on from NW_028327187.1 coordinate 4,656,504, forward strand.
TAATAACCTGCCACTGATGACAGCAATTACTGGGAAAGTGTAATAGAAATCAAAGGTGCATTTTTCTCTGACAAGTACATTTCTAACTAAGGTTTACATTGGCTGAAAAGTGTTGACAATGATGATGTGCTGTATCATTCTTAATCACTGCTGGCATGATGATAGAGTTTGAACTGTTCACTGTAGAGAGAAGCTAAATGCTTGTTTTATTTGACACTGTCCAGGCTCCCCGTATATAGGAATATATATTTTTTAAATTAATAGAGGCGAAGTGTAATTCTTTTTTGCCTGTTTTACATAGTCTCCAATTAAGGTTTTAAGTACATGTTACTTCAAATGAAAGAAACTCATTGCAGTTATGCTAAACTGGCAAGGCAAACTTCTGAGATTTTTTCAAAAGGTTTGGCAATCCAAAATTAGATCAAATTATGGGTGCTTATTTCAACCCCAGCCTTTAGCAGTGGTCATCTTCACGCTCAGTGTTCTTGGTGATGCTTTCCCCCATATCTGGAAGTGACATCGCAGAGACTCCTTTTGAGGGGATTCTCTAATATCATCAATAGGTAATAACAATAAAACCTGGCGGAGCTGCGAGATGGCCTATTTTATTGAATGAATGTTGAAATATGACGCTGTAAGTGATTTATTTTTCTCTGGAAAGAATAAGTGGTTCAAAATAAAATTTATTAAAATAGAATTATGCCTTCACAGAAGAGATGCATTAAAGGTATAAAATTTAACAGACTTTAATAAAAAATATTTAACTTTTTTTATCTTGTTGAATCAAATAGGATTTTTTTCCAATTCTGAGAGACTTGTACTGAAATTTGACCTTTAATTTGTGTACTGGTGAAAACGTCATTAACAAAGTTGTAGGACAAAAACAACGTAAAAAATTATTTGGGAGTTTCTCTCAATATCCAGAGCACAATATAATGTTCTGGATTAGAATACCTACTCCCTGGGACTGAGACTAAGCTCATTTTCTAGGGAAGAATATTAAAAACCAGCTAACTTCGCTACTGCAAGTTACTGTTTTTTTCTTTGTTCTAGAAATGACTGGTTTGTGCCCAGTGCATTATGCCCAGTACTTGTTAATAAATCAAACAGCAGCACTCAATTCAAGTGACTGAACACTTCTGATATATGAAACTATAGAGTAGGCTGTAGGGCTTACCAAGAATATAGTCTGCATCCTTCAAATTCAAAGAGTCTGTTAACTTCTCTCCCCAAAGCCAAAGAAGAGTGCATAAACTGTTCTGTGAACTCTGAGGTCAAATTATGGGGATTCACATATTCGCTTTGATAACAGTCGTTTCTACACCTTCATTCACTATTAATTGTCTCTTTGCTGGTTGAAAGAACAATCATAATAAACCTTGAATGAAAAGAATCATCAAATTTCCAAAGAGCAGAATTTAATAAGATGTAAAGTGAAACCATGATTTGTCTACATTTTCAAGCAATTACATATGAAAATGAGGATGATAATTGCTCCTTCCTTCTGTGGCATAATGTGAATTATAGATATGGAGACAACTGTGAACAAGGCACTAGAAAATCTGAATTTTATTCCCACCTGTGGTGATTATCATAATATGAATTGAGGCATATCATAAATTGCTGACTTGACATATTAATCTGTAAAATGGAATACTGTGAAGTTCCTGCGCTTTTTGTTACACGTTTCTGCCAGGGCAGGAACCTTCTTCTTCTTCTTCTTCTTCTCTTCTGCACCCTCCATGGTTCTAGCCAGAAAAGAGGGCAAAGATTCTTTTAAACAGACACACTTCTAGAAAAGAAAAAATTCCTCCATGACTTTTTACCCTTTGACAGACAGCTGCCCATCTCCCGCACCCATTCTAATCTCCGCTTCTAAGAGAGTTCAACTTTCTTAGATTGCAAGTGAGATTATGCAAGGTTTGTGCTTTGGAGCCTGATTTACTCACTATCCTGTCCTCCAAGTTTGGCATTGTTGTCTTAAGTGGCCACAATTTAAATATCTTTAGATGGGTCCGGAAATTTGAATGGTGAATGGCGGCTACCTTAGTTGTCTGTCAGGAACTGCCAAGGTTAGGAGGTTCAGGTGGCGGTGAGCCCGCAGGCAGTCACCCTTGTGGGCTGAGTGTTGTTCACCAGGTTAAGGCAGATTCCGATTTGGCACCAGTGCCGGGCCTGGGACCAGTCAGCAAGAATCCCTGGGCATGCCGAGGCCAGCTGCCACCCATCGCGGACAAGTGGACCTTGGAGAGATTTTAGTAAAGTCTATAGAGTGGACTGAGAACACAAGAGGAGAGCGAGTTGGGGGGAGCTGGGTATCGGGGAGTCACCAGGGTGGGGTGAGCATTGTTCACGAGGTTAACGCGGATTTACGTTTGCGGCCCATCTGGGCCTGCAGGCTGTTTGGGGAAGGGCTCAAGACAGGAACAATGGGGGCTGCCTCAGCAGCCCCTGCCCTGAAGCCAGGCCAGTCCGTTTCTTTTCCTGTGTTCTTGGTGCCTTTTGAGCTGCTGGCCCTTTTCTGGAGCTTAGGGTGAGTGTTAACCAGCGAGTCTGTGCTTGATCCGTTTAAGGGGACGCCTGGGTCCACAGCAGCGCTCTTTCTAAACCCCAGGATTGGAATCGGCTGATTTTCACAGCCAGATGTTATGCGGACTCCTCTTCCCAGTTCTGCTGCTCCCTGCTGGGGAGCGAGGTGTGGGGGTTGGGATCAAGGAAGAGGGGGATATCCCTCCAGGTTCTCAACCGCCACACGTGGGTGTAGGACCAGTTTATTTTGTATCTCTGCCTCTCCTGCCAGTCTCTATGTGTCATGTTCTCCATAGCCTTAGTTATAGAATTTCTGTTCTGCAAATCCTCAGATGTTTCTCCAGAGTGATTGTTCTGTCATTTAGTTTTAATTTTAATGTGGTTCTGTTACTGAGAGAAAGGGGGTTCTTTCATGTGGCGCCCTGGTGTGAAACCCAACAGCTAGTGTTGAGGAAAACAGGCCTTTATTTACAGTATTCCAACCTGGGGAGGGCAGTGAGCACCTCAGCTCAGAGCCCTGTGCTCCCATGGGACCCAGCACTTCCCTTGCTCCCCAAAGGCTAGAACCCAAACACATGCCCAGAAGTTCCCTGTCCCTCATCTATCAGCTGTCTCCTTCAGGATCTGGGGCACGATGTCATCAGCCTCCGTGTAACAGTCCAGGAAACCGTGTGCCGCGTTGCACTGGATCACGCGTGGTCCTCTCTCTGCCCTTTCAAAGCCACACGGAGTTCTCCCTTTCCTTTCCTTTCCTTTCAAAGCCGCATGGTGTTCTCTTAGCCAAAAATGTCTGCTGCCTATTTTTAAATCCCCAACTGCATCCTGCGACGCAGTGGGCATGGTAACCAGTTCTGACCACTCACAGAACCTCACGCAGGCCCTGTGTGCTCGTTCAGCACCACTCCATGGTCAAAACCCCTCCCATCTCCTTGGGGCCTTGGAAGACCCAAAGCCATTTGCACAACTAAGACACTAGCCACTAGCCATAGTCATGCAAAGGCATCTTAAAAGCTGTTCCCTCTCCCCATCCCCCATCCCGCAGGCTCTGGGGGTTTTTGGAGACCCCCGCTCTGTAACGGTTCTGGGAGGAGGTACGCACAGGGTTTTCTTACTGTACCGTCTTGAACAGAGTCCGTCATTCAATAACCACTTCTCTTAAGTGCTTACTACGCACCAGAAATTGTCCCAGCCCAAACAGTCTTGCAGTGTTTGCTATGAAAGTAAAAAGAAACCTGTGTGGCCCTGGCAAGTGTGACTCCGTTGGAGGATTGTCCTGTGAAAACAAGGCTGTGGGTTCGATTCCCAGTTACAGCACATACCCAGGGTGAGAGTTTGATCCTGGGTCAGGTATGTACAAGAAGGAAAGCACTGTTGTTTCTCTCTCCCTTACCTCTCTCTCTAAAAGCGATAAAAATAAAATGTCTGCAGGTGAGCATAAAAGAAAAGAAAACAGTATGAACACATTTATAACCTGTATCCACTAGGCGGGAAAGATAACTAACATTTACTGAGCACGTACTTCATGTCACAGACTTTTCAAAGTGCTTTATAAGTGTGAACAATATTGCTCAATAATCTTATTGTAGCTGCTATTATTACTACCATTTTATACATAAAAACATAACGGAAAGAAGGTTAAGTCACTTGTCTAATATTACACAGATAGTCGATGACAGTGCTAGGATTCAAATCAAAGATGCCTGTCACCCCAGCCCCGCACTTTTAATCACTGTGCTAGACTCAGGCGGTCACATCTCTCTGTGGTGCTAAGAAGACAGTTTTGTAATTGTTCCTGAGGAATTTTGTAAATCCTTTGATATACTTGGTATAATGTTAACTCTGGATAGAAAATTGGCAGAAAAGGATGCAGAGTTAGCCGATTTTCTCTTAGCCTCACCTAATGAATCCTGGGAAACAGGAAAGAAAGATTAGATCTGTCTGATTTGTGGTAAAACCTGAAGGCGTCACTATTCCATGGAAGCTCTTAGCATTAGCTTGGTCTTACACTTCCTTGAGAATTTATATAAAACATTCTTATGTTCTCATTTTATTAACACTCCCATGCTTGCTTTGTCATTTCTACTTTAGCTCGAAGAAGAATATTTAAAGTTTTAAAAAAAGAGGAATTCATGCCTGATCAGCTCAGTGCCCCACATGAGACCAGGAAAATGTCAACAGTTAGGGTAAAGCTAGGGAAACTTACAAACCTTCACAACCGAAGGAAGGTTCAGGACGGAAGGAGAGCATAGGATAAACAAGTCACAACCCACAGTGAATGGGGGAAGGCACCTGCTCAATTGCTGAAAAGAGTAACACATGTAAAATCATCCTCAAATGCCTCTTGGGACCTTTTCTCTTTTAGGGATTTACCTGTTACAAAGAAGGGACAATATATGCATTTTATATGACAGTAAGTTTTTGGGCTACGTATTCTGTCCCATCTTCATATACGTCTGTCTTTATGTCAGCATCACACTGTTTTGATTACTGTATCATCGTAGTAAGATTTTAAAAGGAGTGCGGGCACTACTAGTCTGTTCTTCTTTTTCAAGACTGGCTGCCTTGCATCTTGTAAGATCTCATAAATTTTAGTATGGGTTTTTCAATCTCTGCAAAAACATTATTGGAATTTTGATATGAATTGCACTGAATTCATAGATTGCATTGTGTAATATAACATCTTAACGCTATTAAGACTTCCAATCAATGAACATTGGAGATCTTTTCATTTATTGGGAGTTTTTCAATTTATTTTAGCAACTTTTTGTGATTTTTCCAAGTACAAGTTTTCACCCACTTGGTTAAATATATTCCTAAATATTTTATTTTTTGATGCTATTATAAGTGGAATTATTTTCTTTTTTTAAAAAGATTTTTTTTAGAGGAAGGTAGGGAGCTAGAAAGAGAAGGGGAGAAACATTGATGTGAGAGAGAAACGTCGATTCGTTTCCCATCCAGGAACCTGGCCCACAACCCAGACATGTGCCCTGATGGGGAACCAAATCTATGACCTTCTGATTGTGGGATGATGCCCAACCAACTGAGCCACACCGGTAAGGGTTGGAATTGTTTCCTTAATTATCTTTTGGGATTGTTCGTTTTCAGTGTATAGAGAGCAACCAATCTTTTTGTATTAATATTTTAATCTGGCATCAGTGCTTAACTCTTTTTTTGTAGTATCTAGAGTTTTCTGCATGCAAGATCATGTCAGAGATAATTTTACTTCTTATACAATTAGAATGTCTTTAATTTTTTTCTTGCTTATATGCTCTGGCTAGAAATTACAGCACATTGTTGAATAGAAGTGGTGAAAGCGGGCAACCTTGTCTTATTTTGGATCTTAAAGGAAATGTCTTCAGGCTTTACTGTTGAGTATGGTTTTAGCTATGGTCTTTTCTTATAGAGACTTTCTTCTGTTTAGGTATCTTTGTTCCTAGGTTATTGAGTGTTTTATTATAAAAGGATATTCAAATTTGTCATTTTTTGGTGCTACAATTAAGATTATTATATGTACTTTATCGTGCATTCTGTTAATGTGGTTTACTGCATTGATTCACAAGTTAAAACATCCTTGCCTTCTAGGAATAAATCCTACTTGGTCATGGTGTATAATCCCTTCTTTTAAGGTCTCATCTGGGGCATGCTTATTGATTTTATTTTTTTATTATTATTTTTTTTAGAGAAAGGGGTAGGAAGGGGGAGAGGGAGAGGGGGAGAAACATTGATTTGAGAGAGAAACATGGATTGTTTGCTTCCAGTTTGCGCCCCGACCCAGGACCAAACCCACAAACCGAGGCATGTGTTGTGATTGAAATCAAGCCCGCGACGTTTCGGTTTACAGGACAACATTCCAACCAAGTGAGCCACGCCAGCCAGGGTAGCGTATGCAGTGTTTTAAATGTGTTGTCAAATCCTCTTTACTAAATTTGTTGAGTATTTTTACATCAACAGACACGCGACGTACTGGTCTGTAGTTTTCTTGCAGTATCATTACAGAACCCCACCAATGTTGTTCTAGGACAGTTGAAGGGTTCGATTCCCTGCTGCCTATTTTTATTTTATTATTACTACTTTTTATTCTTTATTCTGTGCTTTGCACCCCCTATTATTATTTTAAAGATGTCTGTTTGTCCCTTCAATTCAGTCAATGATTGCTTCCTGTATTTATTTAGGAATTCTGATAAGATATATTATGTCTACAAGGGTTATAACTTCTTGGCACATTAAGCCTTCATTATATAGTGCCTTTCATTGTTTATTAGGAGTTTTTTCTCTTAACGTCTATTTTGCTGTGCTGAAACTTATTTGTTTTATGTATTTACACTTACTGATTTTTGCTTTTATTTTGGTGTCATATGTAAAAAGTCACTGCCAAGACCAGTGTCAAGGAGTTCCATTCCTATGTTTCCTTCTAGAATATTTACAATATCAAGTTTGAAATTTAAGCATTCAATACATTTTGCGTTAAATTTTTGTAAAATGTGTAAACAGGGGTTCGTTTGGACTTTTGCATGCGGTTATCCAGTTTCTTCTACACCTCTGGTTGGAGAGAGATAATCCTTTCGTTACTGAGTGTTCTTGGCTCCCTCGTTTTCCATTTACTCTGCTCTACTGAAGATGCGCTCTGCTGCGTTTATTATTTCATTCACTGAGCTCTTCAGTTCCAGAATTTTTGCTAGCTTATTTATTATAATTTCCATATCTTTGGTAAATATCTCATTGGGAGCCTTCTTTCGGGGGGCAATGTGCTTGATTTTTCATGTCCCTTGTGGTTTTCTGTTGCTGCTTTTTCACATTCGAAGTAACAGATACTTCCTTTCATCTTGGCTAGTTGCCTTTAGAGTATTGTTTTCACGGTGCTGTGATTACGTGGGGTGGTCTCTGCCTTTGTATGGGTACACTTGTTCCACTGTTCTTGCTTCTTCTTGTGGCGCAATTGGTAAGCATTTTGTTTTCTCTGTTTCCAACAAACTTGCCAGTCTGGCTGCTGAAAACATCATTTAGTTTTCAGAAGGTGGCACCGTAAGTCAAGTCTTCGATTCCTCCCTTTCCTACAGATGTGAACTCTTCCGGAGCACCCTCCTTGGCTACCGGAGTTTGTTTTTACCACAGTTACCCGGGGCACCCGCAAAGGAGGGGGGGAGAGGTGCAGCTTTAGCATTGAGGGCATTGGGAGCACGTGTGGACCCCATAAGGATGTCTCCGGGTTGGTACTCCCAGAGGCTTGTGGGTAGCGCTTCTGCTACGCATCGTCAGCAATAGCCACTTCCCTGTGTTGATGTTTGCTTTTCTTGTCCGCCTCTTGATCAGTTTCCTCCATCTTCCCAGTCCTGGAGATTCTGCTGTCCGGTTTCTCCAGCTGTGTCCTGGAATGCTGCGGTAGCTGGGCCTTCACGCGTCATAGCTCTTTTCCCCTGCGGGCCAGGTGGAAGCCACCTGCTAACTCAGTCCTGTGCAATGTTGTTTTGGGTGGCGGTTGGTACTGGTCAATTTCTTAGCATCTCTGCTGTGCCCAAATAACTTTTGCTCCAAGGGGATGTTGGAGTCTCTCCTTAGGGAGGCAGGACTTCTGCAATTTTCCTCTCGTCCCTCGGTGCCCCCCATCTCAGCGCTCTCCAAGTTTTCTCATGACTGCAGTGGGAGGGGCTGGGGAAGGTTTACTCGCCCGTTAGTTCTGCATTCTGTATGCAGGTGGGTGAGCCTGATTGTGTTTTCCCCTGTATGTGGTGCTGGATCTCACAGCTCCTGCAGAGATGCTTTCGTTCTTGGATAAAGGTCTATTTTTTGAAGGAGTGTCTTATACTGGCCATGGTGCTGATGTCACTCCCATTTCTCCATGTGAAGACAACTTTCAAAGAACTTTATGTTTTTTGACTTGATTTGCCGACTAGAATCCTTTCATTTCAACTTGAAGGACTTTAACATTTTTTTTCTATGGCAGATAGATATGATGGTAATGGAATCCTCCAAATTTTGTTTATCTGAGGAGTCTTAAATTCTTCCTTATTTTCAAAGGGCATTTTTCCAGACATAGAATTCTCAGTTGACAGTTTTTCCTTTATTAACTTTTCTATCATACAAAGTTTCTCCTGAGATATCGGCTGCTAATTACGTTGAGTATTCCTTAAGTGTAATTACTTGCTTTTTTTTTTTTTTTTCTTTCAGCATTTGCTGTCTTTGGCTTTGTTTTATTATAACTTGTCTTAATGTGGGTCTCTTTGGAGTGATCCATCCTGGATTATTAAAGTTCTTCAATTTGTAGATCTATGTCATTTCTAAATTTGGGAAGTTTGGGGCTGTTATTTCTTCAAATAACTTCTCCAGCTTTTTCTCTCTTCTCCTTCTTGGGCCCTCATAGTGCATGTATCATTCCTCTTTTATGGTATCCCATATGTTTTTTAGGCTCCGTTCATTTTTTTTTCATTTTTTTGTTCTTTTCAGTCCTTTTTTTTATTCCTGAGATTTAGTAATTTCAAATAAGCTGTCTTTAAGTTCACTGACTAGTTCTATTCCTGTTTGTCTGCTTTTTAAATACCCCTAGTAAACTTTTAAGTTTGTTATGGTGTTCTTTAGTTCCATACTTTCTTCTTAATTTTAAAAATAACTTCCCTGCCCTGGTTGGTGTGGCTCAGTGGATTGAGCACCTGCCTGCAAACCAAAGGGTTGCCGGTTTGATTCCCAGTCAGGGCACATGCCTCGGTTGCGGGCCAGGTCCCCAGCTGGGGGCATGTGAGAGGCAACCACACATGGATGTTTCTCTCCCTCTCTTTCTCCCTTCCCCTCTCTCTAAAATAAATAAAGAAATGAAAACCTTTAAAAAACATAAAATAAAATACTATTTAAAAAAAATAAAAAAATAACTTCCCTGCCTTTGTTAATGTTATCATTGGCTTCATGTGACATTTTCCTGATTTTATTTGTCTGTGTTTTCCTTTAGCTTTTGGGGCATGTTGAAACCATTGATTTAAAGTCTTTGTTTAGTAACTCAGAAGCCTGTGTTTCTTTAGGGTCAGGTTCTGAATATTTATTCCTTTTCTTTAAGTGATCCATGTTTTACTCTTTCTTTGTATGCCTCATGGTTATTTGTGGACAATTGTAAGCTTGAAAAAAGAGCCACTTCTTCTAGTCTCTGCTGATTGTCTTTACAGGAGAACTTCACTAATTCCCCCATACATACAACTGTTTTTAAATGTCTTAATTTCACTAATGTCCCTTTTCTGTTTTTCTCTTTTGACTCTTAGGCATTTTATTTTATTCCACATCTTGTAATATCTTATCTCCAAGCTTCTACTTGTCTGTATTCACCCTGTAGCTTTCACACGCTGCAGAACCCACGACTGTTTTCTGTTTTTCCCCCAATGTGAGATTTGAATTATGTTGTGCGATTCCTACCTGAGCTTAGTCTCCTTTCAGATTTCAATCCTGTCCCAAAGGCGCTCCCAGATAGTCCAAAATGTTGCAAAGGTGTTCCACTAATTTGTTTCCATCTGGAAGAAGAAATCAGGAATTGAGCAGCTTCTTCCTGTTGCTCCACACCGAGGAAGGGGTGGGTCAAAATAGAAGAGGAAAGCCATCTAATGTTTGAGTTTGCCCTTTTGTTGTTTCAGGGTTTGATTTGTTGTTTGTAGATCCTTGACGGATTTCTAGAGCTCCCACAAAACTTTTTTTTTTTTTGATACTGTAAATTTGTTGTCATTTTTATTTTATTTATCTGTTTTTAGAGAGAGGGGAAAGGAGAAAGAGAGGGAGAGAAACATCACTGTGTGGTTGCCTCTCACTTGCGTCCCCAACTGGGGACCAGATGTGCATCCTAGTCATGTGCCCCGACTGGGAATCGAACCAGCGACACTTGGCTCGCAGACCGATGCTCCATCCACTGAACCACAGCAACGAGGGCTTCATCAATTTGTTCTTATTTACTTCATGTTTCCTTGGAAAAACAAAGGTCTGAAGCTTCCTACTTTATAATTTTGCTGACATCAATCTATCTCAGTAAAAATAATAATAAAAGACAGAGAACAATAAGCATTTTCTTCATTGATTATTACAATCACTTTATATGGTTTCAGTGTGCATGGTTCTTTTTATGGTCCTCAATACCGTGCAAAGCAAAGATTGCCCCTATGGATTTTTTATTCCTGGCATCTCATTCAGACTCAAAGCCTGTAATTCCGAATACTGCTTACCGGCTAGAATCATTTGCCTGTCTGTGTGGCATTTTGCATGTCTGTTCTAAAGATGAGCTCACCACATTCCTATGAAACTGATCGCTACCTCTGAGTCCTATCTCGCCTCATGGTATAGCGAATGTACAAATTTCTCAGCCTCGATATTTCACGGCCATTTTATAGTTACACCATATTTTTTTCCCCTCAGCTACCTCAATCCCAGTACCACATTCCCCTAGAATCATGGAATTTTAGAGTTATAAAGAAGGATCTTAGGGATTATTGTATTACCATTTATTTTTCAAATGAGGACAAAATGACTCAGACGTTAAGGTATGTTACCAAGTTTATATAAGTTACAGTGAATTCGGATCAAAATTCAGTGTTCTTTGACAAAATAAGATGTTTCCCTATCCAGTATGTCTCATATTTGTCCCTTTTCTACCTCTTCTCCCATTCTACCAGCTTATAAGATGCTTTATATTATCACTTGCTTGGATCTCTGTGATATCCCTCAGTACATCTGTCTATCTCCAGCTCCACCATTCCCCTCCTTGCCATATTTTATCCTCCACTCTATAACGTTCTTTATATCATAACATTTTATTTACACGACAACATGTTTAAACTTACCATTTTGTTTGGTTGAATTATTTCCATGGTCTAAACATCATAATCAATTTCTTCTCTCTTTCCATATTGCTATTGATCTGACATATCTTTTCTTCATATACATAAACCACCTATCAATTATGATCTCATCTTTTTTCTTTAATCCTCTCTGATCACTTTAATCCCATTAGGAAATTCCGTACCACTTATGTCTATATTTTTTTGTGGCACTTAAAATCAGCAGCCTTGCAGTGCAAACATATTTGCTTTGTGCCTTTAATTACCTGGTCAGTTCTTGAGTGCAAGAATGGTATCACATACCACTTGAAATCTCCCTCATCCTTTGGCACAGTGTAGTGTTCCGAGTAGGCTCTTAATATTTTGTTAATTGCTGACTGACATGCAAAACCACTAAAAAATGTTGAACAAGTCAATAAATTAATTATTTCTACATCCTCTGAGCATGCAATAGCATATGTTTACAAGATACTTAACACGAAGTGAAAAGAGGCTGAAATAATCTCCTCGGTCTGCTCTCTGGAACAAAAAATGGACTCGTAATTATTTCCAGGTACTCCATCATGATTTTCTGCAACAGAAACTGGAGCTCATCCACCTACTTTCCCAACCCCCTGCTTATTGTTTTAGAGGAATAATTTCCAACAATACCATTTAAAAAAAAAATCAAGTTCTTGGCAAAGACTTCCAATTTGACCTAATTCTTATTGCTACTTCCCCTTGAGGTCCGTGGCTGGTTTGTCTGCCGCTGATTAGTCCCACATGTAGGGCACTGAATTCTCTTGCAAGGGAGTGGCACCCAGTTTCTCAGGAATGAGGGTTCTTGTCACCGCCATGCACCTAAGCCATTTGGAACTCAGCCATAGATTGATACAGATTGTGAGGTAGGCCTCTTGCCCTCATGGGCCAAATGTGTTGCTGGCAATTTAGAAAGAAAGCAAAAGAGGAGAATGAAGTGAATTCTGAGCCAACTCTCTAGGAATGAAGAAATCTAGTTTCTACTAATGCCACGCATGGCTCCTGGCTTTGCCCATAGAATGTAGTTCTGGCAATGTTAGCAACACACAGTTTCCCTTGCTGAACATTTTATTTATTTGATTATGTTTAGACAGCTCTGCAGCTACCATTTAACTTATCCCCCACCCAATAATAATGCAACTATCTCTTTCATACTCAGTTAACGTATTGCATTTAAAAAAATACCACCAGTAACCAAAGTACTGTAAGGCCTGCCTGATGATTATTCATATTTTTTTTTCCTCCGCACAGGCTAATTTTTAGTTATCTGTATACAAGAACCTAAACTTGCTTTTCATTTACAGTGGGTGGTAAGAAGGCCAACATCTGCCTTACATAGCAGTATTTGCCTGCATATTTTTCTGTTCATGCATATAATAAAGATTCAATGAGTTTAGGCCTCCTGTTTACAATGATGTTTTAAGGGGTTGTTTTTCTGCCACATCTTGGATTTTACTTTTCAGATGGTCACAATAAGTATAATATTTCTATGGGTCACTTATATCATTAAAATGCATTGTGGATTTCTGTAATTGACATCATCTTACAGGGATAGAAAAGGTGGTCTTTCAGATGTTATTTAAGTGAAAAGGTGTGACTCGTTCTACTTATTTTACAGGAGAACACTGAATGAAAATCTCTAGCCCAATATGTCAAGTATGAAGTAGAAATAATAACTTAGAGAAAGACTTAGATAACGCCTAATACTTTTATTCATAATCTTCTCAAGATATTTGAATGATATAACATGAAATTCAGTTACCAGCGACGCCAAAGTTTAAGATCGTCGGCAGCCATCCGTCTCGAGAGACGATGGTGTAGCTTCTTAAGAGTCTATCTGCACTCTCCAGTGAAGCTGAAGCCACAGAGCCTCGATGAAGCTACAGAGCCTGGGCAGGGTGATATGGAGGGTCTGCTGTTGCCCATGCAGCAGACCCCCCCTCTCTTCGCAGCTGAAGGGTCCAAGGGAAAGACGGAGTCAATACAGCTTGGCTTCAGGTGCGCCGCAGGAGTTGCCGGTGTTGACTACAACGTCAAACCGCCTTAGGGACTCCGGCTCCGGATTTTCTGTCGGGGTTTACTCCCTTAGCCTTTCCCCTGAAGAGGTATGCCGCAAGGCAGCGGAGGTTTTTTGGAGTCAGAGTTTTCCTTTAAGATAGATCATTAATATTCAGAGTTATTAAAACATCACATGTTATCGTATTGAATCTAGTATAAGACATGGCTCTCTACTTTCTCATCGTATTTGCTCCAATAATTTTCCTAAAAACAAAGCTCTCTGTCTTAGTCCATTCAGCTTATATATCAAAAATACCACAGACTGGATATTTTGGAAACAATGTAAATTTATTCCTCACAGTTTCGGAAGCCGGAAAGTCCAAGAATCACATGTTAGCAGATTCAGTGTGTATTGGAAGCCCACATTCTGGTTCATAGATGCCTTATCTTTTCACTGCCTCATCACATGGTGACAGAGTTAAAGGACCTTTCTGTGGCCTCTTTGACAAGGACACTAACCTTCTTTCTGAAGGTTTTCCCTCATGACTTAACCACCTCCCAAAAGTCGCATCTCCAAAAACCATCATATGGGGGAGTAGGTCTCAGCATGTGAAGTATGAGGGGATAAAAATATTCATTCTGTACACCCTCTTTAGGTCATTTTTCTGCTCAAGAACTTTAACAAATCTTTATTATATTCGATATCAATTCAAAAGTTTTGTTCATCTTTTAAGGCCAACTTTCTTCTTACTCTCTCATTTCTATATAACTGTCTAATCCTCCCCTCAAAAGCATCTATCTAGTCAAGCATATAAATTCCACCTAGTCAGATACAGTTTCTCATGCACTCAATGCAAATTACTACCTCTGAGCCTTTATTTATCTTGTGTTCTGGATTGAATGCCTTCTTCTAACCCCCACTATTTAAAAATATATTAATACTTTAAGGTCCAGCTCAGTTCCTGTTCTCTGTACGAAATCCTTCCAGAATTCTTTTAGTCTGAACTATATACTTATCACATTTATAAGCTCCTATTGGACATAAGTTTCTTACCACAGGACATAGGTACAGTAATTGGAATTCGGCCCTTGCCGCTCTGTTTTATTTGTATATGTCTTGTCTTCCCAAGTGAACTGCATGTTTCTTAGAGATAATAACTTTATGTTTTTGTTTTATATCCTCCTAAACACCTAGCATAATTCTGAGCATGTAGCAGGTCTTGAATAAAGTTTTACTTAATTGCTGCTAAATGTAAAGTCAATGACATCAAAGGTTTAATTAGTATAAATATTCAGTAGAGTTTTAAGGTGACAACATTTAGATCTATCATTGAAATGATTTCATAACTTAATTTTACAGCAAGTCACTATATATCTGTTCTCTTGAAGGTGAAACAATCATTCAGAAACTACCTGTAGATAATATCAGGACAGCCTTTATTAGTAGATTTGAACAGAATTGTTTTGTTTTAGGGTCTCTAGAAATAGTTCTCAAAGCAAGTATTAACCCAAATATTTGAGTAAAAACTTTTACTTGCTATTTATGAGTCTGAAAGTAAGTTTGACATTGTTAATGCAAGACAATGTTTGTTACATGTTCATTAATCTCTATTTTGAAAATATTGCATTTATTGATGTTATATTTATGAACTATGATTATGTTATGAAACCCAATAGAGGATACTTTAGAATTTAAATTTGAAAAGTTAAGCTCTATATTCATAAAGCAATAAATGTCTTATATAATGAACTTCCTCTGTGAAGTTTTTTACATCTGTCACAAAATAAAACGATTAACCATTTAGTTGGTAAATATAAGTATCTAAATTATGGATGATAAACTTACTTTAATAATGTTAGTGTTATAACATGTTAGAATTTACTGTTCTCATTAAATATAACTGTAGCCCTGGCAGACATGACTCAGTTGGTTGAGTGTTGTCCCATAAACCAAAACATCATAGGTTCAATTCCCGGTCAGGGCACATGCCTAAATTGTGGGTTTGGTCCTCAATCAGGGCGCGTAAGAAAGGAAGCAATCAATGTTTCTCTCTCACATTGAAGTTTCTCTACTCTTTCTCCCTCCTTTCCCCCATCTTTAAAATCAATAAGCATGTCCTGGGGTGAGGACTAAACTTCATAATAAAAATAAAATAAAATACAATATAACTGGACACCTGAACATCAATATCAGTTTTGTTAAAGAAACAGACTAGAGGACCTGCTACTGATATGCTATTAGACTACTGAATACAACAACAATATCTATGGATTTAGAGTGTAATATGTCCAATATACAATTCTAATAATCCTACAAACATTATCTGATTTAGTGCTCATTACCTACATATGAAAACTGCATTAGAAACTCTCTTTCTGGATGAGCACAGTGTAGGTTAAAGAAGCTCTTCAACTTTCCCCAAATCATAGTTAGCAAACAGCAGTGCCAAGGTTTGAATCCGGGTATGTTTAACCCCAGAAGCATATTAAGGACACCTTTTCTAAAATAGTTTTTGTTACGATTCAACTTGTTTTTATCAGTGGGTAAAAAGCTTTGCATCCCACAGGGAGAAAAATCTTTAACTTGTACATAATTAGGTAACATTCTTTGATAAGTTCAATCAACTGGACACCATAATTTAACATGCGGAAGAGCACATTCATGAAGCATCTCTGGAAATAATTACTAAATTGCATGTCAGAAATTTAAATGTGTGTAAATTTTAATTGAGAAATTCTACAACAAAGAATTTGTCTTAAAGAAAGTAACCCCAAACCTTCTCAAACTCCTCCCCTCAAAATTGAAGAGGAATAAGTATTGTCTAATTCATTCTATAATGCCAGCATTACCTTAATACAAGAGACAGATTACAAAAGAATAAACTACAGACCAATGTGAGATCAGATATAAAACTCGTACACAAAATACTAACAAAACAAATGCAATTACAAATAAAATCATTAAATATTGCTTCAAAGTGGGATTATTCCAGAAATGCAAGGGTGGTTCGGGGTATGAAAATCAGTCAATGAAATAAACCATTTTCATAGGATAAAGATAGTGAAAAGCGCATTTTCAAATCAATTAATGCAATAAAAAACATTTGATGGACTCCAACACTTTGATAATAAAAACACTGAACAAAATAGGAATAAAAGGCATTCATGGAAAACCCACAGCTAAAATTATGCACAATGGAGAAAGTCTGAAATCTTTCCATCTAAGATCAGGAAGAAGCATGGGTTGTCCACTTAGCCATTTCTATTCAACTACTTTACTAACAGTTCTAGTTAGAGTAATTAAGCAAGAAAAATAAATGTGTCTAAATTGAAAATAAAGACATAAAATTTTCTATATTTACAGATGAAATTATGTAGAGAAAACTAATCAACAAAAAAACTACTAAAGCACTGGACAAATTCAGCAAACTTTCAAGATACAAGATCCACGCACAAAAATCAGTTGTATTTCTATATAGCAATGAACAATCCAAAAATGAAAGTTAAGAAAATTTTTCATTTTACATAATATTAATAAGTTAAAACTGTAGGAATAAATTAAATCAAGAATGTATAAGATGTGTACACTAAAAACTACAAAACATTGCTGGAATAAATTTTAAAAGATCCGAATAAGTGGCAAGGTATCCTGTGTTTATTAACCAATACACATAAAATTATTAAAATAGAAGTACAATGCAAAGTGATCTCTATAGATACAATTACTTCCTGTCCAAGATCTAACAGTATTTTTGCAGAATTAAAAAAGTTAATCTACATGACTTGGGTGGTGAACACACAATACAACAAAGAGAAGATGTATTAATGAATGGTACACTTTAAACCTATATAGTTTTATTAATCAATGTCACCCCAATAAATTCAATTTAAAAAAAAGTTAATCTTAAAGTTTATATTGAATGCAAAGGAACCTGAACAGCCGCAACACTCTTGAAAAGGGGGGGGTAAAAGTGGAGGACTCATGCTTCCCACTTACAAAGCATACTACAAAGCAATGGTAAGTGTATCTAGTGTCATCATGGCCTATGGATGGACATAGAGACTAGTGGAATGGAATCAAATGCCCATAAAGTCTTACATTTATGCTCAACAATTTTTGACAATAATACAAGAATAACTTCCTCATCAAAAGGTGCTCGGTCAGTTGTATAACCACATGCAACAGAATGAAGTTGAAATTCCTACTTCACTGTATATAAAAAAATTAATAAAAAGATCAAAGACTTACATGCAACAGCTAAAACTATAAAACTCTGAGAAGAAAAGAATAGGGAAAATCTTGATGTTGAATTTTGAAATGGATCCTTAAAACATGAACAAAAAATAGAAAAATTTGATTTCATATAAATTAAATTAGCTTTTCCCCTGACTGGTGTAGCTCAGTTGGTTTGGGTATCATACTGCAAAGTGAAATGTTGGGCTTGTGAAAAGGCAGCTGATAGATGTTTCTCTCCCTCTCTCCCTCCCTTCCCATGTCTCTTAAAAATAAATAAATAAGTAAATAAATAAGCAAGCTAGCCTCAGGGTAGGATCAGAGGAGAAGGTGTGGATGGGCATTTTTCCCAGAGAGCCTTGTTTGCCAGGTTTGCACATTAAATATGATTTTATTGAATGACAAACAGTTGATATGTAAAATTTAGAAATTCAGTAAAAAGGCTCTTCAAGAGCTTGTTCTTAGCACATAGAAAGAATTGACTTCTGTTGATACAAAAGTAAGTAAGATTGGAAAAGCCATATTTTATCAAAGAGAGACCACCACTTGCCCGAATCCCCTAAATATATCAGTATATAGCTTTATTGCTTCACTACCAGAAAAGTCAGCCGAAACTTTAGTATATATTCCTCAACAATGAATAAAGTACAAAACATCATACAAGAAAATAAAAAGACAATCCATAGAATTGCAGAAATTTTTGCAAAGCATATATTTGTTAAGGTTATGGTATATAATATATAAAGAACTCCCATAAGTCATCAACAAATACATAAACCACCCAATTAAAAATTGGCAAGGGATTTGAACAGATTATTTTTTTCTAAAGAAGATATACAAATGGCCAACAAGCACATGAAGTGAGGCTCATCGTCATTAGAAATTAAGGCAGTGCAAATCAAATCTACAATGAGATATTCCTTCACACCAATTAGGATGTATATTATCAAAAAAGTGTTGGTGACAGTGTGGAGAATTTGGAGTTTTTGTACATTGTTTGTGAATATTAAAATAATGCAATACTATGGAAAACTATTTTTAGTCCCTCAAAGATTAAACAGAATTACCATATGATCAAGCAATTCAATTCCTAATTATATGCTCTCCAAAACTGAAAAATCCATTCAAACAAATACTTGTACATAAATATAAATAATAGCATTGTTCACAGTAGCTTAAAGGTGGAAACAACCTGAAAGTCCATCACTGAGTGAATTAAAAATATTATACATCTACATAATACAATATTATTCATTCTTAAAAACAAATGAAGTACTAACACAGTGGCAACATGAGTGAACCTCAAAAACAATATACTAAGTGAAATCAATACATAAAAGTCATATATTATAATTTCCACCTATATAATATATCCAGCATAGATAAGTGCATACAGGCAGAAGGCAAATTAGTGGTTTCCTGAGTCCAAAGATAGTGGGGAGTGACTAGTTAATGGGTCTTTTTGTGGTGATAAAAATGTTATGGAACTTGATAGAATTTATAGTTACACAATATCATAAATGTACTAACAGATTGCTCTCCTTAAAATCATTAAATATAAGTTTTGTGAATTTCCCACAATGAAAAATATATTAAAAAGTAATGCTTAACTTCAAAAACACACCTGCTCAAAATTTCTATTCTCTGTAAAGAAATAAAAAGACAAATTATAGACATGGAGAAAATACTTGCAAATTATATATCTCTTAAAAGTCTTTTATCCAACATGTACAAAATGTCTCATAAATCTCAAAACAAGAAAATCCTATTTAAAAATGGTTAAAAATTTGTTCAGATAATTCATCAAAGAAAATATATGGATAGCAAGTGATAACATAAAAAGATATTAAAACTCATCAGTTATTATGGAAATGCAAATTGAATCTATAACATTATACAGCTACATGCCTATTATAATAATTAAAATGTAAAAGGTCTAATCACATTGTTGTACACCTGTAAGTAATACAAGATAATATTAAATGTAAACTCTAACTGAATGGATTAATTCAAAAAACATACAATCTTCCAAAACTGTATCAGGAAGAAATGAAGACCTGAATAGACCTATTATAATAAATGAAATTGAAGCAATAATCAAAAGACTACCAGCAAATGAAGTCCTTAATTGGATGGCTTCACAGGTGAATTTTACCAAACATTCAAAAGAGAACTAACACCTATCCTTCTCAAACTATCCCATAAAATTCAAGAGGAGGGAAGACATCCAAACTCTTATTATGAGGCCAGGATTACTCTCATTCCAAATCAAATAAAGACACAAAAGGAAAGAAAAATATAGGCCGATATCACTGATGAACATAAGTGCTAAAGTACTCAACAAAATATTAGTAAACTGGATCCAGACATACGTTAAAAAGATTATGCAACATGATCAAGTGGGATTTATTTCAGTAATGCAAGTTTGGTGCAATATTTGCAAATCAATAAATGTGATACATTACATAAAATGAAAGATAAAAATCACATGATCATATCAATAGATGTGGAAAAATCATTTGATAAAAACCAGCACCCATTTATGGAAAAGATTCCAAAGTGGAATTAGATAGATCATATATTTAACATAAGACCATTTATGACAAACACAGCCAACATCATACTCAATGGACAAAATGAAAAAGTGTTTTTCTTAAGATCAGAAACAAGACAATGATGTACATTTTCACCACTCTTACTCAACATGGTACTAAAAGTCCTAGCCACAGCAATCAGGCAAGAAGAAAAAATAAAAGGCATCCAAATTGGAATGGAGGAAGTAAAACTCATTATTCACAGATAAAATGATATTTTATGTAGAAAACTCTAAAGACTCCACCAAAGTCTATTAGATCTAATTAATAAATGAATTTAACAAAGTAACAATATATTGGTGCCAATTACATGCACCAATAAAGAACCAATAATTTTCTTAATTCAAGAAAAATTAAGAAAACTATCCCATTTACTATTAGAACAAACAAATAAGGTACTTACGAATAAATTTAACCAACAAGGTGAAAGACCTGTACTCAGAAATTATAGAACACTGAAGAAAGAAATGGAGAAAGATACAAGTAAGTGAAAGCATATACCATGTTCACAGATTGGAAGAATTAGCATTATTAAAATGTCCATACTACTCAGGTAATCTATAGATTCAATGCGATTCCTACTAAAACACCAATGGCATATTTCACAGAGCTAGAACAAATATTCCAAAAATTTATATGGAATCATAAAAAATCCTGAATAGCCCCAGCCATTTTGAGAAAGCAGAACAAAGTTGGAGGTATCACAATACCTCACATCAAATGATATTACAGGACCACTGTAATCAAGACAGTCTGGTACTGGCATAAGAACAGACATATAGATCAGTGGAACAGAATAGAGAGCCCAGAAATAAACCCAGGTCTTAATGGTCAATTAATATTTGACAAAGGAGTCAAGAACATACAATGGAGTAAAGACAGTCTTTTCAATAGTGTTGGGGAAATTGTATAAGTGCATGCAAAAAAATAAAACTAGACTACCAACTTACACCATACATAAGAAAAAATTCAAAATGGATACAAGATGTAAATGTAAGTCACAAATCCAGAAAATTCCTAGAAGAAAACAGAGACAGTAAACTCTCAGTCATCTTTCAGAGCAATATTTTTGCTATATATCTCCTTAAGCAAGGGAAAGAAACAAACAAAAATAAACAAACAGGACTACAGCAAACTGAAAAGCTTTTGCACAGCAAAAGAAACCATCAACAAAATGAAAAGGGAAGCCAGTGAATGGGAGAACATACTTGCCAAAGATACATCTGATAAAGATTTAATTTCCATAAATTTATAAAGAATTTACACAACTCAACACCAGGAAGACAAATGACCCAATTAAAAAATGGCCAAAGGACCTGAACAGACACTTCTCCAAAGAGGACATACAGATGGCCAATAGACACATGAAAAAATGCTCAACATCACTAGCCATCAGAGAGATGCAAATTAAAACCACAATGAGATATCACCTCACACCTGCCAGAATGGCTGTCAGCAATAAATCAATAAACAAGTGTTGGTGAGGATGTGGAGAAAAGGGAGCCTTAGTGCACTGTTGGTGGGAATGTAGACTGGTGCAGCCACTGTGGAAAGCATTATGGAGTTACCTCAAAAAATTTTAAATGGAACTGCCTTATGACCCAGACATTTCACTTCTTCCTGGTGTTGTGTTTATAAATTCCTTTTTAAATTATTTGATTTATTTATTTTTATAGAGAGAGGAAGAGAGGGAGAGAGGGAGAGAAACATTGATATGGGAAAGAAACATCAGTTGCCTTTCGTACACGCCCTGACCAGGGACCAAATCCACAACCCAGGCATGTTCCCTGACCAGGAATCAAGCTGGCAACCTTTCGCTTTGCAGAACGATGCCCAATCAACTGAACTACACCAATCATGGTTATAAATTCTTTATGTATTTTGGAAATTAACCCTTTATCAGATATATCATTGGCAAATATGTTTTCTTGTACAGTCGGTTCTCATTTCATTTCGTTGATGGTTTCTTAATGATTTAAACTTATTTTCAGGCAGCTTTCTTTTTTTTCCCCCTAAGCCAAATATGCTTTATCTCTTGAATTGGGAGTCTAATATTTATTCTTAAAGTCTTGCTGTTTCTAATTATGAGTTCTATAGAAATGAACCTTAATTTATTCCATAAAAAGGACAAAATGTATCTCGGCTGAATGAAGTTTAAAAATTTATCTTGTATTTTAATTTCATTTACTAAATGAAATTAAATGGTATTTCCAAACCATAATATTTCTTGATATCAATGGTATTAAATTATTTTGCTACATAAATCTATCTGTATATCAATCTGTCATTTATGCATATCAAGAAAATATATAATTTTAACATGGAAAAGTATAGAAGAGAATTTTCCAAATAAAGAAGGGATATGTTCCACTAAAGTTGCCAAGTAAGTTCGATATAAATAAATAGTCCTTGAGCCCTTCCCAGGTGGCTCAATCGGTTGGCACATGGTCCTGTAGACCAAAAGGTTGTGGGTTCGATTCCAGTCAGGACACATGCTTAGGTTGTGGGTTCCATCCTTGGTTAGGGTGCCTATGGGAAGCAATCAATTGATGTTTCTCAGATCAATGTCTCTCTCTCTCTCTCTTTCTCTCTCTCTGTCTCTCTGTCTCTCTCTCTTTCTGTTTTTCTCTCTCTCCCTCTCTGTCTCTCTAAAATCACAAAGCATATCATCAAGTGAGGATTAAAAAAAAATTCTTGAGTGTTCCACTTAAATGTCCCACAAAGACAAGGATAGTGACCACAAAAGAAAGATTTACTTCCCCCAGGTAAAGTTAAAATGGTAGAACAAAATATATTTTTGTAAAGGTTTTTAAATACACACTAAGATTATTGGTGAAATGATATGGGGTTGCTTGCAAAACAGCTAAATTGCTTGCAAAACAGCTGAGTGACCCAAAGTGCTTAAATCCAAAAATCTGAATTCACTGATTTTCTTCCAAATTTATTACTGTTTCACACACTTGAAGCCATTAAATACTTCATTCTTATGATTTGACAGTAAAAATAAGTGGGAGGGGAGACAGAAGGTTGTAGAATGTGAGGGCCTATGAGTAGATCATTACATTCTCAAATGTAAAATACCTTTCATTCAACTTCTTTTATTGTTAAGGGAACAATTGGGTGAAATATGTTGTTATGCCCAATGGGTTCAAAAGCTCAGACCAAAATATGTAAAATTAGAAGTTCATTATTAACTTACACTAAGCACTCAGTATGTACAACTCTAAGTGCAGAGACTTGAAAAACAATTGATTTATGAAAGGCTTCATATCAGGTACAGTGTTTTCTGAATGTACGAGTAGACTTGAATTAATAGCACTTTGGCATAATCTTAGCAATATATGGTGTCTAATCAAATTACTAGCTTTGCAGATTAACTTAATGAAAAAAATTGCTGGTTGTTGTATTTCTATGCATATGAAATGTGAGCTGGTAATGAAAGAGGTTTTTACTATATGTGGAATTAAATCTGTAATTTTTTTTGATGATTGATAGCAATTTTATTTTTTCACTTTAGTGGCTAGTAAATCAAAATCTATTTTTTATTGTTTTTCTATTACAGTTGTCCCATTTCCTCCCTCTTTGTTCTCCCCTGCCTCACCCACCACCCCCGTCTCCCACAGTCAATCCTACCCCGTTGTCCATGTCCATGGGTCATTTATACATGTTCCTTGACTAGACTCTTCCCCTTCTTTCCCCCCTTTTACATATGTAAATTTTTAAACCCTTTTATTTCATTAACATTTTGTTATAATATTAACCATTTTACAGAGACGTTAGAATATCTTTGTGTATGGGAGAGGGGTGTAATTCTCTCCTATATCTGGTCAGCTCCATTTCCTGGGCTCACCCGCTTGTTCATCATTTATTTTGAGTTTTTCACTTCCAAAATATCTATTCGGTTCTTTTTGAAAGTTTTAAACATTTTGCTAAAGTACTAATTTTGTTCGTTGATTTTATTTTTGAGTTTATTGAACTGCCTATCTGTGTTTGCTTGTGTCTCGTTGGGTTTTTTCAGAAGGGCACTCTTGAATTCTTTGTCATTTAAATCACATATTTCCATGTCTTTATGTTCATTTTCTGGGGATTTAAATTTTCTTTCTGTGCTGCCTCACTACCATAGTCATTCATGGTATTTGAAGGGTTCCTTCTCTGTTTAGGCATCCATGGGAATGGGCATATTTTTTAAGAGTAGCACGTCTCTAGTAGGTTGACAAAAAGAGGGCTTTCTTTTGGTTTTCAGTTGGTGGCACTGAAGCACAAGTTTTTACTTCCTCTGACATTGCTCTGGTTTCTTGATCTGTGCAGGGTGGTGGAAAATGCACTGTCTTTCCTAGGGAAGTGTGGTTGTCCTCTGTGACCAGGTCACTTCGGTCTCGGGGAACTACTGCTGTGGGGTAATGTGTTGATCAATGGAGTTCCCAGCCTGTGAGGTCCCAGCCCAGTCCCCTGCACCCGGATGCTGTCGTCAGTGCGCGGTGGGTGGACGTGTGGTGAATTGAGAGAGAGTCTGGCTGCTGTCTTTGTGGCTTTGTCCTTTCCAGTAATGGTGACTGCCAGGTCTCAGCTGCCTCAACTCTCTACGGTACCCCTGTCCCTGGGCGTAGCCACAGCATGGCCCTGCCACCCAGGACAAAATTCCTTCTGCCCCTCCAGTGCTAAGGGTCGAGGATAATGGGCTCTGTTCGCCAACATTCGCTGCTACGGCTTCTTCTTAAGCTCCCTGGTAGCTTCGGGAGCAGGATGGGAGCTGGGCTGGCTCCATGACTTCTTGCTTCCGCCTGGCAATGGCAGCCCCCAGACACCTGCAGCTGCACATCTTCTCTCAGCTGGTTCCTTAGCCACTGCGCTCAACCTCAATGCAAAAGGACCAGCCTGGCAGAAGTCCTCGTTGTATCTCTGTTCTTCTGGGCTCAGGGAGGGCAGGTGGCAGTGTTATTCCTCCCCTTCCCAAGAGCGGCAGTGCGCTCCAGGCTCTGATTTTATCCCTTCCCACCTGCCCGGCTCGCTCCCTGTCATTTCCATCAACTTTTTTAGACCAACTTTATCGAAGAGAGACTTTCACATGCAGGTGATCACGCAACTACAGACTGGTTGAAGTAGAGCATCTCCTTTTCTTCAGAGAGCACAGTGGCATAGTCTTTATGCAATTCTGTCAGCTCAGGTCAACAAATCAAAGACTCCAGTTGCCCTCAGCAGCCGAGTCTATGAATGTCTGTGATGGCAGTGGCAACAGGGATGGTCGAGGTTCTCAGTAGCAAAGGCTGCTGTGGTCCTGTCCTGCTTTATGCCCATGGGAGACACGTGTGTCCGAGGACGTACCTTCAATGTCGGGTCTGTCTCACTAATACTTAGAGTGACAGCAGAATTAAGGTACTGAACTCAGGGGCACAGCTGCAATTGCTATAGGGTTGGCTACAGTGTCTGAGGTGCAGGCATGTGTCAACTGCCCACGAAACCAGGATCCAGGCCTGTGGACTGTCTGTAATAATGTGGGCCCCTGGGGCATATTTGTGTGCAGCATGGTCCCAATGACAGCAGGGTACACTGGTGGCCCAAACCCAAGTGGCAAGGTGCAGCGGCAGCATGGCCTTGGGAATGGTGGGTCCCCACTTTGATTCAGGCCAGAGCAGCAGCAACGTGATCACAGCTATGACGGAGTTCCTAGCTGGTGGGGTACAAGGCAGAAGCAATGCCTTTCTGGTGGTAGTATGTAGAACCCAGCATCTGACATCCAATGATGGTAGGTCACAGCTGTGGCTTAGGAACACAGGCACACAGGACAGTGCAGAAACAGCTTCTTGCCCATAGGTTAGGTTCTATGTCACCCTGATCCAAGAAAGCTGGTGCAGAAGTAATTTGGGTCAACGAGGCCAGATGTGACCACAGTGGCATCTCCAGCTCCAGAGAGAAAATGCAGTGGCAGGGCCTACAGGTAGCTCCATCATCTGGGTTTAACCTCAGTGAAGACTGGGTGTGGGGGGTGGTTCTCAGTAGCAAAGACCGCAGATGTGCATGGCTGTGGCAAGGCTGCATTCCTCTTGGTTTCCTTTCCTTCGTAAGGTGGAATCCTCCTAAGGGGATCCCTTTTGGCGTTAAATGTTCCAGACTGTGGGATGGCGGATGCAGGTAAAATGTTTTCTTAGGCTTTCCTATATAGCCATTCTCAGTTTTGTGCTACACAGTATTTCTGCTCTGTTTTCATTGTTAGTCTAGAGCTTTCCCAGAGCTATTTTTCCTGTTATCTTTTTATGTGAATACATTGTAGTTGGGATACCATATTATATTCGTTATAGTAGCTTCAAGTGCACAATAGAGTGATTCAACATTTTTATACCTTGCAATGTTATTACCCCACTGATCTCAGTAATCATTTGTCACTGTGCAAATGTACAACAGTATCACTGACTACAGCCCCCACCCCCTTCTCTCTGATAACCATCCCCGTGGTCTGTTTGTTTCTGTGAGACTGTTTTGTTTTGATTTGATTTGTTTTTCAGATACCCCATATAAGTGAAACTGTATGATTTTGCTCTTTCTCTGTCTGGCTTATTTCCCTAACACAATGCCCTCTAGGTTCATCCAGGTTGCCAACCTGACAAAAAATAGGTATAATTTTGATTCATTCACACCAGACAGCTATTGTTATGTTGGCTGTTGTCATTTCTAATTTGACAAGCTAAGGGGAAAGAGGTCAGTGCCCCTGACTATAGTCAGGTGTTGCATGTTTGAAAAATTCTTGCAGCTCACAGGTTTACAGCTGCTATTCTAAAAAGATTCACTAGGGAAAGTAGAGAAAACTAGCCTTTTTCCCTGCAATCTTCAGATCATACCTACCGCATGGGAATTCTGTACTCATTAATGCCGCAAGGACAGAATTTTGGTAAAACCAGGGACTTATGATGTGAGGAGTAGAGACAGTTTGGGAACCTAAATAATTTTGAGACAGGTACTTAGGCTTGGCTGCTTATAGGGAAGAGAACAGGCAATTGGAGGACATCTTGAGGGCTCTGACAATGTAAGTGAATAAGGAGAGAGAGAGGGGCAAGAGGTAGAAAAGAGACACACAAATTGGAGGGAACTCATGAATGTAAGCTTGACAGTTTTGCTGATGTTTAATTAGTCATCTTTGGCCATTGAGCTTGTAAACACATTGTTCCCACTTTGATAGCGGGTTTTATTTTCTATGTTATTTTATCAGTTATTGTCTTCACTCATATATCACTTGAATCATCTTGAACATTGGCTAAACCAGTAAAGCACATATAGGGGATGCATGTTTTTAATATTTACAAAAAAACTAAAATATCGATTGTAAACCACAATCGGTTTTCAGGGTGAGAATTAAATCATAGCTTTAACAAGTATTTTTCACTACGGTCTTAACCAAACTGGATGTTTTGCATGACATTATGGGATCCTATATAGAGAATTAAAAATAAATAGAATGTAAAGGGGTAGGAAAGATATTAGTTTCTGGTAAACTGATTCAGTCACTGGTAAATAAGTCAGTGTGCTTAAGTATATCTCAAATTATCATGTATGTAATACTCCAACATTTCTATTCATTATATATTTTAAATTAACACATTACAATGTGTTGGTACGAGGAATATCATAAATTGTGTTTTTATATATCATTTGGTACACTAAGTCTACTAAAGTAGTAGTAATTTATAACAATCTGAAACACAAGTATTTTGGGATGCATCCACATCATTGGCCTTTGATAAGTCTCCCCTTAAATGGTGACTGAATTGCCCAAATTCCCATAATAATATTACCATTTACTATGTAGAAAATACAGATTGTTGTTTTTTTTTTATTCAACTTCCTGCCAACTTCTGATTTTAACCTAAGTGATTCTTTATGCATTATTCACAAGGTCTGAATTAATATGATCAGTATTCTGGTGTTAATAGTCTGAGAATACTGCCTTTTGACTAGGTGCTATTTCTTAATGATTTCATTCTGAAAATATCATTTGTCCTTGTAGGTTTGTGAATCAGGGCCATAAAAGCATTTCAATGAAAGGAAGATTCTTGAAACTTAACGAAGGTGGCCCAAATCCAAGATTTGATTCTTGGGTTATGGTGGGTGTTTTCTCAGACTTTCTGCTGATTACGCCTCTGTTATACTACAAAGGATTTTGCATAATGGACATAAATCTCTCTACACGAGCCACCTGAGAGGCAAGAAAAATGGTCTCTGTCAAGGAACTACACACACAAAAAAAATGCATAAAACAACAGCTCTCAGTGGAGCAAAGGACACCCTTTTAAATATAGGCTTAGGGAAATACAAATAAAAATATAATTTTAAACCATTCTGGGTCATCTTAGTTTGTATTAGAAAATGGAAGGTTCTTTTTAATTTTGGAGGGTTGCTAAGCAAATAAAATCTCTCTCATAATTTTTAACTGACTTTCTAAAGGAACATTTAGAGGGCTTTTCCTCCTCCGGCAGTCAGTACCAAAGTAGTTATTCATCTGGGAATTCATAGAACCACTGTAACTTCCAATTAGCAAAACATACATTAAAAGCTGCTTGCTGTAAACCACTCTAGGAGGCCTGCTGATGCCTGTGATTAATGGCTGTGCATCTACAGCTATTGCACATAGGTATTAACAGAGCTTTTTGTAAATTGTCAACACAAACTCACCCAACCTCAGGTTATCAATCAGGAAGGTATGCATTGGAGTTGCTTAATTATAGCCCCTCTTTTATTGCACCAGGATGTGCATAATATTTCTCAATGACTGAAAACTTCCAGAGACTAGTGATGAAGCTCATTTGAAAGCACAATCTTACAATGGACGTATGCTTGTCTCTTTATGTTTGTTAGTCCTCACAAAGAGAGACATGAGTCTTACTTAAATGTATAAAGCTTTGTCCTTTCCAATTCTTGTGGTCCTTTCTTTGTTATACTTGTCCTCAAAAATTATTTTGTTGCTATAGCAATAGTTTTCTACGTTGAAGAACCAAATCTAACAGGAATGGTATTTGTAGAACTCAGTTATCCCAGGCTATATTCTTACTAACTATAGTCTCACAGGTGTCTATCACACAATTGTGGATCCAAATGTAAACCCTTTGTACGGAATTTTCCCCCTTAAGATTGACTACAATTTGCAGTCCTCGGCTCATGGACAGACTATTTCAGGTCTGCACAGAAACAACAGTCCTTTTACATGGTACAGTGCTTTTTATTTGCCAGTACATTCACATCCATTCTTTCATGTCACCCTATGACATCTTATGGAAGTAGGCAGGGCAGGCATTGTAGATGACAACAAATGGCATTTGCACAGTTAATAATACAGCAAAGCATAGTGTTCTGGTTAGTTTGGTCACTTACTATATACATAATATTGTTTGCTTGGTATTTATTCACATTTCAAGAAACATAAAGGTTATGTTAAAATCCTAATTGACCACTTGAGGTTAGAATCAGTTCTACAGAAAAGCATCATAATTGTAAACAGTGCTGATCAACTAATTTCCATGAAATATACACTTTAGAGATATGTGGGAATGACACTGGAACAAGTCTTAAGATTTGTGAGTAAATAAGCTCCTTTAATAATTATTTTTTAAAAGATTTTATTATTTACTTAAGAGAGAAGGGAAGGAAGGGAGAAAGAGGAAGAGAAACATCCTGGTTGCCTCTCGCACTCCCTGAACTGGGGACCTGGCCGGCAACCCAGGCCTGTGCCCTGACTGGGAATTGAACCAGCAACCCTTGGGTTTGCAAGTTGGCACTCAACCCACTGAGCCACACCAGCCAGGGTTAATAATTCTTAAAATGTTCAAATTACTTTCTCTAAAAGTCTCACCATAACCTAAAATTTTAAATGGTACAAGCAATCATTTACATTTGAGTTAAGTATCTTTCTCCTATTTGAACATCTCTCATAGGACTTCATCAAATATTTGTAAAGTACTACAGGATACATAAATAAATTTAAACAGGTTAGAATAAGCAGAATAAATGGAAACTTTGTTGTTGTTCACATCACAATTTAATGCCGCCATGGCAAGCAACATTTAAAATGTGGTACAAATGTCAAAATTAGATCCAATTGTAAACTTATATCACGGTGAAAAGAGAGTAAATGTGACAGATGAAAATGGCATGATAGAATACCCAAGAGGTGATACTGTGCAGATGACTGTTGGGAGAAAGGCCGAGACAACAGTGAAGTTAAAAGATTATCTTAGAGTCTCTCCCAACCACCGACAAAATCTACACTAGATAGCACATGTGTTCCCATTACATCAGGCAGCCATGAGTCCACTTAGCCTTCAAGACCTTAGGAGTCCATGAAGTGTTCTGTGGTTTAAACTCATTCCCTTATGTTTTCCCCACATAAAAATTTGCTCCTTCTGCAGCATGCCAGGCCGTGTGGTTAAATAATTTATTAATGCGCTTCTCCTGAGTCAAATATTGGCATTTTCATGTAATGTTTTGCATAGTTTCCTTGTCCATGAGTCCTTTTTCTTTTCTGCTTAATCCTTCCACACCCCTAATCTCCCCCACCCCTTAGCTGTCAGCCTGCTCTCTATGTATGAGTCTGTCTTTATTTTCCTTGTTTGTTCAGTTTGTTCATTAGACTCTGCATATCAGTGAAATCACATGGTGTTTGTCTTTCTGTGACTGGCTTATTTCACTTAGCATAATGTTCTCCGGGTCCATCCATGCTGTCACAAAGGGTAACATTTTCTTCTTTTTTACAGTCAAGTAGTACTCCATTGTGGAAATGTCCCATAGTTGTTTTATCCGCTCATCTACTGATGGGCACTTGGGCTGCATCCAGATCTTGGCAATTGTAAATAACGCTGCAATGAACATATGGGGTGCTTATGTTCTCTCAAATCAGTGTTTCGGGTTCCTTTGGATATATTTCCAGAAGTGAAAATGCTGGGTCAAAAGGCAGATCCATTTTTAATATGTTGACCTCAACAAATTAAAATGCATACTGCTTTCCACAGTGGCTGCCCCAGCCTGCATTCCCACCAACAATGCACCAGGGTTCCCATTTCTCCACATCCTCGCCAGCACTTGTTTGTTGATTTGTTGATGATGGCCATTCTGACTGGTGTAAAGTGGTATCTCATTGTGGTTTTTATTTGCATCTCTCTGATGGCTAGTGATGTTGAGCATCTTTTCATATGTCTATTGGCCATCTGACTGACCTCTTTGGAGAAGTGTCTATTCAGGTCCTTTGCCCATCTTTTAATTGGGTTGTTTGTTTTTTTGGTGTTGAATTTTATATGTTCTTTATACCAGTGTTGTGATTGCTGGGGAAAGGGAGTATAGAGATTAAATTCTAATAGAAAAAAATACAATAAAGTACCTGAAGTTTTTTTAAAAGAGTTCCCTAAAGGAGAAATTCTAGCAATTAGGACAATTTTAGGTTTTTCCTTATTGTTATACATGCCTTGGAGGCATTTTAGACCCCATGAATTCCACTTGATGGCTATTTGCCTACTATGCCTAAGCCTTGTATTGAGCCTAATAATTCTGTATTGGCCAAGATGGAAGTCTTCCCACTTTTTAAAATAATGGTGGTCAAATAAAGCACACTCTGATTTTGGCATCCATTTAGAAATGTGGTGCTGAACAATAAATGGACCATCTGAAACACAGAAGGGTTGCTTTTTAAAAGAAAGTTCCAGCTCTTTCTTACCCGGTGTCTTGAAGAGTCTAAAAAGTGGTTACCGGACCCAAACCAATAATTCCAAATAATCACAGATTTTTTTTTTTCAAATCACTGTAAATACTCTGAGCCTATAAAATGCTTAAGGCACTTATAATTTCATTTCATTCAAAAGCATTCTAATGCTTCTTGACATTTTGTCCAGCTAAGGACCCAACTTCTGAGATCTAAACTGATTCCACTCTGGCAAATGTGTGGATGACTGAGCTCTTAATGAGTCAGGCAAAGGTCTTCCATATAACTGACACACAAAAGTATTTGTTCATGGATTCCCAGCTCCTGCCTAGCCCCTGCCAAGTTCTCTTGTTAAGCTATTCATATGTGTAATAAAAGTAAGTTTCACATAAAAGTAGCCAGAGTGCTGGAAATGGGAAAAAAAAAACCAAACTCTCTAAATCCCCTTCAGCTCTCAACCCTGGAGCTCCTGACTTAAGGGCCACTAGTGCCCTCTTTTGGTCAGAAAAAAGATAAACACCATCTATTTAGTTACAGAGCAGGCAACAGAGAATAATCAAATATTTTTCTGACGTCCTCTCAAATACTAACCTCATTTACATGAATAATGTTAGGAAATAGAACTTTAATGTAATACACTACTTCTGTCTGAAAAGCAATAGGCAATAGTACTAGCTACAAGTTTCAGACACACGTATGAGTTATGTATGAGTTATGTATTTCTTTTCAAAGTTGGCAAAAATATAGTTCAGCATTGCAGATTTGCCCAACTACAAGATACTAAAAAGGATATTTGCATTAAAATGTTCGTGTCACTTTCTATTTGCCAAAATGGAAAAAAAAACGTTTATGCGAAAGAATATTCTCAATTTTGAAAATATGCTTGAAATATGTGTTTTGTTTGTTTGTTTGTTTTTAGCACAAGGTTATTTTTTCCATGCACAGTACAACCCCACAGCCAACAGTCGTGTGATCACTAAGTTTCAGCATCAGGGGGAGAGTGTTCTGTAATATGTAACCACACTTAGGGTTTGGGAGAAGAAGAGGGACTGGGTGTCAGGTACCATAATATTGAGTAGTGGAGAATAAGCACACAAAAACTGACCATTCTTTAACTACTCTTCTAAAACATTTCTCAGTTGAACCAGTACTGTTTCAAGTGCATAACACCAAATTTATTTTTAAACACCTTTAATTGTAATATTTGTACCAATAATGTTGACATAATGACTTCAAAAATATAATTTAATATGACATCAATCTGGAAGTTCACAGGTCCTCTTCCCCCTAATAAAAACAATATAACATAAAAACAAATGTAGGGGGGTCCTGAAACTTATAAAAATAAGGTGGACTTCCCAGTGATCTGAAAAGTTGAAATATTGTCATAGTTCATGGTTGTGAGAACCCTGAGATTTCTTATTGACTCCCAGATGAGATGCTACAGAAACTTCCAACCTAGAAGCACCAGCAATCAGGCACAAGCCAAAAGAGTTCCAAGAAGGCCCTCTTTATTTCTCCCATCCAAAGAATCAGGAAAAAGATGATTTAACAAACATTGTTGGCAATACTCAAAGTACTCCAGCCAAAGAGGACACAGAGAAATATATGATGGAAACAGACAACAACTTGGTGAAGGCTGGTGGGGAGCTTAGTGGGGGGGTATTAAGGGGAAAAT
Organism: Furipterus horrens; assembly: GCF_987537825.1. Taxonomy (NCBI): domain Eukaryota; kingdom Metazoa; phylum Chordata; class Mammalia; order Chiroptera; family Furipteridae; genus Furipterus; species Furipterus horrens. The sequence goes on from NW_028327187.1 coordinate 4,690,027, forward strand.
GGGGCCATCTGTAATAGTGTCAGCAAGAAGAAAAAAAATTAAGGCAAAGAAAACTACCGAACTAAAAGAGCAGGTAAAAACAAGGGGAAAATGAACAATACAGGTAGAGAGCAACCAGAAAACAAAAGATCAGATGGCTGCAGTAAGTCCTCCTATATCAATAATCACCAGGAATTTAAATGGAGGGAACTCACCAATCACAAGGCACACAGTAGCAAGATGGAATAAAAAACAAGACCCAACTATACATTGCATTTAGGAGACCCATCTCAGCTCCAAAGACAAACAGTGGTTCAAAGTGATGCTATGGGAGATGATACTCCAAGAAAATGGCATCCAGAGAAAACTAGGGGTAGCTTTTCTTATGTCAGACAGAAAAAAAGATGAGAGACAAAAATCTACATTTAATTCCTCTGCTGTTCAGTGTTTTTTTTTCTCTCCTGTCTTTGCCTAAGGCAGGTTACAAGGGTCTCAAGCCTTCCCTTCTCATAGTTGGTATCAGGCTTGGATTTGTTGTGTATTGTTTTTTTTAATTTTGTTCTGAAATTAAAAGTGTGCAAAATAAAGAAGATGCAGTTTTATATAAAAAAAATAATGATAAAGGGAACATTTCATGAAGAACATAGAACATTTATTAATATATACGCACCCAACCTGGGAACACCAAACTCCAAAACAATTACTAACAGACCTAAATGGAGAGATTGACCAAAATACAATTACAGTAGGGGACTTAAATACCCCACTTACAGCAATTGATATCCTGCAAGGAAGTCAATAAGGAATTTTTGGCCTTAAATGACACATTGGAGCAAATCGACTTAATTGATATTTCTAGAACTTTCTATCCCAAATGAGAGAACACATATTCTTCTCAAGTGTATATGAAATGTTCTCAAGGACAGACCATGTATTGGGAACAAAACTAATCTCAGTAAATTTCAAAAGACTGAAATCACAACAAGCATATTTTTTCACCACAATGATATGCAACTGGAAATCAAAACCAGGTAATACACCATGGAAAAATAAAACTACAGGCCAATATCTCCAATGAACATAGATTCAAAAATTGTAAACAAAAATACAGTATTCCCTCACTTATCGTGGGTATTACATTCTAGACCCCGCCTGCAATAGGTGAAAATTCGCAAAGTAGGAACCTTACATTTATTTTAGTATTTATATATATTTTAAAGCTTTATAAACTCTTCCCATATACTTATAAACTGTTCCCAGTCCCTTATTAACCTTTTCCACACTTTTATAAACACTATTATGTTCTTAAACATATTCTACACTCTTAAACCTACATGACTTTAACAATATACGTATACAGTACTGCAAAATCCCGTGATATAGCAAAAAATCCGCGATAATTAAATATAATATTTTTAAAAATCACGTGATACAGTGAGGCTGCGATAAGTGAACCACGATATAGAGAGTGACTACTGTACTAGCAAACTGAATACAATAATACATTGAAAATATCATGCACCATAATCAAGTGAGATTAATTTCAGGAATGCAACAATGGTTCAACACCATAAAAGTCATATGGTCTCAATGGTAGCAAAAAAATCATTTGACATGATGCAGCCACTTATGATAAAAAAAAAAAAAAACAATAAAATGAGTATAGAGTGAATGTACCTCAACATAAAAAATGTCATATATGACAAACCCTAAGTCAAAACCATACTCAACAGTAAAAAACTGAAAGCTTTTTCCTTAAGATCAGAAACAGGACAATGATGCCTACTTTAGCCACTGTTATATAACATGGTACTGGAATGCTAGTCAGAGCAGTTAGGTAAGGAAAATAAATAAAAGGCATTTAAACTGGGAAGGAAGAATTAAAACTGTCACTATTAGCAGATGACAATTTTTTTGTAAAAATAACACTAAAGACTCAAGCAAACACCTACTAGAAACAATAAACAAGTAAAGCTGTATACTATAAAATCAATATACAAAAATATGTCAAATTTCTATATATTGACAACAAAATATCAGAAAGAAACATAAAGAAAACAATACATTTACACTAGCAACAAAAATAATTTTTAAAATCTAATAATAAACTTGACAAAGGACTTGAAGTGCCTGTACACTGAAAACTGCAAGACAATTTTGGAAGAAATTGAAGACACAAGGAAATAGAAAGATATTCTGTGTTCATGGAATGGAAGAATTAACATTGTTAAAATGTCCATATTACCTAACACTATCTACTGAGTCAATACAATTCCTATCACAATCTCTATGGCATTTTTTCATGGAAATAGAACAAAAAATACTAGCATATGTATGGAACCAAAAAAAAAAAAAAAAAAAAAACCAAATAGCCAAAGCAATCCTGAACAAAAAGTACAAAGTTGACAATATCACATGCCCTAAATACAAACTATATTACACAGCCACAGAAAACAGACACACAGAATAACAGAATGAAATCAAGAGCACAGATATAAACACACGTATGTGGGCAACTAATTTTTGACAAAGGAGACAAGAATATATAATAGAGAAAAGAAAGTCTCTTCAATTGATGGTGTTGAAAACCCTGGACAACCATATGCAAGTGAATAAAACTACACCACTACCTTGCACCATACAAAACAACTGGCTCAAATGCGTTAAATACGTGAATTTGAGACTTGAAACAATAAAATACATAAAAGAAAACATAGGCACCAAACTTAATGTACACTGCTCTCACAGGTGTTTTTTGTGAACTCGACCCCAAAAGCAAGGAAAATGAAAGCAAAATAAATGGATGAGACTACATGAAACTAAAAAGATTCTGCAAAGCAAAAGAAACCACGAACAAACAAAAAGGTAACCAACAATATAAAGGACATATTTTCGAACAATGCTTCTGAAAAAAAGGCTAATCTCCAAAATATATAAATAATTCATACAACTCAAGAAGTAAAAACAAACAATCCAATTAACAAATGGGCAGAGAACATGGATAGATATATAGGTATATATGAATACAGTTTTATAATACATCATCTGTATATTGTATTGTGTGTTCATTACCCCAAGTCAAGTCTCCTTCTATCACCATTTATACCCCCTTCACCTAGATTTTTTCAAAATTTGGCTTTCTGATAGTTTGTTATTATTATATAAAATGCAACTGATTTTTGTATATTGTTTGTATTCTGCAAGTTTACACAATTTATTAGTTCTAAGAGATTTTTGGAGATTTTTAGAGTTTTCTATGTATAGTAGTATGCCATCTGCAATTTTAGTTTTTCCTTTGCAATTTGAATGTTTTTTATTTATTTTTCTTGTGTAACTGCTATGGTTAAGACTTTCAATACTACATTGAATAAAAGTGGGGAGAGTGAACATCCATGTCTTGTTCTTATTCTTACAAGAAAAGCTTTATGCCTTTTACCATTGAGTAATATGCAGGCTGTGGGGTTCTCATTTATGGCCTTTGTTATGGTGAGGTAGGTCCATTCCTCAATACTTAGTTTGCTGAGAAGTTTTTTTTTAATCACAAATTAATGTTGAGTTTTATAAAATGCTTTGTCTACATATATTGAGATAATCATATTATTTTATCTTTAATTTAGTTAACGTGACATGTCATATTGGTTGATTAGCAGATGCTACACTATCCTTGTAACCCTGATATAAATAAATTCCATTTGACCATGGTGTATGATCTTTCCACTGATTGTCAAATTCCATTGGTACCATTTTGTTGATGATTTTTTCCAGCTTTGTTTATCAAGAATATTGGCCTGTAATTTTCTTTTTTTGTGGCATTCTTTCCTAGTCTTGTTATCAAACTTTTCTAGCCTTGTATAATGACATTAAAGGTGTTTCCTCTTCCATTTTTTTGAAAAAGCTTAAGAAATATTATACTAATCCTTTTTTAAGTGTTTTGTATATTTAAACAGTGAAGTCATATGGTCCTGGAATTTATTTATTAAGAGGTTTTTGATTGTTGATTTAATTTTCTTACTAATAATTTGCTCAGATTTTCTATTCCTTTTTTATTCAGTCTTGGTAGGAGGTATATTCTAGGAATTTATCCATTTATTTCTAGGTTATCTATTTTTGTATATAAATTTTGATTTATTTTATTTTATTGTTGGTCAATTACAGTTGTCCGATTTTCCCCCATGGCTCTCCCCTGCCCCCCCACCCCCCACTCCCACAGTCAGTCCCCACCCTGTTGTCCATGTCCTTGGGTCCTTTATAGGTAGTCTCTTATTATTTGTATTTCTGTGGTACAAGTGTTAACATCTTTCATTCCTGACTTTATTTGAGTCCTCTGTCATTTTTTCTTAGTAAGTATAGCTAATGTTTTATCATATTTTGATCTTTTCAAAAAACCAGCTCTTAGTTCAATTCATCTTTTCTGTCATGTGTTTATTCTCTATATCATTTATTTCTGCTCTGATCTTTGTTATTTCTTTTGGTTTTCTTTCTTTCTTTCTCTCTCTCTTTCTTTTTGTCTTTCTTTCTTTCTTTCTTTCTTTCTTTCTTTCTTTCTTTCTTTCTTTTCTCTCTCTCTCTCTTCTCTCTCCTCTCTCTCTCTCTCTGTCTCTCCCCCCCAACTTTGATTTTTTCTTATTTTCCCTAGCTCATTGAGGTGTACATTTAAGTTTTTTATTTGTGATTTTAAGTGTTACTTGATGTGTAGGCTTTTGCCCTATGAATCCTTATTAGAACTGATTTTGCTGCATCCCCTACCTTCCCGTGTGCTGTATTTTTATGTTTATTTATTTCAAGGTGTTCTTTGATGTCTCTCTTGATCTCTTCAATTACCCATTTCTTGTTCAGTAGCATGTTAATTGTACCTCAAAATATTTGTGAATTTTTTAGTTCTGTTCTTGTAAGTGATTTCTAGTTTCATACAATTATGGTTGGAAAAGATGGTTGATATGATTCCATTCTTCTTAAATTTAATGGTTTGTTTTGTAGTGTTATATAAAATCTATCCTGGAGAATTTTCCAAGTGTCTCTGTGAAAAATGTGTATTCTGTTTCTTTTGGATGAAATGCTTTGCATTTATCTGTTCAGTTTACCTGGTCTAATGTGCTGCTTAAGGTTCATTTTTTAAAAATTGATTTTCTGTATAAATAATCTATACATTGATGAAATGAAAGTATTAAATTTTCTACTATTATTGCTTTGTTCCTTACTTGTTCCTTTAGATCTATTGTTATTTTCTTTCTATATTTAAGTGATTCAATGTTGGGCCCAAAATATTTATAAATGTTACATCCTCTTGTTGAATTGACCCCTTCATCATTAGGTAATGCCACTTTGTATTATTACAGTATTTGTTTTAAAGCATATTTGTCTGATATAAATAAACTATTTAACCTTTCCTTTGGTTTCCATTTTCATGGAGTACTTTTGTCCCTCCATCCACTCAGTCTGTATGTGTGTTCTTACACCTGAAATGAGTATCCTGTAGGTAGCATATAGATGGGTCTGTTTTTTGTTTTTGTTTGTTTGTTTTTTATCCATTCAACGACTTTATATCTTAATTGGAAAATTTATTCTGTTTACATTTAAAGTAATTATTGATAGATATGCATTTATTGCCACACTGCTTTCCACAATGGCTGCACCAGGCTGCATTCCCACCAACAGTGCAGTAGGGTTCCCGTTTCTCCACATCTTCGCCAGCACAAGTTGTTTGTTGATTTGTTGATGATGGCCATTCTGACAGGTGTGAGGTGGTATCTCACTGTGGTTTTAATTTGCATTTCTCTGACGATTAGTGACATTGAGCATCTTTTCATACATCTGTTGGCCTTCTGTGTGTCCTCTTTGGAGAAGTGTCTATTCAGGTCCTTTGACCATTTTTTAATTGGGTTGTTTTATTGGTGTTGAGTTTTGTAAGTTCTTTATAAATTTTGGATATTAACCCCTTATCAGATGTATCAATAAATATGTTTCCCCATTCTTTCAGTTGTCTTTTTATTATGTTAATGTTTCCCTTTGCTGTGCAAAAACTTTTTAGTCCCATTTGTTTACTTTTTCTTTTGTTTCCCTTGCCTGAGGAGATATATCCAATAAAATAGTGCTATGAGCAATGTCTGAGATTTTGTTGTCTACATTTTTTTCCAGTATTTTTGTGATTTCAGGTCTAACATTTAAGTCTTTAATTTATTTTAAATTTATTCTAGTGTGTGGTGTAAGAAGGTGGTCTAGATTCATTTTTCTGCACATATTTGTTCAATTTTCAGAACACCATTTTTAAAATAAGTTATCTTTAGCCCATTGTATGTGCTTGCTTCTTCTGCTGAATATTAATTGATTATAAAGGTGTGGGTTTATTTCTGGGCTCTCTATTCTGCCCCATTTATCTATGTGTCTGTTCTTATGTCAATACCATGCTGTTTGGATTACTATGTCCTTATAGTACAGCTTGATATCAGGTAGTGGAATTTTTCCAACTCCGTTCTTCTTTCTCAGGATCACTGTTGCTATGTGGGGCCTTTTGTGGTTCCACATAAATTTTTGAAATATTTATTCTAGTTCTGTGAAATACATCATTAGAATCTTGATAGTAATTGTGATAAATCTATAGATTGCTTTGGGTATTATGGACATTTTAATGATGTTAATTCTTCCTATCCATGAACATGACATGTACTTCCACTTATTTGTATCTTCTTCAATTTCTTTCTTCAGTGTCTTATAATTTTCTGAGTACAGGTCTTTTGCATCCTTGGTTAGGTCTATTCTTAGGTATTTTATTCTTTTTGAAGCAATTGTGAATGGGATTGTTTTCTTAATGTCACTTTCTGTTAATTCTTTATTGGCATATAAAAATGCAACTGATTTCTGGATATTAATTTTATATCCTGCTACTTTCCTGAATTCATTTACCAGTTCTAGTAGTTTCTTGATAGAATCTTTGGGGCTCTCTATGCACAGTATCATGTCATCTGCAAATAAAGATAGCTTTACTTCTTTCTTTCATATTTGATTGCCTTTTATTTCTTCTTGTTGTCTGATTGCTGTGGCTAGGACTTCCAGTACTATGCTGAATAAGAGGTGAAAGCGGACACCCCTGTCTTGTTTCCAGTCTTAAGGGGAACACTTAGTTTTTGCCCATTGAGTATGATGCTGGCAGTGGGTTTCTTGAATATGGCTTTTATTATGTTTAGGTATGTTCCCTCTATTCCTCACTTTCCTGAGAGTTTTTATTATAAATGGGTGCTGGTTTTTATCAAAAGCTTTTTCTGCATCTGTTGATATGATCCTGTGGTTTTTGTCCTCCATTTTGTTTATGTGGTGTATCACATTAACTGATTTGCAAATATTGTACCAATCTTGAAATTCCAGAATAAATCTCACTTGAGTATTGTGTATGATCTTTTAACTGCATTCCTGGATTGGTTTGCTAATATTTTGTTGAAGATTTCAGCATCTATGTTAATCAGTGATATGGGCCTATATTTTTCCTTTTTGTAGTGTCTTTATCTGGTTTTGGAATTAGAATAATGCTGGCCTCATAAACTGAGTTTGGGAGCCTTCCCTCCTCTTGAATTTTTTGAAATTGTTTGAAAAGGAGAGGTGTTAGTTCTCAGGATGTTTGGTAAAATTCACCTGTGAAGCCACCCAGTATAGGAATTTTGTTTGTTGGAGTCTTTTTATTACTGCTTCACTTTCACTAGGTGTAATCTGCCTATTCAGATTCTCTGAGTCTTCCTACTTAGTTTTGGAAGACTGTATGTTTCTAGGAATTTACCCATTTTGTCCAAGTTGTCCAGGTTGTTGGCATATAGTTGTTCATCTTTTCTTACAAACCTTTGTATTTCTTTGGTGTCAGCCCTCTTTCATTTCTCATTTTATTTATTTGGATCCTCTCTATTTTTTTTTCTTGATGAGTCTGGTTAAAAGTGAGTTGTATATGTTCTTTATATATTTTGGAAATTAACTCATCAGGTGTATCATTAGCAAATATGTTCTCCCATTCAGCTGGGTTCCCTTTTCATTTTGCTGATGGTTTCTTTTGCTGTGCAAAATCTGGTACGTACTCCTAAAGACCATGTTTAGCTAGTCCTTTTTTCTTATCTTCACCTGCTGTATTATTGTTTCCATTTCCCAATCACCATAATTAATTCTAATTTGTTTCCATTCCCATCACTGCATTCACCAAAGTCACCAACAAGTACTTGTCAACCCAAATAATTAGTTCTTATGTTATTTTTCTGTAGGATTTTTTAATTGTTGTTCCATTACAGTTGTCCTAGTTTTTCCCCTGCTGCTGTCCCCTCCCAGCCCCCATTCCTACAGTAAATCCCTGCCCCGTTGTCCATGTCCATGGGTCATTTATACTAGTTCTATGACTAGACCCCTCCCCTTGTTACCCCACTTCTCCACCTTCCCCCTCCTCCCTGGTCACTGTCACTCTGCTCCTTGCTTCCATGCCTCTGGTTCCATTTGGCTCGGTCAGTCAAGCGCTAACTGTTGAAACTCTCTTTTACTTCATGACATCACACTTTCCTGCATCTCTAATTATTTCTGAAAACTCCTTCTCAGCCTCTTTCAAAGGCAGGACTTCCAAAATACTATACAATAACTAAAATTGTTTCTCAAAAAGACACAAAAGTAAAATCAGCTCTTAATGGCCAAAGATGGAACAATTTGAACTACAAAACAAATAACAACGCTATTGGACAATAATCCAGTGAATATAATAAATATTTTCAAGTCTAAAGTGTAAATAAGTGATTAAATAAATAAATGGAGGAAATCTTTCCTTCAGAAAAATTTTAAATAATAAATTTAAAACTGATGACTTCAAAAAATTTCATTAACGCCCCACAATAATTGTTCCTGTAGGCAGGAGTCATCGATGGATATGAAACATGAAGGTAAAACCTTAAGAAGAAATAGGATATTTTCATAACCTCACAGTAAGTTCCTCAGAATATTTACTAATCACTGGAAGGTTTTGACATATGTCTCAAAATTATTTGATTCTCCTCCATCTAGGAGGTAGAGATTAATTCACTTCCCCTTGAGTGCAGGAAGAACTTAACTTGCTTCCAGAGAATAAAATACAGTATCCCCTCATTTATCATGGGTATTATGTTCTAGACCCCAACCCCCGTGAAGCAGGAACCTTACATTTATTCTACACTCTTAAACCTACAACACTTTAACAACATACGCATACTATACCACAAAATCCCACGATATAGCAAAAAATCCGCGATAGATAATTAAATATATTTTTTAAAATCCCGTGATACAGTGAGGCCGTGATAAGTGAACCGCGATATAGAGAGGGACTGCTGTACATGAAGGGAAAATAGTAATTTCACCATGGAAAGCCTGATACACATCATCACTTTAATAATGATCAATGTTACCACCAATAGTTATGTCAGGTTAATATCATGTAATTCATGATACTACATTATGATTTTCATAACCTAAATATAATCATGAGAAAACAATAAGCGAAGGGAAACTGAGGAATATTCTATAAAGTACTTTTCAAAACTGTCAACGTTATGATAAAGGAAAGACAGAAACTATCTCAGATTAAAGGAGACTACGTAGATATAAAAATAAAATCAATGTGGGAAATACCTTGTATTGTACCCCTGAAACAGAAGAAAAGACAATTAAAAAAGTGAAATTCAAATCAAGTTTTTAGTGTTGTAACTAGCATTGAACCAGTGTTGATTTCTTCATTTTGATAAGTGTATCCTAGTTGCATAAGATTTTTAAAAAATGAACAAAGAGGAATTATTCTCCAATGTTGCCTCTCCTAACTATAACTCTTATCATTCTTTATGTTCTCCTTGGGCAATATGCTTCAATATAATTATTTCAAATACCATTTATATGCTGATGGGTCCCAAAATGTCTAGTTTCACTCCAACACTTTGGTCTGGGTTTTAAATTTAATAAATGCCTTGAGTATATAGACAAGTGAATAAATGAATGAATACAGTTTTAAAGGCTTAACTGAGATGTCTTTAAAGAAAACTAAGAGAGGCAACATTTTATAGTAAAAAGTCAGGATTTGGAGCAAGACACTAAGGTTTTGCATTTCATATTCATTTCCATCTGTTAGTTTAGAAAATTGTATCAAATCTATAATCTTCTCTTTCCTCATTTTAGAAAACGGTGGTGAGAAACCAACCTACCTCACAAATTTTTTTTAAGAAATTAAATAAATTCACTGTGTTTAAAAGCACTCTGTAGAGTGATAAGTTCTATGTAAATGCAGTCTATTATCCTTGTCAATCTACAGTTTGCTCTAATTTAGTCATAAAGAAGTCCATTTCCCTTTAAAATGTTGACCAGGGAAATTTTTTGAAAGCGTGTCATGTCTATGGCTGTAATTATTGGTGTAGAGGCCTAATTGCACCCAAAAGTGGTTAACAGCATCTGCTAGGGGCTTTGTGGGTAAAATTGCCCACTTGTATCTTATTTTAAAGGTGTGATTAATCCTACAAAACTAATTGGGGGCACAAAGAGGGAGAAAAATTGAGCTCAGTTAAGGCCTCAACGCCTTGACTCTAATCTTCTTCGCATTGGAAAATGGAGCCTTCAGACGGGCCTTCCTTTTGATTCTACACAGCGCTCAGAAATAACAATGCACGCACCAGCTGCCAGTTTCCAAAACACAACATTTTTAAAGAAACTGCAAGCAACTTCAAAGTATAGAAGCTCCAGTCACAAAATGTCAGAAATGGCTTGTGTCAGAAGTGCTTGGCCTCAGGAAGCCTTTCTTGAGTCCTTAAAAATCCCATCATAATCACTAAGCATAAAATACAAACAAAAACTAAAATTAAGTAAAAAATCCATTTTTAATCTGTTTCACTGCCCCCCAGCTGGGTAATCCTTAGCATGTTTCTTTTACCACATGAACATTAATTTTCTCCTGTGCAATGGTAAGTATAGGACTGAGTCACCTCAATAAATTCAATAAAAAATGTTTTTAAAACACTAACCTTGCTGAATTGTTGTAAAAATGAAATAATGTATATAAAAATAGTTTTGTAAACAAATGCTACCGTATGATCAGGTTACTGTTATTAATTTGTTCCTACTGTCTTATTTATTTTTTAAGCATATCTTCCAAAAAGGCAATTTATTTTTCTTGATACTCAGAAACCAGCTCTGGGAGTGACTCGTTCCATTACCAAAATTCCAATTATGAAACCTCTGTGAATCTAAAAGAAATGGGAATGGGAGCATGGTATGAAATCTGAAGCATCTAGCACCTCATAGCATTAAAAACCTGTCCTATGTCCCAGAACACCATCCAGATAATCCTGGGTCTGGTACACCATACATTCAGTAGAAAACAGACCTTTCAATTTTCACTCTATAATAGGCAGATGCACCTTATATGTGCTTAGAGTGATCTCAATGCTGAAACAGACCTTATATGTCATGTTATTTAACATTTATTTTCTATATTAAAAAAGGAGACATAGAAAGGTTGAATGGCTTTCTCAAGATCAAATTTTCTCTTAGAGATAGAATCTTGACATGCTCTCAGAAGCTATTTTAAGACAGGAATAGCTGCTCAGTGTGCTAACATGGTTTTGATCTAGGACCTTTACTTGTAGAAATGGAAACATGTTTGCTATCTTGGTTTAATTATAGGCTAGAAAAATGGTCTGTTGATTGTTGTATCCTTTCTGAAAAACCATGTTCTTGAATAATTTGATAGTGATATCACCGCAAGACAAGAAAAGACTTCTGTAACTTTGAAAATAAATTGTAAAGCCCTTTGGATACTACCATTAATAATAATAATAGTAGTTATTATTATTAACCACTTAGTGATCCTTCTTTGTTCTAAATGCTATGCAAGTCATTTAATTCTCACAAAATCCAAAGGAAGCAGATACTATTTTTATCCTAACTAAATAGAGAAGGAAATTGGAGAGTATAGATATTAAATAACTTAAAAGCCTGCAAGACAGAAGATTCAGGTTTTTTCTTATTGCAGATTTAGGAATCTTAATTGATCAAGAGATGGGTGGGTAAATAGATGGATGGATGGAAGGCTGGTGTATGAATGGACAGAAAAGGTGCCTGGAGTTACTACAGTAAATAAACATCCAACAGTTTTTATACTGTTGATCATGATCTAGATTTCAGTTACTAATGGACTCAGAGAGGATGAGATGAAGCAGATTTTTCCTCTTGTTCTTATATACATGAGAATCAGCAGAAGTATATCCTTATTCTGCATCCTACATAAGGCCTAACATATACACAAGGTGAGGTAATATTTACGCATGGTGTAATTTGGAGATTTGAAAATTAATTGCTAAGAAATGCCACCTCCTGTATCACCTCCTGTGTCTATTCCCAGAGTGATAATGAAAAGTATTTATAACAAGTAAGAAGCAGACACCAAAAAGAAAGAATCTGACATAGACTGTAGATCCGGAACTGGATTCTGGAACACTGCCAGCCTGGCCCACTCTCTCCTCTTGTCCCTGTAGGAGAAGTTCCTGTGACCCACGTGAAGGTCTCAGTCTTTCTGGGCAGCAACCGGGTGACTCACAGAACTGGGCATTTATCAGCTAGTAGAAAAGTATTTTAAATTACTTTAGCAATACATATAAGTTCACTAATGTGTACGAGCTGAGTACCATCCCTGTCTATTGCCACAATGAAAACACAGGCTTAGAATGTCAGGAACAGTGACTTAAACATTGAGGGGAAATCTCAGCTTAGAGCTTATCCTTGGAGCAGTTTTGGGAAGGGCCGAAGCCCTAGAAAATAAAAAGACCATTAGATACAATAAAATAGGCCCACAAGGGGGAGATGTAGGGCGCAAAGATAAATATTTGATCTCAATTACAATTTTCCCAGAGGCAGGTCTTGCTCATTTTCAGAAGTTCAGGAGTACCTACAGCTTAAAAACTGAGACAGGGAGGGGGAAGAAAGTGGTCATATAAGCATACCCCTTGAAATTTCAATCTTTTGATAGTCATCAGGCACATTATAGTGTTTGAAGGAAGCCAAGACAGAATATATCTCTTCCCCAATCTCCTCTCTGATTCTCTTTGGAAGTGGCACGAAGAATCGTAAAATATTGTTGCTTCAAGTCCTTTGTAGAAAGCGAGAATATTCTTAGATGTTTTATGTACTGAGCTGGAAGATAATTCGGAAACCATTTAGTCCAACATTTCCTTTTTACAGGTCAGTAAACCGCATCAGAGTGAAAGAAAAGTATCCAAGTCACACAACTAATAATTCGCAGAACCCAAGATAGACCCAAGGTCGTTGAATCTTAATCTATTCAATATTTTGCTTCTTATTATCCCACACAGCTTCTCCCTGATCAAAATCTTCAAAGCTGTCAGTTGCAGCCCTGGCTGGTGTGGCTCAGTGGATTGAGTGCCGGCCTGCAAACCAAAGGGTCGCTGGTTCGATTCCCAGTCAGGGCACATGACTGGGTTGTGGGCCAGGTTCTCAGTTGGGGGGTTGTGAGAAGCAACCACACATTGATGTTTCTCTCCCTTTCTCCCTTCCTTTGCCTCTCTCTAAAAATAAATAAATAAAATCTTTCTTAAAAAGCTGTCAGTTACAATTCACTAGCATTATTCCCACTCCCAAGGTTTTCTGTGGCAGTGGACTATACCACCTTCTTAGTTCAGCAGCGCAACTCCATATGTTGGAAGACATTTTGGGTAGCTATAGCCTTGCCTCGATTACGGTTTGTAAAGGCGACCTTTAATATGCTTCCCCAATTGCACAGCCCGGTGGGCAAAAGCTTCCATAGCTGGTGCCTATTTTCAATTAAGTCAGCATGAAATCCTAGCGTGGAAAACAAGCATTTTAGGTTTAAATATGATTGGCAGTTTTCATAGCCTATGCAAACATATGGTTACTTCAGGTAGTAAACTGTAAAGTAGAAGATCATGAAGAACAGAGGCTTGGCTAAATGATAAATAAACAAGTACTATAATTTATAGTGCTACTAAAGGATATCCACTGTTAATACTACAGTGGCCTCCAAATCCATACCATGGGACATAAATGGTATTTTTATTTGTAATCCGTCAGAATTTTACCCATCTTAGAGATTTACTATTTCTATGCAAATTTACTGCCCTCCTGTATCATAGAATATTTCACATCTCTCATCACCCTATTTATTATGTGACAGTAGGCTTGAACTTAGAATCGTGGCCGCAACAATTTCCCACATTAGAACCACACCCCAAATCCAAATCACTTTGAGCTTATATTTGTGCTTGCAGCTGAGATGTGACTTCTGAAGGCAGCATACGGATGGGTTTGTTTTGGGGCCCAGTCTGCTACTCTGTGCCTTTTTATTGGTGAGTTCAGTCTATTTACATTTAGAGTTATCATTGATACGTGAGGATTTCCTATAGCCATTTTATGTTTTCTGGCAGCTTCACGCCTCCATTGGTTCTTTTCCTTTGTGCTTCTGTTGTTTTAGTTTAGTGGGGTTCTATCATTTTCCCCTCTGTTATCATTTTTGATGCTATGTGCGTCACTTCTGAATTTTGCGTGTGTGTGGTTACCATTCAGTTCATGGAAAGTAACATTTTATATATATGTTAGTCCTTTTTCTTCTGAATTAATATTACCTTCATTTACCTTTAGAAATTCAGAACTTTACTCCCCCCTTTCCACGTTTTTCTTGTCCCAAGTTTTTTCTATTTATCCTACAAGTTCATTTCTGAATTGTAATGACTATTGTCTTTTTTCTTTCTTTTGTGATGTTTTCACATCCTTTAACCTTTGTGTTCTATTTTAGTGTATCATATTATATTGTGGTAAAAGGGTTGCAGTTTCCTGCTTCTGTCTGTCTGTTAGTCATCCTACTCATAGCTCTGTATCCTTTTGTCTTTTTGTTTCGGGTAGAATAACTCCCTTTAGCATTTTCTATCATGAGTAAGTCCCTCAGCATCTGTATGTCCAGAAAAGCCTTTTATTTTTTCATATCCAAAGAATAGCTTTGCTGAATATATTAACTTTAGCTGGTTATTTCTCTCTTTCAATAGTTGAATAGTTGATTCCACACTCCTAGATTATACAGTTTTTGCTGAAAAATCCAATAACAATATAATGGGATTTCCTTTCTAGATTTCTGTCTTCTTTTCCTTGGCTGTCTTGAGAATTACTTCTTTGTAATTAATGTTTAATAGTTTTAATATAATGTGCCTGGAAGGGTTTTTTGTATTAAATTAATTAGGTATTTTGCTTGCTTTTTGGATTTGTGGATGTGGCTCTCTCCATAGGTTGGAGAAGTTCTCATTAACTATTTGCCTGAATAGGCTCACCATTCCCTTCTACCTCCCTTCTTCTTCTGGGGTGCCTATTACCTGTATACTGCTCTTTCTGATGGAGTCAGAGAGTTCTCATGGAATTTTTATATACTTTTTAGTCTCAAGTCTCACTCTTCTCCAATCTGCATCATTTCCAGGTTCCCACCTTTGATATCACTAATTCTTTTCCTCCATCTGGTCACTTCTATTTCCTGTTTGCTGGCTCACTTTTCATCTCTCTTTGTTTCCAGAGTTTCTATCTGGTTCTCTTTGAAGGTCTTAATTTCATGGGTGAAGTACACTTTTTATTCATTGATTTGGTTTGTAAGTTTATTAAACGGCCTGTGTTCTTTGTATCTTATTGAGTCTTAAATCGCATATTTCCATGTATTTAAATTTACTTTTTGGAGGTTTTTCATTTTCTTTCTGAGACGTCTTGTTACCTTGACTTTTCATGGTATTGGATGGATTCTTTCTCTGCCTAGGCATCTATGAAAATAAAATCTCTCTCCTTTCTTTTAAGAGTGATGCTTCTCTATTTAATGAGTAGATAAGGAGCCTTCTTTGGTTTCCAGTAGGTGGCGCTGAAGTGCAAGTTTTTAGTTTCTGTTGCACCTTGCCTACTGGGATCTCTGCAAAGCCAAAAAAAAAAAAAAAAAAAAGGCCCAGTATTCTCAAGAGAGGTGTGCGTCTCCTCTGCAACCAGGTCACCTCCGTTTCAGGGCACTACCCTCCTAAGGTAACGTGGTAGGCAATAGGGTTCTGAGCCCATGAAATCCCAGCATGGTCCCTGCACCCAGACCCAGCCGCACTGCTGGGCTCATCTGCGATGGGTAAGTATGGGGTGAGCTGGGAGAGGCTGGCTGGTGCTTCTGTGGCTTTGTTCTTCTTTCAGTAACAGTGACTGTCACGCCTAGGCCGGTTCGATTCCCAGTCAGGGCACATGCCTGGGTTGCGGGCCAGGTCCCCAGTTAGGGGCATGTAAGAGGCAACCACACATGGATGCTCCTCTCCCTCTTTTTCTCCCTCTCTTCCCCTCTCCCTAAAAATAAATACAATCTTTAAAAAAAGAAATAGTGAATATAAACAATTTAGACAGAACTTGATACAGTGAACTCTCAATAAATGTTAGCCATTGTGATAATTATAATGATGATCTGATGATAATGGTGGTGGTAATTACTGTTATGCTTATTACTATCACCCTCTCACAAGGACATCTCAGGATTTGTGGAAGACATCTGTATGTATGGGACAAAAATCTAGTATATGCAATATTTCAATGAAAGCATTGTTTAATATTTTCTCTATTTACATTCTCTGAATACCTAGAAGGCTGGGAAGAGTACAAAGAGAGCAAGAATGAAAGCTGGAATGGGATCCTAAATATATCCACGCATGTTCCATAAAGTTAGTAATTACTTGACAGAGAATTCATAAGTTCACTTTAGCATTAACATCAAGTTTCCTTTAAAAAAGGTATGAAAAGTGGGCTCTAACTCTTTCAAAGGTGTGTTCATAGGAGAGGTATAGCTATTTGAATGGAATACAAGCTCACAGAAGATGATGTCAGGAGATGAACCTGATCACCATCAGTGTTTAGTAGTTTATTTGCTTCTTAACTCAGGTCTAAACACATTCTGACTTTCTGCTTGTGATAGAACTTGGAATATAATCTTGCAATAATTTCCAAGAATTACGCTGTAATCATAGATTTATTGATGTGAGGTATGACATTAGAGGTTGCTTAATGTCTAACACGAGTGACGGACAAAGTCAGGGAAACAAGTCACTTAGAGGACTTACGTATTGAAGCTGTCGACCACCTCCTAAGTTTAGTTAAATGGTCGGTCAGCCTTTCTTTCCAGGGATAATGGGAGAAAAATGGGGAGGAAACTGATTGATACAGCCCACACATTGTTGCAAAATTACAGTTATTGTTTCCCCTGCACACATACACAAACACTTCATACAGCTATATACAGTTCACACCACAAAACATACCAAGCAAACAAATGACACATTAGTTAAGAGGCCTTCCATTTTACTTTGACAGTTCATGATAATGGAATTTAATTGTGGAAAAAGCAGAATAATTTTAGCTGAATGTCATTTGGTTCATTCAAACTGGGAATCAGAGACATTTTTAACAAAGGTTTTGAAACTTCTTTTGAAATCAGGAAGCTGCTATACACAGATAAGAGGAGAGGTTTGAGGATTCTCTATCAGAAATTTCAAGGTTTTTTTTTTCCATCTGGTTTTTCACATTAACTGGTAATTATCCAGAAAAGCACATAATAGTGCAGAAATACAGAAGCCAACAAAGGTTTTCCTAAGATATGTAAATTGTCAGTGATCGGTAAGGTGCAGTAGAAAGGCTTTCTACAGCACAATTATTTCTGCCATTTCCGTTTGCTTTTAGGTAACAGTGATGGCCTGTTACAGAGCAGCTTCTTATCGCGGGCCTCGCACATTAGTTTCCATCAGTGACTACTAAGGAAAGTGTGGCAAAAATGATGCCTGAGAGGCTGCTGTTGTCCCTTACGTACGAATTGTTTTCTGAAAAACAATATTTTGGTGCTCAGGCTGTCACATTGAACAATAACATTTTCTTTCCGTTTCCCAGCACGTCATAGGTATTATAGGCTTTGAATTTAGTTTACACGACGCACGATGAGTTCGATTACACTACGCGCGTGGGACTTATCAGGACCCTATATAATGTATTCAAACCATGTACCCCATGGTTAAACCATAAAGGTTTTTTTTTTTGGGGGGGGGGGATACTTCTTGGTGTTCACTCCAGTTTGGCTTCTTTAGATTCTCTCCTGGCCCATAAGGATTTCTCAGGGTGCACTAAAAGGAATGTCTTGGTAAATCTGACTTATTTAGAGCCCTGGCTTCATTCATATCATACTTCCTCTGGTATCTTAACAGTGCCAAGGCTTGACAATTTTTTCGTGTGTACAGAAAGAGTTGAATAAGCAATACCAATAATATGAAAATAACACAGGTATAATATTACTACTTAGACTATATTGAGTATTATTAAACATAAATGCATTAAGTCATCTCTCTTCACAACACTTTGAGATGCTTATTATTCTCCCAAATTTACAGCTGAGGAAAGAGATTTAGAAAAGCCCATTCACTTGTCCAAGAATACACCTTGCAAATACAAAATTAGAGTTTCAATTTTAGGTCCCCTTCATTTCTGAGGTCCATTCTCTTCATCACAAAATGATAATATTTCTACAATGAACACTGGTTGAATGAATGAATAAATAAATGATGATAGTCCTGATCATTTACCTCTCTCCAGAGTTTCCTTACTTCTACCTCTGCCTAGTCCTCCATTGTATTAGCACATGCATTTACTCTCCATCTCCAGCCTTAACTCTCTCTTATGGTTCCGTATCTCTCCTGAGCAAAACGGTTCTACGGCGAGCCTTTCATATAAAACCCCAGACTTGAGATGACCCGTGAAGTCTCTCCTGTCGGATCCTGTTCACGTGGCTTGCCACACACTATTCCTCACTCTTGTATGGAGGGTATACTTATTTAACAAAAATAGATTTGATTCTCAATTTCAATTTATTTAAATTTATACTTTCCACAAAAAAAAAAAAAAAAAAAAAAACCATTCATCAGGCTGAAATCTTTGGCCCTGGTCATTCTAAGAGGTAACCACTATATACAGATGGCTATCTTCAGTTGAAAACAATTATGTAATTTTTTTTTCAATTTGCTCTGCCAGGACAGGATATTGTCACACACACAAAAAATGATTTAATTTTATTTCTTCTCCCTTGTTTCCTCAAATATCACCATCTCTAAGGATATACCAAATGTCTCTAAGAAGTGAGACAGAAGAATTAAACCTTAGAGTAAGGGTTAATAATAAGGTAAGCTACGCGTGCGGGCACCTGCCCAATGGAGTGGCATTTGAGAGCCTTCATCGACGAACACCCCCTTATTTTAATTGTACATTTGGAGTGCTTGGAATATTTGAGTAGAAAGCTATGATAATGATCAATTCTACCTCATTTAGAGTTTTACAGGCAAGATAACTGAAGTTAATAAAGGAAAAGCAGCAAAGTTCATGAATGGCTTGAAGGGGAATAATGTGCAAGACATGTCAGTTATAGTATTTGACACACCCCCAAGTCCCACCTACCCAAATTTTCTGTAAAAGGAAACAATGCTATGATGGTGTTTTTGTATGGTATTTGGTTATACAAAAATGACAACAGATAAAAGCAGGATTGGTCCCATGGCCCAAGGGAACATAAACTGTCTAGAAGCCCATGATATGAATTGACAAAAGGAGATTTACCAAATGATGCTTAACTAAGCCAATTATATAAAATGTGTCAGATTCCTGAATTTAGACTGTACAATATAACAATGTTTGGTAGCAAGTGAGAGAATAGTGGAGAGGGAGAGAGAAAGAGAGAGATGATTTTTAGACATAGAATTTAAAGCTGGATTTAATCAAAGTCACGAGGACTCGGTTCCATCTGCATCTACTGAAAAATGTTTTTAAAACAGAGACTTTGCGAATTCCTAGATACAGACCTCCTCGTGTAGAACAATAAATACATTTGGATACTTACCTTAAACCACTCACAAAAAGTAGCTCAGAATAGATTAAACACTTAAGCATATAATCCAAAACTTTAAAACTCCTAGAAAAAAGTTAGGGAATAAGCTCATCCACAGTGGTCTTGGCAATAGTTGTTTGGATGTGGCACCAAATGTTTAAGCAACAAAAGCAAAACTCGGCACGTGAGACGACATCTAACTTAAAAGCTTCTGCACAGCAAAAGAAACAATCAGCAAAATGAAAAGGCAACCTAAAGTGGGGGAAAATGTTTATAAACTCCATATTGCATAAGGTGTTAATATCGAAATACATAAAGAATTCCTACAACTCAATAGCAAAACAAGCAAACAATCAGATTTTAGAAACAGAGTAATTGAATAGAAACATTTCCTAAGTAAGACATACAAATGGCCAACAGGTACATGAAAAGATGGCCAACATCATCAGAAAAATGTAAATCAGAAAAAAAAAAAAAAAAAAAAAGGCGGGAGCATGGGCAGGGCAAGGGCGAGCAACCAGGGATAAATTGGGACAACTGTAATTAAACAGCAATAAAATAAAATAAAAAACCTCAATGTGGCATCATTTCACACCTTTCAGAATGGCTGAGAAAAGATAAGAGATAGATGACAAATGTTGCTAAACATTTGGAGAAAAACAGAACTACAATGGGATTTAGCAATCTTCCTTTTAGGTATATATCCAAAGGAAGTAACCTAGATATTGAAAATATATCTGTACCTCCATGTTCACTGAAGCATTATTCACAATAGCCAAGACATGGAAAGCACCTAAATGTCTGTCAGTGGGTGAATGAGTAAAGAAGATTCACACACACACAATGCAATGGAATATTATTTAGCTATGAGAAAGAAGTAAGTCTGGCCATTTGTGAAAAATATGGACGGGCCTTGACGGCATTATGCTAAGTGAGATAAGTCAGACAGAGAAAATAAACCCTGTAATACATTGTATGTGGAATCTACAAAACTGAGCCCATAGAGGTGGAGAATAGAATGGCAGTTGCAAGGGGCTGGTAGGTGCTGGAATTGGGAAGATATTGGTCAAAGGACACAAACTTGCAACTGGAAAATAAATACATTTTGGAGATATGATGCACAGCATTATGATTGCAGTTAATTATGTGGTATGATATACTTTTAAGTTGCTAAGAGACTATATCTTAAATATTTTCACCACAAAAATGATAGTTATGATATGTAATGGAGGTATTATCTAATGCTATGGGCGTAATCACATTGCAATCTATTAACATATCAAATCAACACAGGTACACCTTAAACTTGCACAGTGTTATATGTTAATTGTATCTCAATTTTTTAAAAAGCAACAACAACAAAAACAGTTTGCCTCTGGGCGTTTCTGGAAAAAAAGAAGTGAAGCGTGCTGTAGACTAGAACCAATATATATTGACTTGTTTTGCCACAGTGTCTCTTGTTTGTGTTTTTATAGCCTACG
Organism: Furipterus horrens; assembly: GCF_987537825.1. Taxonomy (NCBI): domain Eukaryota; kingdom Metazoa; phylum Chordata; class Mammalia; order Chiroptera; family Furipteridae; genus Furipterus; species Furipterus horrens. Next base: position 4,711,396 of record NW_028327187.1, read on the forward strand.
AGTCTAATCAAAGTCTTTCTTTACACAGAGCCTGTGCTCTGAAAGTGGTAATAACTGTATGTCAAAGCTGTACCTTTGATCTAATTATTGTAACACAGCAAAAACACATCATACATAATTGTTTTTACATCGCCTTAGCCTGAAGCCATCTGAGTTGGCAGTTGTTATGTGCATGGTAAGAAATGACAACATTGCCAGACCAAATTAGAAATAATTATTCTTGCCAAGGCCTGGGACATAGAATTTCAAGGGCACGTGAATTTGTGGATTACAAACTTTATAAAGTGACTGGATGAAAGAACGTTGTTATAGAAGAAAGAGTAATTTCAAGGGCACGCGAATTTGTGGATTACAAACTTTATAAAGTGACTGGATGAAAGAACGTTGTTATAGAAGAAAGAGTAGTCTTGAGTTTCTCAAGGCCTATGCAAACAATGCCGATAAAGTTATCATGTCATCTAGATTCTTTTCATACTTTCTAGTAAAATGACACTTTGTGTATTTATGGAACTGTGATTCAAAGCACCTTCACCTGCACTTGTCTTTGGATGGGGAACAAAACCAAACAAAATAAACCCATATTATCAGTATCTTAGGATCTATGTAATTATCCAGACTACCTCATACAAAAACTTCTAAGTCTGCAGTATCCAACCTGTACATAACTATTCTACAGTCACTTGCACACTTAAAAAGCCTCTCTCAATGCTAATAAAGATCAACACAGACTTTGCTGTGGGCAGGAAAATGATGAGAAAGTCTAAACAGACTTTAAGCAGAAATGGTAAGAATTAATGGAGAAGAGTCCATTTTTGAACTTTAATAATGCTATTTCAGTAACACTGGGCTTATTTGACTTCTAATAGATCACTTGAAATATTTAAATACCTCTGTAATTGACATTGTATAAAGGAACCAAAATATTATTCAGTAATAAATTTCCCAAAATAGCAAGAAAAGGGGGGGTAGATGATACAATTTCCCAAATTATCTTAATTGGAAATGTAAGGTCAGAGAGTCTCTCAATTTCTTTTTCAACTAAAGGCAAAGGGGTCATATCTGGTGATGGAAGATGATTTGACTGGGTGGTGTACATACACACAATGCAATATGCAAATCATGTATCATAGAATTATACATTGAAAACCTATATGATCTTTTTAACCAATGTCACCCCAATACATTTAATAGTGAATTAATCAATTAATAAAGTTACAGGGGCTGGTGAGTGAAAAAAAGAGACTGGATTATTAATCTGTTATTGGTTGCTGACCAGCTAACAAAAGACTTCTCACATTCTTGTTTGACTTGTTAGAATTTTGGATTAATTTCCAGGTGCCTATTTCTGCATATGCTTCTAGCCAAGCACTAACTCCAGGAGGCTCTGTTTTTTGTTTACACATGGGTTTTCTGGACAGCTGTCCAGAGCCAATCTATAGGAGTGAATATTTCTTTATGTGGACTCAACACCTATCCCAGAGCTGGCTCCATTCACCTTCTCCTACTCCTTGCATAGAGCTAATGTAATTGCTTTTTCCGATTACTTCTTCCCCCTCTCCCCTACCTGATTTCTAAAAAAGCTTGCAAAACTGTGTGACAGTGGGACATACTGCCTTTTGTAATTTGCCATGCTCCTGGGGTAGACTCCATTCCCCAAGAGCAGTCTTCCTTTTAGGCAAGCATTTTTTGGCTCCATAAAACTTCACTTTTAGCCGTGGCTGCTGTGGCTCAGTGGATTGAGCGTCGGCCTGCGAGCTAAGTGTCGCTGGTTCGATTCCCAGTCAGGGCACATGACTAGGTTGCATGTCAGGTCCCCAGTTGGGGGCGCATGAGAAGCAACCACACAGTGATGTGTCTCTCCCTCTCTTTCTCCTGCCCCCTCTCTCTAAAAATAAATAAATAAATAAATAAACAAAAAATTAAAAAACAAACAAACTTCACTTTTAAAAATACTTTAGTCATAAACGTTAAAGTTTTTAGTTTAACAAGATTTTGCTATGATAAAGTCTAAAATTAACTATAGCCTGATTTTTCCCTTGCTAACCCAAACATCAAGGATTCAAAAAGTTCAACACTCCAGAACAATTGTTGTGAGGATATATTTTGAAGAAGCATATGCAATATATGAAATATGGAAGTTGCAGAAGTAGCAATTCATGTGTGGCGAATACTGCAGCTATAAAAATGGATTGATTCATGTTTACTCTACTTAAGAAAAAACAATGATCATCCTCATTATTTTTTCTTATAGTTATAAAGAAGTTTTTTTTTTCCCAATTGTTATGAGGCCTTTTAATATCTATTCTACTAGCAACTGTCAAATATACAATATGGTACTATTAACTATAGTCACTATGCTGTACAGTATAACTCTAAGACATTTATTTTATAACTAAATGATTGTAACTTTTTATCCCATTCATCCACTTTACCCATCTTCATTCCCTGCCTCTGGGGGAAAAATAGAAAGGTCACTGCCTTTTTTTGGGTGGGCAACTTAGAGAAACATGAACCACAGTGTACTCTAGATAACAAGTTTAGGTTTTCAACGGAATGAGAGTTACACATTTATTTTGTGAAACACTTAGTCATTCTACTCTTCACTCATTATGCTTCAGTCACAATGGTGTTCTTTCGATTTTCAAACATAAAGTTCTTCCCTGTTTAAAGCACTTTCTACATGTTTTTTGATGATATAAAATGTCACATTTATTTTCTTTGTCAATATAGTGCCTATCACATGGTATTAATGCATTACACATGAGTTGAATAAATAAAAGAATGAGTGAAAAAATAAGTACATGAATTCTCAGTAAAAGAGAAAGAAGCTAACTGAAATCACTGTCAGAAACTTCCGGTCAAGATGGCGGCAGAGGTAAACACAGTTTGTGTCCCCACACAACCACATCAAAATTACAGCTAAACTTTAGAACAACCATCATTCAGAACTGTCACAGACTGAGCTGAATAGAAGTCCTACAACTATGGAATTAAAGAAGAAATCTAGCAAAACTGGTAGGAGGGGTGGAGACGCAGAACAGGCTGGCCCCACACCCACATGTGGTGGATAAAAATTGGGAGGGATATCTCAGGAGTGAGGGGTCCCAGCCTCACAACAGGTTCCCCAGTCCAGGGTCCCAGTTCCAGGGACATAAGTCTCCATATCTCCTGGTTGTAAAAACCAACAGGCATTGAGGCTGTGTAAGATAGAAACTTCTGGAATGCCAGACAGTTCCTATTAAACAGCCCATACACAGACTTACTCAGACTCACTCACTCTGAGCTCCAGCATGGGGCAGCAGACTGAAAGGCACCCGAACATATGGAGAGGAATGGAATTATCCAGCATCAAGGCAAAAACTGGGGGGCAGCTCTCTCCTAGAGAGAAGTACTGACAGAGGCCATTGTTTCTTTTCTGAGCCTTTCCTCCCACCAAGCTGGCAGGCAGGCACCATATCTGAGTCTCCATCAACCTTGATCACACTCTTTGCCCTACCCAAGTGATTCCCTGAGGCCCTGCCCCACCCAACTTTCACCCACCCAAGCTGTTTCCAATTTCTTTTCCATATGAATGGCTTATTTTGGTGCAGATTTTCCTAAATTCTCTGAAACAAGCAGCATCTGGCTTCATTTAGCCCTGTACTCCTCACTACATTGCCCCAGGCCCAGCACTAGCAGCAGCCAGCCTTGTTTTGCATCTTGGCATCTCCCGGGCACCTCCAAGCCCAGCACAAGTAGAAGCCATCTGCAGATCACTTAGTTAATGCTATGTGACTCTGGAAGGAACACAGATGATGGCTGATTTTGGACATGCAAACAGTAATCAAGGCTCAACTATGAGAGGAGGGTGTATACAGCCAACACAGTGGGTGTACCTTGAGTACCCAGCTTTAGTAATGGGAGGCTGTGCCACTGGGCCCTACAGGACACCTACTACTTTAAGCCACTCTGTCAAGCCTGGGAGACATAGGAGATATACCTAATATGTAAAAACAAACACAAGACTGCCAAAATGAGGAGAAAAATAAACATGGCCAAATGAAAGAACATAACAAAACTCCAGAAAAAAAGAACTAAACAAAATGGAGAAAACCAATCAACCAGATGCAGAGTTCAAAACACTGGTTATAAGGATGCTCGGGGAACTTAGTGAAGACCTCAACAGCCTGAAACAGATCCAGTCAGAAATGAAGGATACACTAATTGAAATAAAGGACAATTTCCAGAAAGTCAACAGTAGAGTGGATGAAGCTGAGAAACAGATCAGTGATTTGGAACACAGGAAGCATAAACAACCAGTCAGAACAGAAAGAAGAAAAAAGAATCCAATAAAATTAGGATAGTGTAAGAAGCCTCTGGAGCAACTTCAAGCATACCAACATTTGCATCATAGGGTGCCAGAAAAAGGGAAAAAGCAAGAAACTGGAAAACTATTTGAAAAAATAATGAAAGGAAAATTTCTTCACTTGGTGAAGGAAATAGATATCCAAGTTCAGAAAATACAGAGTTCCAAACAAGATGGACCCAAAGAGGACCACACCAAGGCACATCATAATTAAAATGCCAAAGTTTAAGTACAGAGGGAAAATCTTAAAAGCAGCAAGAGAAAAACAGAGAGTTACCTACAAAGGGGTCCCTATAAGACTATCAGCTGATTTCTCAAAAGAAACTCTGCAGGCAAGAAAGGACTGGCAAGAAGTATTCAAAGTGATGAAAAGCAAGGACGTACAACCAAGATTACTCTACCCAGCAAAGCTATCATCTAGAATGGAAGGGCAGATGAAGTGCTTCCCAGACAAGGGAAAGCTAAAGGAGTTCATCATCACGCAGCCATTATTATATGAAATGTTAAAGGGTCTTCTTGAAGAAGAAAGAGAAGGAGAAAATATGAATAATAAAATGGCAATGAATATATATCTATCAACAACTGAATCTAAAAAACAAAATAAACAAGCGAAACAGAAACAGAATGATACAGAGAACGTTTTGATTGTTGCCTGAAGGGAGGACGGTTGGACGACTGGGTGAAAAAGATAAGGGATTAAGAAGTACAAATTAGTACTTACAGAATAGTTATGGGGATGTAAAGTACAGCATAGGAAGTAGAGTAGCCAAAGAACACCTATGCAGGACCCATCGACATGGATCATGGTGTGGGAATTGCCTGAGGGAGTGGGGATGCTAGTGGAGGGGGACAAAAGGGAAAATTTGGGGACAACTGTAATAGCATAAATGATAAAATATAGTTTAAAAAACAAATCACTGTAAGTAGTCAATAGGAAAAATAAAATTAGTAAGGAACATCGTGACCATCAGGAATAAAGCTCTAATATTACTGATAGAAACTGCTATGTAATATCCTATCTTACAATTAAAATTTAATATTTCAGAGACACTATTTTTGTTTTCAAATTCAATGTTCAATTTACAAAAACACCAAAAGGTTATTTGAAAAAATAATAATAAACCACACTATTTAATCCATTCTAGATGACTTACTATACAGAGAACTACCACTAATCTGCAACTATAGCTAGAGTGGACTTCTGATGTATAATGTCATATGTTTCTCACTAGGGTAGTGTTGAAATCCTTAGATAGTCATGACTAGACTAGAATCTGTGTTCAAACTGCAGATCTTCTCTTTTCTTTCTCTTTCTTCTTTATCTCTGTGTTCCACATCAAATTAGGTTTCAAGATGGGCCACATTAAATTAGTTAGTATCCTTTGTGAGTTTTGAGGTACGAAGTGCAGATAGTTCACTTTTTTTTTTGTCTGAGTTACAGAACTAAAAATGTTAGTCCACCTAGCACTAGAAGAGCCGAACACTAAACATTGAGAATTGCCGTGGAGAAATATTGGCTATTTTATTGATGAATAGCGCCATCGAGGAGAACGAGAAGCTAATGCTCAAAAGTTCAAACTCTCCAGCAGCATGTAGTTTACAATTTATATAGGACAAAATCACAAGACCCGATGGATTAGGGGTTTGAGGTCGTGCTGGGGGCTGGTTGGTCAGAGGTGAGGAAAGGGTCAGGAGTTATTCCTTCCAGTTTTGCGGCCAGCTCTGAAGTCTTTTCTGGTGGCCCTATGTCCAGTCTCCTGGGAAAGTAGCCAGGGGATTTTTCCACTTCAGGGCTCAGGAACGGAAACAAAACTTAGGTCAAGATGTTATCTGTAGTCTGGCAGGGATTCTGCGCACTGTGATTAGTCATGCGTGAGCTACTGTCTTCTGCTGCCTCAGAGGTTGCTGAATATGGTAAGGGGGGGCCTCTGCAGTGGAGGGGGGGAGAGAGAAGTTCTACAGCTAAGATTTAAAGCTGAATCCAAAGTGAATTCTTTAGTTCTTAAAATAAGATTATCAAAGTAATGAAGTGATCATTCTATTCCCGCACCAGGTCCCGTATTCTTCACTGCATTTTCAAGCTTGACCGAGTCAAATGAATTAACAAGTAATGGCATTGTTACACACCTGAATTCTCACCCCTGGCAAAGGAAAATAAATCAGAATAAGTGCTTTTGGTGGTCATTTGAGTCACCCTACCATCAAATTATTTCGTCGTGAGAAGTGAAACTTTGATCCAGCTTGTCTCTTTGTTCTTTCCATATAAATTTAATAAGATGAGTTCAAAGGAAATTAAACTTTATCTTTTTCCTCGATAAATGTGAAGTCTTATAGATTCAGGATTTAGTGGCTAGAGTACGATTTTTTTTTTTCCTAAAACTTGAAGGACCATAAATGATTTAAATATATTCCTTGGAAATCTTCCTTAACTACAAATTGTCCTCTGTGACAAATAAATATGAATAACACGTCAGGCAGATTTCATCGGTGTGGCATATTTTATAAGGTTCAAAGCCAAAATGAGTCTTAACTTCCTTTTGACGAGGTAACTGTACATCAACTAGGAATGGTCACTCATAAATATGAGCCTGATAAAGCCTGTGCACTGGTCACTCTGGCACCTTGCCGAAGGATTTTAATGATAGTAATATGAAATGAAAATGAGTCCTCTGCTAAATTGGGATCACGAGGCATCTTTACATTTTAGTCTTTTTTTAACCATCCCCAAAGTATCATTTCTACATTATTTTTTTCAGAAATTTCCACTTCCCCTGACCCTTCTGCTTTCCTTCCTTCTGATTCCTGTATTCAGGTCCACTGTGGCTCAAACAGCCTCCAAATATTTTCCCTGGAATAGCTGAACACTCTCTCCTCGGTGCACTCCGAATCAAATTTATTACTTATCTTTTGTAATTAGATGTAAGTATCTACCTCTCTCACTAAAATATGAACTCAACAATTTAAATGCTTATGACAGGAAAAGAAATTGAGTTTATCTGAGGATCAAGTGAATGTCCACCAGACAATTTGGCCGATGAATATAAAAAAAAACTGCAACTTAGTCAATGTTAATAAAGGGAAAGGCAACATTTGAGTAACTTGAGCCCTGAAACCCACGGTTACGCCAATTACTGGAGATTATTTTCTTCAACCAGGCAGTGTGCAGTTGAGGTTGACATAGCTCTCCCACAACGCACGAGGAAGGCCGGTCAGATGGCCACCGGCCAGAGGGACTGTGTATTGTTTGGGGAATGGATTGTAATTCCCTCCTTATCCCCTTTTGGGAGCGGCTCCTTGTCCTGTGACTGCTCCTTGACTTTTTCTTTCTGCCAGTGCACATTGAGGTACTGTAGTTCAGAGTCACGCATAGGACAGAGGCCTACTTTGTCTGGGACCCCTTGTAACGGCCCTCCGACTAGAGGAGGCACGGTCTCTCTCACCCACTGCCATCAGTGCATTCCCCTATAACGTGAGTAATAAAGGGCATGGCCACGCTTGCTAGTCCTCCGGGTGTTTTTTCTGGAATATCACAGACACTCAAGTAGCTCCCAGGTTTGGAGCTCCTGCATTACAATTGGTGTCATGAACAGGATATTCCAGAAAATATCCCTGTCAAGTAGACTGCATGTGATGAAATGCCAGGTTGGGGAGGCCAGAAGGGACTCCTGGGAATAGCAGGGGGAATCCAGAAGTGGTACCCCAGTATTGGGGGAGACACCCCCAACGCTCCTGGGGCCTCTGTAGGGGAAAAGAAAGAAGCAGCTGAAGCAAAATTAGGACAGTTTGAGGCTGAGCTTCAGTTAGAAAAATAAGGAGATAAGACTCTAAGACTAGTCTAGTTCCTTCCTGAAATCTTGCCTTTGCTTTAGATTTTGTTTATTGTTTCCTTTTTGGAAAAGAGCAGACTAATTAGAATTGTTTTTGCTAAATGTATAGTAAATGGAGTAAGATTTATGAAATGTACTTATAAATTTGTCAATCTAAAAAGTGCTAATTGCTTATGGTTTTTAAAAAAATTCATTTATTTATTTTTAGAGAGAGGGGAAGGGAGGGAGAGAGAGAGGGAAAGAAACACCAATGTGTGGTTGCCTCTTCAAGACCCCAACTGGGGACCTGGCCCTCAACCCAGGCATGTGCCCTGACTGGGAATCGAACCAGTGACCCTTTGGTTCACAGGCTGGTGCTCAGTCCACCGAGTCACACCAGCCAGGGCTCATTGCTTATGTTTAAGTTGGGAAGATATATGGCTTTGGTAATAAAAGATATAAATTATAACAATATATTTTGAAGGAAATATAATTAAAAGTAGATTGTTCTAATTTCTGGATGAGTTCAAAGGGACTAGGAACATTATAGAAGGGTTGTGTAGAGGGCAGAAGTAAAAAAAGACAAGCAAATGAGAACATCTTGTGCTTTCTCTACCCAAGTTAGTAAGTCAGATTATGTGTACAGTTTTTATGTGTTCAGTCCTCATGTGTATGGTCTTTGTGTGATAGATGTTTGTGCATTACACCTGGTGTGTTTTCTGCCTCTGGATGACATAATTAGGGTGGAATATTTTATTGGCCTAAGGAAAGTAAACACATATAAATTAAGCAGGATCCTGTGTTCTGGACAAAATTTTTTAAAATAATTTGTTTATTTTATTTTTAGAGAGAGGGGAAAGGAGAAAGAGAGGGAAAGAAACATCACTGTGTGGTTGCCTCTCACTCACGTGCCCGCAACTGGGGACCAGATGTGTAATCTAGTCATGTGCCCTGACTGGGAATCGAACCGGCAACACTTGGCTCACAGACCAACACTCAATCCACTGAACCACAGCAGCCAAGGCTTTGGACAAATTATTTTTTAAGTTTTTTTTTTTTTTTTGGATTGATTTGAGAGAGAGACAATGATTTGTTGTTCCATTTACTTATCCAATTGATGCTTTCATTAGTTGTTCCTTGTATGTGCCCTGACCAGGGATTGAACCCACAACCTTGGCATAGTGGGATGATGCTCTAACCAACTGAACTATCTGGCCAGGGTTAGACAAATTATTTGATGTGAAAACTGGTTTTAAGTTTAATTAATGTCTTTTAAGGTTATTACCATAAAAATGTATTGTTTTACAAAAAGTTTATGTTACAATCTTTAGTTTGTTTGGTAGCCTTCCCAAAGTTCAAATTTAGAGTCTTTTTAATTGAGAAATGACTTCGGTGATTCCAATGGGCCCCTGGAATACCTCAGGTATTTGCTCTCCCTCTTTTATAAAAGAGAAGTTTGGGACTAATTAGGCCTATTTAATATGCTTAAAGTACACAACAAATATTTGTTCAATGAATGAGATAATAAAAAGGAGAAATACTAATTAATCCTCTTGGAGCATTCAATTTAATAGTGACTTTATTAAAGTCACAAAAGGGTTTTTTGCTTCCTAAATGATTGGAAGAGGCAGCTTTTTCAGCTTTCCTGAAGTTGCCTCAGCTAACACGATTGGTGATAGCTCATAAGGTTCCGCTTTGTGTTTTAAGGCTTTTTCCTTTCAGATGTCAGGATAATCAAATGTAAAGTTAAAAATAAAGACACTGGAGAAACAAGATGGCAGAAGAGTAAGTGGAAGCTACACTAACCTCCTCCCAGAACTAGTCTGGATTTACAACTTAACTTTGGAGAAATCACCTGGAATACCCAACCGAACACTAGCTGGAGAGAAGTCTTATAACCACGGAGAGACAGGAAAGGCCGCTACATCACAACGTGATCGGTAGAGAGTGCGGAGACGCGGAAGGGCTGGCTGGCGTCACACGGGTAGCAGCTGAAGGGACTGAGAAACAGCTCAGCAGCCAGGGGTTACCCCTGAGAAGGGCAGGGTCTAAAACCCCCAGCCGAGCTTCCCAGCCTACAGCAACAATGTAGAAAATAAAATAGTATCAGCTGTGAAAAGCAAAAAGCCACAGGGTTTCTTGCTAGCCCAGGAGAAACAGCTGGAGAAAAAGCGCTCTTAAGTGGATCACATATGAAAATATTTGGCCCCACTTACCGTGTGCTCGAGCGGAGGGAAGGTAGAGAGGACTAGATACTCCTGGGGAGAGTTTGGTGTGGTGGCTTTGAGGGGAGAACTGGGGAAGCAGCCGACTGGGTCCTGGTGCTGACTCATCCCCACACTGCAGGCAGACCATTCCTGGCCAAGCGGCGTCAGCCTGAGGGGAAGCAAAAGCCCTGCCTACAGGAATTAAGCTGCCACACCCATGATCCTTAAACCTTACAGCTAATCACAGATTGAGTAGATTAACAACTAAGAAGACAGACAAAGGCAGTAGATCCCTGGAAGTCTCCAACAGGCTGCCTAGGCCCAGACTGGTACAGGATCTGATGCCACCAGGGGCAGATCCGGGAAGTGCAGATCGTTCTAAGAAGCAGCAACAAACAATAGGAGTCACAAAAATGGGGAGACAGAGAAACAACCCCCCATCAAAAGGAAAGGTAGAAGCCCCAGAAAGAGTGCTAATTGAAATAGAGGGGAGCTAACTATCAGATATGGAATTGAAAGCATGGATTATGGAGAAGCTCAATGAGCTCAGTGGAAACTACAAAGAACTCCAGGGAAACTACAAGGAACTCCAGAAATACTACAAGGAACTTACTGAGAATTACACCAGCATGAAAAAGGACATAGAAGCTATCAAAAGAGCCAGGAGGAAATGAAGAATACGATCTCTGAATTGAAGAACACAGTAGAAGGAATTAAAAGCAGGCTAGAGGAAGCAGAAGATCGGATCAGCGAGCTGGAGGACAACCTACACAAAAACTCCCAGACAATGCAACAAAATGAAAAAAGACTGAACAAGACTGAAGAGGCTCTAAGACAGCTGCAGGACAACATGAAACGTAATAATATCCGTATCATAGGAATTCCAGAAGGAGAAGAAGAAGAGCAAGGAATAGAAAACCTCTTTGAAAAACTAATGACAGAAAACTTCCCTAACATGAAGAGAGAAAGAGTCACGCAAGTCCAGGAAGCACAGAGGGTCCCAATGAAGATGAACCCCAACAGGCCCACCTCAAGACACATCATAATTAAAATGCCAACATTCAAAGACAAAGAGAGAATCCTAAAAGCAGCAAGAGAGAAACAACTAATAACATACAAGGGAGATCCAATAAGGCTATCATCAGATTTCTCAGCAGAAACACTACAAGCCAGAAGGGAATGGCAAACAATCATCGAAGCAATGAAAAACAAAGGCCTACAACCAAGAATACACTACCCAGCAAGGCTCTCATTCAAAATGGAAGGTGAAATAAGGAGTTTCCAAGACAAAAGAAGGCTAAAAGAATACATCTCCACCAAACCAGCATTGCAAGAGATGCTGAAGGGTCTGCTTTAAGAAGATGAAGAAACAGAGAGAGACAGAGAGGAACACGAGTACAAAGGGGGAAAATGACAATGAATAAGTACTGAAAGAAAGAAGGAACTTCTACCATTTGCAACAACATGGATGGAACTAGAGAGAATTATACTTAGCGAAATAAGCCAGGCAACGAAAGCAAAATACCTTACGCTATCACCTATTACGGGAAACTAATGAACAACACAAACAAATGAGCAAAATTGAACCAGAGGTATGTAAACAAGGAATAAACTAACAGTAACAAAGGGGGAGATGAGAGGGAGAGAAGGGGGTAAGAAGGGGAAGGGTCTAGTCAAAGAACATGTATAAATGACCCATGGACACGGACAACTGGGTGGGGACTGAATGTGGGAGAAGGGGGAGCAGGGTGCAGGGAAGCAAGAGGGGGAAAAATATGGGACAACTGTAATGGAAAAACAAACAAACAAACAAACTTTTAGTGGGGGAAAAATAAAAATATAAAGAATGGAAATGCAAGTTCAGTGAATGTTGGAGGGACAAGGATTTTCCTTCACACTGTATATTTTTCTATCTATCCAATCCCTCCAGAGTTTGGCATTCTAAACAAGTAAGTAATGACATAAGTTTCTTTGCATAAAACTAATAAGACCAGTTGTTAATAGAGGTTTTTTTTTTGACTAAGACTTTGACTGGAATGTCATGCCTAAAGGAGACATGCTTCGGCTCTGGTTGTTACCAAAAAGCACTGAGGAACTGGGATTGACTTTCAAAGGTAATAAAAGTCCACGAGATAAAAGGCAGGCACTACCCCCTCCCCTTGTCAGAGTCACCCCAATGTACAAGAGCAGTTCCATGAATTCCCCACCCCTCCCTCTCCCAGAATCACCTGTCATTAACATTTTACCCCACTGGCCTGGGCTCATTTCTCTCCCTGTGTGTTTGGCTCCTGTGCTCTCTCTCTCTCTGTCTCTCTCTCTCTCTCTCTCTCTCTCTCTCTCTGTCTCTCTCTCTCTCTGTCTCTCTCTGTCTCTGTCTCTCTCTCTCTCTCTCTCTCTCTGTCTCTCGCTCTCTCTCTCTGTCTCTATGGACACAGACAGACCTGGGACTGAGCTACACACACCAGCACCCTTTACTCCCAGTGCTTCCTTGTGGGCTTCCTAAGACACAGTCTCTTACATACTCTCCTTACTCTATTTAACACTGGCACCATACTTTGTAACCTTGAATGTAGCTTTTCATAACATTTTTATAAATTTTCTTTTATGACTATTAAACGCTTCAAAGATCCAATCTGGCTCTCTAACCAGTTTAATTTTTCAAGAACTGACAGAAAAGGTGGGAGGAAGGGAGGAAGAGAAACCAGTAACGCACTGGGGTAGCTAAGCAGTGCGCTTGTTTTTCTTTGTAACAACAACCACGTGGGTTAGTAGCGGTTCCAGTGACGAGCACGACCACAAAACAATGCCTTTCCTCATGAGGGCGTCTAATGAAGGTCCCTATGCACATGCAACCCCCTTCACTCACTTGTCTGGGTGGGGATTCAAGCCACACGAGCACCATCCACGTGGCTTGGGCTGCAATCCATACCGATTCCTTTTCTCAAAAGAAGCAATTATATAATGAGGCCCCTTACATTGTGGCAAGAGATCACATTAGACACGGTAGGCAGGCAGGCCACAGCTTCACTTATGATGTACTGGGCATTCTTCCAGGATGAAACTTCCCTGCTACCGAACTAGTAATCTCATATGCCTTGTCCACCCACTGAGGACGGCAAGGTCATGATTGGCTGGGACTTTAAGAGGGGAGCACATAGGGGCTGAATCAAACATCCAATGTTTGATTCATTGACAGAAACTTTTTCAAATCCCTTGTGTTATATAGTAGCAAAGAAGAACTGTGTTGTGTGCTTTTGTACAGTTAAACCATCCTTGTCCCTGTAGTGAGGATCCAGTTTTAAACTCTTCATTTAAAATCATAGAACACTTCTAAGAAAAATGGAAAAGAAACTCAGCACTAGCCCTGTACATGGAAGCATACACAGCATTGCTCAATGAAGTTCATTGCTTCTGAAGTTCTCGTTTCAAGGGGATGAGACTTGGAACTTACTCTGGGAGACCGAATGCTGAATGCCGCTGGCACCAGTCTTTCAGGTTGGGTCAGGTGTCAGGACAATGCGGTGTTCTGTGAATGCTCTTTGGGAGAAAGGGGGGGCCCATGATTCCCTATCTTTTCATTGACCAAATCCTGAGAAAAAGACTTCTCACATGCATGCACTCCATCCCTGGTGAGGCGGCTCTAATTTGGGATGTGACCATGTGTCTCCAGACTGCAGTAACATCCTGCCGCCTCCCATGCACCCTCAGCCCTGCCATGTGGGATAGTGTCCCTGAAGCAGGGACACTGTCATGCAGATTGCCAACCTGTAAGGTCCCGAGTTCCTGGAAATCCTGTGAGAGCATTTTCCTCAGGTCCCCTCCCACCCCCAGGAGACCGGCGCTCTCACCTTCTGTCGGCAGTACTTGCAAACTCTCTCCTGTCCGTCCTGTGACCTGCATCTCCATGAACATGCCATTCACCCAGACCTGACCATGAACATGCCATTCACCCAGACCTGACCATGAACATGTCGTTCACCCAGACCCGACCATCTCTCTCGGGGAGTCTCAAATTCCTCCCCCTCCCCACCCCTGGTGTCTGCATCTAACCAGACTCTTGCATTTTGAATTCTGACCGCGTCACTCTGTGGTTCCAATCGTTTCACTGTTCTTTCCCACGTACAGGGTCAGGTCCAAACTGGGCTGTAGCGTGGGGCACCACAGCATCCACGGCCGGGCCTCTGCCTTCCCCTCCAATCAGCTGCGGTGCAGTCATTCTGAATACGAACGCAAAGACACACTGTACTCCTCCTCCTTTTCTACCTTTCTCCGTGTTCTTCTCTCCATAGTGTTCCTTCTGTCCCTTATCCACTGCGTGAAACCTTCCCCATCCTCAAGTGTTATACGGGCCTAATGACCTAACACCACGGCCCTTCCCACGTTCGTGCCAGAATTGGGTGGCTTTTGGTATCGCTAGCTAAAGGGAAATGGAGAAGATGGGTATTAACACTTCACAAAGTGCTTATCAAGTAAGACGTGCCCAATTAAAGTGGCTGTTCTCACTATAGTGTGGGAATGCCTGCTTGTCTGCACCCTGACTGTAAGCATTCAGTGTCTGGGAAGCTTTGTTCACGGCTACCGAAGGCCAATTTGGGGAGAGGCGGGACAGGTCAATGCAGTGTTTTATAAATGTTGCCTTGAGCCAGTATTTTTGAATATAAAAGTTTTCATTCATTTTTTAAGTATGTTACGTTTTATTTACTCAGTGTTTAATGTTAAGAGTTTACCTGGGCAACAGTGGGTTTGAATCAGGCAGCACCACTTAGACGGGGGTCAGGAGAGCCACACTGACAAGAGCCTGAAGAGAGACTTTTATGGGGAAAAGCATGTAACAGACTAAGAACAATTTCCTGTTTCTGTTTTTCAATGAATTCACTGGGGTGACACTGGTTAATGACATCATCCCGGTTTTAAGTGCACACCTCCATAATACCCCTCTATTGCACTCTGTGTTCCCCACCCCAAGTCACGTCTGCTGCCATCACCATTTACCCCCTTCACCCTCTTATGTTGGAAGTCCCCTATCCTGCTGTCCCTCTGGTACTCACCATACCTCCCCACCTCCATGTTCCCTCAGCCCCATGCTTCCCCCACCCTGCCACACACCCTGGTGTGGAAGGTGTATGGGATGTGCCCAGAAAGATGGGCAAATGCGCCTCATAAAGAGCCGTCAAGGGGGAAGGAACATCAAATGCAGTGAAAAGAGCCTCTCCAACAAATGGTGTTGGGAGAACTAGACAGGGACATGCAAAAAAATGAAACTAGAGCACCAGCTTACACCATACACCAGAATAAATTCAAGATGAATCAAAGACTTAAATGTAAGCCGTGATACCATAAAAGTCATAGAGGAAAAAACAGGGAAGAAAATTTCAGATATCCCGCATAGCAATATTTTCATTGATATATCTCCTAAGGCAAGGGAAATAAAGGAAAGAATAAACAAATGGGACTACATCAAACTAAAAAGTTTCTGCTCAGCTAAAGAAAACATCAGCAAGATGAAAAGGAAACCAACCATATGGGAAAATATATTTGCCAATGACATCTCAGACAAGGGATTGATCTCCAAAATATATAAAGACGTCATATGACTCAACACCAAGAAGACAGACAATCCAATTAAAAAATGGGCAAATGACTTGAACAAACACTTCTCCAAGGAGGACATATAGAGGTTCCATAGACATATGAAAGAATGCTCAACATCACTAGCCATCAGAGGGATGCAAATAAAAACAACAATGAGATACCACCTCACAGCTTCAGAATGGCCATCATCAACAAATCAACAAACAAGTGCTGGCGAAGATGTGGAGAAACGGGAACCCTACTGCACTGTTGGTGGGAATGCAGACTGGTGCAGCCACTATGGAAAACAGTTTGGAATTTCCTCAGAAAACTAAAAATGGTGCTGCTTTTGAACCAGCAATTCCATTGCTAGGATTATACCTGAAAAATCCTGAAACACCAATTCAAAAGAACTTATGCACCCCTTTGTTCATAGCAGCCCTGTTTACAATAGCTAAGTGCTGGAAACAGCCTAAATGCCCATCTGTAGATGAGTGGATCAAAAACTGTGGTACATTTACACAATGGAATACTATGTAGCAGAAAGAAAGAAGGAACTCCTGCCATTTGCGACAACATGGATGGAACTAGAGAGAATTATGCTTAGTGAGATAAGCCAGGCAATGAAAGAAAAATACCTTACGCTATCACCTATTACAGGAAATTAATGAACAACACAAACAAATGAGCAAAATAGAACCAGAGGTATGTAAACAAGGAGTAAACTAACAGTAACAAGGGGGGAGGCAGGAGGGAGAGAAGGGGGTAAGAAGGGGAAGGGCCTAGTCAAAGAACAGGTATAAATGACCCACAGAAATAGACAACTGGGTGGGGACTGAATGTGGGAGAAGGGGAGGACAGTTCAATCTTTTCTAAAAATAAGTTCCCTGAAAAAAAAAAAAAAAAAAAAAAAACCACTTACACTCTTTAGTTTAGGATAAGGAACAATAAGCCTAAAAATATGGCAAGTTTGAGTTCTTTTCTCTTCCAAGCAATGCTTAAGTTTTTAGTCAATATTTTTTAAAGTAGACTGGAATGTTGTGTCAATTCTCACAGCTTTGGCTTTAAGTAATTTTAGTTGTTGTCTTTATCATCTGAATACTGATGGTTCCATCTTGTGGTGGAAATCAGAATAGGTTCTGTGTAGTTTTGTTTTGCCCATAAAAGTAAAACTCAGCATAACAAAATCAAATTTGAGAAACAAATATTTGAACATATTTTTGTTACCCTCAAGAAGTTCATAGTCTAGTAAGAAAGGAAGTCCTACACGCAGATAGTTCAATACAGTGAAGCTGACACTGAACAGGTGACGTGCACACAAAGAAGGTGTCTCATCCTCTTCACCTCTTGGAAAGATCGGGGAGAAAATGGTCCTTTTTGGTTGATCTTTCAGGGTCTGGGTTACAATGCCAAACTACAGTTGAATAAGCAGAGAAGCTTAATGTCAGATTTTTTTTTTTTGAATACAGAATAACAATGCCTGAAAACTGAGGTCAGAGACGGGACTGAGGCAAACATCAGAGTCAAAGTTGAGAGCTAAACAGGGATCAGCTCTGCAGAGATTATCTTAAAGAGGAGCAATAGATAGAAATTGGCAAAAATGAAATGATGCCCAAGTTTTGTAAATATAACGAGCAGCTGGTATTGGGAGAATGCGAAGTCAGAACAGAAGGCTTAGGTTGCCAACCAACAGGGAATTTTAAGTTCATTCTTTGAGGCACCCTCTACACCAAACACACAATAATGTTGAGTAAAATATAAAGAGAGAAAATTACTGACACAGGCAGGCCAGAAGAAGAAACTCTGTGAATCCAAGGTTTAAAAGATACAGCAATGAGTAAAGCTTCACTCATATGACCTGCTGCTCTCCGAGCTCAAAATCAGTCAAGGAATCTAGGAATGAGCGTCACAAAGAGTCTTGGGAGTTCGAAAGTACATCTGGTAATTTTGGAAAGTAGGAACAGTCTCACTGATTAAAGCCAAGATCTAAGATCAGGTCCTCCCACACGTGAGAGAGGGTTGAAAAAGAGATGTTAACAATCTCTGTTTAAGACAGATTATATGATACCTTGGGCATCTCAAGAGCACAGACCACAGAATAACGAGCAGAAACTAAGTCAGGCTCCTTCAGGATGTGACTGAACATGGAATGTGGCTCTGAGATAGCAATCTTGAACCATAAATACGTCTTATATACTAGAAATTCTCAGTGCCCCACACTAATCTGATTCTCAGATGCCAAAAAAAACTATATTTGCTTGCCCGCAGGTTATCTCTGGCATTTAATGGCCCATTTGTAACTCATGCAACAAACTGGAAGTACAAAGGAATTAATGTCCCTCAAAGTAGCCCTCAACCAATGCCTGATGAAAATCGGTGGATAAATTCTTCAGCTCCCTCATCCCTTTAGAAGAATAAGACTGAGGTGTGCATTTTATACTAGATCTCATAATTCCTTAAGAAAGTAAATCTTTATTTATCCACGGTGATAATTTTCTTATTAAAAAAAAACAAAAAAACTTTTGGCTACCTTCTCTTTTCTACCTCATTTTTTTTCATTACTTTTGAAGTGATTCTTTAGATCAACTCTAAAATAAATTATTCAATTAAAATTATTCTGTTGGGTTCTGATTCTGGTGTATCCCAAACTAAGACATATTGAGTTTGGACTGAAAATACAAGATGGCTGGATAGAAGTAAGAACAACACTGCTAGAAAGGGAAAGATTGAGAAAAAATGAGAGAGACAGAGTATCTCTAATTCAAAAAGCTCATAACAATAACAATATTAATAGTAATAAATTTATAAGAATAACAAAAGAAAAAAGGCAAAAGCAAAAAAAAAAAAAAGATGGATATGAATACCAACCTATTAGAAATTTCAAAACGTAAAGTTTTAGTAATTAAAGTAAAAGTGTTAATGGACAGGATAAACTTTTGATTAGACCTTGAAGAGAGAATGAGAAAAATTAGAAGATAATATTGAGTAATTCACCCATAGAACTGAGGAACTAAAATTAAGAATTTAAGTGGGTGCCCTGGCTGGTGTGGCTCAGTGGATTGAGTGCTGGCCTGTGAACTGAAAAGTCACCAGTTCGATTCCCAGTCAGGGCACATGCCTGGGTTGTGGGCCAGGTCCCCAGTTGGGGGCATATGAGAGGCAACCAATAGATATATCTCTCACACATCGATTTTCTCTCCCTCTGTTTCACCCTCTCTTCCCACCTTTCTAAAAATAAACCAATAAAATCTTTTTTTTTTTTTAATTTAAGTGGTAGATAAGTACCAGTTGTGGACTGATACCAAATACTGGGATGAGAAACGTAGTTTGTTCCACTAATTTTTTCCTCTAGATTTCTCCACAGGAATTAAGACCCACAGGAACCACAAAGGACGTGCTTCATGAACGTATATATGGAAACAGAAATGGACAACATAAGAGGTAAAACGTACTGGAGATGTACCACTCATATCTTCTTCAAAAGAACCTGAAGCAAAGATCATAGTTTCACTCCTGACCCCATGCTCTCTAGACCACACTTATGTGGAGCTGCTCCTAGTCAGTAAAGAAGTATAGTGTGGGTACCAATGCCTGCTAATGGCTTCCCTCCATTACAAAAACAGTCTTGTAAGGGGGCACAAGCTTATAAGCATTACCAGCAAATTTAGACCTCAGTCCTTGAGTTTAGCTAAGAAAAGAATTTAGAGCCAACGCCCTCAAATCATGAGAAAGTTTATTCAGCAAACAAAGGCAAAGTACACTCAAAAGAAAAGAATCAAGTGGACCCTGAGCTGCACCAGGGTGTTTAGCAAGGTGCCTTTTCTAGCTGGAGGGGGCCAATTATTTCCTTCTTTAAGCTGACCTATCAGGACCATCCGATCATCTCCTGTCTTTGTATAGGAGTAACATGAGGTTCACCTCCAGCCCCTAGTTCCTTCTCTAAGGGTGGGGGGGTACTACATGACTAGCAACATGCCAAGGGTGGAAAGGTCAGGGGAGGGTCTTAACTGCATGACCAGTGATATGCTAAGGGAGGGAAGGTCACCCTGGCGACGAGGTTGCACCCTACATACAATAATTGGTTTCTCAGTTTTTCTCATTGCTAGGCCCCTGGGGATTTCTGCCCTGGTGATTCTGGATTTGGTTTATCATTCCTACTGCACATGTCTCTACCCGCCTCCTCTATCACAAGGAAGCCATAGGCACAAAGCAGGACTGGTTCTATCCAGCTAGGCCAGGCACCCTGACCAAAAGGTGACCTACAGCCAGTTATATAATACCATTAAATCTCATTAGCATTGCAGATAGAGCAGAACCCAGCATGCACAAATGCCAGGACAGTTCCAGAAAGGACCAAAGGAACAAAAAAAACAAAACAAAACAAAAACCTCCCCCTCCCATTGGGAGCAGGTGCCTCGCCTGCTCCACCTCTACTCTGCCCAGATCCATCCCTTTGTGAGTTCCTCCCCACTAACCCAAAATATAAGCCTAGCCCCCAAAACCTTGCAGGTAACCTCACTTCTCAAGTTTGCCTGTGCTCCGTTACCTGAGTGTGTACTTTCACTTTAATATAACCTCTGCCTTTTACTGAACCTTTCTGTTTTGATCTCAAATGCCTTCCTGTGCAGAGACAAGAAAGTGGACACAGCCACTGGGCTGAGGCCTCCCTTGGCCTTCCTGTGAGCCTCCAGCATCAAAATATTTATTCTCTGGAACAGAGATGATAAAGATGCCATAGGACCTAACTTCCCACCTTAAAGAATTAGTAGAAGAGCAAACCAAATACAAAGGTTTGGAAGAAGAGAAACAATAAAGATTAGAATGGAGATAAATGAGAGAATAAAAAAAATAGAAATAATGAAACAATATTTTTTTAATCTTAATGAAAAAATGGACAAATTATTAACTAGGCTGACATAGAAGAAACAGAGAAGATGCAAAGAATATCAGAAATGAATTGCTGATGCTACTACCAACTTCACAGAATTTAAAATGATTAAAAGAAAATACTGTGAATAATTGTACCGCAATAAATTGGGTATCCTAAGTGAAATGGAGACGTTCCTAGATGCATTAGCACAGTATATGACACATAATAAATGTCCAATAAATGTTAGCTTTCTTTATTACTCCTGTAAGAGTGAAATGCATGCTCTTTCTGATGGCCTTCAGGCTGGCTGAGAGCTCCGGCTATAGATATGCTAATTAACCAGAGGAGTTCTGCCTGAGGCTGGAGCAGTCCCTTTGTCAGTAAAGAGGTGGGGAAATATACATTAAGTACTCACTCCAGAACCAGACTCAGATCAGTGGGGGCTGACCAGGCAAAAAAGGGTTCGAAATTTTGGGCTTTCACTGGGACTCCTTCTCAGAGGCTGCCTATAACCACAGTCCCCACCCACCTCTTCACCTCCCCCCCCACCTCCATTCTTTTACTATATAAAACCTCCGAATGTTGCGCTATCTTAAGATAGATTTGAGAATTAGTTATCCTATCAATAATCTTTTCCTTGCTCTGAACTCTGATCTCACTGAGATGATGTTTTTAATCCCTTCCAACCAGACTCTGCCTTTTATTTTTGCATGATATCGTAACAGGGTACGTTGGACCAGAGATCGCTGGAGAATGGGGGAGACCCCAGTCCAGGGGACCCCACTTCAGCACAAGGGGATGCTCCCCCTCCCACCAGGAAAAGGCAGGGGGCAGGAAGAGCTGCCCCAGCAGCAAATTAAAAAAAAATTAAAGCAGCCTGACTTCTCCAAAGGGAAGGGCCACCGGAACAGAAAGACCGCTCAAGACAAACTGTGAGCAAAAGCAGCTATCAACTGGAAACAAGCCAGCATGCACGCCCCAGGCACCTGAGCAACTCGTGACTCAGAAGAAGGGAGCTTATACGGAGCATGCGTGACTGCAGACTTACTCCCCTTGCTAAACGAGGCAGCTGGAAGAGGGGCAGAGGCAAATATGGCCAACAGTGGCCCCCGCTTGTTGAAAAGCTGGACACTCCCACTGGCTTCCCAGTGCATGAAAATCTGGGAAGGGACTTTCAAACAACAGGTGGGCAGAAGCTCACACTCTTGTTCTCTTGGCTTCTTGGCTCCTTGGCTCCTTGGGCTCTTGCTTTTGCCCTGCACTGGCGGGAGCAGCAGACACCTGACCCGCCTGGGGCTTAAGCCTCACATGGTTGGAAGCCAGCTCCTGGAGGCAGAGTCCCACACTGAGATGTGTGCCTCACTGGGCTCCCACCCTTGGGATGCTGGGACCCAGGGCAACGTGGCACACAGGTCCTGGGCTGCTTCCTCTCTCTCACCTTGGGATCAGCACATGGAGGGACGAGCTTAGAAAGTACTTTGCGGATGGAGCTTCTGCTGCACAACTATTTAGAGTGCTATGGCAGAGAGAGAGAGAGACAGAGAGACAGAGAGACAGAGACAGAGAGACAGAGACAAAGAGAGAGACAGAGACAGAGACAAAGAGAGAGAGACAGAGAGACAGACAGAGACAGAGACAGAGACAAAGAGAAGAGAATGCTCCCAGTCACCTCAGATTGGGAACCCTCTTAATAAAAACCTATTTTCTTCCCCCAAATCTTCGTGTTACAACATACATGGCAACAAGTGGCTGGACCCTATCCTGCCTGGTTACAATGTCATTTACATTCAGAAAAGAAAACTACACTCAATTATTTTTTTAAAGGGACAATGGGGAATGTAGATATGTGTTCAAGATACTTTGAATTGTTATAATTACTTCACACACTAATGCAAGTATTATAAGTATTTATAAATAAGAAACTAGAAAGCAAAGATATTACATTGTTATACCAAATTAAAAAAATAATTTGCATTTTGTAAATTTGCATTAAAAGGTAATACTCATTTATTATTAGATGCTTATTACTATAATTCTTTTCCAGCTTGTCTCTCAAGAGCCTAAAGTGATTTTTATATTGATTGACTTCTATTGTCAAAGTCTCGCCATCACACAATAACTGTTATTTAGCATACTACCAAACAGGATGATTTTGACATCTCTGTTAACCGTCATTTTCATCGCATTTATTTATACAGGGTTACAAAATGCACACAGGCAAAAATTGTTTTAATGACAATGACCAATAAATCTAGAAGTTTAAACCAAGCTGTTTCTCACATAAAAGGAAACTTTTTAAATTTCAAAATGAGATTTGCACCTACTCATTAGAAGACAAGATTTTTTTTTTTTTTTCAGTGAAGGGAGAAAGATAGGATTCTAATGCTTTTAGGAATTTCCAGAATTAAGAATTATTATTTTTTAACTATGACCCAAGGACACGCTTAATGGTTTTAGAGAGAAACATCAGTGTGAGAGAGAAACACTGATTAGTTGCCTCTTGTACATGCCGCAACTGGAGACCAAACTCACAAGTTAGGCATGTGCCCTGACCAGGAATCGAACCCATGATTTTTGGTTTATGGGCCAAAATTAAGAATTACTATAGAAATATTGTATATTCTTTGATCTAGATGTATTAGGTGTACTTTATCATAGCATAAATTTTTAAATTTTTAAATTTGGCAGCTCTCTAGTAACCAAAAATAATTAAAAAAAAATAAAACAACCAAGTTTTATAATATGCTAAATAGAATAAGGGTTACTATTAAAAAATGTATACCTAAGAAAATGTCATCACTTTTCACACCCTTAGGCATCATGTAATGCACTGCACTGGCAATTAAATAGAAAATGTTAAAGCACTTTCCTATGAATAAAAAGTCTGAGTGTAACTTAAAGACTAACTTGTCATTTCTTCTGAAATGCCAATATTTCTGTGACATATGTAGAGGGGAAGGTTCATTTGAAACAACATAAAGCAAAATAAGTATATTCATTCCATCTGTGTGACTAATATAGTAAAATGTACTGAACAAACTTACCACTCTTGATTTTATAAAGGTTAGTGGTCAATATTTCTTGAATATTATGCATGAAGTCTTGATCCATTGGTGCTGGGGATAGGGCTGACTTGATTGTTTCACTGCTGTGGCTGCAAAAAAAGTAAATAAATTTTTTATAGTCATTCAACACACAGATATACATGAATTCCATAAACATGTTCATTAAAGCTAAAATATCAATAAACAGATGCATTACAAAGGTGCCCTGAAAGGTTCATTGAGGTCGGGGTATTGGGTAAAGAATGTAAAAAGGCTCACTGAAAAGCAGAAATCTGAGCTTTCAGGGTAGCAAATCCAGGCATTCAGGGAATTTCTACTTTAAACCTATTTATCTTGATAATTAAAAATATACTTGTATATCTAAATGAGTAGACATATATGCAAAAATATTTCAAAGAATGGTTCTCTTTGTGAGTGCTAAAAATTTTATATCAAATCCATACTGCTGTATATTCTATATACACAGTGCCCACAATGGCATTAATAAGGATATAAATTTTTAAAAATGTGTTGAAATTTAACTTAAATTATTTAATGACTCATTATGCAAGGACAGCAGCAAATCAAGTTAACTGTGATGACTGAGAACCAGACATCAGAATTATGCTGTCTCATGGTGGCATTTCAAATGTCATTGGAGATCGTATTCTATTTTAACCATTTTAAATGTACAGCTCTATGGCATTAAATCTATTAAAGTTTCTGCAATCGTAACCACCATTATCTCCAGAACTTTTTAACATGCCCCAGTTGAAACTGTACACATTAAACAATAAGTCCCGATTTCCACCTTCCTCTAGCCCCTGGAAATCACTTTTTGTCTCAGTGAATTTGCCTATTTTAGGTCCTTCACCTAAGGGGAATCATGTAGTATTCGCCATGTTTTGTGACTGGCTTATTTCACTTAGCACAGTATCTTCAAGGTTCATCAATATTGTAGTATGTGTTAATATTTCTTTATTTTTAAGTGCTGAATAATAGCCCATTGTATGTACACACCACATTTCGTTTATCCATTCATCTGTCAGTGGCCGCTTAGGCCACTTCTCCATTTTGTCTGTGGTAAATAACACCACTATGAACAAGAGTGTACAAACACCTGTTTGAGTCTCTGCTCTCACTTCTTTTGGGCATATACACAAAAGTGGAATTGCTGAATCATATGGTAAAATACTATGTTTAATGTTTTTGAGGAATAACTGTATTATCTTTTACAGTGGCTGCACCATTTTTCATTCCCAACAATATTATGTACAAAGATTCTAATTTCAGCACATCCTAGCCAACACTGTTATTTTCCTTTTTTTTTTCTTTGTTTGTTTTAATAATAGCTGTTCTAATGAGTATGAAGTGGCTTTGAGATTTTTTTTATGTATGCTACAATATAATGATAACTGAATTGACTTTTCCTATATATAATAACATAATATTTCATGATAATCATGCAATTAAAGATTTATTCTCCATTAATATCCTGAAAGATATTATCATTCCTAAAGGCATATAAAATTCTAATTATTTAATATATTTCTTATCTGAAATTAATGGCATATTTACGTTATTAAATCTAAGAGGAATTTAAATATTTCCATGGTCATTTCAGACAGTGATTAGATCTGATCTATGTAATTTAGATAAAATGGAATTCATATTTAGAGTCAAATTAATCAAAAGTGTTTTACATATATATATATCAAATACAGCAAATTCATATTGAGCCTCCTATTGTTTCAATTTTATAGACATGGTTTAATTAACAAAAAAGTACTACTAATAATATTCTTCCTAAACCTATCCAAAGTCAAATTTATTCAAAGATTTATAGTATAAAATTGTTACCCAAATGCAGGGGACCCATTTGAGATAACTTATATCAGAAAATAATTCAGCAGTTCTTACACCTCACTTTAAAAAGGCAAGTCAAAAACTCAACAATGAAAACATCATGTTCTATTTTAATTAATGTCTTAAAACTAAAAATATTTTTATTATATTTTGATATCTTACTCCAATGTTTATTTGCTAACCTATTCTTGAAAAGGCATCCCTTAACTTCAGGACATTGTTTGGAACCCAAAGGATACCCAATCTGATATTCTTGACTTTGGGATGTTTTTTGTTTATTCTTGCCTTAAGTTTTGCTTTGCTCTAGATTCTGACAACTTCTCTTTGTAAATGCCTTCACAGTTTTTCTGGTTATAAAATTAATATATATATACACCAAAATATAGCAAAGTATAAAGAACAATATAAAAATCAATCTGTCACTTAGAGAAAACTACATTTAACTATTAATGTGTGCATTTCCAAAAATTTTTATGCACACACACATATAAATTATATATGTATAAATGTATATAAATTACATTTTCTACAAAAATCATCATGCTATACTTTCTGATTTTCAAGCTTCTCATTCTACTCAACATTGTGCCCTGGATGTATCTGTATCACCTTAGGGGCTACATAGTGTTCTAACCAATTACCAACTATTAAACAAGGGCTGACTTTTGGGCCTTGATTTCTGAATGTAGAATAGAGAAGAGACCTATCCTTTGGTGAAAGGTACTTCTGTTAAAACAGGCACTGGCTGGGTGAGAAAGATGGGTCCAATGATATGTCAGTTAAATCTTTCTGTCCTGTGCTAAATATGCAACAATTCCTTCACACCAGTTAAAATGAATTCTTCTTGAAGGATTAAAAACATTCTATAAAAATTCAACCAAAAGAACACCTCCTTTAAAAGATTTCTCTGCTCTTTCCTGATCATTTCCTAAAGACCTGAAGCAAGAAAACCTCCAACTTACATACTTTTTCCTCTGTTGATTCTCCCCAGCAAGTACAAGCTGAAAAGCTTTTAACATTGAGTTCAGTCCTTAATCAACAAAAGTTAAGGATGAATTATTTTATCGAACACGAGTCTCCAAATGAAAAATAAATAAAAATGTACTTCTTGGGAGATAGATAACCTTTTTACACTTTTTGAAGCTAAAGTTTCGTACACAGTGTTTATCCCATTGAGCTCTGTTCACCGCTGGATGCTAAACAGTGCAGCCTGTGGGAATAACACAAAAACGTTCTTAATTTTATCTTCATATTTTTTTCTAGGAGCAGACACAAAGAAAGACAAACGGTGAGTAATTTTGTAACTGTTCTGTGACATTTCACTAAGCAAAGTATAACACGCATGCGCACAAATATGCACACTTACAGCCAAGGTGCACTAGGCGGTGTATCTACTAACCAGCCTGCTTCTGCCAGCTCCGCGCTCTTCACAAAGAAGCACGGTGCTTGATTTGGGCTGATCATGTTCTCTGAGCAAAACCTTCTGCAGGTGCCTGCCACTGAAATATTCCAGTCTGTTCAAGAAGGAAATAAAATAAAAATTCTAAGAAGTTACTGACATCGAGGTCCCAGAACAGGTCCACCACCACCTATTTCAAATGTACTTTGTTTAAATGGAAAAGTTAATCTAGGGTATAATTTCTTATGTAATTTCAGATATGTGCTTATGAGGAAATTAAAGCTTTAGTTTTATCCCACTAGTGTCAAGCCAAGGGAAACAACTGCTTAAAAACAAACAAACAAACAAAAAAAAAAAACCCTTGCACTAAAGACAGAAATACTGGCTATGCAGGGTCTATTATTTCAGGTTAAGTCCGGGAAAAAAAAAGGGTTTTTATGCAGTTCATTTCAATGGATGGGGAAAGGAATAAACCTTTGTTAAATATTTTCTTAGAGAAACAAAATGTAAACTTACATAATAAAAACTCACAAAATGAAAAACAAATCATGTTACACTATGGTTTCACAAAACACCTGAGTGAAAATATTCAATTAAATATAGATGTATGGTCAGTAAATCCACATTTTTAAAAATCTGCACTGTAATGTGAAAGACTTTATTGAGGTTTATTCTTCTGCCAAAAAACAAAAAATTGTTTGCCTAATACAAGGCATACTCTGATACTCCAAATAGTCTAAGGCCACCTTGACTCCAAGCTCAAGCTGTCGACCTGAAATTTGCTCAAGAAGAAAACAGGGGGCATTAGTAACGGGCTCAGAAAGGGAAAAAAAACTCATAAAACCTATAGAATGCTTAATAGCAATTCTCATCTATGAAAACAGACCCACACATGTATGGGACTTGGAGAGATGTTATTTTAGAGGAGAAGCATATTTGCATAGAATGTGTACGGGCAAGGGGAAGGAGGAGAAGAGACAGACCAAGTCTGTGCAGCCGTGAAGTTTTCAACGTCTGTGTGGAGCTCGTCCACAGACCAAGTCAGTGCATGAAAACCACATGAAACTTACTTAAATCAAAAGCCAGGTAATTAGTTCAAACGTTTTACTATCAAAATATTTTCTTGTTTGGCTCTTTGACTTATCAGGAAAGTCAAAGCAATAAGTGTAAATATAGAGTCCCATTCATGGTATATATTATTTCTCTATGATTAAAAGATAGCATCCAAAGGCTGGAGTGATGGACTGGGTTGAGTGGGGCAAAGGGGGAGAGATAGGGGTACATCTGTAATAGTGTCAACACTAAGCAGAAAATAATAATAAAGTAATAGAGACACACATATATACATACATACATAAAAGGCTTTATGGTTATGTGAGTGGGAAAAAATGAAAAAAATATGGAAAATACCTATTTTTGTTATATTTTTATATTTATAAACAGGAGAAAATAATCTATTCTTTAACAGAGTTTAAAATAAACTTACTTTAGGGGAAACCACCATCATAATTTCTCTTGGTCCTCTGACCTTAACTTCACCTTAGAAGACACCTCTTCTAGGAGGATGTCTATCAAGTATCGACCCTAGCACATGTGCCAGGTGTTTGCTGCTAAAACTGGATCTGGTTTTTATCACAACTCCTGCAAAGAATCTAGGCTGAAGTAGCAGACTTTAATACATATTGTTACCAGGGCACTTAAAGAGTACATTTTAATTTAAAATAATTCAAACATGTGCATTTCAAATCTAGAACTAAATTTAATTTTAGCATTTTTAAAAGTTCCTTTTAGCCCCGACTGGTGTGATTCAGTAGATTGAGCTCCAACCTGCAGACCAAAAGGTTGCCGGTTCAAAATTCCCAGTCCGGGCACATGCCTCAGTTGCGGGCCAGGTCCCCAGTTGGGATGTGTGAGAGGCAATCGATCAATCTATCTCTCACATATCGATGTTTCTCTACCTCTCTAAAAATAAATGAATAAAATAGTTTTTAAAGTCCCTTTTATAATTCACTCAGCCATTCATTTATTTATTTTAAAATATTTATTAGCTATCTAGAAAGGAATTCTTCAAAGTGCTGCAGTTTAGAGAATTTAACAATAGAGACAGAGGTCTCTGCCCTCATGCTACTTATATTTTAGTTGGAGAGAAACATAGAATAAAATAATGTTATATAATAATATACTGTATTTTAAAATTAAAAAATAAATTATTAGTTAACAGACAAAATAAAACATTAAAATATCAGAAATTAATGTATTATTTGGATCATTGTGGTACTTTGCTATAACAAGGAATGACTGAGTAGTGAGGGAAGAACTCTTTCAGGGGATGAAATTTAAGCTACGAAAAATCACAAGAAGGTATTAGACATGCAAATATCAGGTAGAAAAGCATTCCAGGCAAGGCAGATGATATCTTACGCAAAGGCTTTCAGTTAGAAAAGTAATGAATTTAAAGTGTTGAATACAGAAGGATGACATGGCTACAGTGTAGTATACGGAGGGAGAATAGTATGAGAAGAGGTAGGAAAGCTAATAGTAGCCAAATTTATAAACCAAGATAAAAGTTTGGGTATTTTTGCCCCAGCCAGGTGACTCAGTTGGTTAGAGCATTGTCCCTTACACCAAAAGGTTGGGGGTTCAATTCCCTAGGTTGCAGGTTCAATATCCACTTGTACAGGAGGCAACCAATCGATGTTTCTCTCTCTCCCTTCCTTTCTCCCTGAAATCAATTTAAAAAATATCCTCAGGTGAGGATTAAAAAATAATAATAGTAGTAAATGTTTGGATTTTTAAAGTGTCAAGATATTAGAATATATAATTAGGATATAATGTTATCTAATATAAAAGTCCCTTTGTCTGGAATTGTGTATGTTCTCAAAAGAAAGAAATGGTCTGAAAAAACTTTATGACATAATGTTTAGTTTTGGAGTCTGGACTTCATGTCAGTCATGCCTCTCCTGGTAAGGAAAAGCAAAGAAAAGATTTCTGCCTTTGTTTTTTTAGCTGTCATCTTTTTTATGACATGTGGATGAATAAAGCTCTACTATTCCCCAAAGAAACAAACAGAATGGAAAACAGGCTCATTTTCTTTTTTCTACACATGTACACAGGCATACTTTTGGCAAATCCTCACTTGTCTTTCCAGTAATACTGTCCCCAGTGTCCTGATATGTCTTCTATGCCAGCCAGCGAATGATCAAAGAACTGAACAAAGAACAAAACATACTTCCAGATATACAGTATATATAAGAAATCTGGTCAGTTTGCTACCAAATAAAAGAATCCATTAAAGGCATCTTCAAAATTGTTGATTTTATCTGACTTGCTTAATTCTTCATTCTGAACTGTTTTCAGGGTAAAATCAAAAGGAGCATCTATACTTATATGTGTGAATCCTTATAGTATCTCTCGGGTTAGCATCAGAGATATTCCACTTAAAATAAAAAATGCACATATCAATTGATATCATATGACAGATTCATTCATCTAGCAAAGATCTGGGCTTCGTACAGTGAGGAAAACAAAACAAACAAACAAACAAAAAAAAAATGTCAAAGGCATAGCCCCTGCCCTTGAAGGACTTAGAACCATATTGGAGAGGCAAGACTTTAATAAGTGGATAGAGATCAAAGCATGTATTTTATAATATGATTCAAACTTGTCATTTGTTTATGTATAAACGCAACAAGAAAAGGCAAATTTAGAAAAGAAGTAGAAAAAGATGGAGTTAAAGAAGGTTGATGTGGAAATGTCTGTTGTGAGCTGGCTGCAAAGAAAAGGGAGTACATATGGAAAAACAATCATTCCGTGTAACAGAAACGTCAAAGGTGAAACGAGCAGGAGGAAGTAAAGACCTTTATTAAGAGATTTATGAAAAAGAAGGCTGGATATATCTGGGAAAGAGGCGTAGGTGGCAAAGGCAACAACTAATGAATCCAGATAAAGAGTATATATGTATTCACTGAACTATCTTGGAAATTATGTATGGTTGACATTTCTAGAATTAAAAAGCTAAAAAAAGAAAAGACAGTTTGTTTTGTCCAGAATAGCCGTTGCACTAGCATAAATGGCCCATGGACATGGACAGTGGGGTGGAGATTGTCTGTGGGAGTGGGGAGCAATGGGGGGAAAGTGGGACAACTGTCATAGAAAAACAATAAATTAAAAAAAAAGTTTTACCATGACTAGCCATCATTAAAAAAAAAAAAAAGAAAAGAAAGAAAAGTTTGATTTGGTCTTATGAATTGGTTAAATAAATCATTTCTTATCAATATAATATATATTATGCAATCTTTAAAAGTGATTCATATGGTAGGAAAAAGCAGGAAAAATATTAATTTCCCCCAAAAGAAGCTAAACATTTCACTCAATTATAATAAAAACTACAATATATTGTTTTACAACTGGAGCAGTCAATTAACATTTGAAACAAAGAATGTAAAGAGTTGAATCGGTCCTGATTAAATGTATGCATTCTTAGACACAAGGTAGATACTGAATGGTCTTCTTTGATTAAAATTCCCAGACTTTTTCCAATATTAATAAATCTATAACAGCCTACCTGGGATAAGCAACAATTTGAATTCTATTTCTTTTTAAAAATTTTGTATTAAATTTATTGAGGTGACATTGGTTAAATAAAATTATGTAAGTTTCAGGTCTACAATTCTATAATACATCATCTGTATAGTGACAGAAGGAGACTTGACTTTGAGTGGTAAGTACAAAATACAAATTCTATTTCTATAAGAAGATAAAACCAAGTGATATAAAATTTGCTTCTTTAAATTTCTCTGACCCTCTTCTTACTTCTAATGTTGAAATAAGGATTTTTCTCTTGAATCTAGGTAATTTTGTAACATTATTTTGAATAGTGTATTTTGAAATTTGACTATTATAATCTTTAAATTTCTCAATACTCACTGGTATTAAAAACAACAACTACCAAAAACTAAAATAACCCAAGAAAATATTTCCCAATTGAATATAGGCTATACATTTATCAGCTTATAAGCAATTGAATTATAATATCAAATAAAAAATAAACTAAGTTACTGGATAATTCAGTCTAGTTTTAAGAATGACTATGATAAAGAAACCAAAAGTAAACATAATAATAATTTGAAGTAAAAGCATTCATAATTTGTAGTTTATGCAACCTGAATAGACCCTCAGACATCATGTAAACAGCCATTTTAATGTATTGATTAGGAAAACAATTACACAAAGAACTTAAAATACTATTGTAACATAATGTGGAAAGTTGGGTAGTAACAGCACAAAGGTTAGAATCCCTTACTAGAATAACTGATTCCTTGATTTTCACATTCCAGATGGGCACAATAAAACCTCTTCAGAAAATGATATCCTTTTTTATGAAGAGAGAAACCCAAACATCAAAAAAACTAATACTAAGGTCCTAACACATAGGGGTTAATTTTAGTTAACGAGATCACCTAGCTGATATGCAGGCATCTTACCTGAATGAGAATTTATTCACTCACAGTTGGAGAAGTCTCTCTACTTCTTGTCACATCCAGGAAGTCAATAAGAGGACAGACGGCCATCACCTAGAAAATTAGAAACAAAAAGCTGCATTCCTTTCATATGAAATTAGTGCTTGAATATTTCCCTGGTGTGTGTGTGTGTGTATCTATGCGTGTATATGTACATGTCTTAATATGGCCTTGATCAGAATTTAGAATAGTATTTTAAAATTCAGAGGGATCATTGGGCTAACACCAGAAAGAAGTGCTGTGATTTTTCTCCCACAAAGATCAATAAGGAATATTGTATACAAAAACCCAAGTCATCTAATATAACCCAGAAAAATGTCTATCACTATATTTCAAAAATAGAAGGAAGTGGTCAAATCACATAGCCAAAATTCTGCAAGATATTTTCATTTCAATTTCGCCAACTACATCAGGTACATCACTTTGACCTTATTATTCATCACACATTAAAAATACAATTATAGTCCTTTTGGCATGTTAGTTACTTGAACTTTTTTTTAAGAAGGAAGAGGTATAATCAAAGAAGGAAACACTTCACAGAGTTTACAAATACCAAACCATTATGTTGTACACCTGATATTAATATATTATATGTCAATTATATCCCACTTAAAAAGAAACAAGCATTCTATATTAATAAACTTTCATTATGTTGTATCACAATATTCACTGAGTATGTGGATATGCCAGGTTCTGCACTAGACACTGGAGTTACAATAGGGAAGTAAAGTCAAAAAGCCTACAGTGTAGTGTAATGTCTCAGGGAGAGAGCCATTAGTCAAATAATTGCATCCATGGATAAACAATCACAACCTGACATAAGTATTATGAAGGAACTGAAGCCGGTTTTATGACAAAGTGACACCTTTTAAACTGTAGGGTAAAAGTTTTTTTCTAAAGAAGTGACACCATCTAAGACCTGAAGAATAAGCAGGCACTAACTACACAGAGAGGAAGGAGCCATTCTAGGCTGAGGTAGTAACAGTATTGGTAAGGCTCTCTAGTACTGGAGAAGACATAGCAAGTCAGGGACAGTGAAAACCCTGCACAGCTAGGCTGGAGAGCCCAGTGGAAATCATGTTATTGTTAAGACTGAAGAGACAGGCCGAGTGTAGACGATGCCAAGCTTTTCAGGCTGTGTTAAATATTTTGTAATTAATTTTTTTTTCTAAGACTCGTTGGTGATTGAAATGGCTTGATCAATGTATGCTTTAAAAAGATCACTCTAGAGCAGTGGTTCTCAACCTTCCTAATGCTGCGACCCTTTAATACAGTTCTTCATGTTGTGGTGACCCCCAACCATAAAATTATTTTTGTTGCTACTTCATAACTGTCATTTTGCTACTGTTATGACCATAATGTAAATATCTGATAGGCAGGATGTACTTTCACTGTTACAAATTGAACATAATTAAAGCGTAGTGATTAATCACAAAAACAATATGTAATTATATATGTGTTTTCCGATGGTCTTAGGCAACCCCTGTGAAAGGGTCGTTCGACCCCCGAAGGGGTCGTGACCCCACAGGTTGAGAACCATTGCTCTGGGTGAATGTAAAAAACGTGGTGGAAAATGAGCTATAACGAGTATGAGAAAAACATTTAGAAGACCATTTTAGTATTCCAAATAAGAGATGGTTATAGCTCACACAAAGATGATGGCAGAGGAAATGCAGAGAAGTAGACTGTGTGACCAAAGAGACACGGACAGAAAAAGGATGACACTAAGATTTCATTCAGGCTTGAGCAGAAGGAAGGATAAGGGTGATGAATTCTGCATATCGTATAATTTGCTATTAGAAAGATGTTTCTTTGTGGGTCATTTTCAGAGTCCTAATTTATACTTACACTTAAATTCTTAAATTCTTTCACATTAACAGACTAAATGGCCCAAGTTCACTTAGCACATGACTTCACCTGTCTGGGCCTAACATATCACTGCCCTACCATGGAAATATAGCAAGCGGAGTGCCAATTTTGTAGACTTCGAGTGCATGCATACCTAATGCCATTAAATGACCTAACAGTAAAACCTAGTGGTGCTTTTTGGTCACCTTTACAGTCAGAGAGAGGAAAAAGCAAGTGTGAAACTAACACAGTAAAAGTGAGAGTAAAAATGGAGGGTGCCAAACCGTCTGAGATATTGAGTATCGTTTGTTTGTTTGTTTTTAAACCAAAGTATAGTTGAATGAAAAGTAAGAGAAACTGAGATTTGCCCTAGGGTTTACATGTGAACCATCATCCACCTGAGTCAAAAACATGAGGTGCAATGTCGGGGGGGGGGAGGGGAATGGCTGCAAATAAACAATAAATGAGCTTATGAGCAACTTAGTTATTTTTAAAGCGCTTTGAAAATGCATCACCAAAAAGTTGCTATTTTCCACTTACTTCAGAAACGTGGAAAGAAGCAAGTAATAATTTCTATTAGTGATAAGGTCAGAAACTCAGGGGTGCCCTAGATCTTCATCACCTCTTTGGGACTCTTAACTGACAGAAATACCTTACTGTGGCCCTGGTTTATTTAATTTACCAAAAGAGCATGTCACCAGAAGAGCTTTCTTTCCAATTTGGAACTAATGCAATTTTTGTAAATGCATTTGAATTGCCCAAAGTCAGGGGATCATCCTAGTCACATGGTTTCCATAAGTAATTCTCTGTAATTCTCGCTCTTTAGGTGACATTTAAGTTGTGAGTTTCCACTAAATTCATTCTGACATTTGAAAAATTATTATGCAGTGCTTTCATGAAATAAAACTACATCCTTGTTAACAGCGCTTATCCCAAGCAAAAAGCTTCCCGGTGTGAGTAGGTCTGCCTACTGACCTGCTCTTTTAAAAGGCTGACTCGATATTTGCATTTTTTTAATTTTAATTTTTAAAGGGAAGTTCTTTAAAAGATTTTATTTATTTATATTTAGAGAGAGGGGAAAGGAGAAAGAGAGGGAGAGAAACATCAATGTGTGGCTGCCTCTCGCACGCCCCCAACTGGGAACCTGGCCTGCCACCCAGGCCTGGGCCCTGACTGGGAATCGAACTGGCAACACTTTATTTTGCAGGCCGGCGCTCAATCCACTGAGTCACACCAGTTAGGGTCACATTTGCATTTTTAAATGCATCCACACTATTCATGATCTTCACTTAGCTAAATTAGTTCTGCCCAGTCTACGAGGGATAGGTGCTTCTAAAATAATCAACCCAACCAGACTCAGTGACATACCCTCACGTAGCACATTTTATATATTGTATATTGTATTCTGTTCATTTGCAGATGTAAAATATAGTTGGGGAATAAACTTTTATTTCATATGGTCAATTCTCTGTAAAACTAGCATACCTGGTTAAATGAATAGTTGAGTAAAATAAAGGCAATGGTGCTTTTTTTTTCTAAAAAGCATGACTTTGATTTCAAAGACCTATCAAACATGTTCATAACTTACATCCATACTGCAAATTAACATTTATTTATATTCATTTATTTATTTCAGAAAACCTTATTGCACATTTCATTGGACTCAATGTTGTACTAGATTCTGAGTATGTAGTGGTGATTAAACCATATGTATTTCCTGTATTCATCGAACCCATAGCCTAGTAAAGGAGACAGACATCACATAAGTGGAGAAAAAATAAATGATTGATTGACTGATAGAAAAAAAGAGTGACAAGCCTGTTCAGAAAGTATCCAGCCATGTAATATGAAAAATAGAGACATTTATTGAAAAAGCTACAAGATACAAGAAACATTGTACATAGAACAACGCTGCCTCAGTCCCCTTCAAAGTAGGCACCTGGGGACCTCACAGTTCTCCTAGCATCTCTTCCACTGTCAAAACCCTGCAAAATCCTTTGTTGGAATCGCCATCATCTGCCCCATCATATTTTCCTGACTCATCGATGGTCTAAAATCTCTTCCCCGTCAAAGGTCACTTTAGTTTTGGGAAAAGCCACAAGTCCCAGGGCACCAAGTCTGGGCTGTAGGGAGGCTGAGTCACCTGGGTGATTTGATGTCTCGCCACTGTGGGAGACGGGGGAGGTGGGCAGGGCAGGAGGAGAGCAATGGGTGAAAAATGGGACAAATGTAATAAAACAATGAAACAATGAAAAAAAAAACAAACTGCATGAGCAGGTGTGTTGTCGTGATGAAACTGCCAATCACCAGTTGCCCATAGCTGCAGCTATTTTCATTGTATTGCATCTCTCAACCAATGAACAACATTGAGGCAGTACTCCTTATTAATTGTTGGGCCTGGAGGGGCATACTCATGTTGGACAACACCTTCCCAATCAAAACACACAGTTAATATGGTCTCGATCTTGCTGCGACTTTCCCGCACCTTCTTCATGCGTGGAGAACCAGGTGACTTCTTGGGGATGACTGGGCCTTCATTTCCAGATCATAGTCATAGACCCATGATTCATCTCCAGTTATGATCTTTTTGAGGAAGTCTGGTTCATCGGTAGCAGTTGAATCTAGTCATTAACAAGTGCAACATGATATTTCTTCTGCTCTGGTAGCAGAAGCCACAGAATGAATTTTGCCACAACACATTTCATGCCAAGTTCCTACATTAAATCTTGGACACAGTGGTTTTTGGAATACCCAGATCAGCTCTAGTTCTCAAACTGTCAGTCGCCAATCTTTGTTGATTGCAGCCCGTACACATTCAACATTCTCAGGTGTCTGCTTGTTGCAGGCCTTCCAGAATGTGGACCACTTTCAACAGATTCTCAGCCATCTTTGAAGTGTTTGTGCCACACTTTCATTTGCACTGCACTCACTGCATCATCCCCAAAAGCCTTCTGAATCATCCAAATAGTTTCTGCGGAGGAATGTTCAAGCTTAATGCAAAATTGGATGCAGATCTATTGCTCTACTCCCTCAGTCATTTTGAATGCGACAGCCACACAGTACATATGCTCACTCAACGGTGTCTACCACCCCCACTGGCTAGTACAGTGAAGTCGCCAATGGTCACGCATGCGCATTCCAGTCCACTCTCCTTGGCTGCCAGGTTACATTGAAGTCGTGCAAACTGTTCTCATTATATTAACATGGTTGGACTTTCTCTGGACAGACCTCACATGCCAAAAATGGATACACTTATGTTAAGCCTCAAATAACCAAAATGAGATTTGACTTAATAGGTTTGGCTCTCCTATAAAAGGAATCTTAAACCAGTCAATCAGAAATAGTCTAATCAACATGAGTTAGGTCATCTGCCAGGTAGATCCCTGCCATTCCCTGAAGGAAAGTACCTTGCAATAACTAATCTG
The DNA here is from genome assembly GCF_987537825.1 of Furipterus horrens. Taxonomy (NCBI): domain Eukaryota; kingdom Metazoa; phylum Chordata; class Mammalia; order Chiroptera; family Furipteridae; genus Furipterus; species Furipterus horrens. The sequence goes on from NW_028327187.1 coordinate 4,749,296, forward strand.
CTTTTTTGCTTAGTATGACTTTCTTATTCCTGTTCCCTTCAGCTTATAAAATTATTTCATCTTAAATGGATCCTCAGAGCTACTTTCTGTCTGCTGGATTGGATACTGCTCAATTCATGAATCATTGAATAAAGCCAATAAGACCTTTAAAAGTCATTCAGTTGAATTTTGCTTCTTAACAAAGAAAAAAATCCCAGGGTGAAATAGTACAGAACAAAGGGGTGGAAACTGACTTACATACAGTGATCTGGAAGGGCTTCTCTGGGGAGGTTTTATATTTGATGAGAATTTAAGGGTAAGAAGAAGGCAGACATGCAAGGAATGAGGAGATTGTGTTTCAGGAAGAGGAAATAACATGTTTGAAAGCCCCAAGAAAAGAAAAAGTTTGTTATACTTGAAGAAGTTAAAGAAGCTGTTAAAACACAGTGAACAAGACGGTGAATGGCCCAAAACATGAGGTTTCAAAGGTAGGCATAAAGCTAAGGGTCCTTATGACTTTAAGTTTAGCTTTAAATTCTCTAAAAATTCTTTATCTATATATTATCTATCTATCTATCTCCCCCTCAGAGACCTAGCCTTTCCCCCAGATACCCAGCAACCCCTGAGGCAGCAGCCTGGACCTGACTAATGGTCACAGGGTTTAGGGCTCAATAAAATAGCCAATATCTCTCCACTTCAATTCTCGGTGTTGAGTGTTTGGTTCTGCTAGCGCCAGATAGAAGAACTTCTATTCTAACAGACGTGAGCCATAACTGTCACAGCTTATAGCCATGGTAAGTTTTCTAGATTTATTAAAAGTTAAAATAAAGTAATAGATGTATTTTAGAAGGTAAGTAATAAAATTTGTTGGAAAAAGATTGCTTCGGGCACCTGCTTTTTCTTTTCCACCTACCTGTGGAATCTAAACAAAACAAAACAAATGAAGAAACAGAGATCAAACTGTTGCTTTCCAGAGGAGAGGGGGATAGGAGATGACTAAAAAGGGGGGAGGGGAATAAAATCAATAATATTGCGATAAGCCTGCACAGTGATAGATAATTAGTAGACTTAGTGCAGTGATCACATTCTAAGGCATATAAATGTTGAATAAGTATATTGCACTCTGAAACTAATATTGTATACAAGCTGTACTTAAATAAAAAAGAAATTAACTTTTTAAAAAAGATTGCTTTTGGTCTTGTGGAGATAACGGATTGAAGGAGGAAAGGAAGATGAAAAAATTTTAAGGAAGCTCAGAATACAGATGATAGTAGCTTAGATTTAAGGAAGACAACCCACAGAATGGAAGGACATATTCATTGATACATCTGATAACGGGTTAATATCCAAAATTTATAAAGTACTTACAAAATTAAATACACACACACACACACAACCCAATTAAAAAACAGGCAGAGGACCTGAATAGACACTTCTCCAAAGAGGACAATCAGATGGCCAATAGACATATGGAAAGATGTTCAATGTCACTAATTATCAGAGAGATGCAAATTAAAACCATGAGATACCACCTCACACCTGTCAGAATGGCTGTCATCGACAAATCAACAAACGAGTGCTGGCGAGGATGTGGAGAAATGGGAACCCTAGAGCACTGTTGGTGGGCATGCAGACTGGGGCAGCCACTGTGGAAAACAGTACGGAATTACCTCAAAAAACTAAAAATGAATCTGCCTTTTGACCCAGCGATCTGACTTCTGAGAATATATCTAAAGGAAACCAAAACACTAATCCAAAAGAATTAACCACCCCTATGTTCATTGCAGCATTATTTACAATTACCAAGATATGGAAGCCTCCCAAGTGTCCATCCATAAGAATGAATATAATCACTGAACAAAAAGGATGTTCAGGACCTGATTCTGGAGAACTCTAACATAAAGGCCCGACAGAGGAGTATCAGCCTGCAAAGAAAACAATGAAATGCCAAAAAATAAACAGTAGGAAGGTGTGATGTCAAGAAAAGCAAATAAGAAAGTAATTCAAGAAAACTGAAAAGTTTTATAACATTAGGACAAATAGATGTGTCCCGACTTTGCGACGTGGAGGCCAACAGATACTTTGGCATGAACAATTTTGGTGGAACAGTGAGGGCGGAGTCCAAATTGTAGTTAAGTGCAATTGACAAGTGGAGACAGCACGTGAACATAAGTTTTCTGAGTCCCCTCAGTCATAACAATAATAATATTGAATAATAATACTGTATAAACATAAAGCCTTTTTAAACTTATATTACAATTTGATATTTATAACAAAACTATCCTGAAAGACAGGTCCGGTATCCTCTTTCTACAAATTTTACATATAAATATATATATATATATATATATATATATATATATATATATATATATATATATATTGAGTAAACAGGAACATCAGTAACATGTCTGAGATTAGAAAGCTCATCAGGAATGAAATGGTGATTAGTACCAATGTCTCCTGATTTCAGCTCCAGTCCTCTTTACTCGTCAAGAAGGACCAAGGGGAAAAAAGAGCTGGGTTAATACAGAGCATCTCTAATACATCACAGAAAAAAAAATTTATAGGGCATATTCTACTGATGGTAGACCAGGCACTTATCCACCTGGTGCACATCATGGCAATTTTATCAATATCGAATAAGGAGAATATAACACTGTATGCTTGTTCTTTTTTTTTAATAGGTTTTTTATTTAATCTTTGTTTTATTTATTTACTTTCCATTACCACTTAGTCCCCTTAGATGGCCTTAAACAAAATGAAAGTGTCTGCAAATCTTTTAACCACTAGATGGTGGTGGAATGACACACAGAAAAGTCTCTGTCATACAATCTCTCTTTAATTGCAATCACCGAATGCCCCCATCACAAAAACCTCGCCCAAACTTTGCACTCTGAATCTTAAGTGGGTTATAACATTATTTGAAGCAATAAGAAAATCTAAATATCAAATGATGAAGTCTCTTGGACTAAGGTGCATTTGACTATTTGGAAATGTAAAATTAAAGAAGAATATGAGTGTCGCTGATAAGTTATCAGAGACATTAAGTAATAATGCTAAAGGAGAGAGGAATTTGAAGTTCATTCTGTAAAATGACTGCATTTGGTAGTACCACTGTGCTATCTGACACATATTAAAGAGACGGTGAGTTCATGCTTAGAGAAAAACACAATTTGATTTGGGGTTCATTTACTAGAATTCATCAATTTTTAAATGAGGAGAAAATAAATGTTGAATTTTAATCAGTCATTTACAAAACAAAACAAAACCAGAAAAATTCAAAACCTAAGAAATCATCCCACCCCTTTTAGGGGAGTGATTATTTTGTTTGGAGGGAAGACTGCCAAACTCACATCTTCTGACGTTTCTTACCCTTCCACACACAAATATCCTCCATCATTATCTTTTGGCTTATATAAGTGTAACCCAAAATTTGAAATACTATCTCATTCAGTTACTGAATAGGTTTTCAAACATTTTTCCGAAGTTCTTTTGTAGAATTGAAGTGCAGTGAATTGGCAATTAGAGAGAAATGGTGATATGGACAAGCCAGAGATAATTCAAGAGAAAAATTGCCATATAATGAAATTCCTAAAGCATTTTATTTATTTCCTCTTCTGACCTCAACCCCAACCTCCCCTTTTTAATTAGCTAACGTGCAGCATCTGTTGTAAAGCTGTTGGTGTCAACCGCTTGAACAAATGATACATTCTCCCATCCCCCTATTGAGTTAAAAATAAATTCCACCTCACCTTTTGTAAGTGTCCTCTTTGAGTTATGGTAGAGACCGTTTCAAGCTCTCCTAAATATAAACTACTTCAGTTCAAGATCCTAAAAGGAGATATTGACCCATTCATTTTAATCTAAGTCGAAAATTTCAAATTGCATCGCTTTTGTTTGTTTGTACAATGGCAGTGAAGAAAATAACAATTGTGCTTGAACAATTGTGAAGAAAATAACAATTGTGCAATGAAGAAAGTCTTTCTGGAAAACTCTGGGAGCAGAAAACAAAAGAGAAATAGATTGTTCCTCTCGGTTCTCATGGGTTACACTAAATTGGTTCTTCTTAGTGACTGTGTTCACATGACATTTGTTCACGAAGAAAGTCAGCACAAGAATGCTTAAATTTTCCAACAAGAGTAGTTGAGTAATTAGTAGAAAGAAAAACGTTACAGATGTATTATAATAAATTAATGTTAGACTAGATTGGAATTCTAAGGGTTTGTGGTGAATAATTTAAAAACCTGAACTAATTAAACTATTAAAAGGTTTATTTCCTAAAATTACTGTCAGAGAGTTTTTTTAAATAGTTTTGTTTTGATTGTATTTTGGGTTTTCCTTTTGACTGTTCTGTCTCTTTGGAATGAAGGCAGTGCAATTCCAATTTTCAGGTTCATGTGGATTATCTGGCATATTCTTCAAAACCAGTCTCTACAAACAGAATATAACATTTCTCTTGAGTTGTATTTATACTACTGAGCTATCCCAAGCCAGTGAACTAAAAGCTAAGTAATGTGACCTGTGCAGGTTTTAATTAATGAGTTAGGCTTCCAGATAGTTTAAAGCTTTGAATAAAAGTGGTTTTTCTCCTGCCACCCAGAATCTAGAGTTCTGAGGCTCAAGTCTCAGCCGAAGCATTTAATTATTCATACTTGCCTATAGTCTCAAAAACCAGCCTAAGTGTAAGAGAAGTGCTTGGTTATGTACCAGTACTATTTGAAAGGCACAGGTTAAATCTTTGTCCCACGAATCTGACTCATAGTGATTATGTTTTGAGCATCTTATTGTGAATAAGTTTATCTGATAATTACTTCAAGAGAAGAAAGAGAACGCAAGGTTTCTTGACAGGTAGGCTGCAAGTTGAGATGTTTACCAAAAAAAAAAAAAAAAAAATTGAGCTGAAATAAGTTGGCCAACTAACAATTTAGCAAAAATTGACTTGTTTGGAAAAATCACCCAGATTCTTTGCACTGGAGTATAGAGTAATTTATTTGGAAGGCCATAGTGTTGCAGCCTCTGTATACAATTAAAATTTTTGGTTTATTTTTTTTTATTTTTGAAAACATTTTAATTCAATTCAATATTTTGTATAGTTCCAGAAAAGGAGAACAGAGTCAAAGTATTAGAGCAGGGATAATTAACTTAAAATAAAGGAAAGCTAAATTTACTAAAATTTTCACATTTTTAACTTTTCTTTTTCAAAACTCTTTAGATCTCTTTAGCTTTTTTTTTTTCCTTTCTTTTTTCACTGTGTGGTTGCCTCCCACTTACGCCCTCAATTGGGGACCTGACGTGCAACCTAGTCATGTGCCCTGACTGGGAATCGAACCAGCGACAGCTCGCAGGCCGATGCTCAATCCACTGAGCCACAGCAGCCAGGGCTCTTTAGCTCTTTTAAGTCTCTGTTTATTATTACAAAAGCAGAGGAAGCTCTTAGAGGAAAATACAAATATGCAAAGGAAAGACATAACATCCGTAATCCCACCCATACAGAGAAAGTTATTTCTATCACTTTGGAATAAAATCTTCTAAAGCCACATATGGCTATGTTTATATTATTATTTTTCTAATAGTTTACTGTATTTCAGTACTGTTGAACATCTAAGTTGTTGCAAAGATGCTTATGCATATATAATAGCATTTCTAATTTCTAATCTCCTTTATGCTATATTAAAGTTACCAGAACTCAAAGCTAGTGACAATGCTTATTCGAGGCCAAATTACCATTCTGACTAAACGGAAAAGTCATCCAGCTTACTTTCCGTCAGACTGCATTTGGTCAGTGTAGAAGCACTGCATGGGCAACAGCAGACCCTCCATATCACCCTGCCCGGGCTCTGTAGCTTCAGCTTCACTGGAGAGGACACTCCAGCGTCATCGCAAGATGTCGATTCAACACGGGAGGAGACAGATACCGTGTCACTCCCGAGTCGGACTGCACAGCCATTCTCGGCGGTGCAGATAGACTCTGAAGAAGCTACACCATCGTCTCTCGAGACGGACGGCTGCCAACAACAGAAGCACTGCTTCAGCAATATCGACATATTGCCAGGATGCTGACTTCTCAGTTTTTGTTTTCGTTTTTTTTTAATTACAGATTCTGTGTGGGTCCCCAAACAAAAACAACAACAACAACAACAAAAAGGAAATATTCTAATGTATCAACTACTGAAACCTTCTAATCTAACAAAATTGCAAAAAAAAAAAAGTATTATTGAATATGGCTAAAGTTCAAAGGGAATAAAATACAATGGCCTCCTATGACCTGTATTCGGCTCATCTGTCCTCTACGTATCTAGGCACAATCTCAAGCTAAATTATTATGCAAGGCTTATAACAGTATACATTGGCTATATTAGGATACTAATTTCTTCCTTTTCTTTCCTCATACCAGAGGTAGTGATTATCTGGACATTGTACTATGCAAAAATAATAATAATATTGGAAACAGGATTGTTTCATCTCTTGAATTTTCACACAAAACTGTACATACAAATCTATAGAAACCCTGGCTGTCTTTTCTAATATACACTCTGGCTAGATCTCAACATTTTATAGAAACCACTCAATTATCCATGGCATTTTTTCTTTTCTGTTAGCTATTTTTCATAGCACATGGGCACAAAGTAGACTTTTTCCCGATTTTATTTAAAAATATGTTCAGATTAGAAAAGAACATTTCACAACCCTAGTGAGATTTTCCAGTGGGCCCAGAGTTAACCAGAAATTGTTTTCTATGAACTTAAAGAACATTTAGCTGGTAGTTTCAGTCTAACTGGTCCAGCTAAACACATTTCAATGAATAATAAAGTATACCCTGGTCAGGGTTATTATTCATCCTTAAAACCCTAGGCAATTTCCCTAATGTACCCCTCAGTACTGCTGGAATAAGTTGCATAGTCTGGGAATAAATTTCTACAATGATTCTGTCCATTCGTGAAGGAGGAGAGAAGTAGAGACATAAATGTCAAGAAAATATAATAAACTCTAAACCAAATTCCTATGCAGACAATAAAATATAAGATTAAAGAGACAGATCAGTTTAACTGTCAATGAAGCTGTGAAGCTTTTCGAACAAAAAGTATGCTATACATTTGTCCTTTGCTTCAGTACCAATAAAACATATGTGTATGTATCTTAATGTAAAACATTGGACTGAGAAGATGGTTTAGCTGCAGCCACCAGTAAAGTCACATAGCAGATGTGGTTTGGGGGCACCAGATGTCACTCAGCCTCCGCCAGGCTTTGAGGAAAAGACACAGATGGTATGGATTTTCTTGATGAAGTTAACATTCCCCAAGACACAGTCATTACTTCCATAGCACGGACGCAGACATTAAGAAGGCGCATGTGTGGGTGTTAGGATAGAAAGCTGGAACACCAATGCTGAAGGCAATGGTGACTTTTACTCCTTCTTTGTACAATGGGGTGAGGCAGTGAAATGTACATGTGCAGACAGAGAAGAATGAGAGAAAACCCTCAGCTCTCATCCCAGCAATTTAAAAAATATTAAGTATTGTTTCTTAGTCATAGATCCTACTAAGAATTCTAAGGAATTCTTAAGAACATCCATATCGTCGTCGGCAGCCGTCCGTCTCGAGAGACGATGGTGTAGCTTCTTAAGAGTATCTGCACCGCCGAGAATGGCTGTGCAGTCCGACTCGGGAGTGATATGGTATCTGTCTCCTCCCGTGTTGAATCGACATCTTGTGATGACGCTGAAGCTACAGAGCCTGGGCAGGGTAATATGGAGGGTCTGCTGTTGCCCATGCAGCAGACCCCCCCTCTCTTCGCAGCTGAAGGGTCCAAGGGAAAGACGGAGTCGATACAGCTTGGGTTCAGGTGCGCCGCAGGAGTTGCCGGTGTTGACTACAACGTCAAACCGCCTTAGGGACTCCGGCTCCGGATTTTCTGTCGGGGTTTACTCCCTTAGCCTTTCCCCTGAAGAGGTATGCCGCAAGGCAGCGGAGGTTTTTTGGAGTCAGAGTTTTCCTTCTCTGATGTACCCTGACTGGAAGATCGAACCAGCGACACTTAGCTCGCAGGCCGACGCTCAATCCACTGAGCTAAACCAGCCAGGGCAAAAACATCCATATATTTATTATCTTATACTATATTGTAATGGCACTAGTATTGATAGTAGTAGCAGCAGGAATATTGTTATTATGAGTAGGAAAAGCTAACATTTATGGAGAATTTATGATATGCCAGGTTCTACGCTAGGCTTTTGGGCTAGACTACGCAGTTGCTGGCATACAGTTGAGGAGTCTAAAGGCTGCAAGATTACAAACTCAGAGGCCAGAAGTAACCACATATGATGGTCTGAAATTAAACTTTCTAACTAGAAGGGTGGCAGGCAGTTGGACAGACATGAGCAGAGCAATGACGATGGACCAGGTACAGAAGAAAGAGATGGGTGCCCAACAACGGGCAGAACTGGAAAAACAAGGACCTCACCCACAAGGGTGACCTTTCCTCCCCTAGCATACCGCTGGTCATGCACTTCAGACCACCCCTGACCTTTCCTCCCTGGCATGTTGCTAGTCATGCACATTAGAGCCCCTTAGAATGGGAACAAATAAGGGGGCCAGACAATAGTCCTTAAGCATTAAGCCCCCAGGACTAAAAAGTCTGACCCCCATATCAAATACATCTAGGCCTCAGTTGTGTTTCAGCTCCAGGCCCAGAAAAGCAGCAAAACCAGGCAGGTGACACCAGGACGAGATGTAATGATTAAGGACCCCCTGCCTTGGCACCATCCAATCATTGAAGAACATGACCCTGAAAGGTTACACCTGGAAAAGCTGATGAATGTTCTATTGAGATACACCCTAAAACTGCCCCTAAACTTCCAGTCTTTAAAACCTTCAAGACAAGAGTTGAGAACATGCCTGTACATTTCCCTTCCTCCTAAACTCTAAGGGCCCCATAACACTTGCAACCAGGAGAGCAATGAGCAGTGGCCGCTCATGCCATGCTAATTCCTTGAACTTGTCCCCAAGGCTCCCTTTGCTCCAACTCTTCAATAAGCTGTCAGCAGCCCCACCTTGGCTCATTTCTTTCCCACAACATTTCTAGAGAGCCAAGTCAGCCCCATCTAGTTTTTCCCCTGTTGTTTCTTCTGTCCTAAGCTCTCTTTGTGTCACTGTCCCCAGCTTTAATAAACATACTCTCAAAATCGCCCGGACTCATGTTGTGAAATCTTCCATGCATGAATTCCAGAACCCACACTGTACAGGCCGGCCTGAGGCAGACCCATTCCAGACCTTGTTTCTGTCTGGTAACACGGGGACAAACATTTTTAAATGATTTTAATTCTCTATTGTCATTTTATCCTCAACAACTTTAACTAGACAGGCTTCATCAACTAGTCAACAACCAGCCTTTCAAATGTCTAATCAATCATCTGCTCTCAATCTGTTACAGGTTCTTAGTTTTCAGTTGTCGTTTTGTGTGCAAATTTTGAAAGTGAAAGCTGAATTCCTGTTATAAATGTGGGTGTCTCATGAATAATAAGTTTTATGTGGCTACTGGAATTGTTTTATTATTTAAATCAGTTCCCAAACAATATTAAAAATACCTAAAAATAAGGTGGGCATCAAAAGCCTTAAGTGATTTGGTAAGTGCTAATTAATCTCAAGAGCATTCACTTCCTTATTATTTTTACTATGTTTAATAATTTCTTCTAATAAATAGCATTTGGTAACCTATAATTATCATAAATTTCCTGTTTTCCCACCTGTTACATGCAGGTTTTATTTTTCATTTTATATTTTGTAAAAATAAAAAAGAAAATTAAAGCAGTTTAGTAGGCATATGTCCATTCTCTTGGACATCTTTTGCAGTTGTTTGAGAAATGGAATAATGAAATCCTCAGGGAGTAAGATTCATATTGAGCATCTGCTGAAATTTCTGAAATACTGCATACTGTCTGGTGTCTGTCAGCACAAGATAGTTGGGTTTTTTTTTTTTTTTTCATCTTTTAAAATTTTAGAGGAGGTAACTAATTAAAATATTACCCACAATATACTATCACCACCATGAACACGCTATGATGTGCACATAAGAAATGTCCAAACCTGTAGAGAATTTCTGTAAGAGTGTATCTGAGCCAAACAGATGACATATGCCAGGAAGCAAAATCTCAAATGCTCTGGAGAATAACAGTTTTGCAGTTTCTTTTATGCATTTGGAATTAAGGACAGGATGGATGTAAGGAAGATTATGTGAAGGTGGGGGAAGCAAGGTGGGGATTGGATAACAGGGTAGTTCAGATTATTTGTTCTCTTGAGGATGGTGATGTCTTAGAAGGAGGGGTCTCAAAAGAATTATTTTCAAGGGTGTGTTAAACTAGATGCACAGAAACAATAAACAGAGCTTGCTTAAGACAAATATAAACATTTTACTCAAAAGTTATATGCCTGAGGCATGACTACCTACCATGACCTGCCCAGTTAGGAATTTATGATCAGATTACCCTATGAGGTTTCTTTTCATACAACCCTTTTTATTTTATCCATAATGAACACAGACTCACATCTGTTTTAAGACCCCTCTGAATGCCACTGTTTAATGTTTACTAAGCTGTATGGTGCATTGCGTGACACTCCTCGATGCATGGTTCTCATTCTCATTCATAATCTACGTGACATGAGATTGCTCTAACAGTACAAATACCAGTTGAAAAATACAGTGTGCATGTACACTGATTATTTTCAAAGATTAATTGTAACTTTCCTTTCTAGTCTGTTTTTGAAATATAGACACACAATCATATATCTCACAAAAGAAAATTGCCAGGTAAAATATGCATAAACACACACTTAGATCACTTTCATTTCTTTTGTAGATCTGACACAAGAAAAGGATTAAGAGATATGGAGATGAAATATCAATTATGCAAAACTAGAAATATGATTTGGTCATTTCTTTTAGCCAGGGACAGAAGACTTAATGAAGGGGAAAGGGTCAGGTTTAGGAAAGTTATTCAAGTAAAATTTAGGGATAAAGCAGAATTAAAATGTATTTTGATTTATTAACTAATAAATATAGCACATTTCTAATACAATAGTTAGAATTATCAATATTTAGTGCTTACATTTCATATATTATTCCATTTAATCCTCACAATATCATAATACCCAAAGTGTAAATAAGTTAACTAACGTGTCCATGATTATGTAACTAGCAGAGTACAAATTTGAACCCAACTCTGCCTAACTCGGGAACTCACAGCCTTTCTATTACCCAATGCCACTTCATGCTAAAGTAGACAAAAATTACCCTTTGGATATATACTTATTTTTTATATTTTAAAAAGTTCTTAATGTTTTTTTCATACCAAAAAAAAAAAAAAAGTTACTATAAGCATCTCAAGATTGTACTTCCTAAGTAGAAGTCAAAGATCTAAAACACAGCAAAATCTATGGTAAAATAAGACTAAAAATGTTTCGGGCCTATTTTACTTCACACGTTCTTCATACCTTACACAACAAACTGTATATAGTACAATAGGGAATCAAATCATATCATATCAAGTCTTCACCAGTAATAATCAGATAAGGTCCCTGTAGCTCTTCGTGTGAAGCAAATAAAGCCTGCTTACCTAAGGTAAATTTGTCTTGATGCCTGGCACTCCCCGTATGCTAATCTGGCAATAATTTCCACTTACTTTATAAGATTTCATTGGCCTCCCTCTTTTATATCTTTCCTCTCCACTGTCAGATGTCGTCCAACACTTGCCATATACAATCACGAAATTCTGAATTTCAGGCGCCATTTTTCTCTTTTATTCCTTTCTATTTTCACTATGCAATTCCACGGTGTTATTCCCGCAAAACTAAAAAGAGATAAAAAGGTAGATAAATGCCATTTTTCTATAAAGTAAAGGCACTTAGGAACCAAATTCTAACAATAAACCATTTTTAAAGAGAACATAACAAGGATTTTAAGGAAAGTGAGACTAACTTTCTTCTTAGGACATTTATTACATTATCAATTTAAACCACTTACTTTCACCATTACGACGCTGTGGAAGTGTCAACAAAATTTAAGTAAAAGTTAACTTAAAAGGGGTCGTATCTCTATATAAAAATTTTGTATGTAGATACTAGGCATTTAATAAACTTATAAATAACAATATTTTACCCATTCCTCAAACATTTTACCAGTATAATTTTTATTTAGGGGACACACAAAGTAAAGTAACATTAATAATAAACAAATGGATTAATAAAACAGATATTCAATAAATACATATTGAGCATAGAAAAGGAAAAGGTTCTTCAGTTTCTCTGACTTAATCAGCAAACCAGAGAGAAAAATGAGCTTTCCTAAAATATCTTACTGAGACACAAACCATGGGAATAATCACATACATGACCTACACAGTTTCAACACTAAATATCAATAACAGTGATTGTTAACTCTACATCTTGATTTAAAAGATCACCTCAATGGGTTTCAAAGCAATATAATTACTTCCAGACCCTAATTAAAATTTCCTGAAGCCAGGGTCATGGCAGCTCAACCTTATCACATATATATATATATATATATAGATAGATAGATAGATAGATAGATAGATAGATATAGATATATATATAGATATAGATATAGATATATTCCTTCCATTTGATGTAAAACTGTTCATCATTGGACTGTAATCTTGCTGCAGTGGTTGATGCTGGAAGGGAAAGCTGAACCTGCAATCTGGAAGGAGATTTGAAACTTCTCTCATGGAAAAGGACAATGATCTCCCAGTGCGACATGACAATATTCCTTTTACTTGATTTATGTGCTTGCAAAGCTAGGGACTCTTAGCTGCCAGATACTGAGTTAGAGTATGGTCCTCCCCAGTGTGAGGGGAAAAAAAGGATTGAAAATGAGTTATAGCTATTTCTGAATGAGTAAAGGTATATAGCAAGTTTGTGAAAGTTGCAGGTGTGTAGAAAGTTGTAAAGGCTGTATGGAAGATTGTTTTAAACCTGAAAGAAAGGAAACCTCAGCTCTTGGGTGTGGTTCTATTTTGCTTGCGACGTTCTTTGCTTACTTTCTGATCTTACGGGGACTTGGTTTTACCTCTGTTGTTTTCTGTAAATCAAGAATCGTGTCTCTACTGTTTGACCATTGGGACCTAGTAGAGGTCATTTGTGAGACCAGTTGGAGAGAATGCCTCTGCCATTTGGGACCCAGGAAGGGCCATCTGGTGTCAGCTAGAGCCCAGCTGGGGGCCAGGGAGCATGTCTCTGCCATGAGACTGATTGGTGAGAGGTCATGCCTCTGCCAAGAGACCACTGGATGCACTGGTAGGCAAAACAGTAGCACTACTATTGGGGCTTTGTGCCGTTGAATGCTGGTGGGTGCACCAGCTGGGGTGAGAGGTCATGAATCTGCCAGGAGACAAGTGGATACACTGAGTAGGTGAGAGAAAGCCTCGGCCATTGGGGCTTTGGGCTATTTGGAACATTGTAGCAGCACAGGAGTTCAACTCCGGGCAGGTTTACCCTGGATTCGGCGAGACTGAAAAACGACAGTGGAGCGTTGGAGAGGGAATGCGTACCAGTTTGATCTCGTCCCTGCGGGCGAGGACGGGAACAACAGGATCTGCCTTTCAATTCTCATGGCAGCGAGTGAGAGCAGGGCCAAGGGATCATCCGCCTTCACTCTCGTCCTGTGGTGATGGGCAAGGATGTAGGGAGCCACGGGAGCCAGAACCACGTGCGCCGGGATATTTACATGAAGTTAACAAAGGTGGCACCCGGCCGGTCTGAGCTGTGTGATGCTTCTGCAGAAAGAATTCTCTTAGCTAAGCAAAGGAAAATACACGCGTGTGGAGGCGAGGATCCTGGCTACGGTCATCCTGACACCACAGACATGAGAAAGGTCATCTGTGTGACTGGTTAGTATAACCAGCGGGTATGAGACAAGATTCTAAGACTGGTTCTGGTCCCTCACTTCTTTTGGAACTCTTTCTTTGCTTTGGACTTTGCTTTACTTCAGTTTGGGAAGGAAACTGAGGTTTCTCACGGAGGATTAAAACTGCCCATCAAGTGGGAAGTAAACAATGAAAGGTATCAGGCATGGAAATGCAATCTTGGTGAATATTGAAAGGACACAGGTTTCTTTTATGCCTTGTATGTTTTCCCTATCTGATCCCTTCAGAATTTGGCATTCTTAATGAGTGAGTGATAGCATGAAGTTTCCCTGCCTAAAACCAATAAGACCAGTGACAACTGATGGGTTTGTTGACCAAGATTTGACTGGAATGCCATGCCTGAAGGGAGCATGCCTGGATTCTGGTTGTTACCAGAAGGCGTTGAAGAATGGAGATTGACTTTTATTTACTTATTTTTTACAGGCACCAGGACCAACGATCACGAGCTGCCCAGGTACCAAAAAAGGACGCTTCTGAAATCTCTTGATGCTGATTCCGCACTTAGATCAATCAAACTGCCCTACGCGCGTCACTCATGGCTTATAACTATAATCCTCAAGCAAAGCCCAAAATAAAAATCTTTCTAAGATTTTCAAAGATTCACATTCTTTTCATGGAAAAGCATCTATGTTATCCTACTTAATGAGTAAAACTGAAAAACACAGAAAACGTTGTTACTGTGTTACAGGAGCTCATGATTCCAGGGGATGAAATGGATCAAATGAGCTCAATTGTGCATAAGATTAAAAAAAAAAAAAAAAAAAGTAATTGCCTTACGACTACTATCTGGAATATTTAATGAGCAGCGAGTTACACATCACCCTCATCATCAAAATTAGTTGATATGAATCAGAGGCTATGCAATGTTGAATGAAGAGTACAAGAAATTATGAAAGGCAAAAGGAGGAAGCAAGCAGAAAATGCCTGCAGCCTCTAGGTCTACAGTGCTGATAGAGCCATGAGGCCAGACTACTCTTCTTTCTTTTCTACGTTCTCCTCTTTCTGCCTTTTTTAAGTTCTCAGACCTTGACCTCTCCACAGGGTGCTCTCTCCAAGGCCCATGCATGACAGCAGAGAAGTGCTTTTAGCTGTTATCACATATTTGAGTGTTTCTTATCCTCCTTGTAGTCAACCTATTATTTAATGGATATGTTTTGCCTCATTTAAGTACATTAGAAAATCTATGAAAGCAAGGGCTCTACTTTTAAATTATCGTTTATTTCCCATAACAATGAGAACAGCACTAAGCATGTAGCAGAAGCTCATAAATACTTGTTTGAATCAATGTGTATCTCATTAAGGAACATTGAAAAAAAGATTAGCTGTAATCCATTCTAACCCTAGAGACTCTCGCCCAATGTAACTATAGACTCCAGCCCCAATAAGTTTCTGATGGCTAAAATCAGAAATGAACTGGCTGCTGTGGCTCAGTGGATTGAGCATCGGCCTGTGAACCAAGTGTCGCTGGTTCGATTCCCAGTCAGAGCACATGACTAGGTTGCACGTCAGATCCCCAGTTGGGGGCACATGAGAGGCAACCACACAGTGATCTTTCTCTCCCTCTCTTTCTCCTTTCCCCTCTCTCTAAAAATAAATAAACAAGTAAATAAAAAGATTATGTGAATAATCAACTTTACAATAAAAATGTCAATAAAAAAAAAAGAAATGAAGCTAGTGAGTATGTATTTGAGATGCTAATTGAATCAACTATACCTAAGGATCTCTCTATATATTAGCAACCAACCAATACCAAGTATTGTTTTTTCCACAGGCTTCTATAACAAAAAGTCAGGGGAAATGTCTTCATGATGGTTTCCTCATAATGTTAAAATTTATAAGACTGAAATGAGATCTTCCTTTGCACAAAAGACATGCAAAAAATGATTTTTTTTTATCATGAAACAAAATAATGTGTATGGCCCGTGCAAAGAATGTTTCTCTTCAGTCTTATTCCAGTCTATAAAAATAAAGATGGTGACCTTCTTCAACAATTGGACCACAATTCCTACCACAGTCTCTCATTTGCCTTTTAAGTGTAATAGCATACTGGTGTTTGCTAGGGTTTGATGTTTAGGCACCAGTTACACAATTGCCAGACGTCATCCAGTATTTATTGCTTTCCATCTTAGAGCTGTCATTCCAAGAGTGCAAAAACAGCCAAGCTTTTTAATAAAATAATGTGGCTTTTAATTTCAAAAAATGATAACAAAATAGGTTTAAGCAAGAAAGAATGACTGTATGTGAATATACTTAACACTATTGAAATGTACACCTAAAAAGGGTAAGGTAGTAAATTTTATGTTACGTGTTTTTAACCACAATGTATATTTCTAAATGGATGAGCTTCATGAAGAATTGTTTTCTTGAGGGACTTTCTGACAGTAGACAAGATTCTGATCTGTTGAGGTGACTTCATTGTGCTCCTGTGAGAAAGATAAACTATGTAATCATTTATCCACGCATCTTTATATCTTTCTGGCATCAATTTTCTCATCTGAAAAAGGAGGGGATTGGATTAAATTATCTTTAAGTTTCCTTCCAACTATAAGGTTTGTTTTAATTTTATGCTTCTGTTTTTAGTTTTGAAGAAGAGAAAATAGGAAGTGCATTTTACCTTGAAAAGGGAACAGGGCAAGCACCAGGTCATTAAGTGTAGATAACTAAACTTAGATAATGCTCTGAATGTATAGTTGCTGATTTAACACATTAAAGCAATCAATGTTTTACATGTAAATCATTTCACAAGTCTGAGAAGAATGAGTAAATGAGAATTGTGTTCTTACGCTACTGAAGTTTTACTTTACAAATGGATTTGATCTTTGGATTAGTGTAAAATATACATTATTTTGTACTAGTCAAACCTAATTTTAACCAGGTTGATATTGCATCATAAGCTGAATGGGGAAAAAGAGATCACCACAAAACATTAGCACAAATGTTCTCCTCCTTAAAAAATGTCCGTGGTAATATTCAGTTATAATTCTTAGATAATTCATAAACAATTCAATCAACCATAAAGAAACAACGTTTTTGTCAAATATAAGATTTGCTTAACAGAACAAGTTTTAATAAATCCAATATTTTTTTCAGTGTATAGAGAAATGAAAACTGCCATGGATGAGAGAGTATTGACCTTTATAAGTCTTTGCATAGTGAAGCCACTTTACACTGGCAAATGGCCACTGTTATGTTACTTATTTATTTCCATTTTATTCTTTATGTACCTCTCTATTTCTTTTTTCTTCTTTTTAAAGAAAGCTTTTTAACATGTCTTACAACAGTGGTTTGATGGTAACTAACTCCAGCTTTTTCTTGTCTGGGAAGCTCTTTATTTCATCCTCAATTTTATTATTTATTTATTTTTTATTGTATTTTCCCTTCATTTTAAATGTTCACCTTGCTGGATAGTGTAGTCTTGGTTGTCGGCCCTTGCTTTTAATCACTTTTTGTATTTTGTGGCAGTCCCTCCTGGCTTGGGTGTTTCTGTTGAGAAATCAGCTGACAGCCTTGTGGCAGCTCCCTTTGTAGGTAACTGTCTCTCTTGCTGCTCTTTAGGTTCTTTATTTTTAACCTTTCCCATTTTAATTATGATGTGTCTTGATGTAGGCCTCTTTGGCTTTATTTTGTTTGGGACTCTTTGTGCTTCCTGGACTTATGTGTCTATTTCATTCTTCAGGTTAGGGAAGTTGTAGCCATTATTTCTTCAAACAGGTTCTTGATCTCTTCCTCTCTATCTTTTCCTTCTGATACTTCTATGATGCAGATGTTGTTATGCTTGATATTGTCTGAGAGGTCCCTTAGACTTTCCTCATTTTTAAAATTCTTTTGTTGTTGTTATTGTTTTACTGGTGTGTTTTATATTTGGTTCTGTAATTCACTGGTTTGACCCTCTGCCTCATCTAAATTGCTGTTGATTTTTTTCTAGTGTATTCTTCATTTCAGATATGTATTCTTTATTCCTGACTGGTTCTTTCTTATAGTTTCTGTGTTATTTTAAATACTTATGATCTTGTTATTTATTTAAATTCTCACTGAGATCATCCATTCTTCTAAGGTTCTTGAGTGACCTTATAACCATTGTTTTAAACATAAGATACTTAAGAGTATCAATTACTCACTTCCTAGATTCATTTCTCTATAAGGAAGTTTGTGTGTGAGTCATAGAAACATGATAAATACAAGTGCTTTTTAAAAATAGAAGTGGTCTCATGATATCTTAGTAAAAATTCTTCTAGTCATTCATGCACTCATTGGAATATTCATTCAAAAAGTAAAAATTGAGTCCCCATGAATGTAAGTCTCACTACAGATCTTTTTTCTCACATTATTCCCAGCAAAAATTACTATTTTTTTCCTGAGAACATCATTGCACAGCAATTTCAAAATTGAGCAAGCTCAGTGAGGCAGACAAGTTTTGCTGAAGTCACATCCATGAAAACTTATTTTATTCTGCTCTTGGAAAATTTGAGTTAATACAGAGGAGTTGTTTACCAAGTGGGGCCATCTTTATTATTTTCTGTTTAAGTGTTTGTTTTAATATTAGTGATTAAATATACAAATATTCCTTTAGTCATGCCAAAGGACTAAGAATATATAAACTTGATAAAAAAAACTATTTGTCATTATATAAAACATCTTTCTAAAACCTCATGCTCTATAAGTGCCTCATTTTTTACAAACTTTGTAGTTATTTTATGGTGGAGGGAAGTGGTATATAAAAATAGTACCCTTTGAGCATTTTAACTACAATTAGAAATTCATTTTTCATTAGAATATAAAATTATTTTCTTCAGGCTCTTGAATATGAATCACTAACATGGTAGTTGCATAAATAATTTTCTGTAGAAAATAAAACCCTATATCTAAAAATGTGTATAATATGTGGGTGGAAGATGAGAAATAAATTGGTTTGCTGCTTTCTGCACTGTAGCATTGACATAATTGTATCTGCAGAGCCAGCAAATCGTGCACTGAACTAATTTTGTATATAAATAATACCAGACAAGAATGGTTTTCCACCTGTTTATCCTGCCAAGATGTGTAGTCAATTTAAAATTTAATAACAATGCCTACTATTTTCTAAAAACCTCAAAAGCAATATGAAACAGTCATAGCTATTGACCCAACCAGTTATTAACAAACATTGTTTTCTTATATATTATGGTAGGCAACAATAGCAGTTTTCTGAATAAAATACAGGCTAATTAGAAACTAGAGAGGCAAATTCATACTTGTCATTTTTTTAAAAAAAGTAACAAAATATAATAATGATTAAAAAGCATATTTTTAAATTTCTTTTTAAATTTCTTTTGAGTGTATTTTTCATTGCCAATTTTCACCCTTATACCCACTGCCCTCCACAATCACCACACTGTTGTCCATGTGCATGAGTCCTTTTTCTTTTTTGCTGCATCTCTCCAGCCTCTAACTGTCACCTCAGACCTGTCAGCCTGCTCTCCATCTATGAGTCTGTCTCTATTTTGCTTGTTGGTTCAGTTTGTTCATTAGCTTCCACATATGAGTGAGATCACATGGTGTTTGTCCTCCTCTGACCGACTTATTTCACTTAGCGTAATGTTCTCCACGCCTATCTGTGCTGTTGCAAAGGGTAAGATCTCTTTCTTTTTCACGGCCAAGTAAAGGTACCACATTTTAATCCACTCATCTACTGATGGAAACTTGAGCTGCTTCTATAGCTTGGTGATTATAAATAATGCTGCAGTGAACACAGGGGTGCTTATGTTCTTTTGAATTAGTGTTTCAGCTTTCTTCAGATAAATTCCCAGAAGTGGAATCGCTAAATTTCTAAATGGAAATCTAGCCTTGGGTATTTATCTCAAAGAATCACTAATGACTTGTTAACTTATAATATAAACATATGCATGTAATTTATTTTTCAATTCAATATATTTTTTAATTTTATTGTTTTTTAATTACAGTTGTCCCATTTTTTTCACCCATTGCTTAATACTTTATATATAAATTTTATATTATAGCAATTGGTGCTAATGGTGGGTAGATTTTTTGACAACAGCTGTCTAGTTTAGGAGACAGTATAATATAGTAAAAATTATCTCTAAAATATCAGTAAATGTATACTTATTTACTTCAGATATAATGAATTATTGAAAAGGAACAAAAATTAGTTCTATAATGGATGCAATATCCCACTGTTAAAAGCACCCATTATCAAGACTGGATCACTTATGTTTTTAGGCTAAAAATAGTGTTCAGCCTCACAATTCTCCTAATAGTTCTAATGACTTTTAATACAAGAAAGTTGCTTTACCACTTTTGACCTCTAAAAAAAAAAAAAAATCAATAATGATATTGACCATTCTAAGAACCAGCAACCTCCTGGTAGAACTTGATTCATACATTTCTGAAAAAGTGATCAATGCTTGTCTGAGTGCACATGTTTTGTACTACATTTTTCAAATTATTGAACAATGGAACAAAATGAAGGAAAAGTAACTTTTCCCAATGGAACATTGTGGCTATAATTATACTTTTGCTTCATGCTTAGCACAGTGATTCATTGAGCAACTACAGAATGACTAAAATGTACTTTTCATATTAAATGGTATTCAGCTAATACATTATTTTATTTTATTACTCAGAATCATTATGTGAAGTAGGTATTACTATGTACATTTAACAGATAAAGAAACTGAAGCTCAGAAGGTTTTGGAGGAGGTTTTCTATTTCCATCATAAGAAGATAACATTTTAATTATTCAAATGTTCTTAATATTAAAATATTTTGCATTGACCGTTAGCTGAATTATTGTTTTATCTATTTTAATTACAGGTTCAAACATCTTTATTATCTGATTTGGTCTTTTAGGTGACCCAAATATCAATATACATTTCTTAATTCAATGTTTTCAGTGTAATTAATCCTCCAATTAGTAAAATGTCTTTACAAAGGAGTCTCTCAAATATTTTAAATCATGCTTGTGCTTTTCTTTTTTCAACTATATTAAAAATAATTGCATCTTAGGTAAGACAGAGTTATACACCAAAACACAAGTTTTATGCAGGTATATATGTTTTCAAAGGATATTTACACAAATAGCTTTTAATTAAAAATGCACGTAAAACCCTAGCCTAATATGGCATTTATAAAAATGAAATAATTTAATGATTTTTTTTTACCTTTGGCAGTGAAAAGAAACAAGAGTGTTAAATACAATTATAAGAAAAATACATATAATTCTAACCCCAAATAGAAGATCTTAGATTTATAAGAAAAGTAGGATTCCAGAGTTTTTTACAGAATGCAAGTAGTTTTGAGAAGATTATTTTCTCTGTGGTTTGTTCTTTTAGGGGGTCAATAGATATATGGCAACAATCTCTAGATTGCAAGTTATTTAAAAGTCCAGAGTGCTCAAAAGAAGGGAGCCAGTTAAGGATACTCTATTAAAAGCTTTGGGAAATGTCCTGGATTAGAAGAATTAAGTGTTGGACTTTTAATACATCTTTAATAATAGGTAACACAGACAATAAGGATGAAAGACAATTAAAAGAACAAACTATATCTTTCAATGAATTAAGATACAATCAACCAGACCCTAAATAAAATCTTTGTTTTCAACCTAGAACATTTTATTTAAAACAGACTATTTTCCACCGCTGTGGTGTCACATTTATCATTCGCGGTATATTCTTTTAAATTTTAGAGTTACTCAAAGTCAAATGGCATTCGTTTCATGGGACTTAAAAGTCAATTTTGAGGGCTGGGATAAAGATGGTGGAGTAGGTAGATCCTGAGCTCACTTCTTCCCGTGAACGCACCCAAATTATCACAACATACAAAGGAAAGATCACTGAGAAACACCTGAAGGCTAGCTGAACAGAATTCCTGTAACTAAGGATATAAAGGCACTAGGTTGAGATGAGTAAGCAATCATGGATTCATTCCCATCATCAGGTCCCACACCCAGTGTGGTGATTCACAAATGGGAGGAATATCTCAGGCATGGTGGTTTCCCTTGATGAATGAGCAGTCTGAGCCCCACATAGGGCTCCCTAGCTCAGGGAACCAACACCCAGGAAGAAGAGTCCCCTACATGTATGGCTTTGAAAACCCACAGGGATTATATTCAAGAGAGATGAAGGGCTGTGGTACACTGAGATTCTGCTCTTAAAGGGCTTGCGCACAAACTCACTTTATGCTCCAATGTGGAGGCAGCAGTTTGAAAAGTGCCTGAATCATATGTGGAGGAATTATGTTGGCTAACTTTATGGCGATTGCCAGAGGGGCATGAATTTGTGGAAAGTCTGTCTGGGGACAGCAGCACTGGCAAGCACAATTGTTCCTTTGTTCTCTTTTTTTAAATAATTTATTTGTTTGTTTGTTTGTTTATTTATTTACTTTTAGAGAGAGGGGAAAGGAGAAAGAGAGGGAAAGAAACATCACTGTGTGGTTGCTTCTCACTCGCACCCCCAACTGGGGACCTGACGTGCAACCTAGTCATGTGCACTGACTGGGAATCGAACCAGCGACACTTGGCTTGCAGGCTGATGCTCAATCCACTGAGCTGTTTCTTTGTTCTTTTGTCATATTCTTCTTTTACGTGGCTGGCCCACTGTAAGTGGGCACAGCAAATGTGTAACTCCCATTAACACGGCTAACACTATTTGCCTTGCTCTGTATTCTCCTGAGATCCCGTGACACCAAACCCACTTGTGTCAGCCAGAGCCTTTCCCAAATAGCTTTAGATCTGCCACACATGGTGGCCAGCCTCAGCTCATCTAATCAAATTTCCAAGCTGGCCTCAAACCTAGCATAAGGCAAAGGCAGCCTTGGCTCACATTATAGTTCCTACCAAGAGGCCCCAATCCTGGCATAAGTGGTAGCTACTCGTGGCTCACATCATAGTTCCTAATAAGAGGCTCCAAGCCCAGCACAAGCAACAGCTTGCATTGGTTCACATTATAGCTGGTAACACATGGCCCTAAACCTGGGACAAGTCACAGCCCCTGCCAAGAGACTCCAGACGTGACACATCTGGCAGCTGGGCTCATCTAGTACAAGAACCCTTCGAAAGCAGCTTCTGCCCTTTAGGATCATCCCCTACACACAAGATTCTCTGCAATAATTGTGGATGGTTCTTGCACCCAGTCAGACTGAGGATCAGCCTCACACAGTGGTGTACTTGCAGCAACCGTGACACAATGACAATCGAAGGGGACACGCAAACCACTGGATTACTTGGTTGGTGACTACAGCGGGTTGCGCTATTGAGATCACAGGTATCATTCTACAAATGGCCATTCTTTCAAGCCTGGGAGATGCAGCAGATTTACCTAACACATAGAAACAGACACACATAGACAGCAGCTGAAATGAGACTGAGAGAAATGTGTTCCAAACAAAAGAATAGCAAAAAAGCAGAAGTAAACAAAACATAGACGAGCAATCTACAGATAAAGATTCAAAGCAATGGTTATAAATATGCTGAAAAAAAAACCTCAGACAAAGAGAAGACAGTAAAAATCTCAAAGACACAGAAAATATTTTTAAAAATCAGTACTAAGGATTCAAGAAATGAAAGGAAAAATACACTGGTGGGAACCAGTATTGGATTAGATGGTGACAAAGAACAGATCAGTGACATGGAAGACAGACATGGAAAGCACACAATCAGAAAAACATAAAGAAAAGTGAATTTTATAAATGAGGATAGTTTAAGACGCCTCTGAGAAAAAATTAAGCATACCAACACTTCCAAAAACCTATTTGAAAAAAAAGAAAAGGGAGATGAAAACTTCCATAACCTGGTGAAAGAAAAAGACACGCAACTCTGGGAATCAAAGAGAAGCCCAGACAAGATGAACCCAGACAGGCTCATGCAAGGGCACATCATAATTAAGATGCCCGAAGATAAAGATAAGGGCAGAATCTTAGAAGAAGAAAGAGAAAAGCAGGTAGTTCTGTACAAGGGAATCCCCAAAGGACTATCAGCTGATTTTTCAGCAGAAAATTGTTGGGACAGAGGAGAATGGCACAATATATTCAAAGTGATGGAAGGATAAAACCTATAACCAAGAATACACTGCCCAGCAAGGTTATCATTCAGAATTGAAGAGGAGATAGAGTTTCCAAGACAAGGAAAAGCTGAAGGCATTCATCACCACTAAGCCACTGTTACAAGAAATACTAAAGGAACTTCTTTAAGCAGAGAAGGAAAAGCCAAAACTAAAAATGAGAAAATATATGTGAAAAAATCTTAATGATAAAAAATTTAGTAAAAGTTGTATATCTACCAATTATGAAGCTAGTATAGAGGTTAAAAGGCAAAAGTGTGAAAATAGGGTGCATGCACAACAATAAGTTAATAAATACACACAAATGATGTAAAATGTGATGTCAAAAACATAAATATAAGAGGTAATTTAAAAACGTAGAATATATTTGAAATTAAGCAATTATGAACTTAAAACAGACTGTTAAAGACATAGATTGTTATATTTGAATCTCATGGTAACCACAAACCAATAACTTAGTATGAAAATACAAAAAATATAAACGTATGAGGCCTGTCTAGAAAGTATCCAGCCATGTACTATGAAAGATAGAGGCATTTATTGAAGAAGATACAAGAAACATTGTACATAGAACAGTGACGCCTCAGTCCCCTTCAAAGTAGGCACCTTGGGACCTCACACAGTTCTCCCAAACGCCATCAGCTGCCCCGTCATATTTTCCTGAATCTCATGCTGGTCTGAGTATTACAATAATATGGGCCTTTAATAACTCACTTACAACAATGGATACATTATCCAGACAAAAAAATCAACAAGGGAAAATGGGTCAAAAAGGAAACATTATACCAGATGGACTTAAGAGATTTATACAGAGCATTCCAACCAAGAACAGCAGAGTTCACATTCTTTTCAAGTGCACATGGAAGATTTTCTAAGATAGACAACATGTTTGGCCGGAAAAAAGTCTCAATAAATTAACAATGTTGAAATCATATAAGCATCTTTTCTGACCACAACAGTTTAAAATTAAAAATTAATTACAAAAAAAAGTAAAAAAAAATACAGACACTGGGAGGCTAAAAAATATGATACCAAAAAGGAAAAAGAATTAAAAAGCAAAAGGACAGTGTTCAACCAACTGAGCCATGCTGGTCAGGGCTCTTTCTTCTTCTTAAAGAAATCCCTTTAACATTTTTTGTAATAATGGTTTTGTGGTGATGAGCTCCACAATGTTAAGTTTTTTAAAAAAGCAATTAAAAACTCTAGAGAAAGTATCATCTGATTTTGAAGAAAAAAAAATTGTACAGCTCTGGCTGACTTGCCCAGTTGGTCAGTGTCATCCATACACCAATAGGTTTCAGGGCACATACCCGAGGTTGCCGGTTCAATCCCTGACCGATGTTTCTCTCTCACGTTGATGTTTCTTTTTCTCCTTTCTTCTCTCTGTAAAATTAATAAACGTGTCCTTGGGTTAGGATTTAAAAAAGAAAGAAAGAAAAGGTGCTTAACATCACTAAGTTTCAGGGAAATACAAATTAAAACCACTTTGAGGTACTACTTTGAGATATACCTCCCAGAATAGCTATTATCAAAAAATCAATCAATAACAAGTTTTACGAAGGATGTGAAGAAAAGGGAATCCTCATATACTGTTGGTGGGATTGTAAATTGGTGCAGTCATTATGTAAAACTGTACAGAGGTTCCTCAAAAAATTAAATATATATCTAGCATATGATGCAGTAATTCCATTTCTGAGCATTGTTATTAAGAAAACAAAAATACTATTTCAAAAAGATATATGGAACCAACCTAGGTGTCCATTGACAGATGATTAGATAAAAATAATGTGATATATTACTCAGAAATAGAACAAAATAACTTTCTGTCATTTGTGACAACGTGGGTGGACCTAGAGAGTGTTATGCTAACTGAAATATGTCAGACAGAGAAAGGCAAATAACTAATAATTTCACTTATATGTGGAATCTAAAAACATGAGACAAATGAAGAAATAAAACAAAAGAGAAGCAGACCCATGGATACAAAGAACAAATTTATCATTGCAAGAGATGAGGGGGTTGGAAATCTAGGTTAAAAAAAGTGAACAGGAATAACAGGTACCAACCTCCAGTTATAAAAAGGAAATCATGGATATGTACTGTATTGCACAGAAAAAACAGTCAATATTATCATAACTTTGCATGGTGACAGATGGTTACTGGAGTTATTGTGGTGATTACATTGTAAGGGATATAAATGTCAAATCACTATGTTGAACATCTGGAAATAATATAATATAATACTGTATTTTAAATATAATTTTTTGTTTAAAAAATTAATCATTTCTTTTTCTTTTTAAGCTTCTAGAAAACCTGCAACACTGGAAAAAATGCATTTCATTATTTCTTTTAAAAACCTAGAATGGGATGGTCTGTCTAAATCCTAATACAAAAGCATCTAGATTTAGTGCTATTTCACTTACTATGTGGGTATTTAGCTCTTTGAGTTTACTATTAAACATGAGGTATTGTCATTACTGGTTAAATGTCAGTGATGGATAATAGAAAAGCATAGCAAATGCCATGTAGCTTATGAAAAATGTCATTAAAATGTTTAATTACTATGGCAGAAAGTTTATCTGTACATGAAGAGCTACTGTCAAGCTTCTGTGTATGGTATGTCATGTAATTAGTTACCACGGGAGCACCAAAGATAGAGAACTGTCCTAGGTAACAACAAGCCTAATTCTCAGCATTTTTGTTATGCAATTGAGTTATTCAAACTGACCCCCAAACCCGACATAGGCAAGGTAGTCTCAATGTAGCCATCTAATCTCTACAGGGAACGCATAAACTTGGTCACAATAACACTTGCTGTGCTATGATTAAGTCTCTATTAGAACAGGAAATTCTGCAAGAGCATAAAGGGAAGGTCCTTTTACCATATCCAGGAGATAAAATTTCCTAGATTTCTAGTGGAAAATCAAACGCAATTCCTGTAATAAACTCTCTAAATCAAATACTTGTCTAGATACTTCCTCCACAATCCCTGAAAGATGGAACATTTCAGCTGCCAGGTAGGAGAGGTAACTATATAAGAAGACAAAGAGACATTTGATGACCGGGATGGTCTTGTTTGTAAAGCAAGTGGTAAAGGCAGCAACCATGCCTGCTTCTCAAAAAAAAAAAAAAAAAATCCTATCCCAGCCAAAATTTGCACTGGTTTGATAGACGGTCTTCCACAGAAAGATTTTGATAGTTTATAGAGCACCTGCCTAGAAAAAGAAAAAGATTAGAGTGAATGTATCTATCAGAAAAGTCTCAAATTATACCCTATGTATTGTTATAATTTGAGGTTTCTCAACTTTCAAGTCCAAATCCTTATTTCCCTCCCAGCATGGGTTACCAGAAAGCTTACCTGTGTCAACAGACATTTCTACAGATCTATGTCAACGTATGCATGATTCTATTTGAAAACTGACAGGCTGTGGAGATACCCTGCATGGGTAAGGTATTTGCATCTCAGATGACTGGGAAGACTGCAGCCTACAGGTCTATCTCAGTTTTAGCTTAATAAACTGGACAGAAGATAGAGTGCCAAGGAAGCACTGACATTTTCTAAAGCTTATTAATGTTCAGTAATTCATATTCTCTCAATTCATAAACTTACCCCTAGGACCAAAGTGCCCATCTATAGCTTAAACCAAAATCCAATTATTATTTATATTTCAGGGGTGAGCATAAGGAAACTTGAAGCATTCCCTGCAAAGCTCATGCCTGGGATACTTACAACGGTAACAGCATCCTTAAGTATGGATTGTCCAAATACCAACATGTGAAGCTTTCATTCACATGAATTTCTTTAAATACACAGAGAGTAGAGCCACAGGATCTACAGCAGCAATCAAACTACCAAACCAAAGTTTATAGAGCAATCACACATTTTTTTTTAATGTTTTTTATTGATTATATTGTTACAACAGTTCCAATTTTCTCCCCCTTGTTCCCCTCCCCCCAGCTCCCCCCTCCCCCAGCAATCCCCCCCAAGTCCATACCCCTGGTTCGTAAAAAATAACTATCCCCCCCCCCAAATATTAGGACCCTTTGTAATCTTGTAAAGGACAATGGGCGAAGGTCTCAAGCTCCTCTAGCTGCTTCCTAAAGGAAACATACTTGGGCTCAGATTGTTACCAGAAAGCCCTGAGGAACTGGGAATGACTTTCAAAGGTAATAAAAGCCCGTGAGATAAAAGGCCTGGTACCATGGTTGGTTGTGCGGTCCACAGCAATCTTTCCAGGGAAGGAACGAAGGTTGTTTTCCTGAAAGATGGCTAGAAGGGACCTTAAGGCACAAGGAAAGACCAGAAAGACTTGGAAAAAACAGGTGTGTACAGGCAAGGATGAATGCAATCACACATTTTAAAGTACTTCACCTGACATTTGCATAGAAGGAAAGACCTACCCCAAATGCATTCCACAGCCGTTCCAACTACAGCATACAACAGAATGGTCCTTGTGTTTTTCAAAAATGGCCAACTGGGCATAAAATATTCTGCATCAAGAACTAAGTGAAAGTAAATACAGGAAAAATATATTACTGACCATACTGGTGGGGATTTGTCATTTAAACTATAAATTAGTTCTCCCATGATAAGACCTACAAATATCAAGAGGTAGCTTTCAGGTGCAACTGTGGGCATCGTATTATAGGGGTGAGATATTGGGAAAGAGCGAAATAGAGTATTATAATATCTTCATTATCAAACATCTCTATATGTCAGTCTTCTTGTCAAGCCTCATGGTTTCAGGAAAATAGCTTCTCATTCATTTCACATTTTCCATTTTAATAATGACTTAATAAAGATGCAGTGTCATAATGGAGACATTATTCTTTATAATGGAAAAATATTTACTACTAGAATAAAATGCAGTTAACAATAAGATTATTCATGTGCCCACTGAAACATTTTCAAATGTGGGCATATATTTTAAAATGCAAACAATGACTTTATGCATTTATCAGTTGGCAATATTCTTCTGCTCTCAAGATCATACTAATAGATATCAGAAGCTTTAAAAAGCATAGGAATGAGAACTGTCAAATGTCTCTTTTGAATAATAAGAGCTAAAAGGGCTTTAGTAATCATAACTAATTCTTCATTGATAAGTAATCATAATTAATTATTTATAAGGAAATTGGGGCCAAAGAAGCAAGGTGACTTTTCATGGTTATACAGTAAGTATGTGACAGAGATGGGATGACAACCCAGCTAGGTCTCCTGATTCCCAGCCCAGTGTTCCTATAAGGACCTCAAAATGCCACTTGGTCTGATTGACAGACCTGGGCTTATAGTAATTCATACCACTGGATTATCAAAATACAATTCCAATTATAAACTTTGTTTTTTCTCATAAAATGATGAGCCCTTAATCCCATGAGGGAAATGCAGCTGCCTCTAGCAGCACACATGGCAGCAGTTCTGTGTTTTAACTTGTATTCTTTTGCCTTTCCCCTACATTATATGCCACATCATCATGTTCTAGTTTACAGGAAGCCTAAAGGTAATGCCTCTAATTATTGTCAACTGTTTCTGCTACACAAAGGACTTTTTTTAAAGTATATTTTACTGATTATGTTGTTACAGTAGTTCCATTTTTCCCCCCTTTGCTCCCCTCTGCGCAGTAATGCCCCTCCCTCCAGCAATCCCACTCCGCTTAGTTCATGTCCATGGGTTGTGCATATAAGTTGTTTGGCTTCACCTTTTCCTCTATTGTTCTTAACTTCCCCCTGTCTATTTTGCACCAACCGATTATGCTTCTTAGTTCCTGCACCATTTCCCCATATCTCCCCCTCCCCCCTCCCAGTTGATAACCCTCCAAATCATCCCCATACCTATGATTGTGTTTCTATTCTGGTTTGCTTAGTTGGATTTTGTTTTTATTTTTTAGATTCAGTTGTGGATAGTTGTGAGTTTGTTGTCATTTTAATGTTCATAGTTTTGATCTTCTTTTTCTTAAGTAAGTTGCTTTGACATTTCATATAATAACAGCTTGGTGGTGATGAACTCCTTTAGCTTCACTTTGTCTGGGAAGCACTTCATCTGCCCTTCCATTCCAAATGATAGCTTTGCTGGATAGAGTAATCTTGGTTATAGGTTGCTTTTCATCACACTGAATACTGCTTGCCAGTCCCTTCCTGCCTGCAAAGTGCACTCTGAGAAATCAGCTGATAGTCCTATAGGCACCCCCTGTAGGCAACTCTCCACCTCTCTCTTGATGCCCCAGGACTCTGTCTTTATCTTTTACCTTTGGCACCTCAGTCATGATGCGTCCTGGTGTGGTCCCCTCTGGGTCCAGCTTGCCCAGGACGCTCCGTGCTTCCCGGATCTATATGTCCATTCCCTTCTCAAAGTTTGGGAAGTTTTCCTCTTTTTTTCAATTCTTGCTTCCTCATTCTGCACTGCTTGGCTGTTTTTTTCTTCCTTATGTTCCAAATCATTGATTTGAACCCTGGTTTTCTTCCCTTCACCATTGGTTTTGTGGGGATTTTTCTTCATTTCACTTAGCATAGCCTTCACTTCTTGAGTATTGCCATACTCAAGCAATCTGTCAAGCCTGTGAGCATCTTTATCACCAGTGTTTTGAATTCTGCGTCTGTTAGGTTGGCTATCTCTTCATCTGTTAGGTTGGCCATCTCCTTATCACTTAGTTCTCCCACTGGAACCTTGATCTGTTCCCCCTTTTGGGCCATACTTCTCTGTCTCCTCATTCTGACAGACTCCTGTGTTTGTTTGCCTCTGCATCCCAGGTAGAGCTGTCGCTCCTGTTACATTGTAAGGGGTGGAGCCTTTGGATTCATCAGTACAGGGTGACCTGTTTCACCACGTTGTGGTATTGTATGTGGGGGAGGGGTCTGAGAGGGAACAATGCCACCTGCCCAGAACTCACCCCCTTTCCAGGCACCTCTCCCTTTCCCTTATGGGATTGGCACCCCTCTAGCTGCTGCCCTGGCCATCATTCCCAGAGTAGGTGGGTCTGGGGTGTTCTAGGACAATGGGGGCCCTTTAAACAAGCGGACTCTGCTGAGAGACCAGGAGTTTCTGCCTCCACCCCAACCCCCACTGGTCTGCACAGTCAGAAGCAATGAGGCTTAATTTTCCCCGGTGCTGGGACTGTGAGCTGTGATGTCCAGTGAGGAGCTGAGAGGGCCCCCCAGGTGTCCCTCCTGAATTTTTTAAATGTGTGAATGTGCTTTGTGCCTGCTGCTGCTGCCCCTGCTGCTGCCACCACACTTCGTCCTCTTTGCCCAGCTCCGCCCCTCCTACCTGTCTGGATGAGTATTTCTACTTTATATCTCTGTTTGCTGGACTTCCATGCAGTTTGATTTTCTGGAACTTCTGGTTGTCTCTAGTTTTGAGGTAGTTGTATTCCTTCTTAGTTGTGGAGGGAGATGCAGCATGTCTGTCTATGCCTCCATCTTGGCCGGAAGTCCCCATAAAGGACTTAAAGTTGTCTGATCCATCTCCTTCCTCTCTACCTGAGTCCTCACCAATACACTGCAGAAATCCATTTATAATATATATGTTAATTAATTTGACTACAAATTTCTCAAAGCTTTAAGGGTAGTTTTACATTTATCCTCTAGCACACTGCTGGAGCATAGAAATAGCTCAACAGATATTTGTCCAATAAATAATAACTACATTTTCAGAAAAGAAATCCAATTGGCTCCTAAGGTAGACGTTATTTCTCAATAACTTCAAAAGTGTTTGCACAGATATTCTCCTATTATATTCTATTATGCCAACACAGCAATATAAATATCGTTATTCTTATTTTAGAAATGATAAAAATGAGTCATCAAGAAGTATTTTACTCATCTAATGCATACTTATTGATTGCTTATGTGCCAGGCACTGGCTCCTAAATTTGCACAAATATTAAGTAGCTCAAAATAATCTTCCCTTTCCCCTTCACCATGCTACTTCCTTCTTTATCTTCTATAGAATCATTTCTTTTATCTATTAATTGAAATAATTTAAAAGCTGCTAGTAGAAAAGATGGAGCCTTATTCATCTCTGTAACCCATGGGCCCAATATAATGTCCCATTCATAAAATGTACTAAAATTTTTTTGCTGAATGAATGCTAACATGTTAGTTTGTTTTTAAATTTACATTTTCATACTGAGGTTATGGCAAAAAAATTCATCTTTCAGTGATGGTTCAATAAACCTCTACTTAAACAAATGGGGATGGGTGACCTATTGGAAAGTCCCTTTTACCCTATATGCCTGACATTAACATTTAATTAGACTATGTATTCCAATCAATACCCTCTAGTACTGTAAAAATAATTTAAAAGAACATTAACCATCCACAGTGCTAATTACAATCACACAAGACGGCATGTACTTATACTGAAAGAAGCATGAGATCAGCATTCTAGTTTTGGTTTATGGACTTCACAAAGCATCTTCTCTCCCTGGACCTCAGATTTCCTATCAATAAAATGAGGAGACTGTATGAGTATTATCTCTAAGGGTTTTTTCCAATCTATCATGCTATGAATCTATGAATTTCACGTGTCAGTGTTAAATATTACATTCGTGAATGAGAAAACTGTTATCTGTAACGTCACTTAAAATTTGAAATGCTAAACGTGATTTATTTTAGAATAAATTAACTTTAAAATAAAATTCTTCCATGTTTTAGTAGCATTGTTTTTGGTTCTGAATCTACAAAGAAATGCTCATTCAATAAACACTTTGAACTATAAAAGAACTCTCATAATTTTCATATTACTAAGGCAAAAGCCAGATAAATTATTCAAGAACATATAATGAATGACAGAATAAATTTCCTTAAGAGAGCCATAAAACTAGCAATTCTTCATGTCTATAAGGCAAAATAGTGAAAATATAACAGTTTGTTTGTTTTGTTTTGGTTTGGTTTTTTTGCTGGATTTATTCTGTTTGTTTTTTCCCTTGAATTCTGAGTGGTGGCAAAAGGCATATGTTTTCAAAAATAGAAATGAACTTGTCCCACTTTCTCCATACCTGACAGATTAGTTAGTATCTAGAATCAATCTCATAATATTTCTCTGTTCTCCCTTTCAAAGTTTTAAAGCCTTATCTTCTGAACCCTTGAACAATGGTGACCCTTTGTAGTCTAAATTCTAGTACTAAATGTATTCCTTCCTCCATCTGCTGGGAGACTACCAACACTTGAATATAATCACTGCAAGGGGGCTTAAGCTATAAAAAAAAAAAAATTCAGCAGACAGAAGGAGGCAAATAAATTCCAGCTTGCCTTTCTCTGGTCTTTTTTTTTTTTTTTTTAACAGCTTGTAAAAGCCCTTGACAGTCCCTACTGCTAGGCAACACACTGGGAGAGCCTTGAGAAACTCCTCACTTACCTATCTGTGCCAGAGAGGGTAACATGATCCACAGTGTGATCTTGAAAGAGACCTGCACATGCTGGTAATCCAGGGAACACCCAGTGTTCCTTTGAGTCCCCAGCTGCCCTGGTCTGCGCTCAGGTCCCGGTAGCGCCGCATGCTGTCCCCAGAGGTTCCTAGGAGTTGGGAGCAGAGCCTCCCAAGCAGCAGAGGAAACAGAAGCCTCTGCCAGAGGCCATCACCAGCTCTGCCAGAAGTGCTTGCTAAAGTACTTCATCTCTTCCCCAGTTGCAGCTGCTCGCAAATGCAGTTTGCTATCCCTGACCCTTTGATCTGCTGGCCAGTACTCAATGGATCAGTGGGAACTCCAAAAGCTCCCTGGAGTCCTTGAAGAGATGCGATGGGCTATTATGCCCTAGAATGAGATTAGACCCTGGAGCCAGCAAAGGGAGGAAGCTGGGACAAATTGACTGATTGACATGGAAAAGGATTTTATCCTCAGTCTGAACTCTCAATAGAGAAAAACCACTGGGAACTGAATTCTGGCCACCTGACAATCTATTTTCTTACTACAAGACCACTCCAGTCCCTGGTGGGTATGGGAAACTATTCAATAAGGATTCCTAAACCTGCATAGACTATCAAGGTATCTGCATACAAGAATCCTAAAATGACCATTTCAAGCTGTTTTTCAGGGGAAACTCTAGACAGAGCTCCTGGTTTTCACAGGGAGAGGGGAATTACTGACAAACTTAAACCAGCTGACTCTGAAACTCCAGGGGAAAGTCCTTTTCTTTATTCTAAGTGGCCTAGTAGTTAAGAGCAGGTTGCTAGTGCTATTTTTACCACAATTTCTATCTTCTAGATAACTGTGGATAGAGCCTCTTAAAAAGGGCAAGAACTCCTACTCCCACTTACACCCCGTGCAGATTCTGCCTATCTTATTTGTTAATCAGATTACTCAAGTTTCCTCATGATTAATATGTACTGCTTGCTAATGAACTCAGTAAGATTTAACCACAGAAGCTGAACCCCAGAGTGGTCACATATCATCCTCTGCTGTCATGCCCTCTTCATTTTTATTACCCTAAAATAAGGCATGAATTCAAAGCCTGGTGTCTTCTTTTCTCTTGTTTTCCTTTATCAAAGCTTTAGAGCACATCTTAGTACATAGATTACCAAATTGAATAACATCAAACATTTAATACTGAACTATTTATTTTGTCTGTAGCAACCAGGGAAAAATGCCATTAAAGTAGGATGTATTGTATTATTAGCTTCAAAGAGAGAACGAAACCAATCATATAAAAATAAAGAAACGACTTTCCGTAATCTCCGTGTGATTCCTTCTCCTGAATTTTCAGTGATAAGCATCCACATTATACTGTCCATAGAGCTAACAGATTAACAGATTTTATATATACATATATATATAACACAGGGGAACAATTTTTAACATAAATATAAATCGAATTTTAAAAGGGTGAAGCATAACTGAAAAACCTGACAACTTAAATTTTATTACCCTATAAACTTCTCCATTTGCAATTTCATTTACTATCATCCTGTACTTAACTTTTAGCTATTCACGTTACTTTTAGATCAGTGACTGCTATTCTCGGTAATTATTTTCCATGTTTCCATTAGATCAAATTCTGGAATAACCATACGAGGCATGGGATATTTCATATTGCTGTACCTCATTCTCTACGTCTAACTTGTTATGTAAGAGTCATATAATGTGATTTTAGGATTTATGGAAGGTCACCCATGAAAACAATACCTTTCTACTCTTTCTTCTTTTTATTGATATATAATTTATAGATGATAAAATGCACAGTTCTGAAGCATTCAATTTCATGAGTTTTGGCAATTTATATACACTTTTGTAACTATCATCCAAAGGAAGTTCTAGAAACTTTGTCTTGTGTTTTGTTTAGTTTGTGCCCACCCTAACACACAGACAAACCACCATATTGATTTTATTTCAATAAAGATTAGTTTTTGCCTGTCCTTGATCTTGATATAAATTGAATCATACAGTATATACTCTTTTCTCTCTGATTTCTTTCAATCAGCATATTATCTATAGGAATTATCCATGTTGTTATATATATCAGTAGTTCACTTCTTTTTATTGCCAAGTGGTGTCCCATTTTATAAATATACCACAATTTGATTATCCATTGTTCTATTTATGAGTATTTGGGTTGTTACTAGTTTGGCTTACTGTAAAAAAAAAAAAAAAAAGTGGCTGCTATGAATATTCTTGAACAGGTTTTGTGTGGATACATGTTTTTATTTCTTTTGGGTTATTATCTATGATCATAATTATTGCTAGGTATTTTCCTCCTTTAAAAAATACAGGGCTAAGTATTTAATTCTCTAACCCATTGTTAATAAGGCTTATGTAATTTAAACTTCCAAAGAGGATAATGATGAACTAAATTCATAGTATAAGATAAAAGACTGAAATCAGAGGGACTTGATAAATACAGAGGAGCAACATACTATGAATCAGGACACCTGGAGTTTAGACCCCTTCCCCATTAGATGTTAGTTCTAAGATATTGGACAGCTTAATTAACCCCTATGAATTTCTATTTCATCTTCAAAAACAAGGTTTGGTGTTAAGTTCAAAATCGTTTGAGAGTTTGCTATGCACTGCAAATGCACCCATTTCTCCATGTAGGTATAGTGATGTTTCAATAAAATCTATAATACACAATTGCGGATAGTGCACTCTAGTTAGTTTTATTTTTCACCTACAAACTGAATTAGATCCTGAATTTTTCTAGTGTTTTTTTTAACTGTTTCATTTTTTTCCCCTCATCCTTCGACTTGGAGTTCTTGAGACCTACTGATGCAGTGTCAGCCATATAGAATTTACCTGAGCCCCTGATGACATCACCAGAGGTATTTAAATTACAGACGAAGAAGATGTATCAGATTGCCAATGCTTCATTTCATTCCAATGAAAATCTTGCATTTGGAAGTCTTCTCAACTGACAGTCTTGCAGGCTCAGAAACTAGTTTATAATTTGCTGTGTCTATTCACCTTTGTGTTCTGTTTTCGTGAAATGTATACTATGACCTTATCTACCTTGTTGCATGTTTACACTGTAGAGGCCACACTTTAGAAGCCCATCTGTATTGCTACTTCCTGAAAGGAGACTCGGCAATTTGGCTGAACTGACTGACTTGTTGTCAGGACTGGATGGTTGAGTCTAA